>NC_058373.1:122020833-123392500 GCF_018350175.1 Felis catus
GTGTCACACCAGTGCAAGATATAACTCACCCTGTACTCCCCCTTAGGTCTGCCCAGCTCTGGAGCATAGCTTTTGGCAGGTGTGTCCGACAGAGCTGGAAAAAATAGGCAGCTGATTCAGAAAGACACCATCTTCATGTCACTCCTGTCCTCTACTGCTTCCTTCTCACATGCATTTTGTTGACTCGTGAGGTCCCAAGGCATCTTTATGGCCCAAAGTAGATCTCAGCTCCTCCCCAGAAACAGCGCCCCTAGAAGTCACCCCTTGCCCCTATAGCCAGAATGATCTTGACCTCCTTACTCAAAATCAGAAAATTTCTCTAATAATGGTGGTAGACTCAGAAAACATTTCATCTAATTACCACCTATCTCCATGACCCTGCAGAGTGTACCCCATATCAGTAACTTCTCCCATAGTACTCCAGAGCAGAGGGTCAATGCTTACCATCCGAAAGAGACTGGAAACTTCCAGGTCTAGTTCTCCCTGGAAGTAAAGAACATGTAAGGGGAGAGGTCAATAGTTCCAGTCAGAAGCATTTCACTTGGTTAAGGATGCAGTATGTATAGAACCTTTTTTATGCAATGTGGGAACTCAAGGCTTAAAACAAACCTCCATTCAACTTCAGAAATTTGAGGTGCCATGAAAAACAAAGTCAGGGAAAAAAAATTTTTTTACTTGTGGTAAAATATATATGACATAAACGTTTTTTACCATTCTTAAATGCACAGTTTGGTGGCACTGAGTACATTCACACTGAACAACCATCACCACTATCCATCTCTAGGACTTTCTCATCATCCCAAACTAAGATTCTGTACCCATTAAACAATAACTCCCCATTTCTCCTAACCTCCAGTCCCAGTCACCACTATTTTACTGTCTTTATGAATCTAAATATTGTAGGTATCTTATAGAAATGGAATCATACAATATTTGTCCTTGTATGTCTGGCTTACTTTTTTAAGGAACTGCCATACTGTCTTCCGCAGTGGCTACGCCATTTTATATCCCCACCAGTAGTAAACAAGGGTTCCCTACAGCAATGCACAGGGGTAGGCAGGAATCCTGACCTAGGTAAATTTCTTCAGCACCTGCCACAGAACTAATGTCAGTTTTGTTCATCATGTTCCTGCCAAATCCCTCTGAATGTCTCTCTTCTCTAACTTCTAATCCCTAACTGCCAGTTCCAAAGATAATTCTTTATCCTTCAATAATCTTTTTCTTCCAGAGTAAATGAAAATTATAAACTGAGTGCTTTTTTTTTTTTTTTTTTTGGAAAGAGAAAAGGAGGGACCCCCTACCCCTTTAACAATCTCTTTACCTCTAAAAAAGCTGCTCAGGGAGTAGGTAGAAGTAGGTTTGGGTAATTGTGCATAGGAGGAGAAGCTGTTTCGGCTCTTGAGCTGTTCACGCCCCTCCTGGTTTGACCCACTGTTACCAGCAGTCTCTTTGATGGACCATGAGATACCTGTGAGATAGAACTAAATCAGTGATTCTCATACAAAATAATCCTTGATATACAGCATTCTGATAAATACTAGAAGTTTTTCACCAGAGGCCCCGGTCTGTTATTGGCATGGACTTAAAAAATTGAAGTAGAGAGAAAAAATACATTCAAATCGACTCATCAACAGAAAAAGGAGCAAAGGAAATTAACAAATGGATCACAGAAAAGGAAATTCAAGTGGCTATTAAACATACGAAAAGATGCTCAACCTTACTTTTAATAAAAGAATTACACAAAGTAAAAGTGCACTGAGATACCATTGGCCCCTGTAAAACTGGCAAAGATCTAGAGTTCAATAATACCCTGTGTTGGCAAAGCTGTGGGGAAACAGGAACACTCAAACATCGCTGATGGGGGCACACTGGTACAGTCCCTGTGGAGAACAATTTGGCAATATCTAACCCATACAGATGCAAATACCCTCTGCCAGTGATTCCACTCAAGAATTGATCTTTCATATACTCATATATGGGCAGAAAACAAGGTTATTGATAGCAGTATAAACAAAAGATTGGAAACAATCTAAAGTTCATCAAAAGTGGACTGTTTAAACAAATTATGGTAAACCCATACAACATAATCGATGCTGTTGTTTTAAAAGACAGAATGAGAGTGGGGCGCCTGGGTGGCTCAGTCGGTTAAGTGTCCGACTTCAGCTCAGGTCATGATCTCACAGCTCATGAGTTCGAGCTCCACATTGGGCTCTGTACTGACAGCCTGGAGCCTGTTTCAGATTCGTCTCCCTCTCTCTCTGCCCCTCCCCTGCTTGTGCTCTGCTTCTCTCTCTCTGAAAAATAAAATAAAATAATTTTAAAAAATAAATAGAGAATGAGAAACTTCTTTACATACTGATATGGAAAGATCTCCAAACTGTATTGTCAATTGAAAAGAGCAGGGTATAAAGCATGCTACCACTGGTGTAAAAGAGGGGATAAGAATATACATATTCCTATATGCATTTCCAAATGTAAAAAGAATCTTTAGTTGAACACACAGGAAGCAAACCACAGCAGTGTTTTGGGATAGCAGGGACTGAGAACAGTAAATGCACGATAGTGTTGGAGGGAAACTTTTCATTGATTGCCTAAAATACTATATTTTTAAAGTGTGATGATATTCCTACATTAAAAAAATTTTAACATTCTCAAAAATCAGATGGACTCTGCAAAAGCGTTAAGTGGTATTATATAACAGCTAGACGATGAGACTTGGTGGCTAAGGAAGTCAGTCCTGCCAGCCAGTTAGGAGCAATTAAGCCAATAGTCCCAAATATGACTGCATATTGGAAGCACTTACAGTACCTATCATAAATTAAGACCCTCACCCCCGAGACCTACTGAATCAAAGTCTCTGGAGTGAAGCCTAGGAATTTAATTTTAACAAGCACCCCAAGTGAGTCCGAAATACCCAGCCAAGCATTAACCCTAAGACAGCAGACTAGACAGCCACATGGGAACTACTGTTATTTCCTCAAGTATCTTCTGAGGTTAAATTTCCAAATGTATGCTCATCTGAAAATAGTCTACCCTCATTCCCCTTCCTGACAAAACACTGAGAAGACAAGCAAATGGAGCCCTCATTAGTGACAAGAACCCTGAATATCAATCCCCTCCTATAGCCTCTTCTACTTACTTCCCACTGGCTCCCCACTCCAGCTGACTCTCTCCAGGTCATCGTCATCATCATCATCCACGAAGTCTCGAAGACTATTTACTGCTCTCTTGGATTCCTTTAACTGCGGAGGGACATAAGGCAGGGCACTCAGGTAAGCAGTATTTCCCACCTATCGCTTTGACAATCAAGGTGGCTGAGCAACTGACACTTAAAGATGGCAAACACTTTCACCCTTTGCAATCTAGCCTGCCAGATACTTGCCAAGAAAACAAATTGTTCTTTTTTTTTTTTTTTAATTTTTTTTTCAACGTTTATTTATTTTTGAGACAGAGAGAGACAGAGCATGAACGGGGGAGGGGCAGAGAGAGGGAGACACAGAATCGGAAACAGGCTCCAGGCTCTGAGCCATCAGCCCAGAGCCTGATGCGGGGCTCGAACTCACGGACCACGAGATCGTGACCCGGGCTGAAGTCAGACGCTTAACCGACTGAGCCAACCAGGCGCCCCGAAAACAAATTGTTCTTTAGCCAACACTGCAGTCCAGTGGCAAGAGTTAAAAGGAATCAAAGCTGCTTTTAGGTTCTAATAATAGGGGCACCTGGGCAGCTCAGTCAGTTCTGACTCTTGATTTCAGCACAGGTCATGATCTCACAGTTCATGGGATCCAGCCCCATATCAGGCTTTGCACTGACAATGTGGAGTTTGCTTGGGATTCTCTCTCTCCTTCTTTCTGCCTTGCCCTAGAGTGCATGCGTATGCTCTCTCAACCTCTCTCTCTCAAAATAAATAAATAAACTTAAAAAACAAACAAACAAACAACTCTTGAGGCGCCTGGGTGGCTCAGTTGGTTGAGCATCCGACTTCAGTCAGGTCACGATCTCACGGTTCATGGGTTCGAGCTCTGCATTGGGCTCGCTGCTGTCAATGTGAAGCCTGCTTCAGATCTATCTGACTCTTTGTCTGCCCCCGCTCCCCTCAAAAATAAGTAAAACATAAAAAAAAAAAAAAAAAACCTCTTAAAAAAAAAAAGTGCTAATCATATTCCTGGCAATGACTTACTGTGTAAACCTGAGTGAGTTTGTCCATCTCTCCAAAATAAATGTTTCCCCATTTGTAAAATAGATGCAATAAAGACAACTTCCAATCCAATTCATTGTTCAAAAATAACAATTACATCATATGATAAAAGACTTGGGGTTCTGAGGGAAAAAAAAAAAACTGAAAGGAATAAGTTACCTTAAGAACAAAAGTAAGAAGGGTGGAGAGTTGATTTTTACAATCTTTCTGGCTCTGTTTTGAAACCTCTTTTCTATGAAGATTTTTCTAAAGGTCTGACCCCAAACACTTCTGAGCCTAATGGAGACAGTCAAAAGCTAGCTTACCAAGGACACAAGGGGAAGGAATTTTAGAGTGGCACCGTGGAGGAGGTGTGACCTGCAGCAATTGCTCAAGAAAACCCACCTGTGACAGTTCATCATCTTCATCATCAAAGGTGAAAGCCTTGAACTTGGAGCTATTCCAATACTCCTCCTCATCACCTTTTGTCCGATTCATCTGGAGTAAGAGTAAGACAGATACATGTCGTTTCCTGGATCACTTCCCACAGAGCTCCAAAAACTTTAATTTCCTTCACTACAAACTCTCCCTCCCACCCCACACCCCAGTAATTTGGGGACATTTCAAAGAATTAGATAGAGCAAATATTGAATCTGCCACATAAAATCAGATCCTTGCGTCTCCACCTGATCAAATCATACTTTTGATCCTCTAATTACCCACGAGTACTCTTCATTCCTAGACTACCTACTTTGTTCAAGGCACTCTCTCAGGAGCTGTGAGGGATATGTAAAAAATGCAAGACAGGGGCACCTGGGTGGCTCAGTAGGTTAAGCGGCCAACTTCAGCTCAGGTCATGATCTCGTGGTACGCAAGTTCAAGCCCCGCGTTGGGCTCTGAGCTGACAGCTCAGAGCCTAGAGCCTGCTTCGGATTCTGTGTCTCCCTCTCTCTCTGTCCCCCTCCCACTCACACTCTGTCTCTCTCTGTCTCTGTCTCTCTCTCAAAAATAAACATTAAAAAAAAAAAAGTACAAGACACAGCCCCTCTTCTGAAGCACCCTACAAGAAAGCTGGGGTATTCAGCACAGATATGTATAAAGGTAACAGCACAAGACAGGCAAATGTTATAAGAATGCATCCCAAATTTTGCTGAATACACAAGATCAAAGTATCAACAAAACCAGGGCACCTGGGTGGCTCAGTTGGTTAACCATCCAATTTCGGCTCAGGTCATGATCTCACAGTTCATGAATTCAAGCCCCACATCAGGCTCTGCACTGACAGTGAGGAGCCTGCTTGGATTCTCTGTCTCCCTCTCTCTCTGCTCCTCCCCTGCTCACACCCTCCCCCCTCTCTCAAAAATAAATATTTAAAAAATTAAATTGAAGAAAAAGCATCAACAAAACAGATAAAAATTGCATTCATGTATTCAACATATATCTAATACTGAGTGCCATCTTTGAGGCACTATTCCAGGCTCTGGGAATACCACAGTGAATAAAAATGGCTCTTGTTCTCATACATGCTTGCTAAATGTCAGAAGAAAGAAAGCAAAGATTAAATGAAGTAGAATTATCCTGCCTGTATCTTCAAATTATGATTAATTTACGAATAAGTATTGGCCAAATTCTGGGAACTGAGAGCATGGCCAAGAAAAGAAAATATATATATATATAAAGAATCAGTCAAAATACCACAAGTCCCTCCCATCACTATTCTAAAATTAGATTTCACTCTGAAAAAAATTATCAATGCCAACTGGACAGAGTGAAAACTGATTTAAACTAAGGAACAGTGGGATGCCTGGGTGGCTAAGTCGGTTTAAGGGTCCTACTCTTGATTTCAGCCTGGGTCAGGATCTCACAGTTTCTGGGATTGAATCCCATGTCAGGCTCAGCACTAACAGCAAGGAGCCAGATTAGGATTCTCTCTCTCCTCTCTGCCCTTCCAGACTGCTCACACATGCTCTCTCAAAATAAATAAATATTAAAAAACAAAAAACACTAGGACGGAGTAACCAAAACTCCCAAAGCAACAAAAAGAACTCCAAAGGCTACACAGGGTTAAATTCTAAAGAATTCATTTGCTTTTCCTTTTCTCTCAATGGTACCTTTCACAACAGAAGCTTGACATACACTCATCACGGCAGCCCTGTTGAAGCTTCTGATGGCCCTTAACATACTCTACAGATATTCCTTAACTTACAATGAGGTTAACATCCTGATAAACCAAGCATAAGAAAATATTGTGAGTGGAAAACACTGAACATCATGGCTTAGCCTAGCCTACCTTCAATGTGCTTAGAACACTTATATTAGCCTGCAGTTGGGCAAGATCATTTTTTTTTTAATTTTTTTTAACATTTATTTATTTTTGAGACAGAGAGAGACAGAGCATAAACGGGGGAGGGGCAGAGAGAGAGGGAGACACAGAATACGAAGCAGGCTCCAGGCTCTGAGCCATCAGCCCAGAGCCCGACGCGGGGCTCGAACTCACGGACCGTGAGATCGTGACCTGAGCCGAAGTCGGATGCTTAACCGACTGCGCCACCCAGACACCCCTGGGCAAGATCATTTAACGCAAGGCCTATTTTATAATAAAGTGTTGAATATCTCATGTAATTTATTGACTACTGTACTGAAAGTGAAAAAACAGAATGGCTGTGTGGGTGCAGAATAGTTTAAATGTACCAGTTGTTCACTCTTGTGATGTGGCTGACTGGGTGCCGTAGCTCACTGTCACTGCCAAGCATCACAACAGTGCAGTGCTGTATATTGCCAGCCCGGGAAAAGATCCATATTCAAAACTCACCCCACGGCTTCTCCTGGATGTGCATCACTTTTGCACCATCATAAAGCTGAAAAATCGTAAGTCAAACCACTATAAGCCAGGAAATCATGTGTACTCTCACTTCCTGACTCTTGTGTTTTCAGAGGATATAGGGATTGCAAAGGTATGGTGGGAATTTTCTAATGTCTGATCCCTTCCCATGGCAGACATCACTAATCAATTTCTACTGAACCCAGATGTAACTTAAAAATCCTTTTGTATATTTAAAGCCAAATAAAAAAGTCGACAGATACAATGAAATCATCCTTCATGGCGGTACAAGCACAGACTTTATAGTAGGCAGCTTTGAATTCAAATCTTGGTCTCCCAATTCTGAGGAAACTGGGTAAATAATTTTACTTCTAAACCTTGGAGAAAATGGTATCCTACCTCACAAGATTGCAGTGAAGAAGAAATAGGACTCAGGGAACACCTAGCAGAAAGTAAATACTAAAGATCAGTTCTTTTTAGTGTAGGGTATTTTACTGACACCTTTCCATCTTAGTTTCCTCATCTGTAAAATGGGCATAACAATAGACCCCTTACCTTATAAAATTGTTGTGAAGCTTAAACTAGATCATACATGTGGAGCACCTAGTGTCTGATACAAAATTAATGCTCAGTGTTAATTTTTATTAGTAAAGCATCATGGCAGCTTAGAAAAAGCTAGACAGAAAATACTTTCAAGCAATCCTAAAGATTAAAAAAATTAATCTGACACAAAAACGCTGAGAGTGGCTATCACCAACACTGAAGACGTACATAGAGTATGTAAACGTCCCTAGCACAGATTGCCAACTTAATAGAGCACTCTCATCCTCACCACAGCTCTGTAAGGTAGATCTGGCAGATTCCATCTCTATTTCACTGATGAGGAAGATGAGGCACAAAAGAATGAGGTACCAAAACCACTTTGCTAATTGCTCCTATAATCTAGGTTTTCTAGCTCCTGGATCACTTCCACTCTGACATGCATGGTCCTTCTGTTTTACTCTAGGGAAAACCAGGGCAGTAAATAAATATCTGGAAATATCTACAGATAAGCATAGAATGTGTCTAACACACCCGATAATCCACCAGAGAATTTCTGGAATCGTTTTTAACCATGCAACCGCAGGAGATACTTGCCACCAATTTGTACTTCTAACCAAATCAGAACGCAAATTTACTTGCCAAGTAAAGAGATAATGATAAAGATTTAATGGCTCTACAAGTTGCAGCAACCAGGTACAATTTTAAGAGTGACTGGAAAAAGTGCTTCAACATGATTTCAAATACAGCAGAGGCTTGTCCCTATCGTCACCTGTACTGAGAGCCCACAAGACAGGTAAGCAAATCCGAGGTACAGGACAAAGGAAGGACAACAGGCATCAGAAAAAAAAAAAAAAAATCCACAACCAACACGCTCCCAGCCTCAGGACACTTCAGAAACCAGCTACCGAGAAGTTACACTCAGATTCAATTATCTTCTGAGCCAGGCTTCCACATGTGAGGCTATTAACGGAGACCGGGGAATGTGGGTTAACCTAGGAAGACTCTACAGGCGAAAAGTCCAGGAAGCCATGGACCTACTGCAGTCGCCAGAGTCCGGCGGATCGCTGGCAGAGTAAATGCTCTTTCAAAATCAAATGTCGAGGCTCACTCACAGCCCCAACCTCGAGTGTACTCGGGCTCCTAGCGTACTCGGTCGCTCCGACTGGAGGAGTCGGGCCTGGGGGGGGGGGGGGGGGTGTCTAGGGACACCTCAAAGAGTAAGAGGAAAGGATATGTCTGCGGCGTGGCCGGACTCAACCAGATACGCGGCCCAAACGGATTAGGACACCCTCACCTCTTCCACACCGAGCCCACCCTTTCAGGGCAGCGTCAGACTCTTCCGCCGCTGGACCACCCTTTCTAGTCAGGCTAAGCTGCATAGAAAATGGGCGGAAGCGAACAGTCGCTGGGTGGGGCGGCAGGAAGGAACGTGAGTCAAGAAAGTGGCCGCAGAGCATGCTGGAAGTTGTAGTTTTCCCGCCTTTGCCTTTAAGCGCTGTCCGGAGGTGCCACAGGGCTTCTCGACTACAACTCCCAGAACTTCTGGCGCTCCGTGCCTAAGTAGTTTCCTTTACTTTTAGCGCGACCTTCCGCGGTTATCCAGCGGGTTACTAAACAAGACTACAATTCCCATGAGGCTCGGCAGGGCCAATGCAGAGACTAGGGAAACAATGAGACGTGTTCTTTGTGGCCTTAAGGGTGATAAATGGTCGTGTGAGCGGTTGCTTTTCCGGCCCATTTAGGGATAGCCCAACGGAGCTTGAAGGAACTCTATAACACACATAAACTAAAGTCCGAGGAGGTGGAACGGAAGTACCCGGTGGAAGCGAGGAGGAGCCGGAAGTTAAGGCGGGGAGGGGCGGGGGGTGGAGGGAAAAGCAAGCCAGGAGGTTCTGCGGCCGCTTCTAGTAGTTTCCAGGCGCTGCCGGGCGGCTGGGACCAGGCAGTCCTGAGGCTGTGGCTGTGGCTGCTCGGAAGCTGGTGGCGGCGCGACAGGAAAGCTGATGGCCAAGTGGGGTGAGGGCGACCCACGCTGGATCGTGGAGGAGCGGGCGGACGCCACCAACGTCAACAACTGGCACTGGTGAGGGCCAGCGGGCCAGGCCGCGGGAACGCTACGGCGCGGCCAGGGGTGCGGGTCCCTGGAACCTCGGGCGGAACAAAACTAGGGCCGATACAGCCCTGCCCGGAGATGGGGGTGGGTTCTTCCTGTGGCAGGGGTCCGTAGTCCCAGGTCTCTCCACACACCACCACCTGCCTCTGTTTCAGTGTTTAGAGGGCAAGAGGGCGACGTGGAGGGCTGCGCCCAGAGGAGGGGTTTCAGAGATACGAGAACATAACCCCCGTGGCCGATGCATCCAGCCTGAGCAAGGACATGCTTCCCACACGTGGCCGGAGGAGTCCGTGAGACCCAAATCGGCGTGGATTGTGTTGGGAGATCTCTGTGTTAGGCTCGGGGCTAGTGGGCTGGAATTCTTATTTTGCGGCTTACGGGTGAGATTCAGAGTCGTAGAGAACCACTGCCTCAGTCCAGAGGACAAAGGTTTGGAACGTGTTCGGTGAGTGCTCAAGAGCACAGTGATGCTGAAGATGCCATGGCCTCTCACCCGGAACTATTCATTTGGTTGTGTTGTAACTCCCAGGACTACCCCGGTTGCCGGGCAATCACGGTTTTATAACTTAACCACTTTTAAAAGCTTACTCTCATTTATGAAATGTCCTAAAAGTACTATTTCTTTATTTTTTAACTCCACTGAACTTTGTTCCCGTTGCTTTCATTTTTACTTTGTTGCAGCCCTTTTTGCTGCTGGGTTCTCTGCTAGTTAGTATGTTGGGAGGCAGATAGTGATTTTTCTTCTCTATATTTCAACCTATCTCCTCTCCTTTTAACATACATAGTGCTTTGATCTAATTTGGTTTGAAGCCCTGGATTTAACATTGTTTTCCTAGACGTTTAGAGGACACAGAATGTGTAGGGAATTTATAGCACAGCCTGAATTTGACAGGTCAGAACACTGTGCTAATGAGGTCAAGATTATTGCTTTCTTACTTACTGGACTTGTTAGCTAAATACTGCATTCTAGGGCCCACTCTTAGGCTCCTGACCTCAGCAAGATGGTCACAGTTTTCCGTTTGGTCAAACGGGGGCGCCATGTTCAAGTGTCAAATACTGACTTTAGCACCATCATGCTGAGAAAGGAAAGTATAATTTTCCATTTGATTTGTAACCATTCCACACAGCAGTTATCTTTCTTGACAGTATGGGACTCCTTATCTTCTTAAAAGAGGATAAGATGTTTGTGGATGTACGGGAGTGGGACTGGTCTTTTCAGAGTATTTGTCAGGTCTCTTTTAGCCTTGGATTCTCTCGCGCAGAGCAAGCAGTGTGTCTTCCATTTGGCCGCTAGTCCATAGTTTTATTTCTGTTTTGCAGGACAGAGAGGGATGCTTCAAACTGGTCCACGGATAAGCTGAAAACGCTGTTCCTGGCAGTGCGGGTGCAAAATGAGGAAGGCAAGTGTGAGGTGACGGAAGTGAATAAGCTTGATGGAGAGGCATCCATTAACAATCGCAAAGGCAAACTTATCTTCTTTTATGAATGGAGCATCAAACTAAACTGGACAGGTAAGTCTGTGCTGGGCCATTAGAACAAAGGCTAACTGCATT
Organism: Felis catus; assembly: GCF_018350175.1. Classification (NCBI taxonomy): domain Eukaryota; kingdom Metazoa; phylum Chordata; class Mammalia; order Carnivora; family Felidae; genus Felis; species Felis catus. The sequence continues at coordinate 122,032,041 of NC_058373.1, forward strand.
TTGGTTGACCTATTAAGGAGCCGGGAGAACAGTTTTGGGAAGGTTAGGAACTCTTCAGGGGACACAGGGCTCTTTACTTTTATAGAAATCAGTATTGGGTGCCAAAATTTCTCTGCTGCTGTGGGACACTAAATGCATTTCCTCTCTGTGGGCCTCATAAGCCGCCACCAGTGAAGCAGCTGGGCCACTGAATCTTTGGGCCACATGTTAGGACATTTTATGTCAGGTAACGTTTCCTCAGACTAGCTAACTTTTGTCTCTTGGATGATTGACTTAAAGGTGGAAAGGGGAGGGTTTTTTTGGTCTTGATTTTTTTTTTTTTTTTTTTTTTTTTTTACTTTCTCCTGTGTGAATCTACCAGTTTAGACTACCCTGCTAACAAAGTTTCTGTGTGACTATAATTTGGGGTGGTTTTATCCTCCAGTTTTTGTGTCCCTTCTGTGGTGGTATTGGCAAAGAATTGGAGCCATGTATGTGCCCTAACTGGATGGTCCTGACAATTTTAAAAGGCACTAAAGCTAAAGGAATACATGTGTGGGGCAAAGCATACATTAGATTTGTGCCTCGATGAGCATTTTTCAAGTAAATGGTAATAAAGAGGAGAAGAGTAGATCTATCTGTTCGTGACTTTTTTTAAAAAAACTATAGTAGTCTGAAAGGAACCTTGGGTATCATCTTACCCAGTCCTGTTTTTATAGATTGAGAAACTGAGGTCAGGAGAAGTGAAGATCAATAATCATCTTGTTGGTTCATTTTGAAATACAGTCAGTTCTGCTGTAACGTCACCCGTGTGTTCCTAAAAATCCCCATACTGTGCAAAATTGCTCAACCAAAACCACAGGGCTTATGGGGAGGATAGGGTTAGGGACACGACACAACACCCAAAAACCTTCATTGGTGACACATTTTTAAAATTTAGGAACATAAAAATTGATAGCACAATCCACACATGTTATATGGGAGGAAGTACGTAAATAATACAGTAAACATGGTGCTTTACCTTGAAAAAGACCTGAAGTTCACTTGTGAAAGTGGGCATCAGAAGGGTTGCAGCATGTGGGTTGTTGTCGATTGGTGGAAGGAGGGTCAGCTGAAATCAGAAGTTGTAACACCAGTGTGGGTGGCGTGGCTCATAGCACATGGGGAACTGAGGCTGCTGGCAGATAAATGTTTGAGATGTGTGTGTTTTGTGTATTCCTGTGCAGCTCATTTCAGCTGGGTGTGGTTTTGCGTGGGTGTGTGTTCACCTAGTGTTTCTCGTGAAAGAAGTCCTGTGTTAGCAAATGTGAAATTCATGCTGTGATCAGATTGACCCCTAATATGTCAGTCACATTGGAATAAATTTGTATTTTCAAAACAAGCATTCTAGCAGAACTGACTGCATTGATTGTTGACCTAAGTTCTCCCTGGCACAATTCCTGCCAGTGCCACATCCACACAGCTCTTAGTCCCATACAGTAATAACGCAGTTGGCCTCAACAGATCTAATGAGGAAAGACATTTCTTCTAGGGGAGAAGCGGGGAGGGTTGGTTGCGTCTGGCTTTATCTCAGAATAAAGAGGGTCAGTTCAGTAGTTCAAAAGAAGTGCAAGCAAAAAAAAAAAAAGTGCAAGCAGAAGAGTAGTTAGGACTCTAGAGCAGCCTTTTCCTGCAAAGGGGGAGACTAATGATGTTGCATTGCTTTTGACAGGTACCTCTAAGTCTGGAGTACAGTACAAGGGACATGTGGAGATCCCCAATTTGTCTGATGAAAACAGTGTGGATGAAGTAGAGGTTTGTGCTTCTTAATTCCCCATCTGAGTTTTCCACATTCTCTATTCTCAGATGAGAAAAATGACTTCCCATTCAAGATTAAAGCCCAGGCCTGGCCCAAGCATTCAGAACCTCAGTTTGTAGATGATTTCCTAGGTCTGTGGTGCCATTGAGAGCTTTCCAGCACAGCTTGTGCTTGTTTAATTACTCCGCTTTAGCTAGTAACTTGGGTTCTAATGTTAGCCACCTTGGCTTTGGCAGAATGCAAGAAGGAACACTCATGGGGATTGGAAAAATACCCCAACCTTCACACGTTTCCTTTGGAAATGTCAGCAGCTATCTGATTGCTCAGCACCCACATTCCATGCCGTGAGTGCCCCTCAAGTTATTTACCACCTACTTCTGATCTTTCACTCAGATTAGTGTGAGCCTTGCCAAAGATGAGCCTGACACAAATCTCGTGGCCTTAATGAAGGAAGAAGGGGTGAAACTCCTAAGAGAAGCAATGGGAATTTACATCAGCACCCTCAAAACAGGTATCCCTTGAGTAGTTAACGTATGCCTTGAGGAGGTAGTTCCCTCCCACCCCCGACCATCAGACTCTGATTAAGGGTCCTGACAGTCCTTTCTTTGCCAGATGGGTAAAAGATTTATGGGGGAGGGGGCTTATTTCACCTCAAAATCAATCTATAAACTCTGAATAAGGGAAAGATATAGAGATGGATTATCTGATATATTGACTGATGATCACTTGAAATGCAGATAGTCCCAAGTCAAGCTGTGCCGTGAGTAGAAAACACGGTGGGTTTTGAAAACTTGGTACCAGAAAAGGAATGTGAAATTACTAATAGCTTTATATTGATACAATAGTTTGGATGTATTGGGTTAAACATGTTACTAAAACTAATTTCACTTCTCTGTTTTAACACTTTACTGTGGCTACTAGAAAATTTAAGATTATATTTGAGGCTGTCATTACATTTCTGTTGAACGGTGCGATCTAAAGACTTGGCATCCCTGGACTGCTTGAGCACAGTCCTGGACTATCTTTGACATGCATTCTCCAGGGACACTTAGGGGGTTATTAGGATAGCGGTCAGCTCAGCTCTCCCCTAGAATTCCAGTTCTGCCAGTGTGTTCTGATCTTGGTGTTGGGAGTACATAAAATGACTGTCAAAGGGCACCAGCATACGAGGTGATACCTCTTCTGGTGAGAACGAGTGCTCTGGTGCACTAGGCGTGGCTATTCTACTGAGGTAAGGCAGAGTGGAGAAGGGGGACTAAGTATGCATCTGTGGGTATCTTGCCCTGCTATTGAATTCCTTGAAAGTGCCACTACATTCGTTGGCTACCATCCATAGGAGACCTCATGTACATTTAACAAGTTGTATTGCTTCTAATGGAGCGAGATTTAGAATCATCCTAGTTAACATTCTGTGTTCTGTAGCATACACTCAGATACCTGTCTGGCATAGTGCAAAGGTAAAGACCTAAAGTAAGTAGACTCTTTCTTTCTTTGTCATTACTTCATTTGGGGGTAAGACGTCCATGTTTGTCAAACTCTAAAGAAGCCCAAATCTCAGCTACTAAGAAATAACTTCCAGGAGTGGGGATTTTATTTTTTCAGAGTTCACGCAGGGCATGATCTTGCCTACAATGAACGGAGAGTCAGTAGACCCAGCCGGGCAGCCAGCACTGAAAACTGAGGAGCGCAAGGTAAATAAGTGCTATTTCCATGTGCTCTTTCTCTGACCCTAACCTCCAAGCCACAGCAGCCTGTGATCTGCCCATGGTGCTTTTTACAGAGTCTACAATGTGTAGTTGTTTGTCCCTCTTTAACTGGGTTTTTAATCATTTATAACAAACCCCTAGAGCAAATGGAAGCCAGCAGGGGCTTCAGAGTTTCTCTTGATTGCATTTAACACTGGTTAGGTTGTGAACACAGGATGGTCTTCAGCTATCTATGTTTTCAGTATTCTTTCTAAGTGGGGTGTTGATATTTCGTACTTTGACACTAGAGGGGTCACAAAGGTACCGGGCTTAGATCACGACATTCACCTATTAGGAAATTGATCAATTTCACCACATTTGCAGGGTGAGCAGCTAGTTTTTGTGGAGCTAGAACTTGTACAGTTCAGGCTCAGCACTTGGTTTGCAGCCCCGCTGCCCTTCTGCCGGCACAGTGAAGGAGATTCCCGAGGGGAGGTGGCTGCTTCCAGCTCTTTGAGCACAGAATTTTTCCTGGAGAATTACACTGAGTGCTTCAGAAATGCCCAGTGGTTTGCCAGGTCCTTTGGTCAGTGGGGTTTCCAGTGAGGATCTGTCCTCCACTGGGAGTGTTGTTTTCGGTGGGAACTGAGAACATTCTGGGAAGGTTCCCCTAATGACTGAAACGTCCATCCAGCCTCCTGGAATAATTAGCACTGGAGGCGAAGAAGCTTGTGAGAATGAGTGACAGGCCTGTCCTGGAAGCCACGTTAATGGAGGCTTCCCACCCTCTAAACCTTTCTCGCTGCCACTTCCACAGGCTAAGTCTGCTCCTTCAAAAACCCAGGCCAGACCCGTTGGTGTCAAAATCCCCACTTGTAAGATCACCCTTAGAGAAACCTTCCTGACATCACCAGAGGAGCTGTATAGAGTCTTTACCACCCAAGAGGTAAGTATAATCTTGTCCGTCAGGCCTCCGGGCATTTGCTGCTCAGGTGACTTGGGATGTTGTAGGCACATCCCCTCTGCATGCAGAGCAGGTACTAAAAAGTGGTGCCATGAGGATTTCCTCGTACAAGTAGCGACAAAGAAAAAACCCTTCTGTGTTCACTCTACTCCTCAAAGTGGACTTGTTCTCTGTCCTCCCGTATAGTGTTTTGGGGTGGTTTAAGTGGGCACCACTGGAAACATTCTTGTTGGAAAAGTGAATGGATCTGAAGTATTGGCATCATGGATTTACAAAGAGTTACTCAAGTCAAAGCCCTGAGCAGTGGCTGTCCCTTTGTAGTGGGACATAACAGAAGCCAGTCATTGGACAGAGTGGTGCCTTTAGAAATGAGAGCTAAGGTGTGCAAGTATCACCTGGCATTTGTCCCTAGGTCCCACTGAGAGGGACATCTTCCCTACCTCTTTTTTTTTTTCCCCCCACAGCTCGTTCAGGCCTTTACCCATGCTCCTGCAATGTTAGAAGCAGACAAAGGTGGGAAGTTTCACCTGGTAGATGGCAACGTCTCTGGGGAGTTCACTGATCTGGTGAGTGCCTGCTAGCCCCAGACCCAGGATATAGTCTCAGGTCAGAAGAAAAACATTCCTTTTTTCAGCTCTGTAGGTAAAATTCAATCTCTCTGGTTAGTAAAACCTCATTTTTGTATTTTCAAAAGAATGTTGCAGTTGAATTCTCTTGCTTTCCTAGAATTTTTCTCCTCAGAGTTAAATTAGTTCTTCCTGAAGAAATCAAACATGGAAGAGAGGTCATGTATATTGGCGGCTGGTAACTTTCCATTTGTAGCGCTGAACTGTCACCTGGGCACAGTTGACCGGACTGGACTTGGGAGTGAGAGGAGAGACCGTAGCCTGTGTTGGTGCAGATGCTACCAACTCCACGGTCCACTTTGTGCCCCTGAGGTGTAGAATTGCACAGACCGTAGGCCGAACGAAAGACAGACAGCTGGTCCCAGCCAGGATCTGGCGCATTGGAGTCTACGGTACACACTGATCTCTCTGGTTATTTTAGGTCCCTGAGAAACTTATTGTGATGAAGTGGAGGTTTAAATCTTGGCCAGAAGGTAAGTATGCATAGTTGCTTAGTGCCATTACCCCCAGAACTCTTTCTTTCCCCCTTAGTCTCCAACCCTGACGGAAACCCTGGATCTTAAACGCCCCTCCCCTCTGCCTCTCCCCAGGGCATTTTGCCACCATCACCTTGACCTTCATAGACAAGAATGGAGAGACTGAGCTGTGCATGGAAGGCAGAGGCATCCCTGCCCCCGAGGAAGAGAGGACGCGGCAGGGTTGGCAGCGGTACTACTTTGAAGGCATCAAACAGACCTTTGGCTACGGCGCACGCTTATTTTAGGGCTGGCAGCAAGGGGCTGCCCAGTGCTTCGGTCCAGCCCTCTCCTGACTGGGGCTTGGGACTCACAGGATTGCACCATCCCAACCACTAACTTGGGGCTGGGGCCCCTTCCCTCCACGTATATCTTGGGTTTGTGCATGTTTTCTGCTGGGTGGGATCAGAGGGTGATTTCTCTTTTATGTGTACATACGCTAAATAAACGTAATTTAAAAAATGTGCATATCTGGAAACCTGTGTTGCTTGGGTGGCTGGTATTAATGAGTTCCCTTGAAGACACTGAATTAAAGGGAAAACCATTCTGGGAAAAGGCAGGTAATTAGGAGGCAGGAAAGAAACCACCTCACCGCATTCCTGAGCTAGTCTCCTTTCTGCAGACTGGCACAGAGCTGCTCCCCTCACTGCAAGAAGACAAGGCGGGGTTCTCGGGGGTAAACGGTGCCAAGAAACTGCACCCTGGGCTTGCCTCTCTGTGTGGCCTCTTCTCTGCAAGAAGAGACGAGCACCAGGTGCTGGTTTGATACATGGGAAGATCCCCTGCCCTGTGGCAGGGGGGACTGTGGACCTCAGGTTCAGAGCTTCTGCTTACTGAGCAGTTCTATGTACTGGAGACTAAGTAGCCCCCTTGCATTAGCTCGTTTAACCCCCATAATAGCCTTATGAAAAAGCTACTACCTGCATTTCTGTCTTGGAAAAATCTAAGTCTTGCTTTTCTTCAGTAACCTCCCAGATCCTACAGCTGATCCTTTGCAAGAGTTGAGAAGGACTGGAACTTGCAGAGCCAGTGCTCCAGTCTAAACCACTATGTCTACTGCCCTGTTGCTGGGTTCATCTGCTTAAAGAGGCTGCTGTATTTCTAGTGTGTTAGGCATCCCTCCTGGAGTAAAAAAATGCCAGGCCTCTTAGTACTCCCAGAAAGAGGAAGATACGAATATCCTGGTCAAGTATTTTTTAAGTACCTGGTTCCGTTAAACAAGTTTACTGAGCACTGACCACAGGGCGGGGATATGTTCAACTGGAGTTCAGGCCACCACGTGGCAGAAGTAACTACCTGAACAGGGAGGGCCGCTTTCCTGCACAAGCCCTGCCCTGGTGCCCTGTGTCCCAGTATGAGTCAGGGCCTTCTAATCCAGACATGCTACCTCCTGCAGGCACAGCTATTTCCTTCATCTATTTTTGCTTGTTTTATTAGGTGGCAGTGAGGCCTGCAGGCTAATCCTACCAAGGTGACTTGGCCAAAACATTGTAGTTAAAGCAAAAGACCAGTACTGATCTGGATAATTTAGACCCCCAAGAGCCACTTTTGGCTTGAATTACTCATAGGAATGGTGGACTAAACTAATTAGCATCTAATTTGGCATTAGATCTTCCTCTTGGGGGTCCAAAAAGAAGTCTTTTGATAGAGAACCTGGACTGTAGCTTGAATCAAATCTAGGGACCCTTCCTAACAGACTCCTCTTCCTCACACAGAGACCAGTGACAAAATAGGAGCCCTTTCATGCCTGGCTGGAGAGTTAACCAAGTCTAGAGTTCTTTAAAAGAAATCTGAAGTAGAGATTATAAACACCTTAAAAAAACCAAAGCACCAGGCAAATGAACTCTCCTGTGACCTGCTCAGTAACAGTTGACATCCCCAGTACTAATGATGGCTGTTCCCATTTTTACCACTGCCATTTTACTGCTAGCATTTTAAGTAGGCTCCATGCCCAGCGTGGTGCCAAATATGGTGCTTGAACTCACAACCCTGAGATCAAGACCCGAGCTGAGATCAAGGGTCGGATGCTTACCCGACTGAGCCACCCAGGTGCCCCTTGCTGCTAGCATTTTTGAGCCTAAAACGCAGATCGAGCTAAATACAAAACTGTGGGCTTGGTTGGACTTGGGTTGAATCATACCACTTCTAACAAATGGGGCAAATTTTCCCACCTGTATAATGGTTATAACAGGTACCTTATGAGAGCATTAGAGATGACGAATATAGAAGCATAGGTAATGGTACCTACTGACTTCCAGACTCAAGGGCCCAAATGTTCTCCCTTGAGCAAGAACATTTTGAAAAGCTAGTTAGCTGGCTAAATTGCAAATCATAGGCCAAGGATTCACCTAAGAATCTTCTGGGGGAATCCGTTAAATTCAGAAAATGTGGACTCCACCCCTAAAAGATTCTTACTTGGCGTGGGGTGTGGCCCATGAACTTACATTTTCATAAATACCCCAAGTGATACTGATGTCAGGACACATTTTGAGAAGCACCCCCACCTGTTAAAATCTAATTGTAATGGAGGAGCCAAAGAAACACATTTGGGACCTTCTCATGAACAATAGGACAAAGGCTCTGAAAACATTCTATCTTCCAACAAAGGAAGTCAGCAGGATCTGGAAGGGATGTACTATGTTGCTTTAAACCCTAGTAAGAATTCGATCTGACCAGTCTTGCCTAGCCTAGGACCCTTTATGAGGTACACCAGATGGAGACAAATTGGGCAAGCCATCCTGATGACGGGCAGCTAAACTAGAAATCGTGGTGGTGTTCGTGCTGGGTGTGCAGCCACGAGGGCTGGTGTTTGGAAAAGTAAGAACAGCTAGGCAAGACAGTTACCTCACTAACACTGGACCCAAACGGGGGAGGGCCCCCGCCTGATTCTGGTCCTGGCCGCTCCTAAAATCCTCCCTTTAACAGGATCAGTGACCTCTCTATCACTGTTTCTCCTCACACACACCTATTCCCTGAGCCCAAAGTCACCTGCACAGTGCCTCTTTCTCCTTTGTAGAGTTTGAATAAACACTATTTTATAGCTGACCTGCTCTCCAACCTCTTCAAGACTCCTTTCCAAACTGCCTTTATCTTCTGTCATCTGTGGTCTGAGATGGTAGCAATTTCCCATGTCACTTACAGATCAAAAATGTGGCTGGCTAAACTCAGTTTTTGGGTAATAGACAACCACTAGGTATAGATTAAATTTAGACAGTGTGTTCAAGTGTTAAGGTGAGTTATATTAGAAAGGAGGAGAATTAGCAGATTCCTGTGAAAAAGGACTCTAGGATATTTTTATATTATAAAAAAAAAAGTTTCTGCGGGGGCACCTGAATGGCTTAGTCAGTTAAGCGTCTGACTCTTGATTTCAGCTCAGGTCATAATCTCACGATTTGTGAGATTGAGCCCCAAGTCGGGGCTCTGCGCTGGCAGTGTGGAGCCTGCTTGGGATTCTCTTCCTCTCTCTGCCCCTTCTCCACTAGTGTTCTCTCTCTCAAAATAAATACACACACACACACACACACACACACACACACACACACACACACAGTTTCTGCTAACAGATAATTAAATTATGCCTGTACTAATCATGTTGATTTTCCCAGACAAGAGAATGGGAGGGAACTTGGATCCCATCTGGTGACGAGATCCTGCCCTCTCTGGCCCTGTAATATTTTAGTTGCACCAGAGTATTTTTAGACTGTGGCCCAGGACCAGACTAATAAACTTACCTCTAGGTGTGATGGTTATGGAAACATCTGGTTCTCTGAGCGTCTCCAGGTGGTGGCTCTGGACATACCTTGCCTCATCCTACTTCCTGATGTGTCTCTGTCCTTCCCCAGATGCTAGTAGTGACAGTGCAGTTTCTGTTAAGGGTAGCAACCAAGGCAGGGTACAGGTCCACTTCTGTCATCTTATAGGGGTAGTCCTTTGGGCAACTCTGCCCAAACTTGCAGCAAGGTACTTGGGGAAATAGGGCCACTTCCTCTGGAGTGCATGCTAATTGACCTCTGCCTTGGAAGTCTTCCTGTTCCCCAAGAACTAGTAAATGTGCTCTGAGGTCCGTACCTCCTAGGAAACCCTGTGCAAGTATGAGTAGGGATAACTCACATCTACATCTAACCTCTGTATCCCAGGAGCTCTGCCTGCCCGGCTAGGTTAAGGAGTCACAAACACAACCATGGGGGCTTGGCTTGGGCTGTACACAGGGCTCCCTACACCTCTGGTGAGGCTCCAAATTCTTCATCAGACAGAATTTGAAAATAAAGTGCTTTATTGCTGAGGATCACAAAGAGCTTCAGGGCGGCGGTCTAGGGGCTGAAGTTCCCACCTTTTGGAGCTTTTGTGAACAGGATGGTGGGGACTTCAGCCCTTCAACCCCACACAAGGCAAGGAAGTAAGATTTTGGGAGTGAGGAGGGCAGGGAAGAAGCACCAGGTTTGCTAGGTGAGCCGATTATGTGCATCTCTTCCCAGCTCTGAGCTCAGTGCGTTCAATGACATCACCTCGGGAGCGTCAAGTGGGCCATGGCGGGAGCCTTTACAAACACCACAGAAACTGCCCAAATCTGGGCTTCCCTGCCGCCAAACCCGAGCCGAGAACGGGTGTACCAGCTCACCATGGTGCGCATCCTCCTGAGCTGTTCTGAGCCCACCCAGACCTGGCAGCTGTGTCCATTCAGGGCAGTGCCATCCAGTTCTGCACATCCCTACAACCTGGACAGAGCAGAGATTGCTGGACAAAGAAAGGGACCTGAATTGGTTGACCCATTCCCAGCCAGGAGCCGGCCCTGTCTCGGCCACCTCAGCCTGTCTGTCCACGCTGGGCCCCACGGGTTGACTTTAGCCCTAACCAAAGTAGTGTCCACTGGAAAGCAGCTCGGAGTTGAGGAGAACCTGTTAGGGCCCCGGTGTGGGTCTGTGGTGGCTCCCAGCAGGGGTGGGGCAAGAGGGCCTCCCACAACCAACCAGAGATAAAGAGGGCTGGCTGCTAGGCTGGTTGTCAGCCTGACAAAATGCAGCTGTGGCACCACAGGCCCTGGGAATCACGACGTGTGCCCACAGCCAGGGTGGAAGAGCCCAGCTCAGAGGGAGAGGGAGGAAAATGAGTGGCCAGGCTGGGACAGCACCTCCCAGGGGGCAGGAGAGGGCAGCCCCCACAGACACACACTTCCCCCCTCCCCCATCACCCAGAGACCTTGGGGGCTGAGCTCCCTCCCTCAGCCTGGGCACTGTACACCCCTCGACCTGTCCCCAGCCCCACACCGACACCTGGGGTGCTGACCTGCCTTGGGTTCACAAGCAGAGGGCCCGCAGCACCAGGCCGGCCGGCCTCACGGGGTCTGGGCAGAGGCAGGGTGAGGGGTGTGCAGGGGAATCTTCTCCAGAACAGCAGCCCCCTGGTTAGTACTGCTTGGCCTCCTGCAACTGGGCCAGGTACTCCTCCTCGGGAGGGTTGTCGGCGCAGGCCCGGCCATTGTTGGGAGGCCGCACAGCGTGGTAGCGACTCCAGTCCCCCTTACAGAGGATCCAGGGCAGCGTGTCCACCTTGAAGTGCAGCTCGGGCGAGAAGTCGGTGCTGACGAGGTCAGGCGCACCGGCGCCCTTGCCCCGAGTCAGCAGCCGGCTGCCTGCATCGTAGCAGCAGTGCTGGGCGGCCAGGGTGCTGCTCTCCACGGACAGCAATGAGCGCAGGCAGAAGCGCGCCGTGGGCTGGTACACGTCCAGGTGCTCTCGAGGCCCGCTGGCATCCCTCCACTGGAAGCTTCGGCCCCGGTGCTCATCCTGCAGGCTCACCGCGCTGTACACGGCCTCCAGCGGGTACGCGCATGGGCAGCTGGGCAGGTCCTGCAGCACCTGACTCAGGTACTTGGCTAGGAAGTCACTCTTGCAGTTCAGCCACTTCTCACAGCTATCCACATCTGCAGAGGGGAGGGGAGCCAGTCAGCCCCGTTGTGGGGTGGGGGCTGATCAAGGACCAATGCCTGGAGAGAGAAGGCCCCGCAGTGGAGCTGAGTGCAGCCCAGCTTGGCCTCCTCTGTTGCCAGATAAGGGCTACCACACAACCACCCAGGAAACCTGGAGCCAGAGGCTACGGCTCAGAATGGATGTTGGCCAAGGGGCTGGAGGAGGAGCCTGGAGGCTGTCTGAAGTGCCAGGTGCTGTCCCTTTATGTGCTGGATGGTGGGGAAGATCTGGGGTCTTGGGGAAGGAGCTGGGGTGGTTGGGCGCAGGAACCGCTGTTTTAAGCAACTGGTAAGAAAGCGTGTTGGCCCACTCTCACCTCTGCCCGCTGTGACTCCCTCCATCTATGCTGTCTTCCTCCCTTCTCTCTACCTTGGGAATGTGGCCGCTGACTCTGGCCACACAGAAGGAATGGCCCCTTCCTCCTCACTCCAGAACTTTGGGGCACACTCTGCAGCATCGTGCTCAAGTTGGTCGTGTGTGTCTCTCCCCCTAACACCCGAGCTCTTTGAAGGCAGATCCCGGGCCTTAGTCTTCTGGGAACCCCTGCCCTGCACGGTGCCAGGCCCACCACGCCAGCTCAGGGAGCTTCACAGTATTGAGCATAGGTCCCACCCGCAAGGGGGCCTGTTGGCAGCTGCCTACCTCCTTGTGAGGGGCAAGTGACACCAAGAGACAGAGATGCAGAATGTCCCAGTGAAAGTACCGTCTGCTCCAAACTGCTGGAAGGAGCAGTCCTGGAATTCTGGCCCCTAAACTGTTTCTGACAGCATCCCTTCCCACACAGAGCCTACCCAGGAGCCTCCAAGAGCACCCGGGAGTGGAAGCCAGAATGTCCCCATCCCTTCCTGCAGCCAGGGAGAATATGCCCCACCAGGTGGATCTCCAAGCTCAGTGGCTCCCTTCAGGACGGTCTTCCCAGCAGGAATATCAGGTTGGGAAAGGCCAATGGCTTGGCTAGAAATGACAGGGACTCAGAAATGACAGGGCCTCTTTGCTGGGGAGACTAATCTTCCAGCCGGAACATGTACTCTGCCTCAGTGGATGGGGGTGAGATTCCTCCTGTGCAGTGATGCTCCACCCTCCCGAGAGAGGTTCTCCCCAAGCCCCCAGGAGCAGGGCCTAGCTCCCCACTGACCTGGGCTGAGCATGTCCGTAGCATTGTGGGCCAGGGGCGGCCACCCCTCACCGGGGAAGCCCGAGGGGTCCTTGTCCTCGGTGCCTTTAGGAAGAGAGGAGGCCAGGCTGGTGGGGCCCCAGGGCACCTCTGTGCTCCCAGTGGGGAAGCCCAGCCCTCATTAGGCTCTCGGTGCCCACAGCATCTGGACTAGGCCTGGGACGAGGCAGAACCACCGTGTCTATAAGCTTCCTGCATCCCTTCTCCAGGCCCCACCCTCAAACAAGGCCCACATTCCCAGGGGGCCAAGCCCAGAGTATAAGCCTCTGCCTGTGTAGGAGCTGGGGTTCGTCTCACCAGGACAAAGGGGCAGGTCGCAGGCACGGGACTCGGTGGCAGTGCAGGCGTAGCCGCAGGGCCGAGTCCTCCTCTGGCTGCCGCTGCCGCAGCTCCCACTGCAGGGAGACCAGGGGCTCCACTCCTCTTGAAGCTCATAGTCTGGGTCAAGGCAGGGAGCCAGGGGTGAGTGAGCACAGCCCACAGGGCGCATTGGTGCAGATTAGCTAAGGGTACCCCTTCCTCAGGAGGGTGCCATCCGTGCCAGGGCTCCCAGCCTAGCGGACGAAGCACGGGCTGGACTTCAGCCCCCACCTGTCCCTCAGCCGGGGACCCTTGCATGGTGGACACCCATGTAAATCATCAGGTGGCTCTACAGACACAGCAACAATCCCAGCCACCCACTCTGTGCCAACACAGCGATGAAGAGAAAAAGATATCTGGGGCTGGAAGCTACCTGACCACTGTCAATGTGACCCTGGGCAAGTCCCCCTACGTCTCTGACCTAGAGGGTTTTTTTTTTTTTTTTGTAATTTTTTAATGTTTATTTATTTTTGAGAGAGAGAGAGCAGGGGATGGACAGAGAAGGGAGGTGGACAGAGGATCCGAAGTGGGCTCTGCACTGACAGCAGCAAGCCCGATGCAGGGCTCGAACTCACAAACAGAGAGATCATCACCTGAGACGAAGTCAGACGTTCAACCAACCGAGCCACCCAGGTGCTCCTCTGACCTATAATTTTTATGTCAATTAAAACCAAGGCTGACAACACTTCCCCAGCACTGGGGACATGAAGGAAAGTCCTGACTTTCCATGATAGGGACCAAGACCTGGTCTGAGGAACCTGAAATACACCATGACTGCACCCTCAGACCTCTGGCTGTTGCAGGGCTGAGACCCAGGGGGCTCTGTGGAGCCCCCAAAGTACTGACATACCCAGCTCTCTCCTCACTTCCCAGGCAGGCCGGAGCAGGTGGGCACCAAGAGTTTAAGGAAAATAAATGGAAGAAAAGCTGAAAGGCACGAAAACTGCCAATTTACACCATCTTGGTGAACCAGGGAAAGCCTGCTATGCCTTAGTCTTAATGATGGCACCGCTGTCCAAGGATGAAATATCAGGGCTCTAGGGAGAATGGCTGTAACTGTCCATGAAACACGTCTGTACCCAGGAAAACCTGAACAACAACAAGAATGGCTGTCATGGGAGCTGGCCAGGTGTTAGGTGGCATTTTCTGATAGTCTGTGCTATGTTGTTTTCTAATAAAAATAATAAAAATAGCCAATACTTAGTTTACTACATGCTGGCACTTTAAATGTATTAACTCAATACCCTCTACGCCCAATCTTATGTAGTTAAGGGTTGTGCCATTCTCCATTTTAGAGAGGAAGTAAATTAGGCATAGAGAGGTTAAGTAACTTGCCCAAGGTCACTCAGCTGGTAAGCAGCAGAGCCAGGATTCAAGCCCACACAGTCTGAAAATGAGGTCAGTTATGAGTGGTGGGGTTTACCATATTTCCCAATTTGTTGGAAAGTGACAGCTATGAATATATATAAAATTAACAAACGTCGATTTGCTTAGGGGGTCTCAGGGCTGTTGTGAAGGTCAAATGTTTGGGGGAAAAACAGATTTTGCAAGCTATGGGTAATGTTGCTATTTAGCAGATGATGGTGTTTGTACAGGCCTAAGCTTCTGGCCTTCATAGCTGCCCCTGCCCGGTGAAGCTCTCAGGCCTCCCTTTAGCCCCAGTTACTCTCAGAACTTCCAGAAGCAGCAGCCGGGGATGCCAAGGTGGGGATGCTCACCATAGCCGTCTGGCTCCTTGAAGGCCCAGTCCCCAGGGGCCAGCCAGCCCTGCTCCCAGCTGCCTGTGGCCCCACTGAACCCAGGCTCCTCCTCCTCCTCCTCTTCCTCCTCGTTGTCCTCCTGGTCCTCACTCTCACTATACTCTGCAGGGTAATCCTCCTCCTCCACTTCTTCCTCCTCCTCTTCTTCCCCTGGGGCTCTGCCCTTGAGATTGGTCCTCCCCTCCTCGCCCTCCAGGTAGCTCCAGAATAGGGGCCAGAAGAGCTCCTTGGCGGACAGCCAGCTAGAGGCACCCTGGGGCCAGCGACTGCTGGGCTCAGCCAATAGGTCCATCTCCACCTCCGCCTGGGGATCCTCCACCACCTCGATGGTCACCTGCAGAGGGTCAGACACAGGCCAGCCAGTGAAGGAGTGCTCAGAGCAAGGCTCCAAGGAGAGGAGAGATGACAAGTGTGGGGGCAGGGGCAGAGGACCAACCTTTCCTCCAAACCAGCTCATTCTCTTGGCCAACCTTCCTGGCCTCCCAGGGCACACGGGGTCACAATTTAAGACTTGGCTGTGCATCAGAATCCCCTGGATATTCCAGGCTCCTTGACCTAACCCTAGACATGAATTTAATTATCTGAGGTGGGGCTAGGTATGGTGGCTCTAACATGTGCCAAGGGTGCCAGCAGTTTAAGAGAAGCTGGCTGTGAACTCTGCTGCAGGCTGCCCAGAATTAGGGGCCACTAACAGCCTTGGGTCTCGCTGTAGGGCTGGAAAATGGTAGCAAAGAGAGCAAAGTCCCACAGCAGCCCTGGGGGGGCGGGGGTGGGGGGGGCTCTCATTCACCACGTTGTGGACGGGAAATAAGTAACATGAAATCATTCACATGAAAGTGAACTTTGAAACATTGTTTTTGGCTATTATAAAATAATACGAGATCGCCGAACACAATTTGGGGGAAAACCAGCAAAATATAATGAAAAAAATTAAAATCGCCCCACTCCATCTCTGACAAATAACATTTTGATAATTAAACTTCCAGGTTTTACACATGCACGCGCGCGCACACGCATACACACAAACTCTTAAACAAGTTTAGAATGTTAGTTTCTACACTTCCCCGTTGCCTTTTCTCTTTTGATGAAAGTGTTTTGCAAACTGTAGGTCTCTTATCATCAGGGACTCTTATCATCAGGGATTGAGGACTGGCAGTGGAGAATGTAAACTGGAATCCCACTGGCTCCATAAAGTCCCTCTGGCGGGCAGCCCCCTACCACGAGCCCACCCCATTCTGCACTCAACCAACCCTGCAGGAAGGGTTGGGCCTGGGTAGGGGCCACAAGTCGCCCCTTCCCCATTTCCCTAGAAGGCCCTGCCATCCACAAAGCTTCCCCACTCCTTGGGTCTTCATGACAGCCCTACCAGGCTGGTGCTGTTTCTCCTTTGCTATGGACTGGAAAACACAGGCTCAGAGGGCCACATGCCCTGCTCGGCCCACAGCTGGGAAGTAGAGGAGCAGCCCCCACTACTCTGTGACCCCCAAAAGAACCCCCGCCCTCCAAGGAATACAGGATGGGGACGCCTGACCTGAGGATGGAGCCGGTCAGCCCAGTTCCTCTCTAGGTGTCCACTGGGCCTATGCCCTCCTGTAGCTCTCACCTGGATATTGGGGTTTGGGGCAGTCAAGTCTGTGTTGGCCAATCCTGGCAGCTTCTGCAGCTCCAGCAGCAAGGGAGTGTCCTCCAGGGTCCTTGGCATGGATGCCTTGTCCAGGCTCAGGGCTGCTGGCTCACTGAGAGCCCGGCGCCTATGTTGGCGTGGCCCTGCCTGGAGGCGGGTTCTGGGGAGCAGGAGGGTCCTCTCCTCTTCCCTAGGAGAGCTGGGATCTGGGGAGGCTGAGACCTGAAGGAGAGAGAAGGGGAGGAGGGGGTGACTGGGGTCAGGGCTTACCCCAAATGGACCCAAGGTAGGCAACGCAGGAGTCTTGGGGTCTGACCAGGCCACAAATTCACCCTGTGACCATGGATCCAAACATACGTGTTTCAATGCCTCAGAGAGTAAATGAGGCCATGTGCACAGAGTGCTTGGACAAATGGTGCCAACATGAGGCATAACAGGGGGGCTAAATCGGGCTTCTACACGTGGAAGAAACATAAGCCAACCTCCTCATTTTACAGATGAAGAAACTGAGGTCCATAGAGGGAAGCATGTTGTTTAAGGCAGTGTTTCCAAGTGCAGCTCACAGACCACATGCCTCAGAATCCCCCAGGGCTCTTGCCCAGGAACAGATGGCGGGTCTCACAAGTCAGGGCAGGAAGGCCCAGAAAGGCTGACAAGGAGGGTAGTGGCAGACCTGGGCCTTCCCCCAGCAGGCTCCCCTGTCACTGACCCTCCCAAGCTGTCCACGTGAGGGCTGTGTTCCTTAGCATCTCTGACCACTGCTACCTTCCTCCTCCTGCCCGTCTGGGACCCAGCGCCTTTTCCTAGTTCAGGTGCCGTCGCAGCTGTCTGTCTGCCAGGTAATTCCCTCCACCAGCCAGTGCCCATGGGGTCCACACCGTGACAGTCCCTGCCTCGGCTCAGATAGTAAGTGAAAGACCCTGGTTGTCTCTGACTCCAGCAGCAGCCCTCACCTGCTCAGACAGTGGGACACTGGGGTGGCCATCCACCTACTTCCAGGCTACAGCCATTGCTCAGGTCTCTACAACAGGACAGAGGGGGCACTGTCCAGAGCTGCCTTATGATGTAAAGCATGCCCCACCCAGGCCACAGCCTTGACCCCACTTCCCATCTCACACCTAAAGCCATGTGAAAAGACACAGGTCTGGACAGTCAGATCAGCTTGGGTTCAAATCCTAGCTCTGCCTCTTACTAGCTCATTCAACTTGATCTGCAAAATGAGGATAATTCCTACCTGGAAGGATTGTCAGAATTTACTTATCAAACACTTACGTCCACAGCATGTGTGTGCCAGGCACTGTTCGAAACACTTAATCATTCATTTCATTCTCCCAACAACCCTCAGAGGTAGGTGCTAGCTGTCATCCCCATTTTGACAATGGAAACTAAAGCACAGAGAGGGCAAGTAACTTGCCTCAGGTCACACAGACATTTAGTGGCAGAGCCTAGGATTTGAAACAGACAGCCTGGGTCCAGAGCCCATTCTCTCTCTCTCTCTCTCTCTCTCTTTTTAAGATTTTATTAAGTAATCTCTACATCAATGTGGGACTCGAACCCACAACACTGAGATCGAGTCACACACTCTACCAACTGAGCCAGCCAGGCACCTGAGAGCTCACACTCTTAACTGTTTTGCTCTGACACTACAGGCAAGAGTGTGGAGAGTCTATTTCACAAATCAGGGGCTTATTCAGTCTAATTTCTCACTATGACTCTCTTTCCTTGGGTTGAAAAAGAGAGTCAGAACCTTTGGCCTCTCCCCTTTAACCCCCTCCTTCGGTGCTGCCCAAACACCTGGTTCCAAGGCTCCTGCACTAATCACCATGGCCCATCTGAGCCTGGCCCTGGAGTCTGTTACTGAGTCAAAGTGCTCTGGTCTCAACAGCCAGGCCAGACGAGCAGAGGGGATGGACAGATGAGTAAGAACAACTCAGCTCCTTCACTGACCAGTCTTGGAGGCCTGGGACATCCCCATGTGCTGCTTTCCTGGCACCTCCCACTCACTATGCCACCAAAGCCCTAAGTGTCCCGGTGCCTTGGCTCAGTAGCTCCTCTGTCCGCAGCCTCAGGACTGCAGGAGTTCAGGGGCTGCAGCCTTTCTGGCTGATGTGGATATCACCGCCTCATGAGTGGGTAGTTAAGCAATGGTTCTCATCTGAGAACATTTGGCAATGTCTGGAGACATTTGTGGTTGTCACTTGGAGAGGGGTTCTACTGGCACCATGTGGGAGATCCTGCAACACAGAGGACAGCCCTCACAAAAATCATCCAGTCCAGAATGTCAACAGTGCTGCAATCAAGGGGCACCTGGGTGGCTCAGCCGGTCAAGCGTGGACTTCGGCCTAGGTCATGATCTCATTGTTCCTGAGTTAGAGCCCTGCGATAGGCTCTGTGCTGACAGCTCGGAGCCTGGAGCCTGTTTCAGATTCTGTGTCTCTCCCTCTCTCTCTCTCTCTCTCTCTGCCCCTCCCCCACTTATACTCGCATGCGCTCTCTCTCTCTCTCTCTCTCCTCAAAATAAATAAATTAAAAAAAAATTTTTTTTTTATGTGTGCCAGGGTGGCTCAGTTGGTTAAGTGCCGACTTCAGCTCAGGTCATGATCTCACAGTTCATGGGTTCAAGCCCCACGTTGGGCTCTGTGCTGACAGCTCAGAGCCTGGAACCTGCTTTGGACTCTGTGCCTCCCTCTCTCTCTGACCCTCCCCTGCTTGCACTCTGTGTCTCTCTCTCTCTCTCAAAAATAAACATTAAAAAAAAATTTTTTTTTTAAGTTTTTTTTTTAAAAACAGTGCTGCAATTAAGAAACCCTGCTCTAGGGGGCGCCTGGCTGGTTCAGTTGGTAGAGCATGCGACTCTTGATCTTGGGGTTGTGAGTTTGAGCCCCAATGCTGAGCGTAGAGATTACTTAAATAAATAAATAAACTTAAAAAAAAAAAAGAAACCTTGCTCTAAAGTCAGGCTGCTTAGATCTGAATCCCTGAATAGTCTGGTTTCTGACCTGTGGGACACTGACGGGACAGAACCTCTGTGAGCATCCTTATGTGTAAAATGAGAACAATGATGGGAGAGAGCTAGCATCCAGCAGGGCTCAGAATGTTCATTTCCAGCCCTCTCCAACCTCAAGGCCATAGAAACTCCTGGCTAACTACCACAGCCACACATCACAGCCACCCTTCTCTAGAGCTGCTTAGAGCCCCTGCTCTGTGCTTCAGGCCCCAGAACTCTCAGGAGTGGAATGGGGCCATGGGTCTTAGTTTGGGTTTCTTCAGAAGCCAATGCTGACACCAGAATTCAAGGGCATTCCTTTGGAAGGTGATCCCAGGAGACACCAGCAGGGAGTGGGGGAGTGGGTCACGGGTGGGAGGCAGCTAATAAAGAATGCTCCATCAAGTTAGTGACCATGGTGGACAAGTGGAGCTCAATCCTACTGGTGCCTCAGTTATTCCCCCAGAAGTAGGGAGCTGGGCTACATACCTGCAAACCTTACCAGTCACTGATTACGGGCTTCTGGGTGGAGGAGAGGATTTGTTCCCCGGGCACCTCAGATTGGTCATGTACAGCTGAAAACAGGCCCTCATGCCAGTGACAGCCCTCAAGCAACTGGACACTGGCAACAGGGAGTAAGGCAGAGATACGGGCAGAGCCCCCTGAGCCCTGGCCCGTGAGTACTGTCTGAGCACATCTTCTCTACCAGGCCTGAGCTAGTAGGCCCTGGATGTGCCTTCTGTCACCCCAGCCACCCCAGCTAGAGTGCAGGTAGGACTTTGTCTGCTTGTTTCACGCAGTATCCTGTGCCTGGTACACGGGAGGAGCTCAATAAATCACTGCTGAGTGACTGAATGAACACTAGCACCCCAAGGGATGAATGTGACTGTCTCTATGTTAATGATGAGGCTATGGAGGCTCAGAGAGGGTAAGGGATTTACATAAAGTCCAAGGTTGTAATAATATCGAAGCTCGGCTTCAAACTCAGCTCTGCCTGAGAGACAGCCACTCACTAGCTGCAGACCCGAGGCTTAGTTATCAGACCCACTGTCTGTTTCCTCGTCCTTAAAACAAGGAAAACAAGACAAGGACCACAAAATGCTAGGCACTGTGGCTGTTTGGGTGGTGTTTGGATCCTATCCAGAACAGAAGACACCCAAGGCAGAGTTCTGTCATTCTTTCTTTGCCTGTCTGGTGCCCAACAAACCCTTGTGTTGTTTTTTTTTTTTAACTATGTTATGAGTTTGAATCTCTTTTTAATGTACAGAGAGAGGAGAGAGAGAGAAAGAGTGAGCATGGGTGAGGGAAAGGCAAAGAGAGAGACAGAATCTCAAGCAGGCTCCACACTGTCAGTGCAGAGCCCGATGCGAGGCTCAAAGTCACGAACTGTGAGATCATGACCTGAGCCAAAATCAGGAGTCAGATGCTTACCCGACTGAGCCACCCAGGCGCCTCACCCAACAAACTCTTGTAACGACAATGCCACACATGTGTACGTCCAGTGCTTTCTCACCCAGCAGGCCATCCGACAGAATGGGTTCTCTTATTCCCATTTGACTGTGGGAGTAAACTGATGCTCAGCAACAGGCCTGACCAGAGAGAGGGTGGCACATTTTGTTCACGATGCCAATGATTTCAAGACCTTTCAAGACTTACGATGAGCAGGCTGGGGCATGCCATACAAAGATGGACCCTGAGGTCCCGGGTCTAGATCTTGAAATGACAGACCTGGCTCCCAGTCTCAGTCAGGCTTAATGTCTCTGTGCCTTGATTTTTTTCATCTGGAAAATGAGACTAACACCCATCCAACACCCATGGGAACAACACCGAGGGGCCGTATGTTCTTCAGCTTCATCGTAAAAGTCTCTGGAGTTGTCATTTATTTCTGACATATCACTTAAGGCCCTAGAAGAGCAGTCTGCATTATGTCAACATAATGTCTTAACTACCACCTTGATTACATAACAGCTTTAACACACATCACATGGACTTCTGAAGCAGTATTTGAACTGGACGGGATCACGGAGATGACTTAGCCCCTTATTTTAAATGTCAGGAAATCATCTGAGGTGAGTCATACCTGAGTTAATGACCCACTGAGACCAGAACCCCAGGACCTGAGCTCTAAGCTCTGTTTTTCATTCATGGCACTAATTTAACATATGTTTGAGGGTTCCACCAGGCCCTATACTGGAGCTGGGGGTATGACTTTGGCTCTGAAATAACCTATCCTCTAGACTGGTCTCGGGGGAAGATCTGGCAAATATATCAAAAATAATCACAATACAAGGCAGTAAGTACTAAAATAGAAAATATGTCAAAATGAGTAGGAAAAAAATGCCAATTCAATTAACTTTATGACCACTGCCACCTCCACCTAGGAGGTGGGACTGGCCAGGGGATGTTCACTTCCTCTGGATTTGTCTACAGCAGTGGTTGTCAGCAACAGTGGGGGAGAGGGGTGTCCCTCAGGAAACACAGGGCAATGTCTGGCTCTGTCCGGCAGTGGGTGCTACAAACACCTAACAGGTTAAGGCCAAGGATGCTGTTAAATGTCCCACAAGGCACAACAAAGAATTATACAACCCCAAATGACAGGACTGTGGAGGATGAGAAACTCTGGTCTACAGGATGTAGTCTCAACAGGAGGCAAAAAAAATCTTAGATATTACAATGGTTTGTAACATACCCAAGTGCCATGATACATAAACAGTATATTCATGAAATGGTATATCCCAATTTCAGTGGGAGAGGCATTTAGGGGGGGAAAATGTCTAAAAGGCTCCTTAGAAAGGCAGCGTTGAAAAAAAACGTGGATAAAACACCAGTCCACAGAGACCTCAAATGCAGGCGGTGCTCCCGGCCGCCTCTGGAGGGCCTCAGCAGCCTGGACACCGCTAGCAGCCCGAGCTCTGGTGCCGCTCACCCACCGGTCTCCTGCACGCACCCGGCGGGGCCTCTCAATGCCTTCGTCTGGAAAATGGAAAGAACTACTCTGGCCTCCTCCTCCTAGAACAGCTCGGAGCCTGGAAGGAGCCAGGACCCCCTACCACACCAGCCCGCAAACCCTGGAACAAGTCGGGAGGGTTTTGTCCCCAAGGGGACAATCCACGCAGTAATGGCTGGACTGTGGACCCCTGGTGAAGGGAGACAGGTGTCGACAGACCGTGGTTCCTCTTCGCGTCTAAACTACTCTTCTCCGACTCGCTCCTCTGTTTTCGGTCGCATCCCCAAAGCCCACTCACGGGCCACCCAGAAAGTGCCCCCCCACCCCCACCCCGCCACGTCTTAGCGACTTCTGCTCTTCCAACTACATAGTAATATCAAGGTCCCTGGCTGATATTACTCTCCAGCAAGTTGAAAGACCCCACTCACTACCTCATCTCGTCTCAATTCACACCCAAAGGGACTCAAATCTTTTGCAGGTTTGATTTGAGGCTGCACCGGCCGTTATTCGGCGGGTTGAACCTCAGCAACACCGCGCAGCGTCGCGTTCCCCTCCCACCCTCCCGACTCCTCTCGGAATGCGCCCCCGGACAGTGGGGGTTGCAGGAGAGGTTCGCTCAGGGCGAGGCGGCCGCAGGTGGGAGAGGCCGGGCCGTTCGGGGCGTGTGGGGGGAGGTCCGCGCCCGGCCCTCTGCCCACTAGCGCAGTCTGTCTTCGGCCGGCCAGCCACGCGGTCGGAGCGGTGGCTTGGGGGGGGGGGGGGGGGGGGAGTCCGCCGCACCTGGTCCCGGCCCCGCGCCCGCCCTCGGAGGTCCCCGCTCGTGCCCCGGGCCCCGCGCCGACCCCTCTCCCCGCCGCTCACCTCCGCCAGCCTCGCGGGGCTCCGGGACCGCGGCTTCCTCAGGGGGAGAGCCCGGCCCGCGGCCAGCAGCGCCGCCAGCAGCACCACGCCGAGGAGGAGCCCCGCGCGGCCGGGCAGTCGAGGCATCGTCTCCCTGCCGGCGCTGCTCCGCGCCGAGCCTCCGCGCCTCCCGAGCCGCTCCCGCGCGTCGGTTTGCGCCGGGCCTCGCCTCCTCCAAGGGCGGGAGCGCGCCGGCCGCGGGGGACGAGAGGCGGGGGCGGGGGCGGGGGCGGGAGGTGGGGGAGACCGGCGGTCGCGGGGACGCGCGGGGCGGGGGAGCCGCGCGGCTCTCGGGCCAGCGCCCGGGATGTGCCCGCCCTTCCCGGAGGGGCGGCTCCTCGACGCGCCCGGACAGTCTTGGCTCCCTTTGATCTGGCCGCCTCCCCGCCCCCTGTCCCCGCCGCTGGTGCCGTCGCAGCCCCGAGCGAATTCCTGTTCGGGGGACGTCGCGACCGGCCGGCACGGCGCGCTCAGGCTCCGCACTGCCACTCCTGCGGGTCGCCCTCCCCGCGGGCGCGCAGACGGCGCGGGGACACACGGACCCCCAGGACCCCGCGAGCGCGGAACGCGCCGCAGCCCAGCGTGAGAGCCCTCCGGCCTGGGGCAGATGTTTGTGCCTCGAGGTAGGTTTGCTCAGGGAAGCGGGCCGGGAAGTAACTCCTCCAGGGCTCCCGGAGCTCCCCAGCTGGAGGTGGAGCCCAGAAAAACACCTGCCACTGTGCACCCGATTTCCTCAGGATGTTCTCAGAGCACAAAAACCGAGAGAGAGTTGAGATTCAGATGTGAGGATAGAGCCCCAGGAGCACAGCAGCTAGACACGTTGAGGGAGTGGTCAGAAGATCTAGCCCGGCCACTGGGTGTCACCTAGTTTTATCCCGGATAAAACAATGGGACCACCCACTCCCTCTAGCGAGACTCTTGTGCAGGGATCCTCACGTGTAGCATATGCGGGTCATGAAATAAAACCTCAGCTCGTGATAAAGATCAGTAACCCTGAAGGGCAGGGACAATTTTAGTGGCCTGGATGGGGGCTGTGAGGGAATGTGAGCGCAGTGATGCAGGGCGTGGGGCAGAGCGGTTGGACAGGTCAGTGAGGAGCTGTGGGAAGACACTAGGAAGAAGGCCTATTCAGGGACCACAAAGGCTGCCTGGTTTCAGGGCAGGAATAGCAAATCCCTGGAGGTGCTGGGAGGATGGCCAAGAAATACGCCATAGGGGTAATCTTGGGATCTGGGTTTAGCCAAAGTGAAAAAGTTAGGGGCCCGGGCACAGTTCTGAGAAACCATTCCAATCCCCAGCGGCACGGGCCAGGGTTCTGCAGTGTTTTGTTTTGTTTTTAATTTTTTTTTAAATTTACACCCAAATTAGTTAGCATATAGTGCAACAATGATTTCAGGAGTAGATTCCTTAGTGCCCCTTACCCATTTAGCCCATCCCTTCTCCCACAACCCCTCCAGTAACCCTGTTTGTTCTCCATATTTATGAGTCTCTTCTGTTTTGTCCCCCTCCGTTTTTATATTACTTTTGTTTCCCTTCCCTTATGCTCATCTGTTTTGTCTCTTAAAGTCCTCATATGAGTGAAGTCATATGATTTTTGTCTTTCTCTGATGAATTTCACTTAGCATAATACCCTCCAGTTCCATCCACGTAGTTGCAAATGGCAAGATTTCATTCTTTTTGATTGCCGAGTAATACTCCATTGTATATATTTACCACATCTTCTTTACCCATTCATCCGTCGATGGACATTTGGGCTCTTTCCATACTTTGGCTATTGTTGATAGGCAGTGGTTTGAATAGTAGTGCATCACAGGGATTACACTGGGTCTGGAGTTGGCCACCAAGGTTTGAATCCGGCTCCTACCATTTACTAAGAAGTTGATATTATTGGACAAGTTCTTTGACCTCTTGGTGAATTTGTCATTTATAAAAGTGGGGGAGTGGGGGGGGGTGGGGGGTACCTACCTCACAGGTGTAAGAAGTAAATAAGAATCTATGCTAAGGATTCTTATTAGGGTGCAGTTACCATTTTTTGGTCAAAAGTGCCAAATATTGGCAATTTCATGAGGTTCAACCTAATAAGATGGTTGGTACATGGTAAACATTCAACTGTTAGCCCAAAGAAACCTGCATTTGAGCACCTGCTTTGTCATACTGTTGTTGTTTTTTTTTTTTCTAGACAAAAAGTGAGACTACCTTGTTCTTTAGCATTTAAAAAACAGTTTTCAAACATTTATTCATTTTTGAGAGACAGAGACAGAGCACAAGCAGGGGAGGGGCAGAGAGAGAGGGAGACATGGAATCTGAAGCAGGCTCCAGGCTCTGAGCTTAGAGCCTCACACAGGGTTCGAACCCATGAACTGAGAGATCATGACCTGAGCTGACGTCAGACGCTTAACCAACTGAGCCACCCAGGTGCCCCTCTTTTCATCAAACTTTTACACCTTCTGCCAGCTCAAAGTCAGAGCTCAAGTTCATTCATTTGTGCATACCTGTCTGAGTCAGTCACTACCACTGTGCTCCAGGCCCCTCTCCCCCTTACCTGGACAGCTGTAGTAGCCTCCTGACTGGTTCTATTATATCCTCTCCTGTTCTCACTGCCTCCTCACGAATGCTCTTGGTTATCTTCAGTGGAAAACAAGGCATCGTCTACATACAGTACATGCTTCTGAGTTCATCTGATTCTACTCTTTGATTCTTTGAGCTATTTTATAGCCCTATATAGGTTGTAGGCAAGAATAACGAAGTAAAATAGTTATTACATATGGAAATGCAAGTTATGTCCTGTCCTCTGAGGTTCATTTGACCTCCCAGTATAGAAGAAACCAGTTTTGCCTACAATTTTTTTTCTTAATTTTTATTTACTTTTGAGAGAGAGAGAGAGAGACAGAAGCGCGAGCAGGGGAAGGGCAGAGAGAGAGGGAGACACAGAATCTGAAGCAGGCTCCAGGCTCCAAGCTGCTAGCACAGAACCTGATGCGGGGCTCAAACCCATGGACCGTGAGATCATAACCTGAGCCAAAGTCAGACACTTAACCGACTGAGCCACCCAGGTGCCCCCAGTTTTGCCTACATTTGCACATCCATTTCAATATTCTTGATCCATAAATGTTCTTGTTTTTCAGTATCTCCTTTGATTGCTTATAATATCTTTACCAGTTTCCTCATTCGGGAGTTAAAGAAAATCTTTAACTCGTGTTCATTTTTATATCTGTAAGAGAATCATTTTGTTTTTTTGAAAATTATCTTTTTAAAAAACATTTTTAATGTTTGTTTATTTTTGAGAAAGAGCGCAAACCGAGGAGTGGCAGAGAGAGAGGGAGACACAGAATCCGAAGAAGACTCCGGGCTCTGAGCTGTGAGCACAGAGCCCAGTGTAGAGCCAGAACCCACGAACCATGAGACGTGACCTGAGCTGAAGTCAGACACTTAACCAACTGAGCCACCCAGGCGCCCCAAAATTATCTTTTGAAAATCCTGTTGGATGCACTTCATTCCTACCTTCCCAATCTTAGCTCCCTGGCAACCACTTACCCCTCTCTGTCACCATGGGTTACTTTTGCCTTTCTAGATTTTTGTATTAATAGAATCATATTTATGTATTCTTTTGTGTTTGGTTTATTTGAGCATGTTAAGACTCATCCATACAGTTGTAGGTATCAGTGATTTGTTCCTCTTCATTGCTGAGCAGTATTCCATCCCATGAACATAATACTACAACGTCCTTGCCACTCACAATGACAGCATTTGGATTGTTTCTAGTTTGGGGCTGGTGTGAATCTAGCAGCTGTGAATATTCAAGTGCAAGTGTGAGCATGCTTCTCTAAGGTAGATGAAATCACTGCCCCAATCTGCCAAATTGTTTTCTCAAATGGCTATAAACTTTGTATTCCCATACCTTTGTCAACACTTGGTATTGTAATTCTTTTTAAACTCAGCCATTCTAGGGGCACCAGGGCGGCTCAGTCGGTTAAGGGCCTACTTCAGTTCAGGTCATGATCTTGCAGTCTGTGAGTTCGAGCCCCGCATCGGGCTCTGTGCTGACAGCTCAGAGCCTGGAGCCTGCTTTGGATTCTGTGTCTCGCTCTCTCTCTGCCCCTCCCCTGCTTGCACTCTGTCTCTCTCAAAAATAATAAACATTAAAAAAAATTTTTTTTAACTCAGCCATTGTAGTGGGTAGGTGAGTAGTGGAATCTTAGTGTAGTTTTAATTTGCATTTCCCTGACAACCAGTGATGTTGAACATTTTCCCTGTGCTTTTCTGGCCATTAGCACATCTCCTTTTGTGACAATTCTGTTCAAATCTTTGGGGCATCTGGCTGGCTAGGTTTGGAAGGCACGAGACTCTTGATCTCGGGGTTGTGAGTTTGAGCCCCACGCTGGGCGTGGAGATTACTTAAAAAATATAAAATCTTAAAAAAAAGTGTTCAAATCTTTTGCCTATTTTTTGTTGAATAGCCTTGCCTTATTGAGTTTTAAGGGTTTTTTCCAGATAGAAAGCCTTTATTGGATATGTGTTATGCATGTTTTATCTCAGTCTGGAGTTTGCATTTTCCTTTTGTGGAAACTTGAAGTTTTCATTTTTTTAAGTTCATTTATTTATTTTGATAGAGAGAGAGGAGGGGCAGAGAAAGAGGGAGAGAGAGAATCCTAAGCAGGCTCCATGCTGTCAGCCCAGAGCGCGACGTGGGGCTCAATCTGACGAACCATGAGATTATGACTTGAGCCGAAACCAAGAGTTGGATGCTTAACCAAGCCACCCAGGTGTCCCTTGAAGTTTTCATTTGGATAAGTCCAGCTTATCAGTATTTCTGAGCCATGCTTTTTGTGTTCTAAGAAATCGTTGCCTAATCCAAAGTCACAGATTTTTCTATTTTCTCTTGGAAGTTTTATAGTTTTTATGTTCAGATCTTTGCTTTAACTGTTGCATATGTGAGGGAAGAGTTGAAGGTCATTTCCCCTAGATATTCAGTTGTTCCAGCACCATTAGTTGACTAACTGTACCTTCCGCATTGAATTAATTTGGCACTTTTGTCAAAAATCGACTAACCATATATGTGTAGGTCTATTCCTGGACTTTCTTATTAAGTTTTAAATTTTAATTCCAGTATAATTAACACAGTGTTGTATTAGTTTCAGGTGTTCAATATAGTGATTGAACAATTCTATACATCACTCAAAAATGTGGAAGTCTTCACAAATCCGTGTGTCATCCTTGTGCAGAGGCGTGCTAATCCTCTCTGTACTGGTCCAGTTTTAGTATACGTGCTGCCAAAGTGAGCACTATTTTTGGACTCTATTCTGTCTTATTTGTTCAATATGACCATCCTAATGCCAAATGCAGTCTTGGTTACTGTAGCTCTGTAGCAAGTTTTGAAATCGGGTAGTACAAATTCTTCTTCAAAATTGTTTGGTTATTTGCATTTCTATGTGCATTTTACCAACTTGCCAATGTCTACCAAAAAAAAAAAAAAAGGACTCTAGTGGTGATCTTTTTCAGCGCTTGCAACTCCACACTGGTTTTCCCCAATGCATAAGATAACCCCGCACCCTGACAGCCCAGGGCAGCAAGCCTCTGCCCCCTCTTCATCAGCACCACCTCCCCCCACCCCTGCACCCCAGCATCCTTCCCTTTGCTCACAGAGCATCAGTCACACTTTCTTTTGGATCCCTCATGCCTTAGAAATGTTTTCTGTATCACCTCTGTCTAAACCATACTGGTTACCTGTTTTTATCATGCTCTTTACTTTTCCTTCACAGACTTACCAGTTTGTAAAATGATGTATGTGTCCGGATGCTTATTTGTTTGCTGCTGGTACTGGTAATGCCAGAGCCTGACATGGAAATAACACTCCATATTTATTGGTTGAATGAATAAAGGCAGAGATAGCTTTCTGAATAGTTTATTTGGGCAAAACAATATTATTTGCATGGGATGATTCTTAAGTCATTTCAAGTAGTCCCCCATCAGTTCTTAACATGTGCTCTCAAAACTGATAACTGATACACCTGACCCAACCCATTATTTATAGCTTCACAGTCATCCAAGGTAAAAAAAAAAAAAAAAAAAAAATCATCTGGCAAAAAAGGTAGATGGGGATAAGGGAGAAAGAGAGAAGAGTGACATTTTAACACAGTACTAGAATTTAACATTTTTTATTTACATTTCCCCCTCTCACACTTTCTCAGATTAGATAGGCATCCCAGCAATGGAGAGGGGTTATCACAGCACCTCTTGCAAAGTCCAGCTTACAGGCAAATTGGTCAATGAAAAAAAAAAAAAAAAAAGGCCAACAAAACAAGATCTCAGCTCCCCATAAGCTATCTCTCTGTTCTTATTCTCTTTCCCCCTTCTCTTAATGTTTGCTACCTTTCTACAGAGAGGGATCATCAAGACTGTATGGACATGCTGGCTGAATTGACATGGTGATTTCACCAGTATCCTGTAAAGAACCATCAAGGATGCTTTTTATCACTCCAACCACTGGTTTAACATCACTGAGGGAACATGACCTAATGTTAAGGGTGAAGACAAGTTACCATCCACCCCAGTCAGGAATATGTCCCACATTCCCTTTGAAGGCCTGGGCCAAGCGACCAAGCTTTTGCACAAGAAACCTGAGAATTGTCAGAAAACGCAGGCTCTGAATTGACTCAAGGGTCCTCACGCATGGAGGGATCCACTTATCCATGGAGATGGCAACAAGGCAGGACACTTAGCACATCAGGGTATTGCTCTTGTCTTTACTTTCCATTCAGCTTCCCCACAACCACTCCAAAGAACAGAGCTTTGGGTATTGCTTCAATAAAAACGTGTAGCTGCAGTTTAAGAACCACTGCATTCTTTAGGATCGGTTTATAATAACTCATCATACCACAAAGAATCACAGTTTAAGGCCATCTATCATGTGCACTGTGTAGTAAACAAGACCTTGCCCACAGCTCCCCCATCAAGCCACCTCCAAGCGTGGACTGCCAGACCCACCAGAGAAGACTATACAACTTCAGTAAGTATCAAGCTAACTCCTTTGTTTTCCACCTAAAAAAGACTCAGTCTATAGCGAAAGGTGCTTGGAAAACAGAAGTCACTGGAGATGACAGAAGGGGCAACATTGTCCATAAAATTAAAAGCAAAAGGATTATTGGCTGGTCGTGGTGTCTCTTCTGGATGAGAAGGCGGGAAGCCAACCTTCTCATTAGGCTATCTGGGCACACGGGAATTGGGCAGGAGCCCAAACACTACATTTCCTGTGGTCAAAGCTGAGGAGAAGATAGATATGCTTTTCTCTGCGTGGAAGGGATTTTTATTAACTGGCTTAATGGATTAAGATGCCTGCGGGGCACTGAGCTTCCGTGTTAAGCAGGTAGCAGTTTATCTTATGTTCTCGGGCTGCATTTAAGCAAATAGCTGCTCAACAGCCAAGAAGAATCTTTTGATTTTCATGACTCCCGCTTCACGACCCCTTCAGCCTATGCTGATTTTACCTGTGGGAGATGGTCAACAGTTCTGAACTTCATGAAGGCAGACAGAGGAAAAGCACTACACTCTTTCCCCTTTTCTAACCGCACAGGTTATAGCCACCAGAGATTAAAGCCCATGGTGGCTTACCTAGAACACCAGGGAAGGAAAGACACCCTGGGAATTCGGCCCCAGCCGTTCTTCACACAAGAGAGCCAGGAGACAGTCAGTTGTATTTGATCTCCTGTCGATGGTTTTGCCACATCCCGACAAATTCTTACAAAACAAGAATTGCCCAAATTCTTTTTCTTCACTGCCTAAGCTGCCCAATCTGGTATGATTGGGGCCAGAGCCTTATCGATTTGGAGAGGGGGCGGGGTGGGGGGAAAAACAGGGAGGTAGTGGTAGATAGCGTCCCCTTTTCCCCCTTCCCTGAGAAGCCAGGAAATCTCTCCACGTAAGCCATTTTCTCCTGGTTTTCACTAACAGAAATGAAGCAGAGCATATTAAACACTAGGAAGTTCAGCTAGACTGTAATAGTCATAACAAACTTAGATATAAGTTCCCTCAAGTAGGGCACAAAGAAGCTCACTATCTCCCCTGAAAGGTAAGGCTGAGTGTCCCAAGAAAAGAGTATCTGACCTCGCGATCCTCCAAACACAGCACCACCACGTATGTTTTCTCTGGACTTGAAATTCTAACAATCAAGAATCGGAAGGTAGAGAAAGAAAGGCCAAATATAGGAGGGAGGGATTACAGAGAAAAATCATTGGCAGAATATTCAATTCCTGGGCTTCTGAAAGGGCACTGAGCAAACACCTAGCCCTTAGTTGTATAGGGTATTTCTGTTCACCTTGCATGACTGCATCAGGAAGAAGGATGCTGTGACCTTCTGAAGTCCTCACCCTATCATGAAAACTTAAGATAGTAACTACAGGACTAAGATGTCAAGTTCTTCAAACAAGCAAGCAGTATTTGGGGGTTCTGGAGATGATTTATTTTTTTATTTCTTAGAGCACGCACATGAGATGGGGAGAGAGGCAGAGGGAAAGAGAAAGAATCTTGAGCAGGCTTCACGCTCAGCACAGAGCCCCACGCGGGGCTCCATCCCATGATCCTGGGGCTCATGACCTGAGATGAAATCAAGAGTTGGACGCTTACCCAGGCGAGCCACCCAGGTGCCCCTAGACTAGGATGATTTTTTTTAAGTTTGAGAGAGTATGAGGAGTGTGCATGTGAGTGGGGGAGGGACAGAGAGAGAGAGAGAGAGGGAGAGAGAGAGAGAGAGAGAGAGAGAGAGAGAATCCCAAACAGGCTCTGTGTTGTCAGCTCGAGCCCAACTCAGGGCATGAACTCACAAATCATGAGATCATGACCTGAGCTGAAATCAAGAGTAGGACACTTAACCAACTGAGCCACCCAGGTGCTCCTAGGGTGATTTTTAAAGGGAAGACATTTTCTAGAGCAAAGCAAAAAGTTGAAGTGCTCCAAAGACCCCAGTCCTGAAAATACTCTTTGCATATTTACTTGCTGTAGAGCGTATGCCATATTCTGGGGTAAAGCTTTTAAAATAAAGGCAGGAGGAGAATCTGCCACTGCCTCTTGATCCATTCTTTGTGATTGTGATGTCTTCTAGGTATAAATTTCCTGGTTTCTGATGTGATCTGCAAAAAAAGGTCTTATAAACCTGAAATGGATAAAGGCAATGCTAAATAGAAAGAGGGATGAGAAAAAGTGGTAAGCTCAGCCCCATCTCTACTGATTGACTCCGATTCTCAGCTTTGGCAGTAATAGTTAGCTGCTACCTGTTTGCATCCCATCAGATTTGTGAATCAGGCTGTGTTAAACCATGCACCAAACAATGCCTATGTCTACTCATTCCCAATGACTATATTTATATATACACCTGTATTTCCCCAGATGCTTGGTTACATAATGATACTTGTGATATGACTGGACCCTAGATTTATATTACAGTTTCCAAGAAGAGACAACCAGCGAGTGTAACATTTTGTTCTCTAGAAAGCAGATATCCTGCTTTGCCTCACAGCTTTGTCTCTTCAAAAATAAACTTGTAACTTAACTACATTTATCCTGACATAACTTTGCACCAGCAAAGTGATGTGTGTGTGTGTGTGTATCTATCTATATATCTATCTATACATATATATACATAGATATGTATAGATATATATATATATTTAAGTGCCCATACTGACATTTTAAATTGCAGTGACTTCATGCAAGCCAAAGTAAAAAGAGTAGCAGGTAAGTTCATTGCTTAAAGTTTGTGACTTTTGCAAACCCTACAACATTTGATAGTAACTACAGT
Organism: Felis catus; assembly: GCF_018350175.1. NCBI lineage: Eukaryota > Metazoa > Chordata > Mammalia > Carnivora > Felidae > Felis > Felis catus. The sequence goes on from NC_058373.1 coordinate 122,065,115, forward strand.
GCAAACTCTGGTGCTCTAGTGGGGTTCTGTGGTGAGGAACTAGATGTAGGGGAAAGGTTAGCAATGTATTTTTACAGGACTAGTTACTTAGTCGACACAATCTCTTTACTTCCATTTACACATGCTAAATATAGTCCCTGCATTTCTACTTGCTTCTTTCATTCACCTTTTCTATTGTTTAAAAAAGTAAAACAAAACCTTGGAGTATTTCAAAGGCTGAAGGCTCTCAAGATGTTGAGAGTGACCAAAGATAACGTAAGACGTGAAAACAAAACTTCCCCAACAATCATATTGCTTCTGTCCTCCCCTACGTGTATCTGCACAAACACCACAGCTGATGACAAGATACCCAGGAGAATTTGGACTGAGTATTTTTACCAGTTCAAGGAGTGATTTCAAAAACAGAGATGTGCAAAACTACTTTCACACAGTGTTCTTCCATTCTGTTCCCGATCCTTCCCCCATAATTACTTGATGGCTACTAAAAGACAAGCTGATTTTGGATATAATAAAGTCAAAAGTCCTCTTCACTTAAGCTTTGGTCAACAGAAAAAAGTAAGAGCTTTAACACGGTGGTTTTCAGATTTGTTCTTTGGTCAGGCAGTATAAAGCTCTCTGAATGAAGTCCCCTTACCTGCAAAGAGTCGAAATAGAGGATCCCAGTTTAGCAAAGAGATACAGGTGTTCAGGATTGCTCAAGAGGAAAAAAAAAAAAAGGAAAAAAGAGAGAGACCCTAACCTCCAGATGCCAGATTAGAATTGTCTTAGGACATCAAGAATAACAAAAGAGAACTAGCAGTCAGAAGAGTAATATTTAAATGGGTCAGCTTCTAAAAAGGGTAAGTTAATAACTTTAATCCTTAAAGAGGAACATGACAAATGATTTCTGAGTAGAGGATTTACCAACATTTTCCTTTATCAGTTTAAATCCTAATCTGGACCCAGACCCAGGCAGAAAAGTAAACAGTATGAATCAACCACAGATGTTCCACCGGGAGTAATCCGTTCTCTCCACACTGCCCCGGCCCTCTGACCCCTGCAGGATGGCAGGTCACTCTGCCAAACAGCGGTAGACACAGAACACACAGTGAGGTGTGAGTCAGCTCCACCACAACAGGTCTGACCAGGGTGGGATGTGGGTACTTTTTGAACAATTTAAGTGTTTTAAATAGCAAGTGGGAGTGTTAGTTTAGAGCTTGGGGAAAACCCAAGAAAGTGGACATAGCCCTCAGACGGTGACCATTACAAAGAAATATTTGATGGTGAAGGAAGAAATCCTCTGGTGACCAGAACAAAACGGAACAAGACCAAGCCTTGGGAGGCTGCTGGCCAGAGGGAGATACATAATGAGGGGCGGTTTTAGCAATGTTAGTGTTTAGGTTTTTCTTAAATGGCTAAGCTTGAGATGAAAGGAACACTTTGGTCGAATCCTTGACAGGTTAAATAAGGATTCTGAGGCTGGTGGCCTCTGAGACCTGGATGGGAAGTAAGCGGAAGGCACTTGCTCCCTGGGAAGGAGGGCCGGGTGAGTCTCTAGGCTGTAGTGCGGGGGACAGCAGGAGCTTTTGTAGGGCCAAGTCTGCAGGCGGCGGGGAGAGGGTAACGGCCTGCGTGGTTAGCCAGGGACAGGCTAGGGTCAGCGTGATTTCACAAGGAGAAGAGTTATAAAATAAAACATTTTTAATGGACAAAAAAGTAGAGCGGGTCACCTCTTTTTTGAAAGGTGAAATGTAGCAAAGGAAGAACGTGAAGCAGTTTTTTACTATTTACAAAATGCCATTTAGAGTGAGGTGGCCACCGTCAGTAGTTGAGGAAATGTCTTTCACGTGAGATGGCCACAGAAGTATGGTTCCTGGAACTGGCTCAGAAAAGCCACACACTGTCCTGGTAGGAAGAGTTCCTCCAAGGGAGCACCAAAAAGGCTCAGTCTTCTGTTTCTTCATATGTAGTCTCGTCAAAGGGCCTGTCCAGTAGAGGTACCAACCGATGACGGGAATACTTCAGTTGCAATAGGTCCCCAACTTCATCTATCTCTTTTAAAGCCTAAAATATGTAAGAGCAGAGGTTAGTCAGAGCCAGTAGGATGCAGGCATGCCTGGTGCTTTATTTTTCTAAAAACACTCATGGCAAGATTATCCTTTATGAGACCATTCGTGTCTAGTGCATTTACTCTGATCAGACTATAGGACAGCTGTGGAAAGAGCTGCTTTTTGAGCAAGAATGTCAGGCTGGTCATGAATAATGGGTTGTGAATAGCAATTATGCAGGATAAAGGGTATAATTCATCAAAGGACATTATGCTTGGTAGAAAAAGGAATATGCACCCTGAACTTGTCAGCCTGGCTACAACTATCCTCTCTCCTTTCGTATTCCAGTACTTGTTGTTTCTATTATTAAAATACAAGAAAACCGATGAGAGGTCTGTGTTGAGATGCCTTCTACATGCAAGATGAAGAGACCACCCAAGGTGGGCTGCTGATCAGACTTAGTAAGAAAAAGAGGAAGCTGGGGCGCCTGGGTGGCTCAGTCGGTTAAGCATCAGACTTAGGCTCAGGTCATGATCTCACCGTTTGTGAGTTTGAGCCCCGTGTTGGGCTCTGTGCTGACAGCTCAGAGCCTGGAGGCTGCTTTGGATTCTCTCTCTCCCTCTGCCCCTCCCCTGCCCCTCCCTCTGTCTCTCTCAAAAATAAACAAACATAAAAAAAATAAAAAAGAAAGAAAGAAAAAGGGGAAGCTGTTAGGAGACTCTGTGTAGGTAATGGACAGGGTGTAAGTGAGGGAGCAAGAACAGACAGAACCAGGATTTAAACTCAGGTATGAGTCTGAACTCCAAAATCCTAATCTTGAGAGATCATCTTGTCTTCCCATCAAAACTAATTAGCTCAGTATAACTTTCTTTCTTGTAAAACTTGCTCTTTTGTTTTTCAAAGAAATTCAAACGCTAAGATAAGTTATGAAATGAAAAGTCTCTCCCTGTCACCCCGCCTTTTTTTTTTTTTTTTTTTTTTTGAGAGTGCATGTGTGAGCGGGGGAGGGGCAGAGAGAAGGAGAGAAAATCCCCAGCAGGCTTTGCACTGTCAGAGCAGAGCCCGATGCGGGGCTCAATCTCACAACAGTGAGATCATGACCTGAGCCAAAATCAAAAGTTGGATGATTAACCGGCTGAGCCACCTAGGCACCCCAAAAAATCTCTTCCTGATTGCTACACCAGTCCTATCTGGTAGAGGTAATTGTTATTTTTTATACGTGTATGTTTTTTAAAAAATGAACTCTCGGTTGAAGTATAACATGTATACAGCAAAGTGCACGAATCACAGTCAGTTCACAGACTTAATCTTTCCAAAAAGCAGCCCAGAGAGTCAGATTAGAGGATCCAATATAAGAAAGCGATATGTGTTCACAATTTCTCAGAAAAAATCTAATAGAAGGACAGAGAAACTCTAAGCCCAGATACTTCCCAAAGAAATCCAAAGACAGCAAAAATTTGTAATCCTAGGTTCTAAGGCTTTTTACTAAGAGTGCCTCACGCAGGTCACAGAACGCAGTTTGCATGGCAGCTCTCCAGCCCTATTATTCATTCCCCAAGCGCCTGTGGATGTTACCCCGTGGATCCAGTAACAAACCTGGGGCAAAGGGCCCCAGCTTCGGAGACAGGGCTCTGTCTAGGACACCCTAATTAGACTAAGAAATGGAAAAGGTGGGCAGTAGTAGCCGAGTGTGACTCTCTAAATTTCCATCACGTCATACACATCTTCTGTTCACTCTTACGGTTACAATTTCATATGAAAATGTATACCTTCTACTTCATAAAAGGGAATCAACTGATTATTAGTAAAAGACACATTTGCCTGTTCTTAAATTTAACTTTTAAAACTCAGTGTTTGTAGAGAGAAAAAAAACCCCACCGGTAAATAGTATTCCTTAATTTATGTAGAAGAAAAAAAATTTTTCACCGCAAATGTGGAAAATATAGAAAGCAAATTAAGAGCTGCACTTCAGAATGCTATCAGAACAGTGGTATCTTCAAGAAAATGTTTAACCGAAAGTTCCATATGTAAATAAATTAAGAGTGACTTCAGCTGGAAGAACCCATTAACCATTTATCCCCCTGACCTCTGATACAGGATTTATTAATTTAAAACAACACATGACTTATGGAAGATCACAAAGGAAAGGACATTTATGACCTCTGACTTCAGAAAGACCTGATTTTTTTTATTGATGTAAAAAAGAAAATGAATAGACAGAAAGAAAAAAAACCCCACAGTATCCCAAAGGGATCTAGATTACATGATTTCCTCTGATCCCACACCAAATATTTCAGATAAATTGGTTTTATTTATTTATTAAAGATAAAATTGTACCTAGAAACTGTTAGTTTGCCATTATATAGGTTACCTGGTTAGATTAGCAATAAGAAACTGCTACAAGTTCCACCATCTGTTAAATAATCTACACTCAACCTCTGGACAGGGTGAGATGGGTTCTTAGGAAAAAAAGATGAGTAAATCAGAATTGAGTTTGGTCCTTGAATAAGAGAATATTCTAGGACAGCTGTAACCCAGAGATGATCGATAACCTTGCCCTTCTCATTTTTAAAAGTAACAGTTTTACTGAGATACAATTCATATGCCATAAGTCACCTTTTATTTTTAATTGATTAATCTTTATTTTTGAGACAGCAAGAGAGTGTGCGAGTGGGGGAGGGGCAGGGAGACAGGGAGAGAGGGAGGGAGATTTGGTGGGGGTGGGGTGGGGTGTGGGGGGTGGGGTGGGGTGTGGAAGAATCTTAAGCAGGCTCCACGCTCAGCATGGAGCCCAAAGCAGGGCTTGATTCCATGACCCTGGAATCATGACCTAAGCTGAAATCAAGAGCTCAACCTACTGAGTCACCCAGGCACCCCAAATTGTAAAGTGTACAATTCAGTGTTTCTTAGTATATTCACAGAGGTGTACAACTTTCACCATGCAATCTTAAAGCATTACCACCTCAAAAAAGAAACCCCACACTCTCATCCTCATCCCTGCCTCCTCCCAGGCCCTGAAAACCACCAATCTATTTTCTGTCCCTATGGATTTGCCTGTTCTGTACACTTCATATAATGTGGTCTTTTGTGCCTGGCTTCTTTTACTTAGCATAATGTTTTCAAGGTTCATCCATGTTGTAGGGGCCAACTTCATTCTTTTGCATATAGTTATTCAGTTGTCCAGTACCACTTGCTGAAGAGAACATTCTTTCCCCATTAACTAGTCTGAGCTCTCCTGTGGAAAAATCAATTGGCCATAGGTGCGTGGGTGTACTTATGGACTCTCACCACCATTGGTCTATACGTCTACCCTTAAGCTAGCACCCCACTGATTTAATTACTTTGTAGTAAGTTTCAAAACTGGAGAGTTTGACTCCTCCAACTTAGATTTTCCATTTCTATACTGTTTTGGCTATCGGGGGCCCCTTACAGTTCCTTATGAACTTGAGGATCAGCTTTTCCATTTCTGCTAAAAAAAAAAAAGCCACTGGAATTTTGACAGGGACTGCATTAGATCTACACATTTTAGAGTTTTCAGTATACAAGTTTTTCATATCATTGGTTTAATTTATTCCTGGGTATTTTATTGTTTTGAATGCTAGCATAAATGAAATTTTCTTAATTTCCTTTTTGTTTCTTCACTGCTGGTATTGGGAAACGTTCTAACTTTGTGCTGATTGTTTATTTTTTTATTTTATTTTTTTAATTTTTTTAATGTTTATTTATTTTTGAGAGACAGAGACAGCATGAGTGGGGGAGGGGCAGAGAGAGAAGAAGACACAGAATCCGAAGCAGGCTCCAGGCTCCGAACTGTCAGCACAGAGCCCAACCCGGGGCTCGAACTCACGAGCTGTGACATCATGACCTGAGCCGAAGTCAGATGCTCAACCAACTGAGCCACCCAGGTGCCCCTGTGCTGATTGTTTACTCTGCAACTCTGCTAGCTATGTTTATTAGCTCTAGAGGTTGGTTTTGGTTTTTCTGTGTGTGAATTTTATGGCATTTCTATGTAATCATGTCACACGGCTCATTACACACAAAATGCATTTGTACCTCATAAGGCTCATGTTTACCTCCATAAAATATTCTAGGACAAAACAACTTCAAGAAACCTTTGGTTTCAAAAAATGCACTTTATGCTTCAAGAAAAACTAAATGGGAGACAAAATCAAACAATTCCTTAAGTGGATCTTACAGAAAGGGTGAGAATTCTCAACTGGCAAACATATTTATTGGCAACATAAATCTACTTCAATATCTTGGCTACATCTAAATTCTTTCATGAATGTGTATAGTCTTTGGGAGTCAAAGCTGTTGTTAGAAGACAGTGTACTGCTGTAGCCATTGCTTGTAATGACACAGATCTTTTGTTAAAGGCACATCAAACTTTTAAACACACAAATAAAAGAGAATAGAAGAAAAGTTGGTATCAGTGGGTTAAAAAAGAAATAATGAAGAAACTCACCAGTAAGATTTTTGAAAAATTGGAAAATCTATTGGACAAAATTTGAAAGGCACATCAAAATAAAGAAAAAGAAAAAGATACAGTATCAATAATACAGTGAATCTAATTTCCCAGTGTTAGAATGTGATTAAAAATATAAATAAAGTTAAAGAAAAAAAAAAGGCTTGCAGTAGAAATAGCGCAAGGACAATTACACAGTTATAGTGGCCATAATAAGGGACAGAATAGAACAAGATAAAGCGAGAAATTCCCAGAGCTCTGATGGGTCTAGTGGGTGTTGCTAATGGCTTTGCGATTTATTTTGTAAATTGCAGTGTTTGAAGCAGCACTGTACACTCCCTCCTCCATTTTACCAGTCAATACCTCAGGTGCTCAAAGAACTTCAAGGTCAACAGATGATTAATTTCATCTGACATCTAGGTGTGCTTAGTGTAGGTATGTTTATATCAAGGTCAAAGTGTCTACTTACAGTATCAAGTATTTCTTTGGTATGAGCTGCTGACAGGCAAAACCTGGCTCTGGACTCAATGATGGGAGTAGCAGGAAACCCCACCACAACTACCCCGATATTCCGCTTCAGCATCTCCCGTCCAAAGGCGCTGCAAGGGGAAAGCAGGGTAAGAATCAGGAAGAATAATAAACTACGGTCCAAAGGTCTTTGGTCCTGAATGATTTAAACTCAGGAGACACAGGCATTGGAGACTTCTGTTAGAAATTTCCTCTAACTTCTTTTCAAGTTAAAATTGCCAGACTTCTTTAATTCAGTCCTAAAGTGGTCTTCTCCCAAATGGTTTCCTTCACAAAGATAAAGAATATAGTTGTCACAGACCAATTTTTAATAGGGCTTGACTAAAGTGATTTGCAGTTATAGCCTTAAAGTGTCCCTGACACATAAGAGTGGTTCAGAGGCTTCAAAATAAACTTGAGTTTATTTTTTTAAATACTTTATTTATTTTTGAGAGAGAGAAAGAGACAGAGCAAGAGCAGGAGAGGGGCAGAGAGAGAGGGAGACACAGAATCCGAGGCAAGCTCTGGGCTCTGTGTGGACAGCTCAGAGCCTGGAGGCTGCCTCAGATTCTGTGTTTCCCTCTGTCTCTGTCCACCCCGCTCCCAAAAATAAATAAACACTTAAAAAAAACTAAAAATTTTAAAACCTTGTCCTTGAAATATTAGAATTGGCGTAAATTTAAAGAATTCTTAAGATTACGGATGCAAAAGATCTGCTGTAACATGGACATCTTTCTGCTGGCAGAATGGCCGATTAGTATTAGCCCTCCAGACCAGGTATTTCTTTCTTTTTTTTTTTTTTTTAAGTTTATTTATCTATTTAAGTAATCTCTACCCAACGTGGGGCTCAAACTCACCTGAGATCAAGAGTTGTACAACTCTTCAGACTGAGCTAGCCAGGTGCCCCAAAGACCAGGTATTTCTGATTTGGAATTTAGGATTTCCTTTGGCGTCTGTGAGGCAAACTCATCCCCAGGCTTCAGCTGATTTCCCAGACTACACAAAATTTATTTAACTCTCCACCCTAAACCAAAGTGATGGCACGTGGCCTCACTCCACATCTATATCTTGTCTAAATAACAGAATTCTAACTTTCATGTAAGTTCTTATTTGCTAATTATGTTGTTTCTTGTCTTTCCCTCTTGCTGACCTACCTTATTCCTTCTTGACTATTCCCTTAGCTCTTTAAAGCATTTGTTTGAGAATAAAAAATCCTCCACACTTTAGTTACATGAGTAACCAATTATGTAAGTGCCACCCTCTCTCCACTTCCTCTAGTACTTCTTTTGACACCGAGCACCCTACATCTTCAGTCACCCTCCTGAACGGTCTAGTGCTTTATTCACCCTTTCTAAATCTTAATCATTTTGCACAGTCAGGTTTCCCTTGTGTAGAATAGGTCAGACATAGTCCTCTCTAAAAAAAACAGTTCTGGGGCACCTGGGTGGCTCAGATGGTTAAGCGTCCGACTCTTGATTTCGGCTCAGGTCATGATCTCACAGTGCATGGGTTTGAGCCCTGCATCGGGCTCTGTGCTGGTGGCTCAGAGCCTGCTTGGGATTCTCTGTCTCCCCCCTCTCTCTCTGCAACCTCCCCTCGCAAAATAAACATTTTCAAAAAAGGAAAGAAAGAAACAGTTCTAGACTAAGTCCTTCAGACCACACAACTCTTTGTTTATTTATGATAATTCCATTTAAAGAAGAGGGAGAAAATCTACACCTCTGCTTTGGTTCATTTCCTCCATCCCTGTAAGGCTATGAGGCCAAATGCGCATAGGACTTCCTGTTGAAAACTGAACTTTTTTTCCCTCAGTGGGCACTTTTCCCCAATTTCCTCCTCGTTATCTTTGCAATCACCGTACTTCTCCGCTTTAATTTTCCCTCCTATATCCACTTTAATAAACATTTACTGAGTGCCCTCTGAGTGACAGGGATCATGGTGGGCACTGGGGAATCAAAGATGAATAAAAATATCTGCTTCTTTAATGAGTTCAATTAAACCTGAGAAACGATCCTTATCCAGTTTTATATTTAAGATCAGTCAAAACCCACAAATCTGAAAAAATGTGCCTTTTTTTTAACCTGAGTCTATACTAAGTAGATAACTCCTTTCTAAAAAAAATTTTTTTTAACGTTTATTTATTTTTGAGACAGAGAGAGACAGAGCATGAACAAGGGAGGGGCAGAGAGAGAGGGAGACACAGAATCGGAAGCAAGCTCCAGGCTCTGAGCCATCAGCCCGGAGCCCCACGCGGGGCTCGAACTCACGGACCGCGAGATCGTGACCCGAGCTGAAGTCGGACGCTTAACCGACTGAGACACCCAGGCGCCCCAGATAACTCCTTTCTAATCTCTGATGCAGTTTTGCCTACTTTGCAAGTAACTATATTTGCTCACTTCATACTACTTTTCTTTCTTCCTTCCTTTTTTTTTTAAATTACTTTTCAAATGTCTTCTGGTTTTGTTATATACCTGGACTTGTCAAACACACTGGAAGCGGTTCCAGAGCAAGGCTTTCCATTATACACGAGTTGCACAAATCAAAGAAACTGGTGTAATCTACAACAACACACCCTGACCTCAAGGCTCATGACTCCCCTCCGGGCACTGCATTTCAGCTCCACTCACCTTCTTGCTACCCCTCTATCGACTAAGCATGTTCTTGTGCTATGGCATTTGCAGAGAACTTCTTTCTCTAAGTGGCTAACTCAGCTCCTTCAAGCTCACATGTCACCTTCCCTTTCCACTGGCTCACCCTGACCATTCCAAGTTAATACTGTCATCTGCCCACCCACAGGGTACTCTCCCCATCCCCCATGCCCTGCTCTACTTTTCCCCATAACATGTAACATCTTCTAACAAATTACATAACTTATTTATTACGTTTGTCTGACTTCTGCCCCATTAGAACATTAAGCTCCACAAGGACAGGGATTTTATTTTTGTGTTTTGTTCACTGATCTATGCCAATCTCCTAGAAGAGGGCACTGAACTCAGTATTTGTTTAATGAAAGACTAACAAGTTAACATTATTTCATAAATTGGAATCCACTATTTACGGAATTTCTAGCAAATGAAGGTAGGTTAATATAATGAAGCCAAGACAATTTTTCCTGACAAAATACATAAGCCTGAGTCTAACAGCACAGAAACCTTAAGTCTAATTAGAGACCCATCTGTGATCTGCAATAAAACATACCCAATTTTGGCTGGCATGTAGAGCATCAAAGGCACCACTGGAGAATCTTCATTTCCATAGATGATGAAGCCCATCTCTTTCAGACGTCTTCTGAAATACCTGGTGTTTTCGGCTAACTGCTGTATACATTCTTTGCCTGGAAAATCAAGAGGAGGAAAACAATAACACTAAGAAAAAGGAGTGGGGAAAAAGAGAGCAATCTCCTCTGTCTACATTCTATCAATCAGTCCTATGTTTGGTTCCTCCCTCCTAACATAAAATATTTTCACATAACAAACTGTATGAAATATAAATACAAACAAATCTTGCTTTGTATTCTGTCACAGTAGATGTTGATAGCAGATTTTGTAATAATGTACAAAATGAAGTTTAACAATTAATATTTTCATGGCACATTAGCATCATTAAACATTTTCAATATATCTCATTTAACATTCTTCTATCCCTTAACAGTAGGTACAATATTAACTATTATCTTCACTTTGCAGGTTGGGTGACTCCCACAAAGGTGGTGACTGGCCTGCAGTTACACGTTAACAGGTGGCACAGCCAAGACGAGAATCTAGGTCCCTCGACTTCAATATTCATTCCAATGAACTATGCTGCAAATAATTTTACACACGAGACCAGAGATGGAGCCATTTAGAGCCCCAAACTTTCCTCCTAAGAGTTTGGTTTTATGTTACCATTTCCCCAAAACTACTATCAGACAACAATAGCATATCCGTAATAATGTAAAATCATATTTTTAATCCCAGTCTGTTCATCTTCCTTACATAGGAATGGATTATAACAAACATTTCTCAAACCGCGGACTAAATATTTGAACTGGGTTTTGACATTATGGTACGTAAATCTATGAACAGACGTCCACGACCAGACATCATGGAGAGCAAGCCTAAATTCAAAAGATCAGCACGCAAAGGGCTCAGCACTGCTTAAGGGTCTTCCCAACCACAAATACTCACAAATAAGAAAGGGTTGCAGTCATCTTCTCACATATATTAGGGAGCCAACAAATTCGTATTTTTTAAAGTACAAGTGTCATATACCTCCAAAGATAAATTAATCAGTTGATCAGAAACACAGATGGTTAACAAACGTGCTTAGAATGCTAACATATCCATCCACTGACGCAAAGCCACCCTAGGTAAGTCTGCTACAAATAACCCAAAATTAATACTTTGTGTAAATAATTTCAAGTTAACCAGAGAATAACACTCAAACTTAGACTCGCTTAATGTGAACACTGAAGAACATCACTTAAGTTATGACATATGTCCTACACTAAAGCAGACATTAAAGTATGTTACATTTAAGTATATTGAGAATCTCTGAGCCCTGTGCCCAAGTTTTTCCCTAGAAATACCAATACACGCTTAACTCTGCATTTAGAAAAAGAGACTTCTACTTCTGGCCATGGTAAAATACCCGGGACCAGTTTTACCTTTCTGCCGTTAACAACAGAAAACTGGACAAATCACATAAAACAAAATGTATATACAATGGTTTTCAAACACCAGGCCACAGGCAGTGCAGGACTATGCTGCTGGGGAGAGGGAAAACAATACAGAAGCCTCTGGATTGCCCCGTGACTGCCTAGAGACAGGTCCCAGGCTGCTGTCCAGGGACAGGAACCTAGTCTCCTCAGTTGGGACACCAGCGATCAGAGTTGGGGATGCTAAGGTGGCTAGAATTTGCCGGGCAGCGTACAGGAAAGGAGGGAGAAGTGTACAAAGAGAGAAGTGTGAGGGTCTACAGAAGGGTCCCCTTGAGCCTCTGGCTGAGTGTCATCTGCTTGTGCTTGAGAAGAAACCACCAGGGGCTGGGGAAAAAGCCAGCAGAAAGCAGCAGACTCAACAGTTCCCAGAGCTCATACGGAATTGGCAACAGTGTGTACTGTCACCTTCCAAAATGGAGAGTCACACGAGTCGTGGAGCTAAATTAGCCCTAGACTCAAAGTTGCTGTGGATCCACCCTTACAAACCTTAATAGCAAGTCTCAAAAGGATCCAACTAATTCCAAGAACAAAGTCCAACACTACCTAAAGGAATAAAACAAAGTGCAGCCCCTGGTAATGTAAAATTTACAACATCTGGCATACAACAAAAAATTCCAGCCATTCAAAGAAACGGGAAAATATGACCCACCAACCAGGAGGTAAGTCAATCAATAGCAACAGACCATAAATAAGAGTACCAGCAGACAAGGATGCACAAAATGCTATTGTAAATATGCTCCATACATTCGGAAAAGTGGAGGGAAAACATGATAAAAGGGAGAAAGGAAATATGCTGATGAATCTCAAAAAGCATTATGCTACATGAAATAAGCCAGACACAAAAGACTATACACTGAGTGCATTCATATACAGGAAATTCTAAGAAAGACATAATTATAGAGACAGAACACAGGTTAGTGATTGCCAGGGAGTGGAGAGAGGACTGGCTGCAAAGGGGTATGAGGGAACTCCTGGGGAGTGACAAAAACATCCTATTCCTCGACTGTGGTGTGATTGCCTGACTACATTCATTGGTCAACGCTCATGGAATTATACACTTAAAGCTGGTGAATTTTACTGTATACAAGTGATATCTCACTAAAGATGGTTTTTAAAAAATTGAATGATACACCTACATATTAGTATACATTATTTTTTTCTGCATTCACCTTATTATTTTGCAATTTGCTACCTTTTTCTCATCACAAACCAAATAGCTGAAAAAAATTTTTTTCATTGCAAATGGCAAGACTTCATCCTAAAAAAATTTTTTTTCTCATTCCAAGAATATCAAGAAAAATTATCAAGGGAAAGGGGGCGCCTGGGTGGCTCAGTCGGTTAAGCATCGACTGCGGCTCAGGTCATGATCTCACGGTTCGTGAGTTCGAGCCCCGCATCGGGCTCTGTGCTGTCAGCTCGGAGCCTGGAGCCTGCTTCAGATTTTGTGTCTCCCTCTCTCTCTGCCATTCCCCCCTGCTCACACTCTGTCTCTCCCTCTCTCTCAAAAATAAATAAAAAACATTAATTAAAAAAAATTTTTTTAAAGAAAAATTATCAAGGAAAAGAGGAAATCTTAGGAGATGAAGACCTTAACTTTTTCAATTATTATATCTTTCTAAGCAAGTTTTCTCTAACAGAAGGAAGTGAAAATCTCAGGTGCACGATTCATCACCATCTGCCCCCAGACAAGAAGAGTCCCAGGAGAACATACATCTAAAATGACACTCACATTACACAACCTGAAGACAGTGGGAGTAGGCATTTAGGATCCCCAACTTATATAGCCCCATTGTTGCTGACTCGTGTTCCTTTGTAAAGATGCACCACCATTTTTTTGTTTGCATACTCACGTGCTAATGGACATCAGAGATCACCAACCTTCATTTTGGCAGCTATTAAAAGTTGAGGTTAAAAAGAATTCTCTCCTAAATATATATCTAGGTATCATAGTCACACTAGAATTGAAATACAATTTAAAAATAAATTTTAAAAAAAGAAGAAATTAACAGCTCCATTTCATTTGATCCCAACTGCTTTTAGATGGGTATAGTAAAAGAATGTACTATTGACAAAAAGAAACTGCCCGCAGGTGTTAAATTACTTTTTCTAAGGCCTTTCTTTCAGTAGGAGGCAGATCAACGTTCTCTGGGTGTTTTTTCTTCTACACCACATCAAGAAATTATGTATTTTTCAAACTTTAAAGAGCACAGCCCTTTACTGGGTAAGAGTATCTGTGTCCTATTTTTAAAACAGTACTTACTGGCAAATGAATAGGGTAGGGGTGAATGGGTGCAGGAGCCTAGGGAGACACAGGGCAAGTACAAGACAAGTGAAAAATAGTTCTTCCAATGAACTCACCCTGAACAGCAGACCACAGTCACTGCTGGTGAGTACGGGGAATAAAGACCGAGAGGAAGTGTCAAGACCAGTGCTAAAGAAAGAAGTCAACTCAATCACAAATGGCAGCAAATCATACAAGTTCAGTGGTCTATTTATGCTACAAAAGTCGCAGCCTGAACCATGAACTGCTAATATTTGACTATTTGTGACCTAAAAATGGCAATTTCTTGTGGTACAACCTAATAATATCAAAGATAATAATAGGAAAAATAAATAATAGCACACAATTCAGTAAGCTCTGGCATTTACATATACTGGGAAGTAGTTAAGTGGTTATTCCTTTTTTTGACGTGACACTGAATTTTAAAGACAACACAGTTACCTATTTTGAATTAAATATCACCTAAAATACTAGTTAATATTAATGCAAGAAGTGTAACTGCTACTTAAGTCCAATCTGCTAGCTCAGTTCTAAGAAGTTTTCTTACCACAGAGTTGCCACAAGTTATAACAGGCTGGAAGAATGGTCTAAGAGGGATTTAGACCTATTTCTTTTTCTTTTTTCTTTCTTTCTTTTTTTTTTTTTATTTAAGTAAACTCTACACCCAATGTGGGGCTCAAACTCATGACCCCAAGACCAAGAGTCTGACCAACTGTTAGGGATTTAAAACATGTAAAGTGTAAAAAGAAGGTTTAGTCTTGTCTTAAAAAATCTAACTCTTAAAATGTCTTTATCTTTTTAAGAACACAGATGGTACTAGAAGAGGCCAGCATTCTTCTCTACTTTGCAAACATAAATCTTTACTTTTAAGGATGATAAAAAGCATCAAAGCAATTGAAAAAAAAAAAAAAACCAACCTTAATACTGATTCTCTTTAACTTTACAACTAAGCCTTGCTGTGTGGCCGTGAGTTTGGAGTTCTTCAATATGGTTAAGTGAAACCATTTTTAGAACTTCCTTAATAAAATCTACAGCTTGGCATGAAAAAAAGAAAACAGGAGCACATAATTTCATTTCTCAGAAAATATAAGAGATAACTTTAATACATCATTTTTAGTCCTCAACTTCTTTGCAATGAATTTTATGCTTAGGAAGTAATGAAGGATCAATAGATTGTGATGGCATCATTAGATTTAGTTCTTTTAAGGAAACAAAACCTCAAAAGGTGGGGCATCACAACTATCTACCTATTGATAACCACTATGTATTAATAACTTCAAGTCACCGAACAAGATAGGATTAGATTTGGAGCTATAATTATTCACCCTGCCAAATAGATTGTGAGGTTGTACCAAATGCATTCCAGATGTTCTCCAAAAGGAATATTTGTATCAAGTCTTAATCCAGATTCCTCACGATTGCCAGCCATGTGAACTTAATGTTTGAAGGAACTACTGGATTATTACTCAAATAAAATTTCGTAAGCCCTCCCAGACAGGTATCAATCAGAACAGCTAGTGTTCTGTGAGCTACAAATTTCCTGATGTCTCAGGACTGGTTACAAAAACAACAGGACAAGACCTATGTATAGAGTAAGGGGATAAAAAAGGGAGCATTTTGTCTGAAATGGCATTAGTGCTAACTACTCAGAACTTATTCTTCAAAAATTATGGCATGTACTCACCTGCTTAAATAGCAATATAATTGTCAATTTAGCTGATGAGCTTTTATATAACTTATAACATAATCAACAAAATGTGTTTGAGTCTGCAACTTCAAAAATACCATCTCTGGTGTTAACTGAAATCTTTCAAAATAAAGGACACAAATATAAATGATGTTCAGCCAGATCTGATCCCCTAACTCACATCATACTCCATTACACAGTTCCTAATCTTCTTAGATTTCCTGGATATGCTGATATAATCTGCTTTCCTGGGAAAAATAAAATAAAATTACTGCTACTCTTCAGACTTACACTTTCCAATTAATTATAACGGGCTGGGAAAATTTGAAATTGAAGAACTTCTTCTCCCTCCTCCCTTTTTCTTCAAGGTCATAATCTCAAAGTAGGTTAAGGGTTTTCTTAATTGAGGGTCCCCCAAACAAAACAGCCCCAAGAATGGGCTCAATTGGTTTTCAGCTTTAACTACAAGGTAAGGGTTATTAAGGCAGGATAAAATATGGAAAAACACTACCCATCACCTTGGTCTAATTTAAACTATAAAAAATGTTACATTGTGGACAGTTCACATAGAATCTCTTTTTTTTTTTTTTTTAACATTTATTTATTTTTGAGACAGAGAGAGACACAGCATGAACGGGGGAGGGGCAGAGAGAGAGGGAGACACAGAATCGGAAACAGGCTCCAGGCTCTGAGCCATCAGCCCAGAGCCCGACGCGGGGCTCGAACTTGCGGACCACAAGATCGTGACCTGAGCTGAAGTCGGACGCTTAACCGACTGAGCCACCCAGGCGCCCCACATAGAATCTCTTTAATACTATAGGTCTAAGAATTGAATTTAACTATCAATCTTTTAGTTTAATCATCTATCCAAATGGCTTATTTTTGCTATTTGGAAAGTTACTTCTAATATTTTACTTTGGTTAGATCATACTGCCAAGTGAAAAGCAACTATGTTTCACTCTAGTGGTTTTTCTCTTGAAAAGCATTTTAGAAAAGTAGAATAAACTCACACATTGTGTACTTACTTTGCCTATGTTAAACATGTCTCCACTCAAATCTAAAATGGGGTTTTATCTTAAAGATCTCTTAAACAAGTATTATATTGTATCAAGTAAATGAGATCACATGCAAACTATGTTTTCAAAGGCTATTCCCACAGTGATTATGGAAGCTCTTAGTACTGATCCCCTTCAAGGCACAGAAAGTATGTAGTATAGCAAGCAGGGTGCCAGGCTCACTAAATGCTTCTTCCCTTTCCTTTGGCTGGTAACAGCAATTTCCAAACTGTATTTCATTTCAGTTGCTATATCTCTAAATATTACCAAGTCCATTACCAGCCAGCCTTATCTTCTAATAAGATACTACTGTATAGTCTCCCATTAGTGAATGGAAGAACATGTTGATTTATATTAATGTAAATGAACTTGGCATTCTCTTATATGAGTGGTGCTACATCTAAATGTAATGTTAGGACAACAGCTCAATCTCTTGCTTGGCTGGAAGTATTCTGGGCTTAGCTGAAGAGGCAGTCAGGTCTGCCTTAACTATTGCTATTACAGCAGTTCCACGAACTGTAAATTATTTGCACGGTAGAAAATCTCAGATGCAATCACGATGACACTTTCAAAAGAGACAAGTAAACCTTGGCTACGATACTTAAACCACAGTGTCTTTCCTACACCACATCAATAATTTCTGAGAGAAGAAGAGACTTAGTAGGGGTGCCCTCCTTTCCCTTTTAGAAACTGGCAAATTTAAGAGTTATTTTGCAGCTGGGGAAAGTAAACCAATGCCAGGAGAGGCTAAGTAACTCCAAGAGGAGGAACCAGGATTTGAACTCCCTGGTTCTTCTAGTTTCAAAGACTGTACCCTCAACCACTGCTCACAGACCCTGTTTAGCTTCTGTATTAAGTAGGACATAAAAGGGAATGGTAGTTAACAGGAATGTAAAAAAAGAACTGAGTAACTGTTTAATTAAAGTCACTGATGGTGCCTGCTGGAGCCTCCCTTGGAGACTTACCTGCCTCTTAAGAATCTTACACTAACCCTGCCTCCACCACCCAGCCCTGGAGGCCACACATCTCCTTGATTCTTGGGCCCTGATCCATCTGTTCCTAGGGAAAGAGTTGGTGCCGAGAGATTTCCTTTCATCCCGCATCCTTCGTATAATAGCACTTCAACCAGTATTAAGGGTTAAATTGTCTCAAGCTTATTCTGACCCAAGTCCCTTGATCTGTAGCAGACCTGACTTTCTCTGAGATTTGCAGACCACTGGCCTTGAGGAGTGAAGGACCAAACTTTCTCAGAAGATAAGGTCTGACTACATTTGAAAGCAGTTATTGCTGCTGCCAGCAATTCTGTTCACACTCATGTCAACAGAGGAGTGGCTGTCTGGGCACCTGCTTCTCTTGCACATATCCCCCTCCCTTTTCCTGTGCATTCCCTTTTAAAACCTTCTGGCTTCCCCTGGATGGGGCAGATGGTCTTTGAGATATTAGTCCACCATCTTCCCATGTTGCCCACTTCCTGAATAAAGCAATCTTTCCTTTCCCAACATCACCTGTCTCTCCACTATTGACTTTTGAGCGGCAAGGAACCAAATCTAAGATTGGAACGAGTTCTCTTGTCTAGTAACACTTCCAAATTTCCATTCTAAGATTTCAGTCACTGCTCTATCTTCCAACAGGGGGCATCCTGCAAAATTTCAGTCAACCACTGCCAGTGTTTCTCAGTAAGACTGCGATTGGCATATGGGACACAATTCTTGGTTGTTAAGGCTGTCCAGTGTCCTGAAGAACACTTAGAATCATTGGCCCCTTGGCAATAAATGCCAATACCACCACCCCACAGCCTAATCGGTGACAACCAAAAATGCCCCTAGATTTTTCCAAATATGTCTTAGGAAGGCAGCACTGCTCCTGGTTAGTTGAGAGCCACTACTGGCCCTAACGTTCTTTCTACATAGGAACCATGGGTTTCTTTTCTCTTTACCCTTAAACTTGAGTTGGAGACACATCAGCTATATGATCTTGGGTATGTTTTTACCTCCCCCTAGATTTAATTACGATATTACCAATTATGTAGAGGAAGATATAAATGTGGAGCAATCTGGTATATTTAAAGTGTAAAACCACACATGGGAAAACCCAATGTAAAATATGAGCTAAATGATTAGCAGTACATTAAAACACAATACTTTATGATTAGGTAAGGCTTCTTTTCAGCAGACCCTTTTCTTACCTTTCTGGAATTTTATTTCTATTCCATTACTTTGACTATTACAAATTATTACAGTTTATATAATAAATTGTACTCCCCCATTACTCTACTCTTTTTCAGTTCTCCTCCTTTTATTAAGATATAATTCACATCCTGTAACATTTACCCTTTTAAAAATGTACAACTCAATGGTTTTTAGCATATTCAAAGTTGTGCAGCCATCACTAGTATGTAATTCATCTCTCCCAAAAGAAACTCCTTACCCGTTAACAGTCATTCCCCATTTTCCTCTCTCCACTGCCCTGAGCAACCACTGATCTACTTCCTGTCTCTATGATTTGCCTATTCTGGACATTTCATATAAATGGAATCATATTTTATGTGGCCTTTTGTATCTTACTTCTTTCACTTAATGTTTTCAAGGTTCATCCATGTTATAACATATCAGTCCTTCATTCTTTTTTAAGAATTATTTTTTAATCCATTCTTTTTTAATGGATATACTACATTTTGTTTATCTACTCATCAGTTGATGCACACTGGTTGTTTCTACTTTTTGGCTACTGTGAATAATGCTGCGTATGTTTTCAATTTGATTGGGAATATACCTAGGAAGAGAATTTCTGGGTAAAGTGGTAACTCTTTGGTGTCTGCTTTTTGAGGAACTGGAACTGTTTTCTAAAGTGGCTGGGACATTTTACATTCCCACCAGTAATACGGGAACACGCCATTCCAATTGCTTAGATCCTCACCAACATTACTGTCTTTTTTACTTAAGCCATACCAGTGAGAGTACAGTGGTATCCTGTGATTTTCATTTGCAAATCCCTAACGTCTAACAGGTTTAAATACCTTTTTTTCTGTGTTTATTGGCCATTTATCTTTTTTGGAGAAATACCTATTTGTATCCTTTGCACATTTTTAATTGGGTTGTTTAGTTTGAGTTGTAAAAGTTCTTTCTATATTCTGGATACTAGAGTCTTATCAGACATGATTTGCAAAACTTCCTCCCATTCTGAGGGTTGTATTTTCACTTTCTGGATGGGGTGTCTTTCAAAGAACAAAAGCTTGTAATTCTGATGAAGTGCAATATATGTTTTTTGGTTGCTGATTCTTTTGGTGTCATAACTAAGAAAGCACTGCCTAATCCCACAGTCATGAAGACTTACATCTACATTTTCTTCTAAGAGTTTGGTAAATTTGGCTCTTACACTTAGGCTTTTGATCCATTTTGAGTTATTTTTGTACAAGGTGGGAGGTAGGGGTCTAACTTCATTCTTTTGTATGCGGATATCTAATTGTCTCAGAATCATTTGTTAAGAGAGACTATTCTTTTCCATTGGATTGTCTTATTGAATACCAACTAATCCTAAATTAAAAGTTTACTTCTGGACTCTCGTTTGTATTTCATGGTCTGTCTATCTATACTTATGCCAGTTTGACACTATCTTGATACCACAGCTTCGGGACATGTGACTCCTCTTTGTTCTTTTTCAAGTTGGACTTTTCTGGATCTCTTGTCTCTTGCATTTCCAAATGAATATGAGGATCCACTTGCCAACTTCTACAAAAAAGGCAGCTGGGATTCTGATGGGGATATTGTTGAATCTGTAGATCAATTTGGGAAGTACTGTTGTCTTAACAATACCAAGTCCTCCAATCCATGAGCACAGGAATCTTTCTATTTGTTTAGGTCTTCTTCCTGTTTGTTTCTGTACATTTTTTTTCCTTTGGATGGAATGTAGTAAATATTCTCAAAATATTGAGTTGGGTTGAGAAGGCAAGGCAAAGGGAGAAACGAATAAACATATTAAATACAACATGATACAGGTCCTAATTTGCATAACAATAAATGTCTCTTCTTTTTTCCACTTCCCTCTCTGATTTCCCCTAACGAAAATGTGTCTTTAAATGCATTAAAATATGTTGGAGAGGCTCTAGCAAATGCTGACAAAAATATGAAACCTCTCATACGTTGCTAGTGAGATGGCAAACTGGGACTTTGTAAAAATGACAATATATGCAGGGTGGTCTCAGGCGGTCTCCTGTCAGCCTTTGTTAGTTAAGACAAACCTGGAAAAATAATGAAATTTGCTAGGTGTTCCAGGAATTTGTAAGACAGAGAAAGTGTTATGAAAAGCATACTTTGGAGTTAAAACCCTTGCCCCGAGGCAGGAAATGAAAGCATAAAGGGGCTGGCCCTTCCTCTTTTTCCTCCTTTCTCTTTTAAATGATATGAACAAATGCACAAATCAGACAATACTGGCCATAAAAATATTTATTTTCCACCTGTGAATCTGCTTTCATTCTCAAAGTCATTTTTCCCTAGATGTTTTAGTATTAGGTGTTTTGTCTACATAGTTCACAAGGGGGAGTAGCTGATGAAAGGTTGGCACAAGTATTGTTAACGAATCTGGTTCCAACTGCCCTCCTGGATGAAGGCCTTTTAGGAGAGCTGCAGGGCATTATCACCGGGATTATCAGCCTGCAATGGGCACAGAACTAATCAGATTAGCAAAGGAAAAGTTAAAATGACGCCAATCTCTCAGTAAGCATAATATATTATCGATGTACAAAAATGGGTTCTCTTGAGATTGTGCTTTCTAAGGAAGACTCAAATCTGAAATTCTGACCATCAAATATGGCAATGGCAAAATATTAATTTCTTAGGACTAATGCTTTTGCTAAATTACAATAGAAGGATAGGTTCTTTTGGAAAGGAGTAGAGTTTGATTTCCATTTTAAAAGGTAGAGCTGAGCAGAGGGTGTAGATGTAGACAGACAGTTTAGGGAAGGCTGGACTTGTCCCAGGGTTTAAGATATTCCTGAACTAAATAAACCCTAGGTAAACAGAACATTCCTTACATGTGTAAGCATATCCTTTAATAGGGAGAATTGCTGGGATTCCTGACTCCACTTAATCAGGAAATCAGATGTCTAAAAATAACTTTTACTTCTTCCAAGAAAGAGGAAGTGGGTTGGCAAGTGAACATTTAGATTTGATAATCAACAGTAATGAAAAACATTCTTAAGTCTCTGGGGTTTTCAAGAGCCTAAAGGAAAACAGCTGAATGTTGAATCCCCATTAAAACTGCTACTTATTTAAAAAAAAAATTTTTTTTTGTACATTTACAGAAGTCTCAATAGAATGTGTAAGTTTGTTTCATACAAATTATTTACTCCATGTAAATGATGAACCACTTCATCAAATTCAATATAGTCAATTAAAACAAAAGTGCTCATAGGGCACCTGGGTGGCTCAGTCGATTAAGCGCCCGACTTTGGCTTAGGTCATGATCTCACGGTTCGTGAGTTTGAGCCCCATGTTGGGCTCTGTGCTGACAGCTCAGAGCCTTGAGCCTGCTTTGGATTATGTCTCCCTCTCTTCTGCTCCTCCCCTGGTCATTCTCTCTCTCTCTCTCAAATAAACATTAAAAAAACTTTTTAAAAAGTGCTCAGATTTGAGAAAAATGACCAATTTATATTAAGGTCACCAAATGAAAGAAACGGTGCATATACAGTAGTTGTGAATATGCTTCAGGATTTCTGTTTTTTTTTTTTTTTTTTTAAGTCTGCTAAAATACAATTGGGATGTTTATTATTTTTTCCATCAGCAGCAATGAAAAAATCACCAGAAATCATATTTTTGTCTTTTTCAAATAATCTGCATTCAGTGTCAAAATCCTCAAAACGTTTAGATATCAAAGACAAATAATGATTTTTTTCATTAATGATGAGAAACAAGAGATCCAGTTTAATCAAGATCTGACATTTATAAATTTTAAGCATGCAAGTGAGCTAAAAGATTAAGAGATTAATTATAAATAACAACTACAGGAAGAGATGATCATTTGTGTGATTTCTAGGTTCATTAGGATAGTATATACATCCAGAGAACCAACAGAAGTTCTCAGATCCAATGTCGAATAATGGAATGTGGGCAAGCACTCTTAAATGACCTTTATTATTTTTAAAAATTTTTTTTAATGTTTTATTTATTTTTTGAGACAGAGACAGAGCATGAGCAGGGGAGGGGCAGAGAGAGAGGGAGACACAGAATTTGAAGCAGGCTCCAGGCTCCGAGCTGTCAGCACAGAGCCCGACGCGGGGCTGGAACCCACGGACTGTGAGATCATGACCTGAGCCGAAGTCAGCCACTTAACTGACTGAGCCACAGGCGCCCCAAATGACCTTTATTTACTGTGCACTACATGCATACTGTATGCTGCAAGCAGAGAAAGAATCCATGCATTAAAGACAGATTGGTACTATTGCCAAACTATAGACATGCTATCAAGGTGAGTCAACTAGGATGCTGTTCAAAGCTCTTTATACTTAATGGTTTCCATGAAAATAAGTGCAGAAGCATAAATGCGTACACATCCCAAAGCGTCTTCTTCATTGTTTCCAGTGCTTTCTTTGCATTGTTTTTCTTTTGCTTTTTCTACTAGTGGCATTAACTGCTAGTGTTCTGCTAAAATCTTTAAAAATTCCATAATGAAAGGCAGATAATTATGCTACCCTCTGGTATTTTTGATCTCTTATCTTTTTAGTTTCTGTACTATTTCTTCAATAAGCATCTGAGTTTTGGCAACCTCTGACTGAACAGCACTTAACATATTATTATCCTGATCTGCATCCAAGAGTTCCTCAGCAAGTTGTCTTGTAACTGCTATCTGTTCATGTCTCATTTTTCTGTCAGACACAATGGCCATCAAGTTAAATCAAATTTCACTGTGCTTTTGTATCCGTTTTTCTATGACTGCTTCATTGTGCTGTCATCTTGATCTCATGCATCTAAACCAGTCGGTCCTTCTCTTAATCCATCTAATTCATACAATCTTCTGTCCACAGGAACATAACTGACAGAGTGAAAAGCATCTTCTTCTTTTGCTGATGACTTTGCATCAAATGCAAACATCTGCTGTCTGGACAAGCTATTGTGGACTTTCGAATCACACCTGGATTGCTCAATGCAAATCTTTCATAGCTGCATCAAAGCTTTGTGAACGTTCTTTAAACTCTGATAATGTCTCTTCTAAATGGACACCTTGATGGGTACAATTCAATAACACACTTACTGTGGCTTGACTAGCACAAACATTCTTAATTATCTGCTTGGCAAAAAATATCATGTCAAGTCTGGAGTCCTGAACTAAAGATACAGAGGGTGCTGATTCTTTTCCTGGCTGCCACTTGAAAAACAAACAAACAAAAAAAATTAGCCCATGAACTGGCTTTAACTTTTCAAAATTCTTAGGCTCTAAACTCCGTATTTCTTCTACTTGGGCTCCTCAGCAACCAAATCCTTTAATGAGCTCAGTGAAGAGACCAGGGTCGTTTTCCATGAAGCACCATTCCCCAGCACTGGCTGTCATGCCCTAGGCCACACACTACCCCTGCTGCCACCTAGGCTCTGCCCACCCCTCATCCCACCCGCTACCAGCTGCCACTGGCCACTGAGCTCGTTGATCTCAGCAACCCTGCTGCGGAGTTCATCAACCCAGGTCACTCCTCCTACTTCCGCCGACAGCCTGCTTCAGAATTTCTTACAGAAACTTAAAAGCAAACATTAAAGAAGTTGATTTGGGGGGCTACTAACATTTTTGAAGCCTCATCTACTTTTAAGACACAAAACTGTGAAGAAAAACAAATCTAGCACATAAAAATAAATAATAAAGATGTCATTTATTTCAGCATATATTTGCTAGAAATAGAGGAGATACGAAAGTAGCATCATAGTCACTACACGAAAGACAAAAATCTCACCAGGAAGGCTACACAGAAAAGGAAGAATGTACTACGTGCTAGGCAAGCAGACGTTAAATAAATACACCCTGAGTACCTGTCTAGTGTATCTGTCAGACATCTAGGCCCTGGATACACTGCATGGAATAAAAGAAGCAAAGTTCATCCAATGTGGGAAATGGACAACAAAAAAGGTAAATGTCTCACTCAAGTGATGTCTGAGAAATGACCTGGATGAGCAAGCACTATCTCCATAAAGCACCAAGGCCCAGAAGCAAAAGCACATGTGGCATTTCCTAGGGTGGAGTAAACCAGCAAGGCTGGAAATGAGCCAGTAAAGGGAGCGTGTGATACAGGCGATCTATAGAGGGCCAATCCACAGGGGACTCACAGGTCTTCACTGTAAGAAAGACTCTGATTTTGACTTTGAGAGGTGGGAGAAGCCCCACAAGGGTTCTCAAACAGAAGATTGGTAAGATCTCCTGTTTCAACAGGGTTACCTGAGTGCTGCATTTAAACAGGTGAAGAGAGAAGCAGACAGGGGGTGTGGGCGGTGATGGCTTGTACTAGGGTGACAGCAATGGGTATGAAAAGTGGATAGGACATGTATTTGAAGGTGGACAGAGTGTTTTACAAACTGTTAAAGCACACAGAAGATACAAAATAAATATTTGATGAATGAATGAATCTTGGATAGGAAAGAGAACCAATGTGGACTAGAGTACTCAGGAAAGGCATCAGACTTATCACGTTTCACTTGAACTCTCTGCATGGATGTCTCCTATTCCTTATTATAAGCATGTTTATTTATCTTAATTCTTGGAAATTATTTTTGCTCGACTGATCCTTCTAGGACTATTAAATCCAAGTGAAAGTAGATAGAAGTCTAAGTAAATAACAGTGGCAATAGAGTAGTGGACAGATTCAAAGATATTAAGGAGGCACAATCTAAAGGCTCTGGTGATTAAATACATGGAATAAAGAAGCAGAGAAAATATAATAGGGGTTTCTTATTTGGACAACTTGCTGTTATCTGAAGGAACACGAAAGAAAAAGCATGTTTGAGGGGGAAACAAATGGAAAAGGCTAAAAAATTTTAGAGAAATAAAACTCAATTTGGGGGAAGCAAGTATTTTTAAAGTCTAAAGGTATAAAATTAAGTAGGTCAAGACTACTGCTTCCAAACTCGGATTGGCATATTAAAAGTTAATTACTGTTTGGAATGATGAGAGGATTCTGGAAATGGACAGTGGTAATTGTTACACAACATTCTATAATATATTTAATGCCAGTGAATTGTACACCTAAAATTAGTTAAAATGTTACCTTTTATGTTATGTATATTTTACCACCATGTTCACTCACTAGAGGTCAAGTGGGTTTTTTTGTTTGTTTGTTTTTTTAACGTTTATTCCTTTTCAAGAAACAGAGACAGAGTGCAAGTGGGGGAGACACATAGAGAGAGGGAGACACAGAATCTGAAGCAGGCTCCAGGCTCTGAGCTGTCAGCACACAGCCTGATGCAGGGCTCAAACTCATGAACTGCTCGTGATCATGACTTGAGCTAAAATCAGTTGCTTAACCAACTGAGCCACCCAGGCGCCCTGAGGTCATTTTTTTAAATGAGATATAATTCACATTCCCATTTAAAGTGTTCAATTCCAAGTTTTTTAGTGTAACTATAGAACTGTGTAACCATCACAGTAATTAATTATAGAACATTTTCACTGCTCCCCAAAAGAAACTGCCCATGTATCACAGTCAATCATTCCCACTTCACCCCAATCTTCCAGCCTATATGTCAGGTGTAAGCAATACTTTTTGTTCGTTTGTTTGTTGAGGAATAATTTATCCCAAAGTCGCCTTTTTCTACATAAACAAGAGACTTAGGGGGATAACTTCTGAACAAAGCCCACACATCTTTCTCCATTGTTAGCTTGGTGGTAAATACACAGCTCTACTAACAAAAATTCCTGTGGACAATTTTTTTCCAGTAGGTGAAAATCATACAAATCAGTAAATATAAGCAATTTGTTTTCTCATTTTCATTTTGTTTTTGTTATTTTCTACCCATGTTTATATAGTTCTAAGTTTTTGAAAAACCTCAAAGGAACCAATAGCATTATGAAAGACAAAGGATAGAAGTAAAAAATTAGGTCGTGGAAAAATTCCTGGTACCCTTTAAGACATGCCTCTACTTTGTATGTCATTAATTTGCTCTTTTTATAAGTTCCTGTTTCTGTTCTTACACCTTTGATGTGTGGCCTCCTGTCCTCAAAACAAACTGCAAATTCTGAGGGCAAATAAGGTTTTCTCCCCCAGCACCTCCCCACCAAGAATATACAAACATTCAAGTTGAAATATTCTGAGAAAATGGAAACCTTTTTTATGTGTTCAAACTAATTTGAATTCCACAGAATTACCTAATTCAATTACACACACACACACACACACACACACACACACACACACAAATAATAATGAAATATGAAATAGCTCATACACAAAAAGCATCCTCACACTGGACACCCAGGTTCAAATTCTGGCTCTTCCAGTTAGTTAATTCTGTGACCTTGGGTAAGCAACTTAACTTCTCGGCTGTCTCATTTTCTAAAAGAAGGAAAATCATGTCTAATACATATTCTGAGAATTTATTTAAAAATTTTGAGCAGTGCTCAGTACATAGTAAACAGAATACATGTCCACTTTATTATTCTCTGCCACCTGTGTATTTTTCCCTTAAAATTATGCCATTTACATCTTCCACAACATGACATGATCTGGCTTTAGCTTAGCCTTAGCTTTTAAAGATGAAATAAAGTACCCTCTTGCTTTCCCTCACTGTTTCTAGTTCCCCACTTTTTAATTTAGTATACTCTTAACACATAACATAGGACACAGCTGACTTTACTAACATATAAACACATAACATATAAAGGTTTACAACTTATAAATACGCCTCAACTATCATACCATCATACTATACTATCAACTTTTCAAAGCTAGTTTTAGCCAGTGTTCCCTTACCAATTTAGACAATCTCTGCCATCACATTATCCATTAATTACCATCCAGATGAGGCAAATTACCTTTGCAGTTGGGAGTATTCAAGATGGCAAGCAGACACCCTTATTTTCTGAAAACCACTCCTCACCTTAACAGGGATGGGACCTGGTCCCTATCTGGGCTAAACTGATTCTTCCACCTAATCCAGAAGAGGCATACAGACATGCTTGCACTAAGGACATTTTATTTTATTTTATTTTTAAGCAGGCTTAAAAGTCCCCAACAAGGGACTTGACCTCATTACCCTGAGATCAAGACCCAGAGGAGATCAAGAGTCAGATGCTTCACTGACTGACCCACCCAGGTGCCCCCACTGAGGACATTTTAAAACCTGAAACCATCAGACAACCATTTTTAAGTAATACATCAAAGCAGTAAAAGCAGGTCTGAGAAAGAAAGGAACTAGTAATTCTACTGTCTTCCTAAATTTTACTCATGAGCTTTAGTTTGGTTCTTTGGTGGCACATACCCTTCTGAAGTCAGGCTATCTGGGTTTGTATTCTGGCTCCATCATCTACCAGCTGTAAGGTTTTGGCTAGGTCACTTAATCTCTCTGAGCTTGTTTCCTCATCTGCAAAATGGAATTGATAATGACGATTTCACCTACTTTGTAAGGCTGTTTGAAGGATGAAGTGAAATAATACATGTAAAGTGCTTAATAAAATGCCTCACATTTGGTACTTAAAAATTCATTAATTATATAAGAATTTATTATTTTACCTATAACAATGTGTTGAGGCATTATTCTTTCTTCCAATCAGAAAAAAAGCCAGAATAGATGACTATATATACTTTGTCTTAATAAGGAGATATTAAATATCTTGAGCAAAAAGAGAAAAAGCCAACTGACTCTTCTAACTCTAAAGCCTAATAAGACACCAAAAACGAGAGAATAAAAATTAATAAAATAAAACACACAAGGGGTTAGGAGGTATTAAGAAATACTAGGAAAATGTTGCTTATTTTGAGAATTCAAAAACCTGAATGTTTTGCATTAAGAAGTTTTTGAAGATGCTATGCCATTTTCCATAGCTGGCACACAGTAGTCAAAAACTGACTGCTGAGTGAATGAGGTCTTACTGGGGCTTAAACTAAAAAAATAACATAACATAACACAAAATTTTTAAAAAGCCAAAACCAAATAGAGGAGATAGTAAGCAGCTCCCTCTGGATGTTTTAAACAAACATCTGGATGATATCAATAAAAGGAATAATATGCCTTAAAAAGACTAAAAAATATAAAAATGTAACAAGATACAGTTCTTATCTGCTACTAAAATAAATTTAACAACATATTCTCAATTAACTGTGCAGATGGGAGAGGGGTGAGGTACAGCAGCAAGGGTGCACAGATAACCAAAAAAGTCTCCATTTGAATTTGAAATATATTTTGTTACCTTAAAAGCAGACTTCCTTAATTGCTAACATTTAATTCTGGCCTAAGTCCACATATGGCAGTTCCACTGAGACGGGAACTAACACATAGTTAGGGGAAATGATACATTTAGTTGCAGAGGTGGATTACGAGAACAAATGTGCCATAGATAATGTGTTTGCAAAACCAAAAATATATGAAACATGCAAAATCCAAGAACATGCAAAAATTAACTATACGAAGAAGGTCTGTTTGCAATCATTTTATTTTTTTATTTTAATTATTTTTGAGAGAGAGGGGGAGGGGGGGGGAGAGAGAGAGAGAGAGAGAGAGAGAAGATGCACAGGTGTGCATAAGCCGGGAAGGCGCAGAGGGAGAGGGAAAAAGAAACTCATAAGAAGGCTCCACGCTGGGCATGGATCTCATGATCCTGGATCATGACCTGAGCCGAAATCAAGAGTTGGACACTCAACCTACTGAGCCACCCAGGTGCTCCCGCAATCGTTTAAACTATACAGAAGAACAAACCAGTTCAACTGAAAGCAGCACATTCATCGATCAAAGAAACTTTTCCCAAGCAAAGTCTTATCATGGCCTATTTTCATTTCAATTTACTGTTTTCAGCTTAGAAACGCAAAGATTCTAGGTACACAGACTGCATTATCTGGACATACACATAACCCCGTTTAGGAGAGGTGTGGGATCTGTAAGGAAATGTGTTTGAGCATAATCCTACAGAGATGTACTTTCAGACAGGAACAGAGGAAGCCGCTTCTTGGCATCCTCTGAAATTATGGCAGGCTTCTGGTAACTCCACTGTTTCCTCTACTATCCTCACCATTACTGGTCAATACTCGCAGGCTGCAGGGACATCTGTGATGCTTTACAGTATCAAAGGCCTTAACTAACTAATCCTATTTTTTTTCTTTTTTTTTGCCGATCATTACTAGCTGAGTCCTCAACCATTTCCTTGAAGAAACATCTAGAAGCCATGAAATGTGCATTTGAACACCTGGCATAATCCATTCCTCATTTGCATGATAGCTCTATCACTTGCACACATTTGTCGGTCATGACACACAGGTCAAAACTGTTTGTCAGAATACAAAATACACTGGGAATGCAAGCTGGTGCGGCCACTCCGGAAAACAGTATGGAGGTTCCTCAAAAAACTAAAAATAGAACTACCCCATGACCCAGCAATCGCACTACTAGGCATTTATCCAAGGGATACAGGTGTGCTGTTTCAAAGGGACACATGCACCCCCATGTTTATAGCAGCACTATCAACAATAGCCAAAGTATGGAAAGAGCCCAAATGTCCATCGATGGATGAATGGATAAAGAAGATGTGGTAAATACATACAATGGAATATTACTCAGTGATCAAAAAGAATGAAATCTTGCCATTTGCAACTACGTGGATGGAACTGGAGGGTATTATGCTAAGTGAAATTTGCCAGAGAAAGATAAAAATCATATGACTTTACTCATATGAGGACTTTAAGAGACAAAAATAGATGAACATAAGGGAAGGGAAACAAAAATAATATAAAAACAGGGAGGGGGACAACACAGAAGAGCCTCATAAATATGGAGAACAAACTGAGGGTTACTAGAGGGTTGTGGGAGGGGGGATGGGCTAAATGGGTAAGGGGTACTAAGGAATCTACTCCTGAAATCACTGTTGCACTATATGCTAACTAATTTGGATGCACATTTTAAAAAATAAAAAATAAAACTAAAAAAAAAAATACAAAATAACAACAGCAAAAGAAGACACAAACATGCTCAAGTCAAGACAGAGAAAGAGATTCCTGCACAAGAGTATCTGTGTTCTGCCAGGGCAATTCTCACTGGTCTAAGGTGAGGAGAGCAATTGGCTAGACTCACCTCTCACCAACTCTTATTAACAACTGACAGTAACATGGCTTATTTTGTTTCATTTTTTTAACACTTCAGAGAGAATTAACATTGTAATACATTAGCCTTATGTGGGGTGCTCTCTCAGATGAAGGTGTATGTACAAGAAATGCTGAAACAATACAGACAATTCCGCTTACCATAAGGACAAGATTCTGACCTTCAAGCCGACTTGGATATTAGCACTTGCTTAGGCGTTGTTAATGCCCCCATTTATGGAGAATTCACAAGCTGACAGCCCTCTCACAATGTGATTTCTTTCTCTTCTGTAATACTTAAGTACTATTAAACACAGATGGTAGAGGAGGTATCCCAGCAGAACTCATCTGTTTTTTGTTCTTGCCAAAATTACGGAGTAAAGTGTAATAATCCTAGAACAAAACTGTCCCCAGCAACAGTTAAAAAAGCAATAAATATTCTCATTTTCTTCCTTCCCATGACTACCAGTCAAACTCTTTCTAATCAAGTGGTTTTATTTACACGCCATTGCTAAAAAGGAGTAACCGTGATAAAAATTACTATTTGTATAGAAGGGCATGTAAAATCAGTAATCTGCAGACTATATGCCAAACAACTGACATGAGTTATCCCAAGACATAAGATCATAGGGACTGTTTACTTTCTGTAATATTTGGGTTTGAAAATAAGCATGTTATTAGTTTTATAAACAAAATAAAGAATGAATAGATGGATACATTTCAATTGGTATTAAAAATCCTGTATTTTGGATCCTTAACAGACTGATCCCTGAGCTGCATATACTCATCATGTTACTGATGTTACTTTACAGCAAATTTCCCAGAGTTTGAACATTATTAATGAAACCAACTAAAAATCAACGAATAAACTAAAATATAAAGTTAACAAACAATGTTATAAAAACTGTTTTACATTTGAAGAGAACCAGAGTTTAGAACCCAAAGCCGGTTCTTCACTGCCAAGCCCACTACAGAGGGAGACAAAAGTGACAGGCCTAGAACAGAGTTTATTCACGTATTTACTTCTAGTGAACCTGGAAAACTTTGCAGGCAAATTTTAGTGTTCAAAAACAAGAGGGCTGGGGTGCTGGGTGGGTGAGTCAGTTAAGCATCTGACTCTTGATTTCAGCTCAGGTCTTGATCTCACGGTTCGGTTCGTGAGTCCGAGCCCCTGTTGGGCTCTTGCTGACAATGTGGAGCCTGCTTGGGATTCTCTCTCCCCCTCGCTCTGTCTCCCCCCGCCCCCAGCTTGTGCACTTGCTCACACACACATTTTCTCTCTCTCTCTCTCTCTCTCTCAATAAATAAACATTTTTAAAAAAGAGAGAGAGTGCTAATCAACAGAGAAGAAAGCTGTGATGGCTAATTTTATGTGTTGTCTTCACTGGGCCACAGAGTGTCTGATGTTTGGTCAGACATAATTTGGGTGTGCTTGTGAGGGTGTTTTGGATGAGATTAACATTTGAATAACTGAGTAAAGGCTGTCCTCCTTAACGTGGGTGGGCCTCATCCAGTTGGTTGAAGGCCTCACAAGAATAAATGGGCCTTCCTGAATAAGAAGGAATTTCTCCTGCCTGCCTGTCGCGCTGGCAAATCAGGTCTTTTCTGCCTTCAGACTTGAATTGAAGCATCAGCTCTTCCTGGGTCTCAAGACTAACGGCATTTGGACTAGAACTACATCAGCTCTTCTGGGCCTCCAGCTTGCCAAATGCAGATCTGCAGACTTGTCAGCCTCCACAACTATGTGAGCCAATTTCTTATAATACCTCTCTTGCCCACTCTACTCTCCCTCTTCCTCTCTATAAAAACACTGCACAGGAAAAGTCCAGCAAATGCTTTATGATGATGATTGCAGCTTTGATGCCTCAGAAAGCTTCAGATCCTCTCCAAGAAATGGCCATTTATTCATCTAACCAACTTATCCCAAGCCCAATGGGACTAAGATGATACTTAATAGAACATTTTCTTGAATAATGGCCACGCTCTTACTTAGATGTTAAAAATAATCTCCAACTGCTGTTAAAGCCACTCATTTTCTACCATCTTCTTTCTACTTCTCTCCCCAAATGGTCACCATCCCCACTGCGACCACTATCTGAAGAACAAGCACAGAATTGGAAAGAGTACTAACCCATATAATTACTGTACTTCATCTAAATAGTTTTGATTATGAGAGAGAAGAACCCCCCTTCCCATACCAAATATAAAAATAGCCAGGTACTTCCTTTGCTCTCTATCAATGGGCAAAAAACAGTACTCTAGGTCTCTAGGGAAGACAACATCCTATCATTAACGGGGTGTTTTTTAGGAATCATTGAATGGTACACATTACTCAAAATCACATACAGTAGCAAGCATCTTAGAGCAAAAAATCTTGCAGCCATACTCTCTGCACATTCCTCCAAGAATCAGGGTATGCTAACGAATTAAAACTGAATGGTAAGTTCAGAAAAGGTGAAGATCCATTAATGGAAAACAGAAAACCTTTCTGGCAGTAGTGGCAAACCCTTGGTACTTGTTGACATTTCTTAAACTTTTGTTTATCTTAAGAATCTTATGAGTGCTTAAGTACCAAAGCTGATTTCCCTGCCAACAGAAATATATCAAGAATTAACAAGGTTACACTACAAAGGAACTTCCACTCCATATTATTATTTTTATTATTTCACATGTAGATGATACCTTAGCGTAGGGGCTGGGCAGAACAGGGATGAATTCTTAACAAAGTCATCCAGTTTCTTTCCTAAAGAAGCAGCAGTCTCTCCTCACTCATCTTTCTTAATTACCAATGGTCACCTTCTATGGACAGCTCTAAAGTGGGTGGAGAAGGCAGCAGACAACACTTTCCACTCATCAGAGAACTTTCTAGATCAATAAACTATACACGTGTCACAAGCACCCAGTCAGGATATACCAGGGGAGTAGGATCTCATGGTTTACTGGAAAGGAGGGACAAAAGAATGCCTAAACACACAAATCAACTGACCTATGAGGTCATCCTTTGTTCTTTAACTTCTGCATGAACACCTGAAAATTTCAATCTGTAAATGAAATTAAGATCACTATACCTAAAAATATCTTTAAGTACCAAACAGGACTAGAGCAGGAAACAGGAGTGGGAGAGAGAGGAGACCAT
Source organism: Felis catus (assembly GCF_018350175.1). Taxonomy (NCBI): domain Eukaryota; kingdom Metazoa; phylum Chordata; class Mammalia; order Carnivora; family Felidae; genus Felis; species Felis catus. The sequence goes on from NC_058373.1 coordinate 122,099,226, forward strand.
GGGATGTAAAGAAAAAACATTAGCAAAAACACACTATGTTGGAATTTGAATGTATGAGTTCAGGTTTTTCACATGATTTCAGAGAAAGAAGGATAAAGTATCTTATCCGGAAATATTACTTAAGACAAAAATAAAAGATATATTAGCTAAACGGCAGGGCAGACTGATTTGAATACCATGTTCCCCTTAAGTACCAGCTAAATTGCCCTAGAAAATCTTTCTGTTTGAAGGTCCTTATAAGAGACATAAGGAATAGGACAATAAATGTACCCCCAACCCACTCTTAACGAGCTATTTTTGTGCTCCAGCAAACAGTCTTATAAAAGAGATATTTATAAGGCACTTCCAGAAAGCAAGAGTTCAGGAACTTTAACACTGAAGCAAAAGGAGTAGGAGCTAGTTTCACCATCTCCTAGAAGCAGCCCCTCTATTTTGCCAGACTGGCAACAAACAAAGCGCTCAGTTTGGGCAACTGTCAAACTAATGAACATCAAAGCAGACAGCCTGCCTCTTCCTCCCCTAGGGACACTACTGTTCCAAAGTGGACTTTGGCGTTTTGTCTCCCTACAAGAATGCAGCCGAGTTATCTGAGTCTACTCTCCCACATTACTATTGCTCTTTCTCTCATCCGCAACTAGAGCAGCTTCTGCTAACACCAAGCACTGCACAGTAAATTACTCTCTCAAGTACTGCTTATCACTCCCTAACCGTAGTTTAATCTCTTAATTAGTTTCAATGCCAAAAATTAGGATTTCCTGAGGACTGCCACAGGATGTGCACCAGGCTGCAGGGGCCAAGGCTTAAAGTTGTTGATTCAATGCAATCAAGAGTTTAAAAGCATGGTTGCTATTGCACAGCCAGAAACAGAGGGCCCTAAACAAAAGGAAGAAAGGAGGCCAAGTGCTTTCGAAAAATTAAGGAACTGAGTTTAAAGGGTGCCAGCTCACAGTCAGGACAGAAAGTCTTAATTTGTCCAAAGACTACGCTTTGGGGCTGGAATACATTTAGGCAGAACTAAAGGGATGTATTGCCCTCAAGCATCCACCCTCAGATGAGGAGGGCCAGGAAATAAGACACTTGCGGGTAAGGCTAGGCTTGGAATTAAATTAATAGTTACCAGGGGTGGAAGACAAGCAATAATAAGTTTCACAAGCTAATTAGTATTGAACTTTTTAAAGTTTATAGCAGGGAAAGCCATTCGTAGGTTAGGTACTAGAAAAGTTTGATTCTGAATTAATAGGCCATTAAAAAAAAAAGAGCGAAACAAAAGTAATTCCAACCAGACTTAAGAAGCATGATCATGGGTCTCTGAATTCTTACTTCTCTTTCTCCTTTCCTAGTTGGTTTTTGACTTCTCCACCTGTGTCAATGATTCATTCAGGAAGGATCATCAGCTCTTTAGAAGAAAGCATCAAGGCATCCAGAGTTCCAAAAACAATTAAAATTGGCAACTCAGTTTTACCACCAAACTCCTGTTCCACAAGCGAACATGTCCCTTTATTTTTCTTTCAAAAGAAAGAGGTCATATATCATGCCTTCCAGACACCTACCAGTAGAGTAGCTCTTGGTTCTCTTTGAAGTAAGTAAGCAGAAGAAAGAAAGAAAGAAAGAAAGAAAGAAAGAAAGAAAGAAAGAAAGAAAGAAAGAAAGAAAGAAAGAAAGAAAGAAAGAAAGAAAGAAAGAAAGAAAGAAAGAAAGAAAGAAAGAAAGAAAGAAAAGAGAAAGAAAGAAAGGGAGGGAGGGAGGGAGGGAGGGAGGGAGGAAGGGAGAAGAAAAAGAAAAAAAATAACCCTTAAATTCCTTAAAAACTAGTTTGCATTATTAACTGAGGTTTTCTTTAAAATAAACATTCTAGGGACACTTGGGTGGCTCAGTCGGTTAAACACCTGACTTCGGCTCAGGTCATGATCTCACAATTTGTGGGTTTGGGCCCCACGTCGGGCTCTGTGCTGACAGCTGGGAGCCTGGAGCCTGCTTCAGATTCTGTGTCTCCCTCTCTCTCTGCCCCTCCCCTCTCTCCCTCTCTCTCTGCCCTCCCTCTCTCTCTCTCTGCCCCCTCCCTCTCTGCCTCTCTCTGCCCACTCACACTCTGTCTCTCTCTCAAAAATAAATAAACATTAAAAAAAAATTTTTTTTTAATGCACATTCTAGGGCCTTGTCCACCAAGACTCAGTGGTCTGGTAGAATGGACTAGAATCCTCATTTCTAACAAGCTCTACAACACTGGTGCTCAACTTCGAGGTGCTTTAAAAAAAATTTTTTTTTCCAACGTTTATTTATTTTTGGGACAGAGAGAGACAGAGCATGAACGGGGGAGGGGCAGAGAGAGAGGGAGACACAGAATCGGAAACAGGCTCCAGGCTCTGAGCCATCAGCCCAGAGCCTGACGCGGGGCTCGAACTCACGGACCGCGAGATCGTGACCTGGCTGAAGTCGGACGCTTAACCGACTGCGCCACCCAGGTGCCCCTCGAGGTGCTTTTAAATAACACCCTGCAGGGGTCTTACCCCCAGATACTCACAGGGTCTGCAAGGGACCCTGACATCAGCATTATTACTAACTTTAAAGCCTTCCTTTGTGTGAGCAAGTTAAGAACCACTTCACTAAAAGTGCCTTTGATGCCCAGGGTCCATGGACAAAGCTTGAGAACAGAGGCTTACAACAGTGTATCTTAATGAGGTCCTTCTGAACCTTACTTCACCACCGGAGCAGATGGCAGGCAGATTAAAATATTTAGATAATTAGAAAAACCATAGGTGACTTTTTGTTTGTTTCCTTAAATCAATTCCTCTTCAAAAAGCTCTCAAATGTGGCAAGGCTTCAGAAGGGTATCTGGTTCTTAATTGAGAACAGAGTCCATACACCCTCTCCTTTTTTAAAATATGTAGCAAATTGGTGAAAAACTAGGATCAAGTCTCCTAGACAAAGTCCTCAGAAATAATTCTGGGGGCAGGGGGGAAGCAATTCTAATCATGCTAAGGTTTAGAAAGTTCTTCTCCAACAAACAAAACAGAGCCTGGGTTATAAAGGTTCACAAATTAGAAATGATAAGAACAGGCTTAAGGAATGGTCATAAGGCTCAGCTAAACAGTAACTGAATAAATCAAACTGTGGGGAAAAAAATCTTCAAAATAAACTTGTTTTTAATTTTTTAAATTTTTTATTATTTATATTTGACAGAGAGAGACAGAGCATAAGCAGGGAAGGGGCAGAGAGAAAGGGAGACACAGAATCTGAAACAGGCTCCAGACTCTGAGCCGTCAGCACAGAGCCCGACACAGGGCTCGAACTCACAAACCGCAAGATCATGACCTGAGCCAAAGTCAGATGCTTAACTGACTGAGCCATCCAGGCGCCCCTAAAATAAATTTGATTATGTAATAAAACCAAGGTAATTCACCCACTTTCATCTTAAAAAACAAAATGACCCTGTACTGACTCACAATGCTTTAATTAAGAATTAGCTTCCTTATATCATCTTACTACATCTCCCAAAGGAGGAACATCCAGTGCAGGCTCCTTTCCTGTCCCATGGGAACCTCCAACTCCTTATTTATGTTTTGCATTAAGAACCATATTCTACGAACTGAACAAGCCTACATTTGTTCAAAGGTTAGCTCCCAGCCTGCTGCCTGTGGGCATCTTAATAGCTAGTTTCAAACAAACTCTGAAGCAAGACACAAAGGGAGAGACCACTCTTGTGGTGAGACACTTTTATTAGCATTTGGATGTGGAAGAAAGAGATGGGAGTGGAAGAAGAAACAGACTGTGCAACAGAGCTCTGGAGTATTCCAAACAGATTCCTAAAACAGAGAAGGAGGCTTAAGGGGTTATTGATCCATGCAGAGGAAATAGGTAGGTAAATACCCCAAAGGACTTTCATTTGCAGGGCTAATTACTCACAAATAAATTTAGCTGTTTTTTGGAATACTAGCATACCAGAAATCAGAAAATTAGAATGAGGTTATAAAGGTCTATTTTAATAAAATGTTAAATACCATTAATGCAACTTCAGAAGAAACGGAGTTCAAGAAAGCCACGTTCTTTCAATTTAGAGACAAGATATTAAGAAAACTTGTACCATTTGTGGGCTGAAATTTCTCCACTTATGAAGTGGTCATATTGCTTGCTGATTTTTTAAAATTTTTTTTTAAATGTTTATTTTTGAAAGGGAGAGAGCACAGGCAGGGGAGTGGCAGAGAGAGAAGGACAGAATCCAAAGCAGGCTCCAGGCTCTGAGCTGTGAGCACAGAGCCCAACGTGGGGCTTGAACCCACAAACTGTGAGATCATAACTTGAGCCGAAGTTGGATATTTAACCAACTGAGCCCCTGGCACCCCTGAAGCGGTCATATTGCTTGCCGATTTTAGAAGGCTTAAGCTATTGGTTAAAAAGCCCTTTAGGCTACATAATGATGAAGTCAATTTACAAAAGGAAAATCTTTCTTTTTCTTTAATTGCTGGTAATTTACTAGAGTGAAAGCTTCTATAGAAAAAAATCCACTTTGGGGCGCCTGGGTGGCTCAGTCGGTTGAGCGTCCGACTTCAGCCCAGGTCATGATCCCGCGGTTCGTGGGTTCGAGCCCCGCGTCGGGCTCTGTGCTGACAGCTCAGTGCCCGGAGCGTGTTTCAGATTCTGTGTCTCCCTCTCTCTCTGACCCTCCCCTGTTCATGCTCTGTCTCTCTCTGTCTCAAAAATAAAATAAACATTAAAAAAAAAGAAAAAAGAAAAAAAAGAAAAAAATCCACTTAGATGGGCCACCTGGGTGGCTCTGTCAGTTAAGGGTCTTGACTCTTGATTTGGGCTCAGGTCATGATCTCACAGTTTGTGAGCCTGCGGTGGGCATTGTGTGGACAGTGCGAAACCCACTTGGGATTCTCAATCTCTCTCTCTGTCTCTCCCCATCCCTCCCTCTCTCTCTCCTCCGCCTGCTTAAGTACACTCTAAAAATAAACATTAAAAAAAAGGGAAAAATCCATTTAGAAAAATTAAAGGAACATAAGATTAATAAAATCTGAGTTTGCCTCAAATAATTAGCTAGCTTCAAGGAAGTTTAAGATTTTGGGGGGATGATGGTGAGGAAGGAGCTTTTGGGGGAGGAGACAGAAGGAGGAACCTGAGAAAAGAGGAAGCTGAAAAAAGGAAGAATTTACCCGTGGCTCTGAGACCAGGTCTTTTCTGGAATCCTATCCCTAGCACTAGACAGTAAGATTTTTCAAAGGCAGGTATCATGTTTGAAACCTACCACAGGATACACAGTAGATGCTTGATAAATGTTTTATAAATGTCGAAGCCAGTATCTTTTTTAACGGTGTTCAAGGAAGTCAGTTATAAGAAAGGAGGTAATCTGGTTTGACTCGCGATGTCAGATATACTGCTAAGCTATACTAAGAAGAAAACTTTATTAGAAAACTTGATTTTTATTTACATGAATTTCTAATATTGAATTAAACACTTAGGTAAAAGCAGATAAATAATGACAACGAAAAAAGCGGAGTCCCAAAACAGTCCTGCGCGCAGAAAGCTCAGCACTTACAGAAGGGTGCCCAGGCTTAGCCTGTCCACCTAACGTAACAAATGGATGGAAAAGCTGCAGCCTCCTGCAGAAAAGCAGGAGATTCTCCTTAGGCCTACCTCTCCTCCCAAAAAGACCGTTGTCTTTTCTTTTCTTTTCAAATATTTTTTTAACATGTATTCACTTTTGAGAGACAGACAAAGAGTGGGAGAGGGGCAGAGAAAGAGGGAGACACAGAATCCAAAACAGGCTCCAGGTTCTGAGCTGTCAGCACAGAGCCCGATGTGGGGCTCAAACTCATGAACTGTGAGATCATGACCTGAGCCCGAAGTCAGATGCTTAACTGACTGAGCCACCCCGGCGCCCCAAGATTCTGTTTTCTTTAAAAGTTCAGCCTCCTCAGCATAGGACTCCTGGAATGCTTTTTTTAATTATTTTTTTAAGTTTCTCAGTTCTCCTAAATTAACTTTTGACAGTTCCTGGGATTCTCAAGATGATCATTTAACACCTCATTAACAAGTCTATTATTGGAATTAATTCAAATGAGCCCAAACTAATTTTAATTAAACCTCAATCTGCCCAAGGTATTCCTTTTTTCTCCTATACAATAACCGCCTAAATAGGCTCAGTTCTTTCAAAACTAAGAAGTACAAAAAGTGCAGTTTTCCGGAAAATTACTTGTCATCGTTTTTAAATTTACTTAGTAAAATGTACCTATCTATTTAATTTGTTCCATGATTTGGCCATTCCGCTTAACATTCATCTACTTAAGCAATACACTTTAAGAACCCACTCATTTTCTAATAGTTATGGATGTGTGCATTCATTCATTCAGCAAATTTATCAAAAGGCTACTACTAGATGCCAGACACTAAGCTGGGTGCTACGCATGTTATTAACTACATCTCTAGCCAGAAACAAAATACAGCCAAGCACAGCTCTGGAAAATGAAAAAGCACAATTTTAGTTGCTTTTGGTCAGTCATGTTTTGCCTGGACTCATGAATAGATCTTACAGCTAAATTTCCATTACTGGAGGTGTGCTAAGTAAAAGTTAGAATTTCAAATGTCTGGCAGAATCTGTCAGAATTTCCTAGCTGTCAGTTTTTCTAGCCGGCCTGTTCTAACTCCGTGTGTCCACTCAAAGCACGAGCCCCCCTCCTCCCCGCACACTTCCCACCCACTCTTCTCTGGCTTCGGTTCAACAGCTCCTCATCAATCCAGTCACATGACCCTCTCTTCTTTGGGAAAAGGAGAGGAACTGGAAGGAGAAAGGGGGAGAAAGGGAAGGAGGGAGGGAGGGAGGGAGGGAGGGAGGGAGGGAGGGAGGGAGAGGAGGGCTTACAAAGTAGGGGAGTGGGTGGATCTCAACCTCCCCTGCGCCATTGCGGCTTCTCTGAAGGCTCCACACTCCTATCACCACAGAGCAATACATCTTCCCACAAAAAAGATGAGAACATTTCTTAACAATCAACCATGTAATATCTGTGTATATGTTTAAGCCTTACTTTCATATTTTAGGCAGGATTTATTTCCATGTAGGTTATTCATGTAGCCTGGCATCTAATAACAAAAAAGTTGTACTCACAAAAGTGACATACACATAGGATAAAAGTCTAGTAGTACCGAATATTAAATACAAAGTACAGAAGTGCCCCTGCCCACCTCCAACCAGCCACCTCCATTCCCATCCCAGGAAGCGGGGCCGGGTTCTCCATCCAGCTTGTTGGCAGCTAGCACCACAATGCTGATTAACACGCTCACACCCCTGCTTCTGTTCCAGCAGCGCTGTAGGGTGGTGGTGGGGGGGGGGGGGGTGGGGGGGGTGGGGGTGGGGGTAGGGGTGGTGGGGGTGGCGGCGGCGGCGGCGGCGGCGGCAGCGGTGTGCCAAGACAGCCGTGCTTCTGCTACTAATCACTGCCCAGTTTTGTCGTATGACTGTTTTTAATTCTAGTGGCCAGCACCGTCATAAATTTGAAGACGATTCCTTTACTTTAAAATACTTTATTAACTTAAAATAGTATCTACTGACTCTCCACCAAGTACGTAACAGAAGCTGATACACCTTCATGTCCCTTACCTTCCTTTACCCCTTTCAACACCTCCTGTCTTCCGTCTGCTACTGTTTACAATGCCGAGGTTTTTGTTATTTACATTTGGTTTATAACCACTGCTAAACTTTCCATGCTTTACCTGTAACTGATCCTATAAACTAGAAATTAATTAAGAGCAATAATATTATGATTATTTCACCACACTTGTGTGAAACAAAAGAAAGTCTTCCAAGTGTCAAAACTAAGTGATTTTTTAACACCCAACAATTCAAGTCACATTTTAGTTTTGATTTCATCTTTTTTTCTTAATTGTTTTTAATGTTTATTTGTGAGAGAGACAGAGCATGAACAGGGGAAAGGGCAGGGAGAGAGGGAGACACAGAATCTGAAGCAGGCTCCAGGTTCTGAGCTGTCAGCACAGAGCCCAATGTGGGGCTCGAACTCACGAAAAACTGCAAGATCATGACCTGAGCCAAAGTCGGACGCTTAACCGACTGAGCCACCCAGACACCCAATTTCATCTTAAATGAAGAAGAGTTGTTCACTATTTCATAGCTCATCATATTATCATTATTTTTTTTTAAGTTTATTTATTTTGAGAGAGAGAGTGAACATGCTCGTGAGCAGGGAAGGGGCAGAGAGAGAGGGAGAGAGAATCCCAAGCAGGCGCCATGCTGTCAACGAAGAGCCCAACACGGGGCTCGATCTCACAAACCACCATGAGATCATGACCTGAGGCGAAATCAAGAGTCAGAAGCTTAACCAACTGAGCCACACAGGCACCCCCATGTTATCATTATGAAACAACTATTTCAGATCCACTAACTCTGGCTTTGGGGAGGGGCAGGGAGAAAAATCATACTAAGCACATAACTGGAGAGAGAACAGTAGCTCCTGTGAAAACAACGAGTGCCATAAGTCCCACATTCTGACGCAGGTCATATCTTTGCTTAGAATAGATGTTCAGGGACAACCCTAAAGCTCAACTAGAGTATTTAATGACAAACAAATATTTATATTATAATCCAAGTCTTCTGTTTTACAGTTACCTATAAATCCTATTTATATGAAACTAGGTTCAGCGTCTCTATCCTAATCTGATTCATAACATTTCTCCAACAATTCTTAGGCTCCATTTCTTTATCACTGATGAGATACAACACCTGCCAGTGAGAATGGAGCAAATGTTTCTCAGGCTCAGAAAGCTAACTTACAAATGGTTGCTACGTTACAAGTGGACCTGGTTAGGGACAGCAAAGGTCAAATCACCTGTATCATCAAAGTTTGAGGATTTATCCCACTAAGGGAAAATCAGTAACAACATCAAATCAAAGATACATTTATATTTTAAAAGCCAAATTATTAATCTTAAGTCTCTCGTATGTTTCTTCCTAAATCCTATAATTCTAGGAACATTGGTCAGTATACATACATGAGGCTTCAATTCAGGAATAATCCTATATGAGTGAATGAATGATCTTTTCCTCTTAGGTGCATAGGTTTATCAAGTCCTCAGCATTTAAGAGCACAAAGAATATAAGGGACTAAATCGTAGGTCATTAACTCTTAAGAATGCCTCTCTTCAAGGCACCAAAGTATTCATTTAATCACCCCCCAAGTATTTACTGCATGCCTACTATGTGCCAAACACAGTTCTAAACAGAAAGAATAAAATGAACAAGATGGTCAAAACTCCAGGTTTTTGTGGAGTTTATATTCTACTTTGGGAAGATATAGGTAACAATTATGAGAATAATCAAGTCAAACAATTATTGACTCTAAGTTCCTGATACAGGCACTATTTAAGGTGTGAAGGAGGAACAAGACAAGGATCTTAACAGGGGAGGTGACAGGGGCGCCTGGGTGGCTCAGTCGGTTGAGCGTCCGACTTCAGCCCGGGTCACGATCTCACGGTCTGTGAGTTCGAGCCCCGCGTCGGGCTCTGGGCTGATGGCTCAGAGCCTGGAACCTGCTTCCGATTCTGTGTCTCCCTCTCTGCCCCTCCCCCGTTCATGCTCTGTCTCTCTCTGTCTCAAGAATAAATAAACGTTAAAAAAAAACAAAACAAAACAGGGGAGGTGACATACATACAGAAACATTACAGCCAACGGTTAGGGAACTTCAATACATTATACAGTGAAATCTCCACACTACTGGTCTAGCTCCAGCACCTGACCAACAAGCTTTTCAAGTTACTACCCAGTAATACTGCCATAACTGAACGTTCATTTTTGGAAAAGTTTCTGTCTTTCTATAAAAGCATTATTCTATGACAGTTCATCCTGTATTACCAAAAATATTAGCTAAAGGGAAAAATAAAGTGTGAATACTAACACAGCACTCAGAAACTTAATTTATCTGAGACAAAACCAAAAATTATTAGACTCGCTGAATATGACAATAATAAACTTTATATGCTCATTGGAATTGTACTGTAGCTACACAATCAGTTATGAAGAAAAAAAAACCCAAAAGCAAGTAACATAAAATACTTTAAAATACTTAAAACAGTCAAAATTACAATGAAAAGGTAAGGTTTAGAGATTTCATCACATATTTGGTGTTTTAGGACTGGACACCAATTTTAACATCTAGCAGTTAAGTCTACAAACTGACGTACATACACACTTTAGACAAAACACTGTGTTCAAACATTAAACACCAACCCTGTGAGACAAAATTATAAGTCTGTGATACTATAAAGCTGTGAAAAAGGCTTTTGAGAGAAAAAGGGTATTAGCACAAAGGTGTTGGAAAAGAGCCTTTCAGCTGGTCCTGAAGAATGAACAGAATTTGGGGGATAGGAGGATAAGCATTCCGGCAGAGGGACCAAGCTGGTTTAAATAAGGATACGTGAGAGGATACAGAAAAAGATGGGTTAAGCTACTGTTAAATGTAGAGGACCTTGAGCATCGTATCAAGAATCTGGACTTTATTCTGCGAGCAACTAGCAGATACTGAAGACTGCTATTTTCTATTTCTGCATCTTTAGGCAGATGCTGACAAACAGCTGTCTGTTAGGAAGAGCAACAGGTGGCCGTGTTCAGGAAAAGATTGCAGCAAGAAAAAGGCAGTTATAGGCTGGGGCAATCGTTTGGGCAACAGGTAATCAGGGCCTAAAATAGAAATGTGGCAATGGGAGTAAGCAGAAGTGAGAGGCAGAATCAACAAAATCTGACTTAGATATGGGGGGTGTTGACCAAGATTTCAGGCCTGAATAACCTGAAGATAGAAAACCGCAGTGTAACTTCTGTGCTGTTCCTGTTCAAGATACATTCCTGAGTCTTAATCACGAGGAAAACACTGGGTGAACCCAAACTGAGGAATATTCTATAGCATAAGTGGCCTGTAATCGTTCGTGGTGTCAAAGTCATGGAAGTCAAAGAAAGAGTGGGAACTGTGGCGGCAGAAGACTAGAGACGGGGACCATTAAATGCAACACGTGATTCTGAACCACACCTGCATCACTCGGACACTGGCCAAACTTAAAAGGGGTCTGTGGAATAGACAGTAATAACGTTTCAGTATTAGTTACTGAAGTAACATCATGCCATATTGTTTAGTTAATTGTTAATTGTTTCAGTGTCAATTTCTGGCTTTGTATGGTTGTATTGTGGTTATGTAGGAAAATGTAGGAAGTACTCACTAAAGCATTTGGGATGATGAAGCTTCTCATCAGCAGCTTGTTTTCAACTGGTTCAGGAAAAAAAAAGTCTTTTGTGCTTTATTTCCAACTTTTCTTTTTTTTTAATTATTTTTTTAACGTTTATTTATTTTTGAGACACAGTGAGACACAGCACAAGCAGGGGAGGGGGAGAGAGAGAAGGAGTCACAGAATCCGAAACAGGCTCTAGGCTCTGAGCTGTCAGCACAGAGCCCGACGCGGGGCTCGAACTCACGGACCGCGAGATCATGACCTGAGCTGAAGTCGGACGCTTAACCGACTGCGCCACCCAGGCGCCCCTATTTCCAACTTTTCTGTGTGATTGTTTTAAATAAGAAAATGATTTAAAAATACTATGCTCAGAAATACTGACTCTACCATATGGCTATAGCTAGCTCTACATCATGGAATTTTCAAATATTTGAATAATATTTCAAATTATTGTGATTTTTTTCCCCACAGTTTTTAGTTGTCTTCCCCTGCCCCAGTCTCTTAAAGCCAACAGGAAAAGCCAAGAACACGGAGCAAGATTAGAATGCTCAAATTTCACATCCAGATGGCCAACCGACACACTCATCATCACTCAACATCAGGGAAATACAAATCAAAACCACAATGAGATACCACCTCACGCCTGTCAGAATGGCTAACATTATCAACTCAGGCAACAACAGATGTTGGCGAGAATGTGGAGAAAGAGGATCTCTTTTGCACTGCTGGTGGGATTGCAAGTTGGTGCAGCCACTCTGGAAAACAGTATGGAGGTTCCTCAAAAAACTAAAATTAGAACTACCCTATGACCCAGCAATTGCACTACTAGGTATTTATCCAAGGGATACAGGGGTGCTATTTCAAAGGGGCACGTGCACCCCAATATTTATAGCAGCACTATCAACAACAGCCAAAGTATGGAAAGAGCCCAAATGTCCATCGATGGATGAATGGATAAAGAAGATGTGGTATATATATATTCAATGGAGTATTACTTGGCAATCAAAAAGAATGAAATCTTGTCATTTGCAAGTACGTGGATGGAACTAAAGGGTATTATGCTAAGCGAAATCAGTCAGAGAAAGACAAATCTCATATGACTTCACTCATATGAGGACTTTAAGATACAAAACAGACAAACATAAGGGAAGGGAATAAAAATAAGATAAAAACGGGGGGGGGGGACAAAACATAAGAGACTCTTAAAATGGAGAACAAACAGGGTTACTGGAGGAGTTGTGGGAGGGGGGATGGCCTAAATGGGTAAGGGGCATTAAGGAATCTACTCCTGAAATCACTGTTGCACTATATGCTAACTTGGAGGTAAATTAAAAAGAAAAAAAATGCTCAAATTTCTCCCTACATTTTCTATTTTCTTCCAGAAGCTGCAAAGTTTCAAAAAATGAAACCTGCACACTTAAAAATAAAAGACATAAGAAAGATGATCTTTGTATGGCAACAAGAAACTTGTGCTGCAAATCAACAGGGGTCCATACTTGGCCAGGAAAGAAGAAAATAAAAACTACCTTAGCACGGGTAATACATGAACTTCCTAAATCAGTCTCAAAATTGACATTCTGAATAAAAGCCTCAAATTTATGACCACATATAAAATGCTAAAAACTCAAATAATAGATTATCTTAAAGAAAAGATACATAATCAGGGTGCCTGGGTGGCTCAGTCGGTTGAGCGTCTGGCTTTGGCTCAGGTCATGATCTCATGGTCCGTGAGTTCGAGCCCCGCATCGGGCTCTGTGCTGACAGTTCAGAGCCTAGAGCCTGCTTCAGATTCTGTGTCTCCCTCTCTCTGTCCCTCCCCCACTCATGCTCTGTCTCTCTCTCTCTCTCTCTCTCTCCCTCTCTCTGTCAAAAATAAACTTTAAAAAAAGAAAGAAAGAAAAGATATATAATAAATTCATGATCTTAAAAACAGAAAACTAAAACACATCTATCAAATACAACATATTCAGAAAAGTGAATCTGAGTGCCAAATAGGGTAGAGTGTGTGCTAATAAGGGTAGATTCAATTATATGGTACTGCAAGTGGTCAAGTGTAAACACAAAAACAAAACAAACAAAAAAATGCCATGCTAATAACTGCAGCTTATTTAAAGCCTCTAGCTATAATTCTTTGAATTATCTGAAACTGACATGAGAGAGAGAGAGAGAGAGAGAGAGAGAGAGAGACAGAGAGACAGAGAGAGAGAGAGAGAGAAAAGAAAAGAAAAGAAAAGAAAAGAAAAGAAAAGAAAAGAAAAGAAAAGAAAAAGGAAGGGAGGAAGAAGAGAGAGAAAGAGGGAGAAAGAAAGAAAGAAAGAAAGAAAGAAAGAAAGAAAGAAAGAAAGAAAGAAAGAAAGGAAGAAAGGAAGGAAGGAAGAAAGAAAGAAAAAGGAAGGAAGGAAGGAAGAAAGAAAGAAAAAGGAAGGAAGGAAGGAAGGAAGGAAGGAAGGAAGGAAGGAAGGAAGGAAGGAAGGAAATCAAGTTCCCAGTGACTTCACTGCCTTCAGCCCCATCTGCAACAGAACTCCATTGGGTTAGCATCCTGTTTGAAGTAGTCCTACAGCAAGGACTAGTTATGGTGAAATAACTTTACACAACACAGAGATTGAAAACGTGCAAGTAAACAGGAACTGTCATATCTTATAAAAAGGAGAAAATAGTATGTCAAAAATGAACTTATTCAAAATAATGCTTGATATTTTATATCCAATAACAGAAATCAGAAAATTAGAGGGTAAGGCATGAAAAGAAAGCAAGCCAGCTTCTTAGTCCAACATTCCCTAAAACTAAAATCAATGCCAGGACCAAGCACTTACATTACGTGACCTTTTCTCCCTCCTTCCTATACAGAAATTAAACATGAGATATCTGACACCAGGTAGAGAAAAGGCTCTTCACTTTGCAAGTTCACTGTCATGATGTAAAAGTGTCTTCAGCTCACATATGGGTTATCTTTAGCTCTCCCCATTTCCAATTCACAGCACTGTGGAAATTCAATGAAAGAAATACTGGTGCAGCTCTTATGTAAATCTGATTCCTTCCAGACAAACTTCTTCAACATATAAAAAGTGAAAAACAGTACAATATTAAAATGCATGGTTCTAGAAAGCCTAGATAACCCAAGATGAAACTGAAAAATGCCCCTAAAATAAGCCATGCACATACATATATAACCATAAAGACATACCACAAATTAATACAAAACAGAAGAAAGCAATAAACACTTACAGAAGATATATTTGACTCAGACTAAAGAAAAGTTTGTTTAAGGCACAAAAACATTGTTGGGGCGCCTGGGTGGAGCAGTCGGTTAAGCGTCCGACTTCAGCCAGGTCACGATCTCGCGGTCCGGGAGTTCGAGCCCCGCGTCGGGCTCTGGGCTGATGGCTCAGAGCCTGGAGCCTGTTTCCGATTCTGTGTCTCCCTCTCTCTCTGTCCCTCCCCTGTTCATGCTCTGTCTCTCTCTGTCCCAAAAATAAATAAACGTTGAAAAAAAAAATTAAAAAAAAAAAACAAACATTGTCCACATGGGAAAAGAATCATAAATTCTATCACATTAAGAATGAAAACTTTTGTGAAAGTTTTATGAAATTATTAACAAGATTTAAAGAAAAGCCATGTCTCTCAGGTTGAGAGACAATAGTGGTAAAGAATTATTATCCAGAATACATGAAGAACTCTTAAAAATACCCATCTAAACAAACAGCCAGGGGCGCCTGGGTGGCTCAGTAACTCTTGATCTCAGCTCAGGTTTTGATCTCAGGGTTGTAAGTTCAAGCCCCACCTTGGGCTCCACACTGGGCGTGGAACCTACTTAAGAAAATAACAAAAACCCCTGGCCAATGGGACAAATGATCAGGAAAATAGAAATAAAAACTACAATGAGATTCTGTTTCACACAGATCCTATGTGCAGGATTAAAGGGACTGACAGTATCTACAAAGACAAGGAAATGGGCATATGATAACTTTCATATACTAGAATGGGAGACTGAACTGCTGTAAGGACTTCTGAAAGAATTTGGCAGCCTCTGAGGATATCCACCAATATCACTGCAAGATAAAGAATCTCGGCCACACTGTTGCTGCAGCACCACGTAACAACAGCGAAAAAGAGCTGACAACCTAAATGTCCATCAATAGAGCGATGAACACAGAAGCTGTGGTAATACTACGTGGAACACGTTAACGGCAAAAACAAATGAATGAGAACCTCACACTCAACAGAAATAATGCAAACAATATTAAGCAAACAAAATAAATGGCAGAAAAACTTCCCTCGTATGACCAACTTATGTAACATTTAAAAACAGAAAATACCATAGACAGTCCTCGCTACTGGAATCCAGTCTGTTCCTAAGTGTGTCACACTGTGAATTTCAGGTGGCAGAGTCTGTATATTACATCATTCAAAAATAAGAAAAATTACATGTTCCTGGCTCATCCAAAGCTCCAAACTGAAACAGTCTTCAATATCTACATAACAGCCTACCAAGAATTTCTATAAAATAGAAGGCACCTAAAATACCAATGACCTATTTTAACCCTCACAACTGAAGTACTCTAGCGTGCATCATTCAGTGATGCTGCCCAGTACGGAGTCTATTATATTTTTACTTAGGCATTCACTCGTCTCCAGGAGCATGAGCACTCCCACATTTTCTTCAAATGCAGGGACATCTGTGGGCCTCTTGTGCTCACCTATTTCCTTCATAGGCTTTCCTGCATATCACAGGACATTTTCACTAGTAATATAAGGAAGGTAAGAGATATTGCACAACACATTTTACAACACAAGTGGACAAGGGACCGGGTCCTATCAGGAAAAGAGGAGAAATACAACTGAAGTGCACTCCACAGCCTCTTCCCCAGACTTGTGCACAAGTGAAAACATCTTTGATGGTGTGCACATGATGGGGGTTTTGATTCAGACAGTTAAATTCCATAAGCATTTCTGGAAGTCATCACAGCAAAGAGTGAGCCTTCAAACAGTGGGGGATACTTACATTACATGGATATGGTCCTAGTAAAAGCATAAAAGTACAGAAAGATAATTTCAGAATAGTGGTTATCTCTGGGGAATGGGTGAGAGAAACAGAAACAAGAAGGGACATTACAGGGAGTTTTAGCTATCTTTTTCTTTTTAAAAAGTGGATAAATGGGGTGAGATATTAACATCATTAAAATATTAGATCATGGGTACATTATTTTCTGTACCTTTTCATCAAATCTGAAGGACCAATAACATTTTTTTTAATGCTTATTTATTCTTGAGAGAGAGAGAATAGAGACAGAGCACAAGCAGGGGAGGGGCAGAGAGAGAGGGAGAGACAGAATCCGAAGCAGGCTCCAGGCTCGAAGCTGTCAGCACACAGCCCGATGCAGGGCTCGAACCCATGAACCATGAGATCATGACCTGAGCCAAAGTCAAACACTTAGCCAGCTGAGCCACCCAGGTGCCCCTGAAGGACCAATAACATTTTTAACCTACCTGAAGCATGCCAGAAGCCTGCCAACATTAGTGAGGCCACAGATTCATAAGAATCTGAACTCAATACTAGACAAGAATCTGAATTTGATACTAGGGCAAGAGAACCAGTGTGTCTGTTTTGTTTTGTGTCACCCTAATACCCTTAACAAGACAAGTGTGCCTCCTATCAGAACTGCCATCCTCCACACCTCACCTGCAACCCCTCTACCTGTACTATTATGCTCAGGCCACAGTGGACTCCTTGGTCTTCCTGACCACAGAGTTGCCTCCATCTCTAGGCCCTTTTATCCCTGGATTTTTCAGAGCCAAATCCTCACTTCTCTCAAATTCTTGCTAAAATCTTGCCTTCTCAATGACAGCTTTATTTAAAATTGCAAGCTGGGTCCCTCAAAACTTCTCTACTTATTCTCCGGAGTACTCACCATTTTCTAGCATACTCCATAATCTGTTTCCCTCACTAGAAACCCCATTAGGCAAAAATTTGGGGGTGTTTCATTCTTGATGAATCACGAGTGCCTAGAAACAGCACCAAGCACACAGCAAGCGCTCAAATATTTGGTAAAATAGTAAAACTTCAATTTTTCTGATATAGTACTCTCCAAGGCTAACACAACAAGCCACTGTCCTCTGCATCTCCAATACTGCCCAAGTATATACTCCGCTCAAATGATCTGCTTGTAAGCCCATTTCCTGTGGATTGTGATTCACAGAGCCTAACACGTAGTGAGATACTCCGTGTTTGTGGAATGAATGAAATTCAATGTCTCGAACATAAGAGAGTAAGTTTCACTCAGGGCAGGCCACTTCTATTATAAAATCACACTCAGGCAATTACTTGCAGATACCTCTTTTTAAAAATCACTTTAAGGCATAGTCAAAGGGCTGCTGCTTGAGTCACACTTTTTTCCTTCTGCAAGGACAATGAAAAGATGCATTCAGTGATACCATAAAAATAAACATTACCTTACACAGTCAAATCTAAAAGAAATCAGGTCATATTTAATTAAGACTGGGTAGCTGGATTTAAGAGATACAGAATTTATCTCTACTTTTGGTTTCATTTTTATTATCCTCTATTTTGGCAGAGAAATAATGTAACCAAAAGAAGTTTGTCACTACTAATTAAAAGTTTTAGAGAGTAATTTTTAAAATGTATAATAGCTGGTAGTGGCAAGTTGTAAAAATGGCCACAAACTCTTGGACCCACTTCCCATTTGAGACGGTGTCTGATTTCCCCGCCCTGCAATCTGGACTGGCCTTAGTGACCTGCTTGTTAACAACAAATCAGAAAAGGTCATGGGGTTACAGCACATCCTTTGGCAATGCCTGCTCTGAAGCATCCCTCTGGATTCCCAGTCACCGTGCAATAAGGAGCCCAGCCTCGCGGGGAGGGAATGTGAAGGTGCTCTGGTCAACAGCCTCAGCTGAGCCCAGAATTCAAGACACTTGGGCCCAAGTGACATGGGAGGGAAGAAGCCTCCAGATGATCCCAGCCCCCAGCCATCTGAGTCTTCCCCAGCCGTTTGGGTCTTCCAAGCTCAAGCCTTGGATATTACGGAGCAAAGACAAGCCATCCTGCTGTGCCCTGACCGAATTCCTGACCTGCAGAATCTGTGAGCATAATAAGACGGCTCTTATTTCACACCACTACGCATAGGGGGTGGTTAGAGAGGCGAGAAGTAAACTGGAAAATGAGTGCTAACCCAACGTCTATCTATAGCTAATTACCATATTTCATTTTCCCACTGCCAGCAGAGCCTAGATTTCATTATTTGGTATGGATAAGTCATCTATCCAGAGGTCACACATCACACAGATCCATGCTCTAGGACAGGGCAAAAAAAATATCCAAAATTAACTTTGATAGCTGTTGGCCTTTCACTGCAGTCACCTCAGTCCATATACTGGATCAGTAAGGTTGATGGCACCTACGTGAAGGAGGTAGATCACTGCTAGCTATATATGTATATCTCAGATCAGAACACGCTACTTGTAATTAACACCATAAAGGAAGGAGAGGAGATAACATAGATACTGTTAACAGGGGGTTACTCACAAGGCTCCATACTGTGTTCACAATATGAATGAAGTATTTCCTTCCCCAAGGAATGAATTCATGAAACTGAAAATGATCAACACTTTCAAAATCCATTTCCAAAAATCTCTTACTAGAGATAATAAGGATATATCACAGATGAGAAAAAATATTAAGGTAAAATTCTGATTTAAGAAAACAGGCTTACAATAATCAAAATCAGACATACTCCTTCCTTCCTGTTTTTCAGTGCAAACCAAATAAATCTTACCACAAAATATTATATAAATGAAGACAGCTCAAGGCTGATAATGCAGGATCTTTTACAAGAATAAGACTCATTTTAGACGCACTTAAAAAAGCAACAACCAAAACTAACGTATGTCTCATACACACAATGGAAATAGTTCAGAAGTGAAAAAAACAAAACAAAAATCCCAATTGTTCTACATTTTCTGCAGTCAATACTGCCCTCTAGTGATGCAGAATAAAAGCCAAATAGAAAGTGAGTACCACATTTTATTTATTGTTCATTTTAGTATGTTTATGTCAGGGCACCTCGCTTGGACTACAAATCCCACCAAAGACAGAATAAACAAATCCAGGATGACTTTTATTATCCACTCTTAAATTAGAAACTCTTTTAAAAGGCACTGAATCAAGGACACTAATATATGCAAACAGCAGACTTTAAATACATTGGGAACAGATTCTCACTACACACAGTGAGTTACATCTTCATATAAAACTGTACAATTTGAGAAAGACTCTGGGGCCCATTACCTAAGACTTATGAAGATAAGTAAGATCGTAAGATTAAAGTGTCACCATCTGTAGACAAGAAAATTCAACTGGAAGCAAGCCAGGCTAGTTGTCATGGCATATGTGTACCAAACACACTGAAAAGTGCCCATAGCAACCAAGGCCTCACACACCTGCCAGTTCTGCCCATTAGTAGACCTGACTCCTCATTTGAGGAAAAAAGTTCAAGAAAAGAGCATGTTTGGTTGCTAAGCATTTACTGAACATAGGAAATTTTCCAAGAAAACAGACTTACCGAGGGTAGTGCCATCCTGCCCCATGATGCACTTCATAGAGGTGACAATCTGCTCCACAACAGGCGGTGACAGCGACGTGGCATACACTGCACTATGGGAATGTGTTCGCAGATAGTCTATCAGCTCCTGCGGAGTTCACAGAAGCAAGTCATTAGAGGTAAAGCTTGAATCCTCGGACGATGTCACTGCCTTCCTTCCAGGTGAAAGCACTCTTCCTCCCTTCAAGAGCATGGGGATGGGGACACTAATCTGAGATGCGAGATCAACCAGCATCAACGGTCAAAGGACACCACCAGCAACAACTGCATCTGACACATGGCAACAGCCTCAGGCTTTGTTTTGTTTGTTAAATGTGCCACAACATGAAAGAAAGAAAAACTAGTTTTAAAGAAGCCCTCTAAATTTGGAGAACATACCACTTAATGTTATAAACATATCTGCAATGCTGTGTTAATAAACAAGGCGTATGGATTGCTTTTTAGATACAATAATTTCCTTTTTTTTTTTTAAGTTTATTTATTTATTTAGAGAACACACGCAGGGGAGGGGCAGAGAGAGAGGGAGAGAGAGAGAATTCCAAACAGGCTCCACACTGTCAGCGACTTGGGGCTCAATCTCACAAACCACGAGATCATGACCTGAGCCAAAACCAAGAGTCAGACACGTAACCAAATGAGCCACCTGGGCACCCCACAATAATTTACTTTTAAGTATTACAAAAAATATCATCTACATGCTACCCTATGTCTGCTAAGCCCATCCTTACACTTCTGAGTAAGAGTAAGACCGTTCTCTAGCATCAATTTTAAAGGTATTAAATATCCTCTAGGGGCGCCTGGGTGGCTCAGTTGGTTAAGTGTCCGACTTCACCTCAGGTCATAATCTCATGGTTCCTCATAACCATATCTCATAACCATAATCTCATGGTTCCTCAGTTCAAGCACCCCACAGGCTCTCTGCTGTCAGAGCAGAGCCTGCTTCAGATCCTCTCTGTCCCCTTGTCTCTCTGCCCCCCCCCCAAACATTAAAAAATCTAAATATCCTCCAGATACACAGATTTATAAAATAATATAAATATGGCAGAATAGAAATTCACTGGGTCTTTCATGAGAACAGGAAAGCCATCTCACTGAGTGAAGAAAAACTTTGTATGCCAGTTACAAGGAGTCCAAAACAATCAGGTCTATGTCCCTATTCTCTCCTTTTAACTTCACTAAATCTTTAAATAAAATGTGCAAAGTAGCTCATGTATCAGAACCCAAAAAGGACACACAGAATAGGACTACAAAAATAGCGTATCACTTCAAAAACACTAAAAACTATTCAAAACCCACAAAAGCAAAGATATACCATACCTAAATGATCTCCCAGAGTATGATTTCAAGTCCTTTGGTTTGGCAATAAATCTTAGCAATCAAACTCTCCAAAGTGAGCCTGGTTCCATTAACAAAAATTTGAGGTAAAACTCTATCAACCTTGACTAAAACCACTAATAATGAGTTTTCTCTAAAAGGCAATCAATTATTAAGAGAAAGTCCATGCTTTAAGCCTCCCAATGCCAAGGTTTAAAAAGGAATTAGAGATATGTATGAGCTCCTACCACATACCTCATACAAATACTGACAAATGATGTGTTTTTTTCTAACACCATGGAGAGTTTTTTTAAATAACAGTTTTACCAAGATGGAATTAACTTTTCTAAAGTATACAATTCAGTGGCTTTCAGTATACTCATAGAGCTGTGCGACTTTCATCACTATCTAATCTTGTTTTATTTATTTTTTTAAAGTAGGCTCTATGCCCAGCATGGGGCTTGAACTCATGACCCTGAGATCAAGAATCACATACTCTACCAACTGAGCGAGCCAGGCCCTACTATCTAATTTTAGGACATTTTATTACCTCAGAAAGAAACCTCATACCTATCAGCAATCACTTGCCACTTCTCCCATCCCCTCAGCCCTTGGCAACCACGAACCTATATTCTGTCTCTGAATTGGCCTGCTCTGGATATATCATATAAAAGCAATAATACAATGTGACCTTTGTGACTGACTTCTTTAAGTTCATGTAAACTGACTAACGTGAACTTTCAAATTCATCCATGTTGTAACATGGACGTACATTCTTTTTTCAACCCTTACTATACAATCTTATAAACTAGGCATATTTATCTCTGTTTTTAGTGATAAGGAAATGGGAAGGTTAAATGCTTTGCCCAAGGTCTCACAAAGTTAGGGAAATATTCAAACCTAGGCTTCTGTCTCATGATTCAGCCATTTCCATCATACCGCATTGATTCTCAAAAGCCTCAGAGTTCATTACGTAATTTTTAAATTGAAAAATACAATGCCTTGTAGTACACCAGAGCAGGCAAAATAATCTTTTTCTTCCTGTCTCTATGCTCACCCAAGATGCATTTGAGGTCAAGGGGAGGGAAACTGGTCTTCTATTCCCACTGGCTCTCATTGTAAACTCTACTTTTGAAACTGTGGGCACAACTCAAACCCAGTAGAAGACTGTGGCAAACAGGCAGCACCACTGTGTGTTCTCTCATACAAGAGGCTGTTCTGTATCTCAGACCAGTGTGTAGTTTAGAGTGAAGCTCAAATAAGAAAACAACAAACAATGAACAGAACCCGCCTTTAGTTTATCAGTCACTCCCTAAGCTGAACTGTGAAGCCCAAAGGCACTGTGAGCCTAAGCCACAAACAAATTCAGGGTCTCCACATCGGGGTTCCAGATTCTTATCTGTCACAAGTGAGTTACCAAGTCTAATCACCAGTCCCTTTATCCTCAATTGCTCAATTCACATGGCCCATTTACCTTCTTGCCTCCAATGTATCCTCCAGAAGCACCAAAACTCTTTGTGAATGTTCCCATCATAACGTCCACATCCTCAGGATCCAGGCCAAAGTAATCTACCACCCCTCGACCTGTAGGGCCCAGAGCCCCAATGCTGTGAGCTTCATCTAGATACAAGTATGCCTTGTATTTCTTCTTAAGAGCAATCACTTCAGGAAGGCGAACAATAGATCCCTCCATGCTGGCAAGACAGGAGAAAATACATACAGAGACTTCTTAACTCAAAATTAGGAGCTGGTCTGTCAACTTACTGTTACTATTAATTTTTTCAGTTTATTGCTTTTTTTAAAATAGTTTGACAACTCTGCCTGTGATTTTAAACTAGCAAAGTTAGGTGATGCCATGGCCAGGCAGATGTCTAGGGGAAAGGAGAGTGGATCTTTTAAAACAAGCGTCAGAACAGAACTGATCTTAATTTACCACAGATGGATAAAGGTCACCAGATTCTTCCAATGCTTGTAATTACAGGCAACATTAGATTTTGTATTACGTTGCATGTGTAATTAAAATAACAGAATAAAATGAAATAAAAGAATTAAAAAAAATAGGACGTAAGAAAGTAAGTGCGAGGACTGCAAATAAACCAGAATAAAATCTTTCTTCAAATGAAATGATGTATGATTTGTTTTGACATATTAGAAAATATATTCCAATTCTTGTCCCTGTGTATAAATTCCCTCTATAAACAGCAGAAAAAGAAAAGACCCCAACAGAGGGGTGATCTGAAGACTATGAAGCACAACAGAAAGAATAAAGAAAAGCCAGAGAAAAAGACTTCTGTTCTAGTGCAAACTCTGCTTCCAGGTTTGCTTTTTTTTTTTTTTAACGTTTATTTATTTTTGAGACAGAGAGAGACAGAGCATGAACGGGGGAGGGCCAGAGAGAGGGAGACACGGAATCTGAAGCAGACTCCAGGCTCTGAGCTGTCAGCACAGAGCCCGACGCGGGGCTGGAACTCACAGAGCGCGAGATCATATGACCTGAGCCGAAGTCGGCCGCTTAACCGACTGAGCCACCCAGGCGCCCCTGCTTCCAGGTATTTTAACAAATCATAAACATTGTTTCCTTAGTTTCCAGAGGGGTCTAGATTACCATTCCCTTCTGCTTAAAAATTCTGTAACTTCATGGAGCCAAATCAGAAAAGATAAGAATAGGAAAGTAGGATTACCTATATATTCCCTCCACAAGGATTAGGATTTTCTTCCAGGGCCTTCGAGTCCGAGGCTGACCATAAACAATGGCATCTTTCAGCAGCTTCTCTAGGCTTTGCATATCTACATCACACAAAAAAGAATTTCAGCACAAAGTACCTTCCTCTTTCTGAACTTTATTTCAGAAATGCAAATACACATTTCTTATTCAGGAAGGGTGTCTCAAATAGCAAAGGACATTAACTTATGGAATCAGAACTGAGCAGAAAAAGGCAAAATGGGTGAGCTACTGCTAGCTTGAATGACAATCTGAAATGTAATAAATGTTCAAAACCACAAAAACTCCACCAAATAACTGGCATAGGTGATTCAGAGTTGGTTAGCATGCTTGTGAAATGGCTCATGTTTCATGTTAAATACCTGACCATTCAGTTAGCTTTTTTTTTTTGTATTCGTAGAATCAACTGTATCTTTAATCCTAGTGAGTCATTCAGAAATACACATATAAAAGACTGAGCAAGAAAGTGCAAATAAACTATTAAAAATACATGCACCTCTTAAAAAGCAAATAGGAGGGAAAATTCATGCGCATGCTCCATTTCCTTTCACCCAGGATACACTCAATAACTGCTTGTTAAACAGCTTTAACTTAGTAGTGTGCTAAAAATACGCCAGTGGCATCCATGAGACTATGTGGTAAGAAAGCTTGGCAATCAGTTAGCCTTTTGTTTGACTTGATCAGCTGTCTGTACATTATCTAGCTCTCATGGCTCTGTTGGTCCTTAAGGATGGTTAACAGGCCCAGAAACAGCTTGGTTGGTACTACCATTAATGAGGATCATAATTTTCCTGTTAATGATAAATGCTCTGGGGACACCTGGGTGCCTCGGTCAGCTGAGCATCCGACTCTTGGTTTGTGCTCAGGTCATGATCCCAGGGTCAGGGGTTCGAGCCCCATGTCAGGCATCAGTCTCCACGCTGTGTGTGGAACCCACTTAAGATTCTCTCCCCCACCACAAGCCCTCCCCTGCCTCTCTCGGGGCACCTGGGTGGCTCAGTTGGTTAAGTGGCCGACTTCAGCTCAGGTCATGATCTCACTGTTCATGGATTCAAGCCCCACATTGGGTTCTGTGCTGACAGCTCAAAGCCTGGAGCCTGCTTCGGATTCTGTGTCTCCCTCTCTCTGCTCCTCCCCTGCTTGCACTCTGCCTCTCTCTCTCAGAAATAAATACACATTGAAAAAATTTATTTAGAAAAAGTTGAAAGCCAAATAAAAGGAGAATCTTGTATTTTGTACCAAAAGGTTTCCTTTAGCCTCTATTTCTATTCGAATGAGGAAGAGAATAACTTTTTAAAGTTTATTTATTTTTTTGAGAGAGAGAGAGAGAGAGAAAGAGAGAGACAGAGACAGAGAAGGAGAGAGAGAGAGTCCCAGGTAGACTCCACTCTGTTAGCACAGAGCCTGATTAGGGGCTTGAACTCACAAACTATTGATTGTGACCTGAGCCGAACCCAAGAGGCAGTCGCTTAACCAACTGAGCCACCCAGGTGCCCCAAGAATAACTTTTAAAAGACTGGACCAGAAGGACATTTTAAATGCTGCAACATGCTTCATTTAGATTTTCTATTATTAATGTAACTAATGGTACCACTGCCACTAACCCAAAAAATATTAAACACTAAAGTCTGAAGTGGATTCCACATCAAACTCACTGTTGTGTTTGAAGATTCGAATGGTTGCTCCCGAGAGTCTGGCTCCTAGAACCAGAGATGCATGGTTCAGTTCATCACTCAAAATCAGGCAACCCTGCAAAACCACAAGCACAGGAAGGTAAGAAGCTGGGAGGAAAGATGTAGTTACACAAATTATAAAACGCTAAAATCATGAATAATGCTATCTTATTAAGGAAAGCTTGTACAACAGCAAAACTATCAATTTCAAGAAGTATACATATTTTTGTTTTGCAAAATTAACTTAGAAGTAGATGCAGAATTCCAGCCTTTTAATTTCTTCAGTCCTGTGACTGACTTAAATATTCAGGTATACAACAACAAGCTTTTATTTACATCCAAACTCTGAATTTCTCTTCTCCAAGTCTTCAAATCCTTTACTTGCCACTCTTGCATTCCACTGTACCTTAAAAGGATCCTCCTCCTTTCCCTCCATACAATTTTATTTTCTTCTCTTTCCAGCTCATTTTTTTTTCCTGACAAAATCTGCAATATGATTTGTTATTTACCTTTTTATGTATTTTTTTTTATTTTTTTTTTCAACGTTTATTTATTTTTGGGACAGAGAGAGACAGAGGATGAACGGGGGAGGGGCAGAGAGAGAGGGAGACACAGAATCGGAAACAGGCTCCAGGCTCTGAGCCATCAGCCCAGAGCCCGACGCGGGGCTCGAACTCACGGACCGTGAGATCGTGACCTGGCTGAAGTCGGACGCTTAACCGACTGCGCCACCCAGGCGCCCCTTTATGTATTTTTTTAAGAGTTTATTTTTAAGTAATCTCTGCACCCAACGTGGGGCTCGAACTTACAGCTCCAAGATCAAGAGTTGCATGCTCCACGACTGAGCCAGCCAGGAGCCCCTTACCTCCTTTTCAGACATTCTTATTCACCATTTCTGTGTATCAATCTACCATGAACTATCCTTAGTTCAAAAATAAAATAAAATTAAATGTCAGCAGTTAACAGCTAAGTACTTAATAGGTTCCTGGCATTATGTTAAGGCTTTTAAAGGCATTATTACTTTTAATCCTCATTAAAAAAAATCTCTGAGGCAGGTACTATTATTATCCCCACTTTACATATGAGGAAATTCCCTTTCAGAGAAGTTAACAAACCTTGCCCAAGGTCACAAGCATGCTAAGTGATTCATTACAAAGCTTCTGCTACCAGAACACATGCTCTTATTCTACAGTATACTGTTTCCCCCTTCCTTGAAGCTGAATAATCAACAACCTCACATAGAATTTAGTATCAGACTCAAAGAAATATTAAAACTGTATTGGTTCCTGCCTTTAATAGATTAAATGATACTTAATAACATTTCAACTAAAATACTTGATTTGAAAGGTAAATCTTTAAGGTAAGACCTTCCGTGTCTGTATATAAGATCTCTAATTCTACATGATTATTAGAGTTTCTGAACATACAGGGAAGAATAGAACAAGATTATTTAACTCTTTACTGTGAAAAATTCTGAGAAATTCCAAGTAAGAATCTCAAGATTTATACTGCTAAAATGCATGACAGGAATGTATTATAATCAACGTAATGAAGTCAAAGAACCATACATTTAGGTCTTTCAAAGAATGTGTCCACTCTATCTAAGTTGTTGAATTTACTGGCATAAAGTTCTTAAAATGTCCTTATTATCCTTTTAATGTCTATAGGATGTGTAGTGATGTGCCCTCTGTCATTCCTGCCACTGGCAATTTGTGTCTTCTTTTTACCCTCACCAGTCTGGCTAGAGAGTTATCAATTTTATTCATTTTCTCAAAGAACCATCTTTGGTTTCACACATTTTTCCCATTGTCTCTTTTCTAAATCATTGATTTCTGAATTTACCTTTATTTTATCTTTCCTCTGTTTGGACTCTTTGGGACTCTTTAATTTGCTCTTCTTTTTCAAAGTCCTTATTTAGATGGCTGATTCATAATGTGGTTTTTTTTATATAAAATTTATTGTCAAATTGGTTTCCATAAAAATTTTTCTTTTTTGGGGTGCCTGGGTGGCTCAGTCGGTTAAGCATCTGACTTTGGCTCAGGTCATGATCTTGCAGTTCATGAGCTTGAGCCCCACATTGGGCTCTGTGCTGACAGCTCAGAGCCTGGAGCCTGCTTCAGACTGTGTCTCCCTCTCTCTCTGCCTCTCCCCTCCTCATTCTCTCTCTCTCTCCTTCAAAAAAAATGTTTTTCTTTTTTTTTTTAATGTTTATTTTTTTCATTTTGAAGGGAGGGGTGATAGGGACTGAGAGAGAAGGAGAGAGAAAAATCCCAAGCAGGCTCCAAGCTATCAGCATGGAACACAGGGCTCCATCTCATGAACCATGAGATCACGACCTGAGCTGAAATCAAGAGTCGGATGCTTAACCAAATGAGCTACCCAGGCACCCCAAAACTTTTCTTTTATTAATACAAGCACTTAACACTACATATTCCCTGAGAATTGCTTTAGCTTTGTCTCACAAATTATAATATGCTTCACTTCCACTTCATTCAAATTATTTTCTATGTTTCCTTTCTGCTTTGACTCATGAGTTATCTGGAAGTATGTTTTTTCAAATATTTGTGCATTTTCCAGGTATCTCTGTGTTACTGATTTCTTTTCTTATGTTTGTTTTTTTTGTTTGTTTGTTTTTGAGAGAGAGAGCAGGCACGTACGAGTTGGGGAGGGGCAGAGGGAGACACAGAATCTGAAGCAGACTCCAGGCTCTGACCTGTTAACACGGAGCCCAATGTGGGGCTCAAACTCATAAACCGTGATATCATGACCTGAGCCAAAGTCTGACACTTACGGATGCCACCCAGGTGCCCCTTATGTTACTGATTTCTAATTTAATTGCATTAGAATCAGAGAACATACTTTGAATAATTTAAATTTTTAAAATTTTGTTAAGGCTTGTTTAATGGTCCTGAAAATGGCCTATCTTGGTAAATGTTTGCTGTTATTGGGTAAAATGTTTCATAAATGTCAATTAGGTCAAGTTGGTTGATAATGTTTTTCAAGTGTTCTCTAACCTTGCTGATTTTCTGCCTAGTTCTATCAATTATTCAGAGAAGGATATGGAGATCTCTAGTAACAATTATATATTTGTCTATTTCTCCTTTCATCAATTTTTGCTTCATGTACTTGGAAGCTCTATTTAGGTACCGATATATTTTAAATTGTTACCTTTTTAATGAATTAACTCCTGTATCATTATACAATGTTCCACTTTACCCCAAGAAATATTCCTTGCTCTGAAATCTTTGTTTATATTAATATAGTCACTCTTTCTTTTCAATTATTGTTTGCTTGCTGTATCTCCTTTCATCCTTTTACTTTTAACCTGTGTCTTTAAAGTAGATTTTTGGTAGAAACCTACTTAATTTTATCTAATCTGACAAGCTCTTTTTTCTTTTTGAAAAAATAATTTTTTTAAGTTTATTTATTTTGAGAGAGAGAGTACGTGTGTGGGGGGAAGGGGCAGAGAGAAGGAGAGAGAGAGAAACCCAAGCCGGCTCTGCACCCAACGTGGGGCTTGATCTCATGAATAGTGAGATCACGACCTGAGCCAAAGTCAGATGCTTAAATGACTGAGCCACCCAGATGCCCCCAACCTCTCTTTTCTAATTGGAATGTATAAGCCATTTATATTTAATATAATATCATATAATATCAATATAATTGGATTTAAACCTCCTCCCTTGGTATTTGTTCTCTATTTGTTCCATGTGTTCCTTGAAACCATACATTATAGGGGCGCCTGGGTGGCTCAGTCAGTTAAGTGTCCGACTTCGGCTCAGGTCATGATCTTGCGGTCCGTGAGTTTGAGCCCTGCGTCGGGCTCTGTGCTGACAGCTCAGAGCCTGGAGCCTGTTTCAGATTCTGTGTCTCCCTCTCTCTCTGACCCTCCCCCGTTCATGCTCTGTCTCTCCCTGTCTCAAAAATAAATAAACGTAAAAAAAAAAAAAAATTAAAAAGAAACCATACATTATATAACTGAAAAGGACTTTACAGTTAACCTAGTCCAACTACCTCATTTTACAAGGCAAAATCTGAGGCTCAGAAAGTCTGTGACGGGGTGCCTGGCTGGCTCAGTCAGAAGAGCAGGCAATTCTAGTGTCTCCCTCCCTCTCTCTGCCTCTCCCCCACTCACACTGTCTCTCTCAAAAAATAAATAAACATTAAAAAAAAAAAAAAAAAAAAAAGAAGAGCAGGCCAATTCTTGACCTTGGGAGGTCATGGGTTTGAGCCCCAGGTTTGGGTGTAGAGATATCTTAAATAAATAAAACTTAAAAGGAAAAAAAAAAAAAAAAAAAAAGGAAGGCTGTGACATGCTCACAGTCATAGAGCTAAATTTGAATATATAAGCAACCAAACAAAAACCCAAGTCTTCCAACTCAGTAATCTACCAATTTTTCAATATACAATTCCTAAATATCAATATTAAAAAACCTGGGGCACCTGGCTGGCTCAGTCAGTGGAGCATATAATTCTTGATCTCAGGGTTGTGAGTTCAAGCCCCACATTGAGTGTGGAGCCGACTTAAAATAAAATTTAAAAAATAAATAAAATTCCTTGAGGGCCCTTTCAAGCTGAGAGTGTCAGTCTGCTAAAATGTGATTTACAAAGTCTCTAATCTCTTCTCTCCTTAACTGCCCCCTTACAAACTCTACCCACAAGGGAGCAAAAAATACACACTTCTTAAATTATTATTTTTATTAGTACTACTACTTTTAACTTTCATTATTACTTTTTTTAAGTTTATTTACTTATCTTGAGAGACAGAGAGAGAGTGCAAGCACAGGAGGGCAGAGAGGGAGAAAGAGAATCCCAAGGAGGCTCAACACTGTCAGTGCAGAGCCCGATGCAGGCTTGATCTCATGAACTGTGAGATCATGACCTGAGCCGAAATCAAGAGTTAGCCACTTAACTGACTGAGCCACCCAGGTGCTTCAAACCTTCACTATTATTAACTTATATTCTTACTTTTAACCTATAGTATTACCTTCACTTTACATATATACCTATAATTTGCCTATATTATCTCTGAGCAACACGCATTATAAGAACAAGTATTAGGGTACCTATGTATTTTCAAATTTTTCTACTTAGGAAAACCACCTGTTAAACAACCTTCCAAATTAAACATTCTTTCTTTCAAAATTTTAGCATTTTATGAGGTTTTTATCAGAATCCCTTTCAAAACCACATGAATGACGAAGGCAAGGGTCCTCTAATGGAAGAGTAAAGAATCATGAGTTCTAGCAAGAAAGCTTCCACTAAGTCTCCATGTGATGTTGTTATTCAAAAATTTGTGATAGAAATATCTTTCGGCAGACCAGGTTTGGTATGAAGTTTACAACAGCCTTTGGCTTGTTCTGAATGCTTTACAACATACAAGAGAGTTTTCATAAATGACAAGTCTTACTTTGCCAACAAGAGCAGGAATGTTCATTGAATTTGTTGCAAATCCCATGCCATATGCCATAGCAGCTTCTACTCCCAAGAAACTTGCCACAAGCTTCTCTAGTTCTTCATGCTTGTCCAGGTTTCCTGTGTGAAGAACTTAGTGAAGTTAACACTGCCAAATCCTGAATTTAAGAGTTACTCATTACTTTATAAAAAGAAATCACAGTCTTCACGTTACAACCTTTTCAGACTAAGCTCTATGGAAGAGTAGTATGAAGAGAAATGGCTAACGAAAGACATCGTGGTCGATACCACTTCAGATCTGAATACCTTCAGATTCAGCACCTGTGACGGAATTTCTGTAAAGAAGATTGCCAACAATTTCTCCCATTCCTGCTGACACATGATAGTTCTAAGTCTAGGCCTTGAGAGGCCTGGCAACATCTGCTTTTATACTTTTGAAGTCAGCTGCCACACAAAACAGTCTAACTAGCTTGTTGTAAAGAAAAGCCACGGGGAGCAGGAGGGCCTCTGGAGGATAAGAGACTATGGAAGAGGAATGCAGGGCTCAGCCAGCCCTTGACTGATCCCACTACCCAACTGAGGTACCAGACATGTAAGTGAAACCACCCTGGATACTCTATCCTCAGCCATAATGCCCCACCCAACACCACATGGAGCTAAGATAAATATCAAGGCTTCTCCAAACGGCAGAATTATAAGCAAATAAATGTATGTGTCTGTTTTAAGTTGCTAGGTTTTAGAACGATTTGTTATGTAGCAAAAGACAAGTTAAAAAACATCCTCCCTCACTTTGTATTGTGATTTTATGTCAATAATCAAATCTGTAAGGACTGAACAAGACTGATCAATGCAGAAAAGATGATGAAAAAAAGACTGCTGAACTGAGATGCTACAAGTCCTCAAAGCTTTAAGCAAGTCATTTAACCTCCCTGGGCTTCAGTTTCATATCTGCTAAATACCAATAATAATATTTGCTCTATCTACCTCATGACATTGTTGTGAGGATCAAAAGAGAGAAAAGGCTCAAGAAATTTATAAACTACAAAGTGCGATAAAGATGTAAGGTCTGATTACCATATATCGTCATTGCACCATGCTTCCTAAACTATGTCATTAAGGACCTGAGTACAAATGACCCAGCTAAACTTGCCAATCTTTAGAACTATGAGAAATAATGATGAATTACTGTTTTAATCTACTAAGTCTGAGGGTGATTCATAGTAATAAATATCCAGAAGTTGCCTTTTAACCTTTATAGTTATCAGTTCTCTGGAACAAAACAGAAGAATTTGAAATCGTCCTATGAACAAAAATGAAATTTATTTATATAAATCTATTCACCTTTACATTTTGTAAAGGTACAATAACCAAAAGTTAACATTTACTGAATATTTACCAAGTCACAAATGCTTTATATGAATTAATTCTTCAATAGCCCTATAAGGTAGTAATTATTCTCACCCCCACTTACCAGCATGGAAACAGATTAAATAACCCTCATATGCCCACAGGGTCAGGCCTAGGAAACAGCACTCTTAACCACTACCATTTGTAAAAGCCAACAAAGTGAACACTAAAGCTGTAAATGAGTCATATACTTATGGAACTTTTCTAGAGATATTTTGTATTATAATATAATGGAAAAGATAAATATGTCTCAACATGTGTTGAACACATTAAAATCATCCATTATTTCAGAAACTATATGGCAAAGTATGTATTTGGATGTTTACTATTCTAGCTCTGTATCAGCATTATTCCCTCCTGAGTAGCACAATTAAGAACATTAGCTGGCCAAACAGAGCCTGCACTTACCAATTTCCTGCCGAGTGCTGCACACTCCAACTCCATACTCCTCTAGGACTTTGGCAGCTGCTTCTTGACATGATCCAGTATTCCGTGCAAATCCAAGATAGTTGTAGGAACCCATGTTTATAACACCTTTAATTATATTCCCTGTGTACCTGTATTTCAATACCATAAAAGCTCATGAAACTCATGAGCAAATCAAATATGTACACGTAATAATAAACACACTGATGATATAAAAGGAAGCACCATATACAGAAAGTAGGGAGAATATGGCCTAGTAGAAAGGAAGCTCAAACTCACTAAGAAACTAAAATTAAGCAAATGAAAGTTAAAACAAAATAGTAATTTTCACGTATAGATAATGATAAAGATTTAAAAACTGACCATAGGGGCGCCTGGGTGGCGCAGTCGGTTAAGCGTCCGACTTCAGCCAGGTCACGATCTCGCGGTCTGTGAGTTCGAGCCCCACGTCAGGCTCTGGGCTGATGGCTCAGAGCCTGGAGCCTGTTTCTGATTCTGTGTCTCCCTCTCTCTCTGCCCCTCCCCCGTTCATCCTCTGTCTCTCTCTGTCCCAAAAATAAAATAAACGTTGAAAAAAAAAAATAAAAAAAATAAATAAATAAAATAAAATAAAATAAAATAATAAAATAAAATAAAATAAAATAAAATAAAATAAAATAAAATAAAATAAAATAAAAACTGACCATAGCCAGTGTTGGCCAGGACAGTCTCACATACTGTAGATAAGAATATCAGTCAGTAATTTTTTTTTTTTTGGAGGGCAATTTGGCAGGACTTCTCCATGAAAAGAAGTACATACTCTTTGACTCAGCAATTTCCACACAGATACGAAAGGATAGCTGCATAAAGATCCTTTCAGAGTCACTGCACAATTTATCTACCATGCCCCTTCTCCAGGCACACAGACCAGTGACATTCCATATGATGGAAGCTCGATCAGCCTGGGCCCACCAGTGAGAATAACATGGTTCAGAGGCTCCACCAACCTAAGGTGGATGGGAAGTGTGGACAAGAAACTGCTGCTGTTTGAACTCTGAAATTTTGGGGTTTTTAACAAAGGATGGTGCAGCCCAACCTGCCATACACTATATACATCTATACTATACGATGCTAAGTAGCCACTGCTAATATTAAGCTGGCTGTGGATACAGACAAGCAGGATATTACCAACATGTTAGCAAGAAAAAAGCAAGATATAAAATGATTTCTATAGTATGGTCCCATTTTTATAAATCAAATTACCTGTACGTAACCCCAGTGGATTCACCACATACATACCCCACAGAAAACATCTGGAGGAATCATACACAACAAACTGGTAACAGTGGTCACCTCTGGGGAGTGAAGATTTGTGGGGAAGTGGATTTGCAGAAGGGATAGTGGTTAGTTGTCATGGGGGAATGTTTCATTTATCTGTATTATCTGTCTTTTTGTTTTTTTAATAGTAACAATGCAACCATGCAATACTTGTGAGATCTAAACAATAAAGTTTTATGAATATGAAAAGTTTTCTAAACTATTCAGCCTATTTAAGTA
The DNA here is from genome assembly GCF_018350175.1 of Felis catus. Taxonomy (NCBI): domain Eukaryota; kingdom Metazoa; phylum Chordata; class Mammalia; order Carnivora; family Felidae; genus Felis; species Felis catus. The sequence continues at coordinate 122,133,563 of NC_058373.1, forward strand.
AAAGCATTGCATATATCCTGGAACCATTCGAGAAATCAAAATATCTAGAAGTATATTCAGACACTTGATTCTGGTAAGTGGCATAACAGGACAGTTTTTCTTTGGCTTCTTGTTTTTCTTTTTAATTAGTCAAACTTTATTTTCAGTTATAATCCAACACAGTATCAAATGTAACAGAAAAATATATTTTAAAAATCTGGATAACGATGAACTATATGCAAGGAAACTAATTATGTTGTGCTGTACTCTCAGCTTGGACTCTTGTTTTAACAGAATACTCAATTTGCAATAGAATAAATTCTGAAGTGAAGAAATTCCTTTTTGTTGCTGTCAAGAGATAATTTCCCAACTGAGACTCACTTGAAGGACCAGTTATAATCATGAGACTGCCTCTCCATGATGTCCACCCTGGCTCCAGGCACACTACAGATCGGTCGATTCCAGTTGTCTCTAATCCTCATGTAGAGGTTTCTTGTATAGAAGTTTTCGAAATCCTGATACAATGACACAAAGTCCTGCCAACAAATGGTGAAATACCATGAATTTAACTAAATTGCTTTAGAAAATTTTTACAACTTCCCTTTTCATGTTGTAATAGCACTTAAGAATGAGAGGTCAATTATACTGAATTCGCTGATAAGGAAAACAATCACAAAGGCATCAATTCTCTATGTTAAAAACAACTTTAAAACTTTAAAACAACTCTGGGGCACCTGGTTGGCTTAGTAGAGCATGAGACTGTCGACTTCAGGGTTGTAATTTGAGTCCCATGTTGAGTGTGGACATTACTTTAAAAAAAGGGAAGGAGGGGGGAACAACTCTTTTTTTTTTTTTAGTTTTTTTATTTGAGAGAGACAGAGAGAGTGGGGAAGGGCAGAGAGAAACAGGAAGAGAGAGACAATCCCAAGCAAGCTCCGCACTGCCAGCACAGAGCCCCACACGGGCTCGAACTCACGAAACTGTGAGATCATGACCTGAGCTGAAACCAAGAGTCCCATGCTAAACCACTAAGCCACCCAGGCGCCTCAAGGTAAAACACTCTTAATCAGGTAAAAACCACTTGGCTTTGATGGCTAACCTATATGAAATCGTTGTAAATAATCATCTGACTGCATGAATGTAGAGTCAAAGAACTTAATAAAGTAGGTCTTGGGGCACCTGGGCGGCTCAGTCGAGTTCGGCTCAGGTCATGATCTCACGGTTCAGTTCAAGCCCCGCGTCGGGCTCTGTGCTGACAGCTCAGAGCCTGGAGCCTGCTTCTGATTCTGTCTCTCTCTTTCTCTCAAATATAAATAAAAACATTAAAAAAAATTTTTTTAATAAAAACACTAATTTTAAGGGCACCTGGGAGGCTTGGTTGGTTAAGCATTCAAAACTCTTGGTTTTGGCTCAGGTCATGATCTCATTGTTCACGGATTTGAACCCCTTGTCTGGCTCTGTGCTGACAGTGTGAAGCCTGTTTGGGATTCTCTCTCTCTGCCCCTCCCCTACTCATGCTCTCTCTCTGTCTCTCAAAATAAATTAAACTTAAAAAAAAAAAAAAAAACACTGTAATTTCAGTTTTAAACAAAAAATAATAATTCTGAAATTAAAATTCCATCCTCTGCATATTTTTAAAATCAAAGCGAAACATATCCAAAGAAAAATGATAAGCAAGAAAGACTAAAAGTTTGCTTATATAGAAAGACACCTATCTCAGGTTTCTTTCCTTGGATGGGAGTTTGAAAAAAAGATTCTCATGATGAATTCTCATGATGAGGGACTTAAAGCCCTCCCTTCTTCCCTGAAATAAGATGCACTAAAAATTAAGTCTATAAAAAAATAGTCTGGGTGGAGCTAAAATGAATGCATAATGTTATGACTGATGTGATATGACCACATGATCAGACCACATTAGAGCAACTGGACTCCTGAAGATAACTATACTACAGTTAGCAAACTGTTGAACTTCTAGCCCCGAGATCTGGACTTGGTGTCAATCTAAATTAATCTGTTAAATAAGCTAATTAGAAACATGCAAAGCTTAAGCCTTATTGTGTAAGATTTTTATTGCTAAAAAAGACTCTTCATAAAATTTTATAATTAACCTTCTATGACATTGGACTATAAAGTAACTAATAAGTAAGCCTCACAGTAGATAAAATCTTAAAGCTGAGCAGAGTCAGAAAGTACTCTCTGGAATGTGCAGTACCCGATACCATCTCTTTCACAATTGCCCTAACATTTACATTTCCTTGAGAAAATATCCATAAATAATGTGTCTATCATAATTGGAAATTTACTACTTAAATAACGTATCCTTTTTGATAGTCTCTTCTTCCAACAAGAATACTAAGTGAGTGAAAACTGGAACAAAGACATCCAAATTCTAATTTGGGACTTCCCCTTGGCTGTCATTCACCATGCATTTATTTCCCAAAGTAGGATTGGGGGAGTGGGGGGAGCTGTTTCCAATCTTTGTCCATTCACATCAAATAGGGTAAACAGTACAAACTCTTCTTGATCTCATTTCTTTAAACCCTTTCTAAATACTGCACATTAATGTTAAAGGTATTAACTCAAACACCTGAGAGAAATACTCCATCACAGACAAATTTTTATTAGAAGAAAGAGCACTATTTTTGTTTTACTATATAAACATCAGAAAACACTTAAGACGGTCTGGTCCCATTTATTGGAAGGGTTACCAAACCCAAAACGGTTGCAGGCTCAAGTGAAGTAGAGCTCTGGGCAGCCAGGGTGTGGCTGGGAGGGCAGAGACTGTCAAGATCAAGGAGCTCACCACTCCTCATTGTTCCGATGAGACAACACCTCAGTCCCTGAGACAGGAACAGACTTACACAGAGTGACAGGAAAGTTGCCACAGTGAGGGATGTTAGAGACCAAAAGCTGGTGGGACAGAACGGCAGAAGACAGGGACTCCTGGCCAGGGTAGAAGCTTGACTACAGTTAGAAGGTTCGGTGAAAAGAACTGAAAGGCCGCTAACCAAACTCCCTGCAGCTTAGCAATGAAGCAAGAATGGGGATGGAGCAGGGTAACTATTCAGGGTTCCAGTTTAGGCAACAAGAGTGTCTGTTCCCAAAAATATCTCCTACAGTTTAAATATTCTAGGACAGGGTTAAAATAGATGACTTATCTCTCCCTTCCTTCCTTCCTTCCTTCCTTCCTTCCTTCCTTCCTTCCTTCCTTCCTTCCTTCCTTCCTTCCAATGCCTTTTGCTGAATACTTCTGCCAGACTCAGGATATATTAAAAAACAAGACAGTTCTCTCCACAAACTACAATACCCCCACTACTCCTACCCTCCCCCTCCCCCAGCCTGTCCCCCATTCCCACTCCACATCCTCACCCTCCTCTTCCTCCTCCTTCTTAATTTAGTCACTGTGAAATGACTTTAGTCAGGCCAACCTAATACTTGTTTGCTCAGTCACTGAACAAACGTTTACTGAGCTGTCCTTTCCAGGCACTAAGGTAGGCATTAGGTATAAAAATGAGTAAGACACAACCTTTACACTCCTAAGGATCTCTTAGTGGAGCGGAGTGGCACACAAATGAAGTTATAATACAATATAACAAGTACTCTAAAGGGATACTTGCTCAGACAAAAAATACTTAACTGGCAGGTGAGTGGCAATGGTAAAGTACAAACAGCCTTCATGCGCTGTTTGAACTTGATGTTCATGAGTTTGAGCCTCACGTCGGGCTCTGTGCTTGGAGCCTGGAGCCTGCTTCAGATTCTGTGTCTCCCTCTCTCTGTTCCTCCCCCACTCGTGCTGTCTCTCTCTCTCAAAAATAAATAAAACATTAAAATAATAATAATAATAAAATTAAATTTAAAAAAGCTACACTGTTGCTCCAAACAAAAAAGCCCAAAAGGTGACAGGGAAACTTTTGCAAACCTACTAATGTCACTAGTGCAAAAGGATAAGGTGGTAATCTACTACAAAACTCTTTGAAAAGGTTTATCTGGGATACAGCTTGGTACTAGTGAGAAATCCCTAGAGTAAATACAAATAGATGACATCTATACAGTGGAATATGATTCAGCAATAAAAAGAAATGAATTACTGAAGCATACTACAACATGGATGACCCTCAAAAAACATTACGCCAAGTAAAAGAAGGCAGACACAAATAATCACACATTGTATGATCCCATTCATATGAAACATCTAGAAACAGAAAGTAGATCAGTGGTTGCCTAGGGTGATAAGGGGGAGTCATAAGTGACTGCTAACAGCTATGGGGTTTCTTTTTCAGATGATAAAAATGTTCTAAAACTAGATTATGGTGCTGGCTGCATACTTCTGAAAATACATTTGACCCTTGAACAATAGGGGTTTGAACTTTGCAGGTCCATCTACATGCAGATTTTTTTCTAATAAATACAGTACGGTATTATAAATGTATTTTCTCTTCCTTATAATTTTCTTAATATTTTTTCTCTAGCTTACTTTATTGTAAGAATACAGTATATAAGGGGCACCTGGCTGGCTCAGTTGGTGGAGCAGGTAATCTTGGTCTCAGGGTTGTAAATTCAAGCCCCACCTTGGGTGTAGAGATTACTTAAAAAAGAAAATAAAAGGTGGGGGTGCCTGGGTGGCTCAGTCAGTTGAGTGTCCCAGTCACTTGAATGTCCGTCCGACTGTTGGATTTGGCTCAGGTCATCATCTCATGGTTCTTGAGTTCAAGCCTGCATTGGGCTCTGCACTGCCGCTTGGGATCCTCTTTCTTTTCTCTTGCTCTCTGCCCCTCCCCTGCTGGTACTCTGTCTCAAAATAAATAAATAAACTTAAAAAAAAAAAAAAGAATACAGTATGATATATATAACTTACAAAATATGTGTTAATCGACTGTTTATGTTATCAGCAAAACTTCAGGTCAACTGAAGAGTATTAGTTAAGTTTTGGGGGAGTCAAAAGTATACATAAATTTTCAACTACATGTGGGGGGTGTCGGCACCCCTAACCTCCACATTTTTCAAGGGTCAACTGTAATGCTAAAATTAACTGAATTATATGTTTTAAACAGGTGACCTTTATGGTATATAAATTTTATCTCAATGAGGCTATTTAAAAAAAAAATAGATGACTGCTGTCCGGGGGTCCACACACACCACAAAACAATGGAAAGTAGAGCTCTTTGTAAGTCCACAGAACGAAAAAAGACAAACCAACTGATAATCCCTCAGCTTAATACATCAAGCAACTATACGACATTAATGGTTTCCAAAGATACTGCTACAATGGCAACCATCAGAATATTCTTAGTAAACTACTTTTTGAGGAAGGTCAAGAATAAAATACTTCCAGGAATTTCTATTAATCTATTTCAAATAATTTTCTTCTTTTGTATCTTGAAAATTAAACATATCAGGATGTGGATAAATAATGTCCCTTCCCAATATCCTATCCTTCCCATTTTTGAATATTTGATCATAAACCGTAGAGGCAAAATATTAGGTTTGGTAAGTTGTATGGGAACTACCTACCATGATTTGATCCTTAAATTTCTTAGGTATTTCTTGTCTAGATACTGGAATGTTTTAAATTCAACCTTTTGCTATATCTAATCACATACATGTTTCTAGAGGACTAGTAGCTTCATCTCACATAAAAAAGAAACAGACTACAGACTGGGAAAAACAACACTCTCCTCCAAAATAACACTAATAGGAGAGGATCAAGCAGTAAAGAATTCAAAGAATTTTTTTTTTTTTTTTTTTTACAATTTACATAGAATAGAACAAAGTCATGCTAACTCATTAGTTGGGGCCATGGGATTCAGTTCTACCCAAAGCAACATATAAAGCAACATATAAAAGCAACATATAAAAGCAACATATAAAGAACTAGCAACATATAAAGCAACATATAAAGAACTAGCATAAATAGTTAAAATGGACTCTCTTTTATAATGGAATGGGGAAGAAAGTAAGGAGGCAGTTATAAATACCATTCACTCAGTGAAATGAGGAAGTGGCAACATTAGATTTGCATTTTATGATCCCAAGCACTTTCCCTCACTTCTTCCAATGTAACACTTAAAACTCTGCATATCCCTCTCACTACATCTAATCCAGTATCAGAAAATAAACATGCTCTACCATAGGGCTGAATGATCTTCCTTTCCCTCTAAAAGCTAAACTTTGATAAGAAAATGGCAGAATTCGGGGCGCCTGGGTGGCTCAGTCGGTTAAGTGTACGACTTCAGCTCAAGTCATGATCTCACGGTTCGTGAGTTAGAGCCCCACCTTGGGTTCTGTGCTGACAGCTCGGGGCCTGGAGCCTGCTTCGGATTCTGTGTCTCCCTGTCTCTGCTCCTCCCCTGCTCACACTGTCTTTCTCTCAAAAATAAATAAAGATTAAAAAAAGAAAGAAAGAAAAGAAAATGGCAGTACTCAACTGTTTTAACTGTTAATGTTATCTACTGTGAAAATCCTATTGAAAGAATTCAAACAAATTAGTACAGTCCTCTAAACCGTAGAAGCAAATGTCCCCCCTCTGTCCCACATATTTCCTATTACTTCCTCCTACAATTATTTCCTGGTTAATTCAATGCTAATCAGCTATTTTTTTGTTCTACATCTGCATACAATTCAGACACTATTTACGTGTATAGTGCTTTGCAAAGACCCGTTAAATCTGAAGAGTTTATGTTTCCTCAACAGAATTAGAAACTACTTAATAAAATCTATGTGTTCTGACTCCTTAACACAAAGGTCAAGTACACACAGGCAGCCCCAATACTCAAGAGTCAATTCACCCTCTGGAAACACAGAACAAGTTCGAAACGTGATGTACTCTTTTACGAAGTAATTCTGATGCAACCCCATTCATTCTTTATCACACCATGACACAACACCAGCTATGCAAACTCTCCGGCCACTCCCCTGCTCAAAAACTGCCCAGACTCCTCACTGCCCACAAAGTTCTTAGCTTGACATTAAAACCACAATCTCTCATACAGCCAAAACCCAGCTGCTCCCAAACATTCCTCATACCCTTGCCCACCCCATCCCCTCAGCCTGGAATACTCTCCACATCAAAACCAGCACCCCCACACCCACCTCTACATGTTAGTTAGTAGCTCTTTGAAGTATGTCCACACTAGGAGAGGACCCTGTAGACAAAGATTTTTGAATGTGGCTATGTGAATCAAACGTTAGCTCCCATCAGTGACAACCACCATCAACTCAGTCTAATAGGAAGATACTGGCCCATAAATAAGTAACAGCAATACCATACAACGAGTTTTGCCTACTGGACCAAACTTCTGAGTGCAGGGCTTTGCTTGCATTAGGTATTCAAGAAATACCTTCTTGATGAAGTGAACTGTAGGCCCTTCAGCGCAGTGAAGGATGGCCAACTTGTGGTTCTGGTGCTGGTGAGGATGCAGAATGACTGACATGAGAGAGAAGACAGCCTGGGTTCTGGGTTCTCCCAGGACCAGAATCCTCAATTCCATACAGACTGGTTTTGGCTTTCTAACAGCTGATGAGGTCCCTTCTTTGCCCACATTTCTGGATGCCCCCGTCCCTCCCCCCACAGGACCACCATCCATGCCCAGTGTCTAATGGCTCCTCTCTCAGTGGTGACCTTGCTGCCACCACATCCGCCTCTCTCCTCTAAAACCCCACGAAAGTGAGAAGTATGATGGACCAAAAAAATCTAATTTCTGAAGCCCTTCTATAATCTATCTCTAATCTAAATCTAATCTATCTACCTACTCTATCTCTAATCTAAATATTCCTTGGGTTAGAGGACAACCTCTGCATACTTCACATGCCAAGAACAAACAAGTTTGTTTTTAGAAACACCAGGCATTTTTCACCTTAATTTGGCTGATTTTTGAGAATAGGCAATGCATGCATACTGTACAGAACTCTAGAGGTGCAAAGGAGTATAGAGAGAAAAGTGAAGTGAGGTCTTTCCTCCCAGAGACCACCATTATTATCCCTGTTTACAATTACTCAAACAAGATTGTTTTTCTACCATGAACAGAGCTCAACCACATTCTGTTTACAGACTTGTTTGGGGAGAGGAGCTGATCTGTGAGCCAAACATCTATGTACAATGTGTCTATGAGAAAACACATCATGAGTTCTCCAGAACTACATCTTCTGAGACGAATGGAGCCACAACTTGGGATACAGCACAGTACCATGACCAGAAAGAACATGGCTTCGGGCACTTCACAGACCTGTGTCTGTGTACCAGCTCTGACACGAAGTGTCTTAGGAAATGTTATTTTAACTTGTGAATTTTAGCTTTCTCATCCATCAAACAGGAATAAATTCTTGTGATGGCTAAATTAGAAATACCTTAAAGACCTTGATTTCTCCATGCCTTAACCTTGTTTTCCACTTCCTTTGTGAAATGCTTTCATTTAACTTCATCTGGAATATTTTTATTTTAACATGTCCCCAGATCTCTAAAGAAATAATGAGTGAAAATACCAAGATCTCTATAAAAGGCTTCCATTTATAGAATCAAAGACTCTTAACAATTACCTGTTGTTCTTTTCTTTCTGTTGCATGATGACACTTTTCAATTCTCCAATGCCTCAAGAAATCTCGGAGATATCCAAAGAGAGTGAGTACACCATACCCCACATAAGTAAGCACAGCGACCAGCATCGGTGTTTCTTCAAAAGCTTCATTAAACGGTTTTTTGTAAAGTCCTCCATTTTGTGTAACATGATGGACCTAAAAGGGAGTTTAAAGATGTTTATTTCAATCCCAGTAAGAAAAAGATTAAGCTCTAAGTCCTTACAGATTTGCATAACTTCAGAATTCTCTACTAGTAAAAATAAATCCACTAAGATCTAAGCAGGGCATAATTTTTTTCAACAGAAATATTGTAAGTTATATATACTTTAGATAAACAGCAAACAAAGAAAAACAGAGGGAGAAGGAAGTGCCCAAGAACAATGCTTAATGCTCATTTCTATCATTATTTGATTTTATGAAATAGATCCTAAAATGCTATGGTTGGAGCATGTATAATTTCCTTTGTTCTAATAAAGCAAATTAAAAAATAAATCAACAAAGAAAAAGCCTGTCCTGAAAAATAGTATATTAACTTACAAATGAAGCAAAGTAAGTCAGTCCTAGAATAAACTATTTATAATGTTTTACTGCTGTATAGTCTTAAAGCCACCAGCCATAGTATTCCAAATAATGACCAGTACTAGGTTCCTATGGGAAACACGTGGTTTATTAACAGCCTTTGTTGTGGTAACACAAATAAATTATGCACAAAAGTAAAATGCTTACATAAGAGTGGTCCAGCACTGTACAGAAGTAGAAAGTGAAATGCAACACAAGGGAAAAACAGTTAAGAATGGTCAGCAACTGTCATGAAATCATTCTGACCCCTTCATCTTCACCTAAGTACCCATTTCCACTCTAAGATTATCCCTGGTTTAATCCTTTGGGACACTTGAATTTTAATATAAAATACCAAGCTACTGTACTTTTGATCTCATACCTCAAAGCTTTTTACTTTTTGGTCAATCTTTTTTTTTTCTAATGTTTGTTTATTTTTGAGACAGACAGAGACAGCGTATGAGCAGGGAAGGGGCACAAGAGAGGGAGACACAGAATCTGAAGCAGGCTCCAGGCTCTGAGCTGTCAGCACAGAGTCTGACGCGGGGCTTGAACCACGAATCGTGAGATCATGATCTGAGCCGAAGTCAGACACTTAACTGGCTGAGCCACCCAGGCACCCCACTTTTTGGTCAATCTTAATGGAAATCTTGTTTTACAGAAAAATCTCATCAGAGGAGTTTGTGTGTTAACTTTTTTTTTTTAAGTTTATTTATTTTGACAGAGAGAGAACGCTTGAGCTCACAAACCAAACCGTGAGATCATGACCCAAGCTGAAATCAAGAGTCGTACACTAAACTGCCTGAGCCACCCAGGCACCCCTGTGTGTTAACTTTAATCTTAACTATGAAACAGCCAATTACAGTGAGGATGGTCATTCACAATTTATCAGGAACACATTTTCAATTGAGCACTGTACTAGAGTTATGAAAAGTCCCAAAGGAATAAAAGATTCTTTCTTGGCCTCTCAGGCAACTTGATCGAGGGGTTAAATATATTTTAGAGTATTTCATACCGATAATATTAATTTGGGGAAGCTATCTGAATGCTGCAAGCTAGAACAGCTGGAAAATAAAAACTTGTTCTTAACAAAGGAACGGCATTCAAATAGGCATGATACTTAGAATCTGATGGTACTGCTTCCATTTGATGGCCTAAAGAAACTTGTGAAAACTAATTGTAAAACTGATATAGATCTTCATCAATCTCTTCCCCAAAGAGGTAGAAGTTTGTATGGATGTTTACTACTGAAAGTTTTATGCAGGAGCAAGGCTGCAATGTGTTTAGAATAGAATAGCTAGAAATGAGCCAATAACTGAAGACAGGAGATTGTTTAAAAATTAACAATATAACATATAAACAAGTTACTAAACTGGGCAAAGCAGGGGCACCTGGGTGGCTTAGTCAGTTGAGCGTCCTACTCTTGGTTTCAGCTCAGGTCCTCTTCTCAAAGTTGTGAGATGGAGCCCCACACTGGGCTCAGAGGTGATAGCTCAGAGCCTACTTGGGAGTTTTTTCTCTCCCTCTCTCTCTGCCCCTTCCCCATTCACACATTCTCTCTCTCTCTCAAGATAAATAAACATTTTTAAAAACCTGGACAGGAGCACCTGGGTGGCTCAGTCAGTTAAGCGTCCAACTAGGTTTCAGCTCAGGTCATGATCTCATGGTTCCATGAGTTGAAGCCTCTCATGGAGCTCTGCACTGACAGTGCAGGGCCTGCTTGGGATTCTGTCTCCCTCTCTCCCTCTCATGTTGTCTCTGTCTTTCTCAAAATAAATAAACTTAAAACTTTTTTAAGCTGGACAAATCAAAAACACTTAAAACACAACAAAAATAAAATAATAATCTGATCATCTCTTTTAAAAACTGTATCTAGGGCACCTGGGTGGCTCAGCTGGTTAAGCATCTGACTTCAGCTCAGGTCATGATCTCACGGTTCACGAGTTCAAGCTCTGCATCAGGCTCTCTGCTGTCAGCACAGAGTCTGCTTCGGATCCTCTGTCCCTCTCTTTCTCTCTGCCCCTGCCTGGCTTGTGCTCTCTCTCTCTCTCTCAAAAATAAATAAACAGTAAAAATAAATAAATAATAAATAAAATATAAAAAATAAAAAACTATATCTAAAAGAACACTGTATTTAATACCAGTACCCAACTCTTAACTCTGAAATTTTTTAAACTATTTTCTCGCAATAGAACATACTAGTAAAAAGACAATTTTCAGAGCTCCTAAGTAACAAATGTGTGGCAGGTGTGTATGTCAGGAATGCTGTGAGTGTATCTCTTTAAAAGATATCCGCCTTGATTTGAGACACACCCAAACCAGCACTACCCACAGTGTATTCACACTGTTGGCTGGACTGTCTAGGAAGTAGTAAGTTAAATCATTAGTTTGCTTTTAAATATTGTAATTATAATCACGGTGTCACTTTAATTGCATTTTAAGGAACTGAGATTCAACTAAGTAACTCTTGGAAAACAGCCTCAGTCAAATCACTGGGGGTCACTCTGGGGGTGCCTAGGTGGCTCAGTCAGTTGAGTGTTCAACTTCAGCTCAGGTCATGATCTCAAAGTTTGTGAGCCCCTCATGGGCCTCGCTGCTGTCAGCGCGGACCCCGCTTGGGATCCTCTGTCTCCACCCCACCTCTGCCCCGCTCCCACTCTCTCAAAAAAAAAAAAAAAAAGGGGGCGCCTGGGTGGCGCAGTCGGTTAAGCGTCCGACTTCAGCCAGGTCACGATCTCGCGGTCCGTGAGTTTGAGCCCCGCGTCAGGATCTAGGCTGATGGCTCAGAGCCTGGAGCCTGTTTCCGATTCTGTGTCTCCCTCTCTCTCTGCCCCTCCCCTGTTCATGCTCTGTCTCTCTCTCTGTCCCAAAAATAAATAAACGTTGAAAAAAAAATTAATTAAAAAAAAAAAAGTTAAAAAAAAAATACAGGTCACTCTGATCATTCAGGATCAGAATGTACAGGCAAACTGGTATGCAAACCTCTGATAAAGGTGACAAAGTCTTAGAACTCAGAAGAAAATCAATTCAACTACTGATGCTAAATTTTCTTATTGACATGATTCAAATAAAAATGACAGTATTACTATCTTATACATGTGTAATGTTCCATAAAGGAAAGCACCAGGTTTATTTTGCTCATTATTAAACATCTAGCACTCAGGATAGTATTTATTAAAAGCTAACAAATAGTAAGTACTAAGCAATGTTTCCTTTTATTACTATCAGTATTACAGAAAGCGGTACCTTACAAGTGTTTGTTGAATGAATGAAAATACACATTATGCTCTTTGCTCTTTCAACAATAAGTACCCTGTAATAGAAGGGTTTAAACAAGTTACAGTGATTGCACAATTAACATTAGGACATTTCTCGAAACGACATCTAATACCTTTTAGTCTCGACTAGACTGGAGATCAAATCCATGCTAAAGAAAACATGGGCTACAAACTTTTCCAGTGTATTTTAGTCTCTGTATTCACCAGGCAAGAGGACTCTTAAAAGGCTTTCATTCATTCTAATGAGAATTACACTGTCGACAAGGCAATCAAGAAAAATACTAGCTTATCACTACCTTCAGGTTAAAAAAAGTTACTAGTCTGCTCACATTAAGCAGACAAGGTTGTGACAGTGTTAGTACTATTAATCGAGGGAAGATTTAAGTACTACAACGACTACTAAGATGTTTGCCTGAACAGTAACATTTTTTTCCAAGAAAATGCAAAAGAAAAAAAAGGCAAAAGAAGAAAAATTTTTTCCAGTCGAGATTATAAGCATATCATCATAAAACACATTACAGGACAAGGGGAGGGTGGGAAAATCAAACTAATAAGCCATACTGTTCACATGCCTGTAGGCTGTCAGCCATATTTATTAAACTGCTGCCACTCTTAACCAAAGCAATACTGGAAAGGAATAATCAAGATAAACCATAAACATAATATGTATGCACTAAAATCATCTGGAAGGAGACACAAGAAACTGGAGTGGGAAGAGAGCATACTTCCTACTCATAACCCTCTGAACCGATGTGATTTTTTCATTTTTAACAAAGAGTACACATTACTGAATTTTTATGTATCATGTTGTTTTAAAAATGTTTACACCAGGGGCACCTCGGTGGTTCAGTCAGTTAGGCATCCGACTTTGGCTCAGGTCATGATCTCCCAGTCTGTGAGTTCGAGCCCCACATCAGGCTCTGTGCTGACAGCTCAGAGCCTGAAGCCTGCTTTGGATTCAGTGTCTGCCTGCCTCTCTGCCCCTCCCCTGTTCGTGCTCTGTGTGTGTGTCTCTCTCTCCCTCAAAAATAAATAAACATTAAAATTAAAAAAAAAAAAAGTTTACACTGAATTTTTCTCACTGATTTTATGCACTATTAATAAAAACAGAATTAATAAAAGCAACACATGCCTTTCATCATAACCTTGGGTCTCTATAGCATCTCTAGAGAATTCTCATCTTCTTGCTGGCTCTCAGACCGCAAATGCTGATGAGTATACACAAATCCACATGTCAGTTCCAAACTTTCCCCAGAACTCCAAATTTACACTTCCACCCACCACCAAGTTCCACTTGGACATCCCCACTCAGCAAGTCCAAGGCTGAACTCTCACCCTCTTAACTCCTCCCTTAATGCAAACCAGAATCTCCTCCTGAACCACCCACCTCGTTGACAGCATCACCACCCAGTCTACCCAGTCTCCCAAGTTTGGAGTCATCTTTAGCACCACCTCATTTTCTAATTTCATTCTAGAACCAGTAATGCATTTTTGTGCCTTAGTTCAAGACCTTCTTTTGGGGCACAAGGACATTTTAAGGAGGCTGGAAATGTTCTACAATTTGAGAGAGGTATTGGAAACACAGTATACACACAGGTTAAAAAAGTCAGGGAGCAGGATATACTTTATGTACTTAACAGATGTATGTTACTCCTCAATTTTAAAAAGCCCTCAGTGCCTCTCCCTCCAGTGGACTAATGCAATGCCCTCCTCTTCCCAGCTGGTCTCCCTGCCACCAACACACTCCACACATGCCAGTTATCCTTCTAGTCACACCAAACTTCTTGCTGCAGTCTTTCCAACAAAGATCCTCTCCTAGAGGGACTGCAAGTCTTCTAATAGCAATAAGGCAATAAATAATGTCCAATGTGAACAGTCAAGTAGCAGTAACATAAGCACGTTGCAATGTGGAGGTCAATGCCAAAAAGAAGATGGAGAAAAGAGTAGAAGAGAGCAGGAGACTGCTGTATATTTCAAAACAAGCCTTGTGGAACCATTTGATGCTTGAAACCATGTGCTACAGGCTGTTAGGAATTCTTAGATCCTAGAGGACTGGACCATAGGGTTATTTGGCTGTGATCTTGTGCTATTTTCAAGACAGGAAAAGAATAACTCCAAAGACAATTCAGAGACCATCGGGTTCCCTCCTCAGTTTCAAAGGTGGCAAGGAGGGACCATCACTTCAGATCCAATAGGCAACCTACTTAAAAAGAGGTGGTGGGGGGATGGCACCTCTCAGTTGGTTAAGTGTCTGACTCTTGATCTCAGCTCAGGTCTTAATCTCAGGGTTGTGAGTTCAAGCTCTGTGCTGGGCATAAAGCCTACTTAAAGAAAAAGAAAAAAAAAAAAAAGGTTCACTAGGTGAGTGCCTCCAAAAGGCAGCCTGAAGCATAAGAGGTAGAGGAAAGTGACCCCCCCCCCCAACCCAGTGGGTCCAGGGGGCATAGCATCAAACCAAGCAGGATTTTTCTTGAGCCTTAAAAATCTCATGGAATCTGCCTTGCTAAATTTTGGACTTGGTTCGGACCCATTACTCCTTTCTTCATTCTGATTTCTCCCTTTTGGAACAGGAATGTCTATCCTCTGTGTCCCACCATAGCATTTTGGAAGCACATAATTTACATGGTTTTACAAGCTCACAGCTGAAGATGATTGTCTCAGAATAAATTGTGTCTTGAGTTTCACCCATATCAGATGTAGATGATATTTAGATGAGACTTTGGATTATAGACTTTAGAGTTGATGCTGGAATGAGTTAAGACTTTTGAGGCTGTTGGGGCAGAATGAATGTATTTTGCATGCAAGAACATGATTTTAGAGGGGTCATAGGCAGACTTATAGGCTGAATGTTTGTCTCCCCTCTTTCCCACCTCATTTATATACTGAAGCTCTAAGCCTCCAGTGTGATAGAATTTCAAAGTGGGGCCTCTGGGAGATAATTAGGTTTGTATTAGGTCATGAGGGTGGGACCCCATGATGTGATTATGCCCTTGTAAGTATTGGAAGCAGAGATCTCCACTGAAGAATGACCCTGTGAATGCACGATGAGAAAGCAGCCATCTACAAGCCAGGAAAAGGGCCCTCACCAAGAACTGAATGTGCCAGCAACTTGATCTTGAAATTCCTGAACCATGACAAATATCTATTGTTTTCTGATTTTTTTTTTTTAATTTTTCAGACAGAGACAGAGTGTGAGCGGGGGAGGGGCAGAGAGAGAGGGAGACAGAATCCAAAGCAGGCTCCAGGCTCTGAGCTAACAGCTCAGAGCCTGACGCAGGGACCGAACCCACGGACTGCGAGATCATGACCTGAGCCGAAGTTGGACACCCAACCGACTAAGCCACCTAGGCGCCCTGACAAATATCTATTGTTTAAGATAGATATGGTATCCATACTCCTATGGTGTTTTGTTACAGGTGCCCACACTGATTAAGAAAAAAGTAAGGGGAGATAATATACAGAACTTACTTTCAATTGGCTCAGGAAAAAATAATTGTGTGTGTGTGTGTGTGTGTGGTGTGTAGAGAGAATGATGGAGAATTTTCTTCAAGAACCATTGGTGAGTCAGTTGCAGTTATGATGTACCTCCATAATTCATCATGTCTCTCTTAAAAACAAAGATATTATCTTACATAACTACAGAATAATTACTAATCAGGAAACCGATAGGGTACTGTACTAATAGCTAGTCTACAGACTTTATTTAAATTTTGCCAGTTTTCCTAATAACGTCTTTATAGCAAAAGAGTCCTTGATAACGTGCCGCATTCTGGCTTTTCAGTTTCAGAAAAGGAAAAAGGTAAGTTTTGATTACAGGGTAAACTGACTTACAAGGAATGATCCTGAGCAGAGGTTTTGAGAATCCCATGAAAGAACACAAGATAACTACGTAATGATACAAAAATGGGGAAGCAATGATTGGGAAACAAAAGCAAGTATATTCATACATTTGACAGGAATACAAAACCATACAAGCATGATTTTATAAGCAAATAGATATATCCCCACTGAATGTGATAGCACAATGACAGAACCTGCCCACCCGGCAGACATTTTGGAACATTACAAAAGAAATCAATGTCCACTATGAACACCTATTATTCTTTGGCAACCAAAGGACTGTTATCATCCTTTTCTGCTAAATGAACCCTGTTTACTTCCAGTGGTATACTCTGTTGTTCCTTAAAAAGTTCTACCGAAATGGCCCTTTCTTGGAATCCTACTGAAATGTACTATCCTCTCCCTACCGCATACCACACATACTAACGAAAATAGTTTGGAGCTTTGCACTGGTCACACAAGCTATTCCACACTCTGAACATATTATTTCCAGAAGTATCCTCCTTTTTCAGCAGGGGAATTTTGAAAAGTAGGGAGTCCGCATTTTTTTTTTTTTTTTTTTTTTTTTTTTTGCAATCAGGATAAATTCCCTCATTTGTGTCAATAGCATCCCCATATGGAATGACTGAAAAGTGCTTCCAAAGCTAGCTGTGAAGCAAACATATTTTGACATTACTGTTTTCCTGCCTCAAAAATGGAGACCCCCAAGTATGTACGCACGGGAGCGTTTTCAGTTAGTCCAGTGGCATCCTGTGCACACGGGCAGCGAGGCTCTGCCCCGGAGTTACCGTGCTCACCTGCCGCCCACATCTCCTCTTTAGCGTTTCCCAGTCTCCGGGTCGGCGTGTCACGGCATCACAGACCCGCGCAGCAGGAGAGCGGAGCACGAGGGTGGCTCTGCCACAGGTGACTGCACCTTCATCTCGGCTCTCGTCCACCTCTGACACGTTCTGGGCCTGTGGCACCACACCCTCCACTCTGGCCATGTGGTGGACGCCGACTGAGAGGCAACCTGGTTCGCGTGCCTTTGCCTTCTCTGCGAATAATCTCGGATTATTCCGGTGGTCGCCTCAGTGCCACACGATCACGTTCCTTCCTCGGTCCTGACTGACACGGGGGTAGGCTCCTGTGCCACAATGAACCTAACAACACTCTCTCACGGGGATTTATGGTTTCAACAGGGAAAGAGTCTGAAGGGCACTGGATCTCCAACATCCTGGAGAAAAGGTCTGCGAACTCCTGCTGCTGAGGTCCCAGGTGCTAGTTCCCATCTGACTTTTCTGAGTTGTTCATCAGTTCTACCCTGCTCCCTCCTTTTATTTATTTTTTGCATGCCTATGATCCTTGCAGTAAATCACCTTTTTGGTTAGCTAGAGTCAGTTTCCACTGCTATCAACTGAGAGAAATTTAACAGGTATATATTCTGTGTTAAAATGTCTCAGAACTTCTTACACTGACTAGGCACCTACTGATTTTCAGAGCGTCAGTAAAAATTTTTAAAAGGGCTCCTAACTCTGTTAATTTTGTGCATTTGGAATATTGTTTACTCTTATCTGGGATAAGGGACATCTGGTCCAAAATTATAAGGCAGTACCTTTCCTGTTTTGAAGACGTGAGAGTCTCATTGCCACCTATAACTAAACCCTTTCCAGGTTCTCATTAACACACTTGAAGACAGACCAAAAAAGGAAAAACAAAAATCAGAACTAGTATTTTTAAAAAAAGACAACAGAAGACCACAGATCAAAATTCAGACAGTATTTGTCTGCTAACTTTGCCTAACTATGGAGAACATGCTCATAAACATTAAACAAGACTCATTCAGGTTTGAAAAATCACAAATCAAAGAGGAAGTAATAGATTATTTAGTACAAGAGTTTAAGAAAATGGGACTATTTAGAAGAAAACTCTGGTTAGAGCTTCTCCCCACACCATAGCATCACAGAGACTGCTAACTGGCCCCCTGTAGATATTCCTATCTCCCCTTTGGTAATAGAAGCTCTCAGATTTAGCTGGGTCCATGGTCACCCAGCTACAGTCTACATTTCTCAATCTCCCTGGCAGCTAGGGGTAGCCACGTAATGAACTTTGGCCAACAGGAAGTGAACAGAAGGGGCAGGTACCAGGGCCGGATTACATCCTTTAAAACAATTGTTCTCCTTCCACTTCTCTTTCCTGGAGAGAAAGAGAATGAAGTGCCAGTGGCCTGGAATGTAGATGGATGTGGTTGAAGACGGAGATGCTGAAAAAACAACAACAACAACAACAACAACAACAACAACAACAACAACAACAACAACAAAACATCCTGGTGCCTGGGTGGCTCAGTGAGTTAAGCCTCTGACTCTTGATTTCTGCTTCAGTCATGATCCCAGGGTAGTGGGATCAAGCCCGTCGTTGGGCTCTGCTCTGAACATGGAGCCTGCTTAAGATTCTCTCTCTCTCTCCGCCTCTGCCCCTCTCCCCAGCTCATGCTCCCGTACTCTCTCCCTCTCTCTCTCTAACAAAAAATAAACAGGAGCACCTGAGTTAAGCGTCTGACTTCTGCTCACATCATAATCTCACAGTTCGTGGGATCAAGCCCCCTCCTTGGGTTCTGTGGTGACAGCTCAGGCCTGGAGCCTGCTTCAGATTCTGTGTTCCCTCTCTTGCCACCCCTTCCCCACTTGTAGGGTTTTTTTTTCCCCTCTCTCTCAAAAATAAACAC
The DNA here is from genome assembly GCF_018350175.1 of Felis catus. Taxonomy (NCBI): domain Eukaryota; kingdom Metazoa; phylum Chordata; class Mammalia; order Carnivora; family Felidae; genus Felis; species Felis catus. Next base: position 122,152,496 of record NC_058373.1, read on the forward strand.
TACAAAAAGAAATTTAATAAATAAAAATAAAAACATCCTAAAAGATTACAAAACAAAGATAGCTCATACCTTACTGAATGCTACCTGTCTACCTTCAGACTTTACAAAGAGAATTTCTATCTTGTTTTTTTTTTTTTTTTTAATGTTTATTTATTTTTGAGAGAGAGAGCACAAGTTGGGGAGGGGCAGAGAGAGAGGGAGACACAGAATCCAAAGCAAGCTCCAGGCTCTGTGCTGACAGCAGAGAGCCCAACACAGGGCTCGAACCCATGAACCGGGAGATCATGACCTGATTGGACCCTTAACCGACTGAGCCACCCAGGCACCCTCTATCAAAGTTGTTTGAACAACTTTATTTTGATGTCCCATTTACATCAACAAAAACAAAAAACCATACTGAGACTTCTACTTATAGGTTAAAATTAATAGGTAGAGATAAACCATCACTTTCACAGAACAACTAGATAAAACTACACAGATTACTCAAAACAAGAAATAGTTTTAAAGACATTGAAGAACTGTCTCTCATGCAAAGCAAAGAGGGCAAATAAACTAAAATTCCAGAGAAGAAGAACCTTTCCTTAGTGAGCTGAAATCACTAGTCATTTTCTTCCCTGGTGTTATTTGCAGAGTGTGAGCACGAATGGTCATAAATGGGCTTGCCACAAGCAGAAGAACTCTGCCCAGAGGAAGAAAAACCAGTGGAGCTTATGATAGCTCTATAGGATGGTGTGACAGACTGAATTCTAGCAGAGCCCCAGACCTACGGCCAGTTTTCTGCACAAGACACTTATCACGTGCCAGAGAAGCTAGAGAGCTAGACTAGAAAGGTGGCTTGAAATCAACCACAGTCTTACAGTGCTAGAGGGAGGGAGGGGCTTGCAACAAACACAATGGATCCCATCCTTAGATGGAATCTACCCAAAGTTTTAGCCCAGTCCCACCTATCTCAGTCCCTGGTTAGATTGAGGGTGCTCAGAGCAAAAGGAGAAAACAACATAGACTTGAGTCTCTGCAGGTCCTTTATATATATAGTGTCCAGCAATCAATCAAAGATGTCTGCTTTTTAGGGGCAGGGAGAGAATGTGGACATGCCTGAAATAGAAAGCAGAGAATACAATAGTCTACACATTCCCTCTCTTCACTTCGGTACTACCAACCCTGGAAAATCCCTTACAACTTGACCCTCTCCCTCTCTCCTTAATTTCACGTACCCGGGAATGGACATTCCTCCTGTTTCATTTTTTAACATCCCAAAACTGCACAAATAACTTTCAGACATTAAAGCCTCTCCTAGGAACCCAGAGCCCCCTTTCTACCAAGGAGCTCAAAATCAGCGTTATCATCTCATTCTTCTCAACAAATATTTAATCTCTGTATCAAGGTTTGTACTCTGTATTTGAAGACACAAATAAAGAGATAATCCTTGTATTCAAGGACTCTTCAGGGTTTTGTTTTTTTTTTTTTTTGCAAAAAAGGATGCAAAGATCAATATGGTTTTTGAGATTAAAGAGAATAAGGAAACTACTTTAAAGAGTACTGTCAAAAGGGATTTATATTTAAATACACAGGATGAAAAATACACCAACACAGTGAGAAGCCCTTCTTTTACAAGTGATTCTGAGTCCTCTTCACATGACTAAATGACAGCACCAAGGAAAGGAGATTGAGCAATGTGTCCAGTCACACACATTCTAGGAAACTGAATTCAAAAATTTAATTCTAAGTTCTAAATTGCGATTAGAATCCAAGTCTTTACATTTTCAATTCATTGCCATTTCTTAGTCATATTTCTCAGATTTTCTATGAATCAAATTTTCCTTTATTTCAGAAATACTACAACTTAGTCTGTTTTAAAATCATCAGTGGCTTAATATTAGAATTTCACTTAAAACTCACCATTTGTGCTCCTTTTTTGCTACTCATACAGTAATTAGATAATTTTGCTGCTCATATTACTTAGCTATACTTGGATTGAGATAAATAGTTATATGAGCTTCCACTGCTAAGAAAACGTCTGCTTTTAGGAAACCAGGACACTAATTTAGCTGTCCTAGAAATAAACTGCTCCCTGTGCTTCTACATGCAAGCCACGCCTGCGCAGGAGGCAATAAAGATCCTAGCTGTTAGCACATAAACAGGGGTCTCCAACATGTACTTCTGTTACAGTCTAATTGGTGATCACAGGTGTCTCAGCCCAGCTTCATGGCATTTCAAATCAAGGTGAGAACGGGAGACATGGCAGAAAAGTCCGTGCTGACAGGCTTCCCCTTCCCTTGAAGCACTAACCAGCATGTCACAGCTTAGACCCCTCACAGGACAATGGGAAGGGGTGCTACAGAAGTCCCACTTGTGGCCACGCCGCCCCTTAGAAAGAACTAATGGAAAGGCGATAAAATACACTAGGGTCTGTGCCATTTCCAGACCATCGGACGGTCATCGGCCTCTTCCTGCTCCTCCTCACAGGCTGTCACTGCCACTACCAGGAACGTTCAGTAAGCTCCTGCTGAGTCTAACCACCTGTAAACCTGAAACAATAAAAACTACGCTACGGGTTTCTTTAACAGCAAACGTACCACAACTTGTTTCTTGTGTATATTTACAACATTATTTTGGGAAACTGGTTTTTGTCAACTAGCAAGTATATATGAAATAGCACACTGTAATTAATACAAAAAGCAGATTAAAAGGTACTCAACATATAGATTTATCAAAACTTAATTAGCTTATAGGCTTTAGATCTTATTTTTTCCCATTAAATAAAACATTAAAGCTATCATTAATTCTTTCATTTATTCCATTAATACTTCCTGAGCCTCTATGAGCTAAGCATGATCTGAACACTGGAATACAATACCATACACTCTAATGGGAGAGGCAGACAATAAATAAGCAAATAGACATACACTAAAATACCAGGCAATTGTAAGCTCTATAACCAGGAAAAAAAAAAAAAATCATGGGAAGAGGAAAGCATTTTAGACAAGGTGGTCAAGGATAACCTGTCAGAAGCAGGTAAGGGGTAAGCAAAATGTACACAGAGGCAGGGAGAAAACTAATGAGAGAAGTTTTCCAGGCTGGAGTTACTGTGAGGGCAAAAGCCCCGCGGCGAAGGGTGGGGGAAGGGCAGTGGTGCTTCTTGATGTGTTCAGGGAAGAGCAGAAAGGCCCACTCGGCTGGACTGCAGTGACCTGACGGGATATGAATGAAGTCAGAAGTATGGGAGAACCTGATGACACAGGGCCCTGCAAACCAACAGAAACTGTCTTTTGTTGTCAGTGATAAGAAGCCCTCAGGGGAGTGTTGATCTGACTTATGTTTAAGCAATTCCCCCAGTCCGTTTAAGAAGTTTGTCCTAGTGAAGTGTTAACTTCCCTTTCTCCCCCAAAAGTATAAAAACTACCCTCATTTTGGTGTTTATCATTACCATGCATGAAAAAAAAATACCTTTCTGGGATGCCTGGGTGGCTCAGTTGGTTAAGCATCCTGATCTCAGCTCTCAGGTCACGAACTCCCTGTTGGTGGGTTCAAGCCCTGCGTCAGACTCTGATACTAAAAGCAAAGAGCCTGCTAGGGATTCTAGCTCTCCCTCTCTCTGCCCCTCCTCCATGCGCATGCAAGCACTCTCTCAAAAATAAACAAATTATTTAAAAAGATGAAAAAAATACCTTTCCTTTTATAAATGAATGAATGAATGAAACCTTCCCTGTAGACACAGCCATAAGCAATACAGTATTCTCCTGCATGTTTTTAATCCTTATATACATATCACACCATATGTATCTTTCTGCAGCTTTTAACAATATGTTTCTGAGATTTGCCCATGTTGATAATACAGATCTAGAGTCATCTCTTCACTGCTGTATAGTATTCATTCTAGCAATATGCCATACTGGTTTTTTTGCTTGTTTGTGTTGTAGGAGGGTAGGCATTCTCCTACTAATGAAAAACTAGGTTACTTCCATTTTTTTGTTATTACATTTCTACAGTAAACATTCTTAAACATGTCTCCTTGTGGCATGAGCAGAATTTCTTGGGAAAACAGCATGTTACAGGTTGAACTGATCCCAAAAGTAATATGTTGAGGTCCTCATTCCCAAGACCTCATACATTATACGTGCGTTAGGTTGATAGAAAAATGTTCATCCTTAGTATAGGCTAGAACAAAAATGTTTGCAAATCTCAGCTATTGCATATATCCACATAAAAACTTAGTAGGGTGGTCATTATTTCAACTTTTCTAGAAATTGCCACTATTCTCCAAGACAATTGTACCAATTTATACTAAGAGCACCTGTATATAAATTCCCATTGCTACATAACATTGCCAACATTTAATATGGTCTTTTATTTTTACAGCTTTCAGAAAGGTAAAGATGGAAACAGTTACTTCATTGTTTTCATTTACAATAACTTGGACTAGCGAGTATGAGCATATTCATATATTTATTTTGCGATCAAGTTCCTTTCTCTGTGAATTGACAGGTCCTATCTTTGGCCCATTTTTCTGCTGGAGTGCATACTTGCCTCTAATTTATATGGCTTTTGCACCTGGATACTAACCCCTGGTGTTATTGTGTTTATGATGTCATATTGTGCACAAGGCCTGTTTCTTACAAAACAGTTTTATTGAAATGTAATTAACAAATCATTACATTCGCCCTTCCCAAGTGTACAATTCATTGGTTTTTATTATATTCACATAATGGTGCAATCATCACAACGTAACTTTAGAACAGTTTCATTGCCCCAAAAACAAACTCCACCCCTGGCCCTGGCAAACTCCTAGTCTACTTTCTGTCTCTGTGGATTTACCTGTCCTAGACATTTCATGTTAGTGGAACCACAGAGTATGAAGCCTTTGATTTCTGGCTTTTTATAATATGCATAATGTTTCTTTCATCTTTAACATGTATCATTACTTCCTTTTTATTGCTAAATAATATTCCACTGTAAAATTATTCTGTATTTTGTTTATCTGCTCATCAATTTATGGACATTTGGATTGTTTCCACTTTTTGACTCTTAGGAATAATGTTGCCATGAGCATTTATGTAGAAGTTTTTGTGTGTATGTTTCATTTCTCCAGGGACTAGAAATGCTGCATCATATGGTAACTTTAGGTTTAGCATTTTAGGAACTGTTTTCCAAAGTGTCTATATCATTTTGTGATCACACCAGCAACGTACAAGGGTTTTAGCTATCCTAGTGGATATGAAGTAGCATCTCACTGTGGTTTTGACTTGCATTTCCCTAATGACTAATGATGCAGAGCATCTTTTCGTGGATTTACTAGTCATTTGTATATTTTCTTTGGAGAAATGTCTATTCAAGTCCTTTGTTTTATTTTTTATTTTATTTATTTTTATTTTTATTTAAAAACATTTTTTTTTAACATTTATTTTTGAGACAGAGACAAAGCATGAACAGGGGAGGGTCAGAGAGAAGGAGACACAGAATCCGAAACAGGCTCCAGGCTCTGAGCTGTCAGCACAGAGCCCGACGCGGGGCTCGAACTCACGGACCACAAGATCATGACCTGAGCCGAAGTCGGCTGCTTAGCCGACTGAGCCACCCAGGCGCCCCTCAAGTCCTTTGTTTTAAAATTGGGTTGTCTTTTTATTGTTGAGTTGTAAGAGTACGTTATGCATTCTATATAACAAGTCCCTTATCCACATATGATTTCAAATATATTGTGAATTATCTTTTCATTCTATGGACAGTGTCCTTTGAAATACAAAAGTGCAAAGAGGGAAAAAGTTAATTTTGATCTACTCCAATTTATTTGTTTTTGGTTGCTTATACTTACAGAGCCATATCTAAAAACCCACTGCCTAGGGGTGCCTGGGTGGGTCAGTCAGTTGAGCAACTGAGTCTTGACCTGAGCCAAAATTAAGAGTCAGACGCTCAACCAACTGAGCCACCCAGGTGCCCCTGTAAAGGTTTTAAGCGATCAAACTTATCAACCTTTATTTTATAATTTGTGCTTTGGTAGTTTTAGGAAAGTCACTCTATACTTTAAGGTCATAAATATTTTCTCCTCTATGCTAGAGTTATATATATATATATATATATAACTAATAATTATATATATATAATTTTCATATTTGAGTATCTAACAACCTGGAATTGATTTTACAGATTGGTGTGAGGTGGGGATTTTTTTTTCCTTCTTTTTCTATACAGAAAATCACCTCTCTCAGCACTAGTCCATTCCCCACTGATTTGAAATGCCACCATCATTATCAATCAAATTTCATATTCATAGTGTGCTCTTTCTGGGTTTTTGATTCTGTTCCATCAAACTCATACTGCCAATATCACTATAGGTTTACGCAAGTCTTATTATCTAATAAAGGTGATTCCTCCTACCTAATTTCTCTTCAAAACTGCTTTGGCTCTTCCTGGTCCTTTGCTTTTGCACATGAATTTTAGAATCAATGTGTCAGGAAAGAAAGCATGAGGAAGAGAGGAAGGGAGAGAGAGAGAAGGAAAAAAAACCAAAAACACTCAGAAGGTAGGACTGTGTACCTGAAACGCTCTGACTTAAAGATCAGGTGAGGAAAGTGACATTTGTATCACATTTTCACCAATGCATTTTGGGAACCCAAGATGATTCTGTGTTACATTATATTTTGAGATAGTAGTTTTACTCATTTAAAGATACGGTTTGGATCACTTAAATTGCAGTCAATTGCACTTTAGAAATCAGAAAGCTTAAAAAATAGTTCTACAGCTTCCTTTAAATTCATTTTAAAATGATATTCTGATCAGAATCATATATATATGCATACATACATATACATTTTTTTAATGTTTACTCATTTTTGAGAGAAAGAGATAGAACATGAGCGGGGGAGAGGGAGAGAGAGGGGGAGACACAGAATCTGAACCAGGCTCCAGGCTCTGAGCTATCAGCAGAGTCTGATGTGGGGCTTGAACCCATGAACCATAACATCATGACCTGAGCTGAAATCAGAAGCTTAACCCAGTGAGCCACCCATGCACGTCCCTCTTTTTCTTAAGAGAGAAAGCGCAAGCACACACGGGAGAGTGGCAGAGAGAGAGGGAGAGAGAGAATCTCAAGCGGTCTCTGCCCCACGTGGGACAGGATCCCCTGACCTTGAGATCATGACCTGAGCCAAATTAAGAGTCGGACGCTCAACCAATTGAGCCACCCAGGCGTCCCACACATATACTTTTTGAGTGGGCAATCTCATTTCCAGGAATTTATCCCTATGAAAAACTCAAAAGTGTGAAAAGATATACAAAGTGTTGACATATTGAAAATACTGGGGAAGTGTAAACATTATGCACAGGGATTGGTTAAATAAATTACACTATATATTCATACTGGGAAATTTTTGTACCCCTTAAAAGAATGATGTTTGTCTTACTGACTGGTGATAGAATATATTAATGACATTAAGCAATTTCTTTTACATAAAACTGTACCCCCTCCCTATTACATATATATTTATATATTTATAAATATATAATAAATAAACATATTAATCTTATTATTAATAAAATATAATATAATTTTAATATTTATAATAATTTATAAATATCTATAATAAAATCTTATTAATAAATATAATAAATAAATATATATATATTTATATATTTGTGTGTATGTGTATCTATCTACCTACCTACCTATCTGGCAAGATATACATGAAAATGTTACAGTGGTTATCTCCGGGTTGTAGAACTTCAGGAGATTATTTTCTTTATACTTTAATGTGTTGGTTTAATGCTTTCCAAGTATGGTGTTTTTCCAATTCCAGTATTTTGCATGTAAAATTGTATGTAATGTATGCTGACTTTACAAGAGAAACACTACATATGCCCACTTTAAATTTTATTGAAAATATGCAAACGTTCAAGAATACTTGTTAAAACTAAAAATTTGTAAAAGTTTTCAGATATGTTAACTCTGATGGAGAGTATATAATACAGATACTATTCTACTTAAGGACAAACTCTCCCCATGGAAATTTTAAATCCCGTGAGAGAGTGTTGTTAGGTTCATTGTGGCACAGGAGCCTACCCCCGTGTCAGTCAGGACCGAGGAAGGAACGTGATCGTGTCGCACAGAGGTGACCACCGGAATAATCCGAAAAATTTTTAAAAAATTAAAAAAAAAAAAAAAAAAAAGGGGGGGGGCGCCTGGGTGGCTTGGTCGGTTAAGCGTCCGACTTCGGCTCAGGTCATGATCTCACGGTCCGTGAGTTCGAGCCCCGCATCGGGCTCTGTGCTGACAACTCAGAGCCTGGAGCCTGTTTCAGATTCTGTGTCTCCCTCTCTTTCTCTGCCCTTCCCCTGGTCATGCTCTGTCTCTCTCTCTGTCTCAAAAATAAATAAACGTTAAAAAAAATTAAAAAAAAAAAATAATCCGAGATTATTCGCAGAGAAGGCAAAGGCACGCGAACCAGGTTGCCTCTCAGTCGGCGTCCACCACACGGCCAGAGCGGAGGGTGTGGTGCCACAGGCCCAGAACGTGTCAGAGGTGGACGAGAGCCGAGATGAAGGTGCAGTCACCTGTGGCAGAGCCACCCTCGTGCTCCGCTCTCCTGTTGCGCGGGTCTGTGATGCCGTGACACGCCGACCCGGAGACTGGGAAACAGAGGAGATGTGGGCGGCAGGTGAGCACGGTAACTCCGGGGCAGAGCCTCGCTGCCCGCGTGCACAGGATGCCACTGGACTAACTGAAAACGCTCCCGTGCGTACATACTTGGGGGTCTCCATTTTTGAGGCAGGAAAACAGTAATGTCAAAATATGTTTGCTTCACAGCTAGCTTCGGAAGCACTTTTCAGTCATTCCATATGGGGATGCTATTGACACAAATGAGGGAATTTATCCTGATTGCAAAAAAAAAAAGAAAAAAAAAAAAATGCGGACTCCCTACTTTTCAAAATTCCCCTGCTGAAAAAGGAGGATACTTCTGGAAATATATGTTCAGAGCGTGGCATAACTTGTGGCATATCTAATTTAAACTCCCCAAAACTTACCAGTAATTTCTAAACTGCCAAATCCAGTGGCTTAATAGAATAAGACAAGCCAGGTTCTATCAACTTACTAACTGGACTGGTTATTTAAATGATCTGGAATTCAGTCTTATTTATAAAATGGCGATAATATACACCCAGAAAGGACCTTGTGAAGACTAGTTACGTGAAGAAGCTGGAGGAGGTCCTGGCCACAGTAAATGGTACCTGTTACAATTATAGCCTTGCTTTCCCACCGCCACCACGTTGCATACCCTCCTTAATGAAATGGCCTCTCTCTCTCCTTGGGCTTTCTCAAACCACTTCCCAATGATTCTGTTCTTGCACAGCCTTCTCCAGCAGTGTGTGTGTCTTCTCCCAGTAACATTATGGTTCCCCCATATTACTTCTAGGTGCCTCCTCTTCCTGCTTAGTGCCTTCTTCTGCTTCACCAATTCTCATGGCTTCAACCACCACCAGTTCATTCCTTCAACTAAGATTCCCTAAGATCCTACCACACCCCAGGCACAAGGCAAATATAGAAGTCCCCCTTACCCATGTTTTCCAAACCCACAGTCAACCACAGTCAACCACAGTCTGGAAGATGATCCTCCTTCTGACGTATCATCAGAAGGTCAACACCAGTCTTAATGCTGTGACACAATGCCTACATCATTCACCTCATTTCGTCACATCCTGTAGGCATGTTATCGTCTCACATCATCGCAACAGTGAGTACAGTACAATAAGGTTTTTTGAGAGAGAGAAACCACATTCACATAACTTTTATTACAGCGTATCATTATAATTTTCTATTTTATTATTATTTATTGTGGTTAATCTCTTACTGTGCCTAATTTATAAATTAACATTTATCATGGGAATGTATGTAGAGGAAAAAATAGTATATACAGGGTTTGATACTATCTACTGTATACAGTGGTTTCAGGCATCGACTAGGGATCTTAGAAAATATGCCCCACGGATAAGGGGAACTATGCAGTAAAATCTCAGATGTTTGCTGAAGGCTTACTAATTAGACAGCAGGAGGCTTATTTAGAGTAAGTCAAAACCATCAAATTTGGGAAGTCAGTACTTTACTTTCTAAACCTACCAGATTACCAAATTTGTTGAATACTTTCCCCAACCTCAATATGTGTTATTTGGAGTAAGGCTGGGCCATACCCATAGTCTCAGTACAACTGCGTATTTCACTGTACTTAGAGATCAGCAGAAAGCAGCAGGCTGGTAAAACAGACCACACTAAAAAAAATCAATACCCCTACACCAGGGATTATCCCAATCCTTTTGGGTCCTACAGTACACATGTATTATTTCTACAATCAGAAGCAAAAATTTTTTAAAGAGGAAAAATAGCAACCTTAATCTTTATTATGGGTCTTGTAGGTAGCATTAAAGACCGCAAACATCAACATAAATGTTCTCAGATTAAATGGGTTGAGAGAAAGGGCTTACTTGCTCAATCAGTCACAAACTACAAATTATATTATGGAAGCCTTCTTAGAAGCTATTCAGAAGGCAACGGACTTCTGAGGCCACAAACCACGTATTTAATCAAGTAAGGCACACCCACTCAGAATGCAAACACAGTCTCTACCCATCCCTCTCAATTGCCTATTCTGCCAATAAAACACTACTTCTTTCTTTCAAAAACTGAATCTAATTGAATCTCAACCAATTAACTATCTTGCCCCAGAGCACTACAAAGTTTCTAGGGCACCTAGGCCAACCCTAAAAAGTGGGCAAGCCTGCTTTCCCTGAATATCCAAGTTTTAAAATGATGTCTTAAGAATACAGAGGTTTACGTATTAAATACTGCTTTCATTGCCCAAGAAGTTTTATTCGAGAGAATTCCTGAGTGGAATTAATGACTCTGGAATCTTTCAGATCCAGCTAGGAAGATTTGAAATGTTCTTCTCCTTGGAAGAAGTGCATTCACAACAAAAATCTAGTCCCACAACTGTAGTTACAACATTATTTTGGCTCAACGCCTTGAGGTCTTTGGATGTCTCATGAGACCTGTGAAGTGTGAACAGATACTCCTCCAGCTCTTGTCTTAAAACTTCTTTTCACAGTTACTGTTTCCTTTCAGTGGAAACAAAAGCTAGTAGCTATTTAGTAAACCACCCTCCATTAGTTATTCATTTGCCTCCTAAGTAGCAAGACTGGCCCTTTGTTCTTTCTACTTTGCTTGTCTTATATTTAAATAAGAACATGACTTGTGCCCCAAGTCCTCCTTAGGATAGAATCTTATTCTGGCAGCTAGAAGGCTGTCATCATTCTAATATATCATTAAAACTACTTCTAAAACTACTTCTACAGGTTAGAAAGTTAGGTTCAAAATGGTCTCAAAGGCAGGTAATTTTTTTTTTCCCTTCAATACTTATTAACTAGTTAAGGAAGGTGAAATGTGTGCCCAAACCTCAAACATTCCTTAAAGAAAATTTTTTTTAAAGGCTGTAAACAAAGAGCTCTAAAAGTAAAAACAAGTATTCTATTTCAGGTGCAACCAAAATACGGCATTTATTTGATCAAACGTTAAACCCACAGTAAGAAACTCTTGCAATTAAGATCACTGAATGCTGCAACACGCTGAAGAAAAGTTCCTGCAAATCCTCTAGGGGTCTTTAAAAATAGAATAGAATCATCTATCAAGATTACTTTTTAATAAAGTCCTACAAAGAGATAAAAGAACTGAATTAATAAACCCCTAAAGGTGCCTTCTAGCTCTAATTCTGCCAAAGCTCCCAATTCTAACTCTTTCAAAGTTTTCCTAGGGCTAATTGCCACCCTTCACCTCAAATAAAGGCTGGCCCTCCTCTCACCCCTCTGAATGGTAAGGGAGGAAAAATTACTGCTTTATTGCTCCTCTTCCTTGTGAAAACTCCATGTCTACTGTCATCGTTAAAAAACAGTCATGTCTACACAGGGCTCCCGTAAAGAGCAAAACCCAGTGCTCCTGCGATGTTCCTCCTCTCCTCTCCTCTCCTCTCCTCTCCTCTCACTGAGCTACCACACTCACAGCACTTCTCACACCTGATTGGGGCGGGGGGAGGTGTTCCACCGTGACACCAGCTGGTGTCGATCTAACCCAATTCTGACACTCTCTTCCTGGAGACAGTGTCAGATCCCTCAGGTGAAGGCCCCACCCCTTCAGATGCCTGTCACAAGCCCAGGTTGTCCCATGGCTTCTGACCCATCGGCTATAAATCAGGTTTCTCACCACTTCCTCCTCTGGTTGATAATTTGCTAGAATGGCTCACAGAACTAAGGAAAACTGTTTATTTACTATTTCCCAGTTTATTATAAAAAGATACGATAAAGGACACAGACGAACAGGGGCAATGTGTGTGGGAAGGGGAGCCACTCTCCTAGCATCTCCATATGTTCAACAACCCGGAAGCTCCCTGAACCTGGTACTTTGGGGATTTTTATAGAGGCTTCACGCATCAGCAATCATTAACTTCATTTCCAGCCTCTCGCTCCTCTGTGGAGAATGGAGGTGGAGCTGACACCCGGCTTGGTCTTTCTGGTGAGCAGCCCCCATCCGGGAACCCACACAGAGTCACCTCATTAGAACAAAAGACACTGCTATCACTGGGGAAATTCCAAGGGATTTAGATACTCTGTGTCAGGAATAAGGGTCAAAGACTAAATATTAGAACAAAAGATGTTCCTAGTATTATCACTTAGGAAATTGCACAAGTTTCATGAGCTCTGCGCCAGGATATGGGAGCAGAAACACATAGACACATTTTTCCCTATTACCTCACAGCTACTATGCGAAAAAAAAAGAGAGAGAGAGAGAGAAAATAACAAGTGTTAGCGAGGATGTGAAGAAATTGGAACCCTTGTGCACTGTTGATGGGAATGTAAAATGGTATAGCTGCTGTGGAAAACAGTACGGCATTTCCTCAAAAACTTCAAAATAGAATTATCATATGATACAGCAATTCCACTTCTGAATATATATCCAAGATGATGGAAAGCTCGGTCTTGAAGAGGTATTTGTATACCCATATTCAAAGCAGCATTATTCACAATACCTAAACCTTGGAAGCAACCCAAGTGTCAATTAACAAATGGCTGGGAATGCAAACTGGTGCAGCCACTCTGGAAAACAGTATGGAGGTTCCTCAAAAAACTAAAATAGAACTACCTTACAACCCAGCAACTGCACTACTAGGCATTTATCCACAGGATACAGGTGTGCTGTTTCAAAGGGAAACATGCACCCCCATGTTTATAGCAGCACTATCAACAATAGCCAAAGTATGGAAAGAGCCCAAATGTCCATCGATGGATGAATGGATAAAGATGTGGTATATATATACAATGGAGTATTACTCGCCAATCAGAAAGGATGAAATCTTGCCATTTGCAACTACGTGGATGGAACTACAGGGTATGATGTTAAGTGAAATTAGTCAGAGAAAGACAAATCTCATATGACTTCACTCATATGAGGACTTTAAGATACAAAATAGATGAACACAAGGCAAAGGGAAGCAAAATTAATATAAAAACAGGGAGGGGGACAAAACATAGGAGACTCTGAAATATAGAGAACAAACAGAGGGTTGCTGGAGGGGAGATGGGCTAAATGGGTAAGGGCTTAAGGAATCTGCTCCTGAAATCATTGTTGCACCATGTGCTAACTAACTTGGGTGTAAATTATAAAAAATACAGAAAAATAAAATAAAATAAAAATAAACTCCTGCAAGAAAAAAAAAATAAATGGCTAAGCAAAATGTGGTTTATACATACAATGGAATATTATTCAGCCTTTAAAAGGAAGGATATTCTGATACACAGTGCTACGTGGATGAACCATGAGGACATTATGCTAAATGAAATAAGCCAGTCACAAAAAGAAAAATATTGTACGATTCCATTTATATGAGGTACTTACAGCAAATTCAGAGAGACAGAAGTAGAATGGTGGTTGCCACAGACTGGGTGGGCTAGGTGGAGGAGGGAATGGGGAGTTACTGTTTGATGGGGACAGAGTTTCCGTTTTACAAGAAGAAAAAGTTGGGGCGCCTGGGTGGCGCAGTCGGTTGAGCGTCTGACTTCGGCTCAGGTCGTGATCTCACAGTCTGTGGGTTCGAGCCCCGGGTCGGGCTCTGGGCTGATGGCTCAGAGCCTGGAGCCCGTTTCAGATTCTGTGTCTCCCTCTCTCTCTGACCCTCCCCTGTTCATGCTCTGTCTCTCTCTGTCTCAAAAATAAATAAACGTTTAAAATTAAAAAAAAAAAAAAAGAAGAAGAAGAAGAAACAGTTATGGCAGTGGATGGTGGTGGTGGTAGCACATTATGAATGTATATAATACCACTGAACTGTATACTTACAAATGGTTAAGATGGTAAATTTTATGTTATGTGTATTTTACTACAATGAGAAGAAACTGGGGGGGGGGACCCAGAAAACAAAAACAAACATTAATGTTTGATCGTTTTATATGTCCATTCTACCAAAGGATCTATTTACTCAGACTCTAAACCCAAATAGAACAAAGGGCAAGCATATATATCCATCCCATAAGACGCAGAAACTCCTGAGAGTGTAAAAGGACCCTAGAAGTTTCTAAGTTCTCTCCTGTTCATCCAAAGACAAATGCTGGGATATGGGAGGAAACAAACCTGTATCTTGGGGTTTAAAAACTCTCGATTTATATTTCAGTTCAAAGAGGACACAAACCTGCAGACTTAATATCTTATGTGTATTTTTATGGCATAATTGGGAACATTTCCCCAGCAACTGAGGAAAAATAGAGGTTGGAGCACTAATGTAGCACTTTAAAGTGATTAACTTAATTAATCACTTTAATTAAAACAAAAACAACTAAAAATTTTTTAAAGATACTCTTGCTCCCATGAAGTTACCAAAAATCTCTTTGGCTTAAGGAAAAACAAACAAACCCATGGTCAATATTCCTCATATTCATGTACAAAGCTGTATCTCTAAAGTCTCTGTTTTAAAAAGACTTGTGACAGACAGTTTTCTAGAAGGGACAGTGGAGCCCTAAACATTCTTTCAGGCCTTCTACTAGACCATTTTTCCAGATGCCACCACAGTGCCTTGAGTGGAATTTTTCTCTAAAATATACTAGAAAAAGTCAGCCAGCTATTAGAGTCATACAAATTTTTAAATTTCACTTTAGCAACTTGATGTGTCTTCATCTTATTATTAATCAGCTGTCTCTGAAGAAATATCATGCCAGGGCGCTTGGGTGGCTCAGTCGATTAAGCATCTGACTTCGACTCAGGGCATGATCTCGAGGTTTGTGAGTTCGAGCCCCACATCAAGCTCTGTGCTGACAGCTCGGAGACTGGGGCCTGCTTTGGATCCTGTGTCTCCCTCTCTCTCTCTGCCCCTCCCCCTACTCATGCTCCGTCTCTCTCTCAACAATAAATATAAACATTAAAGAAATATATATCGTGCCTACAAATGTTAAATTGCTAGATTATGGGAGGGAGAAATTTACTATTAAATCAGAACATAACTCCTTTGTTAGGTGAAAAGAGCAGCTAAACACAAAACACTTCCTGAAGTGCAAACACCTTTCTCTTGTCTTCCTTCTCCTTCTTAAAAAGCATAATCCACTCATTCATCGGCAATGGATTCTCTGACTCCTACCCCTTAGGTTTCCATGCTGTACCCTATACCACAAGTTTCTTATTACCCATTTATGTTACTAAAAAAACAACCCTTTACACCATTAATAACGAGAGCATTCTTACCACTTCTTCTCTCACACATTTCTTTAAAAATGAAAATAAATCTTTTGTTTTTTAATAGTTTTTTATCTTTTGTTCTTAAACATTTTAAGGTGTATTTATTTTTGAAGGACAGAGAAAGAGAGGGGCAGGGGAGGGGCAGAGAGAGAGGGAGACACAGAATTTGAAGCAGGCTCCAGGATCCGAGCTGTCAGCACAGAGCCAGATGCGAGGCTCGAACTCAGGGGCCTCAAGATCATGACCTGAGCCGAAGTCGGAGGCTTCACCGACTGAGCCACCCAGGTTCCCCGAAAATAAATCTTTTGAATCTGTGCATTATGGTGCCTTCCATCTTACAACTTCAAGGGAGGTCAAGTCTTTTATTTGTCCCCCAACTCTCATAGTTTTACTATGTCAGCATGACCTGGAGAAATGCTCTATTTTCTATTTCACACCACACAGTAACAGGTCTATCTACCATATCACATCTACTGACTTGGGGGGGCGGGGGCTGCTAGATATATTAAAGCCAAATTAAATCACAATAGTCACACTACTGCTACTGGGAACAGATGGCTTTGGGAGGGAAAAAAAAGTTTTCCTTAATATCTGATTGGGATTTGCAAGTATTAAAGTCAATTGCAGGGGCACCTGGGTGGCTCCGACTTTGGCTCAGGTTATGATCTAGAGGTTTGTGAGTTCCAGCCCCACAAAGGATTCTGTGCTGACAGCTCAGAGCCTGGAGCCTGCTTCAGATTCTGTGTTTCCCTCTCTCTCTCTCTGCCCCTTCCCTCTCTCTCTCTCTCAAAAATAAATAAACATTAAAATTTTTTCATTAAAAATAAAAAAAAATAAAGTCAATTGTAAATCTCACAACACTTTCTTCAAGTAACACTGTCCTTTAATCTTTTTAAACAGCTCGTCTTTAAAAACACAACTCAGGAGAATATGTCATCCAGAGAATTGGAAGGCTGTTAACAATTATTGTCTTCAATTCACAACTTTTCAAAATATTTCAGAACTGCCTGAACTTGGTTGGTGATTCAACCTTGGTTAACTGGTATAGAGACGCATCACAAGTCACCACCTGCGTTCAACAGCCCCTTCTGTGATAGCACGCTTGCTCACAGGGACCACCTAACTCTACCTAGAGCCCGGGATGGGGTTTCACCAAGGGCTGGGTAGAAGCATAATGCTTGTGAGGCACCAGGCCCGGTTCACTGTCAGATCTGTGGTCCAATGCCTTGCTTGCAGAAGGGGTAGGTATGTGTTAGGGAGAGACTGGGTGTGTTTCCGCCTGGTACCACCTCCTAACTTTCTCTGCCTCCTGAGGACCCCGAGGGTGTTTCTAGGACTCTTAAAGGAAGCAACCACCTCGAGGACAAGACGAGGGAGCCTCCAGGGAAAAAACCAAGAGCCCCGGAGTGGATCTTCCCAGGGTCCGCAGGGTCACTCCCTGCCTCCCCGGGGGAGGAGGGGCACGAATTTCTGGTCAAATCAGGCAGAGGAAGGCACTGTGGCTTTGAGCAGAACCCAAACCTCTGGAGGAAAAGAGGAAGACCTCAGACGCGGAGAGATGGGGGAGCCCCTACGCCTCCCTTGAGCCTCCCGCTCCGGGCAGGCCCGGTCAGCGCCGGGACACCGCTTCCAGCACACCTGAGCCGTGCCCGGCGCCCGCTCCCGGCCCCGCGGACGGTCACCGCGACCTCGCCCTGCCCGGCCGCCCCCTCCGCGGACTCGGCACGGGCGCAGCTCGCGGGGTCCCGGCCCACTGCCTCCGGTTCAGCCCGACCGCCCAGTCCCACCGTACCTGGCCGGCGGCGGCGGCTGCGGCGGCGGCCGCAGCGGCGGTGCTCCTCACGTACCCGTTCCGCACTTCCCCGTTCGCCACGCAGCCGTTCGCCCGCACAGGGCGACGGTAGCAGCAGCCTCCGGGCCCCGGCCGCATCGTCCCGGTAGCACCAGGCACAAGGCGACTCTGTAGGCGGCGGCCGAGACGGCAGCAGCTTCAGTCCCGCTCCGCACCCCACCCACCTCCTCGAAACCGGAAATGGTTGCACGCCCCCGCCAATTACCGGCCTGGCCGTCACATAGGGGCGGGGCCCACTCCCGCGGAGTAGGTGGTTCGCCCAAAGCCCCGCTGCCAAGGGGAAACGGGGAGGGGCCGGACAGGAGGGTCATAAGCCTAAGGACTGATGACCAATCAGGAGGAGGAGAAGGCAGACCCCATGCTACTGTCTGGCCAATCACGGGGGCGACAGCAAAACAGCTTGCTGGTGTTGAGGAGGTGGTCTGAGGAGGCTTTGGCGGCTTCTTGGTCCCCGCAAAGGAGGCGGGGCCCAGGAAGAAGTAGCCAATTAGAGTGTGAGAAAAGGAAGGGGGCTGAGCCCAAGTGTCCAGAGCGGGTTCCCGGGTTCTCCCGGACAGGTGGCGCCCTCTTTGCCCTTGCCTTCGGGGAAGTTCTCCGAGGTGAATCCCAGCCCGAGACAGGGATCCTTTATTTAATTTGCGAATTCCTATGTAGGTGTCTGTAGAAGAGCATTTTCAGCATTCTCTAACCATTCCTCGACATGCACCGTACAATAACATATTTCTTAGTAATTCGAACGTCGCTTGGCCCTTCACATCTGCCCCCAATCAGGATTTTCTGTACAATTTCCTTTAAAGGGTACTTATTTGAGAGCCAAGGAACCTGAATAACTGAAAGCTAAACCTTGAGTAGCCACTTTGGGAGCCAAATTCTTTAAAGTTAACACTTGTTTCATAGACTCACAGCAAGAAATATATTAATAAAACATCATGCACCTATCATAATGCCTGGCCCATAGTAGGAGCATAATAAATATTATTTTCGCACCCCTTTAGTTCTCTCTTCCCGTAGGGGTTAGAAAGGAAATGGATCTACATCATAACACGAGACTTTTGGGGGAGCCTGGGTGGCCCAATCGGTTGAGCCTCTGAGTTTGGCTCAGGTCATCATCTCACAGTTCTGAGTTTGAACCCTGCATTGGGGTTCTCTGCTGTCAGACTAGAGCCCGCCTCGAATCCTCTCTCTGCACCTCCCCTGCTCATGCTCTCTCTAGGTCTCAAAAATAAATAAACATAAAAAAAGAGAGAGAGAGAGACTTTTGGTTACCCATAAAGAATTTCGTGTCACAGTCAGGAGCATGGACTCTGGAGGTGGTCTGGGTTTGAATCCTGACTGCACCACTTAACTACTAGCTGAGTGACCACTATATATCTTCATCTGTTCAGTGAAGACAATAATAGTTGTCCTGAGGATTTGAGTTAATATATGTAGTGTATTTTGTATAAGACATGGCCATGGGTAAAAATTCATTCAATGTTGGTTATTTTTAACTGCTGAATGGGCCTATGAGAGCCCCTGCATTCTCCCCCCTACCCCATATTTAGAAAAGGGATAGACAAGGTATCAGTTTTGTGTGGTTTAGGAGCTGAACAATCTAACAGCAGATGGGCAGAGAGTTTTCTTCTTTGAGTTAACAAACACTGTGATCCCAAAGAATATAAGTTTGTGACAGAAGTATGAGGCTAAAAGAAAAGCATGTGGGGACCCCTGGGTGGCTCAGTTGGTTGACTGTGTGATTCCTGGTCTCGGCTCAGGTCATGATCTCATGGTTGGTGAATTCAAGCCCCATGTCAGGCTCTGTGCTGACAGTGTGGAACCTGCTTGAGATTCTCTGTCTCCCTCTCTCTCTCTCTCTCTCTCTGCCTCTTCCTTGCTTGTGCTCTTTCTCTCAAAAATAAATAAATATTTTTTAAAAAGAAGAAGAAAAGCATGTGTTTTGCACCTCATGGAGCTTACATTATAGTGAGAAAAGATGTACATAGATAAAGCAAACAGCAATAAAAGTCCTACGGAAGGCTGGAGTTCTGATGAAGAAAGCTGGACCGCAGTGACAAGTCTAGACTTCCCATATAGAAAGTTTTCAGGGCAGGAATCTGGTTGGAAGCAGGGCTAAAGGATTTAATTGAAGCTTAGATATTGGGTTGAATGAAATTGGAAAAGACTTGGGAAGACGATGTAGGATGAGCTTAATCCTGAAGGATGAGCAGGATTTGGAGAGCTGAGAATGAGAAGGAAGGGGACAGTGTTCCCGGGAGAGAGAACCTTCAAAAACTCAGGTGCAGAGCCTGGAAAGAACAAAGACTAAAAACTGGAGCATAAGGGTGAAGAATGCGGCTAGATTAGAGGAATCCTGTTAGCTAGTGCCTCCCTCCAGAGGGCAGGACACAGGTCCTTGTCTTGTTCTGCCACTTACTCACCATGTGTGGTCTTGGACGAGTCATACAACATTATCCTTAGTTTCCGCACCCATCTTACAAAATTAATACCTGTAATACTTACCTTGCAGGGCTTTTGTGAGCATCAATGATATGATATGCAAATGATCTGATAACCTTGCACACCATTGCTAAATCACAAAACGCATGCCTCAGAAGGCAGTAGGAAACACCCCAGGCTCCATGCAAACAGAAAAACAGCTCCTTCCAGATGCATAAGCCACCTCATCACCATTTTACTGAGTTCATATGCAAAGTTCTGGGCTAGGCACCAGAGTTACAACCCTTCCTTCAAGATTGCTCAAACCAACTGTAAAACCAACTGTAAAACCTTTCTTGAACTCCAAACTCCTCACAAAATTAGTCTCTTTCTTCGCTGTGAACTTATACACACCTGTGTAAGCATGTGTCACATTACTTCTTTGGGATTCTTTTTTTTTTTTTTTTTTTTTTTGAGAGAGAGATTACACAGTGGTTAGAAGCAAGAGCTCCAGGGACACCTGGGTGGCTCAGTCAGTTAAGTGTCCAACTTTGGTTCAGATCATGATCTCATGGCTCATGAGTTCATGCCCTCATTGGGCTCTCTGCTGTCAGCACAGAGTCTGCTTCAGATCCTCTGCCCTCCCCCCACCCCCGTCCCTTCCCTGCTTGCATGCTCTCTCTGTCTCAAAAATAAATAAACATTAAAAATAAAATAAAATAAAAAGAAGAAGAAGAAGAAGAAGAAGAAGCAAGAGCTCCATAGTCACACAGAATTGGAGACCCAGGTTCAGCACTTAGAAGCCTTGTGACTTTAGCAAAGCTACTTGACATCTCTGTGTCTCAGTTCTTTCATCTGTAAAATGAAGCATAACTCTGTTGTGAGAATGAAATAAGAAAAGCATTTACTTACAGGGCCTGTCACATAATAGTAAGTGCTAGCAATCATTTTTTAATAAATGAATTATTTGTTAAATGAATAAATGATTGATTAAATATATTTATACCCCCAACTAGACATAGAGTAAGCTCCTTGAGTACAGGAGATTATTTAACTCACCTTTGGGTTCCCAGCACCCAGTACAGTGCCTGGAACATACTAAATGCTCAAGAAATGTCGGATGAATAATAAATAAATGGACAAATGAATGAAAATCTGGCCCTGCCTCCAAGGAGCTTTCTATCACATGGAGACTGTATTAAGATTCTTATGATTGAGGCTAACATAAGTCAATATTAGAAAACTTTGTCAAGAAAGGTACATTTATTGGAATTCTCCTCATGATAGGGAAGTGTGGGGACTCAGGAAAAAAATCCCAAACATCAGCAACAGAAACTTATAGACCTTCCTCCTAGCACCAACCCACTTCTGAGGCTTAGCTCTCAGCAACCAACCCCTTTCAAATTCCCTAGGTCAAATTTATAAAATGCCAGGGAAGAGAAATCTAATTGGCCCAGCTTAGGGTGAGATGTCTAATGCTTGACCAAAAACATTAGACATAGTGGCCAAAGCACAAGTCCAAGCTGCTGGAGGTGAGGAGCCGGTTACAGAGAAAGAAGAATCAATGCAGAGAAGAAAGGACAACCCTATCATTGTCTGCTACAAGGAGATAGAACTTGGGAATGAAAAGAACAGGTAACAATCACTTGGAAGAAGTATTGAAGAGGAGGCTTCCGGTATAGCATTTGTTTGTATGTATGTATGTGTGTATGTATGTATGTGTAAGTAGGCTCTACACCCAGTGTGGGGCTCAAACTCACAACCCTGAGATCAAGAGTCACTTGCTCTACTGAATGCCCCGGTATGGCATTTTTAAATGGCCACGCAGAATGCTTGCCTAGAAAGAGAAGTGAAGTGAGAGAAGGCAGGCTATTTAGCTGGAGGAGCAGGCGGCCTGCACAACAGGATAGGGGTCTCGGTCACATGCATGCAAGTTAACACTGGCTGACTTAGAAGGGGATTCAGTGGAAGGTTATTAGCAGCTCGGTGCATGGCTGAAGGCTGGAGGACAGGGCTCAGAAAAAGTCAGGAGTAAGGGGAATCTCCATAGGGCTAGGCAGCAAGGGCTGTAGCAAGGGTTTGTGGCAGAGACTGTCTGGTAAGTGTATCACCACTAAGATAAATGATCTCCAACCAGCTTTTTCATCCTTGAGTCATTTGCCCAAGAGTCAAAGTCCTAGGAGAGAGCATCTGATGGGCTGAGTTTAGGTCACACTGGTCCATACAGAGAGTGGCTGAAAGGGAGGCAAACATAAGGATGTGATTCCTTTACCTTTCATGATGGGAGCTGCTTACCAAAATTCACCCTTCCCACAAGAGGATACAAAATGAAGACAGGTGATTTCCCAAAAGGAAATTGAGGACCTCTTGAAAATGGGAGCCAACACTGGGCAGGCAGAAATGATGAAAATCAGTTAAGACTGCAGAAGAGGGGCACCTGGGTGCCTCAGTTGGCTAAACACCTGACTTCGGCTCAGGTCATGATCTAGAAGTTCATGGGTTCGAGCCCCACGCCGGGCTCTGTGCTAACAGCACAGACCCTGGAGCCTGCTTCGGATTCTGTGTCTCCTTCTTTCTCTACCTTGCCTCCCCTCTCTCTCTCTCTCAAAAATAAATACACATTAAAAAAAAAAAAGACTGCAGAAGAATCATAAGGGAAAAGGGGCCCTTTAGTTGTTCTCTGCTTTGGTACAAAAACTAGGGCTGGACACCTCGGAGGTACTATCTGATTCTGACCCTGGGATCATCATTTGGTTTTCCTTTCTAAACTTTTCATGCTCGTTCATTCATTTTTATATTTGACCAGTCATTTGACAAATACTTTTTTTCTAACCATCATGTTATTACATCTATAGGCGCCCCTATAAATACAATGACAGGGGCGCCTTGCAGGCTCAGTTGGTAGAGCATGTGACTCTTGATCTTAGGGTTGTGAGTTTAAGCCCCATGTTGGAGGTAGAGTTTACTTTTAAAAGTTATATATATAGGGGCGCCTGAGTGGCTCAGTCGGTTAAGCAACTGACTTCGGCTCAGGTCATGATCTCATGGTTTGTGGGTTCAAGCCCTGCGTTGGGCTCTGTGACGACAGCTAAGAGCCATGCTGTGTCTCCCTTCCTCTCTGCCCCTCCCCTGCTCATTCTCTGTCTCTCTCTGTCTCTCAAAAATAAATAAAATTTAAAAAATAAAAATTATATATACAGTGAGATCCACAGTCATGAATTTTGGGTCCAAGAACTTCTAGCTGCCGCCTTGGACAGGGGCCGCTTTCCACTGGATCACTTCGGTGGATGTAAAAGCTTTAAAGAGAAATTCATGAAGTGTCTCTGTGACAATAAATTTGAAAATGCTTTGTGCAGAAATGAACCAAAAGACTATTTAGAATGCAGAATGGATAGGCAGCTGACAGAACAAGAACCACTGGAAAAACTGAGATTAGAAGATTTGATCGATGGAAAACCAGAGGCAAAGACTAAGTTTTGATGGGAAAAAGACTGCTGGCTGCTGGGTCGTCCAGTATGGACCTCATCACCTGACAATTTATGGTTAGGTGCTGTGACTTAGAAAGGGGCTTCCAGAACACCCTCCTTGATGGAAACATCTCATCCTGACGTTTACCAGCTTATTTTGAAAAATTATTGCTCCTTTTAGATCTCATTTTCCCCCAAGAGCGTCAGGTTTTATCTTCACATCGTGTGTGGCAGAGTTCCTAGGGAGACCCATGGCAGGTGGGAGTTAAGAATGCGAATCACACCTGCTTACCGAGGGGACACGTGAAACAGTGACTCCATATGGTAATACTCTGCATAGCTTCCCAATAGTGATATGCTCAATGTTCATGGCTTCAGATATTGTCAGAAAACCATTCCCTAGCAAAACAGTTTCCTTTTTGTACTCATAAATACATATGTCAATTTCCTTTTTTAAAAAACAAAAATAGAGCATAAACTTGGAAATGAGAAAAAAAAATACAGTGACAGAAAGAAACATAGTCTCTGCCCTTGTGGAGCTTATGGTCTTGATTTACAAGAAATGGGTTTGGTATTTCCCTTTTTACTACTCCTGATACAGTGAGTGAAAAAGTCCGATTCTCTCCCTGAGTTTCTGGCCCTCCTTTTGCTGGAAAATCTTGGATAACATTTTTGGACCATTTTTAGTGGCAATATTTGCATCCACAAAACTGAGTAGGCCCTGGGACAAGAGTTTAGAATTGCGTTATTCTAGAATTGCATTATTCTGCTGAGGCCTGGGCTGTTTAAAGGAATGATTGCTTGCAAATATGAAGTTTTAACAGGAATGGTGGTTCCTGATTGCCTGCTAAGCAGCCCAGAAGAGGGACTCGAATCTGTGTCTAACAGGCATTTGCAGTTGGAGCTGGGAGATAAGACTGATGCATGCTCCAGGAATAGGCAGCTAGAGCCTGTGTCTCAATGGTTGCTCTCTGCCTGTATGTTTCCTCGGCCCTAGAAGCACCTTGAAGCCTCCTACTCAACCACCACACCCCACACTGCCACTCCATACTTCCTGTGGGTATTCACTCAGTTGACTGTTGCAATCATCTGATGTTCTGCTTCAGGAAGTGGACTTTTGCTTCTGGCTCCAGGAAGAAGGGGTGGTGCTGAAGATAACGATTATGATAACGGGTGGTTGTATTAGTCAAAGCTCTTCGAGTTGCAAGGTTGGTTTTTTTTTTAATTTTTTTTTTAATGTTTATTTTTGACAGAGAGAGAGAGAGAGAGCAAGCAGAGGAGGGGCAGAGAGAGAGGGAGACACAGAATCCGAAGCAGGCTCCAGGCTTAGAGCTGTCAGCACAAAGTCCGATGCGGAGCTCGAACCCACAAACCATGAGATCATGACCTGAGCTGAAGCTGGACGTTTAACCCACTGACCCACCCAGGCGCCCCTGAGTTGGAAGTTTTGAAACTGAATTCAAATTGGATTAAGCATAGAGATTTATTGGCTTACATAACCAAAAAGAGTAGGGATAGATCTGACAGGATTCATGTGCTCAAATGATGTCATCAGGAATCCAACTCTATCCTTGGCTTGGCACCCCTCTGAGTTGGCTTCATTCACACAGAAGGGGTTACCCTGTGATAGTAAAGATGGTCTATGGCTTGGCAAGCTTGCATTCTACCAGTTTTAAAATCTCAGCCTAGAAAAAGTGCTTCCTTTCTGGACTCCCAGTGGGAATCCTAGCTAAATTCCCATTGACCCAGCTCAGGTCACAGGCCCCAGGCAGATGTTGAATTGATTGGCCAGGCCTGAGTCTTATGCCCACCCATTCCCTCAGGTCTCATCTACAGGCTCTGAGAATGGGTGACCGACCAATGGTTTCCCAAATAGAAAACATGGGTTCTGTTTCCAGAAAAAAGGGTGCTGGGCAGGCATAAAAAACAGATAGACTGCTCATATTGGATATGATGATAACAAGAAGAGGTGGTAAGAATGCCTAGGAGATTCTCAACATTTTTAGAAGATGTTATTAAGAAATACCAGTTTTAGACTTTCCCTCCTGCCCAAATCCAGCCTCCAAAATTCACCCCAGATTTATGTTTATTTAAACTGATTAAAGTTGTTGGTATCTTATTATTCTCATCTTCATCAAATCATCATCCCACAGCAATTAATAAACAGACTCTGTGTATGTGGTTGTGTAAGAAAAATATAAATATCATCTTTACAAACTGAGACTTTATTCCCAAAGGGAGCATTAATGATGACAAAGGACTCACAGACAACCATGCTAGCTCTGAATGTTACATATTGTCAATTTTATTTTCTAAAAGTTTTTTTTTAATGTGTATTTTTGAGAGAGAGCAAGTGGGGGAGGGGGAGAGAGAGAGGGAGACAGAGAATCCCAAGCAGGATCCATGCTGTCAGCACAGAGCCCAATGTAGGGCTCAAACTCACAAACCATGAGATCATGACCTGAGCTGAAATCAAGAGCTGGACATTTAATCGACTGAGCCACCCAGGCCCCCTGTATTGTCAATTAAATGACATAAATTGAATTGTACTATATGCAAAGGATACCTCAGTAAAAGAAAAAAAATAGTTAAAAGAAAAATGACACAAAGTAGAAGGTTCATTCATTGTGGGCCAGGGTGTCATATGCATTCTATGGAGTGATGAGATTTGCTTATTTATTTATTCATATTTTTGTATTTATTTATTTATTAAGTAGGCTCCATGCCCAATTTGGGACTTGAACTCACGACCCTGAGATCAAGGGTCACATGTCTGTACTGACTGAGCCAACCAAGGGCCCTGAGTTTTGTTTTTTTTTTTTCAACGTTTATTTATTTTTTGGGACAGAGAGAGACAGAGCATGAACGGGGGAGGGGCAGAGAGAGAGGGAGACACAGAATCGGAAACAGGCTCCAGGCTCTGAGCCATCAGCCCAGAGCCCGACGCGGGGCTCGAACTCACAGACCGCGAGATCATGACCTGGCTGAAGTCGGACGCTTAACCGACTGCTGCCACCCAGGCGCCCCGGGCCCTGAGTTTTTAAATGGAATAGATTCAAGGTGAGGCTGCCATTTCTTTTCTACTTCATTGTAGAACACTTTAAAGACTTTGCTGTCTTCTTCATCACTCTCTTTATATCTATTTGGCAATGCTATATATTCTTGGAGAAAATAACTTCTTTTAAAATGGCCTTCTGAGGCTCTTGCCCATACCCTCAATATTTCCTAACTTTTCCTCACATATTTTCCTATCTTACACAATCCCCAAACCTGTCATTTCCGGTGCCTAATGTCTGGGAGAGCCATTTTAACCTGTACCTAGAATGTGCTACTTTGTTGCTTGTGCTCCCAGGGTATCTCCAAAATCACATAAGCTGTCTCAGTAGATGCCCTGGGACACCTGGGCGGCTCAGTGGGTTGAGAAGTTGAGCATCTGACTCTTGATTTCGGCTCAGAGCCTGATCTTATGGGTCTGTAGGTTTGAACCCCATGTCAAGGATGGGATTCTCTCTTTCCCTCTCTTTCTGCACCTCAACCCCCTCAAAATAAATAAACTTAAAAAAAAATAGATGTCTTGGAAAGCATAGGAATTAGGACAGGCAGTGAGAACCAGAGAAAAGAAACTTTCTCATACCTACTGTAAGGCCCTGTCACTCTAACACTTTAAAATATAGCATACCTCTGGGGAACCTGGGTGTCTCAGTTGGTTGAGCATCTGACTTCAGCTCAGGTCATGATCTTGCAGTTCATGAGTTCAAGCTCCACATCGGCTCACTGCTGTCAGCCTGTCAGCACAGAGTCTGCTTCAGATCCTCTGTCCCCTTCTCTCTGCCCCTCCCCCACTCTCCCAAAAAAATAAATATTTAAAAAAATATATAGCGTACTTCTGTTTTGTATCGAGAACACCTTTTAAAACATGAATGATGGGTTGCCTGGGTGGCTCAGTCTGTTAAGCATCTGACTCTGGATTCTCACCTCAGGTCTTGATTTCAGGGTCATGAGTTCAAGCCCCACATTGGACTCCACAAGGCTACTTGTGGTAGGGTCCCCTCCTTAAGGAGAGAGAAAAAAAAGGGAGAGAAAACTTCAAGGTAACCTGGCTTTGCACCTAAGTGACAACATCCCTCATGACCTTGTAAACTGAGACGACTTAATCAGATTGCGTGTTTATGTGTGTTACCATAGATGGGAGACAAAGAAATAGAAACTGTATAAAGAAGCTATGCCATGTGACATTCGGTGCTCAGTTCTTTGGGTACGAGCCCAACTGAGAGGTGCTGGCACGAATAAAAGTTGCTTCCTGGAAATTAAAAAGCCTCAGTGTCACAGCTCTCTGTGGGAGAATCCTGCTACATACTTATAAACAAAAACAAAAACATAAATGACAATTTTATTTATTTACTTACTTATTTTACCAGCAAAAGAAGAGTTTATTCAGAAGTAGATAATTGCCATGCCATACAAACAAGCCACAAGCAAATCCTCTAGGTGACATCTTTGGAGTCACCTTCTATTTCAATCCAATCTTGACTTTCCCCACGCTGACCATTCCATACTGATTTGCCGATCCACATCTCACATTTCAACCGGTTGCTTCTCTCTCATCCGTTCCACTTTTCCTTTATCAGTTAGGAGTCATATCCTTAGAGTTGGGTTCATTGTTGCCCTGGTCCTTGCCACAGTGTTTGGTTTAGGGACAGACACAGCTTAGTCAATTCAATCACAGTAAGACTGGAGATTTGGGTTCAATGGTTGGGAGAAGGAAACCTATCTGTTCTCCTAGATGTGCTGTATGAATGTGAAGCCCATACCTGTTGTAGTTATTTGGCTACTAGAAACAAAACCCATGTAAGGATGAAGCCAGCATCAGAAAGCAAACAGACTGGCTCACAGACATATGGAGGTGGTGCCCTGATCAAACCATGCCTGAAGCCTACTCCTAGACATTTCAATTATACTGAGTCAAGAATTTTTAATTGTTTATGCCAGTTGGGTTTAAAAAAAATGTTTTGGGGCGCCTGGGTGGCGCAGTCGGTTAAGCGTCCGACTTCAGCCAGGTCACGATCTCGCGGTCCGTGAGTTCGAGCCCCGCGTCGGGCTCTGGGCTGATGGCTCAGAGCCTGGAGCCTGTTTCCGATTCTGTGTCTCCCTCTCTCTCTGCCCCTCCCCCGTTCATGCTCTGTCTCTCTCTGTCCCAAAAATAAATAAACGTTGAAAAAAAAATTAAAAAAAATGTTTTTAATGTTTATTCATTTTTGAGAGAGAGGCGAGGGAGGGGGGAAGAGGGTGAGCAGGGGAGGGGAAGAGAGAGAGGGAGACACAGAATCTGAAGCAGGCTCCAGGCTCTGAGCTGTCAGCACAGAGTCCCACGTGGTACTCTAACTCATGAAGATCATGACCTGAGCCAAAGTCGGACTTTACCTGACTGAGCCACCCAGGAGCTTCTGGATTTTTTTTTTTTTTTAATTGTAACTTAAAGTATCCTATTAAACTCCCTCAGGAGAATCTTTTTTATAACATTATTGATGTACATTTTACACCATGTAAACTATATATATTTAAGTGTAAGATGTAATGAGTTTTCACATATATACACACCTGTGAAATCATTTCCACAATCCAAATAATGAAAATACTTGTCAGCCTCCAAAGATTCCCAGTACCTTTTGGAATCCCCTCCCCCCCCCCCCCCACTACCCTTCCCCATCCCTTTCTGACAATAGACTAGTTTACATTATCTAAATTTTATCTAAATGGAAGAATAGAGCACCATACACTAAATGTTTGTGTCCTCCCCCCATTTCATAGGTTAAAATACAAATCCTTAAGGCGATGACAATAGGAGGTAGTACCTTTGTGAGGTGAGTAGGTCATGAGGG
Source organism: Felis catus (assembly GCF_018350175.1). Classification (NCBI taxonomy): domain Eukaryota; kingdom Metazoa; phylum Chordata; class Mammalia; order Carnivora; family Felidae; genus Felis; species Felis catus. Next base: position 122,181,857 of record NC_058373.1, read on the forward strand.
TGGAGATTTCATGAATGGGATTAGTGCCTTTATAAGAGAGGCCCCAGAGAGATTCCTCCTCTCTTCCCTCATATGAGGTTACATTGAAAAGGCAGGTTCTCGGGGTGCCTGGGTGGCTCAGTTGGTTAAGCCTCCAACTTCGGCTCAGTTCATCATCTTGCAGCTCATGGGTTCAGGCCCCGAGTCTGTGCTGACAGCTCAGACCCTGGGGCCTGTTTCAGATTCTGTCTCCATCTCTCTCTGCCTCTTTCTCCCTCTCTCTCAAAAATAAATAAACATTAAAAAAAAAAAAAAAAGGCAAGCTTTCATCAGATACTAAACCTGCCAGTGCCTTGATCTGGGACTTCCCAGAACTGTGAGAAATAAATTTGGGTTGTTTATAAACCATCCAGTCTATGATATTTTGTTATAGCAGCCTTGACTGACTGAGACAGACAATCGGTACTGACAAGTAGGGTGCTGGTACAACAAATATCTAAATTGTTGAAGCAGCTTTGGATGTGGGTAATGGATAGAGGCTTTAAGTTTTCAGGTACATGACAAAAATTTTACATTGTTGTTAATGGACGTTTAAGGGTGATGTTAGTGAGAGTCCAGGGAGTAAAGAGAGCTGTAGAGAGAGTCTCAGACTTGTTAGAGAATACTCAACTAATTATAAACAGAATGTTGACAAAAACATTGACTATTTTTTTAAATTCACTTATCTTTTTTTTAAATGTTTATTTATTTTTGAGTGAGACAGACAGAGTGCAAGTGGGGGAAGGGCAGAGAGAGAGGGAGAGGGAGAATCCCAAGCAGGATCCTTGCTGTCAACACAGAGCCTGATGAGGGGCTCGAACTCACGAACCGTGAGATCATGGACCTGAGCTGAAATCAAGAGTCGGATGCTTAACCAACTGAGCCACCCAGGTGCCCCAAAACATTAACCATTCTGATGGGATCTCAGACAGAAATGAGGAACATGCTTTTGGACAATGGCTGAAAGGCCATCCTGTTATAAAGTGGCAAAGAACTTGGCTGAATTGTGTTTGTATCACAGTATTTTGTGGAAGGTTAAACTTGTATGTGACAATATTAGATATTTAGCTGAGGAAATATCCAAGCAAAGTGTTGAAGAAGTGACATGATTCCTCTTGACTACTTAAAGTAAAATGTATGAAAAGAGAAATGATTTAAAGATGAAATTGTTCATCAAAAAGGATGCAGAACTGAAAAGACTGCAAATTCTCAGCCTATCCATCTTGTAAAGAATGAGAAAATATGTTTGGGAGAGAACACAAGGGGTGTGGCCAACCAATCATTTGGTAAGGGGATTGATCAGCCATTTCACCAGAAACGCTGAGCTGTTGTTTAAAACAATGGACGAGCGCAAAGGAGGGGTCACCAGTACCTGTGATTCCCCAGTGCACTGCTTTGTCTCAAGTCACAGGCTCGGCTTCCTGCATTCTGGCGCCTAGCACCTAGGGCACTCCAGGTGCAGCTCTTGTGGGCCCCCAAGTGGAGTCTATTTATTTATTTATTTATTTATTTAATTTATTTAATTTTTTTAAAACATTTATTTTTGAGAAAGAGAAAGCACGAGTGGGGGAGGGGCAGAGAGAGGGGGACAGGAGCTCTTTAGCAGGCTCTGTGCTGACAGCAGAGAGCCCGATGTGGGGCTTGATCTCATAAACCATGAGATCGTGACCTGAGCCAAAGCCCGGCTCTTAACTGACTGAGCCACCCATGTGCCCCTGGAGTCTTTTTTTTAATTTTCATTTTTAAGTAATGTTTGTTTCTACTACAAAAGCAACATGTATTTAATACAGGAAAATTAGAATATAAGCAAAAGGAAAGAAATTAAAACCACTACTAATATATATTGATCTATGACCTCCCAGGAATAATAAGCAAGAAAAAAATAGTGAAAGAAAGATGGGAAGAAAATTTGGGGCAAAACAAGCAGCATGAGCAGTCAGTCACCAAGATACAAAACATTCTAGAATGTGGGCAGACAACGCAGCCACTTGTTATTTGTGGAGCAGAGTCCTAGAGAAGTAGTCTCCCTGCTAAGGCGAATTTTGTTCAGGTACAGGGAAGAAATCCCTTGATCTCAGAGAAGCAGATGCCCTGCTAGACCCATGAATCACAATCATGGAAATCCAGTTCCCTTTTCCTTGCCAGATACTCAGCTTTCCAGCCCATATTGCAGGTAGAGTAAATATATGAAACAGTTCTAGCTAACAAGATATAAGAGGGAGATGTCTATGGAGACTCTAAGAAACAGGATTTTTCGTTATTAACAAAAAGTAAGCCTCTTTCGTCAGCTCCCTTCCTTCTTAACTTCATGCAGTGATGTGAGGACATGACATCTGGAGCCATGGCAGCCATATGGAGACCATGAAGCAACAAGCACAGAATGAAAAGTCAACATGCTGAATGGCATAGCCAACAGATGGAAAGAGTGTGGGTCCTTGACGATATAGCTGATGATATAGGTGAAGCCACTCCTTGGCTACACCTGCCTCCAGACTGCTTAAGGAAACAATGCATCCTAGCAGTTCAAGCCATGGTCTTTTAGGTTCTCTCTTACTTGCGGTCAAATACATCCTAATTCCTACAGACTTATACCACATTCACAGTGATTATCAAGGAAGCCAAGGGCAGCTGCTCTTAAACAGGAAGCAGGAACTGGAAAGTTGTCACACCCGTAGTCAGTTGTTTATTCTCTGCCAGCCTCATCTCCGCTTATGTCTGAAAATTTGTGTCTTTCTTCATTCTTCTCTACAGACCAGTTTTCACAGATTCAACATCCACACAGCAAAGCCTTCTCTGTCTGCATTTCCTGCATCTAAGAGACCAGCTTAGGCTGTGACTACATCTCAAGCTCGATTCCAAAGTCTAGAAGGGAGAGGAGGCTGGACCCAGTTGTTTCTGCACTCTCTGGGGGCAAAATCACACCCTCAAACCTGGCTGCCAAAGGCCCATCCACGTGTGTGTGACTCTCAGGGAAAGGAGAGGCACGGGCTAAAAGACACCCCTAACTATCTACCATACTGGCTGCGGTTATGTTAGACAGTGGGTGGGAAGGGGCCATTCAGTATGAGAGAGATGAACAGATTCCAACACCAAGTGGAAAAGCTGAGAGAGGGCTAAGCTAACTCAAGGCGGGGTAGCTGGGAAATTCCTCCCCAAAGAAGTCAAAATTCAATCTCCCAAGGCCTTTCCTTGAATGAGGAGTGAGGGAAAGAAATAAGAAGGAAAAAAGGAGTGGCCTTGGAAGCTGTCACTGAGAAAACGGGGCATAGGCTTGGACGCGCCTCTAACCTCCCCGCCGCCGCCTCCACCCCCACCCCCAGAGAAGGGAAAACCAGGATTTCTGCTTATTTTAGGTTCAAGTCCCACCGAGAGCGTGAGCTTGTGTGCGTACCCTGGCTGTCGCTGGCAGCAACGTTTCGGTCGAGAAAAGGTTACTGGAACAGATTGGGGTCAGCATTAATGCTGTTTCCGTACAGAGATGAGAACAGCGTGGAGGCCAGAACGCTGCCCCGAGGGTCACCAGCTTCCCACGTGGCCTGCCCAGAAACAGGCGACAACCGGAGGAGGGGCGCTGGGAGGCAGGGAGCAATTCCGAGAAAGGCGCGGGGGCGGGCCGCGGGGCAGCGGTCGCCGTGGAGAACGACGAGATTCTCAAGCCCCCTCTGCCCTCAGTGCGCGGGGCAAGGTGGGGCGGCAGAAGTGCGCAGGCGCAGGCGCAGACGCAGGCGCTGGCGGTAGGGGCAGGGAGGACGAGGATAGCTGGAGGACGTGTTCGGGGAAAACGCAGGAAGGAAGTCAGGGCGGGCAGATAGCGAGGGCTGTGGAGTCACAGTAGACAATTCTGGGAACACACAGGCTGGGGTGGATTTGGATCCAACTCTCCCTTCCTCCCTCCCGCTTTCTCTGCATTCCTGCATAATACATCAGCGGGCACTGGGCCCCTGCGAAGGCACTTTCCACTTGCCACCGGGAGGGACCGGTCCCGCTTGGTTCACTACAGGTCATCCAATGCAGGGCTCTGAACTGGGAAGGTGCTCAGCAAATATTTCTTTCATGAGTAAGTGCGTGGAACTTTGTCCGGGAGAAAGGATCCAAGACATAAACAAACGTGCCGGTCGTCCAATAAGGGAGTACTTCAGAAGAGTAACCTTCACACCATTTTTGGCTGTACCCTTTAAAGTGTTAACTAGTGGATTTCTCTTGTGCCGGTAGCCTAAGGAGGCAGGAAAAAATGGAATCACTGGGCCAATTAGTAATTTACCAAACTAATTCGTAGGAGGGGAATTCTTTTGTTTACGTGAAATTTCACCTGGAAGCCTAAACAAATAATAGAGATTAACAACAACAACAAAACCAGCAGCGGCTCTCCTGCCCATCCTCAGTGAAGAGCTGGTTTTCAAAAAACCATTCACCCTGGTGCCTGGATGGTTTTCCTCTGTTTTGTGGGTAGAGCATGCGACTCTCCATCTGGGGTCATGAGTTCAAGCCCCACATTGGGTGTGGAGCCTACTTACAAAATAAAAAATAATTTAAAAAAGAAACAAAAGCATTCCTTTGCTGCTACTCCACGGTTACTGGTAAAAAGTGAGGTCCGGATGGATAACTAAAATTACCGTAATCATTTCACAAGATATGTATGTCAAGTCATTATGCTATACATCTTAAACTTAGTGCTGTATGTCAATGATATCTTAATGAAACTGAAAAAAATAAGTAAACAATTTAATTTTAAAAAAAGAGAGAGAACCGAGGCCCAGAGAGATTAATTGACTTACTCAGTGTCACACAGCAAAGAAGGAAAGAAAGAGGGCAACTACTAAAATATCACAGGAACTTGAGTAAAAAGCCTACAGAAAATGATGACCCACAGTTCAGATTCTACTTGTTGCCTGTTTTTGTACAACTTGAGAGCAAAGAATGTTTTCTACATTTTTAAGTGGTTAAAAAAATAAAAAATAGTATTTTATTATTTTTCTTTTTTTTAATGTTTATTTATTTTGGGGGGGGTGGAGGGGCTGAGAGGAGAAGAGAGAATCCCAAACAGACCCTAAGCCTATGTGGAGCTGGAACTCATGAACCATAAGATCATGACCTGAGCCGAAGTCAGATGCTTAAATGATCCAGGTGCCCCGAGAGAGAAACTCTTAAAATGATTACTTCTGTGAAGTGGTACTGTGGGTTGGGGGAGGGAGGATTTATTTATCACATTATACTCTGGTATGCATTTAATATATGTGTCACTAAAATAAATTAAAAATACTTCACTCATAATGGATTTGAGCCAAGGTATGCACAACCACCTTAAAGACACAGAGTGCCTTCCAGATTAACAGAACTTGACACAGTAGCGTAATTGGAACCATTGATCTCTCTCAAGAAAGAATATGCCTGTTAGAATGTGGTTACCAGATCATACTAGAATATATATATATATATATATATATATATATATATATACATATACACACACATACACACACATATATATATGTCTGTACTTTTATGTATCATATTATATAGACAGAACATTTTATTATATATTATAAACTTATAAGTTTAAATTTATGGCATTTACTTCTCAATGAGAGGATATATATCATTTTGATAAATAGAAAAAGTTAGGATTATTGAAACCTATTATGCTATCAGCCTCAGCATCAGAGTTAGCATGTTTGGTTTGTTTGTATATGTCTTGGTCGGGATAGGTTAGGTTAGGCTGCTATTACAAATGATCCCAACATTTCAGTGGCATGTAACAAAGGTTTATTTCTCACTCAGGCTCAGTGTCTGGCAAGGCGCAGACTCTACTACATGTTGCCTTCTCTCCAGGGCATAGCTATCCTCCTTGTGGCCAAGAGAAGAAAGAACCATGGTGAACATCTGCTAGTTTTTATTTTTATTTTATTTTTGTTTTAGAGAAAGAGAGAAAGTGTGAGCAGGGTAGAGGGGCAGAGGGAGGGAGAGGGAGGGAGGGAGAGAGAGAGAGAGAGAGAGAGAGAGAGAGAGAGAGAGAGAGAGAATCCCAAGCAGGCTCCACACTCAGCACAGAGCCCGATGTGGGGCTTGATCCCACGACCCTGGATCATGACCTGAGCTGAAATCAAGAGTTGGACAGTCAAGTCACTGAGCCACCCAGGCATCCCTACATCTGGTAGTTCTTAGAGCTTTGTTTCTGAAGTGGCCTATATTACTTCCACTCACATCTTATTGGCCCAAACAAATCACATGGTCAAGCCTGAGGTCAACAAGGCAAGAAAATAATCCCATCCAAGGGGGAAGCAGTGAATACTTGTAAAGAACAATACAGTCTATCATAGCAAAACACTGCAGAAATCGGGATTAACAGAAAAATCCTTAGAAGTGATAAAAACTCACCTGACAATCTCAAGTTCTCTAATTACATGAGTCACCAACCTTGAAATAAAAGCGAGAAAATTTGTTTCAAAGTTGGATCACTAAGCACTGAGTTCATCACTACTCATAAATATAAAAGTCAGACTAGAAGTATCCATCTGAAACCAAGCATTAAAATATCTACTTTTGGACATTCTCCCCATGTGATGAGTTAAGTATTCACTTTTTATTGCCCAACTGATTCTTAGCCCTGTGACAAAAGCATGTCTCTAGGAGATACACCTGACCTTCAGCATTCACTAGAGTGCAGAGGTCACGTGTTCCAGGGTGTACCCACTTGGATAATTTCATGTGCCCAGGCCTGGAATTTTCAATAAGAACCAATGCCAAACTAGTGGCTTGGTGAGTTAAGCATCCGACTTCAGCTCAGGTTATGATCTCACGGTTCATGGGTTTGAGCCCCCCATCGGACTCTGAGCTGCCAGTGTGGATCTTGCTTGGGATTTTCTCTCTCTCCCTCTCTCTCTGCCCTCCCTGACTCATGCTTTCTCTCTCTCTCTCAAAATAAATAAGTAAACTTAAAAAAAAAAAAGAACCAGTGCCAAACTACAGTCTTCCTAATCAGGGTCCTGTTTACAGGGTGTTTAAATACATTCACAGGGGCGCCTGGGTGGCTCAGTCGGTTGAGCGTCCGACTTCGCTCAGGTCACGATCTCACGGTCCTTGAGTTCGAGCCCCGCATCAGGCTCTGTGCTGACAGCTCAGAGCCTGGAGCCTGCTTCAGATTCTGTGTCTCCCTCTCTCTCTGGCCCTCCCCCCGTTCATGCTCTGTCTCTCTCTGTCTCAAAAATAAATAAATGTTAAAAAAAAAAATGTAAATACATTCACAGACCTGGTAGGAAAATCCACCCCGAGGACTGCTCTGAAGTCTGGTGGGTATCATGCCACAGAATCCAAATAAAGAAACAGAGAAGTCTTGGAAATTCCAATATGTGGAGGAGCCAGGCTGATCACTTAGGTGGTCAAAAGGATGAGCAACGAACCTTCCAGCAGTGTCAGCAGGCTCCAGAAAGGGAGGAGACTGGGAAGATGGAGAACCTACACTTCCAAAAGAGACAGCTACTGGTTGGCCCTAGCCAGCTGTTGCTATATAGAAAAAAAAAAAAAAACAAAAGAAAAACTTTTTTTAGGTTGCAAATCAAACTTGTATGTGAAACCTGCCAGTTTAAAATACTGACACTAATTCAAAATTGTGAAATACGGTGTAGGCCAAGTAAGCACATTTGTAGGCCCTGTTTGGGGTTGTAAATCTGTGATCTCTGAGGCAGGTGACCAGGGTAAAGATCTCGGAAGAGAGAGGAGAAATCTGGAGAAAGGAAAGAGGAGGAGTCCCAAAATGGGGCATGTGGGAGGGAGCAGAGAGCGGGAGGTCAGCCGCTGGAGGGCAGGATGCTGCGGAAGAGACAGATGTGGAGACAGGACATTTAGCCAGTTTTGTGACGTGTAACCTCTTCGCTCTCCTTTTCATAAAACCTTCAGGAAAACAGGCTTTCGACGTTGGCGTCAAATCTGTGTTTTCCTAGTGGTGCGTCGTGGTGTTGAGACCGGCTCCAAGGAGGCCCAGTGACGCCTGATCTCACGGTTCACGGTTTGAGCCTCCACCTAAAGCCCCTTGCTTTGAGTCCACATTGCAGGTTTCCCAGGTGGTTGGAGAGGCAGGAGAGGTGGTGGCACATTCAGAGGGTGGGTCTTGGAGGCAGGCAGAATGGGGTTTGAATCCTGGGCCCCCGCACTTACTTGCTGTAAACATTTCTGAACCCCATTGCAAAGTGGGGATAAAGTACCCCCACTGCAGAGTGGTAGAGATTTACATGCAAAGATGAAGACAACACGCTCAGGACCGTACCCAGCACATCGTGTTACTCAACAAAGAGTAACTGTACTGTTATTAGTGTTATTTATATATGATTACTTTCATTTGTAATCATAAGCCCGCAGGGAGAGAACGTGCTGATCCTCAAACACAAGTAATTGCCCAGTAAAAGCTGGGCAATCCGTTTAAAACTTTTATTTCTTATCAGAAAACAATTAAAGTGCTCTCCTGGCCTTTATGCCTGAGTCTCTTCTGAGTTTGGTCACACGATTCAGTCCAGTGGAGCGCAAGTTCTGCTCTACACCTGTCTGGCGTCTTGCCTTAGGCTCTACACCTGTCTGGCATCTAACCTGGGTGTCTCCGCACTGCCTGGAGGAGAGAGATTACTCCCACAGCCTGCGTGCGAGGGAGCTCCGGGGAGAGGGAACCATGTGTCAGCTCCTCAGTCAGTGCTCACGAGTGAATTAAAGCCTGCTGCCTGCTGAGGTGACTTCCTCTCTCCCTCCTTCCTCCAGTACTGCACATCCTCTGCCTTCCTTCTCCTCCTCCTCTTCCTCCTCCTCCTTTTCCTCTTTCTCTTTTTCCGCTTCCTCTGGCTCCTCCTTTTCCTCTTCATTATTACAGGGGAAATATCATGCCAAAGGGCTCCCTTCGTTCTGGAAATCTGAGCAAGTGGAAGCCTTGCTCTGAGGAGGTAGTGTAAGAAGACTTCCTTTGGCATACTTAGTGAAAGGCACTTTCTTTTTTTTTTTTTTTTTTAATTTTTTTTCCCAACGTTTATTTATTTTTGGGACAGAGAGAGACAGAGCATGAACGGGGGAGGTGCAGAGAGAGAGGGAGACACAGAATCGGAAACAGGCTCCAGGCTCTGAGCCATCAGCCCAGAGCCCGACGCGGGGCTCGAACTCACGGACCGCGAGATCGTGACCTGGCTGAAGTCGGACGCTTAACTGACTGCGCCACCCAGGCGCCCCTGAAAGGCACTTTCCACATAGACTTTTTATGACCAGGTATTAAGGAGCCCAGGAATCTTCTAGAACCAAAGGTTCCAATATCCCCTATTCTTAGTTCTCTCCAGCTGAAGTTAGAGAATTCTGTTGGGGATGAATCTAGATAGTTCTTGACCAAAACTTTGCAGCAACATGGTCATTTTTTTCCAAGAGATTATTTATTTATTTATATATATTTTAAAGTTTATATTATTTATTTTGAGAGAGAGAGAGAGAGTGCTGAAGGGGCAGAGAGAGAGGGAGAAAGAGAGAATCACAAGCAGGGTCCTCACCATCAGAGTGGAGCCCAATGCAGGGCTCAAACTCACGAACCATAAGATCATGACCTGGGCTGAAACTGAGAGACGCTTAACTGACTGAGCCACCCAGGTGCCCCGCAACATGATCACTTTAACCTAGGACTGCTGGAATAAAATGACCATGAGAGAGAAGTCTTTTCTTATGAATCAGACTAAAAATGAAATGAATACACACACCCGCCCCCAGAAATCTGGAATGCCATAAACCAAATTGAAAACAGGGGTTATCTTTTAGTGGGATGGCTGACAACTTTTACTTTCTACTTTAAATATTTGTGTTTGCATTTTTTTCCTACAACAAGACTATTACTTTCATAATCAGGAAGGAAAAAAAAGGTCCTGTAGTTCCATTTTGAAGAAAAAAGAGAAGGAATGGATATAGCCTTGTGGCTGCAGCACTGCAGGTGGGTAAGAGTGTCTGTTTAATGCTCATGGCTGGTTTACAGAACAGAGAGTAGAGAAGGAAGGCAGGGAGGATGGGGGAAGGGACGGAGGGAGGAAGGGGGAAGGCTGGTGGGGCCAGCAGGGGAGGACGGCAGGCAGTCCTTCAGGAGCAGCGGGGTACGTGGGTGCAAACCTGGAGGGTGATGGCCAGTTTGGGGTGAATTAATTGAGAAACGGGGGAATTAAGGATCAGTTGTTTTGGCAACCAGCCCCAAGTTAGACCCTATTTCTTATCCTCAGTGAATCTGTGAACTCTGCCCACAGCTTCTGGCCTCACTTGTCCGGAGCATGTGACTGGCTCTGAGTCCGGAACAAGATTTTTAGCCTTAGATGGGAGAAAAAGCATAGCAGGCAGCACCAGCCCTTCCTGTCTGCCACTCGATCTGGGTAATCAACTGAGGGCTTTCCAGGCACAGGGGGCTTCATGCTCCATGCTGGGGGTTCGGAGACAAGAGAACAAGCCTTCTGTTCGGAGGAGCTTGTAGGCAGGAAAGAAGGACGTCTGTCTACGAGCTGCGGTTGAGGGGGTGGCACTTGTGACCACAGGCCTCTTTCACTTGCTGTCTGTGTGACCATGGGCACAGGACCTGACCCGGCTCCTCTCAGCTTCCCCATCTGTAAAATGGGGATGGAACTAGCACCTGGCTGTTAGGGTTAGTGTAGGGATTAAAGAGACTGCCTCTGGAGCCCTTAGCACAGGGACTGGCATTACGTGCTCAGTGTTAGCTATTGTTCCATACACAAGTGCTCAGGGGAATCCTGTGAGGGGCCGGGGATTCTCCCTCAGGGGGCAAAGAAAGCCACAGAGGTGTGAAGTGGGTCTTTAGAGGAGTAAGAGTTTGTTTGGTGGACAAAGGTGGGCAGTTTATTGCTGGCCAAAGAAGTAAGGCAAGGAAATATATGGTGTGTTGTTGAAGGTGGTGGCTGTGTGTGTGTGTGTGTGTGTGTGTGTGAGTGAGAGAGAGAGAGAGAGAGAGAGAGAGAGAGAGAGAGAGGGAGAGGGAGAGGGGAAGAGAGAGGGAGAAGCTGGCTTTCAGTGGCCCTGGAAATGTAGGCTGGCTTGAACTTGAGAAAGACCTTGTAAACCAGGCCAACGGGCTTGGGCTTTATCTTTCCCTTGAAGGCACAGGGTGTGTGGAGTGGGGAGGTATGAGTTTGCTGTGTTTTTGAGGTTTCTAAGCAAAGAATAACAGAATCAGATATATGTTTCGAAAAGTAGGTTCTGGGGGTGCCTGGGTGGCTTAGTCGGTTAAACATTCCACTCTTGATTTCGGCTCAGGTCATGGTCTCACGGTGTGCCTCACATCCCCTGCTTGGGGTTCTCTCTCTCCCTTTCTCTCTCTCTGCGCCTCCTCTACTTGCTCTCTTTCTCTCTTTCTCTGTCTCTCCAAATAAGTAAATAAACTTTAAATAAAAAAGAAAAGAAAAGTAGGTTCTGGAAGAGCTGTCCATTCTGTAGAGTGGCCAGGAGCCCTGGCTGTTGTGCCCAGACTGGTCACTAGAGGGAGGCCTGGGTTCAGAAGTGGCACCACACTAGCCCGTTTTGTGGGACTGCTGGTCCCTGGTGGCTGAGTAGGGGCGCCACGGAGGCAACCAAACCTTGACTCACATGAGCCCCTCACCTAGGCTGGGGTAGACTTGCCAGGTTACAAACAAGGGCACTGGGCAAGTTTAGAAGAAAAGAAAAGACGTGCCGTGGGAACCTTGATTTCCATGCATCTCACAACTAACTGACCTCTTCATCTCCCTCCCAGTTCACCCTCCTTGTCTCCCTATTCCTGATTCTGGCCCACTCCAAGTGTGTGGACACGCCAGCCTGCATGGCCAAGTTTTGTCCACACGCCCACAAATAGCCCAGGGGTGCACATACTGGTGGAAAAATGAACCTGACGACAGACCCCGGGAGAGGCTTGGGTCATTAGAGAAGAGAATTCTGGGGTCCTGTGTACTCAGAGCACGGCTTACAAGGGGGTCAAGGGCTCTAAGAAGGTACTTCGTTTGGTCTCTAAGGGAGGGACGGGGCTAAAGGAGGGCCCCAAGGATGTGTGCTCTTTGAACCACATCTTGAGTGAAAGTACCTTGCGTTATTTCTGCCTTTATACACAACATCTGGCAGGGAGTCTAGCAGTTAGTAGGTTTTCAATAAAAGCTGTTTGAATGAATGACTTGTCCTTCTCCAGCTCTTGACTGGCTTCTTATGTGAGAGAGCTGAGTCACTTTTCCTTTGTGGAGCGTTCTGTGGTTTTAAGAAAGATCCACACAGTCTTTGACACTCTCCTGAAGAAATGGGGCCTAATTCCCCTTCTGGGCCAGCCTGTCAGCGACTTGAAAGTGTGGATGTGCTACTTTGGGAACTAGGTCGTAAGGGCACCGTGACTTTCTCCCTTTGTCACTGGGATCATTGCGGGAGAAGCCCGCTGCCGTGTCAAAAGGACACTCAGGCAGCCCTGTGGAGAGGCCTGGGGTGGAGCCGATGCCTCCTGCCAACAGCCATGTTGGAAGCTGCTGGTGCCCCAGCCCTGATCAATCTTTCGATGACGGCGCCTGACCTACATACAACCTCATCACCACCCCAAGTCGCCCCCTGAGAAACAGTATGAGATAATACACATGTGTCAGTTTACATCATTATGTTGAGGGTAATTTGTTAGGAAGCAATAAATAACTACTACAAGCTTCAAAGTAGCACTCTTGCTTCCTGCTTAGGTTTTGTGTAAGTTGAAAAATAAATCAGAAGTAAATATGGAAGGTGAAATGTCACCTTCATTAGTGGCAAGAGGCCAGTCTTTTGCCAACTGAGCCTGCTAATACTGAACCCCAGAATTTAGGCAGACTGACCCACCCAGTCCTAAGAAACACTTGGTGGAGGGGCGCCTGGGTGGCTCGGTTGGTTAAGTGTCCGCCTTTGGCTCAGGTCATGATTTCATGGTTCACGGGTTTGAGCCCTGCGTCGGGATCTGTATGGACAGCTCAGAGCCTGGAGCCCGCTTTGGATTCTGTGTCTCCCTCTCTCTCTGCCCCTCCCCTGCTCACACTCCATGTCTCTCTCTCTCTCAAAAATAAACATTAAAACAGATTTGAAAAAAAAAAGAAGAAAAGAAACACTTGGTAGAGACAAATCACCCCTCACAGAAGGTTCCAGAGGGGGAATAAAAACCTGGATGGGAGAATTTCTACTCGACTAGGAGAGAAACAAGGTGTGGGTCAAGGACGCCCGCATGTGTGTTCTTCCCAAAATTAACAGAGCAGGATGAGCAAGATGCTTCAAGCACGATGCTTCAAACTTGTCATTTTGAGACCGAAGTTTTGTTTTCTCTTTAGGTGGGCCCCTTTTTCCTGGGAGTACTGTTTGGTTAGATCACCAGTGCCGATGGGCCAAACCGCCTCTGCAGGAATATTGTATAAATGTGAAATCATCACTCTTTTTTCACAAAGATCTTATCAGGGAGAATCAATCCCTTTTACTGGTGGGAATGTTGTTCTAGAAAGTATTTTTTTTTTAATTTTTTTTTTCAACATTTATTTATTTTTGGGACAGAGAGAGACAGAGCATGAACGGGGGAGGGGCAGAGAGAGAGGGAGACACAGAATCGGAAACAGGCTCCAGGCTCTGAGCCATCAGCCCAGAGCCCGACGCGGGGCTCGAACTCACGGACCGCGAGATCGTGACCTGGCTGAAGTCGGACGCTTAACCGACTGCGCCACCCAGGCGCCCCGAAAGTATTTTTTTTAATGTTTATTTATTTTTGAGAGAGAGCACGTGTGAGCAGGGGAGGGGCAGAGAGAGAGAGGGGGACAGAGGATCCAAAGTGGGCTCTGAGCTGACAGCAGAGAGCCCGATGCGGGGCTCGAACTCACGAACTGTGAGATTATGACCTGAGACGAAGTTGGACGCTTAACTGACTGAGCCACCGAGGTGCCCCCGGAAAGTATTTCATAACCAGCAAGCGGTGGCAGAGAGCCAGAAGAGAATGAAAAATCCTGTCATCCTTCCTGATAGCTGAGTAATAATACGTACATCTGTTTTTTTTTTATAAAGTTTCTTTTATTTCTTTTTTTTTTCAATATATGAAGTTTATTGTCAAATTGGTTTCCATACAACACCCAGTGCTCATCCCAAAAGGTGCCCTCCTCAATACCCATCACCCACCCTCCCCTCCCTCGTACATCTGTTTCTTATGCACAGCTCCTTCAAAGTCTGATTATAATTATTTGTCGTTGTTGGCAATCTAGTGGAGTAACAACAATTTCTCTTTTTCACTCTTTCTCTGAGATTCAAGCTCTTCACTACTCAACATTGCCACATCTCTAGCTTTGGATATTCCAGTCTTCATTTCCTCAGTTGATTGAAAAAAAAAAAAAAAAAAAAAAAAAAGCTTGTAGGCTGCCTGCCTGGCTCAGGGCATGAGCGAAACTCTTGATCTCAGGGTTGTGAGTTCGAGCCCCATGTTGAATGTAGAGATTACTTAAAAAAAAAAAAAAAAAAAAGGTTACCACTAACCTTGAGGTCATCTTTGAGTTTTCCATCTGAATTTTGCATCAACCAAGTCCTCGTCATTCTTTCATATGCCTCTTGGATTTACCTTTTCCTGCTCATGTTTAAGGAACACATGAACGCTAAGTTCAGAATTACACAGAGTAAAAAGCGGAAGGTGCCCGTGGCTGTTTACAAACTCTTCCCATCCCAACGCAGCTGCCCAGCTCACTTTGCCATTCGTCTCGTCAAGAGGTGGCCTGTTTCCTCGTCCCTGAAAGTGGGCTGCCCTGGCACTTGCTCTGACTGACAGAACGTGGCGGTGGCAGACGTGCCAGGCCTCTGGCTTCAGCAGTCTTCTGCCTCTCCTCTCACGGCCCCAGGAACGCTGCCTGGGGCCCCCGGGAAGAAGCAGGTGCAGCCCACGGTGGCCACAGGCCACCAAGTACCCATCGCTGCGGCTGGGTCAGAGCTCAGGGGCCCCAGCGCGGGAGTGACCGGGCTGACCCGCGGAGGTGGGGAAAAGAATGTGCTGTTGGTTGTTTTGAGTCGCTCGCGCTAGGGGTGTTGTCACGCAGCAAGAGAACTGAAACCGCCCCCACCAGCCCTCCGATCCCCTCTTCCCAGACCGCTCCGGCGCGTTACAGACACCCCTGTGTACGTAAGTCCGCGAACTGAGACACTCCACGCGCCCACGCACTTCCGTGTGGATACACACGGGCCACGCAACTCGCGAGTCCCCGCAGAGCACGCTGGTGGGTGCCGCCATTTTTGCACCTACGCCTCACTGATGGGCGTTCAGCCCGCTTCAGATGTTTCGCGGCTCCAAACGGCGTCCAGTGAGCATCCCCGGGCCTTCGTGTCTCCCCGCTCCAGTCGGCCCAGTCCGCCACTCCGCGTCAAGGGTGGGGGGAGGGGGGGCAGAAACAGGACGTCCGTGGCTGAGGGCCTCCTGGATTAAGTCCCTGCAGGGTTTTGGCCTCACCCCTCTCCTCTCAAGAAGACAGAGACGCGGGTCTGCACCAGGGCCACCACCGTTCCGCTGCCCTTTCCTACCCCACCCCCCCCCCCCCGCCACGGTTAACGGGTGGGAGATGAGACACAAAGGGGGGCTTATAAAGGAGACGGAGACTGGGCCGTGCGTCGGGAACGCCGGAAAGCACATGGACCCCAGCGGGCTCCTCCGGGGGCCCGTCGCAGAGGGCGTGCACTCATCTGGCACCCCACGGGCCCTCTGTGCCGTCTGGGGGTGCTGCTGAATCTGCGTGATTGGCCGAGGTGTCGCAGGGAAGGGTGTGAGCGTGAGTGTGGGTGTCTGTGACGGCGAGGAGGGTGCTGGGAATGGGCCCTGCTCCCCCAGAGGGATTTCTGCCAGAGGACTGTGTG
This sequence comes from Felis catus, assembly GCF_018350175.1. Classification (NCBI taxonomy): domain Eukaryota; kingdom Metazoa; phylum Chordata; class Mammalia; order Carnivora; family Felidae; genus Felis; species Felis catus. The sequence goes on from NC_058373.1 coordinate 122,197,715, forward strand.
TGCGAGTCGTGGGGGCTGCTGCTGACGGGGCGCTGTATGTGCCTGAGTGTGGATGTGACCAAACTCGGCGATATGCTGCTGTTAAATGAAGCGAGGCATCGCCATGGCAACACAGCTCTCTGCTCCCAGCCAGATGCCAAAGCCCTTAAATTATATTTTTCTGGCTGAAAGCACCTCGATCGCCTCTAGTCTCCAAAGCAATGGGGCTGTGGGGGCACCAGATGCCTCGCCCTCATCTCCAACCTCTCAACAAAGCCCAAGAGGTGATAAGGGGAGGGGAGATGTGGCTGGGGCACTGATGAATTTTGTGTGGGGGTAGCCTCTGGTGAAGGGGGTGGGGGGAGCCCTAGACAGGCCCCACTTCTGTTACCTCCTGGTCCAGTGATCCCGGGGAGGGGGGGGGCCAACATTCTCCAGCACTTCATTCTAGAAGGCAAATTGTACGGTGAATGTCAATAGAGGTGCCAGTCATTTTTTCCACTAATCATTTCCTTGCCTTCTGTCCACTGTCCTCCCTCTGGTTTTGAAGAGGAAAGTATCCCTGCCTCCTGGGCCACAGCCGACTGACTGGACTGGGGGTAGACAGCTGACCCAGAGAATAGCAGTCTGATTCTCTTCCAGCAATTTGGATTTGGGTTAACTATCTATCTGCAACCAACCTGGAAGGTCAGGGACTGAAGGTGCCACTTGGGGGCAGCCCCGTATAAGTAAAGTCAGCAAGGAGGGTCACAGTCAGACATAGTTACACGAGGACAGGCAGCGGGAAGCCAAGACCAGGGAGGGAGGGAGATGGGGGAGAGGGAAACAAGGCAGTTGCTGTGGTCCCGTCTTTCCTGATTCTAGTTCGCAGGGAGGCCAGGTGCACTTCCAGCCCGTGGTTGCTTTTCGTCATCTGCTGGGTTTGTGTCTTGTAGTGGAATGAGCCCTGATTAAAACATCAGGAGTACTTGGATAGGATTTGGCTGATGATGCTGGAAGTGCTTTTCTAGCCATATTCCTATTCAGGATAAGGAGCGGATCTCTCAAAAAAGGCTGCTTGGGGACACACACACACACACACACACACACACACACACACACACACACCAGGCTGCTACCTTTCTGCAGCCAGTTATTTGCAAAGAACTTTCATGATGCACAAAGTCTCATCAAGAGTATGACAAAGAGGGGCTCCTGGGTGGCTCAGCTAGTTAAGTGTCTGACTTTGGCTCAGGTCATGATCTTGCCATTGGTGAGTTCGAGCCCTGTGTCCAGCTCTGTGCTGACAGCTCAGAGCCTGGAGCCTACTTCAGATTGTGTCTCCCTCTCTCTGCCCCTCCCCTGCTCACTCTCTGTCTCTCTCTCTCAAAACTAAATAAAAAAACCAAAAAACAAACAAACAAAAAAAAACCACAACCAAACAAAAGAGTATGACAAAGAAAACTTTCTTCAATCAGCAACAGTATTTTGCTGAGCAGGTACCATGTACCAAGCAGTATTCTAGATGTCAGGGAAAGGTCAGTGAGCACGACAGGAAAAAGCCTGCCCTTAAGGAGCTTATTCTTTGGAGGACACAGATAATAGAGTGAACAAAAGGTGTAAGAGCAGACATTGCTAAGGGCTATGAACGAGATAAACGAATCTCTCAATGTGAGTAGGACAGAATCAGCTATTAAGGCTTGAAAAAAGTCCCCACAAGTTTCCAGATGAAACAAAAGAGATAATAAATAGCCTTCAGACAAAGAGGAGGGTAGTGAAGCTAATCCAGCTGAATTCTTTGTTGGCTCTTCTTTTACTTCCTACAGGGAGCCTTTCCCTGCCAATTCTGGATTAAGTGCCTCTCCCACTGCACCTTGCACTTGGCCCATCACAGCTTATGGTGTACTTATGGTGATTGCCTACTTATAAAGGTGTTTTCCCCCACTCACTGCAGGACCTGAGGGCAGAAACAATGCCTGTCACATTCACATAACACAGTGACTCACACTTCACAGACACTCAATAAATAGTTGCTGGATGAATAGACAAGGGCTGATGCCTGAGCGACAGCATCGATGCTGATGTTTCTTTTACCTCTGTGGGCAATTCTCCCACCCTGTGACCCCGCCAAAAGCACTAGTTCGTTAATAACACAGACATGGCATGTTGGTCTTCAGAGATGAAAGAAAATTATTCCACAGCCAAAAACCCAGGAGAGGTGGTTTGTCCACTCTTTTCCAGCTGTTGAGACTGGACCCTTTGGGCTGAGCACCTTTTAAAAATGAAGAAGCAAAGTCTGTAGGGCCTGTATCCGGTGGCTCTCAGGAAGTGCTGGGAGCAAGGAAAGCAGCCAGCCGCTGGTTGGGCACACTGCAGGCCTGATCTCACTTTGGGAACAGGACCGTTAACGTGTTAACAAAAGGGAACACACAACGCACCCAGGAAATGTACACACGCACAAACACCCACCAGTGTGCCAGAAAGAGATTTTACATCTCCTCCTCTGTCTCTCACCACAGAGCTAACAGAAAGAATATAACTTCTGGTTTCAATGGGATCTACCCCGCCATGTCCCTAGAAGAATACAGTCCTCCTTTCTTTCATGCGAGCACTGTGGTCCTCATAAACTGGTTCAACGTTGACTATTGTCCTGGCAATCAAAGCCAGCTGCCTTTCTTTCTTTTTCTTTCTTTCTTTCTTTCTTTCTTTCTTTCTTTCTTTCTTTCTTTCTTTCTTTCTTTCTTTCTTTTATTTTGAGAGAGAGATAGAGACCAAGTGGGGGAGGGGCAGAGAGAGAGGGAGACAAAATCCCAAGCAGGCTCTGTGTTCTCACCACAGAGCCTGATGTGGGGCTTGAACCCATGAACTGTGAGATCATGATCTGAGCCAAAGTCAAGAGTCAGAGGCTTAACCAACTGAGCCACCCAGGTGCCCTGGTATTTTCATCACAGAGGCAGAGCAAGGTTTCTAGCCACAACAAACTACTTGAGCTTAGGATGGATAAAAACATGACAGAAGCTGGTTCTCTAGCCTGGATAGGTGTGAGCAAACATTCTCCAACCAGCCCAAGGAGAACCCAACCCAGAGACTATGGCTGAAAGCTTCGTGGTACCTGCTGAGACCTGCTGCTTTCTGCATCACTTGACACGATACCAGATCTTATCTATAAAAAGGAAACCTCCAGAGTTTGGAGAAAGATGAATTTCCACCATTCCTTATTACCAAATGATTCTTTATAGGGTTTTCCATGCATAATTTAAAATACTTATATAGGTAATGCATAAATGTGCCTTATAAAGAAATCACACACACAAAAGCATGTAAAGAGTCCCCCTACCACTTCCCAGTCTCCTCCCTGCTGTTACATTCAGATGTATCTTTCCCGCCATGTATTTATAAACAGGTATGTACATATACAGATAATAGTCTTTTTAGTTTTTACATAGTATTTTTCATATATACATTTACATGTACATAATAGTTTAACACATTGGGTTTCTTCTTTCTTTTTTTTTTAGGCTTATTTATTATTTATTTTAAGAGAGTGAGTGGGGTAGGGGCAGAGAGAGAGGGAGAGAGAGAATCCCAAGCAGGGTCTGCACTGTCAGTGCAGAGCCCAATACGGAGCTCAAACTCACCAACTGTGAGATCATGACCTGAGCTGAAGTTGGACACTTAACTGAGCCACTCAGGCACCCCACAATTCTTTTTCTATTCACAATGACGTAAAAGATTTAGAAGGTCATTAATTTGCCAGATGAACTCAGTTGGTAGAGCCCCTGGCCACAGACAAATAGTAACATATAAGCTGAACCAGAAGTGTCCACCACGCAGTATGTGTTCATCAAAGCTGACAGAAACAGGTGACTGGGCCTTTGGCTTCTTTGCTGATGTTCTCTGCTCTTTACTGCCTCCCCTTCCTCCTCCTCCTCCCCATCCTCCTCCTCCTCCTCCTCCTCCTTCTCCTCCTTCTCCTCCCCCTCCCCCTCCTCCTCCTTTTATAACATAAAATACAGGGGCACCTGGGTGACTCAGTGGGTTAAGCGTCCAGCTTCGGCTCAGGTCATGATCTCGCGGTTCGTGAGTTCAAGCCCATGTCGGGCTCTGTGCTGACAGCTCAGAGCCTGGAGCCTGCTTCCGATTCTGTGTCTCCCTCTCTCTTTGCTCCTCCCCCACTCATGCTCTATCTCTCCCTCTCTCTCTCTCAAAGATAATTAAACATTAAACAATACTTTATAGCATAAAATATAAGCATTTTTATTTTAGGGCACAAAATCATAAACCAAAACTTTACTTGGGGAGTTTGGCCAAAAATACAAAAATATATAGAAGGGAAAGTATATTTAACTAATACCGTGTGCATTTTTACAATAGAGCATGTAACATTTGGATTCAGAGTTTTAACTATAGTAACCTCATCTGTTTGGTAGTGATTTTTTAAATGTTTATTTTTTAATTTTTAAAAAAAAAAATTTTTTTTTTTCAACGTTTATTTATTTTTGGGACAGAGAGAGACAGAGCATGAACGGGGGAGGGGCAGAGAGAGAGGGAGACACAGAATCGGAAACAGGCTCCAGGCTCTGAGCCATCAGCCCAGAGCCTGACGCGGGGCTCGAACTCACCGACCGCAAGATCGTGACCTGGCTGAAGTCGGACGCTTAACCGACTGCGCCACCCAGGCGCCCCTATTTTTTAATTTTTTTATTTTCAATTTACATCCAAGTTAGTTAGCATATAGTGCAGCAATGATTTCAGAAGTAGATTCCAGTGATTCATCCCCTATGTATAACACCCAGTGCTCATCCCAACAAGTGTCTTCCTTAATGCCCCTTCCTCATTTATCCTATTCCCCCCACAACCCCTCTAGCGCCCCTCAGTTTGTTCTCCATATTTAACAGTATCTTATGTTTTGTCCACCTCCCTGTTTTTATATTATTTTTGCTTCTCTTCCCTTGTGTTTATCTGTTCTGTGTCTTAAAGTTCTCATATGAGTGAAGTCATGTGATTTTTGTCTTTCTCTCACTGACTAATTTTGCTTAGCACAATACACTCCAGTTCCATCCACGTAGTTGCAAATGGCAAGATTTCATTCTTTTTGATTGCCGAGTAACACTCCATTGTGTGTGTGTGTATATATATATATATATACACCGTATTTTCTTTATCCATTCATCCACTGATGGACATTTGGGCTCTTTCCATACTTTGGCTATTGTTGATAGTGCTGCTATAAACATTGGGGTGCACGTGCCCCTTCAAAACAGCACTCCTGTATCCCTTGGATAAATACCTAGTAGTGCAATTGCTGGGTCGTGGGGTAGTTGTATTTTTAATTTTTGGAGGAACCTCCATACTGTTTCCCAGAGTGGCTGCCCAGATTGCATTCCAACCAGCAGTTAACACATTGGGTTTTAACTGTGTATAATGTTGCAATTCTTTATTTTTCAAATAACCAATGCATCTTGGAGCCCTTTCTGGCAGCCATTCTTGTGAAGGGGTACATAGTATTAATGTCCCATAGTGTACATGAACCATAATTCAATTAACTCTTTCCCTACTAACATTTGGGTTTGGTCCAGTTTTCCACTATTATGAACAACACTGTGATGAACATTTTTTTACACATACCATTGTGTCTCTGCTCAGGCATTTCTATAGGGAAGATACCTGGAAGCAGAATTGCCAGATCAAAGTTTCGCTAAACACGGACAATGGCCTTATTGATTGACATTCCCCACTGTAGTGTATAAGTGTTCATTTTCATACATCCCATCGACTGTGGATATCCATTCATTATACAAATATATATTGAACAACTACTACGGGCCAGGCACTGTCCTAGAAAAGTAGGGCACATTTCTGCTTTATGTCACTTACAGTGTAGTAGAGGGAAACAATAAACAATTTAGGTCATATTTTCTTTATGATGAAAATATGTCATGTCATATTTTCTTATGTCTTATGTCATATTTTCTTTATGATGAAAGCATGATTTCTTTAGTAAATTATGTAGAATGTTATGTCATAAATGCTATAAAAGAATAGAGTATGGCAAAGAAAATTAGGAACGCCTGTGGGGTTGAGATTTTGAATAGGCTAGTCAGGAAGGTGTCCCCAAGGTAATATTTGAACCTTTGAAGAAGTGAGAGTGTGAATTCCCAGCAAAGGAAACAGCCCAGTGCCAAGGCTCAGCACAGGAATGTGCTAGGTCTGTTCAGAGATGTAGTAAAGAGGTCACTGTGGCTTGAACAGAGTGGCTGGGAGGATCAAGAGAAAATGAAGGCCAGGGTGGGTAGGGACTTGTAGGTAATGGAGTGATATTAGAAAGTTTTGAGCACAAGAGTGACATGCTCTGCCTTAGTGTAATGGCCTTGCCCTGGCTTCTCTGTTAAGAGTAAACTATAGGATCAGGGGTACAGGAGCATGGAAGGAGCCAGTGAGGAGGCTCCTGCAATAAACCAGTTGGGATATGGGAGGGCCTTGGGCCAGGGTAGTAGCAGTGAGGTGAAAAGAAGTGGTTAGATTCTGGATACTTAGAAGGTAGAGCCAATATTTACTGTGGGATTAGGGTGAGAGAGAGAGGAGTCAGATTATAATCTCCTTGCTTTTGCCAAGTGGACGAGCACAAGTTTACATCTCATGCTTTTAGTTTTCGTTTCCCTGTCTACTAGTGAGGTTAGCTTCTTTTCACGTGTTTACTGACTGCTTGTTTTCTTGAGAAGTTTCAGTTTTCCTTACCTTTCCTCTGGTTCATGCAATGATTTCCTTAACAAAATCTTGTCTGTGGGGTAATTTTGCTTTATGTTTATCCAGATTCTGAAGTTAATTTCTCATTTTAGAAATACAGCATTGTTGGAGCTGCTGAGTGGCTCAGTTGGTTAAGTTTCTGACTCTTGATTTCAGCTCAGGTCATGATCTCAGTTTGTGGGATTGAGCCCCGTGTTGGGCTCTGCACTGACAGCATGGAGCCTGCTTGAGACTTTCTCTCCTTCTCTCTCTCTGCCCCTCCCCTGCTCACACACCCTCTCTCTCTCAAAAATAAACTTAAAAAAAACCAAACAGCATTGCTGAGCCTGTAGGTAACCTGGGATTACTCAGTCAAATCTCTTTATAGATGAGAAAACGCAGGCTCAGTCGAGTGACTTATTCAAGGTCACACAGCTCAGTGTTAGAGCTGTTACTAAATTTTAGTTTTCCTGATCACTGCTCTATTTCAATTTCCATCAACTATACCATCTTAAATCTTTTTTTTTTTACCAATAAAACTAATGAGAGTCAACAAACTCATCTCCAAGAGGGTTCAAATTTGGATAGGATAGCTGATCAAAAGGAATGTCAATAAAAATGTACCACCCAGGCTAAGACACTAGATTTGCATTGCTTTTTTTTTTTTCCCACCATAACCTTTGGAACAGGAGAAAACAGGCAGGGTGTCTTTCCTGCCTGCTGGCCCTCTGGCTCCCGAGCCACACTGAGATCAATAATCATTCAGGCTCCTTTCCGCCTCATTACCATTCTAATTCTCCTTAGTCGAATCCACCGAAGGTGTAATTTTTTTTTCCAACTCTAATAAACCAAGCTTTCAGATTAAGGGAAAAGAAAAAAGGGATAAAGCCAGCTTATCTTAGTGAAAAACGAATTGGGAAAATTAGGACATGCAAGCCAGTTCTTGCTGAGTCTGGTTTGTTCAGCAATACAGCTGTCTCACTGAGGACCTGGGGTCCTTCTAGGAAAAACCCTGTGTAGGGTGCTGGAACCAGGCAAGAGGCTCTACTGAAATAATAAGCAAAATGTCTAAAGAGGATCCATCTTTTTTTTTAATTTTTAAAAAATGTTTATTTTGAGAGACAGAGAGACAAGAGTGAGCAGGGGAGGGGCAGAGAGAGAGGGAGACACAGACTCTGAAGCAGACTCCAGGCTCTGAGCCGTGAGCACAGAGCCTGATGCAGGGCTTGAACTCATAAACTGTGAGATCATGACTTGAGCCAAAGTCGGATGCTTAACCGACTGAGCCACCCAGGTGCCCCTGAAGTTGGATGCTTAACCCACTGAGCCACCAGGCATGCCACAAGACAATCCATCTTAATCAGACTTTTTTTTTGTTAACCAGGCTCCACACCCAACTTGGGGCTTGAACTCAGGACCCTGAGATGGGGACTCCTATGCTCTGATGGACCAGCCATTTTGTTAAAAACAAGAGGAAAAACAGAGACTGAAAGGGCCCAGGCTGGGAAGTGCTGAGGGCACACACTTGGAAAGGTGAGCAGACACTAGACAAAGCTACTGCTCCTGAGCTCTGCGGGTCCAGATCTGCTCCCTTTCAAAAAGCATCACAAAGGCCTTCTTCCAAAGAGCAGTTATGCCTGTTACAGAAAAGTTAGGAGATCTAAAAATACGCTAACCCTCTAGCCTTTTCTGTGCATGTACACTTTGTGCATACAAAAAACTGGCAAAATGCTATGCATACTGTTTTTAAGCTGTTTTCTCAGTTAACTTATTGAGCATTTCCTCCATGGATTTAATGTCTCTAAGACATGACTGATAGTGGCTGTGTATTTTATTACATAAATTTTCCTCAAACAAGCCTCTTTTGTTAGACAATGTTGATGTGCTTAGATTTGGAGACTGACAAATTTCAAGTAGAGGCAGAATTGCCAGATTGGAGTATTTCTTAAAGAAAAAAGAAAAACAACCAAAACCCTCACAAACATTTATTTAAAAAAGAAAGATTTAGAAGGATTTTCAATGTAAAAAAAATTAGAAATACAGAAAATAAAATAAACAACTATATTCCCATCAACATTCACATTTTGTATGCATATGCTTTGTTTTTTTTTAAAAACATGTAAACATTCTATACAAAATTATGCATGGTTTCATAACAGAATTTTCTCATTAAATATATAGTAAGAGTATTTTCTCAGATATCTACCGCTTCTTCTAAAACATAACTTTTATTTTTTTATTTTTTTAGTGTTTATTTTTGAGAGAAAGAGAGAGAGAGAGAGAGACAGACAGAGTGAGAGTGGAGGAGGGGCAGAGAGAGGAGACACAGAATCCGAAGCAGGCTCCAGGCTCTGAGCTGTCAGCACAGAGCCCGACATGGGGCTCAAACTCATGAACCGTGAGACCCTGACCTGAGCCGAAGTCAGATGCTTAACTGACTGAGCCACCCAGGTGCCCTGAAAACATAACTTTTAATGGCTACAGACTTCCACTGTACGGGTATAGCACACACTCACTAGCACAGAACCACAAAGGCAGGTACTTTGTGCAAAGAACAGCACCTCTTGCATAGAAAACAGTGCTCAATAACCACTTACTGAATGAATACATGAATTTACCAATCAACTCCTGGATATCGAGCTTATTTTGGACTTTCACTATTACAAACATTCTTACACAAACATCTTGTGAACAGTGCTACTTCCTTACACTCAGTTCCTAGAAGTGACATTTATTGGGTTAAATGGTACACATTGTAAAACAGATTTAAGACCATCTGACTTATCATCAAACCACATCACTTCTGAGAGGACAAGGGGACAGAATTTAGGACTGTGATAACATTCCCACCAGCAGAGTATCCTATGAGTATCAGTTTCCCCAGGCTTAACACTGTGACTCCATTTTTAAAAAAAATTTTTAATGTTTATTTATTATTGAGAAACAGAGACAGAGCATGATTTGGGGGAGGGGCAGAGAGAAGGGGAGACACAGAATCCGAGGCAGGCTCCAGGCTCCAAGCTGTCAGTGCAGAGCCCTACGCGGGGCTTGAACTCACAAATCGCGAAATCATGACCTGAGCCAAAGTCAGACGCTTAACCAACTGAGCCATCCAGGTGCCCTGTGACTCTACTCTTGACATCCCATACATCCTAGATTGTACTGAGTATCACTCTGCATCTTTGTTATAAAATAATGAATAAAAAAAAAGATCTTCCCCTTGGTCCCTTCTCCTGGTCTCAGGTTCCTTAGTCTAGGGGTCATTCGAGCATGACAAAGCAACCATGGGTTGTCTATAAATGAATGTGACTGTAGGGGGGCTTGGGTGGCTCAGAGGGTTAGGCGATCAACTTCAGGTCATGATCTCAGTTCATGAGTTCAAGCCCCGCGTTGGGCTCTGTGCTGACAGCTCAGAGCCTGGAGCCTGGTTCGGATTCTGTGTGTGTGTGTGTGTCTCTCTCTCTGCCCCTCCCCTGCTTGCGGTCGGTCTCTCAAAAATAAACATTAAAAAATTTTTTTTAGAAATGAATGTGACTGTGTTCTCATAACACTATTTATGGACACAGAAATCTGGATTTCCTCTAATTTTCATAGGTCACAAAAATATTATTCATTTAATTTTTTTCTCCCCAGCCACTTAAAAATGTAAAAACTATTCTTAGTCTGTGGGCAGTACAAAAACAGGAAGTGGGTCAGAATTTGCTGACTCTTGACTTAGAAAATGTCTGGTAGACAACTAAAACAAACCTAGGGGATCACCGTCATGGAAATGTGGAAGAAATCATCAATTTTTCCTTTTTCCTGAATTGCATAATTTTCTGCTTGCTGTCAAAGTAGAGATGCAGTATATACATCTCCAACTATGTTCCTCATAAAAACAGACATAAATAAAAATGAGAGAGAATTTAATGGTATACACAAGTTTGCCCACTGTCCCACTCAATCGGCACATCCTTAGAGGGAGCACAGGCTGGGAGACTGGCTGCTATTCCCTCGGTTCGCCGCAGTTTCCACATGCTTTTCACAGCATACATATCTCACCTCATGGAGTGTGAGTTTACATTTTGAGTATGTACTTTTTTGTACCACACTGGTCCTAAACACAAGCCAACACCTTTATCTGATACTCAACTGAATAAAGAACCAACTATCCTAATGCTGAAGGATAGGCTGATCTACTGGATTTGCTAATGACAGTATGTTCGTTTCTAGTGGGTCACATATAATGTACACTATGGAAAATTTAAGGGATTTTTCCAGTGGTAATTTTAATTACATAAAATTTTCCTATCATGCACTAAGTTTAGAGCCTTGCTACTTACACATAAGGGATGAATCTATTTTTATTTCTTAGAAAACAAGGATTAAAACATGAACTCAATATACAATGTTCCTAAGGAAAAAAAAAAAGAAGGCAGGACAGAGGAATGAAGGTTTGCCGCAAGCAGCAGGTAGCCAAGTGGCTTCCAGCCAGTCGTCCACATAAACAAACAAACAAACAAACAAACAGGGATGTTTCTAAGAGCCCACGTAATAATAAAATATTGACACTACATTTCTAGAAAGGAGCACTAAATTCCCATTATCATTTGAAATATTAATATTCCCTAGAAGATGGTAGTAAATATTATCTTCATCTCTGAATGAGGAAACGGCGGTCCGGAGTCCAGAGAAATGGAGAACAACTCAGCTAAGGGTACTGTGATTCAAGTTGCTGGGGGCACAAAGATTAACACTTGGTGCTTCATGCATTTTCCAAGCTGTCCACAATCACAAAAGACAGCAGTGACTGGAATATCAAAGCAGATTCTCTCTTGTGTGACAGTCACAAAGAATACTTAGGGCAGAGCAGGATGGTATAGGGCAGAAACAGCTGGAGGGCTTCTACAGCATGAACAATGCAGCAAGTAAAAATAGGAAAAAACTAATCCCAGATATGTTAACCCTCAAAAATAGATACAGATCTTTAATTTAAAATAGAGAAAGTTTATTCATGGAGAAAACAGTTACAGAACACCCTTGGGGCTTTTTTAGTCCAACAATTAAAATTGCATTTAAAAAGTCAACAGGAAGAGTTTAGACCTAAAAGAAATCCGGAGAAACTCCTATTCCCCTTTCCTTGGATTTAGGTATACTTTATCTTTTAGGCAAGACAGACAACTATGATTGATTTCTTTTCTAGGAGATGAGATGTCTAGTTCCGCTATCTTAATGTGTATAGGACTCTTTTGTGAAGGCCAGAAAAGCTGGAAGAGAAAATCGCAGACTCTGAGGATGGCTAGTAGGATGAAAGGGAGGCGAACAGTTGGCTCTTGGAAGCACAATCTAACCACAAATCACCAGATGGGGTAGTGGCAGGGACTTAACGTTATGTTTCCCATTAATAAAATCTGAGGTATTTAATAAAGCTCCATTAATGTGGAAACTCACTTCTACCTCCCCCAGAGGTAACGGCAGAGGCTGAGAGGGCTGTTCTGGAAGGTCAAAGCTCCTTGGACTTCTCACGTACATTAGTGCCAACACCTAACCAGACTGGACCATAGCAAACGGTCTCTGAGCAGAGTGATGAATTGCTTTCCTCTTCAGGATGGGTTCCAAGGCAACAGTGTGATCGATGATGAGTTTTTCCCTGTTTTTGGCTTGTCTTGGTGCTGAAGTCTACAGCAATACAAAAAGTGTGGTCATTTACTTAAGACCTGCCTGAGCAAAAGAACGGGCTCTCCAAGTCTCAGCTGTCAGGGTTTAATTTTGCTCGTTTTACTTGGCTATTCTCATCATCCAGATGGCAGAAACCTTCTGTGGTGATGTCTCTTTTCTTCTCCTCTGTGGGTTCCGAAGGGAAGTCCTGGTCTATGGCCAATACCTGTCGGACAGTCATGTTAACACGAGCCGTTTTCAAGTAGCTGGTGCATACCTGCCAGTCCTCCTCAGAGCAGGGCTCTACCACTGAGTCTCTGGGGAGGACGGCTGGGAGAGGCGTCTCCAGGCAGCAAGGCAGGCCTTCCCCCTGAGAACTTGGGAGGACCCTCGGGACTGCATGGTTCAACAGGCGGCTGAAACCTGACATTACCATGATGTCACCGCTGTGCATAAACATGGCCGTGGGGGCTTCATCTCTTTTGAGACCACCCAGGAGAAAGATAGCAGACTGTCCGAAGCTACGAGAAAATAAGTAAAACAATACACAGTAGTAAGTTTCTGTTACTAACCGTGGCTGGGAAAGTTATTGCCAACTGTACTTTTTTCTAATTTCAGCCTGATATTTATTGCTTGCACATCCTTTTCAAACTGTGCTAAGACCCTTCTCTTCTGGCTTGTGTAAGTGACCAACCCATGATCTGCTGCTTACACTTATAATAGCCCACAGTACTGCTGCAAAATAAAATTTAAAGCAGTTAAACAAGTAGATTAAAAATTTTAGTATTACCCATATAAATTTTAGTGATGTACTTTTTAAAAAAAATTTTTAATGTTTATTTTTGAGAGAGAGAGAGAGAGAGAGAGAGAGAGAGAGAGAATGCGTACGAGAGGCGTAGAGAGAGGGGGAGACACAGAATCTGAAGCAGGCTCCAGGCTCTGAGCTGTGAACACAGAAACTGACGTAGGGCTTGAATCCACAAACCATGAGACCATAACCTGAGCTGAAGCCAGATGCTTAACCGACTGAGCCACCCAGGTGCCCTGTGTGATGCACTTTCAAGATTTAAGCCTTCCAATAAACTGAGTCCTTTACTATATTTATCATGCTTGTTCACTTTAAAGATAGGACAATTAATAAAAGACTCTGTTCAGGCACTTTATTTGTGAGATACAGGTGTAGCACTTTGCCCAATTTCATGTATGTTTAGGGAGACAAGGCGAGTAAACTACTCGGGGTTCTGTGCTTTCTCTTCCCTAGTCCAAACAGGTCGCTCACTTTGCCTTACAGCCTTCCACTGCCTATTCCACACACCACTGACGATACCTGTCAATACAAAAGGCAGATTCCACACATCTTAAACAGAAATATAACTGTAATTTGGTCATTACTCTTAAGGACTAGGCAAATTTTACTTATAACACTGTTAAGATGCCCAAGAGTAAAAGATTAGAGAGTCCAACTATTTCTTAAAGTTATAGCTTTTATTTATTTATTTTAGCTTAAAAACGCCTTAAAAAAGGAATGAAGTTTTAGGCAGTAATCCCAAATCCCTGGAACCAGCTTACCTGAAAGACAGCAGGGGTTTGGAGTGATCTAGTTCAGATCTGTCTACATGGATTCCCAGAGTGGAGTCCAATCGGTAGTAATTTAGGATGCCTGCCTCGGCTCGGAAACCCTGAAATCCACAGGCTGCAGCTACTTGCTCTGAGAGGAAAGCCAGGTCAGAAGGGAAAGGTGTATAATGATCGGCTGAGTATTTCTTTGATAAAAGTAGGGAAAATAAGAAAAATAAACAATGATCTCAGGAAAATAGGAAACTGTGGCAGAAAATTAATTACCGCTTTAAAATGATCTAACTTACATGTAATTCTAACACAGCATGATTTATCCATCTGTTTTTGAGGCATCCGGTAATCTTATAATGAGACATTCAAAATACTGAGCACCTGACATGAATAGTCACTTCTCTAAACAAGACACCCAGATGGCCAACAGGCACATGAAAAGATGCTCAATGTCAGTCCTCATCAGGGAAATACAAATCAAAACCACACTGAGATATCACCTCACACCAGTCAGAGTGACTAAAATGAACAAATCAGGAGACTATAGATGCTGGAGAGGATGTGGAGAAATGGGAACCCTCTTGCACTCTTGGTGAGAATGCAATCTGGTGCAGCCGCTCTGGAAAAGTGTGGAGGCTCCTCAAAAAATTAAAAATAGATCTACCTTCTGATTGAGCACTAGCACTGCTAGGAATTTACTCAAGGGATACAGGAGTGCTGATGCATAGGGGCACTTGTACCCCAATGTTTATAGCAGCACTTTCAACAATAGCCAAATTATGGAAACAGCCTAAATGTCCATCAACTGATGAATGGATAAAGAAGTTGTGGTTTATATACATAATGGAATACCACTTGGCAATGAGAAAGAATGAAATATGGCCTTTTGTAGCAATGTGGATGGAACTGGAGAGTGTTATGCTAAGTGAAATAAGTCAAACAGAGAAAGACAGATACCACATGTTTTCACTCTTATGTGGGTCCTGAGAAACTTAACAGAAGACCATGGGGGAGGGGATGGGGAAAAAAAGTTACAGAGAAGGGAAGGAGGCAAACCATAAGAGACTCTTAAAAACTGAGAATAAACTGAGGGTTGATGGGGGATGGGAGGGAGGGGAAAGTGGGTGATGGGTATTGAGGGCACCTGTTGGGATGAGCACTGGGTGTTGTATGGAAACCAATTTGACAATAAATTTCATATTAAAAATAAACCATTAAAAAAAAAGAAAAACAAAATACTGAGCACCTATAACATGGCAGGCACCATGTCATGCAGTGATAAATTAAACAAGTTCACCCTGTATGGAGTCTATACATGAAACAATTATTATGTCTCTCTCTTGTATACTTTAATCCCAAATAGGATCATTCTCTTAAGATAAAAGAGCAACTTGGGGTGCCTGGGTGGCTCAGTCGGTTGAGCGTCCGACTTGGGGTGCCTGGGTGGCTCAGTCGGTTGAGCGTCCGACTTCGGCTCAGGTCGTGATCTCACGGTTTGTGAGTTCGAGCCCCGTGTTGGGCTCTGTGCTGAAAGGTCAGAGCCTGGAGCCTGCTTCTGCTTCTGTGTCTCCCTCTCTCTCTGCCCCTAACCCACTCGCATTCTGTCTCTGTCTCTGTCAAAAATAAATAAACATTAAAAAAAAAAAAAAAAAAAAAGATAAAAGAGCAACTCAAAACTGTCACTGCCAAGAGGTACATGATGACTAAATGTAATGTGATGTCCTGGAACAGAAAAAGGACATCAGTTAAAAACTAAGAAAACTGAGGGGCGCCAGGGTGGCTCAGTTGGTTAAATAGCCAACTTTAGCTCAGGTCATGATTTTGTGGTTCATGAGTTCGAGCCCGTGTCAGGCTCTGTGCTGGAAGCTCAGAGCCTGGAGCCTGCTTTGGATTCTGTGTCTCCCTTTCTCTTTGCCCCTCCCCCACTCACCCTCTGTCTCTCAAAAATAAATAAACATTAAAAAAAATCTAAGAAAACTGAATGAAAAGCTAAGGAAATGTGAATGAAATATGGACTTCACCATTATAATAATGTATTAATATTGGTTCATTAGGTAAGACAAAGATACCATAATAATGTAAGATGTTAATAATAGGGAAAACTGGGTGTAAGGTATATGAGAACTCTGTACTATCTTTTCAACTTTTCTGCAAATCTAAAACTATTCTAAAATACAAAGCTTATTAAAAAAAAAAGCAACTCAAACATGATAGCCAGTTTGGTTTTAGGACCTTCAGCCCATATATGGCCTACTGCCAATTTCATTGGTCAATTTGACAAGATGCCATGCTCAAAACTTTGGAACTGAAACTGACTTATACCGTGGTCAAGGCAGGACCTTAAAATGGAAGTAATTTTCAGCATTCATCTCTCTGAACTGTTTTTAGCACATAAAGATCACAAATATCCTTCTCTTAAAAAAAAAAAAAAAAGAAAAAAAAAAAAAAGAAAAAAAAAAGAGGCCAGAAGACTCTTTCTCTCCAAAACCCAGCAATTCAGGAGCACGTCAAGGTGGTAGACGAGGGTGAGGGCTACCCCAGTGAGGTAAGCCTGCAGCAGCCCCAATCCCCTTTGTCTCGCTGCTGCTCTCACATCGCCCTTTGCCCAATCAACCTCAAAATGATTAGAAAACCCACTTCTGTCTTAAATCTCCGCGAGTGTCCTGATGTACCCCAGCTGTAGCAAAGCTCTGGAGAGAATGTATTTACTTTGGCCAGAAGTGAGCTTTAACTTGAGGTTAAGGATGCGATAAGTCTTTGATGGATGGCCAAGTCTCCTCAGTTGAAATTTCTCTTTTATTTTTTCCTTCTCCTTTTCCTGAACTGTAAATAAGAGTTCCTATTTATTCTTGAAGAGAACTTTAAGGGATTTTCTCCACCCTTTCAAGTTTCAGTTCTTCACAAGATCAACTACTCAGAGCCGCTGTTCCAACACAAGGCTGGCTGTGCTGTGATCAAAGAAGTGCCTTTGTGGGCTTCTAACTCCATCCAAACTGTCTATCCACTAGTCTTCTTATGTCTCTTCCACTTTTCTCTGCTTACTCATTTAGTTTCTGGTAATTTTTCACTCCACATTTTTCTTAGTAAATGAGAGTACCTTTAAGTCCTGGGGGAATAACAGTACCACCATAAAAATAACATCATAAAAAACAATGAGCTAACATTTACTGTGTTAATGCATTTAACTGCACAGAACAGCCTAGCACTGCTGTTATGCGGGCATTGAGCCTCTGACTCTCACACCCACCTTATGAGGTAGGCACTATCCTATTCAATATTGAATACTGAATATTCATATTCAATCCTGGGCTGGCTAAGCCAGAAAGAATCACGGGCTATTTCCCCAAACACAGATATCTATATTTCCACTGAATCTGCATCACTGAAAGTAAGAATTATATCATGAACATTTCTGAGCAACATTTATCCTTATTTTGAGCAGTTAAATGTATTTGTTAATAAGCTGGTTTCACTGAAACTATGGAGCTTTCAGAAAGTAACTAGTTAGTGGGAAGATGGGTCTATACCATTCTGTTTATTCAGTTTGTTCTAAGAATTAGTCCTTCCACTTGGTGGCAAACATCTCATGGAGACAGGCTGCCAGTGATAAAGGAGGAACTTTTGGAAGCAGAGAGGTCAGGAAAGGAAATTGTACTTTAAGAAAAGAGAACTTTGTTTAGGACATTTTTTCCCATCTGTGTCTTACTCAGACCTTATATAGCAGGCAAAGGTGTCTTTTTTGAGTTCATGGAAAAGTACACCAGAAGTATATGGAGCTCCTTTTTTTACACCAAATAGGTATCGTGTAGAAAATACAGACTCTTAGCATAACACTCTCTAGTTCCAACCACATCACTACAAAAGGCCGTATTTCATTCTTTCTCATTGCCAAGTAGTATTCCATTGTGTATATAAACCACAACTTCTTTATCCATTCGTCAGTTGATGGACATTTAGGCTCTTTCCATAATTTGGCTTTTGTTGAAAGTGCTGTTATAAACATTGGGGTACAAGTGCCCCTGTGCATCAGCACTCCTGTTTCCCTTGGGTAAATTCCTAGCAGTGCTATTGCTGGGTCAGAGGGTAGATCTATTTTTAATTTTTTAAGGAACCTCCACACTGTTTTCCACGGTGGCTGCACCAGTTTGCATTCCCACCAACAGTGCAAGAGGGTTCCCGTTTCTCCACATCCTCTCCAGCATCTATAGTCTCCTGATTTGTTCATTTTAGCCACTCTGACTGGTGTGAGAATGTATCTCAGTGTGGTTTTGATTTGTATTTCCCTGATGAGAAGTGATGTTGAGAAAGACAGATACCATGTGTTTTCACTCTTATGTGGATCCTGAGAAACTTAACATAGGACTATGGGGGAGGGGAAGGAAGGAAAAAAAAAAAAAAGAGAGGGAGGGAGCCAAATCATAAGAGACTCTTAAAAACTGAGAATAAACTGAGGGTTGTTGGGGGGTGGGAGGGAGGGGAAAGTGGGTGATGGGCACTGAGGAGGGCACCTGTTGGGATGAGCACTGGTGTTTATATGGAAACCAATTTGACAATAAATTTCATATTAAAAAAAAAAAAGAAATTGCCAGGGTTCATATCCATCCTAACCAATGATGTATTTTCCACACAATCACTCAAAGTATATAAGTCAAATCACCTACCAATTCTAGATGATCTTCTTTGCTGTCAAATTTATTAAAATCTGTGCTTTTGCTTA
Organism: Felis catus; assembly: GCF_018350175.1. NCBI lineage: Eukaryota > Metazoa > Chordata > Mammalia > Carnivora > Felidae > Felis > Felis catus. The sequence continues at coordinate 122,216,322 of NC_058373.1, forward strand.
AAGACCTCTGGTAGACAAAGACAATGTATAAAGATATATCTATAACTATAAACATATCTCAACATGTATTAAATTATTTGACGGAAAAAAAAAAGAAAATACAAGCTCAACAAACACTAAACAATAATGGAAATAAAGATTTTAATTGAGAATTGTTCTTAAATACAATAAAGAAAAATCTATATCCCTGAAATGTACTTAGAGCACCAATGACTTCTGATGAAATAATATAATGTAAGGGCATTTGAAGAAGAAAATTCATCCTGGGAAAAATTACTCATTCCTCTTGAGATACTGTTATCAAGAGGATTTTAAGAGACAGATGAAAGAGATCCCTGCACAAATGGATAATCTGATACTTTAAAATAGTGGCCAGGAAGAAATCCAATCACTGAGCCCAAGGAGTGTAAAAAGTGGAAGACAATGGAATTAGCAAGAAAATGTGAATACCTTACTGTCCCAGTTATAATGGTAGCCTAGGGTCACCCAGCGCAACTTCTCTAGTAAACTTCGGGGTCTCCGTTTATTCACTTCCTTAAGCCTGTGAAGATTAGGGACAAAAGAGGAATGAATTATTCACCTCAATTGGCAGCAAAGGCTCTCTGCCTGGAGTAAATCTGCTTTCCTTGGTATAAGCTGTTGGCCAAGATCTTGATAGGAAAAATGAGAAAAGACAAATGAGTTGACCAAGAATATAATAACACTAAAAAAACATGTTAGCATCTCTCATTTTCAGTCCTTGTTCTAAATCCTCTGCTAAACGGGATCAATTTTAAGTGGCAAGTCTCCGGCATCTCAATAATGACAAAATAAGAATAACAACAGAAATGTTTTTACCCATCCACTGGAAATGGGACCACAGACACTACGGGTAATTGCAAAATTGGCTAACAGAGCATGTTCTATTTGGTTTGCTAAAAGTGGGGTATGATTAATCATAGGTATCACTATGTCTAATGATGGTGGCTTCCCAGAATTATAGGTTGGGGGAGAAAGTTTGGCAAAATATAGTATACAACCAAAAATAACTGGTTTAACAAGATTTCTTTAACCCTATAAAACAGCTTAGATAATTGAGGCTTAGCTAACAATTAAGGACCACTGTAATTGATTTGGTTCCGACCATCCATTTCAAAACACAGGGGGTTTCTGTAAAACAGAGAGATGCACTTCCTGCAATTACATCCTGTCTCATCAAATCTATGGGATTAACTATGTTTTTCCTTTTCTTTTAATGTTTATTTATTTTTGAGAGAGAGAGAGACAGAGGTCAAGCAGGGGAGGGGCAGAGAGAGAGAGGGTGACACAGAATCCGAAGCAGGCTCCAGGCTCTGAGTTGTCAGCACAGAACCTGACGCAGGGCTTGAACTCACGAACTGCAAGATCATGACCTGAGCTGAAGTTGGACACTTAACCTACTTGAGCCACCCAGGCACCTCACCTACTCTTTTTCTAAAGAGGAAGAAGCTTCTTTGATTTACCTCTGAATACCTAAAAATGCAAGAATGCTAGGCCTAGTAATTTTAGTTTTTTTTTTCCTATGTGATTTATATCATCAATTGATCGAATTTTTTTTGGTCCCAAAACCACTCGTGTTTAAAAAGAAAAGATTAAACTGCTTTAAGGAGTTTATATTTGACAAGAGATGACAGATAAGTATAAGAAGAAAAAATGAGGGGAAAATTCAAGGCAGTATAAAATCTGTACTAAACTGAACATCACAAGACTTTAAAGGACAATAGAATTAAGAAAAAAGGAGAGCTCAAAGTTAGCTGTCTAATCAGTTAAGGCTTCATGGCAGAACTGGGAGTTGAACAAGGCATTGAAGAATGGCCAGCACTTAAACAGGGAGTGGAGCAGTGGGCAATACAGGCATACGACATGAGCAGAAGCAAAGGATTTATTAGAGACTCACACTGTAAGTGGCACTCGTCTTGATGTTTGACAGAGTTTACAGAATAGATGCTATCTGTCCTCACAGAGTTTACATTCTAAGAAAGACACCATGACACAGATATACATCAAGACCAGCAGCTAAAAGGAATGGAACACTGATTTATTTAGGACAGCAGTGCAGAAAAGAAACACAGCAGATCTGACTGCTATCCTTTGAAAGGCCTGGTCATTGGCAAGCATCTGGAACTCGGAATTTGGGGAGGTTCACACCGTTCCCAGAACTGCTGCTCACTGGGCCTAAACTTTTTCTGCAAAATAATAAGGTTTACGTTAAACACCAGCTTCCTTCTGGGAGTCTAGAATTTTGATATATGTCAGACAGAGACTGTCAATGTGACCAGCCCCTAGTCAAAACCTGGGCACTGAGCTTCCTGGGTGGACAACATTTCAAATTTGCCACAACTTGTTATCGGGGGAATTAAGCACACCTTGCGTGACTTCACTGGGAGAAAACCATGGAAGCTTGAGGCTGGTTTTCCCAGGACTCTGCTCAATTCATCTTTTCCCTTCACTGATTGTGCTCTGTATTCTTTGAACTGGAATAAATCCTATCCATGAGGACAACTATATCGTGAGCCCTGCTGGTGAATCACCAAACTCAGGTAAGGTCTCAGGGACACTTGGCATGAGAAAAAATGGATAACTAGTAACAATTTAGGGGAAACAACATGTAAGCTTGGCCAGTTACTGCCACTATCTGGGATGAACAGTTATCATGCAGAATGACCATACATTATTTAAATTTTCTACATGTAAAAACTAAAAACTGAAAGAAAAAAAAAAAGGAATGCACAGTTACTAACACAACCTGAATTCTATCTATGTGTCTTCAACTAAAGGTACAGATAAAAGAACTCCCTAATGATCCCCCAGGAGAATACAATCTACCTTACTAGACTTGAGACAGAAAAATAAGAACGACCTCTTATTTCTGGACTCAAGTGAATCTGATGTATCAGTGTGTATGCCACTTAGTTTCTGCCAAGTGGTTTCCAAATTTTAATGCTCATGAGAATCATCTAGAGGGCTTGTTAAAATTTGCATGGCTGGGCCCAGGCCCACAAATTCTGATTCAGCAGGTCTAGGGTGGAGCCTAAGAATCTGAATCTCTAAGTTCTCAAAGTGATGCTGATGCTGATGAATCAGGGGCCATACTTTGGGAAACACTATTTCAGCCAAAATTAAAAAACAAAACAAAATACCTTCCATCATTCTAGATCAATAAAAGATCATTTTATTCTTGATGAGAAACCCATACTATTATACTAAAACTAGACCAGGGGTGCCTGGGTGGCTTAGTCGGTTAGTCAGACTCTTGATTTCAGCTTAGGTCATGATCTCATGGTTCATGAGATCAAGCCCTGTGTGGGGCTCTGTGCTGTCAGCTTGGGATTCTCTTCCCCACTCTCTCTTTCTTAAAATAAATAAACACTAAAAACAACAACAACTAAAACAAAAACTAGACCAGGGCACCTGGGTGGCTCAGCTGGTTAAGCATTGGACTCTTGATTTCAGCTCAGGTCATGATCCCAGGGTTGTGGGATCGAGCCTTGCACTGGGCTCTGTGCTGTTGGAGCCTGTTTAGTATTCTCTCTCTCCCTCCCTCTGCCCCTCTCCCTGACTCGTGTGCTCCAAAAATAAAATAAAATACAGGGAAATTAATTAAAAACAAACAAAAGCCCCCAAAACTAGGGGCGCCTGGGTGGCTCAGTCTGACTTTGGCTCATGTCATGATCTCATGGTTCATGAGTGCAAGCCCTGCATTGGGTTCTATGCTGATAGCTCAGAGCCTGGAGACTGATTTGGATTCTGTGTCTTCCTCTCTCTCTGCCCTCCCCTGAGCACACTCTGTCCCTCTCAAAAATAAATAAACTTAAAAAAACAAAACAAAAAACAAAAAAAACCCAACAACCTGAAAAAAAAAACCCCAAACCCCAAACTAGACCAATCTGAACAAATAAAGATAACAACAATGCAGCTCTAAAAATAATACAGAGGGTGATGGTATTTCAGACATCTGGTATGGCATCAACAAGCTGCTTTTCCATCAAAAGATTCAAGGTATATGCTATTGTAATTAACAAAGATTTATGGTATTAGTAAAATTATCAAAATTATAGTAATGACCAAACATGACCAGAATCCTCCTGTACCTTTTTAAAAAATTTTTATTTATTTTTGAGAGAGAGAGAGAGAGAGAGAGAGAGACACAGAGAGAGAGAGAGAGACACAGAGAGAGAGAGAGAGAGAGAGACAGACAGACAGACACAGGCAGTGTGAGCAGGGGAGGGGCAGAAAGAGGTGGAGACAGAATCTGAAGCAGGCCCCGGGTTCAGCTGTTAGCACAGAGCCTGACACAGGGCTTGAACCCACGAACCATGAGATCATGACCTGAGCTGAAGTTGGAGGCTTAACTGAGACACCCAGGTGCCCTGCCCTCTATGATATACCTTTCACAATTTTTTCCTGTTTTAGGAAACCAAAAGAACATCTCTTTTCTACCTTAATTGTATCACTATAAGGATGGCTTTGGGTTTTGCCTTGTATTACTTGGGGGGATTGGTGTAAGCGTATAAGAGCATTAAGCCCAGGCCACATAACAAAAAAGAAAAAAAGGCTTAAAGACTTGTGCAGTAAGGGGTGCCTGGGTGACTCAGTTGGCAAAGCATCCAACTCTTGATTTTGGCTCAGGTCATGATCTTGCAGTTGTGAGACTGAGCCCCACATCAGGTCCCACACTGTTAGTGCAGGGCCTGCTTGGGATTCCCTCTCTCCCTCTCTCAAATAAACAAACTCAAAAACAAAAACAAAAACTTAAACAAACTTAAAAAAAAGCCGACTTGTGCAGTGAAAGTACAGTTGTGATGACTGAGTGTGCCACTGTGAGGATAATTATATACACACACACACATTTTGTGTAATGTGTTAGACCCATGTAGTTAGTATATGATTCCACCCTTGATTTCATATTGTCTTCTGAGAACACAATTTCAATTCTTGTCTTTGAAGGAATTTCTGGAAGGAAAGTCACAACAATTATCAGACCAGCTTTGCAGATGTGAGAGCACTACTGGCTAACACTGGCCACTTCCTATCTCAGCACTACTTAGTGACATTCTGGTCCCTGTGGGCTTTGGGTAACAAAGATTCCAAAATATTCACCCTTAAGCACTGTGAATAGTTTAAAGCCAAAACCAAGTTTAACGCACTCCCAGATCATTTGCAAGCAGGAAATACTGATGGATTAATAAAGGGGGTGGGCTGTTCTCTTTTTAAACCTGACTTGTCCAAAAGGAGGCCAAGAAGGCTTAAGGCTTGGTGCCAACAGAGCTGCCACATCCACTCTAAGGAATGCAAGGGGTATGCTGGCACCTAACTTTAAATCTTCATCCAATTATCTAAAAGAATGTTTTCAACCAAATATGACCTTGATTACTGGTTCTCACTGAAAGCAAACACACTCCGCTCCCTGCCTCTGCTGCAGCTCCAGGCACCCATGATGGATGGGTCAGCTGGCCACCTTCTCCCCTGGTCAATGTGCCCACACAGCAGTCTGCTTGCTCATTTCCTGTCATGGCTAAGTGCTTTATGTACGCGCTGGCATTCTATGGTGCCGCTTTCAACTGTACCTAACTGGGTGAAAATGGACTGTCCTGCCTGTCCACTCGTTGTGCAGTGGGGAGTTTGGGTGTCACAACTAAGCACTGGCATGGTCTTTTCTTCCTTGCTTCAAGGGACATTAGCAAATCGTTGTGAAAGTAAACGTCTGAGGGCAGAAAAGGTCTGAAGGCTGTTTTTGATAAAATACTATTACAGGTATTTATTTTTTTCAATCATTTTTAAAAGCTTGGAAATTGTGTCCTTCCTAACTCTGAATATTTCCCTCCATGACAACTTTCTGTTCTTCCTCTCCTAGTCTCTCACATCCATTAAACCTAAGGTTCCACCTCCTGTTCTCAGAACTCCATTTTCTCAGAATTTGAGTGCTTCTAGTTGTCTCCCTTCTCAACCTAAACCTCACAGTCAAACCCTGAACATGGACATCCGGTTAATTCCATCTGGACTGCCAACACTGTTTTGCTATCTTGCAAATATTTACTCTCAGTTAATCTACCTTCTGTTCTAAACCTTCAGCATCCATCTTAAGTTGTGAGTCCTGCTCTTACTCCCTTTGAGGACAACAAGAGTCCAGAGGCCTGAGCAAAAGATCCAGTGAGCAACTTTGAGCTTTCTCTCCCACACCTCTAAACTTTGCATAATCTTTACTCTGTCCTTCCCTCCCTCCTGGTTTCAGCAGGGGTTCTACTTCTTTCCTCGAAGGCCAATTCTATACCTATGTTGCTTCCCATTTCCCTGACACAGCCTCAGAGACATTCCTTCATTCATCACCTTTCTGCTCCTATTTTCCAGTCTTCCTCTGCACTTTGGTCTTTCTCTTGATCTGCAGAAACGTTCAACACTTCCACATACTTAAAAAACAACAAGCATCTTCTTAACTTAACCTCTCAGTCGAGTACCCTGCCTATGTCCCATTTCCTTCTGCCCCACCTCTCTCCTTCCCTTCACAATCGAACCTTCCCAAAAGGACTGCACAGTGGCCACCCTCACTGCAACCTGACTTCTGCTTCCACCACTCCACCAAAAGTAGTTTCTTAATTTCAAGTACACCACTTTATTGTCCTTAGGCCTACTGACATGGTTGGCCCTTCTTTTATTCTGGAAACATTTTCCTGTCTTGACTTCTAATAGCATTCCCCCAACCCAAGCTGATACTTTCTAGAGCTAATGGCTTTCTTTTCTCTGTATGTTTTCCACTAAACAAACAATCACATCCATTCTCATTGCTTCATTAGTCTTTTTTTTTTTTTTTTAAGTAAACTCTATGCCCAATGTGGGGCTTGGACTCATGACCCCAACATCAAGAGTTGCACACTCTACTGACTGAGCCAGCCACGTACCATGCTATACTATGGTCTTTATGTAGAACCCCCACATCTCCCTCTCTGACTTTACTCCTAAACTCAGTTCCATGTTTCCAGAGGGATACTGGACATACTTACCTGGATACTCCACAGGCATTTCAGAAACATGAATCTCTAACTACACTAAGGATTGTCTCTGCTCCTTCTTCTCTTCCTCTAATCCTATTTCCATTAAAAATCTTAGATTATAATGTTACAATGAATGTGGAGGTGTAGTTATCTTTTCGAGACAATGTTTTCGTCTCCTCTGGAGATATACCCAGCTGTGGAACAGCTGCACCCTCTGGTAGTCCTATTTTTTATTTTTGAGGAACCTCTACAGTTTTACATAAATAACTGCAGTATTATTTGTAACAGCCAAGACAAAGAAACAACCTTAGTGTCCACCGATGAATGAATGGATAAAGAAAATGTGATACGCAACCCATACATGAATATTATTCAGCCATAAAAAAGGAAATCCTGCCATGTGTGACGACATGAACCTCAAGGGCACTGTGCTAAGTGAAATGTCAGATGGGGAAAGACAAATACTGTGTGATCTTACTCATACGCAGAATCTAAAAAATCCAAACCTGCAGAAACCGAGAAGACTGAAGGTGCCAAAGGTAGGAACGGGTGCGTGTGGGCGAGATGAGTGAATGTGGTCAAAAAGTGCAAACTTCCAGCTATAGGAAAGTAAGTGCTGGGGATGCAATGTACAGCATGGTGACTATAGCTAACAATGCTGTATTGTGTATTTGCCAAGAGAGCAGATCTTAAAGGTCTCATCACAAGAAAAATAAATTATAACTCTGTAAGGTGACTGTTAACTTATTACAGTAATCATTCTGCAATATATACACATATCAAATTGCTATGTTGTACACCCTGAACTAATAAAATGTACATCAATTATATCAATAGTACTGGAAAAAAAACTCACAACAAAAACCTCAGTTTTGCCCTATTATCCGTGGATAATCCTTAACTTCTCTCTTGATTTGCATAATCTCTTGGTCAGCGAGCCTTGTTAATAATGTCTTTTCCAGACCTTTATCATCTTGTGCATGGATTATTAAACTAGGTTTTTTTTAAATGTTTATTTATTTTTGAGAAAGAGAGAGAGAGAGAGAGAAGAGAGAGAAAGCTTGTATGCGTGTGGAGTAGGGGCAGAGAGGTGGGACAGAGGATCCGAAACAGGATCCATGCTGACAGCACAAAGCCCAATGTGCGGCTCGAACTCACAAACCGAACTGAACCGTGAGATCATGACCTGAGCTGAAGTCAGATGCTTAACCAACTGAGCCACCCAGGTGCCTCTAAGCTAAATTCTTAATTGTGTTTTTTCCAACAACTGTATTTTCAGTCCATTTTCCTCATGGTATAAGAAGTATCTTTCTGGGGCGCCTGGGTGGCGCAGTCGGTTAAGCGTCCGACTTCAGCCAGGTCACGATCTCGCGGACCGTGAGTTCGAGCCCCGCGTCAGGCTCTGGGCTGATGGCTCAGAGCCTGGAGCCTGTTTCTGATTCTGTGTCTCCCTCTCTCTCTGCCCCTCCCCCGTTCATGCTCTGTCTCTCTCTGTCCCAAAAATAAATAAACGTTGAAAAAAAAAATTAAAAACAAAAGAAGTATCTTTCTAAAGTGAAAAATCGGTTACTAATCTTGATGAACTCCCACTGTTTATAGGACAAAGTCCACACTTTGCCATAAGGCATGCAACCCCCCTTATAATGTGGTTCTAACTCACTTTTCTGGTTTCACCTCCAAGCATTCCCCACAGGGAGGGTCCATTTTTCATGGCTGTGTCTTTGGCCATACACTTTTCTCTACTGTCATGTTCTCTCTCCTCTTCTACTCTACTCTTTGTACAGCAGATTTTTCTGACTTGCACACACTTTAACCTCCCTTCTTCTTCAGGAAAACTGTTTTCTAGTTTCAGTCTCTCCCTCTACTGTGCCCCCACAGCAACTTCCTCAACTCACTTACATGGCTTATTCATCTATAAATTCTGTATGTAAGTACTTGAAATCCTTCTTTAATTAGTCCCTTCCTCAAAGGCAGGGAGTGAATTTTAATCTCCGTATCTGTGCTAGCATCAAGTATTTCCAAAAACACAAGTAGATAAGTTAACAAATTAATGAAAATAAAGTGGGAAGATACTATACAATCTTCAATTGATCCTTCTCAAATTCAGCATGTTTTTATCAGGCTAACTGAGAGAATATCAACTTAGTTAAAATAATATTTAAAGAACACCTTCTAAAATATATAAAGAACCGTGGTTGGTATCAAGGTTACAAACTTTTCAAAATCTGGGGCGGGGGAAGGGCCACGGTAGTGGAGAGAAGTGCTTGATGACTGGATTCACTCTAATAAATGTTTATAATAAATAGCACCACAAAGTTTTAAAGGAGTAGAAAAGGAGAAGGGATTAATTCTGCTTCCACACTGAGGACATTAATGGAAAAAACTTTCACATATACAAAAACAGGTGCAAAGTATTTCAAAAGCTAACTTAAGAAATAAAGCAACGTCGCTTCATTTAAATTAGTACTTCCCCTTGTCTTATTCTTTAAAGTTGTTTTTGAAGAGATAATATATTCACAAAATTCAAACGGTGTAAGAAAGGATCCACTAATTCCACAAATACTTATTGGCAATTACATGCACTGAAGAAAACAAACAGAAGGCAAGAAGATAAAGAGTGAGGGAAAATGGGGTACTATTTTTAACTTGATAAGGAAATCATCGCTTATAAGATGATGAGATCCAAAGACCTAAAGGAAGGAAGTCATTGGTTACCTAAGGGAAGAGCTTTCCAGGTAGACGGAACAGCTTACACAATGAATCTGAGCATTTCTCATGTGTTTAAGGGAACAGCATGGACGCCACTACAGCTGGAGGACAATAAATGAAAAGGAATGGTAGGAGAGTAGGTTGGAGAGGTGGCTGGTGGCTGGATCACCAAGGCCTTGTAGACCATGGTAAAGACTTCTGATTTTATTCTAAATATAATGGAGTTGCATTAACAACAAATTTTCACTGGCCTTTGTTCCTGGTTCTTGGGAGAGAGCTTTTAAATCACTGGAGTTTCCAGGGGTACCTGGGTGGCTCAGTCAGTTAAGTGTCTGACTCTTGATTTCAGCTTAGGTCATGAGCTCACGGTTCTTGAGTTCAAGCCCTGCACCAGGCTCTGCACTGACAGTTTGGAACCTGCTTGGGATTCCCCCCTCCCTGCCCCCACCTTGCTTGCGTGCTATCTTTGCCAAAATAAATAAACGTAAACTTTAAAAAAAATTCCTTGGAATTTCCAGGAGGAAAAGAAGTATCTTTGTTATTCACAGTGGGCCCTAGGACCACAGCTAAGTTAACGCTAAAGTGATGACTCAGGATATGAGCTTATGAGGCTAGGAAAACCAACTATATGATTAGAGGGGTTGAGACTTTTAGTCAAGTGGTATTAGCTAAATAAACCCAAGGGGCTGAGTAGGGGGCTAGAGACTGAGTTAAACCATAGGGCTAATAATTCAGTCGTGCCTAAGTAGTGAAACTCCAACAAAAACCTGAATGCTAGGTTTGGGAGAGCTTCCTAGGAGGGTGACACATCCTGAGTCCATGGAAAGAGGACATGGAAGTTCTGCATTCAGAACCCTCCCAGACACTGCCCTACATGTTGATTCACTGGATGATCCTGATTTGTATCCTTTATAATAAACTAAATTCCTAAGTATAATCTTTCTTAAATTCTGTGAGTCATTCTAGTGAGTTATGAACCTGAGACGGTTATGGGAACTTCCCTGAATTTGTAACCAGTTGGTCAGATGTGTGGGTAGCCTGGGGAATCTCCCAAACTTGTGGCTACAGTCTGAAGTGAGGGTGATTTGCTTGGAGACCATGCCCTCAACCTGTGACATCCTTGTCGACTCTGGATGGTTGTATCAAAGGTGAACTGCAGTAATGTAGATCAGAAACTATAAGAGAAGTGATGTGATTTCTATACTAATTAGAAAACAGATGGAAGGGGCTCCTGGGTGGCTCATTCGGTTAAGTATCTGACCTTTGATTTTAGCTCAGGTCATGATCCCAGGGTCATGGGATTGAGCCCCAGGTCAGGCTCTGCACTGGGCGTGGGGCCTGCTTAAGATCTCTCTCCCTCTGCTGCTGCCCTCCTCCCTTGCTCCCACTCTCTCTAAAAGAAAAAAGAAAACAGACTGAAGAGGCATGAAAACAGACACAGGGCGACAGGTTAGGAGGCTGCTGCAGTAAATGATGGTGGCTCAGACTAAGGTGGCTGTGATGCAGATGCTGAAAAATGATTTTATTTATTATGATTGTAGCCCTACTATATTTACTATAGGGTCAGATTTAAGATCTCTGAGTGGCTGCATAGTGGCTGTGTTGTACTGCTAGGTATGTCATACTTGATTAACCCGATCTCTTGCTGAGAGAAACTTAGGTTATTTCTCATTATTTCCCGTTATGAACAATGCTGCAATGAAGATGCTTATACCTATTATAATCTTGTGCAAGAATCTCTAGCTATTCACTCACAATAAACTCTGAACAAAACACAGAATTGAGGTGCCCTAATTTTGTGAACAGATCTATTTTTCCCTCTAAGTTCAAGTATTTCTTCTTCATTTCCTACTTAAAAAGTTTCTTCTTCCCTGACCACAGAAACCTAGAAGATTAAAATGGAAAGGATCCTTAGAGATCCTCTAGTTCAGTGGTTCTCAATGTGGATGTTATGGTCAAAAATCCAAATCTCTAGGGAAATCTTGTATGACAGACCCTCTCCCTTTCTCATATGCTCTGGGAAAGCAGGGGAAGCTGGCATGTACTGTCTAGGTGACTATAATCCAACCACCTGAAATGGCTTCTCCAATCTAATTCCTTTGTTTCCCAGAAGAGGAAGCTGAAACACATATCACACAATGACAGAAGAACTAGCGTCCTAACTGATTTTCAACCACCAGCAATGTCTGAGACTATCAATTTCTTCCAACCCATGACAACAGAAGACAGGACCACCACATTTTAAATTTTTGCTAATTTACTAGAGAATTAATTAGTAGCTAATTAGTAGAAAAAAAATCTCACCATTGTTTACTGGATGATTTATTAAAGAGGTTCATCTAAACTATCTTAAAAGATGACATTGGGATTTCTGCAGTCATTTGTCTGAAGAAAGAAAAATCAATTACTTGAAAACACAGGCTGGTTTAGCAGCAAACTCTAACCATGATCTTCCTTTAGTTTACTCTCAATTCTAAACAAGATACCATTAAAAGCTTTAAGATGGTTTTTCCCACTGCTCCTGACTTTACCATAGCCTGCAGACCAAGAAGATGTTAAAGGAAAACCAATGAATTTTAAGTTTTCCTTTCCCCTTTCAACTTAAGGAAATCTTATTTCCCCTATTAGAAGTAACATGACAATTTCTGAAAGCTGCACTATTAGTGACCCTAAGTCCAAACAACACACAAAACCAGTGTAATGGTTTTAATGGGCTGTTCTAAACATTTCTCACAATTCTCTTGTTTAATCCTCATGCTATTAAATGAGGAAAGGACTACCATAAGGCATAGAAAGGTTAAGAAACTTGCTCAAGTTTACACACCTAGTTCAAGTCGCAGAGCTGGGATGTGAACCCAGGTGATCAGACTCTAGACCTAGTGCTCTACATCACTGCACCCTTTACAATCTGGCCCTTAATTTTTCTGCTTCATCTTTTGCCAATTCTATCCAGGACTTTCAGGAAGCACCTTTTATAAACTACCTCCAGTCTAGCCACCTGAATGGCTATTTCCATATCTTATAAACTATATCTCTGTACCTGTTTATTTTATGTCTCTGCCATCAGCTAACCTACAAATTCCTTGAAAGCAGGAATTGTGTCTTGTCTTTGAATCTCTAACACCCAAGCACAGTATCTGACACACAGTAGAAATCCAATAGGTATTTGTTGAATCAATACATGAACTGTACTCCCACATCCTGTACTACTATTTCACAGAACTTATTCTGCCTTGAATATTCCCTCTTTGCTTAGGCTGCTTTCTCTACCCCAAACAGCTTTTCTGCTCTTCTGACGGGCAAACTCCTAATCATTTTTGAAGACCCAGTTCGAATCAACAGAGAAAAAAGATAAAAGACCCAATTAAAATATAATTTTTTTCAGGGCACCTGGGTGGCTCATTTAAGTGTCCAACTTTGGCTCAGGTCGCGATCTCATGGTTTGTGGGTTTGAGCCCTGCATTGGACTCTGTGCTGACAGATCAGAGCCTGGGGCCTGCTTCAGATTCTGTGTCTCCCTCTCTCTCTGTCCCTCCCCTGCTCACGCTCTGTCACTCTCAAAAATAAATAAACGTTACAAGAAAAAATTTTAAAAAATAGTAATGATTTTTTCTTCTTTGACATCTCTTTCTTGCCTAGAGGAATTATTTCTCCCTCTGGCCCCCACAGTATTTTTCTAAACACCTATCATAATACTTTCTAAGCTTCCTTATAATTATTCCTGTTTACACTGAGTTACTGCCATAGACTATGCATTCTTGAGTACAAGGACACTGTCCTATGTGTCTTTGTATCTCCAATGCTTAGCCTCATGTCTGGTATACAACTAACTCTCAATAAGAATTTGTGGTATGATAGGATGTCTGGCTGGCTCAGCCAATAGAGCATGTGACTCTTGATCTCAGGGTCATGAGTTCGAGGCCCATGCTGGGTATAGAGATTACTTTAAAATAAAAAAAATTGTGAATGAATAAATGGTGATACTACATTAAGGTGCAAATGTTAGTTCTCAAGAGGAATAACTAATCCATCATAAAACTGCTAGTAGCAGTGACTTCATCTAGGAGAGTGGAAACCAATAGCTTTTAGCGTTAATTTTTTCAGAATATCACAAATCTTCAAAGGAACTCACTTTATTTTTTTAAAAAAGATTTTATTTTTTTAAGTACTCTCTACACCCAATGCTGGGCTCAAACTTACAATCCTGAGATTAAGAGTCACATGCTCTATGAAATGAAGCGGCAAGGTGACCCTGGAACCCACTTTAAGCAGAAAAAGGGCTGAAGCTGAATGAAAATGGACCAGCTGATGAGTAAGGAGGATGAACTTGAGATCCAAGTTATAAGCAAATCTTTTTTTTTATGTTTATTTATTTTTGAGAGAGAAAAATAAATGATGAACCTAAAACAGATCTCAGTTTAATATAACTGTCAAAGTGTCTGTCCAAATGTTCCCAGGGGAAAGAAAATAATTGTGCCATATTTGCATGGGAACGAGGGGAAAACACGTCAGTCACATTCACTGAATTGTTCTGGAGGAGTAGTTCCTATAAAGATGTGCAGTGACCTGAGCTGAATACGAACACTTACCTCAGAAACTCTTTGCTCTGTTCCCAGAGGTCTTGGGTCTCTTCTTTAGTCATGTGTTTGTCCAGGTTACACACATTAGGTTTCTGGGAATATAACTTAAGACACTGCTTCACCCAGTGCCACTGGTAACCTGGGAGGAAGGGGTTTGGGATAAAAATAAATCCTACACAAAAGATGGGTGGGGAAAGAAGGAGAGGAGAAAATTCTCCATCAGTTATATTTAGATAATTTATTTTTGTTGACATCCTTATACCCATTACTGTATTATTTATGCCTCATACCCTTTGCTCATGCTTTGTGGCTTCCACATATATAAGCAAATGTTCTCCTTTCTATCCTCCAATTTTAGAGAAAGGGGGGAGAGAAACAAATTCTTAAGAGAAACAAATATTCCACAACTATCAACCATGTTACCCCTAAGCAAACCTTAGAATTGAAAATGCCAAAAGTCACTCCTCAAATGCACCAGGCATTTATCACTTACAGGGGTGGTAATCCCTTTCTGCAACAGCGGTCTTTGTGGTATCTCAGTGTTCCACCTTGGCCTTTTTTGTTTTCTAATATCTGGCTAACAACAGTTATGTTAAATTCTCTCAGTTAAAATAATTGGTGTGATTTCTGCCTCCCAATTGAAATCTGACAGAACAGCGAAGAAAGATGATATATACATCTGCTCACATGGCAGCATGCAAATACCTCCAGCACCTGTGCTGAAAGGATCTTCTGTGACCTTGAAAGTAATCTAATGTCGTTTTTCTCCTGGATAAACGAGGAATAACAATAATGAACAGGAATCCAATGCACGGTAAGGATCCATTCATTGAACATTCAACAAACACATACTATATACTTTCTGAAACCCCTGGAGACAGGACAGCAGAGACAGTGATGCAGACAATGAATGCCCTGCAGAAGCCTGGCTATGAAGGGAACAAAGGCTGAGGAGCAGTCACAGAGGAATGAAGAATTTAAGGGGAAAATTTATGGTTTTTAGGGTTTGGAAAGACCTAAGCATGCTTACAGATTATGAGGAAAGAACCAGCAAAGAGGAACTGGTTGAACACAAAAAGAGGAAAAGAGCAGAGCAAGGTTTTGAAAGCTGGAAGAGGTAAAAGAAAGTGGGATCTTTTGATAAGCGCCCCCCCCCCAAAAAAAAAGAAAAAGAAAGAGAGGTGAAGGGACTGGCTTTGAATGGAAGAAGCTTTTCCTCCTCTAAAATTGGAGGACAGGAGTGAGAACATTTGTTTCTGAACGCGGAAACCACTTTTGCATTTCACATACAGGCAAAATTCTCCAAATAATTTCAGAGGTGACAGGGGATTGTCAATATTTTGAGAGAGGAAAAAAATATGAAAAATACCCCAACAACCTACCATCTATCAGCATTGATTATAACATTCCCCAAAATATCAAATGAAGAATACCTCTGACTTAGTGTCAGGAAAATAAAGACCTCTTTAGGCAGTCCACTCTAGACAACTGTTGATTTCCTTTAATGAATTAAACTTTGCCTTTTAATTTTCACATACTGATCTTAGGTTCGGACTCACAGAGCAACCCCAAATTAGTTTCTTATTCTTCTTCAAAAATACCTCTAGCTTTAAGGCTAACATTTAATGCTCATTTCCTGTGTGCCAGGCATGGATCAAAGTACTTTACATGCACTCACATTTAATCTTCATAATAACCTTACAAAGCTGGTATGTTTTTCATACATTTTGCATACCAGGCAACTGAGGCCAAGAGAGATTAAGAAACTTGCCCAAGGTCATATTGGATGGTTAGAGCCACAACATGAAGCCAGGTAGCCTCATGTCAGAACCTAGGCCTTAACCAGCCCTTTGTGTGTATGGCAACCTTTCAAATGTTGGATGCTGTCAGGTTCCCTCTCAGGTTTACTCTTCCCCAGACTCAATCTTCAAACTCATGACCCTCCCGCTCATTCTTGTAAGGACAGGTTGTGGTTGCTCAGGTTCCTTTATAACAAGCAGAATCCATAAGTAAACATAATCCTTCTGATCAAGCCTGAATAAGAAGACACTGTCATCTCCCATGTTCTGGACATTACACTTCTATTAAATGCAGCTTACAATGGCAGGGAAGATAAAGTCTCTAAGGACATAATGAGGTACCAACTCACAAAATGTGGCTTAAATGTGAAATCCTAGAAAACCTCAAAATCAAGTATACCCATTTGGACAACAGAAAATGAGAGTGGGGTTGGTAACTTTGTAGTCTGAACAAACTTTTTGTTCCCGTTTTGTTAAGGGAAAAAGGCATAGCAACAGAGAAACACAGCCTTGAAAACAGGAGGTAAGCTTGAAAGGTAAAAGGCAGCCTTCAAGAAAAGTACATAAAAGACTGCTGGTGATGCATGCTCTCATTTACTCAAACTCATAGAGAGCCGTGCTTCTGTACATAAAGCAAGCCATCATTTGACATTCATTCATTCATTCATTCATTCATTATTATTCTTTTATTTTTGAGAGAGAGAGAAAGAGAGAGAGAGCACACGAGCATGCACACACAAGCAGGGGAGGGACAGAGGGAGAAAAACAATCTTAAGCAGGATCCACACTCAGCACAGAGCCTGACATGGAGCTCGATCCCATGACCTGAGCTGAAATCAAGAGTTGGATGCTCAACTGAGCCACCCAGGAGCCTCTTGTTTCTTCTTTTACACATAACTAAAGTGCATGAGGTCTTTTAAAGGAAGTATTGAAGCTGTTATACTGTCCTATGTTATTAACCAATACATCAGTGATCACAATGTAGTAAGAGCTGTAACACAGATCTGGCCCGTGGTACAATGAAAATTAGTATTTCTTTTTAGGATTTTTTCTTGCTGTTAATCCATATTTGAAACCACAGATACAATGTTAACTTTATGTCCTCTCCAAGAAAAAGGATGCCAGGTAAAATATATTTGGCCAAATAAGGCATTTCTGTAATTTCTAAATAGTTCATAATCATTCAACTACAATGTCCCCATGATCCGTAACAAAAAGATTAAAGGTGTCTGGCTGGCTCAAGCAGTAGAGCATATGACTCTTGAGCTTGCAGTCGTGAGTTCAAGCCCCATGCTGGGAATAGTTTACTCAAAAAATAACAATGAAAACATTACCCATTCTTCGTTACCATCTTAATTTCATTATCTGTAAAGTGAGCTACCCAACATTACTGAAGTTCAAAATGCTAGATTATTTAGTCTATTAGGGCTTTTGATCTCATTAACTGTAACACTTTTTTCAAAAGCTCAGCCTTAAGGACAGCAATAAATTTTAAGTTTTTTGTTTTTTTTTTTTTTTGGCCATATGAGAACATAGTCACTTTGTGACTAGAGTGACCACTATGAATTAATCTATCATTCAAAGCAGTTCTTCTCCCAGAGTTAGGTGCTTGGAGTTGTGGCAGGGAGCCTAGAGTAAACATCCTTATTTTTGATTTGTACCTGGTGTCATTTCCTGCATTGTAAGGTAGGCACAACTGAATCCTGTTCTATCCTGCAGGAATGTTAAATAAACGGAAATTTTAGATGAGACAGAATTTAAAAGGGGTTTGAGAGTGAAATATTTCCGCGTTTATTTTCACTCTTTGTCTGCATATTTGCTTACAACTCTTCCCCACTCTCTTCACAGCTCTGAAATTAGACAAATGATTACATGATCTTATCTTTTGGGGTCTGCTGCACTCACCAGGATAGCCTTGGAGTCCATAGGCTTGCCACTTGCTTACTGGCTGAAGTCCTGCTCTATGTGCATCATGGTCACTGACTGAAGACACACTCAGCTGAGATCTGATCACCTGACAGGAAGGAAACAGAAGTTAGAGGGCTAAAGCTACTTTGCAGGTCAGCTCTGAGAATCTCAAATTTCTAAAGTTATTTCCAGTATGAGACAAAATTCAGAGTCTTAAGTCTGGGCTCCTAAACTTAGTTCTACCACTTACTTGATGCAAGACTTCGATAAGTCACTTCTTAGAGCCTTAGTTTTCTCATCTATACACTAACAAACACTAGAAAGTAATATAAAATTAAGCAGAAATGAGAAGCAGGCTGATTTTGGCCTTCAAGACTACCTTTTTGTATGACACCACACTTTTGTGACTTCTTCCAAGACTCTAAATCATGAAAGGTGTTTGGTGTACTGAAATACCCTTAGTCAAAATGCTGCCCATCTCAGTTCAGGCTATCAATGCTTTTGAGGCACTTATATACAGCTGGTGCTTAAACAGACCAATGAGGAACATCAGGCAGGAGAGGGTAAGAGAATGGAGAGAGCGCTCTCACCAGACAGAATAAACGTTTCAGTGAAACACTGGAAACCCTGTTTGCTGAAAGTATGATATTTATTCTTTTTTAGATGAAACTTCAAAATGAAACTCAGAGCTCTTGCCTTTGTGAATTACTTTGAAATTAAGTTTTTCAGGGGCTCATGAAGTTTTCTTTGCATATAAGAGTATCTTAGAGATGCCTTATTAAATTGGTTAAGGGATCCAACATGCAGTCACTAAAGGACATTTATAAAACAAAAACCTTTATTCTTCCACTAATAATAAACTTAGGATCTTGCTTGCCTTAGAATACATCAAATGTTCTCTTCCAAAAAGACAGGATCTCTCATCCTATTAACTTCACCAAGTGTAGAGATTTCCAGAAAAAAATACCAACAAGTGGCTGGTGTATTACCAGTTTCTGTAATAAAATGGCTACCTGGAACTCTGAGAGTCTTAACCAGCTAATTTTTCCAGGTACTGATGTTTTTATTTTAAACGTTTTTTAATGGTTTCTTAAACAGACCATATTTAGTAATGTACTGTAATTCAGCCAACACTCCCATAGTTGAAGTAAGTTTGTGGACCTATTCTCCATGCTAAGCTAAACCAAACCTCGAAGTTTAAAAAAAAGTTCTGCTTTTTCCCTTGCCTATTAGCTGTCACTTTCTCCACTGCTCATCAGTTGCTCTCAGAGCAACTTTCTTTTCCAATTTGTGACTTTCAATCTGTTTTGAACTGGGAAACTAAATACTGAAGTTTTCATGTATTCAATGGATAGTGTATTTATTGAATGCTTACCGTTTCACATAGTGTGCTAGACACAATGTCCTCTTCTCAGGTGGCTTATATTCTAAAAGTATTTAAATACTGCAGCAAAATACAGGCAAAAGGAGATGAATGAGGGTCTGTCCCATGTACATTATTCTTAGAGTTCAGACTTTCTGTATGTTATTTCGACAACTCTAAGACCATTTTTGCTAGCAAATGAAGTTCCTAAAAAGTTCTAGATAAGTATGGTGTTACTACAGCATTCCAATTTTACTGAGAACTCTTATTAAGCTTAGAGGGAATGCTCCATCCAGCCATCTGTGGACAACACCAAGGACAAATTAAGGGATCAGGGATCCTCAGTGGTTTTTTTTGTTTTTTCAACGTTTATTTATTTTTGGGACAGAGAGAGACAGAGCATGAACGGGGGAGGGGCAGAGAGAGAGGGAGACACAGAATCGGAAACAGGCTCCAGGCTCTGAGCCATCAGCCCAGAGCCCGACGCGGGGCTCGAACTCACGGGCCGCGAGATCGTGACCTGGCTGAAGTCGGACGCTTAACCGACTGCGCCACCCAGGCGCCCCAAGGGATCCTCAGTGTTAACAGCGATTATAAAGAAATTATGCATACTATGTACTATAACTGTGATTTTCCCTGTGTCCCTCTTTATGTTACTTTTCCTACTTAACATGGGGAAAGGCAGATATAATGCATAGTGCTTGAATTCATTTGCCCTTTCCTTTCAAACGTGGAGAGATGATCTCAATCTTTCAATGCCCTTTTTCTGAGAGGTCCGGAGACGACAGGGACCTATTTTATGGACGACGGCTTAACTAACAAAATCGATCCCTCTCAGTGGTGGGGATACTCGGGTGGTTGTTTTTTTCAAGCTGCAAAGCGCTTCCCTGCCGCGTAAGAACACGGTTTATGGGCTTTTACACAAACTTAAGTAGAGACGTAAACGGTTAATGTTAGGAATGAACACCAATTCCCAGGCATTCTCTGAGGCCGCAGCCAGGAAAGGCCGCGTAGAGTAACCCGGCAGCACAGCTCTTCACCGCCAAAGTGTCACTCTTCATGGACAATTCAACTCCGCGCCCACCGAGGCCGGGGATTACTCAGTAACACTCAGAGAAAAGAGATGAGGTGAGCTGTGAAGACCCTCAAAAAAGCGAGGTGAGGCGACCGGTGATGCGCGCCGCTCCTCTGTCCGTACCTTGCGGGCATCAGGCCCCGTGCCGCGGGCTGTATGGGCCGCCGAGAAGTCAATGACCGCTCCCAGGTCTGCGGAATCGGGGCGGCTCTGCCGGTAGAAGCGGAAAAGCTTCCGAAAGGCGTCCTCCCCTGGCTCGGCCGCCAACGTCACTACAGAGCCCAAGGCCGCCGCCATCTTCCCCATCTCGTTGCCCGGCCTCTTCTGACCCGGAAGCAGAGTGCCGTGCTCCGGATCCGGCAGGTTCTTCCGGGGTCGTGACCACTGGTCACAGAGGTGCTTAATCTAAAGATGGCGGCTTCAGCGGTGAGGGGCGCTATGGCTCTGCGTACTAGTGCTAGCCGGCCGGTGGCTTTCGTCAGAAAAATTCCCTGGACCGCAGCCTCGAGTGAGTGATGGAGACGTATTAGGGGCGGAAGTTTGAGGCTCAAGCGATCCTCAAAAGCACTGCTTTTGGCGGAGCGCTGGAATCAGCGTGGTAGCTGGATTAAGAGCTGTT
Organism: Felis catus; assembly: GCF_018350175.1. Taxonomy (NCBI): domain Eukaryota; kingdom Metazoa; phylum Chordata; class Mammalia; order Carnivora; family Felidae; genus Felis; species Felis catus. Next base: position 122,237,382 of record NC_058373.1, read on the forward strand.
GCTCCTGAGCAAGCCAGTGAGCAGAATTTTTTTTTTTTTTTTTTTTTTTTTTTTGCAATTAATTGGGGATGCGTCTTGAGCTTTTGCGGCACGTATTCAGGGTCTCCTGCCTGCGGGAGTGATTTGGTGGAACAGTTCGTTACTTGCAAACGTTAAGATGTACGATTTAGAAGGGACTGTTTTGATTGCGGTATGGAGGATGGATTCAAACTGGTAAGGTTGAAGGCGGGGAGACGAACTAAAAGGCAGTTTCAGTAATTTAGTCCTAAGAAGAGGACCTGAAATAGTGTAGTGGTAGAAAAGCGGGTCAAATCCACCTATGTTAACGGAACAAAATCAACGGCTTTTCGCGATGATTTGAATGGGAAAGAGTACGGAATGACGGAAAAGGAAGAACAACTTCCAGGTTTTTAGCGTTGGTGAATACCGTGGTTAGGATGTGGAAGCAGCAGGTTTAAAGAAGAGGAGTTAAAGGTTAAATGTGTTGAGTTTGAGAAAAACCTGTGAGGTCTCCGTCAGCAAGTGGGCAGAGAAGATTGTGTAGATTGAGAAGTGCCCTTTTAAACATACTGCGCAGGTTAGAATTCCACCTCGGCCATTTAATAGTTGTGCAACCCAAGGGGAGGGAATTTGGGAAAACGGCTCACTACTGTAATTCAGTTTCATCTGTGAAATGGAGTCAGTAATAACTTTCCTCATAGGATTTTTGATTGGGTTAAAATGAGTTTATATGTAAACCGCTTAGACCTGTGCTAGATACATAAGTGCTCAATGAATGATAATCATTTTCATGATTACTGTAATTGAAGCTCAAGGGGAGAGGCCTCGGCTGGAGATAGAGGGTTGGGAGTAATCAGTATCGAAATCTCTCACCAACATTGATTTTTGTCAGTTGCAGTTTTGAGAAAATGTTTTTATATTTGCCTACCAAAAATTAAAAATCCACGGTCAGTTTTATAGGTTTTCATGTATCAGCATCTCCCTTAAAGAAAAGAATGGAACTGGGATTACTCACCTCTTAGTTTTTGTGGTCCAGGTGTGGGTAGTGGAATGGAAAATAGATCAGTTTGTGCCTCACTTTCTCAATATGTGGCAGGTGAAGATCAAGCCAGTACAATGTCTTGCTTAGGCTCCATGAAACTGTGTAAAGGCCCAGGGATTTTTTTTTTTAAATTTTTTTTTTCAACGTTTATTTATTTTTGGGACAGAGAGAGACAGAGCATGAATGGGGAAGGGACAGAGAGAGAGGGAGACACAGAATCGGAAACAGGCTCCAGGCTCTGAGCCATCAGCCCAGAGCCCGACGCGGGGCTGGAACTCACGGACCGCGAGATTGTGACCTGGCTGAAGTCGGACGCTTAACCGACTGCGGCACCCAGGCGCCCCAGGCCCAGGGATTTCATCAGCATCTTGCAGTTGCAGGTGTACAGACCATAATGGGTTGGTTTAAAACTCTTACAAAGGGTTTATGTAACATACAACTTTGAAACATTCTCTCTCAGTTCATTCATTCATTCAGCAAATATTTAAGGAGTGTTTGTGGTGGGCATTGTTCTTGGTGCTTGCAGCTGTTTTCCCTTAACAGTTATAGGTAATTTGGGAAGAGGGTTACCTTCCAGAACTAGTTTGTTTTGGAAGTGAATGTTTTCTAGAACTTTCAATACCTGGTTTAAAACGTGTATATTTAACACTATTTTGTTTATTCTCCAGTAACATGGTCTCTGAGGTCCTGATCTTGACAACTGATTTGACCAACTGGGAGAGCTCTTCAGAAATTTAGTCCCTATGGGTTGCTGAAGCATTACTAGGCATTTATTCATTCATCAAATATTGCCCTACTGTGTATCAATTACTATTGACATAGTGGACTCAACACTCGGGAAAGTTACGGTGTTGTGGTGAGGGTGAGGAGACTTACAACAGATACAGGCAATTGTTGAAGCAGTGAGGTTTAGATGAACTAGGGGAAATAACCAGGTAATATGAAATATCAATCAGGGAAAGTACAAGCACTGTAGTTCAGAAGAGATCATGTATTTTTGATTTTTAAGATTACTATGCATCTTTGAGGACTCGGGTCAGGATAATAACATTGTTTTGTATTGGAGTAGATCCCCGATAAATTAATATTCAGTGGATATATTTGGCTTGGATCTTGAAGGATAATTACAATTTAGGCAGGAAGAGATAGGATTACCGACATAACAAGGGGAAATAACGATAGACAAAGATGGAAATCCATGGGACACACAGAATTTCATTTGCTATACTAGAGAGTAACTATGGGCCAGCAATGGGAAATAAAGCAGGAAGGGTAAGCAGGGTCATCTCAACAAATTTTAAAGTATCAGCTTTTTTTTTTTTTTTTTAATTTTTTTTTCAATGTTTATTTATTTTTGGGACAGAGAGAGACAGAGCATGAACGGGGGAGGGGCAGAGAGAGAGGGAGACACAGAATTGGAAACAGGCTCCAGGCTCTGAGCCATCAGCCCAGAGCCCGACGCGGGGCTGGAACTCACGGACTGCGAGATCGTGACCTGGCTGAAGTCGGACGCTTAACCAACTGCGCCACCCAGGCGCCCCTTAAAGTATCAGCTTTTTAACTGAGTGTAAACTTTATGGAAGGCAAGGGCTTAAACAACACACTACGGTTAAATTGTCTTTTGTGTGACTTTCTCACAAGGCTTGTTATCCATGCACCTAACACTATGATGAAGATACTCCTCTGCAGGGGATAAAGACTACAGTCAACTCAGCAGCTTATCTGTGTGTGTCCCTACACATACTTTCCCCAAATCTGGTACATTGCAGCTTTATAGAAATGGTTCTTGACTTACAGTGGTTTCATTTACAATTTTTTGACTTTACAATGGTGCAATAGTGATACACATTCTGAAGAAACTCTGCTTTAAATTTTGATTTTTTTCCCTGTGCTAGTGATATGCAGTATGATACTCTTTTGTGATACTAGGCGGCGGCAGCAGCAGCAGCAGCAAGATGCAGCTCCCAGTGAGCCATGTGATTATGAGGGTAAACAACTCATAGACTTACTCTGTGCCCTTAACCACCATTCTGGTTTTCATTTTCAGTAGTCAATAAATTACATAAGAAATTCAACACTTTATTATAAAATACGTTTTGCATTAGATGGTTTTGCCTGACTATAGGCTAATGTAAGTATTCTGAGCATGTTTAAGTTGGCTAGTCTAGGGGTGCCTGGGTGGCTCAGTCGGTTAAGTGTCCGACTTTGGCTCAGGTCATGGGTTCAAGCCCCGTGCCAGGCTCTGTGCTGACAGCTCAGAGCCTGGAGCCTGCTTCAGATTCTGTGTCTCCCTCTCTCTGTTCTTCCCCTGCTCATGCTCTGTCTCTCTCTCAAAAATAAAAAAATAAACATAAAAAAACTTTTTTATGATGTAGGCTAGGCTAAGCTATGCTGTTCAGTAGGTTAGGTGTATTAAATGCATTTTCAACTTAGGATATTTTCAACTTACAATAGGTTTATCAGCTGTAACCCCATCATAACTTGAAGATCTGTAGTCAGTACCATAGCTGCTTCCTAAATCTTAAGGCTTCAAGGAAATGCAAAGTAGCTCCTGTTCACAAAATGTTTGAGAACTCTAGGCCCACTTTTGGTTTCTACCTACAATCTAGGATGAAAGATACAAAATATATTAACTCCTTTTTTGTTGTTTGTTTTTAAGTAATCTCTGTGCCCAGCGTGGGGCTTGAACTCACAACTCCGATTTCAAGAGTCACATGCTTTACCGACTAAGCCAGCCAGGTACCCCAAAATACATGAACGACTTTTAACATGTTTTCTCTTCCTATACAGGTGAGCTGAGAGAACACTTTGCACAGTTTGGCCATATACGAAAGTGCATCATACCTTTTGTGAGTATTCTCTTTGAAAAAAAAAAAGTTATCCTTTCATTCTTGATCCTCAAATTTTATCCTCCAATTCTGGAGTTTTTGTCAAAACATATCAACTTGTATGACTTTCTAATGAAGTAAAGCTGTTCATCAGAGTCTTTATGGATAAAATTATGGGTGATACTGATTAAAAAGTAAAAAAAAAAAAAAAAAAAAACTTATCCTGCACATAACAAATTACCACAAACATAAGGACTCAAAACGACAAACATATGTTATCCACAGTTTCAGCAGATCAGACACCTGGGCATAGCCTTACTGGGCCCTCTGCTCAGGGTCTCATATAGCTGCAGGCCAGGTGTCACCTGGGGCTTTGGTCTCATCAGAGGCTCAACTGGGAAAGACTGATGTCCAAGATCCCTCAGGTTGTTGGCAGAATTCATATTTGAACTGTAGGACTGAGGTATCTACCTTTTTGCTGGCTTTCAGCTTGTAGGGACTACCTGCAGTTCCTTGTTACCTGGGAGGTCTGTAGGCTCCCCCAACATGGCAGCTTACTTCTTCAAAGTCAGCAGAGGAGTTTCTCTGTCTAGTCTGTTAAGTTTGTCTTAGACCATAGTCATGGGAGTGGCATCCCATCATTTTTGCCATATTCTTTTGGTTAGAAGCATGTCACAGGTCCCACACACCCTCAAGGGGAAGGGGTTATACAGAGGGTAACTTGGTGGGACATGTGTAAATCACAGGGCCATCTTTGAATTCTGCCCACTCCAGTATTATAGTAAGGACTTGATACTAAAGGATGATTTTATCTGAAAATTAATTGGTGGAGGGGCACCTGGGTGGCTCAGTCGGTTAAAGTGTCTGACTTTGGCCCAGGTCATGATCTCATGGTTAATAGGTTTGAGCCTTATGTCGGGCTCTCTGCTGACAGCTGAGTCTGGAGCCTGCTTCCAATTCTGTGTCATCCTCTCTCTCTGCCCCTCTCCTGCTCATGCTGTCTCTCAAAAATAAACATTTAAAAAAAATTTTTTTTCAACTGGTAGAGAATATCTGTTTTAATCTTTATCCTTATTAAGTTGAATGCCTTTTTTCTTTTAGTATTTTTATATTATATTTCCTTTAAAAATTTTAATGTTTATTTTTTTTATAATTTTTTTTCAACGTTTTTTATTTATTTTTGGGACAGAGAGAGACAGAGCATGAATGGGGGAGGGGCAGAGAGAGAGGGAGACACAGAATTGGAAACAGGCTCCAGGCTCCGAGCCATCAGCCCAGAGCCTGACGCGGGGCTCGAACTCACAGACCTCGAGATCGTGACTTGGCTGAAGTCGGACGCTTAACTGACTGTGCCACCCAGGCGCCCCTTAATGTTTATTTTTGAAAGAGAGAGAGACAGAGCACACGCAGAGGAGGGACAGAGAGGTAGACACAGAATCTGAAGCGGGCTCCAGGCTCTGAGCTGTTAGCACAGAGCCTGACATGGAGCTTGAACTCACGAACTATGAGATCATGACCTGAGCCGAAGTCAGATGCTCCCCGAACTGAGCCACCCAGGCACCCCTCCTTTGCTTTCTAAGGAAGGTATAGAAATCAGTTTATCAATTTGTTTTGCTTTATTCGGGGCTGTATTTTTCTGTGGGCTTTCTAGAATTACTGGATTTTTGATGGTGTAATGTGAGTACACACAAAGTTTACAGGTGCTTCACTAAAACTGCCCCTTTTTTCCTGACACTGAGAAGACCATGGTAAAATATCAACTTAAAGAAATTTAAATTCTTAACTCTTAATGTTTGTTGCTTTCCAAGGATCTAATAGATTAGTCCTATCTAGTGCTAGTGAGGGTGTAGGGAAGCTGGCACTGAAATTGCTCAGAAGTTTACTTCATTTCTGAAGGGTAGTTTGGTAAAATCAAAATCCAGAATTTGTATTTGCTTCGATCTAGCAATTCTATTTTTAGGCATTTATTCTGCAGAAATGGTGTGGTTAAGAATGCTCAAAGCAACATTGTTCACTAATATAACTGGAAAGGGGCGCCTGGGTACTCAGTTGGTTAAGCGTCTGACTCCTGATTTCGGCTCAGGTCATGATCCCAGAGTTATGAGATCGAGTATTGCATTGGGCTACGCGATGAGCATGGAGCCTGCTTAAGATTCTCTGTCTCTCCCTCTGCCCCTCTCGCCTGCTCCCACTTTCTCTCTTTAAACTAAATAAAAAAAAATAGTAATATTACCAGAAAGAACCTAAATGTTTATCAATGGGATTAAATAGTCATTGATACAATGGAGTTTTTTACACAGTTGGCTAAAAGAATGAGGCACATGTATTACTGACATGAAAATGTTTCTATAAGCTTAAAAACTACAATTTTACAAAGAGTATGAAACTTGTGTTTTTTGAGGAGCATTAAAAAATTTTATCCAAAAATAGTAACACATTTTTCTTGGTTCCCATTTCCCTCTTAGAAGTATAAATAAAATAACTTAGGACCTGGAGTTAACAAGTTTAGATTTAAACAAAAGAAAATTTTGGTTCTTGGTAAAACTAAATAAAATGTAACAGGAAAAAAGTTTCTGGTAAACAATTCATGTACTCAAGTTAGAAATCCAGGTTCCTATCTTAGATACACAGTACTTAAGTTTTACACAAACACAAAACATTTTTTTCAAATGTTTATTTATTTATTTAGAGAGAGAGAGTGTGAGGAGGGGAAGGGCAGAGAGAGGTGAGAGAGAATCCCAAGCAGGCTCCACGTTCAGCGTGCAGTCTCACGACCGGGAGATCATGACCTGAGCTGAAATCAAGAGCTGGACACTTAACTGACTAAACCACCCAGGCTTCCCCCACACACAAAATTTGTAAAGCTTTTATAGCAATGGTCATAAGGAGGTAGAGGAGAAATTGTATTTTTCTGAGGTAAGGAGTGAATCACTGGGACATTACCAGAAACTTCCTGCAGTCTAGGTTTATACTTAAAAAGTTACCTTTTAGGAGTGCCCGGGTGGTTCAGTCAGTTGAGCCTCAGATTCTTGATTTTAGCTCAGGTCACGATCCTAGGGTCGTGGGACTGAGCCCTATGCTTTGTGCTGAGCATGGAACATGCTTAAGATTCTGTCTCTCCCTCCATCTGCCCCCCTCTCCCACTATTTCTCTGTCTCAAAAAAAGGTCACCTTTTAAATATGGGGGCAATTTCTAAGAATTTGGTTTGGGGGTGGTGTGGAGCACAACATAACTTTGTAACAAGATTGATAATGATGATGATGTACAGAGTGAATAGACATCTTTGTATCTGTTCTTTTTATTTGGGTGGGGAGGGGCAGAGGGAGAGAGAGAGAATCTTAAGCGGGCTCCATGACCAGCACAGAGCCCAAAGACAGGCTTGATCTCACAACCTTGAGGTCATACTTGAGCCAAAATCAAGAGTTGGATGCTTAACCGACTGAGCCACCTAGGCACCCCTCGTCTTTAAATAGCAGGGTGCTTCGAAGCACACCAGAATCTTTTCCACACGTGCTGATGTATAGGTTGGATGATAAGCACTCTTGTCCTATGCACAAAGGGAAGCACCTTGAAGTCTGGAGCTAGGTAGATAAGGGTAATACTGTATATATTTTTTCTTTTTTCCTATTTTTCCTTAGGAATAGGGAGTATGTGATTATAATGGTAGTAGTGGTGATGAGAGTAATTGGTCTCCAAAATTACCAGAAATGCACCTAGATTTTGAGGCTTAATTTTTTAGTTTCTAGAAATGAGGAAGTTAGAGTACTCTATGTGATTAAAATTTCCCTTATTTTAGTGTGGTTTGTATCTTGAATGACAAAGAAACTTTACTACCTATATGTTACTTCTCTAGTGGCACCAGAAAAGCAGAATGTTAAGATTAACACGGCGGTTAAGCCTTTGGTAACTAAGTTTTTCAACATCTTTAATAATGTCTGTTATGCTGTTTTGGCAGATGAACAGTTGGTAGTTTGTTTTGGAGCTCATGGAAACGTTTTTCAAGTTCATGATTAATCTCTTCCTAAATTTTGAATTTTTAGGACAAAGAGACTGGGTTTCACAGAGGTATGGGTTGGATTCAGTTTTCTTCAGAAGAAGAACTTCAGAATGCACTACAGCAAGAAAATCATATTATTGATGGAGTAAAGGTAAGTATTTTTCCGTATAATGTTGTGAGCTTTCTATATATCAGTCAGTAGGTCAAAAGTATGGAATGACAAGGTCTTTGGGAGATTTGTAACTAAGGTTTCCTTAATATTGGTTAAAGAATGGTGGTGGTGGGAGAGTGCCAGTTCTAAAATGTCTGGGGAGGGTAGTACAGGAAGACCCTTTAATGGTTAGCAAGGTGTATCTAACATAGAGCAGTGGGAACTTACAAGGTAGGGAGACTGTTGTTGAAATCCTGGCTTTTCCACTTACCATGCAACCTTGGGTCAAACCGATTTAGTTTTAAGAGCAGGGAACAAATAACATCCTCTTGACTTCTAGCTGCTGACTCCATAATAAAAAGGCAGTCTTAAAGTGGCAGTTTTCAGTCAGTTGTAATGTTTTTGCAGATAGTCTCTTTCCTTACAATGCTTATTTGATTTTTCTCAGCTCCACATTCAAGCTCAAAGACCAAAAATTTTGCAAGGGGATCAAACATCTGATGAAGAAAAAGACTTTTGAGACTGTTACTACCTATTAAATAAAGTAAACAAAATTGAAAATTTTGCCTAAATGTTTTTATTTGAAACAAGTAGTTGCACCAAGCAAGAGCTTGCTTTCCCCACTCCAAATGAAAACCGAGCTCAGGAGGGGCAGGCGTCATTTGGCAGGACAGTTCTAGTATGTGAACATCCTTCTACTCACTGTGATTGGGGCAACTGTATTCATCAGCAGTCCTTCTTACACAAAATATTATCCCCAAAGTACTAACGTCACACAAAAGGAAGTGGTCTTAATTTCATGTGTGGAGCAGTATGTTCTATAAATGCCAAAAGGTAGGAGAAACACAAACACAACCCACTCTTTAAAAAAAACTAAATAGTTCAAAGAATTTTCCACCCCCCCCCCCTTATTCCCGTAATAAAAAGTAGTGCTGGGGTCTGACACCCAGATTTGGTTTTTATCCTGGCCATTTACAAAGTGTTTCCCCATCTGACTTGCATCATTAGGGTTATGGACAAAAGTTCATTCACTTTGAAGAACGGTGTATCTACTCCTTCCTCCTCTTCTTGCCTTCATGCTCATGTTCCTTGGGGCGGCTGCTGTCTGAGGGTCTTTTAGAGCCACCGTGCTGTTTGGCTTCTTCCAAAAACTTGTCTAAACCAAAAGGATCTTCCTCAAACTGAACTGGTCCTTCTCGGCCTCTCTGCCTACGGTCTGAACCAGAAAACTCCTTATCGGGAACAAATCTAGGGAAAAAGAAAAAGGACTATGAACCACTTTGTTTTTACTAGTGCAAACAGTGAGACTGAGCTGTCTGCCTTGGTACCTGTTGGTCTTTATTCTGGCTTCTAGGTCATCACCATACATGTCCTTGTCCAGGTTTTTACTGGGCCTGTAAATATTCTGGGCCATATCTTTACCACCTCTCCAGGCTTGATCATAAACATTGTAAATTTCATCTTCTCCACCTGCAAAACCACTGTCCATACCCTGTGGAACAAGGACATTAAAAGTTCACATTTTCAGCAATCTGAACTGCAAATTAAAATGATCTTCATTAAAAAAAGTCCGTAAATTTTCATTCTTACCACCTTTGGTCCTTAGATTAAATACAGTGCTAATTAACAAGTCTGACTACTTTAGTGAAGTAGTCATTAAAATTGGGGGATAGTAGTATAAACAGGTACTTGACAATTTCAATTTTACAGACAATGGCAAAAAGATGAAAGAACTGTCCAGTACCATTTACCTGATGTCACTCACTGATTTATCATGTAACTTCTATGCCCAACATGGGGCTTAAACTCACATCCCTGACGTCAAGAGTTGCATGCTGTATAGGCAGGCATCCCTGTATGATTTTATTTAGAATAGGGGCATCTGGGTGGCTCAGTTGCTTAAGTGTCCAACTTTGGCTGAGGTCATGATCTTGCGGTTTGTGGGTTCAAGCCCCACATTGGGCTCTGTGCTGACAGCTTGGAGCCTGGAGCCTGCTTTGGATTCTGTGTCTCCCTGTCTCTCTGCCCCTCTCCCATTTTTACTCTGTCTCTCTCTCAAAAATAAACATAAAAAAAATTGTTTAGAATAAATGTCACACCCCTTAACTGTCTGCCTGCCTGCCTGCCTGTCTCTATCTATCTATCTATCTATCTATCTATCTATCTATCTATCTATCTATCTATCTATCTATCTAAGAGAGAGAACATGTGCTGGGGAGGGGGCAGAGGGTGAGAGCAAGAATCTTAAGCAGGCTCCCATGACCCTAGGATCGTAACCTGAGCTGAAATCAAGATGCTCAACTGAGTCACCCAGGCACTCCAAGAACAATCACTATTATAGCAAGAGACAATAAGGCTCTTAATGAAAATCCTAAGACAACAAGGAACTTGCTTCATATATTTGAATGGTTCCTTAATACGGAACCATTAATACGGAACCATTAATTCCTTAATACGGGATGTCCTTTGTTAGGAAAATTTTTATTACAACTTTGAAATAATTTAAGCTTAAGCTTGTAAGAGGTGACAGTCATAAATATTTACTTACATTCAATTTTCATGCCTAACCCCTTTGCTCAGCCTGGCAAATTACCACAGCATAGTGTTTAAGAACATAAACTTTGAAATCAAGACAGCCCATGTTTTAATCTTCTATCAGTTTCTAGCTAAACCTGTATGTGTCTCAAACATACGCAGGTTGTAACAAATAGTATGAAGTCATAGGGTTTTTTAAAGGATTGAAATAATACAAGTAAAAGAACAATGCCAGGAATGTAAAAAAGTACCTAATAAATTATTAAACTAAAAGAACTTACTCAAATGCTACCTTCAAATCTCCCTGAAGCCTCGGAGTCAATAAACTTTTCTGTTCCATATCCCAGTAGAACTTTATTTCTATGTCTATATTTTTATTACAGCCTGCCTTGTCCTTGTTTATATACATATATGTCTTTTCCAGTAGACTTGAAGGTTCCTTGAGGGCAAAGCACATCTATCTTTGATCTAAAGGTCTTATGGCTGTAAATAATCAATGTTGGGTAGATTAAAACATAAAGATACTTCTTCAGTCCTAATGTGTCCTAGCTAGTTAATAACAATAGCTTCTAGGAATCAGATTTCCTGATAGCTAGTTTAGCACTTAAATTTAGTTTTTTAGCTTCATCTTTTATATCAGTTTTTTTTTAATGTTTATTTATTTTTGAGACAGAGAGACAGAGCATGAACGGGGGAGGGGCAGAGAGAGAGGGAGACAGAATCGGAAGCAGGCTCCAGGCTCTGAGCCATCAGCACAGAGCCCGACGCGGGGCTTGAACTCACGGACCGCGAGATCATGACCTGAGCTGAAGTCGGACGCTTAACCGACTGAGCCACCCAGGCGCCCCTAGCTTCATCTTTTAAAGATCTCAAGTTTATGTGATTCTACAGCATTAAAAAGTTGTTTTTTTTTTTTTTTCAAAGATCAACAAAAAACCAAAAGAGAGAGTTTTGTAGGACACTGGGTCTATTTTAGAAATAAAAGACCAATATATTAGTTTTTTTTTAAATCACCTAATTTCTTTCATTTTCTACTAGTGTCTTACATCTTAGCCAACTGTAAGAGGGCAAAATCAGAGTTGTTTCATCTTACTTGCATCAAAGATCAAATAAGATAAAGCAGCTAAGTTATAACACATAACTTGTAATATTTTTCTCTCATTATGCCAGCATACCTTACTTAGATTGATCCAAATCTATGATACGTTAATTTTCTTTTCCCTGAGGACTATATTCATATCAACACTTAAGACATGCTATTTCTAAATTCCTTGTACCTTGGACTGGTTGAAGAGCCTTTGGTCATACTGAACTTCATTGGACGTCCGAGGATTGGGTACACCAAGAGCAATGACTTCGCTGATATCTCGATTTTCATTTCTCTGCAGTTTTGACCTGTTTTGAAATATAATGTTGCTAACTGAAAACTCTTCACAGACAAGCTGAATTTCAATTTCAGCCTAACCAATCTCAGAAGCAAAGTTAATGAATATATCCTGTTCAGATCTCGTGAACATATATTCCCTGATAATGCATAATTGGGCTGGCAGTCCTTACAGCACTTCAGAGATGTGATTATTAGAAGAGGTGGGGTTTTACAATCAGGCCTTTCTGTTCAATGAAAAGAAAGAGACTCACTCTGTCAAGAGACTCACTCTAGAGACGAAGTGTTTAATACAAGAAATCACCTTACAAAAAAAAAAAAAAAAAAGGAAGAAAAAAAAGAAAAGAAATCACCTAACAGAGCATGCTGAGATAGAAAATTGCTAGTCTATATTTGCTATTATGCGAGGGTTGGGGCGGGGGGGGGGGGGGTGACTGGATGCAAATTAGATGTATCATATGAATCACTGTCAGTAAGCCAGAATCAGTTCTTTACCTGAACCACATTTAATAATTTTATCCTATAAGAATTTTGAGAAAAACATATCAATGACTGGATTACTCAGTATGATTTTCAGTATTCAGATTATCTTAATTCGCCTGCTGTTTCAGTATGTATGCAACCTATATCATAATGAAACCATGGTAACTGTCATTACTTATTTTACCAGAAACTCAGGTCTGTCAATCTATTTTTTTTGAGAGACGGAGCGCTACTGTTTTTGAGAGAGAGAGAGAGACAGTGGAAGCCGGGGAAGGGCAGAGAGAGGGAGACACAGAATTCAAAGCAGGCTCTAGGCTCTGAGCTATCAGCACAGAGACTGAAGCTGGGCTTGAACTCATGAACCATGAGATCATGACCTGAGCCAAAGCTGGATGCTTAACCAACTGAGCCACCCAGGTGGCCTGAAACTCAAGTCTTAAAATGATTTCTATAGACAACCTAATTTTCACCCAGTCATAAGTTTACAGTCTTTCTACATTATCAATTCTCATAACCACTTTACTGTTTTTAAGGGCCCAATTTATCTACAGAGCCATTTTAATTTTTTACAGCTTAGGAATTTCAGAGCAAGAGTATCATTAATTGTGCACTTTCACATTTCATTCCACTCTCTTCTACACCGCTATTATCCACAATTTGAAATTCAGATTTTCTGCTTCTCCAGGGCTCCACTTACCCAGGGAGATGAGCTATGCCATTAAATAACAAAGACCACCACCAGCAGGAATCTTCTTTTTCATGTTTAGTACATGACTTGAAAAAAAAATGGATTTTATCAATAGCTCATGAAATGATGAGAGTGTGGAAAACTGCTCATATGGAAAGACAATGTTTCATAGTTGTACTTAACCCTCACTCAGAATTCAGGCCTCAGCCTTTGGTGAACCATAAACTTTACCAATCCCTACTTTAGCCCAAGTCCCCATGCAAGTATTTTGTTTGTTTCACGCAGGTCTGTACTTATTAACAGTGCTCTGGTCCATTTTCCCAAGTAATTTTACATGGTAGCTCTGTCTTTGAATTTTAATAGAACTGCTCATGAGAAGAGGCTGATTTTCACTTCTCACAAAATCTGCTCTTATCTGCCACTGTACTCGGGATGGTCCTCTGCATGTAGGAGTATCTCAATGAAAGCACAGAAGCTTTGGGGCGCCTGGGTGCCTCAGTTCGTTGAGCATCCGACTCTGACTTAGGCTTTGGTCATGATCTCACGGTACATGAGACTGAGCCTCACATCAAGCTCTGTGCCGACAGCAAGGAGCCTGGTTGGGATTCTCTCCCCCCCCCCCCCCCCGCCCCGCCCCCTCCCCAACTCACGCATGTGTGCGCTCTCTCTCTCAAAATAAACATTAAAAAAATAATAATTTTTTAAAAAGTACAGAAGCTTATTCTCTGCCTGGAGGAATAGGCACATAATGTTGGTCTCACCATTTAAAATAGGAAAAGAACAGACCAGAACAGTCCTATCTACTACCTTCACAAAGATGATCTGAACTCCCTTTTCTATATCCCTCTGTCATTCGCAATTCTAGCTTATTCTATACATCTACAAGGTGATAAGAAAGGATTACTTCCAGGGACAGTCAATTCTTCTTCTAAGAAAAAGTGAACAGTTTGTGAGAAAATAGTGCTGATCTAGTAAGTTATCAAACTAAAAAGGAAAGGCAGAGAAGCAAAACTGGGCCCAGTGGACTAAACCTTCTCCCTAAAAGGTTCAGAAAAGCCACTCCTCATAATTCGTATTTATCTCAAATAGCACCTACCTCTTATCAGGAGCTGCCCTGGAAAGATTCCGGTCGTGCTGTCTTTCTTTTCGCCTATCATGCCGGATTTCATCCCTCTCACGTGCCTCCCCATCCTCTGTGTGAACAGAGTTGAAAATTACTTCACCACTATGTTACCCATTAATATCTGGAACCAGAGAATATTCTTTAACCTACGACAGAAAATTCCATGAATTTCTTTATAGTCACATTCAACCCTTTTAACTTACTTGCAATTAATTTAAATCCAACAGTATTGATCTAATTTTTTAAAGTTTATTTACTTATTTGCGGGGGGGGGGGGGGCAGAGAGAGAGGGTGAGAGACAATCTCAGGGAGGCTCCATGCTCAGCGCAGAGCCTGACTTGGGGCTCAATTCCCGAATGTGAGATCATGACCTGAGCTGAAATCAAGAGTCGGCTGCCTAATTGATTGAGCCACCCAGGCGCCCCAGTTTCATTTTTGAATGTGAATTCCATAATTATGCATGCAGCTGCAGTGTTTACAGGTAAAGTATACTGATGATGTCTTTAACTTAACTTGAAATGCATCAAAGTTGTAAGGTGAACTGACGGTGGATACAGATGGGTAGACAGGTAATAAAGCAAATTTAGCAATGTTAATTGTGAAAAAAAAAAGTTAACTGTAGAATCTAGGTGGTGGAGATATGGTTGTTCATTGTATAATTCTTTCAACTTTTCTGTGTGTGTGTTTTTTTTAAGTTTATGTACTTATTTTGAGGGAGAGAGAGAGCACGTGTGCACACATGATCACGTGAAAGGGGCAGAGAGAGAATCCCAGGCAGGCTCCACATTGCCAGCACAGAGCCTGATGTGGGGCTTGAACCCACAAAATTCAAGATCATGACCTGAGCTGAAACCAAGAGTTGAATGCTTTACCGACTGACCCTTGATTTCAGCTCAGGTCATGACCCGAGGGTCATGGGTCTGAGCTCCACGTTGGGCTGCCCTTGAGCACAGAGACTGCTTAAGATTCTCTCTCTACCCTGCCTCTGTACCTCTCCCCTGCTCGCTCTCTAAAAAAATAAAAAAAAATTAAAATTGTCATATTAAAATTTCAGGAAAAAAAATTATGTGTAAATGTACCCTTGTATTTTCAAAGACTGGCTGAATAAAGAATCTTTTGCTTGTGGTCCACCACAGCTGGCTGCGTCTTGATCTCTACCTATGGTGTTTATGTCTATCTTCACCTTCTCTTCTCTCTCCAGTCTGAAGGGACACAGTGCGAGCATGTGCTTTGGTGGAGCCAGCCTGTCTGGATTCACATCCTGTTCCTATGACAGGTTAGCAATATGACCCTGTGCAGGTTACTCTACCACTCTGAGCTTTAGTCTCCTCTGTAAAACAGTGACAGTCCTACAACCACTGCATGGGGTCGCTGGAGGGAGTATATAAGGCAGTACATGTAAAGTGCTCAGAGTAGTGTCTGCCATAATAAGCACTCAATAAACGTTAGTTATTAGTATCTGGCAACACATTTGTCAAAATTTTAACTAATTCTTCAAAAATCATTCTGTGCCTTCTTATCCTCACCAGTGTAGAGAACTTAGATACAGGGAAAATCTTCTAATTACCTTCCGTGGCTAAGTATATGTACAACAAGCAGGTTTTTATAACTTGCCTTATTAAGTCATTCACATATGATTCAAGGGTATGGATCACTACTTATAATCCTGGTTCTTTCTCTAAAGCTGAACTCTGGACTCCTATATCCAACTGCCTGCCTGACACCTCTATCTTAAACTTAACGTGTCTACAACTAAACTCCTAATCTTTCCCTCCCAAACCTCTTCCCCTGCAGTCTTCCCAATATTAGTAAGTGGAAACTCAATCCCTCCCAACTGCTCATGAAGTTCTGGAAATAATCCCTGACTCTTCTTCTCTCATACCTCTACGTAACACATAAGCAAATTTTGACGGCTCTCCCTTCAAAACACATCTGTATCCGACCATGTTTTCCCTACCTCTCGTTATCTCTCATCTGGATTACTGCAACAGCCCTCCAAATGGTTTCCCTGCTCCTCCACATGCCCATTCCACAGCCTGCTCATATATGGCATATTGTGCTGCTTTGCTCAAACCCTTCAAATGCTTCCCTTGTTATCTGAAGTAAAAGCCATGTCCTTAAAATGGCTAAAAGGCCACCCACGATCTGGCCATTAGTCTTCATATTTACATTAACCACTCTGACACCTCATCTACTACTCAGCGTGCTCCAGTCCAGCTACATTGGCCTCCCTGCTTTTCTTTAACACACCCAGTATACTCCCAAATCAGGGCCTTTGCACTTGCTGTTCCTTCCGTCTGGGATGCTTTTCCACAGAGTAAGACTCACTTCCTTACTTCCTTCAAGTTTTTGTGCTAATGTTATCATCTAAGAAGTCAGGTCCATTCTGACTATCCTTTCCTTCTGGTACTTTTATCCTCCTTGCCTGTTTTATTTTTCTCCATAGAGATTATTATTATGCTATTGTTATTAATTATCTAGTAATGATAATTAACATTATCTAGTAATGATAATGTTATTAATTATCTAGTAATGATAATTATCTAGTAATGATAATTACATTCACTGCTATACTCTCAATTTAACTGAAAACCTTGTGTCTAGAAGAGAACCCTGCATATAGTAGATGCTCAATATGCATTGAAGGAATGAATAATTGTACTAGTCTAGGATTGATTATTTGAAAAAAAATTTTTTAATATTTATTCACCATTGAGAGACAGAGCACAAGTGGGGAAGGGGCAAAGAGAGGGGGAGACATAGAACCTGAAGCAGTCTCCAGGCTCTGAGCTGTCAGTGCAGAGCCTAATGTGATGCTCAAACCCACGAACTGTGAGATCGTGACCTGAGCCGATGTCTGACACTTAACCGACTGAGCTACCCCCTCATTATTTCACTTTTTCAAAAATTTTTAATGTTTATTTTTGAGAGAGACAGAGCACAAATGGGGAAGGGGCAAAGAGAGAGGGAGACACAGAATCTGAAGCAGGCTCCAGGCTCTGAGCTGTCAGCACAGAGCCCGATGTGGGGCTCGAACTCATCAATCATGAGATCATGACCTGAGTTGAAGAGCTGAAGTCAGACATTTAACTGAGCCAGCAAGATGCCCTTAGAAACTTTCTTTTTTAAAATATTTACTTATTTAGAGAGAGAAAGAAAAAGCATGGATGTGTGAACTGGGGGAGGAGCAGAGAGAAGGAGAGAGAGAATCCCAAGCAGGCTCCATGCTGTCATTATGGTGCCCAATGTAGGGCTCGATCTCATGAACCGTGAAATCATGACCTGAGCAGAAATCAAGAATCAGAGGCTCAACCAACTGAACTACCCAGGTGCCCTGAAAGAAGAAATCTTAAGCAGGCTCCACATTCAGCACAGGGCCTGACATGGGGCTCAATCCCATCACCCTGGGATCATGACCTGACCACTCCATAATATGCAATTTTAAATGATTTTTAATTTAATTTAAAAATGTCCAGTGTAGGAGCACCTGGGTGGCTCAGTTGGCTAAGTGTCCAACTTCAGCTCAGGTCACGATCTCACGGTTTGTGGGTTCCAGCCCCGCATCAAGTTCTGCAGAGCCTGCTTGGGGTTGTCTCCCTGTCTTGCTCTCTGCCCCTCCTCCACTTATGTGCACGTGCATGCTCTGTCTCAAAATAAATAAACAAACTTAAAAAAAAAAAGTCCAAGCGTGCCTGGGTGGCTCAGCTGGTTAAGCATCCAACTTCAGCTCAGATCATGATCTCACAGTTTGTGAGTTTGAGCCCTGCGTCGGGCTCTGTGCCGACAGCTCAGGGCCTGGAGCCTGTTTCGGATTCTGTGTCTACCTCCCTCTGCCCTCCCCAGCTCGTGCTCTTTCTCTCTCAAAGATAAAACATTAAAAAAAAAAAAATTCCAATGTAGTCTCATACTACATTGAAGGCCCATCTTCAAATATATATTCTTTATTTTCTACTGCTACAGCTCAGTAAAGCAGAAGTTATTGTTACATTTCTATATTATTTCTGAAATGTCTACATTTTTATAGGTGTGTACTAGTTTTCTATGCAGTAAAAACAATGGCGAGTCTCTAAATGTTCACAATGTAAATTCAACTCAGTAAAGAGAATGTCATACCTTTTTCCACATGGGTTTTGATCCCAGCTCTTCTCTCCCTGGCTTTCTGGGCCATTTCTCTAAGTTTCTCTTCATGTTTCTCCTTTTCTTTCTGAGCCATCTTTCTCTCTACTTGCGCACGCATTTCTACAGCTTCACGAGCCTGTTAGTAAAGTCAGATGTTAAATAATACACAATTGGAGGGTAAGTCACAGCTATCATCCAAAACCCTGACAGAAGTCTGGCTTCAAAGAGCAGTTATAAGAATTTAGATTTGTTATTACCGATTAAAACAAAGATTCTTGTCCACTAAAACAAAGTTGGCCTAAAAGACACTGCGAACTTAGATTTTTCACTCTGGAAAATGTTTTAGTGGTTCAAATGATAACGACCCCAATAAATCTTGTAAGTCGCTGTTTCACTAATGCTTTCTCAGAAACAACCCAAAAACTACGTTAAACCAGGTTCCAATTAAGCAATTTTCAGTATCAGTAACATAGCAGAAACTGGTAATGTGTTCAAAATCAATTAAGACAATTCAAGATAAAGCCTTAGCAGGAGATAATTTTTTAGAAAGGTGCTTGCTGTGATGTAGGATGTATACTTATCTATGTTTTAAACATGTGCCATGAGGTATGTGAACTTCCAGGTCACATATTAATAATATTAATGCCATAATATTAATAGACAATTGCTATTATGACTACCATTTTCTACAGCATTTAATTCATCAGGATGTTTATTTGCCCTTCCTTGCTGACTTTTTGGGAGACATCTATATTTAAAACAGAAAAAATTATTAAAAGAAAAAAAGAAAGAAAAACATTGTAAAACCTAAAAATAGCAGTCGACAATGTCTTTAAAAATGAGATGAGCCTAGTGAACCACCATTCTGGAGTGTTCTGAGGAGGCTGGCTGGCCAGCAATGGAGTCTATGTACAAGTCTACAAAGGCTGAGACCAGGCGCAGAGCTGCAAATAGCACCTGCCATGTCTGGCGTCCATGCTACAGGTGACTGTCTCTCTAGGTACCCAGTACTGTACCTAAAACAGCAGTATCTTGTGTTAATCAAACCATCATGTTGTAGGACTTAAAATTTACAGTGATGAGTCAGTTATTTCTCAACAAAACTGGAACAAACAAACAGTATCTTAGGTAACCAAAAATAGATTTACAAATGATCAAGAGCATTACACCCGTTAATTATGACAGACCAACCTTCCGATCAGCAATATAGAGGGCTTCAGCCAGCTTGGCAAAGTTCTCATTGATGTGAACTGTCTGCAGGCCTCTTCCATCAGCAGCCAGACGCTTGTCTAATGGAATTGTATAACCCTGTGCGAAAGCAGGCAGGAATCACCAGTCATAAAAAAGTGGTAACAGATTCTTTAAAGTTAGATTTAAATATGTCCATTTTGACAACCACTGAGCTGAAGTTCTTGTTCTTACATCTTTCTTCCCAATTGTGAAACAGCAGCAGAGGCTCACACTGAGAGCTTCGTGTAAAGTCTTAACTGAAAGCACTTCATGTCTGCGGTCTTATTTAACCTTCACAGTGACTCTGTAAGGCTGGTAACGCTGTTGTTTCCATTTCACAGCTGATGATGCTGAGGTAGGGAGCTTAGGTAATGTCCCCAAGGTCACACAGTTAATAAACAGATGAGCTAAAATTTAAACTTGGACAGTAGGATACCAGAGCCCAAGGTCAGGGCAAAAAGATTCTCATGTTAATAATTATGAGTTAGGGTAAAAGGAAATCACTATCAAATAGCTAAACAGTTGTTCCTCAAGTAATAGACCAATCATACAAAAGTGGAACAAATCACTAACATCAGAGTATACGTAGGTAGTTTAACGTGTTGTACTGTTTTAATGACTTGTCAGATTCTTGGAATACTGTAAGTTTTAGTAAATGGAAAAAAGATATTTTGACAAATTAAGATTCTGTGTTCTGAAATTTTGCATCCTATTTTCAGTAACTCAAGGAGTATACTTGAACACCATGGACATTTCAGGCTTAGCTTTATTCTTCCAGATTTATGATTAGATTCCTAAATGTTGACTCTTGTCCATGGTCTTTACTCCTAATACACCAAAGTACACCCTTTTGTTTTAGGATGAGTACATAACTTCCTTTAAGAAATAATTTAGGAGCACCTGGGTGGCTCAGTCTGTTAAGCGTCCTACTTTGGCTCAGGTCATGATCTCATAGTCTGTGAGTTTAAGCCCCATGTCAGGCTCTGTGCTGACAGCTCAGAGCCTGGAGCCTGCTTCAGATTCTGTGTCTCCCACTTTCTCTGCCCCTCTCCCACTCACTCGCTCACGCTCTCTCAAAATAAAGACACACAAAAAATTTAATAAAAAAATAAAAAATAAATTTAAAAAAGTAGTTCTATTTAATCTACAAATTAAAGTGGCCTTCATCACCCATCAAAAATAGAATTATAAAGCGTGATTTGGGGGAAAAGGGGAAATAGTGATCAGAGAATTTATTTCACATTATGGTACAGATTCTTCATGACTCCTGCAAGCTTTGGTGCTTAGAGATGTACAGGATTTAAAAAGCTTATGCATATAGTCTTATAAACAGAAAAAAAAAGTTTGAAACTTAAAGCACTGCATATATCCAAACAATTACTCTTTTTTGTCATATTATTAAACTGATTTCTTTCAGAAATAATTTGAGATATCAATTCCAGTTTTCTAAAGAAGACTATCATTCATTGATATGTCACTTTAATTTACCTATTTCTTTTCTATAAGCTTCTGATACCTACAATTCACTAAAAGAATCTACATAGTATTCATGTGACTGGCATACTATATTTCTATTACATTACAAAAAAAAAAGTCACATAAGTTGGGTGTTCCTTTTTGAAAACATTCAGCTAAGTGAGATGGTGAGGATTTAATGAAAGTTTTTCAGGCTGAACATCTTTCCTGAGTGTTTTCCAGTAGGTTCTAAAAGTAGGAGACTGATTTTATGACAACTTCATTACCTTTGCATTTTTCCAGTTTGAAATACAAGGAGGAATCTTCCACTCTTGTTGTTCCTTCACAGTCATCTGAGTTGACAAAAGAACAGAAAAAGAGACATTTTTAGATTTATAGTCTAGATAAAAACCCAAGCGCAATGTTTCTCTTCAAAGATAATTCAATATACACTGACATATGAATGAATGTAGTCCAAGGCCAAAGTTCCATTTGTTTGGTAGCACTATATACTATGTTCCTTCACCATGGATTCTAGTAGTAACTTTAATATAAAAAAAATGGAAAATAATCTATACATTATTTTTGACTATTATAAATGGTTAGTATTTTTCCATATTTAAAGTGACATGACTTCTTTGAGATGAAAACTTGTTCTTTTAGTTGGATAATAAATCATATCTAAAAAATGCCACTCAGATTATCAGGGGGCTATTAATCCCAGGCACTTACTTCTTATAACTATGACAATATTCTGCTTGTCAAATAGCAGACCCTGTTCATTCCATTAATAGCAGGGGTTAGGCTAACAACAAGAAAACTAATAGCTAACATTTCACATACGTTCTCTTACACACTCTGGAACTACCTACAAATTATAGCCCTGAGTGGCTCCCCATTTGATCTTGAAAGATAACTTAAAAAAGTAGTAAGTGTGGCAAAATGTACCTGTACAGGCACCTAGATTTTGTTCTATGGAAGGTTATTTATAAAATTAATAATCATGAATACAAAAAAAGATGTTAGACTACAGCAAAGATTACCTTCCGGCTAGGGGAATGCATGACAGGTGCAGGAGGAGAAGGTGGTCCTCGGGGAATTTTCTTATTAATCCTGAAGGATAAAATCAAAGCAAAACCAGAGAGTGTTACACAGTTTTCCATTTTAGCTAATATGTCTCAAGTCTCCCCCTCCCATTTTTATAAAACTTCAAATATATAAAAAAAGAGTGTATAATATATGCCCATCTATCATATATCAGTCACTGAGCTTCGACAACTGTTAAACACAGCCAACTTTGTCATCATCATTACCCACCTTCATCTCCACAGTATCATTATCATTTCATAGAGTAATATACTTTTAGTAGGCTCCACATCCAACATGGGGCTCGAATTCACAACACCAAGATCAAGTCACGTGCTCTACCAACTGAGCCAGCCAGGCACCCCCACTTTTTTTCTTCTTTTTAAATAACAGTTTTCTTAAATAACAGGTACACCTGACATACAATTAACTATAAATATTTAAATGAACAGTTTAAGTTTGACACAAGTATACACCTGTGAAACCATCATCACAATCAAGATGGCAAACACACTCATCACCTCCAAGTTTCTGCATGCTCCTTGCCTATCCTTCTTATTCCTCCCCTCACCTCTGTACTCCCCTCCTTCACCATAGGCACTGATCTACCTCCTGTTACCTCAGATTAGTTTGCATTTTCTGGAGTTTTATAAAAATGGAATCATACAGAATGTATTTGTTTTTGCCTGGCTTCTTTCACTCAGCATAATTATTTTGAGATTCATTCATGTTATTTCATGTATTAAGTTTATTCTTTTTTATTTATTCCATTTTAATATTAATAGTATTCCATGTATAGATGTCCCACAATTTATTTATCCACTCACTTACTGATGGACATTTGAGACATTTTTCTCCTCTGGTATCTTTTTTAAGAATAGAGGTTTATTCTTTTTTTTTAAATTTTTAAAAATCTTTATTTATTTTTGAGAGAGAGAGAGAGAGAGAGAGAGAGAGAGAGAGAGAGAAAGAGAGAGAGAATGAATGAATGAATGAGCAGGGGAGGGGCAGAAAGAGGGAGACACAGAATCCGAAGCAGGCTCCAGGCTCCTAGCTGGTAGCACAGAGCCCAATGCGGGGCTCAAACCCACGAACCGTGAGATCATGACCTGAGCCGAAGTCGGACGTTTAACTGACTGAGCCACCCAGGCACCCCGAATAGAGGTTTATTCTTACAGGCCATCTACTTACTTGAACCGTGGAGGCTCCATTGGATCTTTTTGCATTTCCACCATCCGAATAACTCTCTGTTTAGCTCCAGAGTTGAAAGCCACTCCTTGTTGAGATGGTGTGTATCTGAAGAATGCAGATGAAACTAAAGGTGTAACTAGTTCAAGCTCAATGGGTTATTTCCTTCTGTTATAATCCTAGGTTAGACTATATTGTCAATTCCTTTCACAAAGTATTAATAGAAAATTACAAAATATTTAGGTAGATAGCAATGAAGGTAAGAGAACAGCAATTATGAGTTATAAGCAAAATGTGAACTAGAGTCATATTGGTTTGCAAATAATCCATCCTTGTCCATTTTCCACCACAGAAGGCATGGTGTTCAATTTCACAGGTAAGAGGTCTAGAAAATGGTACCTATTTTGTAAGTCTGCGTTTGAGGAAGAAACACCCCATAATATTTCAGCAGGCAACTTAGAATTAGTAGTTCCTGACTAATCATGGGTTGTAAAACAGAGAAGAATAATAGTAGCAGCCCTATAAGCTCTGAATTTTCCTATACATGTGAATCATCTCTCTACACAAAGATTTAGTTGAATGAAATCCCTCACAATTTATAAGTATTATAAATATGCCTATCATTATATAAATATTAGTACATTACTATTATTCTATTATTACATGTTATATAACTATTATATAATGAATTATGACATTACCAATATACTAATATTATATCATTATGAAAATATTATATAAATATATGATGCTTATTATATATAAATGGGAAACTAAAATAGTATTTGTGGTTTGGGTCACATGCTGTAAGTAACTGTTAATTTCTAAAAACAAATAAATATATTTTGAGAACAACATAATAGTTAATATCTTCAAAAATATCTTAAAAAATTCTGCTTTCAAGAGTCTGCAGAGTCAACAGACTTTAAGTCATTATTCAAAAAATTGCTTGTCTAATTGTGACTAAGTAGGATAGTGAAGGAATACCAGGACCCCCAACCCCAATCTAGTCCAACATGAAAGTAAGACTTCCAGGCAAGATCATACCGGATATACTGAGCAGGAGCCAGTTTATCAGCTGCTCGGACTGGCATGGCTGCAGCAACCTTCTGTGATACAGATTTTTCTAAGGCTACCCTTGTCTTTTCTGTTATCTGAAATAAGAAACACAGCAAGGAGTTGTCTGAAAGCTAATAAAGACGTCAAAAGCCATCTAAAATAATTATATATGTATCAATGCCCAGTTACCTCTTTAATGGCTTCCTCATCAGGTCTTTGCAGGTCTGGGTCATCTGCATTCATGACTTCCTTGGGAACCAGGTCAGTGTACTTGCTATAAATGACCTAAAATGTTCAAACACAAGCAGGATCAAGAAAAGCAGAGAATGAGAAGAAGCAACCTCATTAAGTCATTTCAGAAGTCAGCACACTTATAAATTTAGGACACAGATTTTGTCTTTTAGATTTTAAAACCAAGGAAGCTTAAAATATATACACAAATTACTGCCCCAGCTATATAAGTTAATAATTTTCCTTTGACCTCATGCATTTAAATTATTTGAGTTCTAATCAAGTCAGTATCCAAATACATTGTGCCAACAAAATCTTATGCATCAGTGATCCCTATTTTTGAGACTCACTAAGACTTGAAATTAATGATGATATAAATTGCCTATTGCACCATTATCTTGGATTACAAACTCATCAGAATTTAAGTCAGGTTACCAAATAATTTCCAAATTCACTGGGCCTGGAAAATTTCATTGACCTCACCCTACTTAATAATGTTTGTCTTTTCTGACAGCAATTCTATTCACAGACTAAGTAATGAACACGTGTCATGGTCAAAAAACCCAGAACACTTCTTCTGGGGGGGGGGGGCGGGGAGTAAAAATATATTCTACATACACCACTTATATTCATTATCCAAATTTACAAAGGCCAGAATTTTTACTGGGCTCCCCAAGTCTCTATGAAGCTGACACTGATGTAGTAGGCCCCTGACAAATAGAGTATCACTTACTTTTGTGTCCACCTATACTTTTCAAATACTTTCATAAAACCTTACATGGCAGACTTTATTGAAAAAAAGAAGTACTGAGAATTTAGCAAATAAACAGCATGCTAGATTTTACTGCTTTAGTAGGGAATTTTTGATACACATATAAAGAACAACTAATGATTATAAAAGAAAACCCAATTCTCAGGTACTTGAGACCTTCAAAAATTACTACTATAAGCCAAAGTCTTCTATCAATAACTGCATTCTACCAGGACATTCCTTAAAAATAGCTTAAAGGAAATGCTGGCTATTCTTAATTTCTTATTCCAAATGGCAGAACAAAAAACACTTCATAGCCTATAAGACCTGACCTGGTTTTGCCTACACCTTTAATCTCCCCCATACCTCTTGCTTCCTCATTTATTATGCTTCAATCACATCAGCTCTTTGTTTTTTTGTTTGTTTGTTTTAAACACAACATGCCATTCCCAAATTCTGGGCCTTAAATAGTGTTGTTCTTAGTTCTTCACATGAGTTCTCAACCTCTGAGTCTCTGTTCAAAGGTCATGACTGCACTTATGAGTCCTCCCCTGACTACCCTGCTAAGCAGCAACCCCTCCTTATCCCATCACTTAGTGTCACAGCACTGTTTACTGTCTTCAAAGCATTGCTCACAGTATGAAATTATTTTCTATTTTGTCATGTATTCTATTAAAGTAATAATAATAGCTAAAATTTATTAAGCACTTATTTTGTGCCACTATTCTTTAGCTTTATATATATAATTGAATTTGTGTATCAACCTTGAGGTATGCATATGCACAATGATTACACCTATATTATTGATGAGGAATGTTTTATATAAGCTATGGATTTCCCAGAAAAAACTATCTCATGACTATAGACTAATCCTTTAGCTTGTTTTTCTCAGGAATGAGACAAAGGATCAGGCAAGAAAAGTATAGATTGTTTACCACAAAACATAACCACTGATATGTGAGCTGTAGTGTCACCATCCTCTCAGTGTTCATTTGAAAGGGACCTAAAGCTCACTCTGGGGAGAAGAGTAAGGCTCCATACATTAACATCACACAGCTAGTAATGACCTTAAAAATCTTATTTCTTTTCAAGATGGAAACATCTATGCCACTTGAGTTTAAAATTACGTATCAATACTCTAGAAAATAGTATCTAGACTATGAAGAGTTAATTACTTTTACACAGCAATCATTACAGGAAAGGATTCTAAGTAAATGGCTCCCTGGTAGTCATATATGCTCAACATAAAGTCTCAATACTAATTTAGCATACAAGAGCCATTTGCTGCTTCTTATTTGGGTATTCCAAAGTTAATAACCCTTTAAATGAGCATCAATAAGATTCTAGCATCTCACAAAGCTGAGTGAAGGACATCTGAAGAGCAAGATTCCTCCATGGTAATTAACTATAAAACCTCAAATTTTTATTGCCTGAGAACCAAATGTGCTGAAGAAACTCAGAATATCCCAGGAGGCAAAGGGGCTGGGGAGGGTTATCTGAAAAATACAATATACTCCAGAAGGTAAGAAGAGCACAAATGGGCTCTGGGAACAAGATAAAGCAATAAATCATCTGTGAAACTTTTTTTTTATTACTGAAAACTGGCAAAGGACCAGATTGACCTGACTGGATAAATCTGTCAACATACTCACCATTTTGAAGGCAGAAAGAAAACACTATCTTTAGGCTTAGCTAGTTTGTGAAATCATGAACAAGGTAATATATGATTTATCTCGGGGTCAGTTTAAAGTTGCTGGGAGTTATTTGTTTGGGGGGAAAATGTTGAAGGCATTCTTTTAGGTAATATTATATATGTAACATTTGCTATGCAAATATTTCAGAAGGAAAAATGTAAACACCAAGGCTTTTTATTGATGTATCACTCAAATCACAATTGGAAAAAAAAGAACATTTTAGTTCCATCAAAATTTAATTCAAGAAAATTTTTTTCCCTCCAATTTTGTATTACTGTGAGTCTTGTCAATACAGTATTTATTTTACATGTAGAGAGATCTAGGGCCTAGACTTATCCCTTGAAATCTTGCCTTTTTCTTAATCTCTTATACCTAGAGCTAGCATTTACCATTCTTGACCTTTCACTATTAATATTTCAGTGATAACTTTCTGGTTTCTGAAGAAAACCAGATCCCTCTGATATAAATCAGAAATCTTCACACTATAATGCAAATTCAATAATCCAATAAACTATTTTCATCCTATGTCAAAGACTCTGAAAATCAAGCCTCCTGAATGATAATGAATTTTTAAAGACCCATTTTGTACATTTAGCAGCCAATTCCTACTTCTAAAACTGGAAAATCAGTGGTTTTAAAACAGGGCACTGCTGCCACCCCCAAGGCTCTACAGGTATTTAATAGGTAGTGTCAGTTACATTAAACATTATACAACGCGGAAGATGGTCCCGAACAATCAAGTGTCCCCTCTTCCAAACGCATTTGCCAACGTGTACTCAGTTAATGTTGAATTAAATGCATTCAAAAACTTCGTGCATTAATCCATCCACTTTTTAAAAAATTAAAATACTTATTTATTAAATTTGTGTAAGAAATTCAAGTGTATATTCCAGGGCATAATGTCCAGCAAGGAAATACATTCACCAGAAACAGTATCAGAACAGTCCAAGTACTCACTCTGTTTACTATCTTTCTTCTCAATTCATTCGGTACCCTGCTCATTTTTTTTTTTTAATTTTTTTTTTCAACGTTTATTTATTTTTGGGACAGAGAGAGACAGAGCATGAACGGGGGAAAGGCAGAGAGAGAGGGAGACACAGAATCGGAAACAGGCTCCAGGCTCTGAGCCATCAGCCCAGAGCCTGACGCGGGGCTCGAACTCACAGACCGCGAGATCGTGACCTGGCTGAAGTCGGATGCTTAACCGACTGCGCCACCCAGGCGCCCCAACCCTGCTCATTTTTTAAAAAATCTTCATTCTGTGTGTGCATGTACACACACGCATGTGTATGTGTTCAGAGACATTATGTTTTTAGAGTAGTTTCAGGTTCACAGCAAAATTAAGAGTAAGACACAGAGATTTCCTATATACATCCTGCCCCTACACATGCATAGCTTCCTCCATTAGGGTCAGGGTTAGTATGAACCTCTGAGTGGTGCCTCCATAAACTACTAGTTTTGGATTCATTCCTAGTGGTTGCATTATAGACAAACATGTAATGCTTTCAGTGTATAAAGAAACATTACTTTAGAGACCTTATTTGGCCAGAATACTGAAATCTAAAAATAAATAGTTATAACATTTCTACTCTACTTTCTTTTTCTTTTTTTAATGTTTTATTTATTTGGGGGGGGGGGAGGGGCAGAGAGAGAGGAGGAGACACAGAATCCGAAGCAGGCTCCAGGTTCAGAACTGTCAGCACAGAGCCTGATGCGGGGCTCAAACCCACAAACCGTGAGAACATGACCTGAGCAGAAGTCAGACACTTAACTGACTGAGCCACCCAGGAACTCCCTCCACTCTACTTTCAAAACAAAATAATCACCAGTATATATGGTTCTTAGAGAAAGAAAAAACTTTCAGACACTTCCTAGACGTGAGAGAAAATTGTTGGTTTCCAGTCTTGAAATTTAATGCAAAATGGGCTACAACTGTGTGTCATTCAAAATTAGTCAACCTGCCAATGCCAGACTGTTGTCCTAAAGTGTTCTTTTTCCTAACCAATGAGAGAGGAAAGGCAGCATGTACCAATAAAGAATAATGACTATTCCAAAGAAGGAGAGATGTACCAAAACAAAGGCAAGTGAAGCCTAGAGAAGGCCTCCACAGCACAGGGCATATTTCCAGTATATGTCCTGCTGTATAAGGACCTGTTTTTCCTTTTGCAGGAGTGGACTATGCTTCCCTACTGGCTCAGGAGAAGTGGTTTTCTGTTATTCAATGAAAACTGCTATCACTCCTCAAACAAATCACTGATGAAAGTCTGTGTGTCAAGCTGTCAGGCACTAAATTAGGTGCCAAGGAGAAAATCTAAAGATATAATCTCTGTCCTCAAAGAGCTTATAGTCAAATGACATAGATAGTAGTGAACTGATAAATAGAACAAAATGTGATGACTGCTAAGATAAACAGGGAAGAGGAAGGAAGGATACCCCATCTGGCCAGGGAAGATTAGGAAGAGTTTTCCGAAACAATGAAGAGTGAGCTGTGATTTGAAAGCAGCAGAATTTAGGGACAGCTGGGTGGCTCAGTCGGTTAAGCATCCAAGTTCAGCTCACGTCATGATCTCACAGTTCGTGAGTCTGAGGCCCACAACAGGCTCTCTGCTCTCAGCACAGAGCCCGCTTTAAATCCTGTGTCCCTCTCTCTCTGCCTCTCCCCTGCTTGTGCTCTCTTTCTCTCTCAAAAATAAACATTAAGAAAAAAAAAAGCAACAGAATTTAGTCTAAGAATAGGGGGAGAGCTTTCCCACACACAGGAGGACATCCATGGGAAGTTCCCAGGGTAAGAGAGAATGTGCCATATTAGGGGAGCTGCAAGAATTCCTTGTGGCAGATCTTTACAGAAAATGCCTGCAAGTTTCTTCTTCTTTTTTCCTTTTTTAAAGACTTTTTTATTTTTAAGTCATCTCTACACCCAACGTGGGGGCTCAAACTCACAACCCTGAGATCATGAGTCGCATGCTCCACTGACTGAGCCAGCTGGGTGCCCTGAAAATTTTTTCTTAACAACCACATAACAGTGGCGATTACTTTGTACTGAAAATAAAAAGAATGGCTAAAACTGGACTGTTTATTTTTGGATTTAACTTTTCTGGTCATGAAAGTTGAGGCTAGGCTAGAAAGATAAGGAAGGGACCAAGTGTACCATAAGGAGCTTGGCTGGTTCTTACTCTAAAGGCTATGGAAACATTTTAAGTGTGCACACTTGTGTGTGTATACGTGGGGGAGAGAGAGAAAGCTAAACATATAAACAAGGATGAGTTTGTTTTTCTAAGCAGGCAAAACAAATGCAAAGGAGGTGGTTTCAGACTCTGCTGAGGTAAATAAAGCAAGAAGTGATAAGGGCCTGAACTAAGTAGCAGAGAAGGGCATATACTTGAGAAGTGTTAAGGAAGAAGATAAATCACAATGACTAACAGTTGGAAGGCCTGAAGGAAACACAAAAGAATGGAATGACCGCTCAGCAAAGGCTTTTTAGAGAACTATAGCATTATGTGTCACATCTCACATTTGAATAATCTTTGACTCAGTAAGTTCACACAAGTATTTATTTTACGCAAATATTCATGTGCAAAAAGGTATTTGTATATGGACCTTGAATAAAGTACTGTCTGAAAACTAAAAAATTGAAATCTGAAAACTAAAAAATGCTTAAAAAAAACTTAGGGCACAAACACACCTGGAATTCTATATAGATTTTTAAAAAATAAAGCAGACCTATATACACTGATAAAAACCTTCCAAACATACTAAATTTAAAAAAGCTATGAAAGTTATGAATATTAAAATCTCATTCATGTAAAAAAAGATGTGTGTGTGTGTGTGTGTGTGTGTGTGTGTGTGTGTATTAAAGTGGGAATATATATATACACATCAATATCTAAATCCATAACAAAGGTCTGGAAAGATATGTATTATAGTAGTGGTACTTACCTATGGGAAGTAAAGTGGGAGAAGTAGGCACTACATACATACTTATGTACTGTTGATATCTTCTACCATAAGAATTTATTATTAGTGTATCTTTTTTAAATCAACAAAATAGTGGGGGGAAAAATAACTCCCAGGCTTTTAGCATAGTCAGTCAGGAAGATATCACTGCCAATCACTGAGTTAGAGAATAGAGAAGGTAGATTAAGTGGAAAATTATGAATTTAGGTTTGGATTTGATGAGTGATGTTTTGAGGAAATCTAATAGAGCTGTCCTTGCGGATAGTAAGATATAAGGACCTACAGCTCAGGGGAGAAAACTCGGCTGGAGACATAGATCTAACAGTCATCAACATGAGTGGCAATTTTAGCCAAGGAAATAAATTAGATTAGTCAAAGAGATGGTGTTGTGAGAAAAGCCTTAGAGACCTTTGCTTAGAGACTGGATGAGGTGAGGTTGTATTACAGTGAAATGAAGAATGAAAGGGAAGTGAAGAAGTAGAACAGATAACAACAAGCAAAAAGCTTGAAGGAAAATAAAGAAAACTAGGTGAAAATTTGGTGGTAGCTAGAGGGAGCCTTGAGGGTAGGCAGGGAAAAACTTTTCTTTCAAAAGATGATAAAAGCAAGCATATTTAAAAGCTAACAGAAAGGAGCCAGTAGAAGAAGGGGAGGTGGAAGTCATGGTCTAGAAGAATAAAGAAAAAGCGAGGCTGTAAAGGAGAGGGGGAGGAATGAAATCCAGGATACGCTACAGCACACCTGGCAAGATTAGGTTTAGACCGAAGACATTTCTCATAGAGACAAAAGGAAAAGTCAAGACAGAAAGCCAAGTGCGGGATAAAGAAAGCAGACAATTTTCTTCCACTAGTCGTTATGTGCAAACAGATGTCACCTGTAAGCTGACAGGGGACGGAGAGGAGTAGGAGTTAAAGCTTGGAGGAACACCAAGGGAGCTCAGTCTAAACCTGAGACATAGATTTGCATGACTGGGTAACTGTTTTCCCCAAGAACCCAGCACCCATGATGCAGGAGTAGAGGATGGGGTCATTACTGCAATTTTAGAGGGTAAAATGAAAACATTTAGGGAAGAGAAAGAGGCAAAGGACAAGTACTGAAGGCCCTCAACTATTTTTCGCAACATCTTCAATTCTAAAGAGATCTTTACCTATGCGTGGAGTACTTATTTACGAGGGAAAAAACTAGGTCTTCTCTTAAAAACAGTTCCTTGGCTCTGAGCGTAGCTGCTCTGTGAGGAGATTATTTTAAGTAAATTTTATTTTTGGTCTTTGGATTACCTGTAAGCAGGCCATCAAAAATATGGACAGCAAGTGCCAGTTTTATACTTAGGAGAGAAAAAAGTTTAATTCATTACATTCAAGTGAATTATTAAAATAATTAAATATCTATGTAAGTACTTTGTAAGTATATGCGACAGAATTAGAAGACTATAAACAAATCTAAATTTTGATTTTTTGTGTTTTAGGGTGCTAGAATTATAGATTTTTAGCAATTTTCTAGCATTTGAAAAATGTTAGTACTATAAAAGAAGTTAAAACAAAATTTAACAATTTCAAATTGCTTTTATTTATTTTTTAATGTTTATTTTTGAGAGAGAGAGGGAGAGAATGAGCGAGCAAGTGAGAGAGGGAGGGCATGAGCAGGGGAGAGGGAGACACAGAATCTAAAGCAGGCTCCAGTCTCTGACTGTCAGCACAGAGCCAGACATGGGGCTTGAACCCATGAACTATGAGAGCATGATCTGAGCCAAAGTTGGAGGCTTAACCAACTAAGCCACCCAGGCACCCTCAAATTGTTTTTAAAATGCTAAACAAATAAGTGAAAACCCTAAGTATATATAAGCTATCATCAATTTGGGAGATTCGAAATGAAAAAGTCATTGCTGTTATAAAGTCATAATACATTGTTCACATAATCATGAAGTCATATTTTCAGTTAGCCTAAGTACTAACTGCTACTCATTGCTACTTTTAACAAAGCTAAATGGCCAGATACTTATTTATCAATAGAGGGAAAAATCAACGAGAGGATTACCTTGTCTTTTGACTGTCCCTGCCGAGCAATTGCATCATATTTAATTTTTCCTTCAGCATCCACCTGAATGGCCAGCGCATTTGACATTTTTTTCTTTCGTCCCATATCCAGTGGATACTGGGCCACATGGATCTCTGGAAAAGCACCGCCATCTCCAAAATCCTACATATTAAAAAGGAAAGAAATAAAAAGAATACTTAATAATTTGAGGTTCAAGATATATTCATTCATTCACCAAATAATTATTGAGCCCTTGTTATAGTAGATGCTAAGAGATACGCAGTAAAGAAACAGAGGTCGCTGGTCTTGTGCAGTGTACATTCCAGTGGGCAAAGATGTAAAAAGCCTAATCTTTGGCTTGTAATAAATGCCTTGAAAATACAATGGGACTGCAAAGAAAATCTACTTTCCTTTTTTTTAATTAAGCTTATTGATTTATTTTTGAGAGAGGAGAGAGAATCCCAAGCAGGCTCTGCCCTGTCAACACAGAGCACTACTATGCAGGGCTCGAATCATGAACTGTGAGATCATGATCTGAGCTGAAATCAAGAGTCAGACACTTAACTGACCGACCCACCAAGTGCCCTAGAAAGTCTACTTTTGATACTGCGGCTAGGACAGCCTTTGTGAAGAGGTAATGTGAGTTAAAGCTAAATAATGAGAAATCAGGTATGAGAAGATCTGAGGGAAGCATTTTTTAGGTAAAGCAAGTAGCATGAAGGTACTGCTATAAGAACAAGCTTGGGATGTCCTTGGAAACAAGTGTCCAGTGAGGCTGGAGCTTACTGGGACAGAGGAGCAGACACATAGGTGATAACCTTGCACGGGCAGACAAACACCAGATCATGAAAGGGCTTCTAGACCATGGCAAAGATTTTTATATACATGACAGGATGAAATTAAGTAGAACGTTTAGGACAAAGAAAAGATTTTTAGTTTTAGCATACATAATGTTCTTAGTGAGGCAAAGGTCAAGGTACAACAGGGCAGAAATGTAAAGAATTTTTTCTTGGAACCAGATTTTAATAACATATTTATTCATGTTCCAGGAGAAGCAAATAAATAGAAAGGAAGGCTCTAGAAATGAGTTCACCACATTTCTAATGGTGATGATATACAATTACTTAGAAGACAAGACTAAGACTTCTCAAGTAGCACAAGCTAAGTAACATCTGTTGATGAAGTTTAACATTACAAAAAAGGTAGATGGTCAAATAAACATATGAATGTTAAATACAATTTTTAAATAGCTTTGTTAAACTTAGTAATATTTGCTTAGGAATTATATTGTACACTCAACAATCCACACTCATTTAATTCCTGTATTTCAACAATCATACTTTCATATGGAAAAAATTCAAGTTTAGCAACATTAAGTGATTTTCCCAAGATGTCCTGCATAGGCAGGACTTGAACTCAGATCTTTTGACTCCAAAAAACTGTATTTTCTACTGAACTAAAATTCTTTCCTTTTTAGCTCTAAAAAGGGCAAATCAATACAACTAAAAAATGATGGAAAAAACATTAAAATTAATCATTTACAGGGGGTTTGATGAAAAATTTTATGTAAATAACTACTTTTATAAGACCTCCTCCTTCAAGAAATATTCCATTAGATCCTGGATATGTGATTTCCTAGAGACAATATACTGACTTGCTAAAGAAAATTTTGACATTTCTAAAAACAAACAATAAAGCTGAGGGAGACATTTCTTATGAATTCGGCAGAAAATAGTTAAAATATTCCCAAGAAAGGTGCTACCTGTAGCCAGGACATCAATCTGACATATGCTCAGATCTGCTGGGGTTCTTCAACTATAACAAGTACTTCTGACTGTGGATGTGGCATTATGCGGTCATTAAGCTTGCCAGAAAATCATAGCTTTTACTCTGAACACTAGAACAAAATGCTTTCTCCACAGAACGTTCACTCCCCTCAAGAAGCATTCACAGTCTTTCCAGATTGGCTGGCCATTTTGGTTTGATTTTCAAATAAACTGTTCTGTTCTACCAAGATGTATGAAACCTTTAGTCAAGTAAGATTTTAAAAAGTACCTGAATGTCATAATGCTAAAATGGAAGCCTAATCTTTGGATGAGGTTTCTGTTGTATGTAAAATGATGTCTGCTACCCCCACTCTGTAATCTATTGAGAGGCAAACGAAGACTATCTATAATCCCTCAAGGGACACACTATCCTTCTATCAGATAATGTCAATCACTACCTTTTTGCCCCAGATAAGAGGGCATTCCAGCCCCCTTGATAATCTTCTTTTGCCCCACACCTCACAAATTACACTATCAGTGAAAACAAAAGTAACAACAACAAAAAACCCTTAGTAATTTTAGTAAGACTGGCTTTCACACATTAGAATTAATAAGGACTAGAGGACAGCTAAGGGAAAAAAACAAGGAAATTTTTTAAAAGACATGATCTAGTTGGGAGTTTGTCTTTTAGGCTCTATAGAGTGTTCTGGTAGGCAGGGGGAATGCCAAGCATGGGAGAGGCTGAGAATAGAGACAACAACAAATTTCAGTCCAATGAATACTTAGTTCACCATGATCTGCACTTGGAGGCATACGAAAAAAAGTTGAGGGCACAATTCCTTCACATTTGTAAGGCAAAAATCACAACCATAAAAGGACAGAATGTAACAGAGTGATAAAATGAAAATAATTGTGTACAAACATGAATGGTATAGGCACAAAGATTTTTTAATAGGGCAGGCACATTCCTTGGGAAGTGGAAGAGCGAAATTTGCAGGAGTCAGAATGAATACTGACTGAGAGACAGAGAAGAAAAAGGCTTGATCAAAGAGGAAGTAGTCTTGGGGAGGCAAAATAGTTGTCTCAAATGTTTGCTTTTCTCCCTAGATGAAAAAGGTGGTCAAGCATGGGAAGACTGCCCTGCAATTAGGGAAAAGAATAGGTATTGATCTGCTCTAAAGGATACAGAGTAATTAGGAAGATAGGTACTACCAAAGAAGTTTGTTTTTTGGAAATAAGCTAGAAATATAAAAAGATCATTTCAGAGTCTTCTTTCTCCCTCACTGCCTCCAAATCAACCATCAAATTCTTTTATACCTTCTAAAATATTTATCTAATATGTATATTAGACATATATTAATATTCTCAAATTGAAGACAAGAAAACTGATAAAGAGGGGTCAGGATCTGCCCAGTGTCACACGAATAGTAAGCAGCATAGCTATGATGCAAAAACACTTATTTTTACTTATTCTTTTAAACTTCTCGCCCATGCTCTTTCCAATATACTTGACAAGAAGGAAATCAGAAATAGAAATGCTGCTGGAGTTTTCCCTGGAGGAGGAAGGCTATCTCTTCAGGGTTACATGGCATTGTGTATGTGGGGAGAAGGGAGGGAAAGGCACCCGAACATGAACTCTTCTTTTCATTTTCTCCTTACTTTCCCATTATTTTCCATATGCAGTAATCCCTGGATTTATAGAGAGTATGCTAGTTTCTTTTGTACCTGTTTAATAGTTGGACATAAGAAGAGACATAAACAGGTACAATTCTCTTATGATCACAAAGAAGTGGTAATAAGCCAGAAGAAAAAGATCAATCCTCTAAAAGGAATATATGTCTTAGGAACTCACGACCAGAATTTCTAGCATATTGGCATTCATGTGCAGAGGTTCTAGGGTATTTTACAAGGGTATTATAATAAACGTTAACACAATTATTTACCTCTAATAACCGAGGTATCCAGCCTTTCCGGTACCCGTATGGAGGAGGTTCTCTTCGGGAGGAGACCAGTGAGGTCTGTCGTGATCTCTGAGATCTTGCCTTTTCTTCAGCCTCAAGCTGGTCCTGAGATAGCTGAGTAGGTGCAGGTAAAAAGCTATAAGCAAAGATAATAAAAGTCAGATTTAAAAAAAACTCTTACATTTGATCATTGCAATTTGGCCATCAGAGACTATTTTACCATAATACTTTTTCCCTTAAGCAAAAAAGCAAACATTTCAATGATTCATGGCAGTATATAATATCAGTCATTTTACTTTGCCTGGAAAGAAATAAACGCTCAGAGACATACAGTAAAAACATCTGACTAAGATGCAGGCAAATGATGCCCATAATAAAAAACTAACAGATATTTCATATAATAGATAAACTACTCAGTGGTTATGCTTCCACATTTCTTTTCTTGTAACAAGCAAGAAAACATTCTCAATTACCCAGGGGCCAACTGTCCAGTATATGGTGTCTTAGTGCCTTTACTACTTTTACACTCCTTATTTTTAACTACTTTACTCTTATTCTTCTTACTTTTAACTATTTTAATGTCAACAACAACAACAAAAAATAATAAGGATTAGCACTGAATGTAACAAAGAGGTGCATAAAAGAAAGAAAACACAGGTTGCATATATGAGTGTGTTCTCCCAAAGGTATCTAATTTAGAATGCAATTTAAAACTTGAGAGGTCAAAGATTCAAAGGAGAAATTCTAAAGATGTAGTATGTCATTCTTTAATCACAGCAGCCTTTTTACCAAGTTATTCTTAACAACTTTCAAGTATGATAAATGTTATTATAGAGATACCCCAAAGTATCACAGAAAGATTCCAGTAAATTGATATGTTTAATGGAAAAGTTAGGGTTCCTTTGTGATTCTTGGCGACTAAGCATATTTGGATAAGCAGAACTTATTTATTCAAAATATTTATTGATCACTTGGGTGCAGGTACTGTGCTATGTAAGCAATGAGACTATAAGAGAGAGGTTACAGCCTTGCAGAGGAGGGACAATCAAATGCTTACACAATTCCCTAATTACAAATTGTATCAAACGATGAAGGAAAAGTATACAGTGCTATGACGGTATACATCAGAGGGATCTAATCCAGTCCAGAATGTCAGGAATGTGACAGCTAAGAGCTCAGAGTTCAAATCCAACCTATGCCAGGTAGTAACCCAGATAAGTTACTTATCTCTCTGAACCTCTGTTTTCTCATCTGTAATGGCAGATCAAAAGACCACCTACGTCACAGAATTGCTCTAAGTAGTAAATGTGAAAATCTATGACCCCCTTGGCACAGTGTCTAAATACTCATCAACGCATATTGTTCCATACATATTTGATTATGTGGAGCCATTCCGTGATTCCACCAATTTGGATCAGTTGCGCCCCACCCATGCTCCCACAAGACACTCTATGTGCCACTACTATAACATTTATCTTACTGTATCACAATCATCTACTCATTTACCTCTTTCTCTCACCAGACTGAGCAACTTGCAGGAATCATGGCTTCTGCTTCATTTCATCCCTAACTCTCTAGGCACTGTCCAGCTCACAGCAAGGGCTACTTATATGTTTGCAGGAGAACTAAATTCACTCTGCCCTTTGCTCTCACCATCTTTATGTCACTACAATCTTATTGCCTTTCCTTTTGCCATCTCAAGATCTTTACATTTGCTACTCCATCTACCATAAAATGCTCCATTTATTAAGAACATTCTTTCCTGTAGTGCTTTTATGGAAAACTCTTTCCCAGATCATTCATTCATTCATTCATTTTAAAAGATTTTGTTAAAAAAATTTTTTTTAATGTTTTTATTTATTTTTGAAGGAGAGAGAGACAGAGCATGAGCGGGGGAGGAGCAGAGAGAGAGGGAGACATAGAATTTGAAGCAGGCTCCAGGCTCTAAGCTGTCAGCACAGAGCCCGATGCGGGGCTCGAACTCACGAACTGTGAGATCATGACCTGAGCCGAAGTCGGACGCTTAACCGACTGAGCCACCCAGGTGCCCCTAAAGATTTTATTTTTAAGTAATCTCCACACCCAATGTGGGGCTTGAACCTACAACCCTGAGACCAAGAGTCTCAAGCTGTACCAAGTGGGCCAGCCACACACCCCTCCTAGATCTTTTAGTCCTTGCTTCTTAGCATTCTTGTCTCTGCTCATTTATACCTCTCCACAGCTGTTTTCTGACCACCTTGTCCAAAACAGGACCCCACTCCACATTTTGAGTCACTCTTTGTCCTTTCATTTTTATTTCTAGTAATTCCTATCTGAAATTGCATTATTGATTTGTTTACTCATATATAGTCTATCTCTCCTAGAATGTAAGCTCTTTGAAAACAAGGAGTTTGCAACACTGATTTAATACTGTAAAACCAGCACTAGAATAGTGCCTGGCACGTGGTAGATCCTCAACAAATATGTACTAACTGAAGGATGGATGAATGGATGAATGGAGCCAAAAGTTTTGGGTTTCTACCATAGTTATTTTCAGTATAGCATGTATATCCAGTAATAGAAGGCATACAAAGACAGTTCCAAAGAAGCTACAATATTTACTTATTTTACTCTTCTTTTTACCTTCTGTTGGAGGAACTGGTCACTAAAATGATCAAAAGGCAGGCAGCCTGTCAAAGTGGAGAATTCAGACAATCCAATAAACAGGTTACCTGGCCTGGATTAGGGTCTGAACATACTCTAGCCTTCCAGAGGGTCTTAAATTTGCAGTTCCTTGTAAAGAATGACATTCCCACAAAGAGGCACACTCCTGCAGTAGCAGGGTAGGGGGAAGGGGTACAGAGTGGGCTGCATATGCAGGCCGAAAGGCTACTTCAGTGGTTCTCAACTGGGGGGCAAAATATTTACAATGCAGGTGTATGATAATACCTAGATACATACAATTCATTAAGATTGTCAAGACTTGGGGGTAGAGAATGGGGGCAGTATCACTGGCATCTAGTGGGAGGAAGCCAAAGATATTGCTAAACATCTTACTATACACAGGACAGCCCCATACCAGAATGAATTATCCAGCCCAAAATATCAACAGTGCTGGTGTTGAGACAACTTAGTCTACTCTCCCCCTTTACTAAATAAAGCATACTAAATGCAAGTGATGTTATTAGACACATAACCTTAAATATACTTGAATTTAGAAAACTTAATCAGGAGGACTTTCAGTCTTTAGTAACAATAACTGGTGACACCAAAACTATAACATATCAGTTCCGTCAGGTCTCTGCTGTTAAGAATCCTTGGTAGATCTTGGAGATAAATAACACTTCACCTGGAAACTTGAGACCACCTCTAAAAATCAAATTAGTCAGAACTCAACAAAATCAGAACACTATGTAGTCCCCAAGACTAGTCATTTGAAGACTGCACTCTGTCACTGCAATTTTAAGCACACAATACCCACGCCATGTTATTTTTCCTGTGTGTCCTTTTCAAATTCCAGCTTTTCCACAAAACCTTTACTCATAACTCTAGTAATCTTTGCCACTGTGCCTCCCACCTGGAGGTGCACTCAAAAGTCTGTTTGTAACATTTACTAAAGAAAACTCCCAGTCCATTCAACTCATTTCATCTAATTCTTTTTGCACTTAAGGTTAGTACTACACAAGCGAGCATTTGTGTGCCCTTACTTCTTTCATATCTGTATGCCTTGTACCCCCATCTTCCCTGCAAAGACTGTTAGGTTTCCTTTTGTATATACACAACCCCCAGGGTAAAGCAAGGAACCCAAACCTAATTACCCCAAGAATTTTCTGCTTAAAACATTTTTAGGATTCATCAGCCAGGAAAATTAAATATAAGGAGAATCAAATGTGTTCAGAGAACTCAAGCTTATGTCCTAAAATGATTACTTTCCTTACGACGAACTTAGACAACTCAACTTTTCCTGCTTGCATTCGCATGGAAAGTTTTTCCACTCAGATGGGGCAGCAAGGTCGCACACCAGTAGTAGTTACGTAACTCCTCGGAATCTCCCACTTAAACATATTTTTCTCAAAGGCGGGGACCACTTTACATGCGGTTACCAAGGCAACCGGGAACAGCAAAAATCTGAAGCGGTTCTACCTACGGAAGAAATTCTAAGGTCCAAAGTTATAGTGCAGAGCAGCGACACCTTATTAGCAACGCAGCGGCCGCTACAGTAGCTAATTTAAAATCTCTGTCCAGCACCGGGCCCGCTTTTTTCAAGAATCCTTGTTTCGGGACAGAGACGAGACTTCGGCAGACCCACCGCCGTTAAGCCGGGCAGTCACCTCCCGCCGCTTCACTCCGCCCAAATAAGCTACTGCTCTCCACATTCCCACCGTGCCCGCGCAAGCCGCGGACCGGACGGAGAGCTCGCCACATCCCCAAGATGTTCAAGCGAAAAACACGTGCGACTCCTTGCCATCTGAGACTGAAAAACTATTCACCACGCCGAAGCTTTCGGCTCTAATGGGGGGGGGGGTACTCAACCCGGGAAACCGCTCAGGAAAGACCCCAGCTTCGCTGAGGCCTAGTCGCCCCGGAGGCCGGCAAGAGGGCCTAGCCGTGGTCGCGGCCCACGTCGCTCTGTGCCCTGAGCCAGGTCACCGCCCGGAGACAGTGGGCAGAGAAATGAAAAAGGTGGGTACTCCCAGACCCTTCCGTATCGAGGACCCCAATCAACAACCCACCTGGTGAGCGCCATCTTCTTCCGCTTCTTCCAGCGCGAGCGACAGCACCGCGGGGCGGGTCTTTCCCCTTGACGAGAAGTGGAGAGGAAGAAGCACGCGATACGCAGGCGCCTCAGCCGAAGGGCCTTCTGGGATTTGTAGTTCTTTGGACAAGAGTACGCTTTGGTTCTGTCCTAACCAGACCGACTGGTTATTAACGGGATGAGGGCTTCATTTAAGAAAGGCAGATGTACACTGTGACATGATGCAGCGTTCCCTAGGCAAAATAACGAAGGTGAGAGATGCCTTTTAAACTGCTTTATTTTATTCCCCACTCAGTCTCATTCCCCATGTAGGGAGGGATCCCAAATACAAGAGTATCCCGGGAACAGCAACGTTAAATAAAAGGGTGACAGGGCTTTAAAACAATAGGAAATTGTGGGACCGTCGAATGGAGAGTTTTAGGACGCTCTAAAAACATTCACACCCGAAACTTTTCTTTCCACACCCCGCCCCCAAAATACTCTACTGGGAAGATAGTGTGATCCTTGGTTAAGTTACCTTTACAACACTTCCTTTGTATACTATGTATGTTTGTGTTTTAGGTAGTTTATGTGTTTCACTTAGATTATGGATTAAACATAATCTTTGATGAACTGATAGGATAAATGAAATCTGCTTACAAAGATTGGAGAAAGGGAAGTGGGTAGAGTACAGATGAAATGAGAACAGCCATTTTTGATCACTGTTCAAGCTGGATAATGGGGAAATGGATGTTCGTTATACTCATATATTGGACATTTTCCATGACAAAAAGTAGATACAATCTTTTAGTTGCAGTATAGCACACATACAGAGAGGTGCATACACTGTGAATGTGCAGCTTTTTGAATTTTCCTGAACCAAACACACTACTTTGAACAGAAGCAGCAACATCCCCTACCCAGGATGAATCAATTTCTGGTGTGACAAGATGTTATAGGCTAATCTAGTACTTTTTCTGCCCCAGACTTGGAATCAGTCATTTCTCCAAGGAGCCCTCCTTTAAGTAGGAAAGTGATATTTAGAGAAGACAATCTAGATGCTACAAATATTCATGGTTACTGGGTTGATTATTGTTTGTAAGCCTTTTTAATTGGCAAAACTAAAACATTTACATATACACACATATTTTTTGAGAAAATGCATCATGCATTTATATTAATATTTCTGGGGAAAACTTAGGATTCCACAGATTTTGCTTAACTTTGATTTTATATGCATATCTCTTCTGAAAATCTTGGTACCTATTGGCATTAACATAATTACATTTGGCAATAATGGCAATGACATAATCAATTAACATAATTGCTTCATCCTACTGTATATATGAAATAGTTTCAGAATAACAGTACTAATATGATTACTTATTGAAACTTAATAGTTTCTGATTTTTTTTTCAATTCTTTTTGCCCTTAGACTATATCTCTCTAGGCATGTATAGTCAAATTGCACGGCTTTAAAGTGACTTGGGGCAGGGTGTGCCTGGTTGGCTC
The DNA here is from genome assembly GCF_018350175.1 of Felis catus. NCBI lineage: Eukaryota > Metazoa > Chordata > Mammalia > Carnivora > Felidae > Felis > Felis catus. The sequence continues at coordinate 122,280,368 of NC_058373.1, forward strand.
AATTGGTAGAGCATGTGGCTCTTGATCTCAGGATTGTAAATTTTAGTCACATGTTGGGTGTAGAGATTTCTTAAAAAAAGAAAGGAAGAAAGTAAGAGACTTGGAATAGTTCCTCTCTGTGGGACTATGCCACTAACTTGATAGTTTTATTTCTTTTTGCTTTGGATTCTTAGGAGTCACTTAAAAAAAAAAGTTTTGTGAAACAGTTACATCGTTCCAAAGCCAAAATTCACCAAGGTGGTACATTTAGAGAAGTCTAGGTTCTTTCCCTGACTCTTCTGTCATTTTCCCTTCCTCTCCTTATAGGTAACCTTTAAAAAATTTTTATGGTTTATCTTTACATTTAAAAAAATACACAAATACATATATATTTGTATGCTCCTTTTCCTTTCCTAGACATATGGTAGATACCATACACACTTTTTTCTACCTTGCCTTTATTCCATTTATTGTATCGTAGAGATCACTCCTTTGCAGTATATGGAAATCACATTGGAAATTTTGAGCAGAGAAAACACATGATCTGATTTATGTTTTAAGAAGATCATTATGACTGCTGTGTTGAAAATGGACTCCAAGAAGCAAGAAAGGAAACAGGGAGACCAGTTGGGTGGCTTTTGTGATAATTCAGGAATAGATGCTGATGGTTTAGGGAGGGAGGTAGTGGTAGAGATGGCAAGAAGAGATTGGAATCTGGATCTATTTTGAAGGTAGAACGAACAAATTTTAATACTAGAATTGATGTGAAATATGAAAGAATAATCATGGATGGCTCTGAGGGTTTATGTTTGAGAAATTAGAGGCATGGAGTTGCTATTTACTATGATGGCAAACTGCAAGAGAGTCATGTTTGTGGGAGATCAGGAGTTTGGTTTTGAACATCTTACATTTGAAATGGCTGTTAGATATAGATAGCCAAGTAAAACTGTCAAGGAAGTAGTTGTATATACAAGTTTGAAGTGTAGGGGAAAAGGTCTGGGCTGGAGACCTTTGTGAGTATAGATGGTATGTAAATTTATGATACCAGATGAGATTATCTAGAAAGTGTAGCTACAGAAGAGAAATTTTTCAAGGACAGCCTTCTGGAGTGAATTCCCATATTTAGAGATTGGAGAGATGAGAAACCAGTAAAAGAGACTGAAAAAGAATGGGCAGAAGTTTGATCGATAGAATCAGTGGAGAGGAAGCATCCCTCTATCTTTTGGATCAGAAGCTATAAGATTGAGTTGCCAGTATTTATCTATCCTGGCATATAGCAAGACTCTGTGACAGGAAAGAATGAGGCCACCATGCAAAAACAAGGAGACCAGAAGGGTAAAGAGACGGGAAGAGAGATGTTGAGACCTCTGACAACATCATGGAAGTTCCTGGATTCAGTAGTGCCTGAAGACCATACCATCCTGAACTTAAAAAAAAAAAAAAATTATTTAAGTAATCTCTACACCCAACATGAGACTCAGACTCATACCCCCAAAATCAAGAGTCACACACTTCTCTGACTGAGCCAGCCAGGTGTCCCACCGTCCTGAATTTTTTAAATTAAGTGAGCCAATAAATTATTTTGTTGGCTTAAGCTAGTTTGAATTGATTCTCTATCATTAGCAATGAAAAGGACTTTATACAATGTTTGTTTTCTGTGCTCCGGTAATACTTGTTCTTCCCCCAGTCTTAACATTTATCACACTTGATAGATTTTGATGGTTTACTTTACTACAAAGAAGATTGAATCTCTCTCCTCATCTGTGCCTGAACAATGTTGGGCAAGTCCTCAACCCCTCAGTGGATATAGACTCTTTATCTGTAAAAGCATAAAGTGGGCCCAGATGATATCAAAGATCTCTTTTAGTGTCAATATCCTTTTATTCTTGGTACTTTATTCTGTTGTGTTTTTTTTAATAGTAAACTCTGTGCAGTATGGGGCTTGAACTTATGACCCTGACATTAAGAGTTGCGTATTATATTGACTGAGGCAGGTACCTACTTTTTTCCAGTTTTTAAACTTCTAGATAGGGGCGCCTGGGTGGCGCAGTCGGTTAAGCGTCCGACTTCAGCCAGGTCACGATCTCGCGGTCCGTGAGTTCGAGCCCCGCGTCGGGCTCTGGGCTGATGGCTCAGAGCCTGGAGCCTGTTTCCGATTCTGTGTCTCCCTCTCTCTCTGCCCCTCCCCGTTCATGCTCTGTCTCTCTCTGTCCCCCAAAAAATAAATAAACGTTGAAAAAATAAATAAAAAATAAACTTCTAGATAAAGAGTTTTAGGGGTGCCTGGGTGGCTCAGTTGGTTAAGTGTCCAACTTCAGCTCAGGTCATAATCTCACAGTTCATGAGTTCGAACCCCATGTTGGGCTCTGTGCTGACATCTCAGAGCCTGGAGCCTGCTTCGGATTCTGTGTCTCCCTCTCTTTCTGCCCCTCCCTTTCTCATGCTCTCTCTCTCTCTCTCTCTCTCTTAAAAATAAACAAACATTAAACAAAATTTTTTTAGGGGCACCTGGGTGGCTCAGTCGGTTGAGCATCCGATTTTGGCTCAGGGCATGATCTCACGGTTTGTGAGTTCAAGCCACACATCAGGCTCACTGTTGTCAGCCTATCAGCACAGAGCCCACTTCAGATCCTCTGTCTCCCTCTCTCTGCCCCTCCCCAGCTTGCACTCTCCTCCCAAAATAAATAAATACTAAAAAAAAAGTCTGACTTCGGCTTAGGTCATTATCTCATTGTTGGTGGTTTCGAGCCCGGTGTCAGGCTCTGTGTTGACAGCTCAGAGCCTGGAGCCAGCATCAGATTCTATGTCTCCCTCTCTCTCTGCCCCTCCCCCTGCTCGCATTCTCTCTCTCTCTCTCTTAAAAATTAAACATTTTTGTGTTAATTTGCCATTCTATGAACTGTTAATACACATAACTTTGATGAATCTGAAAGGCATCATGCTAAGTGAAAGAAGCCAGTCTTAAAAACTTATATATTAAAGTTGGCCCTTGAACAATGCAAGGATTAATTAGAGACATCAACCCTCCATGCAGTCAAAAATCCTTATCTAAATTTGAATCCCTGAAAACCTAACTACTATCACTTAACATAAGATAAAATAACTTAAGGGGCTCCTGGGTTACTCAGTCGGTTAAGCATTCAACTTTTGATTTCAGCTCAGGTCATGATTGCACGGTTTGTGGGTCTGAGCTGCACATCAGGGCTTGGGATTCTGCTTGGGATTCTTTCTCCCTTCTTTCTCTCTGCTCCTCCCCTGCTCTCTCTCTCTCTCTTAAAATAAATAAAAATAAACTTAAAAAAAGATTAAAAAAAGATAAAGTAACTTAAAACTTACAATATGGTGAACTAGAAAAAAGAAAATGTTATTAAGAAAATCGTAAGAGGGGCGCCTGGGTGGCGCAGTCGGTTAAGCGTCCGACTTCAGCCAGGTCACGATCTCACGGTCCGTGAGTTCGAGCCCCGCGTCAGGCTCTGGGCTGATGGCTCGGAGCCTGGAGCCTGTTTCTGATTCTGTGTCTCCCTCTCTCCCTGCCCCTCCCCCATTCATGCTCTGTCTCTCTCTGTCCCAAAAATAAATAAACGTTGAAAAAAAAATTAAATTAAAAAAAAATCGTAAGAGAAGATACACTTACAGTACTGTATTGTATTTTCAAAAGTCCACGTATAAGTGGACCTTGTGATTTAAACCCATGTTGTTCAAGGGTTAACTGTATAGAATTCCATGCAGTTATTCTTGAAAAGATAAAACTTAAGTGACAGAGAGTGGTTGCCAGGAATTAAGGGTGGGGGACAGATGTGACCCCTACAAGGAAGTTTTTTTGGGTGATAGAATTGTTTTGTATCCTGATTGTGATGGTGGTTACATGCATCTATACATGTGTTAAAATTCATAGGACTGTGTACCAAAAAAGTCAGTTTTACTGAATGAGAACTAAAAAAAAAAAAAAAAAGCCTGGTTTAGCTCTAATGACCCTGTTAGAAAAGAAATGGAAAATACATTAATTTTCTTCTTTTTTTTTAATGTTTATTCACTTTTGAGAGAGAGAGTGAGCAGGGGAGGAGCAGAGAGAGAGGGTGATAGAGAATCTGAAGGGGGCTGTACACTTATAGCAGTGAGCCCAATGCGGGGCTTGAACTTATGAACGGTGAGACCATGACCTGAGCTGAAGACAGACGCTCAACCTACTGAGCCACCCAGGCTCCCCTGTGTTCATTTTCTATTGTTATGTAACAAATTATCACAAACTTAGTGACTTAAAACAACACCCTTCGTTAGCTCACATTTCTGTAGTTCAGAACGCTGGCACAGCATGATTGGGTTCTCTGCCCTGGGTATCATAGGCTGAAATCACAATATTGGCCAGGCTGGATTCTCATCAGGCTGAGATTCTGTAGGAAAGCCCATTCACAAGTGCATTCTTGTTGGCAAAATTTCGTTTCTTGCAGTTGTAAGATTGAGGTTCCTGTTTTCTTGTGTGCTGTCAGCGGGGCTGACTCTCACCTGCTGGCCACTCTCAGGTCCTTCCCACCATGGACATTTGCTTTCTTTCAGGCCAGCTGGGGCACATCTCTCCAACTTTCTCTTCTGCCGCCAGGTGGAGGAAACTGTCTGCTTTTAAAGGGTTCATTGTTGGGGCACCTGGGTGGCGCAGTCGGTTAAGCGTCCGACTTCAGCCAGGTCACGATCTCGCGGTCCGTGAGTTCGAGCCCCGCGTCTGGCCCTGGGCTGATGGCTCAGAGCCTGGAGCCTGCTTCCAGTTCTGTCTGGAAGACAGAGTCTGTCTCCCTCCCTCTCTGCCCCTCCCCCGTTCATGCTCTGTCTCTGTCTTAAAAATAAAATTAAAAAAATAAATAAATAAAGGGCTCATTGATTAGGTCAGGCCAATCCAGATAATCTCTTTATTATACAGTCAACCTAGGGGCACCTGGATGGCTTAGTGGGTTAAACATCCAACTCTTAATTTCGGCTCAGGTCATGATCTCACTGTTGTGTGTTCCCCTTTAGGCTCTGCATGGACAGTGAGGAGCCTGCTAGCCTGCTTGGGATTCTCTCTCTGCCCCTCTCCCACTGGTTCTCTCTCTCTCTCTCTCTCTATCAAAATAAATAAAGCTTTTTTTTAAAAAGTCAGCATTAAAAAAAAAAAGTCAACTTTGCCATATAACCACATAATCAGGGGACAGTTGTCTCATATTAACAGCCCCAGAGATTATGCTGGGCATGTACCTAAGGGGTGGGCAGGGAGGAGATCTTGGGATAGATCTTAGAATCTTGTCTGTCACAGCATATAAGCCAAAAGGAAAAAAAAAAACCAAAACAACTATTTTGGTAAATGCAGGATTATCGATCACATTGTGTAATGTAACAAGCACAGTAGGAGTCTGAAGATATAAATTCAGGCTATAGCTTCACCAATAAACTGTGTTATCATGGTCTATGTGACATGGACTAGGAGTGAACGGTGTAGAAACAATTCTTGAGGCTTTACGGTGCAAAAGGCATTTTTATTAAAGCATGGAGACAGGACCCGAGGGCAGGAAGAACTGCACTGGGATTGTGAGGAATGATTGATTGTATACTTTTAAGTTGGGGGGGGGGGGCGAGGGCGAGTAGAGATAAAGGAAATTTCTGATGAGATTTTTATATGTTAAAGAAGACTTACGGGATCCTGGAGGTCTGGCTATAGTCACTGATCTTGCTTTCTGCCTCTAGCAAAACATTAACATTAAGGCAGTTGTGAGTTCCTTGAGGAATGTCATACTCTGCCTGTCTCAAGAATTTATCAATGGGCTACAAGTAGTAAGGAAATTTAATTTTATCTACATTTCTTTTGCCATTGTTCTCCTTATCAGTCGAGATGCTTCTCTGGGCCCCAGTTTTATCAAACTTAATATGCTGATCGTGTTACATGCTGTACATCTATCATGGAGTGTTTAATTGAGGTAGTGCAGGTGAATGTTTTACTCAACTCTAAAGCACTATGTAAATATATTAGTTATTACTGTTAATATTTTGGTTGACATTGATCTGCTTTAACCTCTGCTCCAGGAATGTATTATTTCTAGAAAGAGTATAAAAGAGCAGCAAATTAGACAAGGTCCCAGAAGCCAAGATCAAGGAGCTTAGATTTAATTCAGCAGGTGATGTGGAGCTGAAGGAGGGCTAAAATAGAGGGCTGGGTCACAGAAACTGGCAGTAAAGACAGTTCTTAAGTCCGAGTGGGTTTCTATGGTGATGAGAGACAAAGGAGGCCACTGAGGACAAGGTTAAAGTAATTAACATGGGAAGTCCGTAAGATACCGACCAAGACCAGGGATGCTGGATTGAAAGAAAGGGGCGGAGAAGTGTTTCTACCATCCACTCTCGTTTCTCACAGAAGCACCTGCGTGTGAAGCATTTCTACCAGTCATGGTCCCTCACTGTCCTTGGGGTATATGCAGAAGAGCAACTGACTTTAATAACCATCTTGGCAAAACATAATTAAGAAGGCAAATCTACTGCACAAATAATATGATATTATACCCCGAGGCCAAGCCCTTTATTCAGTTGTGTGGGTGAGGGGGTTTGTGTTCCTCTGTGTTGGGTCTTCCTGCCACACAGCCTTCCTTACCCAGGTATTAGCAGCTCAAAATGGAGGGCCCCACGTGGGTCAGAATTGGTGCTGCTCCAGTTGGCCAGGACCCATCTGCTCACTCCACTCTTGGTAAGCGAGGACCTAACCTGATTCCTAACTAGCTGTGACTCTAGCCGCAAGTGAGGTGACAGGGTGGAGTGGTTAAACACACAGATTGTGAAGTCAGTGTCCGAAGTGGTTAAACAGACAGATTCCGAAGCTCCTCTCCCGACTCGCTTATTTACTAGCTGTGCATCCTGGGCATGCCACCTTGATGAGGGAGCATGAGGCAGGCTAAGGGACAAAGAACAAGCTAGCACAACACCCCCCACCCCCGACCCCCAGGTGGAATATGTGTGATATTCCTCAGACACTCCTGGCTACCCGAGAACAAAGGAAAGGGGTTTAAGTGCTTGCCATGGTGAAGTGGGAAACTAAGGCAAATGAAAAATTAAATTCCCTTACTGACTAGAGCCCATTGACAAGTCCTTGAGACCGGCAGAGTGACCTCTCTCTAGGACCTTAGCTGCCTCAAGGATGACATTTTGCTGGGGGCAAAAGAGAATCTTAGCTTAACATTATCCCAAACTCCAGGATCCTGCAAGTCAATTTCTTTTATCTCAACTTCTCAAGATATATGCTGGCAATCATGCTCCAAGCTTATGGCCCCCTTTATACACCTGAAGGGTCTCATGACTGAGGTTTTATTAAACGGTAATAAATGGCGTTTTCCTAGCAACGGCTAGCCCCTCAAGGTCCTAGAAACCTTGCTTCCAAAATACCTTAGAGACTTGCTCTATCCCTGATCCCCTCCTAACCTGAGGCTATATAATGAGTTACCTGTCAGGACCCCAGTGCAGCTCTTCCTGCCCATGGGTCCTGTCCCCATGCTTTAATAAAATCACCTTTTTACACCAAAGATATCTTTAGAATTCTTTCCTGGCTATTGGCTCCAGACCCCAAGAACCCCCCCCATCACCCCAAAACTTCATCAACCTAACTTCTCTCTCAGTTTGCTTACTTATAACTGTTTGCATTTCTGTGATGTTGGTTGTTATTTCTCCTCTCTCATTTGTGATTTTATTTATTTGGGTCCTTTCTCTTTTCTTTTTCATGAGTCTAGCTAGAGGTTTCTCAGTTTTAGTACTTTTTTCAAAGTACAGCTCCTGGTTTCATTGATCTGTTCTATTGTTTTTTTTTAGTTTCTATATCATTGATTTCTGCTCTAATCTTTATGATTTCCTTCTTTCTGCTGGCTTTAGGTTTACTACCAGCATTTTTCACAGAGCGAGAACAAGCAGTCCTAAAATTTGTATGGAACCACAAAAGACCCCAGATAGCCAAGGCAACCTTGAAGAAGAAAAGCAAAGCTGGAGGCATCACAATTCCAGACTTCACGTTATATTACAAAGCTGAAGTAATCAAGACAGTATGGAACTGGCACAAAAATAGACACATAGGTCAATGGAACAGAATCGAAAATCCAGAAATGAACCCTCAGGTACATGGTCAATTAATCTTTGACAAAACAGGAAAGAATATCCAATGGGTAAAAGACAGTCTCTTCAACAAATAGTATTGGGAACACTAGACAGCAACATGCAAAAGAATGAAACTGGACCACTTTCTTACACCATGCACAAAAATAAATTTAAAATATATTAAAGATCTAAACATGAGACTTGAAACCATAAATATCCTAGAAGAGAACACGGACAGTAACCTCTTTGACATAGGACCTAGCAATTTCTTTCCAGATATGTCTCTGTAGGCAAAGGAAACAAAAGCAAGAATGGGGCGGGGCCCCTGGGTGGCTCAGCTGGTTAAGCCTCTGACTCTTGGTTTTGGCTCAGTTCATGATCTCCACAGTTCTGTCAGTGCAGAGCTTGACGCAGGGCTCAGTCTCATGAACTGTGAGGTCATGTCCTGAGCTGAAATCAAGAGTCGGGATGCTTAACCAACTGAGCTACCCTGGCACCTGCCTCTTAGTTTTGATAACTCATTAGAAGGACACACAGAACTCACTGAAAGATGTTATCCTCATGGCTTATTACAGGAAAAGGATCTAGATTCAGATCAGCTAAGGGAAGAAAATGCATAGGGCAGAATCCAGGAGGATTCCAAATATGAAGCAACCAGCTGTCCTCTCCCCGTGTAGCCAGGACAACATTGCTCTCCTGGCAGTGATACATGACAGTCTTCAGGGATTATTGCCAACCAGGCAAGCTCACCTGAGCCCTGACATCCAAAGTTTTTACTGGGCCTCCATCATGTAGGCGTGACTGATTGCTAATGTGGCTGATCTCAGTCTATAGCCCCTCCAGACATCGACTGATACTGGGTAACCTAGACCCCTACACTAAAGCACATTGCTGGACTTTTTGGCCATCCCCTACCCTGACTATTTGATGTGCCCAGTACCAACCCTAAATTATATTTTTAGACAATCTGGTGACCTAAGACTCCCAGGCAAACAACGATGCTCCTCTTAAGCATGACATTTCAAGAGCTTAGAAATTATTCCCCAGAAGCTGAGGACAAAGGTCAGATCTCTGTGCAAGGTTAAATTCTTGACTATAGAAACCTTGGAAACATTATGTTAAGTGAAAGAAGTCAATCACAAAAGGCCAGATATAATTCCATTCATATAAAATTTCCAGAATAGACAGATGGTAGGGACAGAATGATTAATATTTACTGGGGGGGGGGGGGGAGGTGCTCTGGGTGGCTCAGTTGGTAAAGCATGCGACTTTTGATCTTGGGGTCATGAGTGCAAGCCCCAATTTGGGTGTAGAACTTACTTAAAAAAAATTTTACCTGGGGCTGGGTTGAGTAGGGGGTGGAGGATGGGAAAGGTGAGTGACTACTAGTGGGTACAAGGGTTTATTTTTGGAGTGTTGAAAAATTATATAGTGCTGATGGTGGCACAGCTTTGTGAATATACTAAAACCCACCAATCTGTGCACTTTAGAAGGTGAATTTTATGGGATGTGAAATATATTGCAATAAAGCTGTAAAAGCAAAGTCAAGTAAAATGCAAAATTAATAAAATTAATAAAATGAATAAAGGGGCGCCTGGGTGGCGCAGTCGGTTAAGCGTCCGACTTCAGCCAGGTCACGATCTCACGGTCCGTGAGTTCGAGCTCCGCGTCAGGCTCTGGGCTGATGGCTCGGAGCCTGGAGCCTGTTTCCGATTCTGTGTCTCCCTCTCTCTCTGCCCCTCCCCCGTTCATGCTCTGTCTCTCTCTGTCCCAAAAATAAATAAACGTTGAAAAAAATAAAATAAAAAAAAAATAAAAGGAATAAATAACTGAATAAGAAGTATGACATAGTATCCCTTCATTAGTTTTTTCCAAATTAAATTTAGAATTATTTTGACAAGTACTAAACAAATTTTTTAGTGTTTATTTTTGAGAGAGAGAGAAAGAGAGAACGAGTGGGGGAGGGGCAGAGAGAGAGGGAGACACAGAATCTGAAGCAGGCTCCCGCTCCCAGCTGTCAGCACAGAGCCTGAGCAGGGCTCGAACCCATGAGCCAAGAGATCATGACCTGAGCTGAAGTCAGATGCTCAACCGACTGAGCCACCCAGGTGCCCCGAGTATTTTTTTTAATGTTTATTTCTTTTCAGAGAGAGAGAGAGCATGCGCACGCGAGCGCGAGCATGAGTGGGGGAGGGGCAGAGAGAGGGGGACAGAGAGGATCCTAAGCTGGCTCTGTGCTGACAGCAGAGAGCCCAATGCAGGGCTGGAACTCACAAATCATGAGATCATGACCCTACCCGAAATCAGACACTCAACCGACTGAACCACCCAGGCGCCCCTGTTGAGTACTTTTTGAAAAGCTTTTAGGAATGTTGTTATTGAGTTGACCATGAATTAACGTAGATTAGCTGGTTATCTATCTTTACATTTTTATGTTTTAGGAACATATCTTTACATTTTTATGTTTTAGGAACACTGTTTGGGTTCTTACTTATTAAAATCTTCTTTCATCACTTTCAATAATATTTTGGAGTTTTCTTTATATAGAAATCTTCTTTCATCACTTTCAATAATATTTTGGAGTTTTCTTTATATAGATTGTACCCGTCTGTCAGGATATTGGTTCCCAGGTATTTCATTTCTTTGTTATCATGAATGCAATCTCTGTTTTTATATTGTTACTAAAGATAACAGTAATTTTTATTAGACAAACTGAAATTGTTCTGGAATGCAGCAATTTTTGAGTAGAATCGATTATTCGACGCTAGATGACTTAAAGTTAGGGTGAACTTGTATGTGGTGGGACGGGCTCCTGCATTTCCTTCCTGGGACCGAGCCGAGCTGTTCTTCGTTTTGAGGTACAGGAAAGCAGCTTTGCTGTCAGCTGCTTCCCTCCCTGAGCTCTGAGACTTCCTGTTTAAAAGCACTGCAAGACCTGCTGACCCCATTTCTTTTCAGATTTAATTATTCTTTTTGAAAGCTGGCTCTAACCTGAAAGGGATTTGAAACGTAAGGCTCCAGTGGGGATGAAGCTTTAGACCCAAGATAACTATTCCTTTTTCTGTTGAATAGCTTGGCAGGGGAACAATTTGCCCCCTGCCCTGAGCGCTGTCATTTGTTTTGATCATTTTCATTCCTATCGAGTGTGCGGCCGGCTCAGAAGGCAGCCATCTGATATCTGAAGTGACTCCTTACATTACTTCCTTGTCTCTTCTCTAGTAGCAAGATATTCCACCTGAATATCCCCGATTGTGGATGAAGAAGCTTCAGTGTGTGTGCTTGGCTATGGATTTAATAACCCTAAAGGGGAAAATACTGCCACAATAAGAATAGTTATTTGCTGATGAGCTCCTCTGTGTCTGTTTAACTCATTTGCCCCTTAAAACCTTATGAATAGTTAAAACTCTTTTTTTTTTTTTTTATGAGAGAGAGAGAAAGGGAAAGAGAGCGTGCAAGCTGGGGACAGTGACAGATGAAGAGAGAGGATCTTAAGCAGGCTCCATGCTCAGCATGGTGCGTGACATGGGGCTTGATCCCACGACCCTGGGAATTTGACTTGAGCTGAAATCATGATTCAGACACTTAACCAACTGAGTCACCCAGGCAGCCCAGTAGTTAATTCTTATTATCTCCATTTTACAGACCAAGTAATGGAGGCTTAGAGATGTTATGTAAATTGCCTGATGACAAATAGAAAGTGACCAATCTGGACCTTAGTTCCAGAGAATATGATCTTAACTACTATTCCATACTGGGCCTGGAGTGGAAGAGTCTACTTTTCTTTATTTTTTTAATGTTTATTTATTTATTTTTGAGAGAGTGAGAGAGAGTGAGTGGGAAGGGGCAGAGAGAGAGAGAGAGAGAGAGAGAGGAGAGAGAGAATCCCAAACAGGCTCCATGCTGTCAGCACAGAGCCCGAGGTGGGCTCGATCCCATGAACCATGAAATCATGACCTGAGCCAAAATCAAGAGTGTGCTTAACCAACAGAGCCACCCAGGCACCCCTGATTCTACTTTTCTAAGAAATCTGGAGTCAGACTTGAGTTTGAGTCCTGCCCCCTTTGCTTCCTAGCTCTGTATCCTTCAGCAAGTCTACTTACCTCATAAGGCTGTGAAGATGATGTGAGATAATGAATGGAAAGTTCTTACATGCTTGGGTCACAGTGAGTGCTAAATGGTTATCTGCTGTTATTCTTCAAAAATTTATCAAAAATTTGTCAGAAATTTTTTTCTTAAAAAAAATTTTTTTTAATGTTTATTTTTGACAGAAAGAGAGAGACAGACAGAGCATGAGTGGGGGAGTGGCAGAGAGAGAGGGAGACACAGAATCCGAAGCAGGCTCCAGGCTCTGAGCTGTCAGCACAGAGCCTGACGCGGGGCTCGAGCTCAGGGACTGTGAGATCATGACCTGAGCCGAAGTTGGAAGCTCAACTGACTGAGCCACCCAGATGCCCCTGAAAAAATTTTTTTTCTGTACCAGCAAAAAAAACAAAAAAAAATTTTTTTTCTGTACTAGACCCTGAGCTAATTTGGGGGACTCAGTGAAATACTGATGGCCCAAGTCCTAACAACCAGCGGATTGGTCCATCTGGGGCTTGTGGACTAAACCTGGTCTTCAGAAGTATTCTGTTTGTCCCCCACACATACACTTTAAACTTTTTGAATTAGTTGCAGATAATTCAAAATGGGGAGATTTCAATAAAATCTGGAATTACCACGGCTTTTGGAAAACAGCAGAGCTGGGCCTGCATTCTCCCATGGTGGCAGTCCTCTAGAATGCATTTGGTCACGTGGCAATGTGGGCCACAGACCCCGCCACCCCCTGTTGCATCCAAAGCTGAGGGAGTCACTGGCTGTTCATTGTTGCAGCTGTACTGCTTTTCTTATGATGGAAGTAAAACCTTTCATTTACCTAGGCTGCTCTCAAAAGAGATCAAAAGATGGGTCGAAGTAGCTGCATGATTTCAGAAAAATGAATGATCTTTTTGTTTAAAAGCCAGGATTATTCTCATGTCTGACCGGCTTCACTTATTTTGATAATTTGCTTGGCCTCTGTAGGCATATGCATTTGCAGCCCCTGGTGTAAAAAGGTAACCTCACAATGTGATGAGTGCCATGCTGGAGGTAAGCCCAAAATGCTTTGGAAGTACCAACAAGAGTCCCTTCACCAGGTCTGGGAGTTCGGAGGATGCTTCCTGTAATATCTATCACCTGACCAGGGTCGTATACTATTAGTGGGTGAGGCCTAGAAGGACAGTGGCAGAGGTTTAGGCAGTGGGTGGGGTTGAGAGGTTGTTTAAGCAGATGGAACAGCTTGAGAAAGGTCTCAGAGGTAGCAGCAGCTGACTTGGGATCTTCTTTGCCTATTGACCTGCCTTTGACCTTCTACCCTGACCCCTTCTCAGAAGGGGCCGTGTCCCTAGCTGTCACATCACTAACAGACAAAAGATGACTGAAGCTGGTCAATGGCCAAGTCCTTCTGGTTCCATATACCAGCTGCACTCACATCTTCACATTTCCCTGACTTACCAGAAGGACACACGTGTACCCTGGGGGACCACCTCTCAAAATTCCATCAACACAAGTTCCTAACAGAAGGAGTTTTCACATCCATCACTCAATTACACATCAACAATAATATAAAGCTATTCCTTTAGATGACAGTTTGAGAATATTTTAGTGTTTAAATAACAGAAATCAGAATCTGTGTAGCTGGTGGAATTTACACCCCTCCATAAAATAAACTATCTACATGCTTGTTCCTGACAAAGGCAAATCAAAATTTTCCCAGGGCAATAAAGAGAAGCTTCCAGAGGTGAGAGTATTTCTCTTTGAGCAGTCCAGAGGAGAGAGAAAGAATCTAGGATCTCTCAACTTGACAATGGAAGACTGAATGGTCAAGGCCAGGCTCAGCCCATAGGAAAAGTAATGATAGTGGGTAGACCCTGTGAACTTTTTTTTTTTTTTTTTTTTTTTGAGGGCATGCATCCAGCAAGGGAACTAGCAGGTCTAGCTGTGACTGGTGGGAAGGTCAACTGAAAGTGAAGGACCGGAGCCTATCCTTGCTCACAGACATGAGTCCACTCCTACCAGGCGTCTGAGAGACGTGGCAGAGGTTTCGTGAAGGCTTGAGGATGGAAGAGACTTCCCTTGCAGAGATCAAGGTCAAGTTCAACCTACAGTCTCAAGAACTCTGCTCCAAACCATAATAAGATACCATTCCACGCTCACTAGGTTGGCCATAATAAAATAGATAGACAATAAAAAGTATTAATGGGGATATAGAGAAATTGGAACCCTCATACATTGCTGGTGGAAATAAAGGGTGTAGCTACTTTGGAAAACAGTTTGGCAGTTCCTCAAAATGTTAAACATAGAGTTATTATATGACCTAGAAACCCCACTCTTAGGTATATACCCCCCCAAAATGAAAACACATTTACACAGAAACCTGTACAAAATACTCATAGCCCAGCATTGTTCATAATAGCCAAAAGGTGGAAACAACCCAAATGTCCATCAACTAATGAATGGATAAACAAAATGAATCTCCATGGGATAGAATATCATTCAGTAGTAAGAATGAAGTAGCAGCACATGATATGACATGTTTGAACCCTGAAAACATTATATCAAGTGAAAGAAGCCAGTCACAAAAGACCAGATATTATGATTCCATCCATATGAAATAATCAGAACAGACATGACCATGACAGAGCACGGGTTAGTGGTTGCCTGGGGCTAGGGCCAAGGTTGGGGTATCAGAAGGGGGGACCAGGAAAGACCAGTGACTGCTAATGGGTGCAGGTTTCATTTTACACTATCGGAAAGGTTCCTAAAATTAGATACTGGTGATGGTTGTACAACTCTGTGAATATAATAAAAACCACTGAATTGTACACTTTGAAAGAGTGAATTTTATGGTATGTGAATTATATCTCAATAAAGATGTTATTAATAAAAAGATCTCTGCTCCAAGTTTCCTGAGACCCCCTGTGAGATAACTGGAAGCCACAATGGACTTTCTCCTTTTTTTTTTTTTTTTTAAATTCTTGAGCCTCTATTTATTAACTCTGTATCTGCTGGTTTTTCTTAAGGTTCTGCCTTAGAGTATGCTCCATGAAGACAGACTCCTGGCTTTTACCACTAGTTGTGTGATACTGAGCAAGTTAGTGAACCTCTTGACTTCAGTTTCCTCATTTGAAAATGGAGATAGGGGTGTCTTGGTGGCTCGATCCATTAGGTGTCCAACTCTTGATTTCGGCTCAGGTCATGATCTCACAGCTTGTGAGATCGAGCCCCAAGTCGGGCTCTGTGCTGACGGTGTAGAGCCTGCTTGGGATTCTCCGTCTCCCTCTTTCTCTGGTGCGTGCTCTCTCTTCTCTCTCTCTCTCACTTTCTCTCTCTCAAATAAATAAACTTAAAAAAAAAGCCAGTGGAGATAATAATTGTACCTTCTTCATGGGTTAAGTGTGAAATATATGATAAATATATGAGTAAATACACGGAGCCTATTTAGAAGAGTACCTGGCACATAGTTAAGTTCTGCATGTATTTGTAATGATTAGTATCAGCATTTAGCACCTAGTAAGTGCCCTTTGAGTATTAGTTATTGTTATTATTAGAGAGGGTATTGGCTAACTTATCTAAGACTTTCTGTTCTACTACTGATGAGCACTTGGGTGCTTACAATTTGGAGTTAGTAAAGAACAATGCTGCTGTGAATATTGGTGTGTCAGTTTCTCTAGGGTACATATACCCAGGAATGGATTGCTGAGTCATGGGGTATGCAGATCTTCCTGCTTGTGGATAATGTCAAACCAGTGTCAAAGTGGTTGATTCAGTTTATGTTCTCACCTCCACCACTTGATATGCTCACCTTGTAAAATTTTTATCTAGTATGTAGTGATGGCATCAATTTTAATTTGCATTTCCCTAATTAGTAATGAGGAGAGTGCCTTTGGTTTCCTCTTTTTAAAAAATTTTTAATATTTATTTATTTTTTAGAGAGAGAGACAGACAGACAGAGGGCAAGCAGGGGAGGGGCAGAGAGAGAGGGAGACACAGAATCTGAAACAGGCTCCAGGCTCTGAGCTGTCAGCACAGAGCCCGATGGGGGGCTCAAACCCACAAACCATGAGATCACGACCTGAGCTGAAGTCGGACTCTGAACCGATTGAGCCACCCAGGTGCGCCTGATTTCCCCTATTGTGAAGTTCCTGTTCTTTCTTTCTTTCTTTATTTTATTTATTTTTTTTAACGTTTATTTATTTTTGAGACAGAGAGAGACAGAGCATGAATGGGGGAGGGGCAGAGAGAGAGGGAGACACAGAATCTGAAACAGGCTCCAGGCTCTGAGCCATCAGCACAGAGCCCGACGCGGGGCTCAAACTCACGGACCGCGAGATCGTGACCTGAGCTGAAGTCGGACGCTTAACCGACTGAGCCACTCAGGCGCCCTGTGAAGTTCCTGTTCTAATGTCTTGTCCCTTTCTTACAGGTTATGTGTCTTTTTCTTGTTGATTTGTGGGAATTCTTCATGTGGTTTGGAAACTAGTCCTTTGTCTACCACATGTATTTCTATTGCTCTGCTTGTCTTTTTGCTCCAACATGGTATCTTTTGATGAGCAGAAAATTGTGATTATTAAGCAAATTTATGAATCTTTTCTATTCTGGTTACTGCTCTTTGTGTCTTGTCTAAGAAATTCTTCTCTGTGCCAAGGTCTTGAACATGGTTCCTGTATTATCTTATGAAAGCTTTCTAGTTTTTCCTTTTACATGTGGGTCAATTCCACCTGGAACTGATTACCGTGCATGAGGTGAGATAGGAATGTAATTTCAATTTTTTCTACATGGATGCTCAATTTTATCAGCGCTGTGTATTAAAAAGTCTGCTCCTTCCTTACCGATCTGCAGGCCACCTCTGTCATGTAGCAAGTGTCCATAAGTGTAGAACTGTTTGGGGTTTCTTTTATTCTGTTACAACTGGTCCTCTCACATTGGTCTCCTTATTCAGTAGCCTCAGATTTCAGTATTTCCTCTTGGATCTTTACCTTGAGAATCAGCCTGTCAAGTTCCATCCCCCCCCAAAAAAATTAAAAGTCAAAAAATAAATAAAGCCATGTCCCCAATCAGTGTACATCTCAAGATCTGACTGGAGGGTAGTGGGCAGGAAGTCTTTCTGGAAGCGAATGAAGAAGCATGGAGATTTAGTTGCATCTCTTTTATTGGGGAGCTGCCTTATCCCAGGGACATTGGCATGGGGTTGAAAACAACAGACAGAGAAGGGCAGAGCTGCCAAAGTCACTAAAAACAGAGTCAGACCATGTCTTCTAAATCCTTCTTACCTTTGGGTGCTGCAGCTTTATCATTTTAACTTGAGGTTTCTTTGAGATCCAACCAGAAGCATCCCAACTTATCTGGAATGCAGAGGTAAGTAAAAAAGCCTTTTCATGAAAAGGAAAGCAGCTGTCACAAAAGCTAAGAATTTTTTTCTATAGGAAGGTAATATGTAATAATAATAATGATAACGATGGTAGTTATAACTAACATTTACCAAGCCTGGCACCATGCTAAGAAATGTGCAGGTAATATATCATTACATTTCTGATCTTACTCAATGGTCATGATGTCTCAGTGTTATTCTTTTCCCAGATCCAGAGAGGTCAAGTAACACTCACAATGTCACAGAGCTAATAGGATTCAAGGATAGGCCTGTCTGGCTTTAACACAGTTTTCAATTGCTCTTTGGACTCAGAATTCCTTATGAAATAGGGAAAATTAAAAGCTCCCAGAAGGGTAAGGTTTGGTAAAAGGGGAATTCTACCTTACTCCTGGCAGGAATATAAATGGTTATAACCTTAGGGAACAGTTTGATAGTATGTATTAAATACCGGAAAATATTTATCTTCTTTTAACTACTAGCTCAACTTTTAAAAAGAGTGGGGCCTCCAAATAAACATTTTCAAGGATGTTCAGAGCAGCAAAATTTTTTAGTAGCAAAAATAGAGCTTTGACTAAATGTTAGGAACTAAAATACTATTGCAACTATTAAGAATAGCGTTTTAGAATTTTTAAAAACATTTATTTATTTTTGGGAGAATGAAAGCAGGGAAGGGACAGAGAGAGGAGGACAGAGGGTCTGAAGCAGGGTCTGCACTGCCAGGCTGACAACAGTGAGCCTGATGTGGGACTTGAACTCACAAACCACGAGATTATGACCTTAGCTGAAGTTCGACGCTTGACTGACTGAGCCACCCAGATGCCCCTAGAATTTTTAATGACAAGGAAAAATATACTATCTTAAGTGAAAGGAGCAAATTATAAAACAATATTCACAGCAGGATTTCTGTTGTATTTAAAAAGCAAGAAGGGTATACAGCAAAATGTTAGTAGTGATTATCTCTGTGGGGTGGGATTATGGATAATTTAAATTTTCTTCTTTTACTTTTCTGAAAATTTCAAGTTTCAACCATGAATATGCTGAACATTTTATTAAAAATCTCAAACATAGGGGCACCTGGTTGGCTCAGTCAGTTAAGCCTCTGATTTCGGCTCAGGTCATGATCTTGCACTCTGTGAGTTCGAGCCCCACGTCAGGCTCTGTGCTGACAGCTCAGAGCCTGGAGCCTGCTTTGGATGCTGTGTCTCCTTCTCTCTCAGCACCTCCACCTCTCATGCTCTCTCTCACTCTCTTTCAAAAATAAATAAACATTAAAAAATTAAAAAAAATCTCAAACATAGTCAAAAGTAGAGAGAACAGAAAAATGAACCTGATGAATTTACCACCAGCTTTAATATTTTTCACCATGGGGGCAATCTTGCTCATGGTACCCCTGCCACTCCGTTCCCCAGACTATTTTGAAGCAAATCTCAAATATTGTATTTTATTTGCAAATATGGCAGCACTCTTCTCTAAAAGATATGGACTCCTTTTCAAAAACCACAAAGTACCAGTATTATACCTATATTTAAAAAATAATGAATTCTTCAGTATCATTAAATATCTACCCAATTTTGGTCTTTCTCTGATTGTCTTAAACGTTTTTGTTTTGTATGTTTCTTGTATGTTCTTGGTTTTGCTGTTTTAATATATGTATATATTTTCTTATTTGAATCAAGATCCAAATAGGGTTTATCCATTGTGACTGGTTGATGTGTCTCACATCTCTTTTATAGTTTCTTATTTTTTCATGCAATATTTTGTTGAAGATATTAGATAATCTGCCTCCTAGAGTTTCCTATAGCTTTGATTTTGCATCTTTGTGATATTGTTCTTCCTCCGTTTCCTGTAAATTCTTCATTAGCTCTAGAGGCTTGATCAGATTCAAGGTTTTGTTTGGCTTTGTTTTTGTTGTGGGGCTAGGGGAGGGACAAAGCAACTTCATGCATGATGGTGTTTACTTCTATCAGGAAAATCCAAAGTCTGGTAGTCTTTCTTGTGATGTTAGCAGACATTCATGATCATTGCTACACCCATAAATCATTAGGAATTGCAGAATTGTGATGTTCTAATTGTCATTCCTTTTTTACTTATTAGCCGGCATACTTTTATAAAAGAGAATTTCACAAAGGAAAAAGAGAATGAATGCCAGATTCTTTCTCTTTAATGACCCATTTAAAAAATAATTAGGTGGTTTTCTTGCATTCTTCAGTGATGACTTAAAATTTTTTTTTCTTTTTGGAATACCATCATAAACTCACAGAGGTAAAGATATTTGATGTGTTTCAATCCATTGATATTTTTAGCAGATTATCAAATTGTCCCATCCTTTTGCAAGTGGAGGCTCTTCATGTTCACTTCTGAGTTTTTCTGACCTAACCCTAGTAGTCGTCGATAGCTTCGGATCATCTTATCTCATACATTTCCATCCCCAGGTGTGGAATGAGGCTCTAAAGAGCCTAGATTTCTTTTAGTGGGACAATTGGTGTACTAGGAAGTGGTAAATAAATGCTTTTTAATAAAAAGAGTACCAGAGACTGGATGGTGAATAATGGTACAAAATGAATAGAACTGTAAGAGTATCACCACCCAGGACCCCTTTAGAGAGGGAGACATCAACAGAAATGTCCTCACCATATCATGGACATGACACCATGTTTTCACCAAGAAAACTTACACTCTGTTCAGCAAACTTATTTTACAAGGAAGTGTAAAACTCTTAAAAGGTTACATGTGTGGGTAAGTCCTAGTTACCTGCAAAATTAACATAAATAGAATGTTTCATTCACTTCAATAGTGGTTCTCAGGCTCATGCTGAGAATACAATCATTTAGGGAGCTTGTCAAAATACAGTTTTCTGGGCTCCACTCCAGACAGTCTGAATCCAGGGAGTAGTGCTTGGAATTTGTATATTACTAAGACTTCCAAGTGATCTTGATGCAGGTGGTCCTAAAAAACCACCCTTTAGTGAACTCTGCCAGATAGATAGATAGATAAAGTAAGGGGAGGAGGAGAGATGCTTTTTAAGAATGTACCCGGGAGTGTACTTATGAGAATTAAATCACATTAAAAAAATTTAGTGAGTCTCATTTTCTGATTTTAAAAGGATTTTATTCTCTGTGAAAATTTGAAAAATAGTAAAGCAAACAGAATAAAATAACCACCTGCAATCCTATTCCCCAGACACAATGTGCATTAAGTAGATATATCGCCTTCCAGCCTTCCTAGGGGCATTTCATTGCTCTTTTTCCCCAGCAGACACCATCACTGACTTGCCTGGGGGCACTCAGCTAGTAAGTGGGAGAGCCCACACTGGAACCCAGCTGCTGAACCTGAACTTCATTATGTTCCATTCTAACTGAAACAGAGGAGCTCCCTGTCCGCCCCCCCCCGCCCCCCAGTATTACTTTACACATGTCTATATAGCATTTTTAAAATTGATTGTAAAATTAAAAAACAATAATCTGTGTCTACCATCAGACTACGGGATTCTCAGCATGGCAGGAAAATCATATTACTTATATCAGTATCTTCAAAACAAGGTGCTTAATAATGGCTCAGCACCTGGGACATAGTAGATACCCGACAACTGTTTCTTCAGGTGGGGAGGGGAAGACAATTAGGTCTTCGTGGCCTTTTATGGAACCGAACTTCAGGTGTCCTAGATTTTCCCAGACTGGCCTGGTTTTCTCCCAAAGGAGCAGTTTGTAGCATCCCAGTATTAAGAAACAGGGGACCTTCGTGAAACCGTGATGTGGGAACGTGTGAGGGTGTAACCTTTCAGACATTTCCTGTTGAGGCAGCTTCCTTCCGCCCTGTTAATTTTCTGGAGGATGGGGCAGCTGTGAACTGTTAGCAGCCAACACTCACAGGAGCTGAGTAATGGGGATACTGGCCTGGTAAAGGGGACCTGGGCAGAACACTAAGCATGTGTATTACACCACTGAAAAGTACCTAGTGTATACCAGGGGCACCTGGTGTGTACCATAGTGTATACCATAGTTGAGAAAGTCCCAGTGTAGAGAATGGCATAGTGAATGCGGTGTTATAGGTGGTGTTTTGTGGAATGTCTGTGAGGGGGAGGAGTCTGGAGAAAGGGGGACCAGATGGAAGTCTGTGGAAAAGTCTAGACGTGGGATGTGTGGGGAGCCTGACAATGCTTGTGGCGACAGGAATGGTGAGGAAGGAGAAAGAGGGAAGGATAGATGGAAGGAAGGGTCAATAGCCTCAGTGAGGTGGGACTGAGGAGAAGGAAGGGAAAAGGAACCTGGGAGCCTGGGAGAATAGCAGGGTCTGGGCAGCCATCGAGGTTCAGGGCGAAGAAGCTAGCTTGGTCCTTCTGTCAAGACCGAGAGAACAAGTCTCTAACACTAATGTTTGTGGGAATATCTTCTCCTTTGCTTTTGTCCAGAATATCCATTGTTAAAGATAAGGATTTGCTCCTCCACAGATTTCAGTCAAAGGGGCCTCCTGATAGATAGCCATCAAAGCCCATGTGCCCTCCTCTTCCCACAGAAATGCTAACCCACCCACCTGCCCCGTCAGCAGGGTAGGGCCAGGGTGTCAGCAGCTCTTGTGGGAAGCTATAAGACCCTTGCCTCTCTCAGGAGGGTTGAATTAGCCCTTGACACGAGTCACATTTCCAATTGCCTTTCTTTTTTGATAAGAGGGTCCTCACTGTCTCCTCTGCCTCCCTTTCTTGGCAACAGAAGGGTGGTGTGTGAGATTCAATTTCTCAAGAAAATTAAAAAAAAAAAAGACACAAAGATCCCTAGTCTCCATTTCATGTGAGCTAAGATCTTTGTTGAGTGTAGAGGGTCAGTGCAGACAAAGGCACCCTGATCACTTGTCATAGTTTCTCTCTCTAATTATAGAAAGTATTTAGTTATTGTTCCATAATTGCTCATTGCAGTTGGGTTTGAGCATTGTGGTTTTTTTTTTTTCTTTTGTTTTTGTTTTGACAAAAGCCTGCTTTTCTGATGAGTTGTTCTTTTTTTCTGCTTTGGTCCACTGCCATCCCAGTCCCTGGCTATTCCACTACGTAACTGAAGGAGGTGGCATGGTATTTCTGGAGAAGCCACTTTACCTCATCAAATTGTTTTCATGGCTTCCCCACTCCTCCCAGTTGCGTAACAGAGAAAGGGCATTAAATTTATTGAACATCTACTTAGTCTTTGGCGGGCAATGTACTAAGCCCTTGCATAGGCTGTTTTATCCGGTCCTTATAGCAAGCCTGAGAACAGATACTATTATCCCCAATTTACAGAAGAGGAATCTAAGGCATTTTTTGATAGACTTTGGCTAGTAAAATAGTGTTGTTGATGCTTCCAGCGCTGTGGGAGAATTGGGAATCCTGCTCCCTTACTCTGAAAGTGCCTATCTCTAGGTCCCCTGCTAGTGGTAGGGCTTGGTGGGGAGGCCTGCAGGACTTTGATAGGAGGTGGGATTCCTGTGGTGTGGAGTTCCCGTGTTGAGGTCTGGGATTCTGTGACATGGAGAAATTTCTGATGTCATGGTAGCAGCAACAAGGAGGGAAGCCACCTCACCACCAAGGGGGCAGTAGCAGAAAGGGTCCTGCGGGAAACAGGGGGCATGTTCAAGGGTTTCAATGCAGGGTGTTGAATGAACGAATTGTTCAGTGGAGGCATAAGCAGTTAAGGGAACCAGCCAGGGGTGGGGAAACAGCTAGAAACTAGCACAGCAGGAAGCCATCAACGCTCTCAGGTCTAAGGGGGCACAGTGTGGGAATGGTGGCGTTCCTTCAACCCAATGAGAGCTGGGGCTGGGCAGAAGTGCCCTAGCAGGAACTGTGGCAGGAGAGGAACCCAGCCTCTGCTGGAATGCAGACACAAAGGGCAGGAGCGCACACAGGATGCAGTGTGTGTGTGTGTGTGTGTGTGTGTGTGTGTGTGTGTGTGTGTGAACAGATATACAGATATCTGGGCCTCCCTCTCCTTGGGCCTACCTGTCTCCTGCTCCTGTCTCCTGCTCCTACCACTGGCTAAACCACTTTAAGAGGACAGGGGAGCCCCTGGGGATGCAGCCTGCGCTGGTCAGTCTCCTGGGCACAGGGCAGGGCAGAGAAGGGTG
Source organism: Felis catus (assembly GCF_018350175.1). Taxonomy (NCBI): domain Eukaryota; kingdom Metazoa; phylum Chordata; class Mammalia; order Carnivora; family Felidae; genus Felis; species Felis catus. Next base: position 122,303,973 of record NC_058373.1, read on the forward strand.
GAGAGAGGACCTCTGGCAGGATACAGAGGATATTCAGTGTAGGGGCTTACTCAGCTATGCCCTCTGTGTCAGTCTATAGGAAGTTGGACATTTGCTTCCAGACTCAAAGAATCATGGAATGTGGAATGCTGGAAGAGACTTTAGAGTCCTGTCCCTAAAATTCCTTTGCTTTACTAAAGAAGATCCTGAGTCCAAGGGAGGAAAAATGACTGGTCCAAGGTCCAAGGTCGGCAGCCAACAAGTAGCATAGGCAGGACTGGAACCAGCTAACCAAACTCCCAGTCCATCCTCCCTCTTAACTGAAAGCTGTGGCCACTTAATGGTTGATAATAAAGGATTACTGCTGAGCCAGCTTGCCTATTTCCTGTTAAAACTGCTCAAAGACCTCAGGGCCATGGATTACCTTGGCCCCAGAGACATTTGCCTCAAATGATTCCTTCTAAATATACCTATGATCAGAGTGAACTGCTCATTCCAAAGTATGGGATGCGGAGTCAGATTTGTGGGGTGGAATCCCAGTTCTACCCTTACAGAGTGATCATGGACAAGCTGCTTAACTCTCAACGCCTTAGTGTGCTCAGCTATAAAGTGGGGGTAATAAAGATGTCTATCTCATATATCATGAAGGTAATATGAGAAAATATACTTAAAGCACTGAGACTAGCAGCTGGAAATATTAAGTGCTTGATAAATGATAGCATATATATGCATATATAACATTTATACATATATATAGTATATCCCATATATATGTATATATGTATATTTATGGGATATATATGGGATATGCACACATATCTCCAGTAAACTGATTTAGAATTCTGGTTAAGAATTCATTTGGTTCTTTTTATCAGCTGTTTCTTGCAAGGAATTTTTTTTTCTTCCTCATGACAGATAAGGAAACTGAAGGGTGTGACAATTATATCTCAATAAAGCTGGAAAAAGAATAAGAAAATTGAAGAGCCTGTGTGATGTGCTTTTTGTGGGATCCCTCAGCCAGTCAGGGGCAGATAAGAAATCCCTGCTCTCCATGTCACTCCAGCCCCTGGCTTGGAAATGAATTCCAGATTACTCATCTTGATTTACTTCTTCCCAGGTGTTAAAAAATATCCCTTTAAACTCCCATCAAGTCCAGGCCAGTCTGGCCATCCCACGGGGCAGGCTGAGCAGGTTTCTATCTCATGGTCATTGATACCTAGAAGTGTCCAGAGCCAGCAGGCCTTGCTCTCTTTCCAGCCCTAACCTCTGCTCTTTGACCCTAGCACACAAATGTATATGGCCTATGGATTGGCCTGCAGACTTTCTGGCAAATGTTCAACTGCCCTCTGGGTAGCTGGAGGCTGACCTTCTGGTCCTGGATCTAGGTTGATTGCTTTTCTCCTGCTGGAACACTCTCTGTCCTGGGCAGGTGCTAATACAAGCTCCAGCCCTCCAGCTCAAGTCTCCTTCTGTGGTTGTTACGCAACCAGGGCATTGTTCACCTTTGGAATACTGGTGGGAACCAAATGCAGCTTTCTTGCTTCCTCTACTACAGGCCCTAAGACTTTCTCCCTCCTGCATAGAACACAATTCCCTTATTACTCTCTCTACAGTAATGTTTTCTCATTGCCTTAAGCAAGAATCTTGCTCCTTGGATTCTCTTGCTTTTCCTCTGGTTGGCTGCTGTGACGCTTCCTTCCAGATAGTCCACTTCTGAGATAAGACACACAGCATCCTGAATGAATGCCTCTCATTAACAGCATTCTAAATATTCAGTTTACTAACCCCAGGCCTTACTGCCTCAGAAACTCAATTGGGACTTTGTGGTCGGTTGTGAAATAAGTTAGCCACTTCCCCTGATAGCTTTGGTTGCTCAGTGCATTTTCTGTTTAGCTTCTTGGGTCATATCCCATCTCAACAAAATCCTTCAATGGCTTTCTAGTGCACTTGGACTAAAATCCAAACCAGTGAGTGTTCCGAGGTCCTCTACCTGCCTCTCCTACCTCCTCCTATACCATTCTCTCTGCTTCAGTTCCACTAGGCTCCTCTCTGTTCCTCAAACCTGCCAGGCTCTTTCCTACCCCTGGGCCTTTGCACGTGTGTTCCCTCTGCTTGGAATACACTTTCTCATCTTCCTCATGGCTGGTTCGCTCAACCATCAGGTTGCAGTTTCCTCAAAGATGCCTTGCCTGACTTCTCCTTCCAAAGACGCCATCTCTGGCCTCTGTTTAGTTATTCTTTATCACACACCCCTACTTCTTTCTTTCACAGGGCTTATTATGTCATGCAACGATCCTGTTATTTCTTTGCTTATCTGTTGTCTATCTCCTTTCTAGGCACCGAAGATCTAAATCCCTGCTCTCATGAAGCTTTAAGTCCAGTGGGGGAAACAGATAAAAGCCATCTAAACAAATGAATAATATAATTTAAAGTACTGATGAGTGTTATAAAGCAAGGTAAGGGGATAGAATGTGTCTCAGGGAATGTGTAGGGTTGGTGGTGGTTAGATAAGGGTAGTCAGGGATGGCCTCCCTGGAAGGGTGACATTGGAACAGAGAACAGATTGCTGGGATGGAGCAGACCTTTGAAATTATGGGGGAACAGCAAGTGTAAGGGTCTCATGGCAGCAGCCAGTTTGGCAGGTTGAGGAACAGACAGGAAGCTGGTTAGGCTGGAGTGGCCTGAGCTGGGGGGGAGAAGGGTGGTGAAGGTGGAGACGGAGGGAGTAGGAACAGGCCCAGGGGTGCCATGTGAGTTAAGAGTCTGGATTTTCTTCTAAGCTTAATGGAACATGTCTTCACAGCAATATCTGGTTTTCAAAGCACATACCCCATCTCACCTGATCCTCCCAAGGACCTCTGAGGCAGGTAGGACAGATGGTGGTTAACACCTTTTATCAAGAAGGAAACCACCATTTTATCATTTTACCATTGGTAAATCAAAAGGAAGGTCAAGCTCTGCCAAATTAGAAAACTTACTTTAAGTCACACAGTCCAGACAAGACTTTTTAACTCAATGGTGTCTAACCTTGACTGTGCATTGAAACCATCCAGAGAGCTCTACAAAATAGTTACACCTGGGTGCTTTCCCCAGAAAATGACTTAAGAGGTCCAGGGTGTGGCCCAGGAGGATTGTTAAAGCTCTCCAGGTGATTCTAACCTGGCTGAGAACCACTGTTCTCAATCCACCCACTTTTCACAATACGAACTGCCTCCTTGACAGAGCTTTCCACTAAGCTGCCCATTAAAATCACTGAGGGAGCTTTCTAAGAATTACAAAGGGAGATCCACATCCCAGACTAGACTCTAAAATCAGAAATTTCTGGGGCTGGGGCTCACAGGCTTGTTTATAAAAGTCTTATTTCCCTATCTGTGTTGGAGCTTCCCACATTTATTTTTTGATTTTTCCTATCTGCTGTTGTCTCTTGTTCCCTTTGGCTTTTATGACTTTTTTATTTCTTTCCTGTCATGTTCATGGGATTTCAGGAAGGAGTGGATTTAAATGAGTATACTCAACATACCACGTTGAACTGGAAGGCTTAAAAATTATAATAAATTTTTTTTACATGTTTAAGTAATTAAATTTAGTTGTGAAAGTTATATGCACATTCATTGTAAAAAAAAATTCAAATATGATACAAGGGCACAGAATGTAAACTGAAAGTTCTCTAGCCTCCCCTCCCTATTTCCATTCCTCAGGGTAGCTGTTAGCCTGCTGGTAACATTTTCATAGTTAAACTTAGGGGGGCAATTAGAGGAACCATATTAAGTTTTTAATATATTTATTCTGTCTTCTCTCTCTGGTTTTAAATTTCCCATTTTAATTTAAATACCTTTATGTCTTTTACTGTATTTTACTGCATTTTTATGCTTTTTTTTATAGGATTTTTTTGATGCCGACAACTTTCTCCAGGGGAGCCCCTATTCAGACTTTAATTCCTAGCCTCCAAGTCAGTTCTTAGTTTATGGAGCATTTCAGAATCTCCTGGGCAAAATTACTGCTCCCTTCTTTGTGTTCCTATATCACTTTGTTCATGCCTTCAGCTCACACTTCTTACACTGCTTGAAAATTATTCATGTTTTTGTCTTAGCATGCATACACTGCCCATGTGAGACAGCGGGGCTGTATTACGCAATTCTATACTATTGCTGTCTCTGTACTGCAATTGTCTTAGTCTGCGGCTTGTTTTGTAATGCTTGTCGATGAAGAGAAGTTACTGAATTTAATGTTGTCCAAATTTATCAAGGTATTAAATACAGTTTGTGTCATTTAATAAACCCTATCCTGAGATCACAGAATGTTTTCCTTTATTTTCTTTTAAAACATCTTATTTTGCTTTTCCTGTTGAAAGTCTTTAATCTACCTGGAGTGAGGAATCCAACAGATAACTAGTTGTTCCAGCTCATATACTGAATAATGTGCCTATCCCCACTGACCTATAATGCCAGCTCTATCATATATCAAGATCCCACCTATTCCTAGATCTGTTTCTGGGTTCTCTAGGCTGATTTCTTCTCTCTCTCCCCACCCGGGCCTATCTTCATACTAATACTAAATGGCCTCAATTTTTTATAGCATTATAATAAATATTGATGTATGAAAGGCCAAGTCCTTGAAACATGTCATTCTCCTCCAGGAGTGTTTTGGTTACGCTTTACTCCCCCCCCCCCCTTTTTTTTTGCATGTAAATTTTAGATTAGCTTGTGAAAGTCCAGGCAAAATCCTGTTGGAAATTTGGCTGGAATTGATTAAATTGATAGATGACCGCCCCCCCCCCCCGCCCCCATCTCTGCTCCCCGGGGAGTGGCTCAAGAGATATTTGTGGAATGAACGTCTGATGAATGTCTCCAAAGCACATCTTATAAACATGCGATACAGGTCAATGAATGAACGAAGGGGGGCTAAAGATAACTAAGATCAATCAGCACATTCTCACCACTCGGCAACTGTCAGTGAATGTCTTCCTCGCTTGTTCTAATACCTTATTTGAAATGCACAAGCCCACAACTCCATCCTCCACGGAACACGAATCTACGCCTCCTTCGGAAAGACTATCGAAAACAAATTTCAGAAAGATTGTGTGTCCGCAGCCCGGGCAAAGAAATAAGTGCCCCTGGCAGGTTAGGTGTCTTGACCCCTCTACCTCCTCGGAAGGAGCGGTCCATGGGGAGCGCGGGTCTGGTGGCTCGCTTGGCCGCGGCTTAGGGAACCACGAACTACAAGTCCCGGCAGGCCGCGCGGCGCCTCCGCTTCATTAGGCGCAATCAGCGGGTGGCTGAGAGCCAAGACCCGGCGAATCCCGTCACCCAGCTGCGGCGCGGAACTCGGCGCCGCGTCCCCGCGTCCCTTGGGGTGAGTAGGGTAGTCGCACCAGGGTCGCGCGGCGCGTAGAGTGCTGGGGTGGCGGTGCAAACGCCCCGGACGCCCGCCTCCGCTGGAACTGTGTAGGAGGGAACCCGCGGCCTGTGACCTTGTCACCCAGGCCGGCGCGCGGCCACGTGACCGGCAGGGCCCCGCCTCCTCTGCGGTCACTCTCCAGCCCGGCTCACCAGTGGGCAGAAGTGTGGACTGGCTACTTCGATGGCGCAGTCTCGCATGTAGGCAGGGCTGGAGCTGGAGGAGGAGGCATCGGGTGGCTCACCCAGGCGACCTCTGCCTAGGCGGTGTGTGGACTCCGAGCCGCGGGCGGCGGGGGGCTGGGCGTGATCTCTGGGCTAGAGCGTGGGGTGCCGCCCAAATCTCTGCCTTCCGTCTGGTAGTTTGGCGTGCCCCGGAGCGCCCCTAATCTCCCACACTTTGCGGGGCCCTGCGCTTCCAGTTCTCCTGGAACTGGAACGTGCTGATGACAGCCGTGCATGGAGAGCAGCCTCTGGAAGACACCTAGCACAGCTCTCTCCCCAGGTTAAGTGGCATTTACTTTCTACTAGGTAGGAAGTCAGCCAATTCAACAAATATTTATTGATCACGTCCATGATAATTGGCACTTAATGGGTGCTCAAGAAATATTTACCGAGCTGAAAGTGAACTAGACTTTATCTGTGCCTTTGTATGTTTTCTTTAAGCATTTTCTTATTGCACAAGCTATCAAACTGCATCAGAATCATCTGGAATCAACCCAGAGTTTCTGATTCACTGGGTCTGGGCTGGGGAGCAAGAAATTTGCATTTGTAACATGCTCCCTGGAGATAGAGATGCTGCCCTGGACATAATTTTGAGCACTACTGCTTTATAGGAAAAAAAAAATCCTGTGAATTTAAAGCACCAACTTCTCACACTGGGTTATGGGTCTTTGTGTCCTTATTTGATAGTTTAACATTTTGTCATGATAAACATGTGCATATCACTGTGTACACTATTAATTTGTCCCTACATTATTTTATATACAGATTTACACTTCTGTCATTTTTCCTGGATTACATCATATCCTCTTGTGTTATTATTGGCTTGGCTGTTTCTCAACAGCCTTTACAGATGTAAGATTTTACCTCTGCCGGGAGAGCTTGCATTTTATTCCTTCCTGCTAATATACATTTTCTTGCAGACAGGGGACCTATAAGATAAGAATAGTGCTTGGTTCTGGTATCCATTCTCTGACTCCCTGTCCAGCTCCCTGGCCCCCAACTAACTAAATCTGGATTTAGATTTTTATGCCAGAGGGACTCCAGTGACCTACCTTTTACCTGCCACTTGCTCTTTGTGCTTGATTTTCCACTGTTTTCCCTGAGTCCCTACTTTCCCAGGATGAACTGAATGGGGAATTTCTATTCCTTGCCTGGGTGAGATTTATTTTCCTTGTCTGTTCTGGGACCGTGGCATCAGCCAAGGATTCCTTTACTTAATCAATATTGATTCAGCCACCTTCTGGACATATGATTATATTTGGACTGCATCATTGGTGGCAGGTCAGGTTATAAACCTCATCAGGCCAGTTAGATGGTCCCTGGGCATTGACTGTGCATCTTTCCAGACTTGAGACATGTGATATTTTCCACCTTGTTTGCTTATTTTTTTTTAAGTTTATTTATTTTGAGAAAGAGAGCACATGTGCATGAGTGGGGGAGGAGCAGAGAGAGAGAGAGAAAGAGAGAATCCCAAGCAGGCTTGGCATTGGCAGCACGTGGAGCTGGAACTCAGGAACCTCAAGATCTGAGGTGAAACCTGAGCTGAAACCAAGAGTCAGATGCTAAACCGACTGAGCCACCCAGATGCCCCTCACCTTGTTTGCTTTTTATCCACATCAATTACCAGATTTCCCTGAAAACCTGATCACTCTCTCCAAGGGTATTATTGAGTCTTTTCCAGTCTTGGGAGTAGACCAGAAGAAATAATGCCCATTTCTCTAGTAGCCTCTCTAGGAAATGGGAGGAGGCTGCGGTCACTATATGGGATTGATGGAATTAGAGCCCAGAGTGCCTTTCTTCTGACCATTCTCACCTGCGCACCAAGCAGGGCACGGTGATTCCATGCTTATTGATCTGGAATGTGGCATGGGGACTGCGGATGGGTGGTAACTGGTGGGCCTAGCCACTCTTTGGCCCACCACAAACTGTAAGTGCTTGATTCCCCATTTAGTTCTGTCCAGGGGATGGACATTCCATTTGACTATCAACTTCCCATTTGTAGAGCTTTCCACACTTGCCTTTTGCCTCATTTCATCACCTGCTGGGGTGTTCCCTATGGTCCAGCAAGATGGATTCCATTCTTATAGATTTGACAATAACACAGCTCTCCTAAATGTTTCATAGACTGGAATCGGTTATTTCTGGTGAGGTGGTTTGGTTGATATTCTGACATGTTGATTTCCAGGGCTCTAAGCAGTGTCTTCCACATGCCTGCCGTTTGGGCAGGGTAGAGGGTCAGAAGGCAGAGTCACTGCCCACAGTGACTGATACGGTTATTTGTGAAGAGTGCTAAGGACATGGGTGAACAGAGTCCCTGCTAAGGAGGCCGTGTGCCATAGACAGCCTCAAGCTCCAACTCTGCCGTTTACTGGTTGAGCGCTTGGGAAAAATCTCCCAACTCGTTCCTTCCTCGTTTATGCCTGTGGATGATGATAATATTTGTCTCATCTTACTGGGTTGTGTGGAATATCTAATGAGATAATGAGTGCAGAGGGCTTTGTAAAGGTTAGTTGTTGCTAAAATTGTCATCTAATTTTTAGGTTTTTAGGGTCTTGGTGTCCTTAAGGCCCCTCCCAAAAGTGTGTGCTCCTGTGAGAAGTAACTCAGGTGAAAGTCAGAAAGGCAAGTAAACAGAACAGGGCAGGTGATTCATTAGCAAAAGGTTTAATAATGAAAGGTGTTTTTCATCGACAGACATATTTCACGGCTGACAGGGTCTTTTAAAATACCCTGAGGGAAACAACTCATTTGCATGTTAAAGACTCACTGACACCGTATGGAAAACTCCAGCTCCAGTCTATTTAGGCACAGTTTGGCTCCTCTATCATCTATTTTATGTTTTTCAATTTCCACCTCTTTTATTACTGAGGACATTTGCATGAAAACCAGGTCTTGGGAATTCTGTCTGTTTCTTGCTGTGGCTTCCCCTCCCAGGGTGGGATGGTCTCAGGGCTCCATTGCCTATAGGGACAGGCCTGGAGGATGGTGCACCAGGAAGATGGGGTTTAAGAGGCAAGAGCTGGGAGGTGGTGCTGGGGTGCTGGGGTAGGATGGCTACTGAATTGATAGCCCTGGAGTGATTCTCACCTGGGGACCTGTGTTGTTACTGGCTCTGCACAGGCCTAGTGGGGTATAGTTTCTCCCTTGATTCATCCATTCAGTAAATACTTTTGGAGCACCTACCACGCCGAGGCAGAGTTTGGCAAACTGTAGCCTCTGGGCCACATCTGGCCACACTCATAACTTTATATTTTGTCTGTGCTTGCCATTTGCCTTGTGCTACAATGCAGTATTGAGTAGCTGTGACAGAGGCATTATATATAGTCTGCAAAGCTGAAAATATTTAATATATGGCCCTTTACCGAAATAGTTTGTGACTCGTGTGCTCGACAGGGAGAAAACCAAGAGCAAAAGCTGTAAGGCCACAGTGTGCCTGGTGGGTTTGATGAATAGCTGGGACGTTAGTGCTTTTGGAGTGCGGTAGCAAGGGGGAAAAAGGAAGGGCCTGAGACCTTGGAGGAAACTGGGGCGTCAGATCAGATAGGGCCTTGTCGGCCAATGCCTTGGGTCTTCATCTGAGTGAGGTGGGAGCCATTAGAGAGTTGAGAGCAGGGAGATGCATAATTGGACTGAAGTTTCTATGTTTAGGTGGAAAAATTCACTCTCTTACTCATTCAATTATGTATTTGTTAGCAAACTTATAAATTAGTTATGTAATATATTAACAAATTTGGCCCTTTGCATCTAGTAGAAGAGGCAGATACAGGACCAAATTCTTAGAGATAAAAGCAATGCATAATAAGACCAGATGGGAAGGAGCAACTAATTCTAAGTGGTTGGTTCACTTAGAGGCTTCATAGAGGGATGAGGGGGGGCTGAGTGTGCAGAGGTATTTGGGAGATGAAGCGGGCAAGGTGGGACGGGGTGAGAATAGGGTGGTCCTTGAACCCCTTGCTAGAGAACTTGGACTTTTCTGTAGGTGGAGGGGAGGTAGGATAATGAGTGCATGTGGAGGTTAGGGTGGTGACGACTCTGGTGGAGAGTAAGAACCAGGTGAGATGTGGGGAAATGGCTTTGGAATGGAGAATGGTTGAGCAGTTCAGTCAAGATAAGATGGGCTTCCTCCTTTGCTTTGTTAATTGTACAAGGTTGTGCCAAATCCTGGTCTCTCAGGTGCTATGAGTTCTTAGTCTACATAAACTTGTCAGTGTTTCTGGGAAGAAAAAATGAAGTTTAAAGTGACAGTAAGGAAAAGACGTCTTACTTGCTGAGTATGTTAGGTATTATGTTAAAACAGCATCTCCTCTAATGCTCACAGTGGCCCTAGGAGGGAGGTACTATCAAGAACTCTTTTGTAGATGTTTACCTGGAGGCTCCAAGAAATGTGGCTTGCTCAAGGTCACAGAGCAGGTGAGCAGCAGAGCAGGATTCTTCCTGGCTCCAGAGGCTGAGTTCCTGACTACCAGTCCCTCCATATGGCCATTTATCTATCTATCTATCTATCTATCTATCTATCTATCTATCCATCCATCCATCCATCCATCTACCTACCTACCTATCTACCTATGTTTATTTATTTATAAATGTTTATTTATTTTGAGAGAGAGAGAGAGAGAGCACACACAGGGGAGGGGCAGAAGGCGAGGGAGAGAGAGAACCAAAGCAGGCTCTGTGCCGTCAGTGCACAGCCTGACATGGGGCTTGATCCCGTGAACTGTGAGATCATGACCTAAGCTGAAATCAAGAGTCAGGTGTTTAACTGAACTAGCCACCCAAGTGCCCCAGATGACCTTTTTAATGTGGGCTTCTTTTCAGGCCCCACAAGGAATGGTCCCTCATGGACTACACTGATGATCTTGAAGGAGGAAGATGTGTAAGGAGCTGAGTGCACTCAGCCTAATGTAAAGCCTGCTTCTGGGTCCATTTGGGAACCTGTGTTTTGGCAAGACAAGGTAGAGGGTGAACTGAGCATGCTGATGCCCTTTTTAAACATTTTTTACTTTGGGGCGCCTGGGTGGCTCAGTTGGTTAAGCGTCCAACTTTGACTCAGGTCATGATCTCACAGTTCATGGGTTCGAGCCTGGCGTCAGGCTCTGTGCTGATAGCTCAGAGCCTTTTTCGGATTCTGTGTCTCCCTCTCTCGCCTCTCCCCTCCTCACGCTCTGTCTCTCTCTCTCTCTCTCAAAGATAAATAAACATTATTTATTGTTTATTTATATAAAAATATAAAATATAAAAAAATCTTTTATTTTGTGTGTGAGAGAGAGGGCACAAGCAAGGGGAATGGCAGAAGGAGAGGAGAAAGAGAATCCCAAGCAGGCTCTATACTGTCAGCATGGAGCCTGATGCAGGGCTGGATCTCATGAATCGTGAGATCATGACCTGTATGCTACCCTTTTTGAGAGCAGATCCTGCAGGCTGAGGGTGTAGAGAACAAGGGGAAAAGGTAGGGGGAAGTGGGAGCCTACCAAGATGTTAGAAGTGGGGCACGCAGAAGTCCTGCAGAAGCTGATAGCAGTGTAAGTGAGGTCCTTTACTGGAGCATGGCATTGGGAGAGGAAATAATTACTAGTAATAATAATAATAATAATAATAATAATAAGAGATAACAACAGCGTTGGTGGTGATAGCAGTTGCTGCTGTGTTCTTACTGTGGAGGTGGCTCTTTGCTATACATTTTGCATGACTTCCTCATCCCTCACCACCCCATCCAGTAGACACTGATGTCATCATCCCCATTTTATAGGCAAGGTCACAAGATTCAGAGAGAGTTAGCAGTGTGGCTGCTAACCCTTTGGGCAAATGACTATAGGGGCTCCAATGCAGGCCTGCTGGAGTGCATGTTCTCAACCACCATGTCTCTGGTCTGGAAGGAACCCTTGGCTTACTAAAATGTTGGCAGAGGGGTGCCTGGTTGGCTCAGTGGGTAGAGCATGTGACTCTTGATCTTGGGGGTTGTGAGTTCGAGTCCCATGTTGGGTGTAGAGATTATTTAAAAAAAAATATTAAAAAAATAAAATTTTGGAGGGGAAGGAAAAAAAAAAAAAAGGAGGGAGCCAAACCATAAGAGACTCTTAAAAACTGAGAATAAACTGAGGGTTGATGGGGGGTGGGAGGGAGGGGAAAGTGGGTGATGGGCATTGAGGAGGGCACCTGTTGGGATGAGTCCTGAGTGTTGTATGGAAACCAATTTGACAATAAATTTCATATTAAAAAAAATAAATTTTGGCAGAAAAAATAATTAAAATGCAGAATGATGTGGGGATAGGGAGGCTTTCCTAAATAAAGGGAATATAAAGAAAATAAACCACATTCTACAAAACAAGGTTTTAATTTAATTTATTCTTTTTATTTATAAACTCCTTTTTTTCCCCCAGAACCGAACCAGGAGCTGAGCCAGAGCATTTGTGTTTAGGGAAAGAAATGAGTTTCTGAAATTATTTCTTTAAAAATAATTGTTTGCAGTCACTCTTGTGCGCCAATTGCAGACACTGGGGGTTTGGGAGTAGGTGCAATAAACTGAGAAGGCTTGATTTTTGGACATGGTTTCACTGATGGATTTGAATGCAGTGGAGCCTCTTTATTAAAGAGTAAAAATCACCCTTATGTTATTAAAATGCAGATTCCTGAGTCCCATCTCCAGGGTTGGTGATTCAGTGGGTCAGTGAGTAGACTTCAGAAATCTGCATTTTTGTGTGTTAAAAATTTTTTTTTCTTTTTTTCTAAAAGTTTTTATTTTGAGAGCTAGAGCATGTGGTGAGGAGGGGGGAGGGTCAGAGAGAGAGAGAGAGAGAGAGAGAGAGAGAGAGAGAAAGGGAGAGAGAGAATCCCAAGCAGGTTCCATGCTGTCAGCACAGAGCTGGACGTGGGCTCAATCTCATGAACCGTGAGATCATGACATGAGCCAAAATCAAGAGTCAGACACTTAACCGACTGAGCTGCGCTGGTGTCCCTAAATTTTTTTCTTCTGATGAGAACTTTTAGGATTTACTCTTAGCAACTTTCAAATATGTAATAAAATATCGTTAATTAAAGTCCATGCTGTATGTTACATCCTCATGAGTTATTTATTTTATAACTGGAAGTTTGTACCTATTGATCCCCATTGCCCATTTTGCCCACCTCCACCCCCTGTCTTTGGTAACCACCAAGCTGTTCTTTGTATCTGGAGTTGGTTTTTTGTTTTTTAGGTTTCAGATATAAGTGAGATCATATAGTACTTGTCTTTCTCTCTCTGACTTACGTCACTCTAGGTCCACCCATGTGTCACAAAAGGCAAGATTTCTTTCCTTTTCATGGCTGAGTTATATCCCATTATATTTACATATATATCACATTTTCTTTTTCCGTTCATACATTGATGGGCATTTACGTTGTTTTCTTACCTTGGCTATTATAAACAATACAGCAGCAAACATGTGAATGTATATATCTTTTTGAGTTAATGTTTTTGTTTTCTTTGGATAGCAATTCCACTTCTGGGTATTTGAGTCATATGGTAGTTCTATTTTTAAGTCTTTGAGGAGCCTCCATACTGTTTTCCATAGTGGTTGCACTAATTCACATTCCCACCAACAGTACACAAGGGTTTCTTTTTCTCCATTTCCTTGCCATCACTTGTTATTTCTTGTCTTTTTGATAGTAGCCATCCTAGCAGGTCTGAGGTAATATCTCATTGTGGCTTCAGTTTGCATCTCCCTGATGATTACTGATGTTGAGCGTCTTTCGGTATAACTGTTGGCCATTTGTATGTCTTCCCTGGAAAATATCTATTCAGATCTTCTGCCTGTATTTTAATCAGATTTTTTAAACTGTTGAATTGTGTGGGTTTTTTATAGATCTTGGATATGAATCCCTTATCAGATACATGATTTGGAAATATTTTTTCCCATTCAGTAGGTTGCCTTTTCTTTTTTTTTTTTTTTTTAATTTTTTTTTTCAACGTTTATTTATTTTTGGGACAGAGAGAGACAGAGCATGAACGGGGGAGGGGCAGAGAGAGAGGGAGACACAGAATCGGAAACAGGCTCCAGGCTCTGAGCCATCAGCCCAGAGCCTGACGCGGGGCTCGAACTCACGGACCGTGAGATCGTGACCTGGCTGAAGTCGGACGCTTAACTGATTGCGCCACCCAGGCGCCCCAGTAGGTTGCCTTTTCATTTTGTTGGTAGTTTCCTTTGCTGTATGGAAACTTTTTAGTTTGAGGTATTCCCATTTGTTGTTTTTGTTGCTTTTGCTGTTAGTGTCAGATTCAAAAAGTCATTGCCAAGAGCTATGTTAAGGGGCTTATCGCCTATGTTTTTTTCTAGGAGTTTTATGTTTTCAGATTTTACATTCAAGTCTTTAACCCATTTTAAGTTAGTTTTTGTGTATGATATGAGATAGGGATCCAGTTTGATTCTTTTGCATGTGGACATCCAGTTTTCCAAACACTATTTGTTGAGAAGACTGTCGTTTCCCCACTGTGTATTCTTGGCTCCTTTGTTGTAAATTAATTGCCCATATGCGCGTGGGTTTATTTCTGGACTCTCTATTGGCTTCCATTGATCTATGTGTTTGTTTTTATGTCAGTGCCATACTGTTTTGATTACTACAGTTTTGTAATATAGTAGTATAATCAGAGACCATGATACCTCCAGCTTTGTTCTTCTTCCTCAAGATTGCTTTGGGCATTCTTGGTCTTTTGTAGTTCCATATAAATTTTAGGATAGTTTGTTCTATTTATGTGAAAACTGCCTTTGGAATTTTGATAGGGATTGCATTGTATCTGTGGATTGCTTTGGGTAATATGGAAATTTAAAAAAAAAATTTTTTTTAACGTTTATTTATTTTTGAGACAGAGAGAGACAGAGCATGAATGGGGGAGGGTCAGAGAGAGGGAGACACAGAATCTGAAACAGGCTCCAGGCTCCGAGCTGTCAGCACAGAGCCCGACGCGGGGCTCGAACTCACGGACTGCGAGATCATGACCTGAGCCGAAGTCGGCCGCTTAACCGACTGAGCCACCCAGGCGCCCCAAGGAAATTTTAATAATATTCTTCCAATCCATGAACACAGAATATCTTGCCAGTTATTTGTGTCTTCAATTCATTAGTGTCTTATAATTTTCAGTGTATAGGTCTTAGTTAAATTTATTCTGAGATATTTTATTTTTGACACAATTATAAGTGGGATTTTCATAATTTCTCTTTCTGATTATTCATTATTAGTGCATAGAAACCCAACAGATTTTTGCATGCTGATTCTGTATCCTGCAACTTTACTGAATTTGTTTATTCTGATGGTTTTTTGGTGGATTGCTTAGGGTTTTCTATATATAATATGTTATCTGCAAATAGTGGCAGTTTTACTTCTTCTTTCCCAATTTGGATGCCTTTTACTTCCTCTTGCCTAATTGCTCTTGCTAGGGCTTCCAGTACTGTGCTGAATAAAAGAGGTGAGAGTGGGCATCCTTGTCTTGTTCCTGATCTTAGAGGAAAAGTTTTCAGCCTTTCACCATGGAGTATGATGTTAGCTGTGGGCTTATCATATATGGCCTTTATTATGCTGAGGTATGTTCCCCTGTATCTACTTTGTTGAGAGTTTTTAATCATTAATTAGTGTTGAATTTTGTCAGATGCGTTTTCTGCATTGTTGAGATGATCTGATTTTTATCCCTCATTTTGTTAATATAGTGTAAGAAATCTACATTAAAAAAAGATTTTAGTATAATATGACTTCACTCATATGAGGACTTTAAGATACAAAACAGATGAACATAAGGGAAGGGAAGCAAAAATAATATAAAAACAGGGAGGGGGACAAAACAGAAGAGACTCTTAAATATGGAAAACAAACAGAGGGTTGCTAGAGGGGTTGTGGGAGGGGGGATGGACTAAATGGGTTAAAGGGCTTAAGAAATCTACTCTTGAAATCATTGTTGCACCATATGCTAACTAACTTGGATGTAAATTATAAAAAATAAATTGTTAGATTAGAAAAAAGATTTTAGGGGTGCCTGTGTGGCTTAGTTGGTTAAGCCTCCAGTTCTTGATTTTGGCTCAGGTCATGATTTTGCAGTTTGTGAGATTGAGCCCCGTGAGATCTGACAGCGCAGAGCCTGCTCGGGATTCTCTCTCTCTGTCTCTCTCTCTGCCCCTCCCCTACTTGTGCATGCACACATGCTTTCTCGAAATAAACTTTTAAAAAAATAAATAAGATTTTATTTTTGAGTTAAATTTTTCCTCAACATGGGGCTCAAACTTACAACCCTGAGGTCAAGGGTCTCATGCTCTATCCACTGAGCCAGCCAGGCACCCCCGAGATCTGCATTTTTGAAATGGTATTTTTACAGGTATTCCTCTGACCATACGTTAGAAATGTTGGATTAGGAAAAGAAGACTGCCAAGGAGAAAAACAACAGAATTATAAAAATTATTGAGTCCAGAAAGGGTCAAGAAAGGAGAAACAAAGAAATAGAACAGGTAGGAAAAATAGAAGACATAGAAGAAGATGTTAAAATTAAATCTAAATACATAGGTTATATTAATTGCAAAAAGAAAAAAATCAACTATATGTTGTTTAAAGAAACAGTATAAATTTAAGTTGAAAGTAGAAGAATGGAATGAGATGTACCTGTGAATACTTAAAAAAAAAAAAAAAAACTGTGGGATGCCTGGGTGGCTCAGTCGGTTGAACCTCTGACTCTTGATTTTGGCTCAGGTCTGTAGGATTGAGCCCCATGTCAGGCTCTGTGCTGAGCATGAAGCCTGCTTAAGATTCTCTCTCTCTTCCTCTGCCCCTCTTCCCCACTTGTGTTCTTTCACTCAAATAAAATTAAAGATTTTAAGAAAATCTGTGGCTATACTATGAGGCATGAGTCCAAATACATTTTAAAGAAAATGAAGACAAGACTGTGTGTAGCAATAGTTTTCATACAAAGAGGAAACAGAGGCACAGAGCAGGGAGGGGATGGTCACAGACTGAGTCCAAAGCAGAGCAAACAGTGATGGCCTGAATCTTCCTGCTGCTTCTATACAGGTTTGCACGTGTGGATGACTTGGTGATTCACTTCTCCTGGGTGGGACTTCTCCCCTGGTACCTGCAGCTATGGTCAAGGATTTTAGTCTGATATAGAGTTCCCAGAAATTGAAGAGGAAGCAGCCCATTGGGTACAGTGACCTCCAAATGCTCCAACAGTCCACCTGGTGGGCTGAGCTGGTACAAGTAGGGTGGGGAAGGGTATCAAAGAGCCTTGAGCCCACTTGATCCTACCGACTGGGAGTATGTTTGGTTGAACAGATCAAATCAGCACGTGGACATCGAATCCCTAACCGCATAGTATCGTGCAAGACTGTGAGTGGACGGTGTACTAATAGTCATGGTATTTGCCTTCAGGCAAAACTTCAGGGAGCTCACAATCTAGACAGGGAGCAGTTTAATTGAAATAAATATTTTGGAAATCAGCCAGACACTGAGAGCTTATCTGGCTGATTCTGACCAGCTGCCATTTTGGCTGTGGCCTGAGCACTTCAGACCTGGGCACAGAGGGCTAATGATGCCTATATGTGCATGGTGGTACAAATAATAGTTACAAGTAATGGTGGTTAGCATGTTCTGCCACTTCCCCTGTTTAAAATAGCACCTCTGTCACATATTCATCATCCTCTTACCCTCTTTTTCTTCTCCGTACTTAATACCAGTTGCTATTCTAATATATGTCTGTTTGCTTCTGATCTGTTGTCCCATCTAGTGTGTAAGTCCATGTGGGCAAGAACTTTGTTTTGCTCCTTCTGTTCCCAGTGCCTAGAATGGTGCCTGGCACTGTGGAAGGAAAAATGACCTTGAGAGTTGGCTTGTGCCAGGTACACTGCTAAGCCTTTTATGTACATGATCTCATTTTATCCCAACGACTTTTGAGGTAGCTACCCCAAAAACGAGGAAACAGAGATCAGCAAGATTGAGAAAATGGCCCAAGGTTGTATAATCTATTAAGTGGCGGAGCCTGCATTTGAATCCTGGTCTGACTAACTATGGAACTCAACTGTTCCTTTTCTCTGCTTTCCTTCGGCAGGGTCTGGGGACATGGCCCGAAAGGCTCTCAAGCTTGCTTCGTGGACCGGCATGGCTCTTGCTGCCTCTGGCTTCTTCCTCTACAGCAACAAGTACTTGGATCCTAATGACTTTGGTGCTGTCAGGGTGGGCAGAGCAGTTGCAACGGTAGGTTTTTCTTATTGTCAGGGTGGCAGAGGAACTGCTGTATTACCTGCAGGTGTTTGTACATGTAACAGATATACGTGCCAGCCACACGTGTGGAGCTGCATGTATGCCCTTCCTTGTGCAAAGCTCCCTCTGCACAGTAGCACAGGCATGGGTGTGCACCCTCAGGCACCTATATTCCTGTACGCCCAACCTCTGTCATACTAAGCCGAAATAGAATGGGATTGCACAGGGTCTCTGTTCTGAAGCTTTGACATGTTAGATTCTGTATGTAATTTTAGAGACAGACCTGGACCGGTGCTCCTCAGCAAATGTACGTGGAAAGACTTTGCAGCCTTGATTAAACTCTACCAGAAAACTTGGCTTTCTCTTCAGTGTGCTAGTGTGAGTGGTTCCTGATGCAGGGCTCATACTCAGAACATCTGGGCCTTGGAAAACTTTGGGGCTCCCCTCCAACCCTCAATCTAATCTGAGGGGTCCTGGGTGGCTCAATCAGTTGAATGTCTAACTTTGGCTCAGGTCATGATCTCATGGTTTGTGAGTTCGAGCCCTGCATCGGGCTCACTACTGTCCGCACAAAGCCCACTTTGGATCTTCTGTCCCTCCCCACTTCTTTGCCCCTCCCCTACTCACACTCTCTCTCAAAAATAGATACACATTAAAAAAAAAGAGCATCTTAGTTGAATATTTCACCATTAGAGGTTTTCTCCAGTGGCTCAAGAACATCCTCCCTGTTGAATCATGTCCTCCTAACTCTGCTGAAAGGAGCTCTCCCAAACATGCATATATAACTGCCCCATTCGTGGGTCATTTGCCACATGCTTCGTGCTTTCTTGCCTCCTCTGTCTGCTGCAGGATGAACTCATCCTTTCTTCCCCTTGGCATAGATATACTCTGTGCGCTGTCTGTTTGGGTTGTTGTCTGATCATTTCCTTAATACTCAGTGTTGTGAAGTCTTCTCCCTAGCTAGTCATAGAATCTAATGGACAAATAGATAAATAGATAGGCCATAGAGTATGAAATGATTCCTGAGTGTTTATCAAGTGCTTTTTGGGGGCCCAGTGTGGTCTTTACAGGCTTTGAGAGGTAGAAATGTACCGTCCTACCCACACCCAGCTTTGAAGGAGCTGATGGTTGAGGAGTGCTCATGTGAATGGGTCAAAAAGCAATGGATTTGTTTTAAAGCCATGGATCGGATCAAGATGTGTGATTCAGGTGACCACTGCTACGGGACCTCAGACACAAGAGTGAGACCCGTAGGCCGGGAGTCAGGATGAGTGTCCTAGGGGAAGCAGGCTTTGATGGAACCTTAGGGGTTTGAATATAGTTGACCCTTAACAACGGGTTAGGGTGCTGACACCCATGCAGTCAAAAATCCACGTATAACTTTTGACTCCCCCAGAGCTTAACCACTAATAGCCTACTGTTGACCGGAAGTCTTACAGATAACATGAAGAGTCGATTAACACATTGTATGTCATATGTATTATATACTGTATTCTTATAATAAAGTAATCTAGAAAAAAATGTTATTAAAATCATAAGGAAAGAGTGCCTGGGTGGCTCAGCTGATAAAGCGTCTGACTCGGCTCAGGCCATGATATCATGGTTCATGGGTTTGAGCCCTATGTCGGGCTCTCTGCTGTCAGTGCAGGGCCCGTTTCGAATCCTCTGTCTCCCTCTCTGTCTGCCTCTCCCCCCACCTCTCTCTCGCACATGGGTACGCTCTCTCTCAAAAATAAATAAACGTTAAAAAAAAAAAACCATAAAGAACATACATTTACAGTACCATACGGTAATTTACCGGTAAAACCCCACGTGTAAGTGGGCCCGCACAGTTCAAACCCATGTTGTTCAAGGGCCAGCTGTAGCTGGGAATGAGGGAAGAAGGCATTTACCAGTGGTTTATAAACCAGCCACTAGGCTGTGCATTTTTTGAAGGCCAGGGCTCTGGTCTTGATTGGCCTTGTGCTTTGTTCAGTGACCAACTCTTGTTCGCAGTTGGTGCTCAACACATTTATATCGAGTGGAATAAAGCTTTGGGAGTGTAGACAAGGGAGCAGACTCCTCTAGGTATCAGCCTTGTAAGCCTCTTACCTTCCAGGGGCCTCAGTTGCTCAGTTCTAAAAAGGAAGGGTTGGCCTAGGTAATCCTCAAGCCTCCTCCATGTCTGAGATATCTGGAAGCCTGTAATTTCCTGATTTCACCAAGAACATGGGGACTTCTCCTAGACTTTTGGCCAAGGGACCCAGAATCAAAACTTAGGCTGTTAGAGCAAACATAAATGTAAAACGATGTTTACTTGTGGTAATACGTTTATCCAACAGCATTCGTTCAACTAGTCTTTACTGAGCATTTACCTGTGTGTCTGGCACTGTAAAAAGGGGCTGGGGATGCAGTGATGAGCAGGAAGGACAAGCCTCTGTGTTTATAGAGCTGAAATTCTAGCAAAGAGGAGATAGTCCACCTACCAGGAAACGAATGAGTGAGGTAATTTCGGATAGGATAATTTTGTTATGATGAATAATTGAGAGTTCCTGGTGGGTGGGGCAGCCTTCGATTAGGGCTCTCTGCAGAGGTGGCATTTGTGCAGAGCTCTGACTGACAGGAGGAAGCCGGCCAGGCTAAGATCTGGGGGCAGAGCATCGCAGCGGAGGGGTTGTCTACTTCTCTAGACACACTGCCTCTGTCAGGGGCCGGCAGCTGCGGGACCGGGTGGATGAGCGATATTGAATGTCCAGGTGCTAAGCGTCTCGTTTCCTTGGTTCACAGACAGCTGTCATCAGTTATGACTATCTCACCTCCTTGAGGAGTGTCCCCTATGGTTCAGAGGAGTACTTGCAGCTTCTATCCAAGGTAAGGAACCCTGGGCCCAGCTGAGCCAGGCCAAGACTGGGTAAGTCCTGAAGTACCTGCCAAGCCAGCGAGCTTTCTGTGTGGAGCTGAAGGGGGGCAGGGGCTGTGCGAGGATTGAGGCTGGAGGCTTGGAGGCAAGGAGCAGAGGATTTTTCCTCATTGGAGGTGTTTTTGTGCTGATGGGCCAGGCTACCAGGCTGACATCAAGCTGGATCCTGTGATACTGAGGTTATTAATCTACAAGGCACTGTTGGGGAGGCTGGTGTATGTTTCTGGGGAGCACAAGGTGTCTGGGATGACTCAGGAGGGATGAAGGCTCTGTTCCTGAGATAACTCAGTTGGCTTCTGAAGTGCTTTGTCAGGCAAAACCCAGTTGAAAGAGGTTAATTGCTTTCCTGTCCTCTCAAGGCTACACTGGGGCTTCCTGTTAGGCCTCTGAGTGGAGCCGTTGACCCCACTCCCTGTCTCCTCACTTGGAACAGTCAGTTGATTTTGATGCTACAATGAGATGAGTTGGGGCATCACACAAGAGGGCATTTTTTTGGGTGTGAGTTGAGTTTGGGGTCAAGTGTAGATACTTTTGGTTCCTCCAGAGAGAGGTTTGTGATAGATCTGTATGTCTTTGCTCAGCCTGCAATGCCCTTGGCCCCTTAGAAAATCTCTAGTCATCCTTCTGGTCTCAGCTCAAATACCTCTCCTCCGTGACACTTTTCCTTCTCAATCATTCCTGGTGGATGGGGTAATTAATTTTAAAGTTTTTATTTAAACTTTTCATTATACAAATTCCAACCATTAACAAGAGTAGAGAGAATAGTATAATGAACCCTATGGAACTATCATCCAACTTCAGACATTATCAACATTTTGCCAATCTTGTGTCATCTACTCTCTATTCATTCATTTATTTTTGCTGAAATATTTAAATTTTTAAAAATATTTATTTGTGAGAGAGAGACAGAGAATGAGTGGAGGAGGGCCAGAGAGAGAGGGAGACACAGAATTTGAAGCAGACTCCAGGGTCTGAGCTGTCAGCACAGAGTCTGATGCGGGTCTCGAACTCCTGAACCGTGACATCATGACCTGAGCCAAAGTAGGATGCTTAACGACTCAGCCATCCAGGAGCCCCTTTGCTCAAATATTTAAAAGCAAATCTTAGGCATTATATTATTTCATCTGTAACTACTTCACTTTTTATCTCTAATAGATAAGTACCTTAAAAAAACTATGATACCATACTCCTAATTAACAAAATTAATAATATGTCCTTAATTTCTTTTTTTAATTAAAAAATTTTTTTAATGTTTATTTTTTGAGAGAGAGAGACAGAACGTCAGTGGAGGAGGGGCAGAGAGAGAGAGGGAGGCACAGAATCCGAAGCAGTTCTAGGCTGTGTCAGCACAGAGCCCGACGCTGGGCTTGAACTCACGAGCTACATGATCATTACCTGAGCCAAAGTTGGCGCTTAACGACTGAGCCACCCAGGAGCCCCTGTCCTTAATAATTTCTAATATCTAGTGTATACTCAAATATCCCTGGTCCCCAAGATGTTTTTTTTTTTTTTAAAGTTGGTTCATTGCAATCTGGATCCAAATGAAGTGGCATATATTGCATTAGGAAACAGCAACCAAAATCTTCTCCAATCTATAATATCTCTCTTTCCTCCTCCCCCTCCTTTTTTGAGCTATTTGCTTATTGAAGAAAGCAGATCATTTGTCCTGTAGAATTTTGCATATTCAGGATTTGGCTGATTGCGTCCTCAAAGTGTTGTTTAATGGGAACTAGAGTCACCTGGCATGCGATTCCAAGTTTGAACATAGAAACATTTGAACATAGAAAATAATCCTCCTCCTGCTGTTCTTCACATAGCTAGTTTTCCTGCCTGGGAGTGATGATCATCTTGTCCTGTGTATCCTTCCAGAGATATCTTCCTGTTTGAATTTAATCACTCTGTCGCCTTTATTCCTACGAAAGATGATAATTGGTTACATGTCTCTCACTTTAGAATATAGATTCTTTTAGATCAGGGATTGGCTCATCTTTTCCATATTTTCTACTTCTAGAGATGATGCCTAGGACTGAGTTGACTTAATATCTGTTTCAGGCTGCACCCTGCTAGCTCCTTCCTCGGGAGAGGACCTAGAAAGGGTGCTAGGTTTGTATTCGGAAGACCTGAGTTTGTGTTCTGTCTTTGGGATGGTCATTTAGCCTTTGGAGCTGCCATTTTCCTTTCTGGAGACTGCAGTTGGCTATGCCACATATTGCAGATTATATAGATATCTGAGAGGGTGCATTGTGAAATGTAAATGTACAGCAGGTTTCAAAAGTAAGTCCAATGTCTACTGGGAGATGTTCTCCCATGAGGACAGAGACTTGGTCTGTCTGTGTATCTCCATGTCTGTAGCACCTACAGCAATACCTCAGACATGGTAGGTCGTGAATAAAGGTTTGCTGAACAAATGAATGAACGAAATGTTAGTTTGTATTGGAAAAACTCAAAGCCCTCCATTTCTGGGACTTAATGACAAACTCCTGCTTTTCCCGGCCCCTCTTTCTCCATCTAACCAGTGCTCCGGGCCTTGGGGCCCCCAGAGTGATGTTCTGCACAGAGGCCAGGCCGAGACACAGGGGCAAGTGCTCTGCAGAGGAACAGGGGATGGGTGATGTGCAGACAGTTGCCCTCATGTGTAAGTCATCTGAAAGACCGTGGTGCCGCAGCTCCTGGAGAAGTTGGCGACTTTGGGGGTTGCAGGAAGGAAGGCGCAGTGTGATATTTGACAGGAGGGCAGCATGTGGTAGTTGGCACCGATAACAGGGGTGCAGACTGGTCCCTGGGAGTTGTGCCTGGGAAAGGGAGCTGGCTGGCACTAAAGAGCACGAGTAAATACTGCAAGAGTGTGTTCTTCCATTGGAACACTTATCTGTTCTTGTCTTCGTGACTGATAAAAGAATGAGTGAAGGGTAAAACATAATTATCTTACCTGTCAAGCCAGTGTCCCCAGGTCCCGGAGTATGCTAGAGCCAAGAGACAGTGACTTAGAGAAGCACTTTCAAGGTTGGCGCTCAGCTGGCTGGTATCTCAGTGACTCAGCTTCACATCAGGAGGGGGTAGGAGTCGAAGTGAAGTAGTGTTTTTTAGGGGCTCAGTGGCACTTTGCTGGGCAGCTCAGGGGGTGTGGCAAAGCCCCAGGGCTTTGGAGAACCAGACTCTCGGTGTCCAGGATGCTTATAAACAGAGATGACAGGTGTGAACCAGTATGTCCACAAGGCAGAAAGATATCACAGCTGGTATGGATGTCCAGACTGGACTGGAGGAGGCAGGATTGCGTTGATTCTGACCAAGGGGTTGGGGTGTGGTAGACATACATTAAATTTTCAGTCCCAGAGCCATTCTTGTTTTGGGAAGTAGCATCCAAAACTTCTTTTGGGGAGCCACTCATGTTTCATGTAGTCACCATGAGGTTTGAGTGAGGCTCACCCCATCCTCAGCTCCAAGAGGGGGCACTTGACTTAGGTCATCTATAGAGTCCATTCCTCTGGTCCTAGAGATTGGTTCAAGGACGGGCATTTGAACCAGTATTGGTCAGTGAACATCAGGTCCAGGACTTTTGAGGGTATTCCCTACAGGACACTGCCTTTTCTGCTGTATTAGCTGTGGGTATAGGATGTTGACTCGAGCTGCTGGAAGCCATTTTGCCACCATGAGGGGAAAACCTGTCTGTGAATGGAGTCAGTATTGTGGAGGGAAGTAGTCATTTGAGTCCCTAGATCTTGCTGAGCCTGAAATAGACTTTCTAGTTATATGTGCCAGGAAATTCTTTTTTTTGCTCCAGATGGTTTGAGATCAGTTTTCTGTTACTTACAATCAAATGAATCTTGATACACTGGGGATTCTTGGAGAAGCATGCTGGATTTTTTTTTTTTAAGTTTATTCATTTATTTTGAGAGAAACAGAGAGAGGGTGCAAGCAAGGGAGGAGCAGAGTGAGAAGAGGACATAGGATCCAAAGTGGGCAGAGAGCTTGATGCGGGGCTTGAACTCATGAACCATGAGATCATGACCTGAGCTAAAGTCAGGTGCTTAACTGACTGAGCCATCCAGGCACCGCATAAGAAGCATGCTGGATCTTGAAACACAGTTAAGGTTTTGATCACAAAAGGTCTGGTAATTCAAAGAAAGAAATGAAATAGAAATTCCAAGGTCTAAATAGGGTGAGGAGAGGTTTGCATGGTGCAGAGTAGTATTTGAGCCATTTTGGCCCTGGAGCCAGGTTCTTAGGCTTGTGGCCTGCCACCAAGCACCTGTACTTCCCTGTCTGTAAAGTGGGGGCTGTGGCCTTTGCCTCAGCTAAATTTGTAAGAGGTGAGAAGCTTTATTTAATTAAATACTGTGGATTATTTAATCTAGCCAGAGAGGAGATCAAAGTGCACAAGGGTTGCCCTAGCAGCTCCTTATCGTTTTGATGAACAAATTAATGATTTCCTATTTTCCTTATTTCTCCATTTGTTAATTGGCATTCTTTTGTGAGCCATCCCTTCTCCTTCAGTTGTTTAATTATTTTTATCACTGTGAACTCACGGATATTTATTTTATTCTACAGGTACCAATCCAAAGCAATCATCAGTTCATTGTTCCAATTATTCTAATTTTGGTCATTGGGAGCTCTTTCAGGTTGATTCCTGTGTCCTTTTGTATGTCTTAATTCTTTACTGAGCACTGTCTTATCTTTTTTTCTTTTTTTTTCTTTTTTTAATTTACATCCAAGTTAGTTAGCATACAGTGCAACCATGATTTCAGGAGTAGATTTCCTTATTGTCCCTTACCCATTTAGCCCATCCCCCCCTTCCACAACCCTCCTGTAACCCTCTGTTTGTTCTCCATATTTAAGAGTCTCTTATGTTTTGTCCCTGTTTTTATATTATTTTTGCTTCTCTTCCCTTGTGTTCATCTTTTCTGTGTCTTAAAGTCCTCATGAGTGAAGTCATATGATATTTGTCTTTCTCTAATTTCACTTAGCATAATACCCTCTAGTTCCATCCACGTTGTTGCGAATGGCAAGATTTCATTCTTTTTGATTGCCGAGTAATACTCCATTGTATATATTTACATATTTACCACATCTTCTTTATTCATTCATCCATTGATGGACATTTGGGCTCTTTCCATACTTTGGCTATTGTTAATAGTGAGCACTATCCTATCTTTCTAAGCCCCAGACTCCTCTTGTATTTTCCTTGTCCCAGCCCCAGCCCCAGGATCAATCACTTCTCCAAAGAGCCCTGGCTCCTTTTCTTGGAGAATGGTATTTAGAAACCAAGATGTTGGTGCTAGGTCTGCGTATTGCTCCCAGAGTGCCATTGTTTCTAGCCCCTCCCAGAAGACAGGGCTAGGTAATATATGTATGTGTACTTACTCATGCATACACACACTCATCTATTAAAAAACCATGAGTTCATACTGATATCTCCAATTTCAGTCTAACATCATAGAGTTTATTTTAACTTTCTCCCATTCCTTATGTGTAACTTACTTCTCTGACAGTGAGAAACCTGCCTCTTATTATCTATAATATATTCATGTACACTTGTTCAACCCTAATATACCCTAAGACAGTTAAGACTCCCGAGGTATATCAGAGCAGAGAGAGTGGCCCAAGCTGAGTGAGATTGAATGAGTTAAGTGGGTATTTGAGCTGGGTTTGGAAAGGGGGTAGGGTTAAAACATGTAACACTGCGGACAGGTGATTTTGGCTGAGGTTGATGGGTAAAATTTTGGGGATTGTCTATAAGAAACAGAGATTAGTTCAATGTTAACTTGGGACTAGGGTGTGGGTGAGTGAAGGGGCATAGTGGCAAAGAGAATTAGAGCTAGGTCACAGAGGGATGAGAGGCCAAGTTTTATACCAGATGTAGTAGGGAGCTATGGCAAGTTCTTGGGTAAAATGTTTTAAGCCTTCAGGGAATAAGAATGCTTAAAGTCATCAGTCACTGAATATTTTTTGTGCTTCTGCACTATAGACAATGAGTAGAAGCCTGTGAGCCGGAGGGTGGGGGGAGACCAGGGGGAGAGAGAGGGAGGTATAGGGAGAGAGTGAGATCACAGGTGGTGCATCTTTCTTTGTTAATCAGAGTCCTAATGTAGGAGGGACCTCAGCTGCTGCTGTGACTGGGAAGTTTTTTTTTAGCCGAATCCAATTTCTTGTTTCTGAGCAGGTCACTGGGCTTCTGTTGTATCAGATGCTTCAGGTCAGCAGTGTGTGTGTGTGTCATATTAATTGTTCTAGTACTTACGACTTGGGCTGGAGGAGGTAACAATTAATACTCTTTTCCTCTTTGTCTGAGAAGCAGAGCCAAGGAGATGCATGTCTCTGCCAGGAAGAGCTCAAAATGTCGGCTTTATTACTGATAAATGCTGGGCTGGAGCCTGTGTCTTGGGTCTGTGAGCAAGTGGGCTTGTTGAACTTTCACTCCTGAATTTGATAGACTTGCCACGCAGGCACATTCGTGGCAGGACAAGCCTCTCACATGGGAGCCTGCCTCTTAGGGCAGGGAAGGGCTGAGTATCAGTGTCCTGCGGGTGTGTACAGATCCCAAAAAGGGAGGGGAGTGGAAGGGGTGGACTGAGCATGAAATGTTTCCTTTCCCCAACTCACCATTCTGATTGCCGATTCGTCCTCCCACGGGGAGTGAGAGGAAGAGAGGTCAAGAGCAGTACACCCCTAGTGGGGCTCCTATATAACTTAGAGATAGGAGGTTCACCAGCAGTACTTACCTGCAGATAAGAGGTTGCTGTAAGAACCTTTTGTGCCCATTAAATTCTGCTAACATTTATACCTGACCTTGTTTAGGGACACGGCAGCTTTGGGCTTGGGTGTGGGATAACAATTTCAACATTACTGAAATGTGCATTTAGAGGGAAGGATCATATGTTGTCAGCTTTTAGAACCATGGCATGTGGTAGGGTGTTTTGGGGGAAAAGGATACTGATGAGAGGAGTGGAGTAAGGGGCTTAGGTGGGGGGATAACTCTATTTATAATTATGCCATTGACCTTGAGAAAGGTATTTTCAGCACCAGTTAGCTCAGGCCTCTGATGTACAGACAGAACTGAAGGTCTAGAGGCGTGATAGGATTTCTTTAAGTGGCCCCCCTCCCCTGACCCTGCAGTTTTGTGGCAGATCTTGGGCTTGGACTTGGACATCTAGATCTTGCCTGATCTCATGTTCTTTGCACTTTAACACCTGGTTGTCTCCCTGTTTATCCATTTGCAACCTGGGGGAAAGCGCCAAGTTGGATAGAAGTTGCCTGTGCAGCCACTCTTGCCGACCAGCTGCTGCTGCTGAGTTGCTTCTCCCCTGGGTCCATTCCCCTGGTGTGAGCCCTGAGGCTGTGGTCCTGCTGGGATGGGTTTGGAAACACAGAGGAGGAGGAAGAAGGGCCATAGAACCTCCTCCTGGGAATTCCTTTTTTTTTTTTTTTTTTTTTTTTTTAAGTTTATTTATTTTTGAGAGAGACAGAGATAGTGTGATTAGGGGAAGGGCAGAGGGAGGGAGAGAGAGAGTCCCAAGCAGGCTCTGCCCTATCAGCATAGAGCTCCATGCAGGGCTCGAAGTCACGAAACCATGAGATCATGACTTGAGCTGAAATCAAGAGTCAGATGCTTAACTGACTGAGCCACCCAGGTGCCCCGGGAATTCCTTTTTGTATTTAATCAGTCAACCAAAGAGTTACTTCAACAAATATTTGGAATTTGCATTTCCTAGTGGAGGGAGGTATAGACCCTCCAAAGGAATCCGTAGATGCTAGCTCCTTGCTTTGGGAAAGGGTTTCGACTCGTAAGCTATGGAACAACTGCCAGTTTTGAGGATAAGTGTGCTACCAGCTTAGTGAAGGTATGATGACTCAAGAAGTGTTTTAAAGATCTTGTTGCCCAGCAGGGGGAACTGTAGCAGTGTCTGGCTCTTCAGGCATATTCTCTGAAACCTGGGGACTGTCCTGGCCAAACCAGGACATGTCTTCACCGTTCTTCCAGCCATCTGTTTCAACAAACCTTAACTGAGCCTGCTCTGTGCCAGGGCTTGCATGAGGCTCAGCCTCAGAAGATGTAAAGGGAAATAAGACTTGACCTCTGCCCTCCAGTTGCTCACAGTCCAGTGGGGGAAGCAGGGATGAAATCACCAGTTGCAGAAGGATCGATTTGTCTTCATTCCAGCTTTGGCTCCTGACAGCAGCCAACTTCCAGCCAAGGAGTGGGGGGTGGAAAGGGTAGGAGCCTTGCATGGGAGGGGCTCCTAACCTCACTCATGGGGGGTGAGGGTGGAGTGCATACCTAGGAAGGCCTCCTCTGGTGTAGTGGTATCTACTTGGGCCACTGTTCCTCTGTGTGTGCACAGTAAACCTGGTGTGGAAGCTTTTGGTGAGTTTTCATGTACTCTGTCCTTAAGACCCCCTTTTGCTGCTTTCATTTCTCATCCTGGAACATTTGTCAGAAAGTCTTCTATACAGAAGAGGAGGAGAGAAATGGAATCCTTGCTGTCTTGGTGACTGGCTTTCTCAGAGTTTGTGATAATTTTTGCAGGAGCATGAGCTGCATTTAATTTGCTCTGCTTGGGTCATCTAAGGACCAGGCCTGTGGAACAGGGAGCCAGAGTCTGAAATGGCAGCCAGTGCCTCCTTTTTAGCTTTCTGTGTACCCAGACCTTTCTGAGTACTGCACTGCAAACCTGCAGAACTTTCTGCAGTGGCCCTGATTCGGGAAGAGTTCCACAGAAGTAGGAACTGGGACCTAGGCATGGTCTGGGGAGAGATGTGGCGGGTCTCCTTCTGTCCTTGGGGACCCTGGAGGGAAATGTGCCTTGACTCGGGCTTCTCCCTGGAGGTTGCACTCGCTGTGCGGTGGCTTCTCTGTAGTTCTCAGACAAGGCGTGCAAATGTCAAGTTGTCTTCTTGATTGCTCTAGACTTATCAGTGACCTATGGACCTGCATACCCCTTGTATTTTTAAAAGCATGTGAAATGTATGAGACCTAAGGAAAGGTATAGAAAATAATTCAGTGGTCACTCGTATACTCACTGCATAATTTCAGAAACAATCCTTACCCATACAATTGTAGCCTCCTGGGTACTACCCTGATTCCAGCCTTCCTCCTACAAAAGCAGAAGCAAGCACTATTTTGAATTCATTGGTTGGCCTTCCTATGTACTTCTTTGTAACCAACTATTCATGTATTTATATGATATTTTTCATCCTGTTGACTTTTTCCTTTACTTGGTTTTGTTCTCAGGAAAATTACAGGCTTGATAGACTAGCTGTCTCTTTTTTGGGAGTCTGCATATGCAAATAAGAAGTGCCCTGGGTACCACCTGAAATTGCTGCTTATACCGTCTTTGTGCACGCTATCGCTGGTGCCAGGTCACCCCTTGAAGAAGCAGGCTGCAGCATCTGTAGCAGATGCTGGGCCAGACTCTGGCTTGCACCCATCCTTGCCTCGGTCTTTCCCCTGCTGGGTGTCGCCACTCTGTCCAGCTCTTCTCTTGTCTTAGCTCACCCTATTTATCTCCTGAGGCTGATTCAGACTTGAAGCTGCCTGATAGGATGGTATCTGCTGCTGCTCAGAAACCGTGATCTCTTTCCAGAGGCCACAGCTGAAATGAAATAAAATAAGCCCTTGTGTTTCTGGTGATGGGATGCCATTGCCATGTGCTGGGCATCTCTCTGTACTGGTCAGCGCAATTAATGGCATTAGCCAGTTCCTCGTTTGCCTTTCACAGGCTGCCTGGGCACACAGGGCTGGCTTCTTCCTGCCACAGAGCTGATCACCACTTGCCCCTGCTTCCTGGTTCTTGTGGGGGGGTGGAGGAGGCCAGAGTGCCCTGCTTCTCAGGGATAGTGCTATGTTAAGGTTAGCCTACATCAAATGGGGCAGGAGCTGGAGGAACCCCAGCTGGAGAACCTGACCTTGTCCATCTCAGACTCCATCTCAGACTCCATCTCAGACTAGCTATGCTGGGCTTCTCATTACTTTATTGCTTTCCCCACTGAAAACCCCACACCGTTGCCTTTCCTGCCCTGGATTGGGTGCTTCTACCACGACCCAGCTGTTTTCTACTTGTGCTGAACAGTGCTGGGGAACGGGGTAGTGCTGGGGAGTGGGATGATGCTACGTGATGAGAGATGCCATAAACTAGGACTTTCTTACTGCAGAGGTAATTTAGTACTGCAATGGGTTACCAGGGACAGCTGTGAAATCTGTATCTGGAAGGGCAGCTTTCCAGAAACAGAAGAGATTCTGTCTGTTATGGAGGTGGGAATGTGACAGCTCACTGGTGGTTTCTAACTTGTCACACGATCAGAGACCCCTGAGGGTCTTATAAAGGAGCCTTATAAAGTGCAGATTCCTAGACTCTGTACTCTAAAGATTTGTTTGCAGTGATTCTGGGGTGAGGCCTGGAAAGCTGTATTTTTAATGAGTTCCCCAGGCAGGCTTCTGATGTTAAGAACAAGTGTTTACATTGATTGAATCCTGTGGGAAAGGCACTGCACTAAGGGTTCTTTCTATATTATCTCCTTTAACTTCACGACAATCTGAGGTAGATACTATTGTCATCATCTCCATTTTACAGATGAAGAAACAGATTAAGTGACTTGTCGAAGGGTCTGTGGCTAGTAAGCAGGTGTATTAGCTTCCTGTAATTGCCATAACAAGTTATCACCAATTGGGTGGCCAGTGACAACAGAAATTTATTCTCTCACAGTTCTGGAAGCCAGAAGTCCAAAATCAAGGTGCTAGTGGGGCCGTATTCCTTCTGGTGGCTTCAGACACGCCTTGTGGCTGCATCACTCCAGTCTTTTCCTCTGTCTTCTCTTGCTTATGAGGACACTTGTCATGGGGTTTAGGGCCTATCTGGGCAATCCAGAGAGATCTCATCTCAAGATTCTTAGTTACATCTACAGAGATCCTTTTTTCTGAATAAGGTCATAATCACAAGTCCAGGGGGTTAGGACAAAGGCATATCTTTTGGAGTGCCACCATTTGACCCACTACAGGGTCTTCGATTTCGTCACAAATAGTGTGGCTCCCAGGCCTGTGTTTATAACTGTGTGACTCCTGGCTCTCTGATCTGGACTGGATGAGCTTCAAGGGTTCCTCCAGACCAGCAGCCAAGGCATGAGTTTCCTTATTGTGCAAGGGAGTTTGGGCTATTTGTCAAGTCTTGACAAACCAGTGCTTTCCTTGCCTTCTCTCCCACCCCCTCAGCCCTCTACTGTTGTTCCTGAAACCCTTTGAGCTATTTATTCCTGACTCCGAAATTCTCACATCTTCATGTACTCAGGAGGTTAGGCCACAGGGGCTGTGAGGCCTAACTCCTACTGGCAGGGGTGGGATGCATTTCTCCTGCCTCAGTGTCCACGTCTCCAAAATGGGAATTGCTAGAATAGCAGGGGTAGATGGAAGGCCGTGAAATAACTAATAAAGTTGGTGCAAGGCAGTCTGCAGCTATAAGGTTGATGGAGACGCTTGTTAACCACACTAATAATCTAAGAGCCTGTTCTTGATTTCCCCGCTTCTCACTGTCTTGGCCCCAAGCAGCTATTTTCTACCAAATTAAAATCCACTCAGCTCCCTTCCTGTCCCTGAATAAAAACTACCCTCAAAGCTCTTGCCTGTTACAGCAAGACTTTTTAATAGACTTTTCCTTGTAGAACCGTGAGACATATGTCCAATTAGCAGAATAACTTCACTTAAATATACAAATAAACTGTTGACTGATAATGGTGCGACATATGTGAGGCTAATTTAAGGCAACGTGTCTCGGAAGCTGGGGTACTGCCCCCTCCCTCACCCTCAGATCCCATGCCCCACACTCTGTAGGATGAAGAGGGATGTCTCCAGGCTCTGCCTGATCACAGTGCAGAGCACCTAAGCCACTCACTGTTCATACAGCCAATTATGTAGCAAATTTTAATTGAACACCTGCTATGGGCCAGGCACTGTGCGAGGTGCTGGGTATACGGTGGTCTATTCTTGAGGGGATAGGAGATATTTAACAGCGGTGGAACTCATGAGAACATCCTTTCCAGGAGGGCAGGTGTCTGTTCTGCTTGCTGCTGTATCTTCAGCACTTAAAACAGTGCTTGGCACACAGTGGGCTCTTTTTAGTGCATCAGTGAGTTGAGTAAACAAGATAATGTTGGCTCTTGCTGAATGTCCGAAAAGAGATAAACTGTGGTCATGGAATAAAAAGCGACCAAAGCTGGGCTGGGGAAGGGGTCTCTGGTGTAGGTTTTCCAGTTGACACGGGAAAGTGATGGAAGAGCAGCAGGTGAAGAGCAGAGAGAGTATTGTTGCTGGAAGAGGCAGGACGGGCTGCCTCATTTATAGGGCTTAGTGCAAAATGGGGCTTTGGGTTTCCGGCTGGGGGTGGGGAAGTTAGTCTCCCCTTTCCGTGGCCCTGCAGCCCCAACACACCATGAATGGGCAGCCCCCAAGAGATTGCTGCCTCAGTGCTGGGATATACTCAGGGTCTGGGTTGGGGGTGGGTGAGGGATCCCTGCTGAGTCTCCTGTTGAACTTGCCCTGGTGAAGCTGGTCTAAATTGGGGAGGGATACTGTGTGCCGTGTGGTGAGTCTACCCTGCCTAAACTTACACTCAAGCCCCCAGCGGGGACGGAGGATAGTGGCAGAATGCAGGTCTTCTCCACCAGTGTGACATGATTGCCACTGTGAGTGGAGAAGCAGCGTGGCTGTGTGGTGGGGAGACTGTGTGCAACCAGGGCACGGGGCTGGGGTGGGGCGTGGTCAGCCGAGAACTTGCTGGGGAGGTGGGACTGTGTGCGGGAGCTGAATCCCCCTGGGGCCTGCTGCTTTGTCCCATCTGGCTTCATTTGCAAAACACAAACTCAAAGATAAAATGAAGAATTTCAGGGCGCCTGGGTGGCTCAGTCGGTTAAGCGTCTGACTTGGGCTCAGGTCACGATCTCACTGTCCTCGAGTTCGAGCCCTGCGTCGGGCTCTGTGCTGACTGCTCAGAACCTGGATCCTGTTTCAGATTCTGTGTCTCCCTCTCTCTCTGAGTTCATGCTCTGTCTCTCCCCTGTTCATGCTCTGTCTCTCCCTGTCTCAAAAATAAATAAAACGTTAAAAAAAATTAAAAAAAAAAAAAAAAGAATTTCAAGCCAGCTACTGTATTGGTTTCCTACTGCTGCTATAACAAACTACCACAAACTTAGCAGCTTAAAATACTACTTTATTCCTTTACGGTTCT
Organism: Felis catus; assembly: GCF_018350175.1. Classification (NCBI taxonomy): domain Eukaryota; kingdom Metazoa; phylum Chordata; class Mammalia; order Carnivora; family Felidae; genus Felis; species Felis catus. The sequence goes on from NC_058373.1 coordinate 122,337,887, forward strand.
GGAGGTCAGAAGTCTGAAAGGCTTCTCTCTGGACTAAAATGAATGCATCAGCAGGGCCGTGTTCTTTCTGGAGTCTCTTGGGGAGAACTCACTTGTTTTTCTTGCCTGCATTCCTTGGCTCATGGCCCCCATTCTCCATCTTCAAAGCTGGCAACATCCGGCCAAGTCCTTGTCCTGCTGCCGGCTCTCTGGTTCTCTTTTTCCACTTCCCTCTTCCACTTGAAAGAACCACCTAATCATCTGAGGTCATCTCTCTAGCTCAAGGTCAGCTATCAGCAACCTTAACTTCATCTGCAACTTTATTTCCCCTTTGCCGCATAGGTAATATGGTCACATGTTTCAGCAAGTAGGTGGTGGGCATCTTTGTTGGGGTGCAGGCACTATTTTGTCTCCCACATTAAACCATGAGTGTGGGGTCCTTCCAAGGGTGGGCCTTCCTTTTTTTTTTTTTTTTTTTTTTTTTTTAATTTTTTTTGATGTTTATTTTTGAGAGAGAGAGAGAGAGAGACAGAGAGAGACAGAGAACATGAGCGGGAGAAGGAGCAGAGAGAGAGGGAGACACAGAATCCGAAACAGGCTCCAGGCTCCGAGCTGTCTGCACAGAGCCTGACACGGGGCTCGAACTCACAAACCGTGAGATCATGACCTGAGCCGAAGCCGGATGCTCAACCGATTGAGCCACCCAGGCGCCCCCAAGGGTGGGCCTTCCAAGTGTGGCTGCACTGGTCACGTGCCCATGAAGCTGGCCCTCTGAGAAGATTGCAGCGTAAAAGCCTTGAGATGGGAATGAGCTTGGCTTTGTTCAGGGCCCTGAAAGGAGGCCAACGGGATGGAGTAGAGTGAATCAGGACGAGTGGTACAAAATGAGGCGGGAGAGGCCGGCTTGGGCCAAGAACACAGGGCTTCTCGGCCACAAGGAAGGGTTAAGAACAGCAGGCTAGTTAGGATCTGTCTTTGAACCTTAAAAAAACAAAACAAAAAACTCCTGTATGAAAATTCAAATGCAATTAAAAAGTAGGAAATATGATGAACCCTGGCACCTAGATCTAAAATATGTTGCTATAATTCTTTCACTTATTTTTTTTCTGCCGAAGAATTTTAAATTGCAGAAATCATGCCATTTCACCTGTAATTTCAGCGTGTATCTCTAATAGCTGATGTTTTCTAAGTGTTCTCCTCATTATCACAATGCGTGAAATTAGTGAGAGTTCTTTAATTTCTTCTAACTCCTATATGTGTTATGTTGTCCCCCCAAATGCTCCTACCACTGACCTTCACGTCGCACATGTGCTTTGCACGTGTTCCCTCTTTCTGAGGTCAGAGTGAGGCCTCCTTCCCTGTATCGAGGATCTTGCTTTCTCTTCCTTGCTACCAGCCCCCAAGATCTCAAGGCTGTGAGAAAATGAAAACGACTCCTGTCCCAGACCCAAGCCCATGGCCTGAACAGGGATGATGGGGAAGGGAGGGGAAGGAGGCTGGCTGGATATGTTATTCTGCTTGTGGCCTAACATTTATTCTTCTTGTCTGTAATTGCCATTCCAGAAATGCCCTCGCTCTTCTAGCCACAGAGCAACTGTTGAGAACAAATTAATTATGCATCTTCTCAGTGTGTGTGATTAAGGGGCAGATGGAGAGAAGGGTTCTCTCCAGTTTTTCTGGCAACTAGGTTCCCAAATGGATGCTTTCCAGACCAAAGAGTGCATGTCCTGGGCTCCTGTGGGCATCTGGATTTGTCTGTGTGGTGGCAGGCTTGCTCACTGGCAGGCAGAGTCACAAGTTGCCAGTAATAATATTATTAATCCCTTAAATTTGCAGCACATTCACTGTTTGCTGAGGGCTTGCGCACTCACATCAGTTCATTTGTTGGGATTTCAGGGATGCTGGAACAACTTTCTTTGCTTAATACCTCCCTAAATCATTGCTGATACTTGTAATTCTACCATTAGAGATTAATTCCTTTGGCCTAAAACTCTGTTCCCTATTAAAATGCAAGTATCCTTGGCAGCTGTGATGCATGTTTTATTCATGAAGCCTTCTCAGCCACTAGCAGCTGCCCTGCCCAAATGCCCCCTCCTACAACTTTCTTTTTAGGATGGCCTTCTCTGAAACAGAACCTATATTTGGAATGTATCCCATTTCATAGAACTCTGTTCTCTCAGTTGCCGAGGCTGGAAAAACGGACAGGTAAAGAAACTCCTGCCAAGGTGGCAACGACGGATAATTTCCGGTATTATCACCTCTAGTGTGTATTTGGAACTTTCTGGAAACACAGTGCTTAATGCAAAGGAAACTGTATCCCTTCATCCTGTCATGTCATCCTGCCATGGTCTTGGATCTCCTCTTTATCGGGTTCCCTTACAGGAGCAGAGGAAAGGGGCCTGGCAGGACCATGTTGAGAGCAGATACAGTCTGTATAACACAGATCAGGCATTGGCTTGGGCGTTGTTTATCCTAAAGATGAAAAAAGTAGAGCTGGCCATGTGTCACATAATGTCCATTTTGCAGATGGAAGACTGAGGTATAATGATGATCTGGTTGCAGTGGGACTAGAATTAAAGTTTTGCCTTTAGAACCCCAGTAACACAGTTGTAAATTCTGAGAGTCGGAAGACACCTTAGAAACAGTCTAGCTCTGGGAAGGCAAATGCATTTCATTTGCCGACTCCAGTTGTAGGTAGTGGTTGTCTGACCGCGGTGTAGAGAATGAGCATGTCTTCACGTGGGCTCGGTGAATGTGTGTTGTGGTTGGTCGCTGATGTCTGATGTGAGCCGTGGGTATGGTAATAGGGGGGAGACATGTATGCCACCCACGCTATTGCTGCTTCTGTCCAACCTCTCATTTTACAAATAGGCCAGCTGAGGTCCAGAAAGCTGGGAGGATTTGTTCAGGACTTGTACAGTAGGAGCGGTAAGTTAGAGGCAGAATTGGTCCGGAATCCAGGGTTCTTGAGTTCTGGTTTGGAACCTTTTCATCTGATTGAGCTAGGTATTCTAACAAGCGTTTCGCTGTTGCTAGGGAGCGTTGCGGTCTTAAAGTCACACTACCTGGGTTCAGATCCCAGCTCTGCCACCAGTTAGCTATGTGCCCTTGGCTGGGCAATGTAACTTCTTTGAGCCATTGCTGCTTCATCTGTAAAATAGGTGATAATAATTGTGCCTACCTTATGGGGTGGTTATGGAGTTAAATAAGATAACACACATATAAAGTGTTTAGATGAGAACCTAACACCTAGTAAATAGTAAATGAATATTAGTAACTCAATCTAAACATTAAGTTTTATTTTATTGTCCTTTTAGATTCTTGCTCGATAGTCACCCCCTCTGCAGAATTTAGACACCTGCTCTTGTCCTTCCCTGTTGAATGCTCTGCGATCTTCTGGGTTTGCAGTACTCTTGGAATTTGTAATTTGGTGATGAAAATTCCCGCAGTACCAATAATCAGGTGTGAGATGGTGCCAGGTCTGTCAATGCCCGCTCTTCTGGATGTCCTACTTCACAGAAGTTTGCTTTGGTTTCGGACATGTGACGAAACCCTGGAGGCCTGCTGTGGTTCTCCGAGGGCCAGCTGCCAAATGGGGTCCTGGTGACCATTTTGCCTGGTTTCTCCTCCGATCGGAACACTGCTATAACATCTCCCCCAGACGGTCCCTGCTCCCTTATGCCAGTGTGTTCCTAGTCTGCAGACTGGGTGTCAGTGCCCAGCTGGTGCCAGCCCTGTCCCTCACACCCATTTCTCCTATGGGCTTAGACGGCAGGGCCCAGTCAGAGCCCAGACCCGAAAGCTGTGCTATGGTTACTTCCATGCCTTAGTGTAGCCGCACAGGCTGTCGGTAGTGGTTCCCTTTGGGTGGCCTTGACAGGGAGGCCTGGGGAGTTAGAGGAGTCCAAGATCGTCCTGGGAGTCTGGCCAGGGTGACTCCTGCAGGATGAATGGTCTGCCCCTGGCATTATTTGACCTTGCCTCCTGGTAGAGTGGCATTTCCTGATGGCAGCGGTGTCCAGAGCCCCCTTGGAGAGTTTTTAGGGAATGGCAGTGGTGGGGAGGGCTGCCTGGGTGGTGTGTGGTGATGGGCGTGTGGCTTCTGTTGAGTGAATCATCACTGGGTTCAGTCTTGCCTGGTTGCAGAGAATAAAACCTCTGCTTCAGACCCTTGAGGAGGCCTTCTTGGGGTCTGTCTGCTCCCTGAGAAAAGGATGAGGACTATGGGAAGGAGGCTGCCCTCCTTGGAAGATGGCTCCAGCATTATCCCTCACATTTGGAAGCTCTGTTGCCCTGGGCCTCTCACCTTGGGCCCATCCTGGTCTCGTTGCAACCTGGCCATGTGTGCGGTTGCCTCCCTGCTGTTTGTCATCTAGAGCAGAGCCTATGATCATAGCCACAGAGGTGCAGCATGGGCTGGGCCCGGCTTTGTCCCAGGGAGGCACAGACGAATGGAAGGCTGAGCCACACTGGGGCTGGAACTCTGGGCTCTGCTGTTAGTTCTGTGATGGGGGAGGCGGTAGCTGCATCTGTAAGAACGAGGGGCTGGCAGCTGGCAGGGAAGAGAGTGGAAGGGGCCAGGCTGGGACTGGGAGGAAGGGAGGGGTGGGGAGAGAGGCCTGGGTCCAGGCCGAAGAGGGTTTTGACAGGTGAAGAGAAGTGAGGCGTGGTGAAGATTGTGGAGTGTCCTGTGCAAAGGCCGGGGGGCAGAGTATGGTGCACTGGGTTGGGGGATAGCTGATGAGGGGAGGGCAAGAGATGAAGCTGGCAGGCGTCTGGGCTGCATCATGCTGGGCCTGGTTGGCCCAGGTAGGAGTTTGAATTTCATACCGAAGGCCCTGGAGACTTTTGGGGGGTTATCAGTGAAGGTTGTCCTCCTTTCCCACTGTGGCCAGTGTCCTGCCCCTTCCTGGGCCTGCCTCCTTGGGCTGCACAAGCCGGTGGCCTTGTCCAGTTGCTGCACTGAGAACTTACGCTTCTTGGGCCTTGCTCACTTCCTTCACTCAATAGTTCTCTGATTTCTGTATGACTGGTGCTTTCCAGGCCTCCGTGACTTCATGAATTTGTTCCTGGTCTTAGTGTTGTAGCTGGCTTACTGGAATAGCTCCTGGGAGCCCAGACATGACCAAGCCCTGTGGTGGCCATGTGGCCTGGCTGTGGGAAATAGCTGAGGCTCAGCAAGGGGTGGGAGTTGGGGGATTGTGAGCACATAGGGAGGGCAATGCTGAGGGCCCATAGCAGGCACTGGCTGCCTGGAGTTTCCTTCTAATCCATGAGGAATATTTAACAGTGTGTTTGGGGGGGGGGGGCGGCAGAATTTAGTAGGAGACAGGTTTTGGAATTGTACAACAGTGACTCAAACCCTGGATATACTACTTACTGGCTCAGTAATCTGGGCAAGCCCCCTAACTGTTTTGAGCCTCAGTTCCCTCATCTGTGCAATGGGGAGAACGATAGTATGCTCCCCCCACCCCCTTCAAGGGCTCTTACCTGGATCAGGTGAGGTAATGTGTGTGAAAGGTTTCATGCACTGTAAAGGACTGTGCATTTACTACTGAGGACCAGTAGTACGGAGTGTGTGGTGAACAAGATTTTGTTTTTTAGCAGCTTATATTCTATGTTGGTAGAGTGAGTCAGTGATTCAAACAGAAAGAATGATTATGGAGAAGAATATGTGAAAATTATAAATCAAGGACCTATTTGTGCTTCCATTATGCTGACAGGTCATTTGGCACCTTAAATTTGATCCTCATTTTAATATACATTATTAGATGTTAGTAAAACATTAGATGATAAGATACTTGTACATACTTGGATGTTCACAACGTTTATCACCTATTAATGAGTACGATAGACTGAAGACAGAAATTTTTTCATTGCAAAGACTCAGGACTTCACATATACATGAAGTGGGACTAAAAAAATATAATTGATTTATAAACATAAAACAATGTTCTAGAACTAGGTAGAGGTGACAGTTGTACAACTTATTGGATGTAGTAAAAAAACATTGTACTATATAGTTTAAAAAGGTGACTTTTATGGTATGTGAATTATTTCTTAATTTAAAAATAGAAAAGCAATTATTAAACCAATAATTATGTTAACAAATTTAGAGATTCAAGAAGCAATTACCTATAATTTCACCAAATCAAACTCATCATGATTTTTATATACCTTCTAATACTGTTGTTACATCCACAGTATCCTATCAATACGATGAACTGTTTTTCTCACTTAACTTGTTATCCTTAGTATTTTCCATGTTGTCCTGTAGTCCATTTAAAAGCAGTTTAACTCACTGTGTGACTGTTACCTGATTTACTTAGCTTTTCCTTTTTCCCACTTTCAGGATGCGTCTACATATGTTTTTCCATTATAACTAACACTGTGCTGACCATCTTTGTACATGGACTGTTTTCCATGTCTTAGATTAATTTCTTAGGACAGATTTCTAAAGTGATATATATGAATCAAAACATTGCTGAGAGAAAATTTTAAAAAGACCTAATAAATGGAGAGGGGCGTATTATATTCATGGGTAGGGAGACTCAATATTGCTAAGATGTCCATTCTCCCCAAATAAATCTATAGATTCATGGGAATCCCAGTCAAAATCCTATCAGGCTTTTGTGTATAAATTGACAAGCTGATTCTAAAGTTCATATGGGAATGCAGAGGGTTTTGGAATCAGTGCTGAAAAATAACACTGAAGAAGAACAAAGTTAGAGGGTGAATACTGTTTGATTTCAAGACTTACTATAAACCTACAGTAATCAAGACAGTGTGGTATTGGTGTAAAGACAGACAAACTGGGGGCACCTGGGTGGCTCAGTCGGTTGAGCGTCTGACTTTGGCTCAGGTCATGATCTCATGGTTCGTGAGTTTGAGCCCCACGTCGGGTTCTGTGCTGACAGCTCGGAGCCTGGAGCCTGTTTTGGATTCTGTGTCTCCCTCTCTCTCTCTGACCCTCCTCCATTCATGCTCTGTCTCTCTGTCTCAAAAGTAAATAAACGTTAAAAAAAAAAACTTAAAAAAAAAAAAAGACAAACTGATCTATGGAACAGACTAGAGAGTCCAAAAATAGACCCACACATGTATGAACAATTAATTTTTCACAATGGTGCAAAGGCAATTCAGCTTAGAAAGATTTTTTTTCCAACAAAAGTGCTAGAACTGTTAGATATTCTTATGCAGAATTGAACTTTGATCCATATCTCCTACTACATACGAAACTGATTCCACATAGATCACATACCCAAATGTAAAAACCTAAAACTATAAAAATTCTAGGAGAAAGCATAGAAAATGGCTGTAGTTTGGGATAGGCAAAGATTTCTTAGGTGTACAACACCAAAAGTATGATCCGTAAAGGAAAAAGTGGTGAATTTTACTTTATCAAAATGAAAAATGACTTCTTTTTGGAAGATGTTGTTAAGAGAAAGGAGAGACAAGCTACAGACTGGGAGAAAGCATATGCAAATCATAGATCTGATAAAGTACTTATGTGTGGAATATATGAAGAATTTTGTAACTCAGTTATAAAAAAGACAACAACAAATAACCCAATTAAAAAACAGACAAGAGATTTGGACAGACATTTGACCAGAGAAGATGTAGAGATGGCAAATAAGCACATGAAAAAATGCTTAACACATGAGTCTTAGGGAAACACAAATTTGAACCATAATGAAATATCATTACACATGTATGAGAATGACCAAAATGAGAAAGACTTCTTACACCGAGCGTTGGGGGATGTCGAGGAGCTCTTCCACACTGGTGGGAATGTAAAATGGCACAACCACTTTAGAAAACAGTTTAATTTCTTAAAAACTTAAACATACACGTGTCACACAATTTGACCATTACATTTCTAATTTAATGAGAAATGAAAGCATATGTCTGAGCAGAGATTTGTACATGAATGTTTATAGCAGCTTTATTGGTACTCCTAAACTGCAAACAACCCAAATGTACATCAGCACATGAATGAATAAGGAAGTTTGGTACATTCATACAGTAGAATACTACTCAGTAAGAAAAATCAACAATAAATTGTTGATAACATGCAGCAACAAAATGGATCTCAAAAAATTATGTTGAGTGAAAAAGTCTAGACCAAAAAAAAAAGTATGTGCTGTATGATTTCATTTACGTAAAACTCAAGAAAATTCTTGACTACTGAAAGAAAGCAGAGCAGTGGTTGTCTGGAGATGGAAAGTATATAGAGGGATGGGGCTTGACCAAAGGACACTGGGGAGTGATGGATATGCTTACCAGCTTGATTATGATGATAGCTTCATGAATGTATGCATATATAAAAAATATGAGATTGTACATGTGTAGTTTATTATGGGTCAGAATACCTCAGGGAGGCTGTTAAACAATGATAATAACGGATTGTGACCTATTGAAAAAAACAGACATTCATGAATCCAAGTGCACAAAAACAAACAAGATGAATAAATTGAGAATTTGTAAAGAACTGGTTATTTATAAAATTTGGTAGTGCTTCCTCACTTGATATTTATAAAAATAAGTAGCTTTAAGTGAGGAAGCCAGGTGGATAACTGTCTTAATGAAGTGATGAAAATTAACATTGCCTGTAGGGAGACAAATCAAAATTGTGCACCACTTGATAGGATGTAATGAGAACAGAGCCTTTTATTAAATTATTGGATTTGATTAGCTAATTTTTTTTAAAAAGAATTTTTACATCTATGTTCACAATTAACATTGGTCTGTAGCTTCTTCCCACCCCCGTTGTATTTAATGTCTGGTTTTGATATTGGGGCAGTGCTGGTCTCATAGAATGAGTTGGGAAGTATTCTGTCTTCAACTTGCTGGAAGAGTTTGAGTGAAATGTTAATATTTCCTGCTTAAATGTTTGGTAGAATTCAACTGTGACACCATCTTGGATAGAAATTTTCTTGTCTGATATAAACATAGGCATTCCAGCTTTATTTTAATTAGTGTTGGCATGATATATCTTTCCCCATCCTTATACATTTAACCTGTTGGTATTTTTATATTTAAAGAGCATTTCTTATAGGCAACATATACTCAAGTCTTTCTTTTTTATCCAAATTGACAATCTCTGGCTTTTAAACTGGGGTGTTTAAACTATTAATATTCAATGGATTATTGGTATGGTTAGATTTACGTCTTTCATCTTGTTCTCTATTTGTCCTATTTGCTCTTTATTTCTTGTTTTCCCTGCCTTCTTTTAGATTGGATATTTTTTATGGTTCTATTTTATTTCCTTTGTTGCTTTTTTTTTATTACTTTAGTGATTGTATCAGTTTACATCATACATTTTTTAATTAAAATGCATTTTTTAATTAAAATGTTTTTTATTTATTTATTTTTTTTAATTTTTTTTTCAACGTTTATTTATTTTTGGGACAGAGAGAGACAGAGCATGAACGGGGGAGGGGCAGAGAGAGAGGGAGACACAGAATCGGAAACAGGCTCCAGGCTCTGAGCCATCAGCCCAGAGCCCGACGCGGGGCTCGAACTCACGGACCGCGAGATCGTGACCTGGCTGAAGTCGGACGCTTAACCGACTGCGCCACCCAGGCGCCCCTTAAAATGTTTTTTAATGTTTGTTTATTTTTGAGAGAGAGAGAGAGAGAGACAGTGTGAGTGGAGAAGTGGCAGAGAGAGAGGAAGACACAGAATCTGAAGCAGGCTCCAGGCTCTGAGCTGTCAGCACAGAGCCTAACGTGGGGCTCGAACTCATGAATGCAAGTTTGTGACCTGAGCCAAAGTCGGACGCTCAACTGATTGGGCCACCCAGGCACCCCTACAGCATACATTTTTAATTCTTCACATTCTGCATTCAAGTGATATTATACCACGTCACAGAGTATAAAAATCTTATAATAGTATACTATCATTTTTTTCTTCCTAGCCTTTTGCTATTGATGTAATACATTATGCTTTTACATATGTTGTAAACTCCACATTACTTTATTATTTTTGTTTGAGAAATTGCTTATCTTTTAAAGAGTTAGAGTATAAGAAAAGATTCTTGTATATTTACCAATGAAGTTACTATTTCTAGTCTCTTTTCCTTCATAGATCTGTATTTCTCTCCTGTATCATTTTCCTTCTACCTGAAGGAATTTATTTAACATTTTTTGCTGTACAGGAAGATGAATTCTCTGAGCTTTTATATATGCCTGAGAGAGTTTTCATCTTATCTTTGTTTTTGGTGGGTATAGAATTCTGGGTTTTCTTTCACTGCTTTCAATTTTTCTTTATTATTTTTTAATGTTTATTTTTGAGAGAGAGAGATAGAGCATGAGGGGAAGGGGCAGAGAGAGAGGGAAACACAGAATCTGAAGCAGTCTCCAGGCTCTGAGCTGTCAGCACAGAGCCTGACATGGAGCTCCAACTCATGGACTGTGGGATCATGACCTGAGCTGAAGTCAGACACTTAACTGACTGAGCCACCTAGGCGCCCCTCTTTCACTGCTTTCAGAAATGTTGCTCTACTGGCTTCTGCTTGTATTGTTGCCAGAGAGAAATCTGCTGTCATTCTTATGTTTGTTCCTCTGTCCATAATGTGTCTTTTTCTCTGGATACTTCTAAGAGTTTTCTCTTTGTCACTGATTTTGAACAATTCCATTATGTGGTTTCCTTCATGTTTCTTATGTTTGGAACTTTTTGAGATTCTTCGATCTGTTGGTTTATAGTTTTTTTAGAAAATCAAATTTGAAAAAATTTCAGCCATTATTTCTTCATGTCTTTTTTTTCCTACCCTTTCCTATATCCTCTCCTTTGGAGACTCCCAACCACATGTTTACTGGGCTGCTTGAATTTGTCTGATAGATCAATGATGTTCTTTCCATTTAAAAAAAAATTCTTTTTTCTTTGTGTGTTTTTGTGGTTTTTTTTTTTTTTTTTTTTTTTTTTTTTTTTTTTTTATAATTTTGTGTTTCAGGGGCACTTGAGCGGCTCAGTTGGCTAAGTGTCTGACTTTTGATTTTGGCTCAGGTCATGATCTCATGGTTCATGAGATCAAGCCCCACGTTGGGCTCTGCGCTGACAGCATGGAGCCTGCTTGGGATTCTCTCTTCCTCTCATGAGTGGAGGAGGGGCAGAGAGTGAGAGAAAGAGAGAATCCCAAGCAGGCTCCATGGTGTCAGTGCAGAGCCTGACGTGGGGCTTGATCTTATGAATTATGAGATCATGACCTAAGCCATAATCAAGAGTTGCATGCTTAAATGATTGAGCCACCCAGGCACCCCTGTGTATTTTGTTTTGAATAGTTTCTACTGCTAGGTCTTCAGGATTACTAATGTTTTTTTTCTACCATGTCTAATCTACAATTAATCTCATCCACACATTTTGTACATCACACATTACAGTTTTATCTCTAGAATTTGCATTTGGATCTCACTCTATTTTTTTTTTTTTAATATTGTTTTTGTGTCTGCTTAACTTTTGAACAAATGAAATGCAGTTACAACTGGTTTTAAGGTCCTTCTCTACTAATGCTAATATAGGTTTCACTTCTGGTTTTTTAAAATTATATTTTCTTAATTTTCATTTTTAGTTCTGAGTTTTTTGTGTTTTTGTTTCTTCACTTCTTTATTTCTTCAAATTTTTATTTAAATTCTAGTTAGTTACCATACAGTGAAATATTGGCTTCAGAAATAGAATTCAGTGGTTCATCACTTAACATGCAACACCCCAGTGCTCATCAAAACAAGTGCCCTCCTTAATACCCATCACCTATCTAGTCCATTCCCCACCCACCTCCCTCCATCAACCCTCAGTTTGTTCTCTATCATTAAGAGTCTCTTTTGGTTTGTTTCCTCTCTCTTCTCCCCCGCCTTCCCATATGCTCATCTGTTTTGTTTCTTAAATTCCACATATGAGTGAAATCCAATGGTATTTGTCTTCCTATGACTTATTTCACTTAGCATAATACACTCTAGCTCTATCCATGTCATTGCAAAAGGCAATATTTTATTCTTTTTGATAGTTGAGTAATATTCCATTGTGTATACATATATGCCACATCTTCTTTATCCATTCATCGGTTGATGGACATTGGAGCTCTTTCCGTAATTAGGCTATTGCTGATAGTGCTGCTATAAACATTGGGGTGCACGTACCCCTTCAAATCTGTATTTTTGTATCCTTTGGGTAAATACCTGGTAATGTAATTGCTGGATTATAGGGTAGTTCTATTTTTAACTTTTTGAGGAACATCCATACTGTTTTCCACAGTGGCTGCACCAGTTTGCATTCTCACCAACAGTGCAAGAGGGTTCCCTTTTCTCCACATCCTTGCCAACACCTGTTGTTTCTTGTTTTGTCAATTTTAGCGATTCTCACAGGCGTGAGGTGGTATCTCATTGTGGTTTTCATTTGTATTTCCCTGATGATGAGTGATGTTGAGCATCTTGTCATGTGTCTGTTAGCCATCTGGATGTCTTCTTTGGAAAAATGTCTATTCATGTCTTCTGCCCCTTTCTTAACTAGATTATTTGATTTTTGGGTGTTGAGTTTGATAAGTTCTTTATAGATTTTGGATACTAACCCTTTTTCCCATAAGTCATTTACAAATATTTTCTCCCATTCTGTAGGCTACCTTTTTGTTTTGTTGATTATTTCCTTTGCTGTGTAGAAGCTTTCAATCTTGATTAAGTCCCAATAATTCATGTTTGCTTTTGTTTCCCTTGCCTCCAGCAATGTGTCTAGTAGGAAGTTGCTGTGGCCAAGGTCAAACCAATTGTTGCCTGTGCCTTTAGGATTTTGATGGTTTCCTGTCTCACATTTAGGTCTTTCATCCGTTTTGAATTTATTTTTGTGTATGGTGTAAGAAAGTGGTCCAGTTTCATTCTTCTGCATGTTGCTGTCCAGCTTTCCCAGCACCATTTGTTGAAGAGACTGTCTTATTTCCATTGGATAGTCTTTCCTGCTGTGTCAAATATGAGTTGACCATATCGTTGTGAACTCATTTCTGGGTTTCTATTCTGTTCCATTGATCTACGTATCTGTTTTTGTGCTGGTACCATACTGTCTTGCTGCCTACGGCTTTGTAATATCATTTGAAGTCTAGAATCATGATGCCTAAAGCTTTGCTTTTTTCTAAGGATTACTTTGGCCATCTGGAGTCTTTTGTAGTTCCATACAAATTTTAAGATTGTTTGTTCTAGCTGTGGAAAGAATGCTGGTGGTATTTTGATGGGGATTACATTAAATGTGTAGATTGCTTTGGGTAGTATAGACATTTTAACAAAGTTTGTTCTTCTAGTCCATGAGCATGGAATGTTTTTCCCTTCTTTGTGTCCTCTTTAATTTCTGTCGTAAGGGTTTCATAGTTTCCAAAGTTTAGATCTTTTACCTCTTTGGTTAGGTTTGTTCCTAGGTATCTTATGGTTTTTGGTGCAATTGTAAATGGGATTGATTCCCTGATTTCTTTTTCTGCTGCTTCATTATTGGTGTATAGAAATGCAACAGATTTCTGTACATTGATATATCCTGCAACTTTGCTGAATTCACATATCGGTTCTAGCAATTTTTTGGTAGAGTCTTTTGGGTTTTCTACATGGAGTATCATGTCTTCTACAAATAGTTGAAGACTTCCTTGCCAATTTGAATGCCTTTTAATTCTTTTTGTTGTCTTATTGCTGAGGCTCTGAGATGATTTTGATTGGTTGGATTTCCTCTCATTTTGTATTTTTCTTCTTTGCATACCTGGCAATTTCTTATTAGGTGCTAGACATCATTGTACCTTTATATTTTTGGGTGTTAGATGTTTTTGTATTCTTTTTATTTTTTATTTTTTAATGTGTTATTTATTTTTGAGAGAGAGAGAGAGAGAGAGAGAGAGAACAAGTGGGGGAGGGGCAGAGAGAGAGAAGGAGACACAGAACCAAAGCAGCCTCCAGGTTCTGAGCTGTCAGCACAGAGCCCAATGTGGGGCTTGAACCCACAAACTGTGAGATCATGACCTGAGAGGAAGTCAGACACTTAACCGTCTGAGTTACCCAGGTGCCCTTTGTATTCTTATACTCTTGAGCTTTGTTCTGGGACACACAGTTCAGTTACTTGGAAACAGTTTGATTCTTTTTCAAGCCTTTCTTTTAATAGTTGTTGGATGGGAATGGAGCAGTGTTTATTTTGGGATATTCCCCATTACTGAGGCAAGGCCCTTCTGGGGATTATAACAAGTGCCTCCAGAATTATTGGATTTTCCAATCTGGCTGGTGCAATGGGCCTATATGTGCACTGGGTACTGTTAACCCTAGTCTTTTGGAGTTGCTCTCTCTCGAGGCCCATGTGGTTTTCTCATGTGCATGTGCTGAATATGTGACATGGACCCTCCACACATCTTTTTTTTTTTTTTAATTTATTTTTATTTTTTTAATTCACATCCAAATTAGTTAGCATATAGTGCAACAATGATTTCAGGACTAGATTCCTTAATGCGCCTTACCCACTTAGCCCATCCTCCCTCCCACAACCCCCCCAGTAACCCTCTGTTTGTTCTCCATATTTAGGAGTCTCTTATGTTTTGTCCCCCTCCCTGTTTTTATATTATTTCTGCTTCCCTTCCCTTGTGTTCATCTGTTCTGTGTCTTAAAGTCCTCATATGAGTGAAGTCATATGATATTTGTCTTTCTCTGACTAATTTTACTTAGCATAATGCTCTCTAGTTCCATCCACGTTGTTGCAAATGGCAAGATTTCATTCTTTTTGATTGCCGAGTAATACTCCATTGTATGTATATATACCACATTTTCTTTATCCATTCATCCATCGATGGACATTTGGGCTCTTTCCATACTTCGGCTATCGTTGATAGTGCTGCTATAAACATTGGGGTGCATGTGTCCCTTTGAAACAGCATACCTGTATCCCTTGGATAAATTCCTAGTAGTGCAATTGCTGGGTCTTAGGGTAGTTCTATTTTAAATTTTTTGAGGAACCTCCATATTGTTTTCCAGAGTAGCTGCACCAGTTTGCATTCCCAGCAGCAGTGCAAAAGAGATCCTCTTTCTCTGCATCCTTGTCAACATCTGTTGTTGCCTGAGTTGTTAATGTTAGCCATTCTTACAGGTGTGAGATGGTATCTCATTGTAGTTTTGATCTGTATTTCTTGGATGATGAGTGATGCTGAGCATTTTTTCATGTGTCGGTTCGCCATCTGAATGTCTTCTTTGGAGAAGTGTCTATTCATGTCTTTTGCCCATTTCTTTACTGGGTTATTTATTTTTTGGTTGTTGAGTTTGATAAGTTCTTTATAGATTTTGGATACTAACCCTTTATCTTATACGTCATTTGCAAATAGCTTCTCCCATTCCATCGGTTGCCTTTTAGTTTTGCTGATTGTTTCCTTCACTGTGCAGAAGCTTTTTATTTTGATGAGGTCCCTTAGTTCATTTTTGCTTTTGTTTCCCTTGCCTCCAGAGATGTGTTGAGTAAGAAGTTGCTGTGGCCAAGGTCAAAGAGGTTTTTGCCTGCTTTCTTCTCGAGGATTTTGATGGCCCTCCACACATCTTTAGGGCTCCTTCTTTGTATAGCTCTCTCCTTCCCAGGACTCTGTCCTGTGAACCCTAGTTGCTTTGGCCTTCCTGAACTCTCAGCTCCATCTCCTCAACTTTGGGAGTTCTCTGGGCACCTCTTGGGTTCCGTTTCCTGATGCTGGGCCTGTAAACTTTTAATGCAGTGAACTGGGACAATCGTAGAGTTCACCTTGTTTGTTTCCCATTGCTCAGGAATCACTGTCCTTCGCTGCCTGATATCCCATGCCTTAACAGCCATTGTTTTGTAAATCTGAATAAAAAATCAGCTGGACTTTTATATTTGTAGAAGATGTTGAAGGAGGGATGATTAAAAAAAAATTCTTCCCCATTATGGATGTAATACATAGGAGTTATAAGAAATTTGGAAAATACAGAAAAACCTATGAAGAAGAAAAATACTTTTGTAATCTCACAGCCTAGAGATACTACTGTTTACATTTTATTTTTTATTTTTTTAAATTTTTTTATGTTTATTTATTTTTGAGAGAGAGAGAGAAAGAGTGTGAGCAGGGGAGGGGAAGAAAAAGAGGGAGACACAGAGTCCAAAGCAGGCTCCAGGCTCTGAGCTGTCAGCACAGAGCCCGACACGGGGCTTGAACCCATGAGCTGTGAGATCATGACCTGAGCCGAAGTCAGAGGCTTAACTGACTGAGCCACCCAGGTGCCCCTACTGTTTACATTTTATTATGTTTCCTTTGGGTCTTGAATTTTTGACTAGAAGAATTAATCAAAAATCTTTGTTTTGTTTTGGGGTCTGTCTTTTACTTACTCTTTCATGATCTCTCTCTTTTTTCCTGTGTTGATGGGGCATGTCTGTGTGTCTGTCTCTTTCCTCTTTGTGTCACAAACACGTATAGTCAACCCCACTGAAGATACTGCCCAGTTCTTTTTTTTTTTTTTTTTTTTGAACATAACCTCAAGATTTTATTGTCTTCATAATGTAACAAAATATGAAGTTAGAAACTAGATCACTTGGCCCTTTCTCTTCTTATCTCCTCCCAGTTCAAAATGCTTGCATCTCTTAATAGCCAGCATTCTCTTAAATCTGCAGTTGGGCTCAACACATTCAAGCCTCAGCACAATCTTCTTTGTAGTTTCAGCCTTTTTTCTGGAAAATCGGCTTAGTCTGCCCACCATAGCCATTCTGCTTTCTGTCATAACACCGCTCTCCCTGGGCATAAAGAGAATCTTTGCCTTTCTTGTACTGTGTCACTTTGTGGGGCTGGTGCTTGCCACACTTCTTGCAGAAAGTCCGGTGGGTTTTAGGAATGTTCACCATGGCTGTGAGAAGGCTATAGGCACAGAAAGATACTGCCCAGTTCTGATGAGGAGCCTTGTTGATTCAAAGGCTTTGACTTTGGTACCTTCCTGCTGAGTTTGGAGGCCCAAGCCCCTGCTCTTGGGTGTTTAGACATGAGTCAAGAATTGCCCTCTTTGGGCCTTTGTTCCCTCCCTCCCAATCAATAATTAATCAGTACTGAGTTGATCTTATTAGCTATTCACTTTCAAAACTCTAAACCAAGCTGGCTAATAACAATGCTTTTAATTAATATGAGACAGATTAAAACTCATTACAGCAAGGTTATTGGTAATGAGATAATCATAAGGCAAGTTATTGAGCTGGGAGTGAAAATGAAGTTGGAGGAGGGGCAGGGAGACCACGCCAGCTGTTCCTGCCGTTATTTTGGGAGGGACAGAAGGGGGAATGTCAGGCCTCTGCAGTGAGGACATGCTGAAGCTACACCCCCAACCAGCCAGAGAAACCAGGTGCTTGGTTAAGGCAGCACTTGGGTCAGTGAGCTGATGGGTGGTCGGTGTTAGGGTAGTAGAGGAAATAGGGTCTTGGGGCAGAGAAAGTTAAGCCAGTGTTGAGAATAACGCTGTATCGCTGTTTGCATTTCTTGTGTATGGATGCTCTGCCATTCAGATGACAGAGCATGAAATTAGCTATTGTTTCTATTAGATTGTGGTCTAGACTTGTTGGTCTGAACAAAATATAGGGAGTTTGGATGGGCCCGGAGTGTTCTTTTTTATTTTTATTTTCAATTTCATTTTTCTAGGAATAGTGGTTTCCACTCCCCCCACCATCTTTTTTGATTCATATATTGAGCAATGACTGTGTGCTGAGCCCTGTACTAAAACTCCTTTTTATTAATTGCTTCATATGACCATCACAGTGACAGTCACCATTTTTCTCCTCCTTTTACTGATGAGGAAACTGAGGCCCCAAAGTTAATTAACTTGTCCAAAGTTATAGGGCAGGTAAGTAGCAAAGTAGGATTTAATATGTTTTTTTTTTTTTTTAACGTTTATTTTTGAGACAGAGAGAGACAGAGCATGAACGGGGGAGGGGCAGAGAGAGAGGGAGACACAGAATTGGAAGCAGGCTCCAGGCTCTGGGCCATCAGCCCAGAGCCCGACGCGGGGCTCGAACTCACGGACCGCGAGATCGTGACCTGAGCTGAAGTCGGACGCTTAACCGACTGAGCCACCCAGGCGCCCCCAAAGTAGGATTTAAACTCAGGTGTTTTTAATTCCAAAGCCATTGCTATTAATTATGTTTTATGACTCCCGTCTTGTTGTGTTCAAGGCCGTCTGCAGTTTTCATTGGCCTTTTAAATGTATACGCTTGATTCAACTTCCATGGCCGCCCTGGTGCCAGCCAGGTGCTGTCATACCTGGGAGTTACTGGGCAACTACCTTTATTGCCTGCCATCGGTGATTCTAGTGTCATGGTGCGTGGCCACCTCTTGGTCTGCATGGTGAACTCCTTGCCCACGAAGACCATCCCCACAATGCTTGCATTCCCACTGTGCGAACACATGGAGAAATTCAGTTCATGCCTGCCCCCTGGCACATGCTTGAACACACCACCATTTCACCCTTTACTGACTCTAGGACCTTGGGAATGTTACTGAACCTCTCTGAGATCATTTTGTCATCTTTAAAGACACATATTAAGATCTATTTTATGGATATATGGGGCAGATTTAAAAACAGTATCAACCACGTATATTTCAGCATTTACTGTAGGCCGGGAATAGTACGTAGACCAAGGCACTAAATAAATGATTATTTATTATAGTTGTTACTGATTTATAATCCTGAGCTGTCCAGTATGGTAGCCATTAGCCACATGTGATTATTTAAATTAATTAATAATTAATGAGTGAGAGGGAGCAAGTGAGCAAGGGGCAGAGAGAGAGAATCCCAAGAGGAGCAGAGAGGGAAAGAGAGAGAGAGAGAGAGAGAGAGAGAGAGAGAGAGAGAGAAGCAGGGCTCACCTGAAGCAGGGCTTAAACTCATGAATGTGAGATCATGACCTGAGCCAATGTCAGATGTCTAATAACTGAGCCACCCAGCTGCCCTGAGTTAAATTTAAATACTTTAAGGATGCCTAGGTGGCTAGGTTGGTTGAGCGTCTGACTCTTGATTTTTGGCTCAGGTCATGATCCCAAGGTCATGGGATCTAGCCCTGCATTGGTCTTTGTGCTGAGTGTGGAGCCTGCTGGGGGTTCTCTCTCCCTCTCCCTCTCTCCCTCTCTCTCTTTCTCTCTGTCTCTCTCTCTCTCCCCCCTCCCTCTCTCCCTCTGCCCCTCTCCCTCGCTTGTGCTTTTTCTCTCTCTAAACATTAAAAAAAAAAATGGAGAATTCAGTTCCTCAGTCACACTAGCCACATGTCAAGCGGCCAGCAGCCACTGGTAGCTGCTAGTGGCCACTGTGTTATTGGACAGTGCAGATGTAGAACATTTCTGCCATTGCAGCGATTTCTGTTGTACAGTACTAGTGTAAACTAACTTTCATCGTCCTTCCTGCTGCCTTTGCCTATGTAGGTGCATGCTTGAAGATGTGTGGCATGAAGGAGTAGATTCAGGGGAATGTAGAGATCCGAGATTCCAGAAGCTTTGCCTTTTCATTGAGCATGCTCCTTGTTGGGGGAAAGGTTCCTGGGTGGTAGAAACCATGGGATCCCTGTGGATGGTCCCTGCTGCCAGCAGGTATTGCCCCTTAAGGTATCAGATTAAGGAAGTAAATGCTGAAAGAGGGGTTTTTACTAAGCTAGTAGTTTCTTGAAATTTTGAATGGGACCCACTTTCTGATCCCAAAGGACAGTGAAGCCCTAGGAGCTGGAGCTGAAAAGGGACCCTGGAGATCAGAGGCCCTACTCTATTCTTCAGCATTTGTGTCTTTTGGCCTTAAAAGAATGTAAGTGTTTGGTGAGTGGCAATGTTCTTCGTGTGTGTGTGTGTGTGTGTGTGTGTGTGTGTGTGTGTGTGTATTTAGAAGCTGGTTGAAGGTGACTTTGGAGCTTCTTTAGTTGAAATGTGGGTGCCATTTGCAGTAGATGCTGACTCAGCTTCATGGATGGCGGTTTTGTGAGTATATAACCCATAGTTGTCATTAATCTACATTTATGGCACATGGACAGCTTGCCCTGAGGTACACAGAGCGTATAGGGACACACATGGTCTCTGCCCCCGTGGCTGTGTGCCGAGTAGCTTGTGAGTTGGGGACTGACTAGCTTTCCTGGGCTTGCGTGACCAGAGAGGGCTCCCCGTATTGCCCAGACAGTGTCTTGAAGGTGACCATTACTTTGTGCCAAGAGGTATCCTGGGTTCAAGCCACAGGTGAGGGGCAGTAGGCTGATGCTTTCCTTCTTTTTTTCTAAGTTTATTTATTTTGAGAGAGAGAGAGAGCGAGCACATATAAGTGAGCATGGGAGGAGCAGAGAGAGGAGAGAGAGAATCCTAAGCAGGCTCCATGCTGTCAGTGTGGAGCCGTACACGAGGCTTGATCTCATGAACTTAACCGTGAGATCATGAGCCAAAATCAAGAGTCAGACTCTTAAGTGTCTGAGCCATCCAGGCGCCCCTAGAATATTACTGAGGGCTGCCAGCAGCACAGACAAATG
The DNA here is from genome assembly GCF_018350175.1 of Felis catus. Classification (NCBI taxonomy): domain Eukaryota; kingdom Metazoa; phylum Chordata; class Mammalia; order Carnivora; family Felidae; genus Felis; species Felis catus. The sequence continues at coordinate 122,358,329 of NC_058373.1, forward strand.
CAGATGTGAATCCAGTCTAAAGAAAACGAAGTTAGGTCTTCAACAACACACATACATGCATGCAGATATGTAGTCCTGTATTGCTCTCTTGATCTGAAGTGCCCTTTTTATCCTAATTTATTCAAATTTGATTTCAAGGACTAATCCTGTGTATCCACCAAGGACCGTTCACACCAGTAATCTCTCTGGGGAAGACTTTTTAAAAAGTTTTTTACATTTCTGGTATCTTTATTTCACATTGATTATTGTGTAAGTAAATTGTGTAACACACACTGTATTAAAAAGTTTAGAATGGAATCCACCCTATTTTTGACTATTTTTGAAATTTTTATTTAAATTCTAATTAGTTAACATACAGTATAATATTAGTTTCAGGTGTACAATATAGTGATTCAACACTTCCATACTGCACCCAGTGCTCATCACAAGTACACTCCTTAATCCCCATCACCTATTTCACTTATATCCCACCCCCTCCCCCATCTCCCCTCTGGTAACCATCAGTTTGTTTTCTGTAGTTAAGAGTCTGTTTCTTGATTTCTCTCTCTCTTTCCCCCACTTTCCTTCTTTGTTTTGTTTCTTAAATTCTACTTGTGCGTGAAATCATATGGTATGTCTTCTCTGACTTACTTCATTTAGCATAATATACTCTAGTTCCATCCACGCCATTGCAAATGGCAAGATTTCATTCTTTTTGATGGCTGAGTAATATTCTATTGTGTGTGTGTGTGTATGTATATATCTATCTCTCTATATATGTATACATACATACATGTACATATATACACCATTGTGTATGTGTGTATATGTGTATATTTATGTATATCTATATATTTATCTGTATATCATATCTCCTTTACACATTCATTAGTCGATGGACACTTGGGCTGTTTCCATAGTCTGGCTATTGTAGATAATGCTGTTTTATTTAAAAAAAATTTTTTTTTAATGTTTTATTTTTATTTTTGAGACAGAGAGAGACAGAGCATGAACGGGGGAGGGTCACAGAGAGAGGGAGACACAGAATCTGAAACAGGCTCCAGGCTCTGAGCTGTCAGCACAGAGCCCGATGCGGGGCTCAAACCCACGGACTGTGAGATCATGACCTGAGCCGAAGTCGGACGCTTAACTGACCGAGCCACCCAGGTGCCCCGATAATGCTGTTTTAAACATCAGGGTGCATGTATCCCTCTGAATTAGTGTTTTTGTATTCTTTGAGTAAATACCTACTAGTATGATTGCTAGATTGTAGGGTAGTTCTATTTTTAACTTTGAGGAACCTCCATACTGTTTTCCACAGTGGCTTCACCAGTTTGCATTCCCACCAGTTTGCAAGAGGGTTGAGTGGGAAAACTTAATAGAAAAGATGATTAATTAGGAAAAGTAAAAGGTAGTTAACTCGAGGAGTGATAAAAGATTCTAAGGGTACAGAAGTAGTAAGCATATAAAGCATCTGTTCCCTCTGGGGCTGAAGGGTAGTGAATAAGGACAGAACTCAGCTGAGGGCCTCCCACCTGCAGGGCTGAGATGGAGGTCTGCCCAGTGGTGAGGAGACATGGTGGAAGGCAGGGTCTGTGGGAGTAGCCTCCTGGGTGACAGTGAAATTTGTAGGAGTGTGGCCCAGAGCTAATGTACAGGAACCCTCTGCTAGCTGGTCAGAACAATTGGCTGGAGGGTGTGGGCTTGAGCTGGGCCATAAGAGGGGCCTGCCAGTTATGGGAAAATCTAGTGAGGCGGGTCTGGTCTGGGAGGGCCACTGAAGGGGGCATCCTCAAGCCACTGGCCTGCCGGCTGCTGAGCTAAAATGCCACACTGGCTCTGGTAATGGGGCCTCCTTGCTCTTCTGTGGCCTCAGTGTCCCTCCAGAGTCCCCTAATAACAAACCATCTGATAAAGGAGAAATGACAGGCTGCAGCCCCAGGATCACAGTGCAGGGTGGAGAAGGGTGGATTTGGAGTCTGGAGGCCATAGTTCTGAGCAGCACACACCCACTGCCCTCCTGTGAGCCAAGCCTTTGCTCTAATTCCGGTCCTCCCGTTTCTTGCATCTAAGCTCCTGCGGTCCTCAGTGTGATCCTGTTGTGGCAAGTCATTCTCTGTGCACGAATGGCTCTGTCACATCTTCCCATGTGCTGGAGGGCACGGGACTGGCCTGCTGTAAGTCCCAGTGAACACACAGTGGTTGATGCCTTTCCTGGGTAGGGAGGGGAAAGTGGGATGTGGCTTCACCCCACCTTCTAGTCCTCTGCTTCCATGTGGCCTTGACCCCAGAGCAGCTTTGATGTAGGGGCTGAGCCTACCTCCTTGGGGGAGAGGGTGGCCGGGTGCCGGGGCAGCCTAGCCGGGGGTGTCTGGTTGGATGTGGGCTCCAGCCGTACTGTATCTTAGGACTAGTGGATTGTGGATGCCTATGTGTTGCGTCTTATTCTGCCAGTGATTTGGATCTCTCTTCTTCTGGGTTGGAATTTGGGGAATGATTGTTCACACTAGCCTGGGCCTTAGTACCATGAAGAAATGCCCAGTTCCATGTTTGACCACAGTTTGCCCTCTTTCTCACTTCCTCAAAACCAGGGCTTGAGCATGGCCTTGGCCAGCCATAGCATTGATTTACTGCCCATGTGCCACTGGCCAGCTGAGTCCCCAGTTCCAAATTCTTTTTTTTTTTTAATTTTTTTAAATGTTTTTATTTATTTTTGAGACAGAGAGAGAGCATGAGCAGGGGAGGGGCAGAGAGAGAGGGAGACACAGAATCGGAAGCAGGCTCCAGGCTCCGAGCTGTCAGCACAGAGCCCGATGCGGGGCTTGAACTCACCAGCTGTGAGATCATGACCTGAGCTGAAGTCGGACGCTCAACCGACTGAGCCACCCAGGCGCCCCCAGTTCCAAATTCTTAAAGAGAATCCACCCCATTCCCACGATCCTTTGATCCATCTAAAAGCTTTCTCTCCTCTTAATCCTTAGGGTTAATTTCCTTTTTCCTGTGCCCTCCCAGCAGGGTAAAAAAGACTCTGTGGCCCAGCTTGGACCAGGTGTCCACATCAAGGCTGGGCTATACTACACAGGCTATACTCAGTGTAGGGGGATTGATGGAGTCATGTGTATATAGGGTTCCCCAAGGGTTCATTGGGGTGGGAGGTAGAGGTGTCCAGTGGAGCCAGTAGTGGGTGCCCACAAGGGTCTCGGCACAGCCCCACAGTGCCTGGAGTCTGGGGCATCTGTTGTGCTATGGTGGAACAGGGCAGATGGGCTCCTGGGCTGCTAGGACAAGGGTGTTCTCTTCTTAATTTCTAAAGTAACAGTTTTATGTACGATGCCCTTGGCAACTAACTATATAGGATCTTTAACTGTTTGTTCCATCATTGTTGCCAAAAGTTATTTAACTCCTCAGGTGGTTTATTGCCTCCAATATGTGCTTAATTATGTCGGCATTTTCCATAACACTCAAGAGAGTATAAATCCGTGTAGATGTTTACTCCCTCTTGGTTGATTGCATGGGTGGAAGAGGTTCCCACAGGGCACTGGGCTCCCTTACCTTCTGTGTGTGCCCACAGCCCCATCCTGCCTCAGAAGCTGTAGCTCCAGGAAGACAGGACCTCACAGTTCCAGGACCTTCAGCTGAGCTGGGGTGATGACTGGGGACACATAGCCCAGTGTGTCCCCAACGGGGGCCAACCCCCAGCTCTGGAAGGACAGCAGGCATCAGGCTGAAGGCTGCCCTGTCCTAGGAGACCTATCCAGCTGCCTGATGCTTCCCAGTAAAACTTTTCTTCCAGTTAAGAGGAGACCCCTGCTAGGGTTGCCTGGGTGGCTGAGTCTGTTACATGTCTGACTCTTGGTTTCTGCCCAGGTCATGATCTCATGGTTTGTGAGATTGGGCCCCACGTTGGGCTCTGTGCTGACAGCATGGAGCCTGCTTATGATTTTCTTTCTCCCTCTCTTCTCTGCCCCTCCCCTCCCATGCTCACTCTCTCTCTCTCTCAAAATAAAAAAAACTTAAGAAAAAAAGGAGACCCCTGCTAAAGTTTGTTGAGTTAAAAGAGCCCTAGGTTTAGCGTGTTTTCTAGACTTTCCTTTGACATTAGCTACATTAGCTATTTCTGTATAAGCACAACATCTGAGTTTCTTATTTCTATCATTTATTTATTGTTTATTTATTTCTTAATATTTTTTTAAAGTTTATTTTCGAGAGCAAGAGACAGTGTGAGCAGGGGAGGGGCGGAGAGAGAGGGAGACACAGAAACAGAAGCAGGCTGCAGGTTCTGAGCTGTCAGCACGGAGCCTGATGTGGGCTTGCAAGATCATGACCTGAGCCGAAGTTGCACGCTTAACTGACTGAGCCACCCAGGTGCCCCAAAGTTTATTTTTTTATTTTTTATTTTTTTTATTTTTTTTTAAATTTAAAAAAAAATTTTTTTTTTCAACGTTTATTTATTTTTGGGACAGAGAGAGACAGAGCATGAACGGGGGAGGGCCAGAGAGAGAGGGAGACACAGAATCGGAAACAGGCTCCAGGCTCTGAGCCATCAGCCCAGAGCCTGATGCAGGGCTCGAACTCATGGACCGCGAGATCGTGACCTGGCTGAAGTCGGATGCTTAACCGACTGCGCCACCCAGGCGCCCCCCAAAGTTTATTTTTGAGAAAGAGAGAGAGCGAGAGAAAGAGCAAGCACCCGAAAGTGGAGGAGGGGCAGAGAGAGAGAGAGAGAGAATCTCAAGTAAGCTCCACACTCTCAGCGTAGAGCCCAACTCAGGGCTCAATCTCACGAGATCATAACCTGAGCCAAAATCAAGAGTCAGATGTTTAACCGGCTGAACTACTCAGGCACCCCTGAGTTTCTTATTTTTAAATATACCAATACCTGACTCCCTGAGCTGCCGTAAGGATTAAAAGAAAGAATGCGTATGAGCATGTTTTAGAAATTGTAGACCTCCAAACAGATAGTATTATTGGTATGTCTGAGGGTTGGGTGGCAAACACATCAACTCAGTGTACCCACAAATGAATCATCAGTAGATTAGATTTGCTTAAAAGCCTTGAACAACTGCTCTGGTTCCTGGGCCAGGTAAGTTTTGATGGAGAAAAGACCAGAAGCATGGGCACATCGGGCCCTATGAAGAGGCCAGCCTCACTCAGTATGAGGTCAGAATTGCTGGCCCTAGGTACTGAGACCGAAGGAGAGCATTGAGGCAGAAGGTGAATGAAGGGTGTGTGTGTGTGTGTGTGTGTGTGTGTGTGTGTACGTACTCTCGGAGCGCATCAGGCTCTTCAACCAGTGGGGGCAGGAAAGGGAAAGAATGTCCAGTGGGCAGTGTGCACTCACACCTCTCTGTTCCTGGCCCATCTCCCTGCAGGTGCACCTCCGTTCTGCCAGGCGTCTCTGTGAGCTCTGCTGTGCCAACCGGGGCACTTTCATCAAGGTGGGCCAGCACCTGGGCGCTCTGGACTACCTGCTGCCTGAGGAGTATACCAGCACGCTGAAGGTGTTGCACAGCCAGGCTCCACAGAGCAGCATGCAAGAGGTCCGCCGGGTCATCCGTGAGGACCTGGGCAAAGAGGTAGCTGCCCGTGCCGGGAGCGATGGGGGCTGGGATGGGATGCTTCTAAGGCCCTGGCAGAGCTGTCCCTGTTGGCTGCTGGGGCTTCACCCCTGGAATGGAAACATATTTCGTGGCAACTTTCAGCAGTGAAATCGAAGGGGTGAGAAGGAACCTCAGTGGCCCTCAGTGAAAAAGGTGGTTGAACCGTATGAAATAGTTGATGTGTGATTGTTTTTGCCCTGCAGTGTAATGGGATTCATATGGTTCAACCTAATCATATCTATCAGTTATGGAGGGTTTACTGTGTGTGGATGGCAGTGCTGTGTTCCCTGCATTATCTCACCTGATCCTCACAGCAGTGTTAGGTACCTACCTGTCATTAACCCCATTTTGCAGATGAGGGATAAAAGCTTGGGTGGTGGAGATTAAGTGGAGGGTAAACCCGATTTAGGGCTAGAGTCAGGAGCAAGCCCACAGGCCAGGAGGAGAAAGGTTAGGATGGAGATACCCCAGGCAGAGGGGACCAGATTGGCATGGCACAGGCCTGTGGATGGCTTTGCTTCTTGCCAAGGCTGTTGGCCTCCTGCTTCCTATAGCACGAGATTCACCCCCCAATTAAAACTAAATAAATCACTGTAATAACAGTGTGAAGTGCATCATTGCTGGCATGTGGCAGCTCGTGGGGGTGGATGCAAGGGAGGGAAGGCAGCAGATTAACCCTTCTAGGCCGGCTTGTCTGTGGAGGGCTGGAGTGGGAAGCAAGAGCGGGTCAGTGGCCCCCTGTAAGCCAGGGTAGAGCGAGACGAGAAGTTTGGGGTGTCAGCAGTCACAATGGGCCCACCCAGCTGGCCAAAGGATGTATGGGGTTAAAAGATTTTGTCTGCATCTTCAGGGCCTCTTCTCTAGGCCTCCCTGGCCATGTGGTCCTGAGCATGGTGGCCTGCGGCTCCTGCCCCACAGGTTGTCTTGAGCCCTCTGAATAGGGCAGGCTAATGTCAAGGTCACGGTTCTGAGGGGGCGTCCTTCACAGCTGGGAAGCTCGGCAACCTCTGCTTTCTTACCCCGGCCCCCACAGACGCACAATTGAAGTCTTTCCTCCCCCTCTTCCTCCTCCTCCTCCCTCCTGGGAAGATGGCATTTGTTCTCTGGTGACACACTTTCTCATTCTGTGGGTGGAGGGAGGGGAAAGGGGCTATGTGGGAACAGGGTAGGTGGGTGTGGGGGTGTGAGGGCGGGGAAAGTCACTCACTTTGCACTTCCCTCCTCCTCCTGCCTCTTCCACGACACTTCTTGGGGAGCAGCTCTCCCCACCAGGAAGATATCCGAGTGGACCCCACCGATTGTGGGCTCTACAGCTGCCCTGGGACCTCAGTAGAAAGCTTTGTTTTGTCCCCAGTTTCAAGAACGTGGTTCAAGGAAGCCAAGTCTGTCCTGTATCCCCATCTGCTATCTGGGTTCGAGTTCTTGGATGGGCTCCGAAGACACCTGGAGCTCAAAGACTACATAGCTGCCCCTAAATCTCAGACCGAAGTGCAGGGGGATGGCCAGAGTGTTCTGGCTGTGCTGGTTCATTGTATCTACCCTTCCCATCAACAGAGGCCTTACAGGGTCACTAGTGTCCTTACACCAGTCCCTGCCCTCTCCCAGGCAGATGGGGCTGGTCCTGAGGGGTCCCCCAGCAAGGTGTGGGAGATGAGCATGAACTTGCAGTTCTTCTGGACCCTGTGATTTACATGTGATTCTGGAGCAGTGCATAATCTCTGCACTGCAGCCGGTGCCATCAGTGTGGAGGGGAGAGCGAATAAAGGGGCACTGTCCTGGCATAGGGATGTGTGGGGTGGGGATGGGACCACAGAGCTAAGGGAGGGGCGTGTGAGTGACAGGATGAGGCCTTGGATCTTCTCATTACCAGACCAGTGCTTTGTCTTCTACAACAGAGCTTCTGTCTGGCAGAAATCTTTCAGAAATGTTTTTTGTGTCTGTGTCTTAGAAGTTTCTCAGCTAGTATTACCAGAAAGAAACTTGCTTTTTTCCCTTTTATTTTGAATGTTAGGCCTAAGTCCTGAAGGACACGTTCTGGGAAGCAGTTGGAAGCCTGAACTCTAGGAGGTGGCATCATTTCTGGTGTCTCCAAAGTCACCTGGGTCTGGAGTGGGTTGGGAATGGTCTCAACCTTGGTCTTCTAACTGCCCTTGGGACTGTAGGACTAGGTGCAGTGCTGACGTTGGCCAGCAGATGGCGCCGGAGCTTGAGCGTCAGGGAAAGGTACTGAAGGCTTGGCCCTTTTCAGCAGAGGGGAACCCTGACAGGTGGCTGAGACTTGGGTTCCTTATTCTCCTGGGCATGATTCATGCAGAGGAAGGAGCCCAGGCTGACACCTTTGCACTCTGAACAAGCTGTTGACTTCTCTGGTCCCCAGGAGTTCTTTCCTTCCTGCTGAAGGACCTGGCAGGGTTCTGACCACCAACCCATCCTTCCACATTTCTCTTCTGGGCTAGGACTCCTCAGATGCCCCCTGCAGTCACTAACAGCCTGCAGTTCTGTGTTTAGACACCTTTTCCTTCATTTTCCCTTCCTTCTCTCTCTCTTTGTTGCCCAAACAGCTGGTATTTAGTGAAGAAAGCACAGTTCTAGAAACTTTGGATGCAGCTAGGTTCTTTCCTAGCTCTAAAATTCTATGAGAGACTGAAGGAAATGAGGTCAGCTGCCAGAGTGATGCACAGAAATACCTTTGTTAGGGGCACCGCTTGTACTGGTGTTGGGGGATTGGGGTCTGGCTTGTGCACTCTGACACTGTTTCATTTCATTAGTCTTTTACCCCTGAGCTCCACATGGTAGGGATCTAGACTCGTTCTTGTTTTATAATTTCCCATAGTACCTGGGGAGAAAGGCTGTCATAGGAGATCGGCATTCTTGATGGACCATCTGACCAGAGTGGCCACTGGAACGTGGAAGAGAACCGCTGTGTATCAGGTGGGGGAATGCATACCTCATTGTTTCTTATGAACCTACAGGAACAGGTGGAGGGTGATGTTCTTGTCTTGCTTTGCTCAAGGTGTAAGCAAAAGTTCAGGGAAGAGATAAAATAGCTCTTCCCCCAGGAACCCTCATCATTTATCAAGCTTGGTTGGGGTGCAGAGAGAAGGTGCTCCTGGCATGAGGGCCCGCAGAAGCAGAAGTGGAAGCAGGGAGGTGAGGCAGGAGACCGTCTGGCCTGTGTGAGGGGCTCCTGGTGGTGGGGGTGCTGAGTGGGGGCAGTGCAGAGACTGGACAGAGACTGCAGCAGGGGCTTCCATGGAGGTCTTAGGGCTGGGGGAGGGGATGATGGGCATGGATGGTGAGTAGCAAAGCCTGGGATGACCCCTGTCATTACTGCATGCCTGCATGTGGGATCTCTGCTGGTGCATGGAGAACTGTGTGAGCAGCAGTAAAAGGCACCCCCTCCGGGCATCCCTTCCTTCAGGTGGCAGCTCTTCCAGGGCTGGATTTCATTCTTCTGTTAGTCAATCTTCACCAGAGAAACAGAGCCAAGAGGGTGTGTGTGTGTGTGTGTGTGTGTGTGTGTGTGTGTGTGTGTGTAAGTAAAGAGAGATTGATTAGTTGGAAGGAATTGGCTTATGCGATTTGGAGGCTGGCACGTCCTGCATCTTTGGAGGGGGTGTCCATCTGGAGACCCAAGAAGAACTGATATTGCAGTTTGAGTCCAAAGGCCATCTGCTGGCAGAACTTTTGGTGCTCCAGGCAGTCAGTCTTATGCTATTCAGGCCTTCAGCTGATTAGACGAGGCCCACCCACATTAGGGAGGGCAGTCTGCTTTGTTCAAAGTCTACTAATTTAAATGTGAATCTCATTCAAAAGCATCCTTATGAAAATATTAGAATAAAGTTTGCCCAAATGTCTGGGCACCATGGCTCAGCCAAGTTGACACACAAAATTAACCCCCCTGGTTCCCACGTGGCCCTTAGTCAGGACCAAACATTTCTACCCTTGGTCTTGCCTTCATATGACAGTTAAGCTTCCTATTGAGTCTTGAAGGTGGGCTGGAGCTAAACTGCTTGCTGGTTTATTGGCTGTGTGACCTTGGACATGTTACTTATCTTCTCTGTCTCTTATTTTCCTCATTTGTAAAATGGGGAAGTACATGCCTGTGGGGATTACATGAATTAATGGATGTGGAGCATGTAGAGCATGCCCGGCAGAGAGCAAATGGCCAGCAAATATTAGCGATGATTTCTGTGTTATGCTGGATGCTTTATATGTGTGAGAACCGAGATTCTGAGAGATTAAATGGCAGTGTTGGGTCTTTAACCAGGTTTTCTGATACTGGTACAGTTCTCTGTCCCAGATACTATTTTGCTAGTAGAATCCTCCTTTCTCTTCCACGATCAACACCTGGTGTTCCACCTGTTGGTCAGCGCCTTCCCTTCCACTGTTAGAAATGTCCCTAGGGGCGCCTGGGTGGCGCAGTCGGTTAAGCGTCCGACTTCAGCCAGGTCACGATCTCGTGGTCCGTGAGTTCGAGCCCCGCGTCGGGCTCTGGGCTGATGGCTCAGAGCCTGGAGCCTGTTTCCAATTCTGTGTCTCCCTCTCTCTCTGCCCCTCCCCTGTTCATGCTTTGTCTCTCTCTGTCCCCAAAATAAATAAAGAACGTTGAAAAAAAATTTTAATAAAAAAGAAATGTCCCACAGGCTGCCTTGGGAGCCTGTCTCCTGGGCTTCTTGAGCACTGCCCCGTGACCCCCAATCTGGGGGCTGCTGGCAGCTCAGCCAGGCAGTTTCAACCGTTGCAGTGTCCTGAGGCCATCAGTAGCATCTACGTTGTGCTCTTGGTCCCTAAAGGTGACACAATGGGCGTGGGAACAGCCACAGGTGCCCAGGGTCAGGAGTTGGTGGCTGTGCTGTGCTCCTCCTTGCAGGATGGCAGCTGGCTCTGCTTCTCTTGTCCTGGAGGAGCTGGGTGTGGGCAGATGCAGGGACAAACACGCCCTAGGTTGGACTGGGGCGAGGGACATGGGCAGAGGGGCCAGAGGAGCCGATTCTACCTGGGGTACCTGTGGCTGGCAGAAAACTCCCCCCCCCCCCCCCCCCCCCCCCCGCCGGTGACACATGCCTCCATGTCATATTCCTTGCTGCCTTCTTTCCAGCGCTGATCCACCTTCTCCCTGTCCTCTTACTTGCAAATATTTACTGAGCACACCTCTGGGCCACGTGCTGTGTCAGCCCCCGGGCGTCCCCGCTCTCTGCAGCTCTCGCCGCTGTTCTTGCACGTTGCCAAAGATCCGCCTGAGGCCAGCTCACCCTGATTCACCACCCCTGGCTGCTCCACTGGCCTGGAGCTGAGGGCCACCTTGAGGGCTTCAGCTGTCTCTTGGCCCTCAGCACAACCTTTGTTTGTTCCGGCGTCTGGTTTCTTTGTCTCCCCAGACGATCCCCGAGACGGCTGCCGTGTGAGCATTCTGGGAGTGGAACAGAAGGAGCTGGTGGCCACAAAGCTGCGTGTGGGGAGGACTGGGGGGCGAGGGGGAGAGAGTCACCTCCTCCAGACTTCCCAGCAGCTCTCAATAAAAAATACATTTATATTGAAAACATAATGAAGAATAAAAAAAACATTTTCCCCCCAATAATGCTGAACATCAAAAGGAGATTTTTATCAATTATGAGAGAGAGATTTTGGCCATAAAATGGTAATTTAACGAGTAGGAGATGGATGGCGGGAAGCATTAGTGTCAGCCGGGACGGATGGTGTGCCATTAGTCACTGAGGGAGAGACCGAGGTGGCTGCCGTGGCGGTGGCTCCTCTTCCCCAGGCCTCCTGGCCCCAGCCGCCTCGCTGAGTGCTGCCCTACCTCAGCCCCGAGAGGCTCCTCCCTGGGGCCCCGCTCCATCTCCCAGGCACCTTCGGCCCATTGTTGGACAGCTTCTGCATGGCCCTTCCACAACCAGTGGAACAGAGCCCCCAGAGAGCAGGTCAGGAGCTGCTCCCCCCTTTCTTTCCAGCCTCATGGCCTGCTCCCGTCTTCACATGGCTACGCCCTGGCCACACGCTGTGGGGGTTCACTCCTTGCACTCCGGGTCTGTCCTCTCTCATCCCCTTCTTAAGTCCCCAGGCTCTTTCTCATCCTCTGAGCTCGGGGTCTGACAACAACAACATACACATGCACACACACCCTGAGTGCTTGCCAGGGGCAGGCACTGCCTCAGAAATTCCACACACATCAATTTACTTCTCACTAAGACCCTCTGAGAGAGGTACTGTTATCACTTATTTTACAGATGGGAAACTGAGGTAGTGTTTCCAGTGAAATTGTACCTTGGCCTCCTCACATACCCCCTGAGTACTTTCCATCCCCTGTCACAGCTCTTGTGCAGTTATTTGTTGCATTCAGGTGGGCTGCTTTCCCATCTTGAACCTCCCATGGGGCCTAGTGTGGACTCTGCACATAGTAGGTGTTAGTAAGTGTGGTTGAGTTGAATTGCAGAACTACTTGGAGTGCCCCTGTCCCCTTGCAGCCTTCGGCGGCTTCCTCAGCTAGGTTGGACTGTGAATCCAGAGCACTTGACTTGTGTCTGGTCATTTCAGTGCTGGGTTTATGTTCTTGGGGTGGGTGGTCTCCTCCCACTCATCCTGGGGTCCTCTCAGAGCACTGTCCAGTGCCTGGCACAGCAAAGGTGCTCAGTAATGGGTTGTTACCTGCACTGAGACACTCTGACGCGGGATGTCATGGCATGGCGTTATGGGTCCTAGAGTCCTCAGGGTGGTCAGCTCTGCTCCTGCCTCGGTCTCACTTTCATACCCCCTGGGACGTACCCATGGGAGCCTGTGGAGGGCTGTGTGAGGGCGTGTCTAGGGCTATCTAAACTACGGGGTGAGGGCAAGGGCAGGGTCTGGCTTCCGGAAGGAACAAAAGGGTCATTTCTGAGGCAGTATGGCCTCATAGTTAATAAAATAGGCTTTGGAGGCAGGGGGCCTTCCAAAATCCTAAATGCTACCAGACTTTAACTGTGTCATTAGTTCTTTCTGAGTCTAGTTCCCTTGTCTGTAAACTGGGATGAGAGAACCTGCTCACTAATAGGGTCACGACAGGGCTTGAGAACTATAGCCCATCTGGGGGGTGGGGCCTGGTGCACAGTAAATCCTGCAGCTGTTAGCTCTGGTTGTCACCTGCAGAGCAGTTGTGAGGACAAAATGAAGCAGGGAGACTGGGACCCCCAGATTATATCCAGCACCCCACTGGGGTGGACAAACACTGACTCTTGTTGTTTGGCCTTCATTGTTCAATGGCAAAGCGCCTTAGATGAAGGTTACCCAAGGGAGTAACTAACTCCCGGGTTGTAACGGTTTAGAAGTCACCTCATCCAACCCTCGTGTTTCAATGGTGAGGAAACAGGGGCTCAGAGCAGGAAGTCACTGGCCCAGAGTGGCACAACTGGGTGGCGGGAGAAGCGAGACTTGAACCCAGGCCTCCTGACTCCTGATCCAGTGCTCGTCCTCCTGGACTGTTCGTTCTGTTCAGGGCTGGGAGCTTCCTGTCTGGAAGTGAGACGGCCAGCTCTCAGAGATGAGGCTGGTCTTGCTGGCAAAGAAACGTGGAGGGGCTCAAGTGGCTTTCACCTCCTTGGGACCTTGGAGTCTCCTGTGGACTTTAGGAAGCTCTGTTTTCATAAGTTGATCCATCATAGTCAGAGGATTCTAGGGTATTCTTTGTATCCTTCAGCCAGCCTTCCCGCTTGACGGTGGCTGGGATGGTCATATCCGCGTACTCACTGTTCCCCTTCAATCTGCAGACCATGCTTGTGGCACGTCCCCCTCTTTGGGGTCTAACCTGCAGGGTGGTGCCCAGACCCAGACCCTCCGCTTAGCTGCTGTGTTGGGCTGTTTGCTGGAGAAACTGCCTCAGCTTATGGTGGCCCCATTCACAGACTCGGGAAGGTTGGGGCCCACCACTGACTGCTTTGCTCGCTCAGAAAATACAGACTTGTTGAGCAGCTGATAGGTACTTACCTCTCTGCCAATGCTGTGGGGGATCTAGAATATGTCAAAGCCACGTTCCACCCTCCCTCTCTCCCAAAGCTGGGCAGACAGAACAATTCACAGAGGAAGTAATTAGAGAACAATTAAGCACTCAGCTGTGGGGCTGATGCAGGGAAAGTTCAGGGGGAAGTTCAGAAGAGGGTTCTTGGGGGAGGTGGCCCTCGGAGGATGAGTGAGATTGGCAGAGGGAAAGGATGGGTCCATTCAAGGGTGGTGAGTTCTGAGCACAGCTCCGGGTGCCCAAGCATAGAGAGCAGCAGGGCGGGATGGCAGGCCCTTTGGGTGGGGTGTGTTAGATTACGAGGGCTGCTGTAACAGAGCACCGCAGACTGCTGGCTTAAACAACAGGAATCCATAGTCTCAGTTCTGCTGGGCAGGAGTCTGAGACCCAGGTGTTGGCGGGGTTGGCTCAATCTGAGGCTGCGAGGGGCAGTCTGTTCCAGGCCTTTCCTCCAGCCTCTGGTGGTTTGCTGGCTATCTTTGTCATTCTTTGCTTGGAGAAGTACCACCCTGATCTCTGCCTTTATGCTCGCCTAGTGTTCTTCCTGTGTGTGCGTGTCTGTTTCTGTGTCCAAATTGCCCCCCTTCATAAGGACACAGTCATATTGGATTAGGAACCTCCCCCCCCCACACCAATGCCAGTGTGACCTCATATTAACTAATTACATCTGTGATGACAGTATATCCGAATAAGGTCACATTCTGGAGGTTAACTCCTGGAGGTGATGGCTTCATCATATGAATAGTTGGAGGCCGCAGATCAAGCTGTCATAGATGGAGGCATTAGAGCTTTTGTGGTCACGAGGATCAGAACCCCAACTTGAACGAGCCGAGGCAAGAGGGCAGACTTAGTGTGTCCTGTACCCATGCTTTAGGAAGGGACAGGGTTGAGTGGGGCTTTTGGGGTGCTCTTCCACTCCTCTCTGTCTCTCGTGTTCTCATGTTCATCCTGCTGGTCAACTTCGCTCACAGTTGGTTTCCTCCATGACTCGCTTGCTGCCTTTGGCGTCTCTCAACCTCACCTCTTCCTAGGTTTGCCCCTAGCAGGGACTCCCCACTCCACAACCCCAGTTTCCTTTTATGAAATTCTGGATCAGGACTCTGCCTAAGTGTTGTACTGGGTTACCTCGCTTCCCCCACTCCTGGACCCCATTGCTGTTCTACCTAGAGCCTGAGAATGTGAAATGAGGTGTTGGCAGCTGTCATTCAGTAACTTAAGGAGTTTATACTGGATTGGGGTGGGTCCTAAAGCCAACAACTGGTGTCCTTTCAAGGAGGCCATGTGACAGTGGCAGTAGAGATTTGAGTGGTGGCTGCAAACTCAAGGAACAGTGAAGATTGCTGGAAATTAGGAAGAGCAAGGAAGGCTTCTCCCTGGGGCCCTCAGAGGGAATGCAGTCCTGCCAGCACCCTGATTTCAGACTCCTAACCCCCAGAACTGTGACACAGTACATTTCTGTTGTTTTAAGCCACCCCATCTGTGGTGATTTGTTATGGTAGCCTTGAGAAACAAATACAGATGTCCATTCTCTGACCAAATCACTGAGGTTAGAGGAGGTGGGGTCCACGAGAAGATGCCATCCCTCTCATTTAAACCCCAAGGTGACCGGTGGGGTGGGGTGGGAAGCAGCAAGGCAGAACATGGCGTAAAAGATGTTCATGTCCATGGATGATAATGATGTTAGAGTTTCTGTTTGTGTGGTACGTGCCGTGTAGCACACATTGCCTGGATGTTTTACAGATATTGTTTCTAACCCTGCAAGGTTAGAAACCCTGTTTCTAATTCTGCAAGGTTGGTAGATTTGGCCATTCCAGTTTTCCAAATGAGGAAGCAGAAGCCCTGACAGGTTAAGTAACAGCCACAGTCTCATAGCTTAAAAGAGATGGAACCAGGTTTTGAACTGTGTTGGCTCACAGTTGGCCACCCCACTGTGTTGGCCCACCCCTCTTGCTATGCATCTGCTACCCCCGGGGAGGGCCTGGTTTCTGGGGGGCAACAGAGTGCGTGCGGGTGTTGGATCTTGATGTGCAGGCTTTGGGGAGTCACCGCAGGCCCCAGGTCTTAGAACCTGTGTTAAGTCATATCAACTAATAGTTTCCATGTGCATGTGCATGAGTGTGCAGGCCTCCACGGCTGATTTTGGGCAGAGTCAGCCAATTGTGCAGGATGGCTTGAGGGGTGCAAGGCAGGAGCTGTGCATGGAGGCCTTTTTCTTCTTCCACATCTGGTAAAGGTGAACTCTCCCTTTTGTGAGGCTATGTTAGTTGTCTCCCAGAGCTGGGGCATGGCCACTTTTTCTCCCCTTGCCATCTCCTGGAAGCTCAGTGTGAGCGTCCCAGGCTGGGCCGTGGGTCAGGAGGCCACAAGCCAGAGAATCGTTGCCACAGCCACTGCTCTTGAAGGAGCTTCCCTGACAGATGACCCTATGCCTTCTGGGTCTGCCAGACGGACCGCAGGGCCCTCATCTTCTCCTTGAATAGAACTTGTGGCCTTCCTTTCCTCTCCAGGGAGGGGGAGTGGGTCTCCTCTTGCAGGCTGTTCGGGGCTAAGGTTGGCAGTATGGGCAGGATGGATGTGATTGCTGTGGTTCTGCTGCCTTGTCCTTACGTCCAAGTGAACCAGAGGATTGTCTTTACTGCTGATGGCCGGGGCAGAAGCAGTGATTTGAAACCCCAGGTCCTGCACTGCCTTAGAAGGCACATAATCATCAACTTCAACTGGGTTCCCATCCTGATTGGGCACTCCCAGAAGATGACTCCGAGGAAAGGATTCTGGTGGAAGTGGTTTTGTGGGAAGGTCAGGTGCAGCCAGTAGGGAAGTAGGAACATGGTTCAGGGAAAAGAAGGCAGCCAGTGACTGTGTGCCCTTAAACTAGCTGTGGGGACACTGGGAAATAGTGGCAAACATTCACCTTAAGATTATCCCACCCCTCAGTTGACTGAGTGTCTGACTCTTGATTTCAGCTCAGGTTGTGATCCCGGGGTCGTGGGATCAAGCCTTACATCAGGCTCCTTGCTGAGTGTGGAGCCTGCTTGGGGTTCTCTCTTTCTCTTTCCCTCTGCTCTTCTCTGCTGCTTGTGTGTACTCTTTCCTCCTCTCTATTTAAAATAAAAATAAATGAATAAAAATTAAAAAAAGTCATCCCACTCCAGGGCCAAGAGAGAAGGTTGGGTGTTTAGACCCCAGCATCCTAACTTCATAGTGATGGTTGCTCCTGAGGGCCGTTAATTCCTGCAGCTATGGAGAAAGAGCCCTCTCTGACTCAGATGCAAATACTGAAATTATAGCAGGGAGCAGGGGGAAGTTTGGGAAGGAATCGGCGGGCACTGCAGGTACTGTGCAGTGCCCTCTCCTATAATCCCCACAGTTGCCCTGCGAGAGTACTGTTATCTCCATTTTACTGACGAGTAAGCCGAGGCCAGAGAGGTTGAGTCACGTGTCTGAGGTTGCACAAAAGTCCGAGGCTGAGTCAGGAGCAAAACCAGGCCTGACTCCAGAACCCAAGGTCCTGACCCCTGCGTTCTGTTGCTCCTTATAAGGGGACCTGGGCCTCTCCCCAGGTTTTGTGTCCTAGCAGTTTATGATTTCTCCCAGAATTCCTGAGTGGGAGGTGGGACAGATGGATGGGGAGCCCCAGCAGGTCAAGGAACTGTTTATTTACTGTTTTCTCCTTCCCTAACATGTGTTTAGATGTTTCAAACACACAGTCTCATTTTAGTCCTCACGGAAGCTCAGCCAGTCAGGTATCCCTCTCCCCATTCTTCCCAGATGTAAAGAATAAGATTCAGACATACTAAGTGACTTACTCAGGATCACATAGCAGGACAGCAGCTCAGCTGGGAACAGAACCTGAGTGTCTCTGACTGGAGGGACATACGTGCTTCCGTTACACAGGCTGCTGCTACAGACGCCAAAGGGCCTGTGAGACCCAGCCTGCTTCTGAGGGCCACGCTGTTTCCCCTACCAGCACACTAGCCTGCCACCTTGCCTTCAGCCCCAGGCTGGCCCTGGTGCTGTGTTGCCTCACCAATCAGATGGCTGAGGAGGTGCTCTGAGAAACATGCAGTGAGGTTGTTCGGTCCTTCTCCTTCTCCTTTGGAAAAGGTGCTGCCCCTCTGTGCTTGCAGGTGGGGGGCCAGTGATGGGGGTGAGGAGTGGTCTGCTCTCCCTTGTACCTCCTGAGAGCCGGGCCCTTCTCTAGGGAGGACCCCTAATCTCCTCCTACTGCCCCGGGGCCCCACGCACTGTCTACCTGCCGCAGCTCCTTGGTGGCAGAGAGAAGCAAGCCATCCACGTCTGGCTGATTTATGTTCGTCGTTGAAACAATAATGTTTAATCTGGAAAGGGCTAATCAATTTTTTATGCTGATTATGAATAGGCCAGCTGTGCCTGCTTCTTTATTCATGGGGCTTCAGGAGCAAGCCGATGTCCTAGGTTAGGCTTCCTGGGTGGTTCTGCGTGGGGGGCCCTGCTTCAAGGAGAGCCCGTCAGTGGCCTTGCTTGTGACACTTTGGAGGTGGCTCCTTGTGTGTGAGGGCACCTCTGTGTGTCACTGGGAAGGGTCAGCTGACTCCAGGTGGACAGCCTGGTTGGAGCGTGTGTGTGGAAGGAGGCTGGTGTGGGCTGGGGCACAATCATGGGAGTGCAGCATGGGAAAGTAAGAGTTATAGGATCACAGAATCAGGGAAGTCGTCAGGGACCAAGTACCCCAACACCCCCCTCACTTGTAAAAGTGAGCAGTTTAGACCCAGAGAAGCTGAGCATCTTCCCTAAGGTCATAGGGCTGGTGGGTGGCAGAGGTGGGACGGGAACCCCAGTTTGCTCGCTCAGAGGGTAGAAATCTTTGCACGGAAGTACAGCTGAGGCGGGAGAGTCAGGAAGGTGCTGTGTAGCCGCTCTTGTTGAGTTACTGACTCATCACACAACTCTGACAGCTCAGGAGCTTAGGTACAGAATGCACTAGAGACATAGCTCAGCAGGAGGTCAGGATGAGATGAAAGTCACCTGAGGTTTGGGTTACCGCTTTTAGAAGTGTCCTTGGAATCCACAAATAGGGCCGCAGAGAGGGGTGAATTGGGGTCTTCTGGAGAAGGCAAAACCTGAGTAGGACTTGAGTGTTCTCAGAAGGAGAACAAACACAAAAGCCCGGAGAGGGGGCGCCTGGGTGGCGCAGTCGGTTAAGCGTCCGGCTTCAGCCAGGTCACGATCTCGCGGTCCGTGAGTTCGAGCCCTGCGTCGGGCTCTGGGCTGATGGCTCGGAGCCTGGAGCCTGTTTCCGATTCTGTGTCTCCCTCTCTCTCTGCCCCTCCCCCGTTCATGCTCTGTCTCTCTCTGTCCCAAAAATAAATAAATGTTGAAAAAAAAAAATTAAAAAAAAAAAAAAAAAGCCCGGAGAGGGCATTTTGGGCAGGTGGAGTGGCCTGAACTAAGGATGTCGTCTCTGGTGGGCATCACCTTGGGAGGTGCCTGAAGCCAGAGTGAGACCCGAGGGGCCTGTGGCTGGAAACGTGGGGCCCTGGGCTGGGTGAGGGCAGGTGCTCGGCTTGGACGGCTTGGTCGTCCCACAGTCGTGTGTTTGGACCCTCCGCAGCCTTCACCAGCCATTTGTTCGTTTATTGGCTCAGCCGATGTTTATTGAGCTTTTGTCGTGTGTGTGCTGGAGGTTGTATGGCTGAACAGGCTGTTGTCCTGGTGCTTAGGCTCTAGTTGTAGGGGAGCAGCGGATGTTAAACAAGCGATCACAAGAATAAAAACTTAATGACCCTTGTGATGAACGCCACGAGAGAAAAGCATAGGGTGCTCTGAATTTGGGGGTCTGGGGGAGGGGTCTTTCCAAGGACTCAGTGGCAATTAAGCTGAGACCAGGGATAATTAGGGGAAGGAGGGTAGGACAGAGAGAACAGAGAATGCAGAGGCCCTTGGGTAGGAAAGTGCATGGATCTGTGTGGGGACAGAAAAGGGGTGGTGGCGGCAGGGCAGAGAGACACCAAGAGATGTGGCTGGAGACGTGTGCCAGGCACTTTCAGGAGATCCGTGGTTGGTAGCCACTGAAGGGCTCTGTGCAGAGAGTGGCACGGTCCAGTCCTCAGTGGCTACTTGGGGACCAGGGGTGGAACTGGGAGAGAGTTACAAGGCACTGTGGTCATTTGGGCAAGAGTGACAGAGGAGGAGTGGACAGACATAATTTGGAGACTGAATCAGCAGGACTCAAGGAAGAATTAAATGGGGAGGGGCTGAGGGGCAGGGAGGGCCACTAGTGGCTCCAGGGGCTCTGGTAAGAACGCTGGAGGCCGTCTGAGAACAGACACGGTGCTGAGAGGGCTGGTGGGGCAGTATCGGCAGGTCACCCTGCTGGCAGTTTGGGGAAGGATTTTTCTGTGGGGCTGGGCTTTGCACAGTGGCCCCCTCTCTCCTTAAGAGTCGGTGGTCAGAGAGTTGGTGGAGGGTCCATGGGGGACTAAGTGATTTGGGGTCTAGCATTGAGAGGTTGCACCCAGCACTGGGTTCCTGATTTCCAGACTTAAAAAAAAGTCATCAGCACCCTGATCTAAGGAGAGGTCTAAGTGTGTGCGTGCGTGCGTGCGTGTGTGTGTGTGTGTGTGTCTCCCCATAGCCGGGTTTGTAGGAGAGGTTGTTACTTCAACAACTGGAGCGCCTCCTGCTTATTTATTGGAATAAATCTCCCCAGGCCCCCGCTGCTCTTCGGTTTTTGGTGTGAGCTGATGACTGGTGGTTTCTCGTGAGCAAAAGCAAACTGAACTTCTTGGGAGGAGGGGAGGCTATCCTTTCAGCCAGGCTGGTTTTAGGATTGGGCGGGAATAGCATGTACGTGGCAGTGGGGGAAGCAGAGGGCCCCTTGCCCCAGTGTGTGGGAACAGGACCGGTTCTGGGTGTTGCCTGGCACAGAACCAGAGTCATGATGTGTCCTCTTGGTGCCTCAGCTTGGGCTTCACATGTGACCGGTGTTTCCACACTGCCAGGGCAGCTCCTGTCTCCCCCCCCCCCCCCCCCCCCCCCCCAGCTCTCTAGCCTCAGCACCGCCCTGGGAAATACAAAAGGATGAAACTGCTGTACTGAGAGTGTTAGGCTAATGCGCTGCATCAGAGGTCAGCAAACTTTTTCCATAGAGGCCTGGGTTAGGGTCCTAGTGCTGCTGTAACAAATTAATGTGAATTTAGTGGCTTAAAACAATACACATGTATTATTTTACTGTTCTGTGGCTCAGAAAACCTAAAACTCCAGTGTTGGCTGTGCTGCATTCCTCCGAGCGGCTCTAGGGAGGAATCTCTTGCCTTGTCCAGCTTCTAGAAGCTGCCTGCATTCCTTGGCTTATGGCTCCTTCTTCATCACAGCCACCAGTGTGACATCTTTCAGTCTCTCTCCCTTTTTTCTGGACTTCCTTTGTCATAGTTCCTGCTCTGACTCTGACCCTTCCACCTCCCTTTTATAAGGACCCTGTGATTACATTGGGCCCACATGGTAATCCAGGATGCTCTCCCCATCTGAAGATCCTTAACCTAATCACACTTTTGGGGACTGGGGCATGGACATCTTTGGGGGGGGGGTCATTTTTCTGCCCACCCTAGGGCCAGCTAGTAAATATTTTAGGTTTTGCAGGCCAGGCAGCCTCTGTCACAACTGCTTACCTCTGCCATGGCAGCATGGGAGCTGCCACAACGTGTAGTGAACGGGTGTGCCGTGTCCCAGTCAAACTTCACTCAAGGATACTGAAATCAAATTTCATATAGTTTTCATATATCACAAAATATTATTCTTTTGGGTTTTCCAAGCATTTAAAAATATAAAAAAGGATTCTTAGCTGGTAAGCTGTAAAAAAAAATCAAAACAACACAAAAAAACAACCGACATTGACCTGGATTTGGCCCACGGGCTATCGTTTGCTGTCCTCTGTTCTAGATGCAGAATGTCCTTTAACACTTAGAATGCCCTTGCAAAATAGGTGTTGTTATAATCACTCCCATTTTGCAGAATGGTAGTGGAGCTAAGCACTGCCCAAGGTCACATGGCTAGATGTTGGCAGGTAGGGCTGCTGACCTGCTGACCTCAGAGCTGATGTTCTTTATAGTCTGCTTCGCTGGGGTCAGCCAGGAATGTGTGTGGTTTCCCCAAAATGTGGGCTTTCTCTTCCTGGTAGATCCTGAAAGTCTGGGTTTGCCTTCCTTTAAAAAATCCCTGGGCACTGCTGCTGTCCCATGCAGAGCACATCTGGAAGACTTCTTAGTGGGTGGAACGTGCTCCGATCTCAAGGACTTTGGTACCTGAGCTCTCTTATTGGGGCTCTGAGGCATAGGGACATACCTTAGCTCTTTTGCCGTGTGGCATTTTGCCACCTCCCAAAGGCTAAGGAGGTCTTTCCTGACAGCAACTATTGCCACTGTGAGCAAGGATGTCTGTGCTTTATTTCCTCTCTTCCTTAATTTTTGGGTATAGGAACATCTAAAGGTTATTGGAAAAAGGCCTTTGGAGTTTTAGGAGACTGAGCCCATCAGGTTTTAGAAGTCCTGGGACCTCACCAGAAATGCGTGCAAACCACAGAGTCCAGGCTTTTTTCTCCATTGCAGGCATGAGCTGTAGTTAAGGACTTCGCCAGGGGAAGACCTGGGGGGGCCCAAGGCAGCGTGAATTCTGGGTTGGGAGTTGTTGGCCATCTCTTTCCTGGCTCTCATGTCACTGTGTCTTATTCCCCTTTGTAGGGTTCGCACAAGTCCTTCTCTCTGTCTAGATGGCTCTTCTTTCCTTCATCCAGTTGAACTGGCTCCTTATCCTTCAGATCTCAGGTCTTTGTCACCTCCTCCTAGAAGCCTTCCCTGATAGGTTTAATCCTCTGAACACAACTTCTGTGGTCAGCTACCTCTCCCTTTGTAGCACTTATCAGAGTTGGCCATTTACCTTTATCTTTGATGACTTCATTAATTCCTGTTTCACCACTTCAGGTTCCAGTAGTGACTCCAGAGGGTGGTGGCTGTACCTGATTTGGACCCAGTTCCCATTAAGTCCCTGGTGACTAGCACAGTGCCCTGCTTATATTAGTCACTTAAACATTTGATGGATGAATAAACAAAAGACCTTTAGCCAATATAATCCTCTCTGTAAAGTGGGCGCAATTATATCTCCTCTTCCTAACCTCGAGAGAAGGTTGAGAGCACTTTGAGGGCAACGGACATTATGCAGCGGTAAGGAAGTACCCATGGTTGAGCATTTAGTCCTTGTGACCAAAGATGTCCTGACATCCCTTTGCCAAACCAAGCTATACCAAACCAAGCTCAAGTTCAAGGAGGAGATGCTGAGTCCTCATGTGGGTAGGTTGTAGTAGAGGGGGTAGAGCTGTCTGCCTGATTCTTGGGGCTGAGCTCCTGACTCCACTTGGCTCTCAGCCCTGTGATGGGGTATAAGCACTTGGCTCCCAGACACCCCATGGCTCCAAGGATGTCTCACTGCCTCACTGCTTCTATACTGTGGTCACCCTGCGGATACCTACCTGGGCTGGGCCCTGGCTGTGGAGGTCCTGGCTTCATAGTGCACCTTGTACCGCACAATCTCTTCTATCCCAGAGATCTCTGTCATAGGCAGAGACATAGACATGTCACCCTGTGAGGCTGTACAAGTTATTAAGATGGGGAACGTTGAAAGATTAGATTTATGACAGCCAACGGTGGATTATGAAGAATAATTCATCAAATGTCAGCGCCTGCAGCCTACAATTTACAGAAGGTTTGCTTAAGCTGAAGAGATCTGATTGGACTGCCCCCTCCCCCACCTCTAATGAATGACAGATCTAATGGATGGCTTCCCAGGCTGGCCAACCACACTGGGTGTTTATCTGCTTTTTATTAATCATTATTATCACAACATTTCCATAGAGTCCCTCCACCCGCGGCTCTCGAAGTGCCCAGCACCAGCGAGCCTCCCTCAGCTACTTTGGAGGAACAGTAGCCGCCTCTGGGAGATGTTTTAGCTCCCCCAGGTCAGCTGGAAGGCCCAAAGTCCCCCCACCAGGAAGAGGATAGGGAAAGTTGAACCTCATGCATTCATTAAGAAATATTTATTGAATACTAATTATGTGTCAGGTGCTTTGGATACAGTATTGAGCAAAAATGGAAGAAGTCTGTCATTTAGAAGGAAAGAGGCAGATTAAGCAAATACAAATTGAGGTAGAATGCAGCTATGTTAATTGCTCTCTAGAAGGGCACCCTGAATTCTGAGGATATACACAGGGAGGCTTCCCTGAAGAAATGACAGTTGAGCTGTGCTTTGGAGGATGAGTAGGAGTTACTTTGATGAGGAGCAGAAAGGGGAGCCTTTTGGGCAACGACGACAGCATATGCAAAGGCCCTGCAGTGGGAAGGGAGGGAGTGCTGGTGATTGAAAAAGGCTATCTGGGCAGGACAGAGAGAGCTCTGGGGGCAGGGGGAGGAGATGGGGCAGAATCAGACTCTGGATTGTGTTAAGGATTTTGGCTCTGGGAAGCTGGCGATGTGGTTTAAACAAAGAGAAGTGACATGATCAGCTTATGTTTGGAAAATGCACTTTAGCTGCATGGGGTGGATAGATTGGAGGAGAAAGGAATGCAAGTGAGTGGACCAGTCAGGAGGCCATTACAGTCTCTGGGTGAATGAAGACAGTCGCTTTTACTCACTGACAGAAGAGAACTGAGAGCCTAGAATTGCTAACTCTTTGTCTAGCGCCCTCCTCATATACCACTCTGTCCTCTTCGTGGAGGCATTAGATAGGGCACCCATTATTGGGGGTCTTCTGTAGGCTCTATTCTAGATCCTTTACGTGTGTTGTTTCACACAACAACTCTGAGGTAGGTACTAAAATTCCCATTTTACAGATGAGGAAACTGAGGTACAGATGGGTTGTATAATTACCCAAGCTGGTGCACCATGGAGCCAGAATTTGAGTGTGGGCAGCGCCTGCAGCCTGTGATTAGATTTGCATTGGCTAATTCCAGCCTACAATTCCAGACCTTGCATTGGAATTACTGTGCCCTGTTGCTTCTCAGGACTCACTATCCTGGCCAGCTGGTGGGCATTCCCAGGGAACACGCCTGCAGCCGTAGGGTATGACTGCTCCTGGCTTCGTACTTCTCGGTCAGCTGCTTGTTACCATTCTTTGGGAGGATAGAAGCTTGGTCGGGACTGTGATGCCCTTGGCAGAGTCAGGTGGACGATTGTCTTATACCTAGAGGCTCTTTAGCAAACTGGTAAGGGTTGAGTGTTGTGCCAGCCTCCTTGTGCAAATTTAGACAGCACCACTGTTTGGTAATTCCTGGGGTTGGCCCTTGTCAAGAAAGGCCTCAGGTGCTGCCGCTGGGCCTTCGTTCTTTCTTCCCAGCTAGGCAGTAGCAATAGTTAATGGCTCTGCAGAACCAACAGTTTGATCTTTCAAAACTCCAGAAGGAACACAGATTCCATGGAATACAGGGACTGTGTGTCCTTGAGCTGTTATTGTCATTATTATTTTTATTATAATAAATTGCTCTGTCTGGGAAGCTGGGGGTGGGGATATTCCTGGCTTGAGTTAGGGCAGCCGCTGAGTGGGGAGGAAGAGACATTTGGATGCCTTGACCTCTCCCTTGACCCCCAGGGTCTACATAGTGATATCAGAAGTCTCCTCTTGCTAGAAAATCCCATCAGGATTGGGTGAATTGGTACTGGGCAGGGAGCACTGCCTCCAGCAGGCCCTGCTAAAAAGCAAGTATGGGGCGCCTGGGGTGGCTCAGTTGGTTGAGCCTCCGACTCCAGCTCAGGTCATGATCTCATGATTCATGGGATCGAGCCCTGCATCGGGCTCGCTGCTGTCAGCATAGAGCCTGCTTCGGATCCTCTGTCCCCCTCTCTCTTTGCACCTCCCCTGCTTGAGCTCTCTCTCAAAAATAAACATTAAAAAAAATTTTTTTTTTTTTAAAAGCAAGTATGTTTTCTTGGGGCTGTTGCCTTGTTCTGCAGACTGAGACCTCCTCATGGCGAGAGGTGGTGTCTGTTTTGTTGGTTTATGTACCTAGGATGGTTTCTGTCATGTGGCAGGCCTGCAGGTAAGTATTTGCTGATTGACTGACTGACTTTAGCTAAGGAATGGCAGATTGATTTCGTTTCCTATATTAATTCTGATCTGTTGGTAGTGGCTTCCTGGAGTACTGTGTTGAGAGAGATTCTGAGGCATCATCTGTGCCCAGAAGAAGTGAATGCTGTGATTGATTAGTGATATCTGGCATGAGTATGCTTGAGGTTTATTAGTCAGCTATTACTGCATAACAGATTACCCCCCAACAAGAAACATTTGATATGTTACAGTTTCTGTGGGTTAGGAATTTGGGAGGACCTTACCAGATGCTTCTGGCTCAGACTCTCTGTGAGGTATAGGCAGGGTGTTGGTGAGGGCTGCAGTCATCTGAAGGCATGAGTGGGGAAGGAGAATCTGCTTCCAGGATGGTTCACTGTGGACAGGAGGCCTTGGTTCCTTACCCCATGGGCCTCGCTACAGGCTGCTTGAGTGTCCTCATGACATGGCAGCTCACTTTCCCAAGAGCACGCTCTCCGGGAAAGGACAGGAAGGATGTCTGGTGATGTCTAAGAAGGCATGCA
This sequence comes from Felis catus, assembly GCF_018350175.1. Taxonomy (NCBI): domain Eukaryota; kingdom Metazoa; phylum Chordata; class Mammalia; order Carnivora; family Felidae; genus Felis; species Felis catus. Next base: position 122,384,506 of record NC_058373.1, read on the forward strand.
CTAATTTCCTCTATATGCCAGGTCTCGAGTCTAGCTCACACTCAGAGGTGGGTGGGCAGTAGGCTGCACCTCTCAAAGGGAGGAGTTGTTAAGTACCTGTGGACTTATTTTAAAACCACTGCAGGGGGAATGAGAGGACCATGTGCCACCTATTTGCTGTCAGCATCATGTGTTACTTACAAGGTGCAGGAATGACCCTGAACAGGTGGGATATAAACCAGGCATGTTTAACGGGGAGAAGGAATTGCAGCAAAGTGGGGTATCAGCCGACAGGGTGATTGAGATGGAGGCATGCCTGGGGCAGGACCCTGGGAAACGGTGACAAGAGGAAGGATTGGGTGGGTTTTAAGCAACGGCATATAGGATGTGATGGTGGGTTTTCTGTTCAAGGCAGTCTGTGCTTTGCAGAGTCCTTGGTAGCTGGGCCTGTCTTGTCTGCTTCAGGCTCAGGGTGGGGTAGGTTCACTCCAGCTACTCCATTAGTACAGGGACTTGTCCCTCTCCTCATCAGACTGTAGTGGATGGCTGCTGGCACCCAGCCAGGCACAGGGAGGGGGGCATCTCTAGACCTCGAGATCCAGATGTTGTTTGCTGCTGATGCCATGGTAACCTTCCCCAGGTGCCCTGGGCAGTCTTCCCAACTCCTAAGTGGGAGCTGCTTGGCCTTGGCAGCTAGGCCTGGACTTGTCTGCTTTGAGGCAAGCTCCTGTCTTCAACCGGAGCCAGCCAGTTGTGGGTTTGTTCGATTTGTTGGCATTATCTTAGGTCAATGTAGCTTGATGTAGTAAATCCAGAATAGGTCCGATGTGCATGACTATGGGGACGCCAGGTTGGGATATTTGAATTTGGGCCATCTTGGAAAATCCAGGACATCCCCCTTCCTGTGGCCGGTGAGGGGCCTGAGGCTGGCTGGCTGAGAGACTTACGTGAAACTCCTCCCCAGGAGTCCTACTATGGTGTTTACAGAAGATCCTCACCCTCTTACCTTATTTTGGGCGAAATGAGGACCCCGGCCAGTGCTTGGCTGCCCAGTGTGGCATTTTGGAAACATTTATCCAGAAAACTGGCTTCATGAGAATCGGCAGACCTAACTTCCCAGAGAGTCTCACACTCTGTCCTGTACCTGGGTATGATGTCATGTGGCCTCGGTTTCCTGGACCCCAGCTGACGCCAGCCCACTGAAGTCTTAACCTGAGCCTGTGGGGGAAGACACATTTCTTCTTGGCCTTCTGATGTTTTCTGCTCATAAAAAAACAAACACCGCCCCTTACATTTGCACGCACACACATACACACACACATACACACACTTGTACCCTGAAAAACCAGATCATACAAAGCTAGAGAAACTTTTTTCCTGATTATTTTTCCTTTTCTAGACAGGGACATCAGTATGTTTGAATCATGGGCTGACAGTAATTAAAAAGCACAGCTCGTCATTTTAAAATGCAGTTGTCTTACTTAATTGATTTTGCTGCCAGACCCCCAGGAAAGAAAGAGGAGCGAGGGAAAGAAAGCCCTAGAAGGGGAGACAGGTTTGTGTGAGGGACTGAGGCAGCTCAGGGCCCCGCTCCACTCTAATTGCTGTGCATGCTGCCGTTGGCCTCCGCTAATGGTTTTCTGCTCAGAGGGCTGGGGGCCGGGGCCTGACTGGAGGGGGTGGTGTTTGTGTCAGCCACGTGGGGGGCGTAATTCTGCTTTCGGGACAGTGTCTATTTTTCCTTACTATCTATCAGCACAAAGTACTTGCACTGAATACTTTGAATCAGGTTCCATTTAGAGATACTTTATTCATATTTAATTACAGGCTGTAGCACCAATCTTTAATTACCTTTTTTGTAAGCCAGCTAGGAACATTCACTAGCAATCAATTGTGTGTGTGTGTGTGTGTGTGTGTGTGTGTGTGTGAGACTTGGTTCCTGATAGAGGGGAAAGGATGGCTGCAGGAGCCCTGGGAGGTGGTGGGTGGGCAGGGGTGGGGTGAGGAGGGGATGTGCCCAGCAGGTTCCCTGTGCAGAGTGAGTGGTGCGTCTTCATTCCCCATGCCTCTCTTTGCCTCCATCAGTCAAATTGGGGATTAGGGCAGGTCCTCACAGCTGGGCCTTGTTCAGGGTGCTGAGTTGAGGCACCTGAGTTTGGGTGGTATCCTAAGCTCTGGACCCCCTGCATCCCCTGGTAGGAGCAGGGGATTGTGGGAGGCCCCTATCTTGTTCCCTGGGGAGATGGTGGGCCAGGCTTCCTCTCCCCCTGGAGATTGGGATATGCTTGCCTCAGCCCTTTCCTCCCTTCACCTCTCCCTGGAGTGCTCCTGGCAGCTGTTCTTGCCACACAGCCCTAGTGATGCCATGTCACTCTTCAGTTGCAATGACTCTGCAGCGTCCCCGCAATGACACTCATTTGAAGACTGGCTGTCCTTAGAAAATGAGCAAATGTTCCCAGGAAGCCAGGTGGAGGCTTGGGGTGGGGAGTGGGGTCAGATGACCCCCAAGTCCCGTTGCAGTGGGAAGATGGGGCTGTTCCAGCTGCCTGGGAGATGAGGGTCTGAGTTCACAGAAATGCTCCAGAAAACGTTCTCCTTGGTGCTCCTTTAGGAACAGCCAGAGGGTTTCTAAAGGAAGTTGTTGTTGATTTCATTATGTAATGGCCAGGAATATTGCTGAAGCTCTCCCTCCCTTCTATTCCTGGATCTCTGTCCCAGCAAGAGGCCACCGAGGAGAGGAGAGAGGGGAGGCCATGGAACTCACGTTTACTGAGCCTCTTGGGGGTGCTGGGCACCATGCTCATGTTTCTTTCATCCACCCCAGATGGGGCCCAAGAAATATCAGAGCCCCTCTAGTCCTATGTGACAGAAAACAACTCAAACTGACTTAAGCAGAAAAAGGAATTATAGGGTGGGTATTCAGGTATGGCTAGACCAAGGGGCTCAACCATGGATTCACTCTCTATCTCTTGTCTGCTTTCTTCTTTTTGCTATTGCGATTCCTGATAGCTCCAGACTTCAATTTTTATGTTCAATTTCAGCAGAAAGAAAAAAATATCTTCTCCTACAGTTCAAACAGAAGTAAAACAGTTGATTCTGATTGGATCAGTTGGGTCACCTGTCCATCTCTGAACCAGTCAGTGTGACCCAGGGTATTCAGGGTTCTGATCGACCAGGCTGGGGTCTCATACCTGCCCTGGAGTAACAGGGGGAGTCCACCTAGGTAAATCCCATACAGGACATGTGCTTTTACATTTGAGGATTTTGGATTAGTAGGAGTGTGGGAGCAGGAAGGCCCAGCCATTTCAAAAGGAAGAAAGAGTTGATTCAGTTCCTCTCCAATGGAGAGAATAGTGGATTCAGTCTTTCAACAAATATGTGTTTGGCACCAACTGGTTCTGGGGCTCTTCTAAGTGCAGGGAATTCGACAGCTAACAAGACGGACAAAAATCCCTGCCCACCTGAAGCAGATGTTCTGATGAGGTTTACAGGATGGTGGTTCTTTCATTCTCCCAATCCAAGCCCAAGTCCAGAATAAAGGGTTCTTGTAGGGGGAGACTTGGGGTGATTGATGTAAGGGACAATCTGGCCCTCAGGGAGCCTTGAACTCAGGAGGGAGGGAAAGAGACAAGTATATGGTTGGGGAAGGAGGCGGGTAAATAGGCACTGGGAGGAGTACAAATAAAAACCCAGGAAGAAGAAGGGGGACAGGGAAGCCAATCCATACCCATCTCCTGTGACAGAAGTGTGGGCCCCTCCCATGTTGCCTGGACCTTTGACCTCCAAAGGATGTTGATAAATGGGATGGAGTTTAGTGAAAGATACAGAAATGATGACAGGGCTGGAGGGAGTGATTTATGAGGGAGATTAGCAAGCTACTAGTGCAGCCTAGCAAACAGAGGGATGGGATGGTGGCCATGGGCTGTCTGACTGCTGAAGCCCCAGGAGAGGAGGGGGCTGCGGGGCAGGGTGGAGTGCCTGCTGCAGAAGGGGGGCGGCAAGAAGACTGAATGGGTGTGAGAGCCTGGGGGACATGAGAAGGAGGGCCTTGGGACTAAGCATGCATGGGCACACTTATGTGTGTGTGTGAGAATGTCTGGACCTTCCAGGATTGGGAAGCTATACAGGGACTTAAAGAAATGGAGGGAGTGAGAATTTCAGCCTTGGACATTTTGGCAAGAGGTTTTTGGGGACCTCCTTCCCATCTGGTAGAATATTCATATCTGGACCATGTAGGTGTGACCACTCAAGTCAGAAAGACTTTTTTCCTTTAGGAAAATTTGGTATGGCATTTCTAAGAGGGAAGGAAGGAAGAAGAGAAGACAGAAAAGTTAGGAGTACATGTTCCATTTCATAGACAAAGGGCAAGGGATCTGCCCAAGGCTCCCTTTGGGTGGCATTGCAGGTAGGGGCCAAAAGTGAGGCTGGGGTGTGCGGCCCTGGGGTCCCTGCTGGGTCTCGGCTCCACTGGCCGAGAGTGGGCTTGAGGACCCATGTTGAGCCTGCTGCTCCGGCAGGAACAAGAGGTGGCTGTTAAGTTTGGAGTCTCCAGCCTGGGATCCCTTGAGCTCTCCATGTTGGCTGGTTGGAATATCTGATCCCTGCCTTGGGCTGTCTGGTGCCCTGGTTCTGCTTACTCTTGATTTTATGTGTGCGCATGAGAGTCCCAGGGGTGCAATGTTGCATAATTAAATGAGCAGACGGTACTCCATTCTGAACATTGTAGACAGCACTTCTTTGGCCTTAAATGGAGGTGCTCTGAGCACCCATGCATGTGTATGGGGACACACCCTCCACATGTGTTTTCTCTCTTCCTCCAGATGCTTGCTGGGAATCTCCATGGCAGCAGGGAGCCCAGGCAAGGTGCTGGGTTGACATACAACCCGTGGAGCAGAAAGTCTGTTTCGGGGCATCAGGCAGCACTGGCCCTGGCCCATCCTCTTGGCCCCTTTCACTGAACTGGGTCATCTTATTTGCTCCATTCTCTCTCCACTCTTGACAGATCCATGATTTGTTCATGAGCTTTGATGACACCCCCCTGGGGGCCGCCTCCCTGGCCCAGGTCCACAAGGCAGTGCTGCATGATGGGCGGACGGTGGCTGTGAAGGTCCAGCATCCAAAGGTACAGGCTCAGAGCTCGAAGGACATTCTCCTGATGGAGGTGAGAGCCTTCCCCTTTCTCTTTCCTTTATCCTCATTCTATATTTCTCTGGAAACTAGGTGGCTCCTGTGACACTGGTTCAAGGCAGCTGGGTGGAGTGTGACCTTTTGAGCAGCAAGGCAGGAGAGGAAAGCTTGAGACCATGACAAAGGAAGTGTTGTGACTATGCTATGACTGGGGTGGGGGGGGGGTGGGCCCTTGGCTGGGTTGGTCAGTGCTTCTTAATTTGTTCCTAGGAACTATCCGGGGATGGTCTCAGAACATGATGGGCAGCTGTTGGGGCCAAGGAGACCTCAGTTGCATTTTGTAGAAATGAGATGAACCAAAAGTGATTTCCTTGGGAGTAGAAAAGTTACAGCTTAATTTGTTAATTTATAACAGAAGGGAGCATGTGGTCAACCCAGGGATGTAGAAGTGACAGGAAGATCACATAGAAATATTTACGTAGACTGTATGCTCATCTCCCATGTTTTGAGTGAACAAGCTTGTCTACCTAAAAACGTTCCTGGGAAAAGCCCTGATGGAAGACTGTGTCTCTGGACTTTTCTAGCTCTGTCCGCAGAGCAAGGGAGGGTGAGCCAGGTGCTGGCTGGGCGGTAGCCAGCACCCGGACTGGGAGGTCAGTGCATTTAACCTGCCAGCATGTCCCTCCCCTTGTCTGCTGTCTCCCTTCCATTCCTTTCCTCACTCTGGACTCTTAGTTTGTTCCCTCAGCTTACCTTGACTAAACTTCGCACACACATGGAAGGTCTCTTTTGCATCAGGCACCAATGGGTGCTGGGGACATAGGAGTGAGGAAGCTCTGTCTTCATCCCTGTTTAGCAGAAGGGCAGGTCTGGACACAAACAGCCACCGTGTGGGGATATGAGCTCCACGAAAGGGGTGTGTGCACAGTGCTGTCAACTCTGTGCCTGGTCTGTTGGGGGCGTCCTGGGTCGGGGAGGTGCTTCACTGAGGCTCCGGTGAGATAGCCAGGTGGGGGAAGGATAGCCCAGCCTGTGCCGAGGCCTGAGTCTCGGAGAAACAGGGTGTGCTTAGAGGAGAACTTGAGCTGGTTCAGGTGATGTGTCTGGGAATGGTTACAGATGGGGCTGAGGAGGTCGACAGGACAGCACGGAGGGCCTTATCTTGCAGGCGAAGGCATAGAACAGTATACGCAACAAGTATGGAACTGCTGTGGAACTGAGCAGATCTGATTCTCTGCTGTAGTCTGTGGGGAACCACTCAAGAATTTTAAATCAGGGGAATGTCATGATCCGATGTACATTGGAAACAAAAGTCTGCTGGCAGTCTGGAGGATATACTGGAAGGCAGAAAGACTGTAGCCAGGGAGACTAACGGAGGGGCTGCTGTACTGGTCGGAACCAGAAATACTGTTGTGAACCAAGGCAGGGGAATGGGAGTGAAGGGGAGGGATGGGCTCGAGGGACAGACTCTTCAGGACTTTGTGACCAGCTTTACATGGGGTGGTAGCAAATACTGGCATGAATGAAAAGGGGGAGAATAAAACAAATTGTACGTTTCTGGCTTAAATGATTAAATATGGATGCCTTTAACCAGTGTATCCATCAGGGTCCAGTCGAGAGGAAAGAAAATTGCTCTAGGTATTTCCAACAGAGGGAATTTAAAGCAGAAAATGGGCTGGGGTGCCTGGGTGGCTTAGTCCGTGAAGTGACCGACTTTGGCTCGGGTCATGATCTCACGGTTTGTGGGTTTGAGCCCCGTGTCAGGTTCTGTGCTGACAGCTCAGGGCCTGGAGCCTGCTTTGGATTCTGTGTCTCCCTCTCTGCCCCTCCCTTGCTCATGCTCTCTCTCTCTCCCAAAAATAAATAAATAAAAAAAAAACCAAACAGAAAATGGGGCTCCCAGGGGATGGAATTGCAGAGAAGACAAATGGGATGGTGAAACAGTTACCAACTGCAGGAAGCCTCTGCCACCCTCATGGTGGAGGGACAAGGAGAAGAGATGGTTCTCTGGACCCCAGGAGCTGGGGCCACCCAGTGGAGCTGGCCCACGATGAGCCGGTCCTCTGGGAGGCCGATCACAGCCGTAGGGCCCATCACCTGGGAGGTGGAGCCACAGGCCCTGCCTCAGCGTTTTGCCAGTGTTGCCCCATCTGGCCAAGCCTAGATGGAAGCCAGTTAGCAAGGGAGCCTGGGAAATGCAGTTTCTTATGAGATCAGTAGCGTCAGGATGACCTCAGAACAAGGGAGGACGGGTGGTGGAACCACCGTGAGGTGTAAGACACTGTGGTCAGGAGATTGGATGGGGATCGCTCTGCTGGTCTGCATTCAGGATGGAAATAGAGATGTAGGATTTCACAGCAGGGACGCTCACGGTAGGTAGCTGAATCTGGGGGAGTAGTTGAGGTCATTTAGGAAGGTCAGGCAAAGAGAAAAGGAGAGGGCAAGGGAAGAGCTGTGAGGAACACCGTCATGGGGGTTGTATACCCAGGAAGATAAGCCCCCGCAGGAATGGAGAGGGCAAGGCCAGAGAGATTGAAGGAGGACCAGGACTGAGCAGTGCTGCTCCATGCAATGGAAACCATTCAAGAAGAGAGTTAGAAAACAGCAGCTTAGGGGCGCCTGGGTGGCTCGGTCGGTTAAGCGTCCGACTTCGGCTCAGGTCATGATCTCGTGGTCTGTGAGTTCAAGCCCCGCGTCGGGCTCTGTGCTGACAGCTCGGAGCCTGGAGCCTGTTTCGGATTCTGTGTCTCCCTCTCTCTCTGCTCCTCCCCTGTTCATGCTCTGTCTCTCTCTGTGTCAAAAATAAATAAATGTTAAAAAAAAAAAAAAAGAAAATAGCACCTTAAAACAATGGTCGTGTGCTTTGCTCATGAATCTGCAGTCGGGTAGGGTTGGTAGAGAGACTCACCAGTGTTCCATGCGGTGCCAGTGAGGGGCCTGGCTGATGATCTGCTTCCAGGTGGCTCGCTCACATGGCTGGCAGCTCAGTGGGGGCTGTGGGCAGGGACTTGGGTCCTTCCAAGTAGGCCTCCCTGTGGCTGTTTGGGCTTCCTCACAGCATGGTGGCTGGGTTCAAAGAGCAAGCGTCCCACGAGAATAAGGCTGAAAGCACAGGACACTTTTATGACCTAGCCTAGCACTACTTCTTCCTTACTCTGTTGGTAAGAACAAGAGTCACAAAAGCTCCCTCTGTGCGACCAGGTTCTAGAAGAGCATCAGAGTGGGAGATATTGTTGCAGCCATTTGGGGAAATACAGTCTGCCAGTATTACTCAGTGCTGTCAAATTGGAGATAAAATTAGTGAAGCTCTGGAAAGGGCCTTTCGGATTTGGTTATTGGGAGTCCTGTGGAGGGAGCAAGGAGAATGGGGTGAAGGGGCGGGAGAAAACTGAGGCCCCAGGTAGTGGAGACGGTTAATGTAGAACACTTTTCTCAGATGTGGCCATGACACTGGGGAGGACCATGTCGTTCTTAGAGCAAAGCACAGGATTAGAGGCGGGGACTGGAGCAGGCTGTTGCTGATGGGGAGGGTGGCCATGGAGTGTGGGGGGACTGGAGATCTAGGAAAGAGAAGTAACTGACAGATCTGATTCTGGGGGAGACTCTCGGGGTTCGGCTCTAAGGACGTGGGTGGAAGCATTAGCCCCAATCAGCCTAGATTGAAACTAGAGGAAGATGGTGAGGCTGCACACAGATGAGTGTGTGGGGCAGAGGGGGATGATGGAGGGAAAGTGGGCAGCTGAGTTGTACCAGCCTGATAGCCTCTATTTTTTTCGCTGCAGTAGGAGGCAAGACCATCTGCTGAGAATGAGGGGGTAGGAGGTGGCATTGGAGGCCCAGGGTGGGGGTGAAGGTTTGGAATAGCTGCTTTGTGTGATGGAAAAGGGAGCTGACCAGGGCTTGGGAGCAGGGTTCCCGAGTGGCACTGGGCATCCATCTGGAAACCCAAGTTTTCTGGAGCACCTGTCAGTGGCTACGGAACAGCCATACTTGGGAGTCAACTGGGAGCCTCGGAGCATCCTTGGGTGTCCTGGGACCCAGCAGCCACTCCTGTCCCCAGTGGTGCCATCAGGACCCACTTGGTTTAGGAGAACCGCTGCTGGCATTTCTGTACTCAGAGCCTCATTCTCTAAGTAACGGTGGCTGTCAGGTCAATAGCAATAATAGCGGTAATAAAGATTTGGCATCCTCCTCCTGGAGATAAGCATCAGATGCTTTTCTTGGGAAGTACAGCCTGACAACTGTGTGCCGAGTACACACAGAGTGGCTCATGCACAGTGACCGAGGCAGTGCTGGGGCTGGGGTCGCAAGGCTGATCAGAGATCTGTACTCATCGCCTTTAGAAGAGGAGCCGGAAACGAGGTGACCTCTGTCCAACATCAGCGTTCACAGCAGCACCAGTGGCACTGCCTTCTCACTGGGCTTGGTCTCTGGTGGAAAAGTGTCCTACCTGGCCTCACCCTTCTCTGTAAAACTAAGAAGGGCCTAACTAGAAAGCTCATTTCATTTTATATTTAGGAATGAAAACCCCAGAAAGGTTGTCGTGTGTGTTAGCAGGAGAAGAATGATTTCTAGGGGGCATTAGGGTGACCTTAGCCACCAGAAACTTGGAGACAAGGGAGAGGAAAAACATAGCCTTCTGGTGCTTTCTTTTATGACCACTGCGGGTATTTTGTGTCCTCATGCTTCCCTCTCGCTGCACACTATTGTCCCTCTCTCCTCTCCAACCCTATGATTCCTCGCAGCATGGTCTTGAGAGGAAGATAATCTGACCAGAGTAATTCATAGTAAGGAGAGAGTGACTAATAGGCTTAACCTTTGAATATTTGCAGTGTAAGAAGTGAACTTGTAAATCTAAATTCATGTCTGCTATAAGGACAGGTTTGGGAGTGAGGTTTTTGAGAGTGAGGAGGTGGGGGGGCTCCTACCAGTTGTATCAGTTAAGATGCTTTTGGCTGCAAGTACCAGAAAAATCCAATTAAAAGTGGTGTAAATGATAGTAGCCTGTATCATATCACATTCCAAGACAGCCAGAGATAGTGTTGACTGTTCCAAGGTTGACTGATCCAGCACAGCACTGTTTTTTTTTAATAATTTATTATTATTGTTATTAAAATTAAATTAAATCCAAGTTAATTAACATATAGTGTAATAATGATTTCAGGAATAGAATTCAGTGACTCATCACTTACATATAATACCCATTGCTCATCCCAACAAGTGCCCTCCTTAATGCCCATCACCCATTTAGCCCATCCACCCACCCAACACTCCACCAGCAGCCCTTTTCACTGTGGTTTTTAAGGACCCAGGTTCCTTTTGTCTTCTACTTTGCCATCTCCACATCCTGGCTTGTCCTTCTAAGGTAGTGCTCCTCATGGTCCCAAAATAGTTGCAGCAGTTCCTGCTACTACAAGTAGGTGACATCCTGTGCCAAAGAGGGCCTGTTTCTTCCCTCCTATTCCTTATCAAAAAAGAGCCCCTCAATAGAATTTCCTTCATATCTCATTGGCCAGAAGTAGGCCGCATGCCCAAGTCTAGATCAATCTTGGCAAGAGACATAAGAGACTTGATCATGATTCACCTTCTCCGACTGAGACCTGCCTTCCTTGGGGGACATGAAAGATGCACAAAATTGGGGTTCTGTTAGCCAGGAAGGTGAGGGAAATGGCTTTTGGGTTGGCACCTAGTAGCATAGGCGACCTTAGTGTTTTGTATCTCCTGCGAACCTGGCACTTTTCTTGGGGAAGGGGACGGTCTCTCGGGTAGACTGTTGAATGGTGGCAGCCAGGTGGAAGCCGACCCTCAGTAAATGGTGTTTGATGAACCTGATGGTGTTGGTGACTTTGCACAAAAGACAAAGGCACAGCCAAGGGTGTTTTTCAGCTTTGTCATTATCACCTGATATTGTCCCTTTAATAGTTGGGGCACCTCTACTTCTAGATGCACGGCCAGTGACTCTTATTGATTTGAGTGGCTGTCCAGAGCCAGACTCATTGGGCCCAGAGATTGGAACAATGATTCAGCAGGAAGGGGTGAACTGACACGGCCGAGTCTGTTCGGCTGCTGGCCGGCTGGCTTTGCAGCAGCTCTTGGCCACCCACAGGAGCAGGGAGCTCAGCAGGCTGGACCTCGCTGCCGTTCTCACTGTTAGAGACACGGCAGGACTCAGAGGACGTGTGAGCTGGTGGTAAAACCATAATACCCAGGTCCCAGTAGCAGCACCCCGTATCACCCCCTGTTGTCTCGTAAGCTTCTGAAACTGATGATGAATACTCTCGTGCTCTGTCACTCTCTAAAGAGTCTAAGTCCTGTCCCCAAGGTGCTGTGCCACACAGGGGTGGGACTCTGGTCTGAGCACCAGAATCCACTGTTTGATATCCTCTGGCCCATCCCAAGGGCCTCTAAAAATAAAGACCCGTGACGGTCATGTTTTTGACTTTTTTTGAACAACATTTTCAGTGCATGCTGTCTGTCATCTTGTTTCTTTTCTGAATGTGTTGATTGAACAGTGGGTGGCTAGGTAATGTTTGTGTTGGCACAGACTCCCAGTAGCTGATTTTATTTTCTATAAAATGCATTAAAAAACCCCAGAGATAGACTATCCCATGGAAACTTCTCTTCACCCTATCATTCTCTTTTCTAAAAACTGTGCACTTTAATAACTTATCAGAACAAAGATAAACCCTGTGAATGGCAAGCTATTTACATCACTCTGAATTGATTTTCGATCCTTGTCGAACATGCATTTTTTACCAGTTCAGATCCGTGCAGGCGTTCTATTTAGTGTGCTGTTTTCCCATAAAGCGTTATTTCTTTTATAAGATATAATAACTTAATAATAGTCGTTCTTATTTCAGTTGGTTTTAACAGTTCACAACAGTTCTTTTTATGCCTTATCTCAAGCTTCCTATTGTATTGTCCCGTATTGTATTGCATGAGTCAGGCCTGCATAAAGAAAAGAGTGAAAAAAGCCTGGGTCCAAGTCCTGCATTTGAAATTACAAGCTATGTGACCTTGAGAAATTCTTTAACCTCCTGGAACTGCCTTCTTTCTCTGTAAAATGGGCAAGAAGAGGATTAAATGAGAGCATGTATAGAAAGTGCCTCGTAGCGCAGTGCCTGGCATGGGGTAGTCACTAAATAATGATAATTTCCATTTTTTTGTTGCTTTAAATGGCAATCGGTAGTTTTCAAACTTTGATGTGACTTTCAATTTTTCCATTATATTTCTGTGTGGCTCACAATTGATTTTTCTTCCTGTGAGCCAATGACCCTATAGGAAAATAATTTCATTATTCCATCTTGAAGGAAATATTAATGGTTGAACATACCTCGATTGATTCATAAGGTTTCAAATCACGTAGAAGATTCTCAGGCATTCCAAAATTGTGTTTACCGAAAATTCAGAGGTAATCCCTCTTCCCACCAAAACCTCAGAAATAGAAAAATTTGATGTATTTGAATAACGCACATGTGAACATATTATTCTCTGGGGGAGAGGACAAACCCTTTGAAATGTTCATTTGTTCATTCATTTATTCACTCATTCACGTGAATATTCAATAAACATCTGCTGAGTATTGAGAACATGCTAGGCACTGGTGGAGACATTGGCTTTTGGAAGAATTTTATGGAGAAGATACATCTTGGGAGAAAACTCAAAAAAGCCAAATTGATAACAACACCTGTTTTATTTTAGTTGGCTGCAGCTGTTGTCAAAAAGGGAAAACTTCAACCAATCTACTTAGGGCAGGCTCTTAGGAAAGAAATTGAATGCAAACAGAAGGTGAAACTGTTTTGTTTTATTCTCCTCAGCCATGAAAAGTCTAAAATGGCAGCAACCCAAGCCATTTTAGATTTGGACCAGATGACTGACCCATCTCCCCACCCTCTTGAAGTTCAAGGGGTTGGTAACTCCCCTCGATTATGTACAAAATTATGTGAGTATGTACATCTTCTGGGCTTCATAGCCAGCATCACATTTTCAAGTTGGTAAACTTACTCTAAAGGGGATGGTATCCTTTTATCAAGCTGTGAGCCACTAACTTCCATTCAAATAGACTCTCTTGTTTTATGTTAACCAAGGGAGTGACTCACCCACTATGTGTGCAATGCTTTAGAAACCAGCTTTATGAGTACTGCAAAGTTTTTTGGATTACGAATTGGTTTACTGATTAGCTATTAGCAATTAATATCAATCAGTAAAGTCTTTGCTTTTATGATTAATGACATTAGGTATTTATAACCAATTGTACTAGTAATGCCTAATTATATAATTGATTAGTAACAGAAAAATCTTTAAAATGCCTTTCAATGCTGTTTGGATATTAATGATAGTTTAAAATGTCACAAATAACAGTGACCATACAATAAATGATGAGGATTTATGGTTTGGCCGGAAGCTTCATCCCCAGGTAGAGACCCCACTAGGGTACATGTAGCTCCCTGTGTATGCCCATGTCTGGCCCAGGGTAACTGCCTGGGAGGTAATCAGTAAATATTGATCAAACAAATGACTGAGTCCCATTGTGGTTCCTTTCCTTGGCCCTCCTGGGTGAGAACTTCTGGAACTTAGGCTGGAGCAAAATGTCCACGAGGTTTCTTCCTGAACTTGGAGCCCAGAGAGTAGAATTCAGGTGCTTCAGCTGACAGGTGTGGCCTGGACAAGTGCTTCTGTTTCCTGTGCACCGGTTCTGCCTCCCCATTGGTGGCAGCTGAGGGCTGTCTGAGGGCATGGCGATGAGAGGCGATGCCCCAGGGACTGCTGCTCCCTGTGCTGGGCTCTGACACGTGCAGTATGGGCTTCACTCTTGCCACCTCTCCTTCCTAGCTCTGTGTGACTCAAACAGAAACAAAACATAAACTAAATCAATTATCATAAGGTCACAGGTCTAGCTCATGAAAGACTAGACAAGACTTAAAAGAAATTAGACTGCAGCAGAATGTAATTAAAAAGGGTTTTGGTAGGAATTGAGTGTAATAACTCTGAGTGGTGATTCCTTTAGAATGGCATCTGGTACATCGTCTGGGACATAGGGTTTAAAAACAAAGCCGTAAATGCCTTGTAGTTAATGGCCCTGCTTTAGATCTCTTTCTTTTGTATTGTGTGTACCTATAACCGTGCTGGGCATGATACAGACCAGGACAAAAGGGAGCATACGACAAGCTTCATAGCTGGGGCTCAGTGAGTCCTTATGGGTAGATGGGATGGCGTCTTAGTCTTTTCAGGCTGCTATAACAAAATACTATAGACTAGGTGACTTAAATAACATTTATTTTTCATAGTTCTGGAGGTTGGAAGTCTATGATCAAGGTGCTGGTTAATTTAGTTCCTGGTGAGGATTTTCTGGCTTGAAGAGAACCACTTTCTCTCTGTGCCCCCACATGGAAGAGTGCTCTGTCTCTTCTTCTTCTTATCAGGCACTAATCCCATCATAGGGGCCCTGCCCTCATGACCTCATCTAAACCTAATTACCTCCTTGAGGCTCCATCTCCAAACACCATCTCTCGGGGATTAGGACTTCAATATGAATTTTGGGAGAGGGATACAAACATTCAGTCCACAAAAGATGGGGTAGGTCTCTTGGTACCAATGGGCCCATGGTTTTCTAATTCTTGCTCATTACTGTTTGGTATAACCATGGGGTAGAGATGGGTATTCTCAGAGAACTTGGACTATAATTCATGTCAAGAATTTCTGGGAGGATTGATCACTTTGAACACTGACAGGAAGGCTTATAGTAGAACAGGAGAGTTGCCTTCTGTGTTTCTCTTGGGGAATACTGGAACATCTCCCATGTTCCTGGCCTCCCCCTCATCACCTACTGCAGAGCCATCATCCGTGAACTTTCTAGATCATCTTAAATCTATAGCCCCAATGTGCAGCAGCCTCAGAACTGAGTCCCAGACCATGGAGGGGACATGGCATACTCTGCAGATATCACTGGGCTCCTGTTCTCTGCCAGGGTTGTTTAATTTCATATTACTAAACCGATAAATGCCCTGTAAGTCCACTAAAATCCCACTTTTCATCGTGTTCTCACTCAAGAATCCAAAGGTGGCCAAATTGCCAGAAACCTGAGCTTTTTGTCCTAGTAGTCACATCCCTTGTCTCTTACTCCTCTTGTCTTGTCCAGCCTTGTTTTCTTATTGCAGTGTACTTTTTATCAAGAAATATTCTAGACAAGGGAAAAGTATTAAAAAAATCACATTATAAATGCTCGTGTAGCCACTGCTCAGCTTAAGAAATAACAAAATGCCACACAGTTGCAGCATCCTCCCTGCCCTTTGTAAACAGGACCATGAGGGACAAGTCTGGGAGCAGCAAAGGCTGAAGGCAGCAGTTCAGTAAGTGAGGAAGAGCAAGGGTTTGAGGGCGAAGTCGACTCAAGTGGAGTCCTGACTCGGTGCCTCCTTGCTGGGCGAATTTGGGACAGTCCTATAAACTCTCAGAGCCTTGACTTGTTTGTTTATAAAATGGGGATAAGTGCATATGGTTGACGCCCCAGAGTTGTGAAGACCAAATGGAGTCACGATATAAGCGCTCAGCCCAGCACTGGGCATGCGGGGAGGGCTTGGCACATGGGAGTCGTGGCTGCTGGCAACTGTTGGGCTTTTATCCTCTTGGATTTGAACTACAGAGATGGGCCCCTGGGGAGCAGGGAGGCCTTACTTCAGAGGAGGCCTGGGGAGCTGTTTCTGCCTGGACCCAGGCGGGAGGGCAGGGACCCGAGCTTCTGTGGTGGGTGCCATGGGCTGACTGACGGGGTGTTTGGTGCATTTCAGGTGCTCGTCCTGGCTGTGAAGCAGCTGTTTCCAGAGTTTGAATTCATGTGGCTGGTGGACGAGGCCAAGAAGAACCTGCCTTTGGAGCTGGATTTCCTCAACGAAGGGAGGAATGCTGAGAGAGTGGCCCAAATGCTCAAGCACATTGACTTCTTAAAGGTGGGAGGGGCAGGGCAGTGGAGGCAAGGTGGTCTGGTCAGAGAGCACAGGGAAGGCCCGTCCCTGCCCTGAACACTCCCCCTGCAGGACATGAGTGGGGATGCCCCCTTCCTGAGTCTTCTTTCCGAGGATGGATGATTTGTCCCTGGTGTTGCTCCTTAAAACTCTTGAAGGTAGCATTACAAAGAAATGCCAAATGTGATCGTTGGCCTGTCAGTCAAACAGATGTTTATTGAATGATTGGCAATTCTGAGACATTGAGTGCTACCCAAGGGCCTGTAAGCTGGGTCTCTGCCTCCATGAAGCATGGGATGCTGCTGCTGCTGCTGCTGATGGTGGCTAATGCAGCTGAGCTCTGGCGCTGTTCCTACCATTATATGTATATTACCTCGCTTAATATAGTCAGTTCTGTTATAATACAACGTATGTTTTCCTAGAAATCTCCACAGGATGCAAAAATCACACAACAGAAACCACAGGGCTTCTTGGGGGAAAATAGGGCTAGGCTTACCCCAGTGCCAACAGCCACATGAAAAGGTGTTCTGCATCACTCGTCATCAGGGAAATGCAAACCAAAGCCACACTGAGGTATCACCATGTACCAGTCAGAATGGCTAGAATCAAAAAGACAAGAAATAACAAGTGTTGGTGAAGATGTGGAGAAAAAGGAACCCTCGTGCACCTTTAGTGGGGATGTAAATTGGTGCAGTCACTGTGGCAAACACTTTTGGAAGTTCCTCAAAAAACTAAAAACAACTAACATGTGATCTAGTAATTCCACTCCTGGGTATTTACCCAAAGAAAAAGCCCACTAAATTTGAAATGTGTTTATTGCGGCATTATTTACAAAAACGAAGATGTGGAAGCAGCCCAAATGTCCATCCACAGATGAATGGATAAAGATGTGATATATGTATATGTACAGTACTTACATATATATATATAGTCAGTATATAATATTACCAAATGATATATATACACACACATATATAAAATATTCCATTGTATATATTATATATATATTCCACAATATATATTATGTATATATAATATATATATTATATATGATGGAATATGATGGAATATATATACTATTATATATGATATTATATAATGTATAATATTATTATACATATACCATTATATAATATATAATCCATTATATATATTATATACATTCCACAATATATATTATGTATATATGTAATAATATATATAAAATAACACATAATATATATACTATATACTGAAATATATATAATATATATGCCATTATATATATTATATTACATGTATTTCAGTATATATTATATATTATACCTATCCCAATATATATAATGGAATATTATTCAGCCACAAAAAAGAATGAGATCTTTCCATTTGCATCAACTTGGATGGACTAGAGTATGTAATGCTAAGTGAAATAAGTCAGAGAAAGACAAACCGCATATGATTTCACTCATGTGGAATTTAAGAAACAAAACAGACGAACAAAAGAAGACAAAACAGGCTGAAATACAGAGAACAAACTGGTGGTTGCCAAAGGGGGGGATGCGGGTGGGGGGATGGGTGAAATTGATAAATGGGATTAAGAGTACACTTATTGTGATGAGCACTGAGTAATGTATAGAATTGTTGAATCACCCACCTGAAACTAATAGAATGTTGTATGTTAATTACACGTCAGTAAAAAAAAAAATAACAAAAAGAGACAATTCGCAAAAGAGAAAATGCACATTTTAAGAAATGTCACCGGTGACCCAGAAAATAAAAGAAGGTGGGAGCCTAGTGAAACCAGTGTTGTAGTTTTTGCACACATTAAATGGCTGAGAAGTACGTAAGGCAGCAGAACAAGGGCCTCTACCTTGACATCTGCTTGTGAAACTGGGCATCAGAGGAGTTGTTGGAGTGTTGTTCTGAGGTGTGGACGGAGGGTCGTCTGAAACCGGATGGGAAGTGATGATGGCGGGTGTATGCACGTGGCGACGTTTAGGTGTACGTCTGTGTGTGTTGTGTGTGCCCATGTCGTGCAGTTCAGCTGAAGCAGTTTCCTGAGGTCATACAGTGCTTCCTGTGGATGACAGCCCATAGAAGCAAGTGCAAAATTTGGATTAGGATCAAACTGACCCCTGGTAGATCAGTCACATCGGAAAAAGTTTGTGTTTTCAACTACTGTAGAACTGCCTATATGGTGACAGAAGACTCCTCCTGAGGGAAATGATATCGAGTGATACGAAGTAGCAGCTCTGTACGAGGTCCACTGGTAAGCGTTCTAGAGATTTGGGAGAGGGGACTCCCATGGTAGGGAGTAGGGTAGGGTAGGGAAGGCTCTGCCAAGGAGGTTGCCACTGGCGCTGGCCTTTGAGGACTGGCCTGATGGTCCCCACGGGCTCCATGGGGGTTGGGATGAGAGAGATGCACGTCACCGCCACTGTTCTTACAACACATTAGGTCTGTGGCGGGGTGTGGACCCGTTTACCCAGAGGCTCCTCTTCATGGTGCAGAGGCTGGGCCCCTCTGGTAGTCTGTATAGAGAGCTTGGCTTTCAACTCTTTGAAGAGATCAGGCCCTTCTGTCTTGACTCAGGAAGCCTGGAGCATGTGGGAAGGGAGGTCACGGAGCCTTTAGGAGCTCCAGGTGCTTGTTCCAGAGCAAATAGTCAAGCAGTACTCTTCTTGGGGAGGAGGGTGTTTCAGTGCATTGAATGGGAAGGTCTTTTGCTCTGGACTAAAGTGTTCGTGGCTTCTGAAGACATCCGAAGAAATGGAGGTAGTGTTTATACTTCTATCCAGATTAATTAACAGAGATGGGAAGACTGAGGGTGTGTTTCTACTAGCCACCTGAGAATCCTGAAGCTCAGCTCATGGGAGGGAAGCTGCAACTGTGGGTCAATGTAGTGTCTTGACACTGATTTTGGTGAAAGATGTAGCCATTGGCAAAGTTTGACTCTGAGTGAGTTGAGAGCCAGGTCTGTCTAAATGCCTGCTGGACGCTTGACTGGTTTTTCCTTGTAAATCTGCGTGTACAGACCCTTTTGTGCCTGTAAATCCAGATGTGCAGACTAGATCTGGTAATCCTGCCCCAGCCTTGAAGTTCAAGCCACCAATAAAATAAAAACTTGGCTCTCTTAGACAAGGAGTGAGACTAATTAGCATAGTGCTGTGGAGTCTAAACTATGTTTGCTTCTACTTGCATGTCCCGTTCCTTCATTCCTTTATCTCACATTTCCTGAGCTTGTTGCTCTGCTAGGAGCTAGGGGTACCTGGATGAGTAGGAGAGGGTTTGGCTTCTACCTGAGCAAACTTCCCATCTAGCGGGGACAAACACACTGTTGCCACAGTGCAGGTCTGTGCCATGCACGTAGGTACGTACTGTGGCAGAGACTTTGCTGTGTTTCTGTGGATGCCCGAGAGCAAGTACTTAATTCTACTCAGGATAAAGGAGCTCAGAGCGGGGTTCCAAGAAGTGTTCATTGTACAAAGGGATAGGCAGTCCTTACTAAATGTTTCTTCTGCTGCCCTGAACACTTTGCAGGTACCATGACATTGAATCCTGCCAGCAGCCATCATCCCCTTTTACAGATGGCAGTCTTAGAGTAGAGGGGCTAGGGCTACAACCCAGGTTTTCTGATTTCATCTCTGGTGCTCGCCTGAGGACATTCTGTTGCCTCTTACCCAGCAGGGGTGCTCCTCAGCACCAGAACTATGAACCTGACAAACAGAACCATCTCCTTCACCGTTCCCATGGAAACAGCAGATCGTCCTCTGGCTGAGGCCAACTAGCGCCTGCCAGACCAAGACATGTAATAATAATAATAACACAAATTTTTGAAATGAGGATGCCAAATGGGTAAATAATTAATGTAACGATTCGACCTGCTGCTTCTAAAACCCACACACTGTTCCTAAGACAATGGTGCTACTAGGGCTCCTGAGTAATTAATTTTGCTTAAACACATAACAAGTGGGAAGCGAATTTTGCACTGTGAACCCAGTTCAGCTCTTAAAACTGGAGATAGATTGCTTTTGCACACTGGCACCCCATCACAACATCTGTGCGTAATTAAGCCTCAGTGAAGAGTTTACCTCTCAGTGTGTGAGGCATCTTCCAGTGGGGTTTAATAACCTCAGCCCCACGCCATAAATCTCGGATCTTCAGACGAGCTCTGAATGCAAATGTGGTGTCAGGGAGACTGGGAGAGGGCGAGAGGGCAGCCAGGCTGAACGGTCAAGACCAGGGCATTTGTGGATTTGTAGTCAGAGTGTGTGTGTGTTATGGGGAGGGGACAGAGCATGCGGTGAGGTTTGTGACTAACCCAGGGGACAGCTGGGGACAAGGTAGGAGGGAGAAGCCTTATAGCCATGGGGTTTGAGGCCGGAAGACATGAGAGTGCGCCTGCACATGTCAAGGCAGGGTAGGTAAAGTGGTCGTCTCCAGAGCAGGGCCACTCCAGGGTTCCTTAGTGCAAGGTTAGGATCCTGTGACTCTCCAGAAGTTGTGGGCAGATCTTGAGGGATGTGTATGCTTTTGGAGAATAATTTCCCACAAATAAAGGTTAAGAACCACTGATATATGATAATTAGTATGAGTTAATAATTTTCACATGTCTATGCAATGTTAGACAGCTTTTTAAAAGTGCTTTGTGTATATTTACTTTTTAAAAAATGTTTATTTTTGAGAGAGATACAGAGCACGAGTGGGGGAGCGGCAGAGAGAAAGAGGGAGACACAGAATCCAAAGCAGGCTCCAGGCTCTGAGCTGTCAGCACAGAGCCTGACGTGGGGCTTGAACTCATGAACCGTGAGATCATGACCTGAGCTGAAGTCAGATGCTCAACCGACTGAGTCACCCAGGCGCCCCTATTTACTTTTTAATGTTTGTTTATTTTGAGAGAGAGGGACAGGGAGGGGCAGAGAGAAGAGGGAGGCACAGAATCTGAAGCTGGCTTCAGGCTGCTGTCAGCACAGAGCCTGATGTGGGGCTTGAACTCACGAACCATGAGACTGTGACCTGAACTGAAGTCAGAGCTTAACCTACTGAGCCACCCAGGTGCCTCGTATTTGCTCTTTAATCCTTATCTAGCCATATGAGGGAAATGCCATGATTAGCCCCATGTCAGTGGTGTGGAGATTAAGGCCCAGAGAGATGAAACCATTTGCCTGAGGTTACACAGCTTCCCGTATGGGGCAGAGGCAGGTTCTGGATGGAGGCAACCTGGCCCCAGGGCCTGCATGTTAAATCACTGTGCTATTCTGCCTTCATGATAATTCATGGGGCACAATAATTTATTGTGCTGAACTGTCTGTAGTATTAGCTCTTAGCCCTGGTTGTGTATCAGAACCACCTGTGATACTCTACACGACTGTCATATGGCAGCTGATGCTTGTCTAGCAGGTGCTAAGTGTGTGCTGCTGTGTCGAGTGCCAGGACTCCACACATGCTAGTGGGAAGTTGGGGATGTTGCTTCAATGCCATCGCCTTTTTTCAGGTAGGAAGCTGGCACTCGGAGAGGTCATGCAATGTACCTGCAGTCACATAGCTTGGAGGTGGCAGAACCAGGGCTCCAGCCTGACGATCTGACTCCGGGTCTGTGCTCTGCTTCCCTGGGCTCCCTCAGGTGATGGGCACTGGCCCAGGCAAACTGGGGCCTGCTTCACAGTTGTGTTCACCAAAGCGCAGGAACAAAATAGAAGCGTGAGGTCAGGGCCAGATTATGAGGTTGAGGCCCAAGGTCTTGAGCTGGAATTTTCCATAATCTGTGCCTTCCTTCTTTGGATCAGGACTGGCCCCAGCATGGGGGTATGTGGAGCCCACGGGAGTGGGGCCTGTGATCTTTATCAAGGAGATAGACTTTGGATCTAGAGTCCTGATGGCCAGGGTGTGACCCTTGGGCCTCGCTGGCCGTGAACCTCCCTAGGTTCAGTTTTGTTTGGAGGAGGTGGTGGGTTCTTCTCATTGCCTCTTTAAAATGATTCTCTTTCATCTTTCCCTACTGTGATGGGAGGAGAAGAGTAAGGCATGGGGATGAAACACTGGTTTTGGGGTGAAGGGAATTTCACCTTACACTTCAAACCCTCCTGCCCACAGGGTAACTTAGGAGCAAGTTGTCTACCTTACGTCCCACTGTCCAGCCAAGTTTCTCCTAACTGTGCAGGGAGCAGATCTGCCTTTTGAAGTCCATTCTGTGGTGTCGCCATCGGGGGGCAGTTGCCATCCTCCCTGAACTCTCATGGCAAAGCTCTCTACCTCCCGGTTTGGTATTCTGTCATCTGAGATCTAAGCAGGTGCCGCAGAGGGCCATCGTGTTGTCAGACAGGGATGGCTGCATCTGGGGGGAGACCAGGGAGAAAGGTGGAGGCGCGGGGAGTGCAGCCTCCCACTGCCCTTATTAACAAGGCCAGAGTCTCCAGTCTTTGGGTTTTTCTCATTCCATCTGTGGCTCTTTCAAGCTGTTTTCCATGTTGCCCCAGGCAGACCCAGATGGGGGTTCGACCTCATGTCCCTGGAGCCCCTGGTGCCCACTGCCAAGCTTAGGTTTCCAAACAAACCCGGGGAAGAACTTAACCCCAAAATGTGTCCCTTCCCTTTGGAAGCCATGGTCAAGGACAGCAAACTTGCACTCATATTTTTAAAGGTAGCTTTTGAGAAGTGCCGAGCAGGACTGAAATTTCAGTTCACAGTCCTAGAGAGTCACAGATTTCTCTAGCCCAGATTTTCAAATGGCCCAAACCGTAGGAAAGTAGCAAACCCAAATGACACCTTGACTTCAGTTGGGACCCTCGTTCCAGGAAGCCCAGGGTGTTTTACTGGCATGCGCAGCCCCAGTTATCCTCAGAGTTCCTTGCAACGGGGCAGGAACAGTCCTTTGTAAGGAGGAAAACTGAGGCATTGGAGGTTAAGTGGCTGGACTAAGACATGGCACAGTTAGCAGAAGTAGGAAGGGAAACAGGTTTCTTGACTTGAGCACTGGGGTCTTGCTGCCAGATGAGTTTTGGGGGTCGAGATGAGGGAAGTCCTTATTCCCCAGAACCCTTGAATTAGCTGCCCTAGTTTCTTTATTTGTATGTGGAAACAAGCCCATCAAGTTGTTGGGGAAACGTGACATGCTAAATATCCCAGTAATTCCTTCGTCCTGGCATCGGTGGCACTCTTGGCTGTCACTCACTCATATGGCAGCCCAGCAGCCATTGGTGCGGTCTGACCTCCTGCCTAATCCTGGTGAAATCTGTTCTTTTTTTTGGCTACTGGGTGTTCTTAGAGTCCGAGGGAGTTGGAGAGCATATCAATTAGGAATGCATTTGTGTACAGGTAACCAATAGCCCAATTTAGAGTATCATAAACAAAAAAGATTTATCTTCCTCACATGGCAAGAAGGCTTACAGCAGTTGCCTGCTGATATTGTGTTAGTGGTTTGACCGTATCAGGGCAGGCACCTCTGATTTTCTTGGTCTTTTCCTCATGGTTGCAAGATAGCTGCTGCAGCTCCAGGTATCACACTCACTTTCTTTTTTTGTTTTTAATTTTTTTTTTTTTTACGTTTATTTATTTTTGAGACAGAGAGAGACAGAGCATGAACGGGGGAGGGTCAGAGAGAGAGAGAGGGAGACACAGAATCTGAAACAGGCTCCAGGCTCTGAGCTGTCAGCACAGAGCCCGACACGGGGCTTGAACTCACGAACCGCGAGATCATGACCTGAGCCGAAGTCGGACGCTTAACCAACTGAGCCACCCAGGCGCCCCTCACATTCACTTCAAAGTAGGACAGAAGGGTAAGAAGAGCTGCACCATTTACAAACATCCCTTTTTATGAAGAAAATAAAAACCTTCCCAGAGCTTCTAGCAGACCTCCACTCATAAGCCAGAATGGTGTCCTGTGGCCATACTGATTGCAAAGCCAGCAGGGAAAATATTTCGTTTTTCCTATCTCTGGGGAAGAGGAGGATTGGGAATACGTACTGGGTTAGGATCCAGCATTGTCTGCCACAGAAGACCTGTAGGAACAGGCATGAGAAAACTCAGGACTTCCTTACTGAAAAATTTATCATCCAGTAAAAAAATTTGTTCTTTGGTTAACTCATTCATAAACATATACATAAAAAATATCCATTGCACAGGTGTAGAAGCTGAGGCAAAGGGATGAGATTCGTGTGAGGAGCTTGCAATTGGCCTAGTGAGAGAGGGAAATCGCTTTTAATGCCAACTCTGGCTCAGGTATGGGGGGTTCCACACCTTTTCCCCTAAGTCCCAGTTTTACTTTTGGCTCTTAATTGTGTCTGGAGGCACTGAGGAGGGTGGGGAAGCCGTTCTATGGTCCCTAAGCAGGAGGGGATCTCTAACGGAAGGACCAGAGGCCTTGCTGGCAGAGGAGGCAGCCTGGCCTGCCCTCCTGTCTTGGCCCGACCCTCGCTTTCCCCACCTGTTCCTGCTCAGGTCCCGCTCAGGCTTTGTCTCCTGTTCCTGGCAGGAGCATCTGTCCTTGCCTGGCTCACTGTACCTTTCTGTGGTCCTGGCCCCTAGCTTCCGGCCCGCCAGCCCTTCTGACCTGCTCTTTCCCATTTCAGGTCCCCCGCATTTATTGGGAGCTGTCCACCAAGCGGGTCCTTCTGATGGAGTTTGTGGATGGCGGCCAGGTCAATGACAGAGACTACATGGAGAAGAACAAGATTGATGTCAACGAGGTGAGGTTGAGCTCTCATGGCTGCTGTGCGAGGGACGCCCACCGAGGGCAGGTATGTCCCGGTGAGGTCTCACTGCCTTGAAATGGACCTGTTGACTGAAGAATTACAATGTCGCTGAGCACCAAGCACCCTTCCAGGGCGTCCAGTCCAGTCCTCTGCCTTGTCTCCTAAGGTGGGGGTTGGGAGCACACAGTGGGGTGCAGGCACATGCTGAGGCCCTGGTGGTAGCCCCTGCCTGGACAAGTGATTACCATGTGTCTTCTTGGGCCATCTGCACCCCACGGAGCTGAGCGGCCCCAGAGAACAGTGGTGTGAAATCTGTGGGACTTACTTCTTCTGCCCCCCTGGGGCGTGGGCACAGCTTCTTCCCACTTCCGCCGTCCCCTCTCCCTGCCACTCCCAGGCCTCAAGGGATCAGGCCAGCAGGGGACAGCAGGAGCCAACTGCTTCTACTTCAAAGAGCTATGAGAAAAGTGAGGCTTCTGTCTCCCACCTCCTGCCCTGTTGATCTCAGGGAAAGAAAGCTGGCCAGTGGGGTGGGGACTGTGCCCCATTTTCTTCTTCTTGATTGCCATAGGGTCTTACAGGTACGGGTGGAACTGTGCTTTTTCAACAGCGCCCATCATTTTTGTAGTCCCTCCTATGAGCTGGGTATGTGGGTTCAGAGGGGACCACACATATTTCCCTTCTTTAAGGAGCTCCCCGCCTAGTGTTGCAGTCGGGTACACAGCTAAATCCTTGCCGCCACCCCGCAGCAGCAGGAGGGGGGTGGGGGAGATCCCAGAGAGCGGCAAGGAGGAAGTGCTGGCATCTGCTGTGGGTGGGCTTCCCCAACAGGATGAGTAGGGATCTGCGGGGTAGAGGAGTTGGGGGGGGGGGCAGCGATGGCACTGCAAGGAAGGGGAAGGGAATGGTGAAGTTTGGCAGGGTTTCCAGGGAGAAATAGTGGAGGAATAGGGTGGGCGCAGGTAGTGAAGACCTCCGGCAGGACCCCGGAGGTCCTGGGGAGTCACAAAGGGTGTTGAGGATCGTAATGACGTGATCTAGCACTCTGGGTAGGCGAGAGGAGGGAATGGAGAGAGGTGCGTGCTCTTCCTTTCCCTACTCCAGGCGACATATGAAGATGAGCCTGTGGTCCCAGTGGTGGGATGGCCCAGAGGAGGAAGCCACACCCTGGCTCAGCACATGAGCCAGTAGAATGGTAGGAGAGTGTGTGGTTTGGGAGCCCAGGCCTCCGGGTGTCTGTGTGGCCTCTGTCAATGGGGGCAGTGACAGTACCTCCTCCTACGAAGATTATGAGGACCACACGAGTGCTTAGCATGGTGCCTAGCATGTACTTAGTGCTCTGATTTGGAAGCAAGATTGTTGTTGTTTTCATTCTTTTAAAAAATTTTTTTATTTAAAATTTTTTTATTAAAAAAATTGTTTAATGTTTATTTTTGAGAGAGAGAGAGAGAGAGAGAGAGAGAGCGAGCGAGCATGCAGGGGAGGGGCAGAGAGAAAGGGAGACACAGAATCTGAAGCAGGCTCCAGGCTCTGAGTTGTCAGCACAGAACCCGATGCAGGATTCGAACTTATGAGCCATGAGATCATGACCTGAGCCGAAGTTGGACGCTTAACCACTGAGCCACTCAGGCACCCTGATTGTTGTTTTCATTCTTACCTTTGGGCTCTGCCCTTTTCCTCCTTCTTCCTTTTCTCCTTCTTCCTTTCCTCCTTCCTCCTTTATTTCCTTTTGCCATTAATGTTTATTGAATGCCTAACTCCCTGTGCCGGGCCCTTTTCTCTATTATAAACTTGGGAGGAAGGTCTTAATGTCTTCATTTTGCAGATGAGAAATCAGAGATTCAGAGAGGGGAGGTAACTTTCCCAAGGTCACACAGCTAGTAGAGCTAGGATTGAGACCCAAGTCCCTCTGACTCCACTGTTTTTTAGTCCATAAAAGGAGGGGCTTTTCTGGAAGAGATCTCCCTTTGGGGGCCGGGAAAAGATAAGAAAAGGACTGTTTTTTTTTTTAATTTTTTTTTTAAAGTTTATTTATTTTTGAGACAGAGAGAGACAGAGCATGAACGGGGGAGGGTCAGAGAGAGAGGGAGACACAGAATCGGAAGCAGGCTCCAGGCTCTGAGCCATCAGCCCAGATCCTGACGCGAGGCTCGAACTCACGGACCGCGAGATGGTGACCTGAGCTGAAGTCGGACACCCAACCAACTGAGCCACCCAGGCGCCCCAGCAAAGGACTGTTTTAATTGAGCTCTCCACTTTACAGATGGCAGGGAACTCAGAGGAAGAGCAGGTGTCTTTCCCTAGGTCGCTTGGCCAGTAGCACAGCTTGGGTCTTCTGACTGCTTCTGTCACTGTTGCCTTCTAAGGTGGGCCTGGGGAGGGTATTTGGGTCAAGCTCCCACACAGGAAGGAGGGAGGAGACCTGCTTGCCCATCTCTTCCACTGTTGGTTGGGGTGGGGTGGGTCCTGTGTCTAGCCAGGGATCCTCTGCCCACCAGGACCCTCTAGTACAAAGTCTTTGGCTCTAGTGGGGAGGGGAGGGAGATCGCTTCTGGCTTTTCCCGAACAGCTTTAAAGGGAGCAGGGTCTCTGCCTGCTGACCAGGAAAGATGCCAGAGGCCCATGCCTTCCCTTCCCCCACCAGGTTGCTGGCATTTACTTACTGCCAGCTGCGGTGGGATTTTCATTGCAGCAGCACCCCCAAATCCATTAATCTCTTTGGATACAGTGAGTTCAGGGCTGTAATGGTGTTTTATCAGAGGCAGCTTTGATTTTCAAAGACAGCTGCAAACAAAGATGTGCCCTGCTATAGTTCTTGCTCTCGTGGCTGAGTGCTGTCCTGGGAGGACGGGCAGCTGGGCTGGAGGTGGCCTGCAGGAGCTGGGCAGGGTGATGCCCTCTGAGAGCCTGGGCTCATCTGCCCCTGCCTCTACCCCTCTTTAAATGGCCTTGCAGATAAGGCCAGTGTTCTGTGCAGAGCAGACGCTCAGTGGACGTCCTCTGGATTAGTGGAGAACAAATAAGCCGGCCTCATGCCCTGGGTTAGCCTCTGTGAGGCAGGGCTGGGGTAGAGCGTTGGTGTTTTGTTCTCTGTGGACATGCAGAGTGGGGCGGGCTGATATCAGAGTGATTTGGGGAAAACAACAGCAGTAATAATAATTATAAGCAACTAAGATGTGCCAGGCACGTGACACATGTCGTCTCTACTCCTTACAGCTGTCTTGTCAAGGGTGAGATGAGAGACCATAACCCCATTTATGGATGAGAAAGCTAAAGCTCAGAGAGGTCAAATGACTTGTCCAACCTCACACTGCTAGTGGGGACAGAGCCCAGCCGTTTGAACACAGTTCTGTAGGACATCAAAGTCTTTGCTCCCCCACCTTCTCCCTCCCCCTCTCGGGGATTGGCCTGGGGCTGCGGTGGAACCAGGGCCAGCCGGGTGACGGTGGCATCAGTAACTCCTTGGAGAAGGAGGTGTAGAACTGACTGAGAAGCTCTGTCCGCCACACAGGCACTATCTGAATGCAACCCTTCCCCCTTTAACTCACGTCAGGCACGGTTTTTTCCATTTCATGTAAACATTGTTCCGTTTTTAGAGAGATGAGGAGGAGATAAGCAGTGCGTGAGCAGGGCTGAGCATCACACCTGATGTCTGGTTGATGCTCCAAGTTGGTAGTTGATTATTACCATCATGGGGCGCTATCCTTTCTTCCTTTACCTCCTTATACCATTAGTGTTTACCATCCCTGTGCCAGGCCCTTTCTACATTGTAAACTTAGGAGAGACGGCTTAGTGTGTCTGTATTTGCAGGTGAGGAATCGGGAGACCCAGAGAGGGAAGCTCCCAGATCTGGATGGCACACTTCCCTCGTTTCCACATGGATTTCCCATGTAATCTCCAGCCAGATAAAGATGCAAATTGTTTCTAGCCCTCTGGCAGGCTCCCTCACCCTCACCAGAATTGCCTTTCTGACTCTGTCACCAGAGGTCACTTTCACTCACCGCTGAAGTTCATATACACGGAATCACACAGTGTAGTCTTTTGTCGTCAGTCACCTGTGGGTCTTTTCTGGAAGCTGTGTTCTCTTCCATTGGTCTATTGGTCCATCCTTGTAATAGTACCACACTGTCTTGTTTACTTAATTCCTCAGTCCCCTGCCCCTGGCGTCTGGGGTCTGCGTGATCTGGGAGTGTCTTTGGTATTCTGAGATGTTGTCATTAAATACGTCTCCAGAGAACTCAGGCTGGGCAGTGGGTGGTGGCCCATGTGCTCTACTGTGCTGTCACTGACCATCGGTGATATTGGGAGAAGACCGGGGACAGGCCCTACTTTACAGAAAATAATCTGTTGTGTCTCTTACCGAGCAGCATCAGAGCCACAGGCCGCATGGAACAGTAGTGGGGGTGAAGGTGTGTGTGTGTTTGTGTGCATGTGGTTTGAAGACTCCACGTTCCTGAAGCCTCTTCTAACGGACTTCTGAGGTTCTGAAGTCTCCTGAGGACTGTGGAGCTCCGTGGGCCGGTCCTGGAGTGAAGCCCTCCATAGGACAGCCTGGCTAGGAGTGTTCCTCGGACAGGGAAGTACAAGGGACAGACAGAAGTGATACGGGGCAAACATCTCACTCCGTATCCTGGGCACTAGGGTGTTTAGTGGCGTCTCGGCTGCCACAGGCAGGTTCCTCAGCTTGAAGTTGGGGCTCAGGAAGTGGCTGTAGAAGGAATCGCTTTGCAGGTGGATGGGGATGACTCCAGACCCCCAACCCCTTACCGGGTCAGCCCCGCTCCACTTTGGAGAGGCCCCTCCCCCTGCAGCATCCCAACCTAGCTGAGCCTAGCATGTGACAACCTGAAGACCAGTCTTAGTAGCCAGTATCCGGTAGACTCAGGTAGAGAAACACCAGGTTCGGAGGCAGAAGACCTAAGTCCAAGCTCTAGCTCTGCCAGTGGCTTGCTGTGTGACCTTGGACAAATCACTTCCCCTCTCTGGGCCTCAGTTTTCTTGCGGAAGGCATTGGATTAGCTGGGCTTGAAGGGTACGTTCCGCTTGAGTATTTTACACAGCAGTGATTCCTGGCTTGCTGGGGAGCTAAGACTTCACCCATCTATTTCAGAATCACCAGGGGGAGCTTATTTTACAATACAGACTCCTGCTCCACCCCAGATTTATTCCAGAATCTGGAGTGGAAAGGGTTGCAAGAATCTGCGGTTTAGCAAGCTTCAGGTGGTTCAGATGCTGACGAGAGCCCAGCAGCCACCCGCCACCCGCCACCAGGCCAGCCTCCAGGCACGAGGCAGCCTGCCCAGGTGTGCTCGCTCCACCTGGCGAGCATGAGGCCTTGGGGGGCCAGCAGCCTGCAGGGGCCCTCTTTTGTTTTAGTCTCTGCACCCGGAAACAGCACATTACCGAGGGCCTGACCTGCTGATCATATTTGCCAGTCACATTACGAGCTGGTGACAGTGACTGTCATTGATTTTATTAAAAGTAAAGG
Source organism: Felis catus (assembly GCF_018350175.1). Taxonomy (NCBI): domain Eukaryota; kingdom Metazoa; phylum Chordata; class Mammalia; order Carnivora; family Felidae; genus Felis; species Felis catus. Next base: position 122,414,730 of record NC_058373.1, read on the forward strand.
TCGAGCAGGAGCATGCTTTCCTAGGCTGGATGGAGCCTCCTCAAACCAAAGGACGACTATTGATTGCAGACCTTTTATCGAAGGTTAATTGGATTTCAGTGAGTGTGTGTTTAAGACCCTGCCTGGGCTGAGGCTCAATTGAATTTGTGTGAAATTAGCTGAGAGAAAGGTGACAAAGTTGGGAGGTTGGGGGTGGTGGGGATGGGGCGTGGGGGCCCGGCAAGCAGACGTCTTCTGTCTGCCAGGAGTGGGGGTGGGTGCAGGGATGGGGGGCTTGCGAGAGATGCCTGGGAGCCAGCTGGGGGAAGAGGGCAGGGGGCTCCCAGTGCTCCTTTTGTCGACTTCGATTCAGTCCTCTGTCCTTGGGATGGCCCTCTGGGTATGTTGTGTGGCCCCCAGAGCCTGTCTTTTTGCCTCTCCGGAAAGTAAATCTTGCCTTGAGTCAAAGGTGGCGGGGTGGGTCGGGATCTGGGGTTCAGCTCTCTGAAAGCCTTCCCATAAATCCTCCTTTTTCAAGACCCCCAACTCCTGTTTACAGAGGTGTCAGGGGCCCTCAGTCGCTGAGCCTCTGTGGGCTTGGGGCAGACATCAAGCGCCCCCCTTGCCAGCTTAGGGTCCCTTGTTGTCCTAAGCTCGTTCTCAGTAGCTGTCTGCTCCCCCTCTGGCAGCACAGTCTTGCTCATCTCCTTTTCTCTGCCCTGTTGTTGGGGGCTCTTTGTATGGTTTCTGTTAGTCATTTTAGTGGGGTTGGGGATGGAGTGGCGTCAGTGCGCGGATTCAGTCTGCCACATTTAGCCAGAACCCCGGGCCGTGCTTCTTCCTTCCAGCAGTTTTAAAACCCATCCCCTGTCATGCTGGGAGCCGTGAAAGGGTCTCAGCTGTGTCTTTCGGCAGACGTGTATCACGCACCTACTGTGTGCAGGCACTGCGCCTCGGTGCTGTACCCGAGGTGGGCACAGCGTGTGGGAGAAGGTGGTGCTGGGTGAGGCCTCACTGAGGCTGGGCGCTGTGGTGGGAGGCGCAGAGGGTTTCAAAGTAGCGGCACCCCGGGGTTGTGCCTGGCTCTGCCATTTGTTGGTCAGGTGCCCTTGGGTAAGTTACTTAAACTCTGATTTTCCACCTCTGTGCAGGTGGCGTCACACCGGTACTTACTTCACAGGGTTCTTGTGCAGACTGCAGGCTGTGAAGTTTGTAAAAAAATCATTCATAATTTATGGTATCATTATTCACAGAGGCATGTCTTCCTGAGAATGTTCTTGGCGCCCCTCCTTTCCATCTTCCTCTGTTGTCCTGGGTATGTAGACTTGGGAAATGAGCGGTGGTCATCGACTGAGCAAATGGTGACTCCCCATCTGTGAACGCCAGACTGCAGTTAGTCCCCCAGTTTCCCTGTGGTGAATACCACACTCGTGGACCTCCGGCTCTATGTTAGGAGGTGCTTAGAGGACCAGGGAAGCAAGGCTGAAGAGGCGCCAAGGACCCTACTTACTGAAATCACTAGAAAGAAATCATCTCCTCCCATCGTCCACATACAGAACTCCATAACTTGTCAGACCGAATCTTGAGAAGCATAGGGGATGTTAGGGAGATACAGGTGCATGAGACAGGTTCCTGGAGATTTCTCTCCCCAACAGCAGGGGTGTTAGGAGTGGAGTCGGCCTTCCTGGATTCTGGTACCAGCTCTGCTACTTACGAACCATGCTGCCTTGGTGAAGCCAGTCACCCTTTGGAAGCCCCAGCTGCCTCTTGTAAAGTGGGGTGCAGGAGAATAACCCATAGGATTGTTTGATGATTGAAACATGAAGCGTTGGGTGTAGTACCCACAGCACATGCTCAATAGAAGTTGTTTTTATGCTGGAATTCCAACCCTCAGCCCCCTCTGTGGCACTAGTGGTCAAATAGTTGCCGGAAAGAGGAAACGTGTAGGGAAGAAACCCTTTCCCCATTTCTTCTATTGACACAGGTAAGGTGGAAGGATGTGGAAATATTTCTCTGGAATGCGCTGTGCCCAAGGCAGGGGATGTCAGATGTCGACCGCTCTTCCTTAACTGTGTCTTCAATAGTCCTAGCCCCTAGGACTCAGTCCCTCTGGTTGCTGTGATCATTTGAACCTGTCTGGCTGGGAGACCCTTATTGGCCTTGGGGATACCCCCTGTCCTGGCTCTCAGGTGATGTGTAACCCAGAGAAGCTTTTGCCAGGCTCCAAAATTAGAGTAACTCCCCCAGCTGCCTCTAATTAACCCACTCACCACCTCTGTGGTTGGAGAGGCTCCCCATGTCTTCACATTTAGGGATTTCATCTCAATGTTGGCTCGTCCAAGATGGACCCTCTCCATGGATAGATTTGGCCTCACTGGGCAACAGCAGGTAATCTGAGGTTTAGGGGTCCCCAGGGAGGTTCCCAGGGCAGCGTAAGGGTGGAGAGTAAAATTCTGCAGGCAGTGGTCTGGTCTGGTCTTTCAGGCTCTCAAGAAGCCTGGCCATAAACTGACAGAGAGCAAGGAGAGTTTGAATTATTAACCTCTTTATAGTTAATATTGGGCTACTTACGTGATTATTAATATCCTGCAACACCAGCCTCCTGTTTCTTTGAGAGTTCTTGGCCTTGCTTGTATGACACCCCCAAGAACATAAATAGACGTTCCCTTGGGGGTGGGAATAAATTAATCCTTGCAATTATAGAATAATTAAAGCACTTTCAGCCAATTCAAGTTTTGAGAAAAATCCAAAAATAACTCCTTGATTTAAATATTATTTACTAAATTAATTCTTTACTCAGCCTTTTTATAGATTCCTGTTTTTTTTTTTTTTTTTAACCTCCCCACTGTCAGGGAATAAAGGCATTGAGTAATTACTAAAGTCACTTACATGAATGGACATTCTTTTTACACGGAACAATTAAAAGACTTGTCACTGACTTTTTTTCTAAAAAGAGCTATACTATGGCTTTAGTTAACAGTTTTTTGGTTAGAGAAGCAGTCCGGATTTCCCTCTGAGACTCTTTTCTCCAAATGGAATGCCTTCTTGGATGCTGTGAGGACCTTCAGAGGGTTTTGCTGCAGCCCCTGCCTTTAGGGGCTTCCCTGTGAGTGGAGGAGGAGTATAGCGAGGTGATTGACAGCTTGTTCCCTGGACCCAGACCACCTGGGTTTGGAGCTTGGTTTCACGAACTGCTGGCTGGGTGGCCAAGCTTCTTTCCTTTTTTATGTATTTCTTCCTCCACTTGTCTCCTACAGAGGATGGCTGTGAGTCCATGGAAAGTGCCTGGAATGGTGCCTGGCATAGAGTGTTAGCTGTTACCATTCTAAGAAGATGGCATTTCCTTGTCTTTATGCAAATGCCACTGTCACAGGGCAGGGGGCAGCCTTAGAGGAACTGAACATTTTTGCAAAGGAGACATACACGTGGCCAACTGGTACATGAAAAGGTGCTCAGCATCACTCGTCGTCAGGGAAATGCAAACCCAAACCACAAGGAGATATCGCCTCACACCGGATGGAACGGGCATCGAGAAGCTAAGAGAGCGAAGTGTTTGTTGGTGAGCATGTGGAGGAAAGGGGACGCTTGTATGCTGTTGGTGGGACTGCAGATTGGTGCAGCCACTGTGGAAAACAGTGTGGAGGTTCCTCCAAAAAGTAAAAATAAAATGACCGTATGATTCAGCAGTTCACTTCTGGGTATATATGTGAAGGAAATTAAGTCAGTATCTGGAAGAGATACCTGCATCCCCATGTTCAATGCAGTATTTATATTTGTTTGCTCTTAATCACAAGACATAGCTAAATTATTATGGAAAGGGGATGGGAGAGAGGGTTGTGTGCCCAGCGATGGCCTTAGGTTTCTTCTGGGATCCTCGGTGTCTCTGAGTAAGAGGGGGGCTGGCTGCCATTCTCTGGGCAAAATGGTGCCAAGGAAGTATTTACTGAAACTCTGACAGATGTTAAGAAAAATTACCCAAAATTTGGAAATTAAGGGCAAGAGTGTGCAATGTGTCCTTTCACAGTCCTCCTTGGGTATTGTGCAGGCAGCCCACCGAGGGCTTTTTAATATCTAGAGAAATGTACTTTTGTTTGATTCTGCTGTTGACAATTAATTAGGGGCTCAGACTGAAGTCGTATGTCAACCTGTAGATCTTATCCTATAGAGATATGCAAATAATTTCTGCCCAGGGGAAAAGATAACCTCAAAGGTTACGATTTCCTTACTGCTCTGTAGAGCAATAACCAGTTTTATATCTAATCCAGGAATCTCAGTCTCTTATTCCTGTTTAAGTTCCCATAAATACCCAGTCCCTCGAAATTCTCTGAACCTGCTCTTTTTATGTGCTCCTCTGTTGGCGAGGTGAACAATCTTTGACATGTATTCATCCTATATTCTTATGAGTTATGTTTTTAGCCTTTCGAAAATGAAACTTTGATCAAAGTGATAATGGTTACGTTTTTTTCTCCAAGTCTTAGATCATAAGCTGCCATATCACAGCAAACACATTTGTGTGTCTTCTGTAGTATGAAGCACCTTGAGGTCTATGCAGATCTAGCAGACACATAGTGTATGGTATAGTATATAGTGTGGTATACAAAGTGCTTTCCCAGATGCGGTCACATTTTGACCTTGAATGTCGAGGTTACCCTGGGAGGAAGCAGAGCAGCTGGAATTAGTTCCACTTGACAGCTAGGGGAACTTAGACCCGGACTGAGAAGGCAGGTGACTTGTCCTTGGGTCACCCATGCCATGAGTGGCAGTGCCAAGAGGGCTCCAGAGCAAAGCTGACGGCATAGGCTGGTTTCCCCTCTTGTCTGTCTCTGTTGGTGAAATCTGGTGAAGGTGAACATCAAGAACAACTCCCAGATGCAAAGACACCCAAGGAGGGGCAGCTGGCTGGGGTGTCGAAATGGAGGGGGCCACTTGATGGCTTTGCCTGCATGTGTACGAGCTTCAGTTGGCAGTGCCTCTTGCTCCTCCTGCTCCGGCAGCAGCTCACTCCTCATGGGCAAGGGCTCCCCCGTCCTGAGTCCCCAGATCCCCGGGGGCTATCTTTCAATGTAGTAATAGGGGGCCCAGAGCGATTAGCAATATTTCAGAGAGCTCAGGGGAGATCATACATCTCCCCATGACAGGTCTGCCCAGACTAAATGAAATGTCATTTCTCTGCTTTTGGCTGGAATTCTGTCAGCTCAGTCTGGCTGTACTGCTTATCTTGGGCTGATCAGGAGCCCTGATTGGACCTTATATGCATCCTTGACAAATAAAAATGAATTATTACTTAATAAATGCAATTGGTTTGGCAAATGCATCCTTTCAGAGCATGGCTCCATGGAGCTCCGAAGAGCCTAACAAAAGGGCTTCTCAAAAGGGGACTTGCCGGCTCAGCCGGGACCAACTCCACTGGGCCCGCCTCCGAGGAAACAGTAAATGGTGGCCCTGGGACATCTGACATCTCAGCCTGAGGCTGAGCACCCGACCTGGGGCAAAGTCCTCCAAATGCCAGCAGAGTACCTGGCATTCATTTCCCCCAGCATGACATCGGAGAGGTGTCAGGACTTGAGACAACCTCTTTAACCCCGGTGTCTTCATCTCTTAAAAAATGTAATGGACCCTGGTCTGCCACTCTCCCAGGAGTGTTGAGAGGAGTCAGTAAAAACGGGGCTCCCAGGAGGGGTCACTGGGCTCCAAGCACCCGGATGTTCTCACTTGTGAGTGGCACTACTGTTGTTTCCGTTGTACAGAAGCCGAGAGTATCAGCAACCTGTTTAAGGTCACAGAGTTCACTTGAGAAGTGCAGACGTTGTCATGAGCCTGCGTTACTAGAAGGCTGCGGGGTCACACCTGGCTTGGGTCCTGGCTCCACCCATCTGTAGTCCTTAGCTCTGTATAAGTTGCACCCCGATGAGTCTCAGCTTCTTATCTGCAAAATAGGGATGATAATTGTACCTACATGTAAAGCTGTTATAAGGCTGTCAGCTATTGTAGGGTGATTCTTGATGATTTATTTTGGAGCCAATTACAATTGATTGGGATTCAGAAGAGATGAAGGGGGTTAGGATAAGCATGAAGGCAGGAACCACAGCGTCTCAAAAAAACATAGGCAAGGGTTTTATTCATGTTGAAGGCAGAGTCCTATATTCACATGTTTGGCTTATTTTAGGCAAGTGGATGCTGAGTAGAACCAGTCTATGGTATGTAAATTATACCTCAATAAAGCCATTTAACAAAATAGAGCCAGTGCCTTGCCATCTTAGGAGCTCATAATAGTGAGCTACATGGTCATTAGTCAAATAATGACACAAATAGTGTGCTAGTACCATGAAAGAATAGTACAGAGTTCTATGAGAGTTTATGCCAGGAGAACCTCATCTAGGCTGGGAGGTCAAGGAAGGCATCTCCAGAAAGGTGATGCTGAGCTGGGGTGGGGAGGAAGACAGGGGTGAACCAGGTGAAGGGAGGGAGGTGGGAGGAAGGCTCTTGGCAGACGGACTATCATGTGCAAAGGTCCTGAGGTAGGAAGGTACAGGGTCATTGGAGAAGAGAAAGAGCACAGACGTGACTGTAGTATCGTGGCATGAGATAAGACTGGGGAGGGAGGCTGGGCCTGGTTGTGCAGGGCTTTGTAGGCAAAGGAAAGGAATTGAACCTTCATCTTAAGACCCTACTCCTTGTGTTTCCCACCCGTGGGCCCCAGCTCCTCTCCTCTGGCTAGGACATATTTGCTAGTGACCATGGGGTCCAGCAGGGACTGAGAGAAATGTCAAGGGCAGTGTGTGTCCTGGGGCATCAGCTTTGTGAGTTGAGCCTCTCTTTGTCCTCTGGAAACCCATTGGCAGACCATCTGTGGGCCCAGGTCTGGTGCTATTCAGCAGCTGTTCCCTAGCTGGGAAGAGGCTTTTAGCTTTAATAAAAAGGGAGTAAAGATAAGAAGACCGCCTCGGCATGGAGGGCAGCAGTGACAGGATGATTTAAATGGCCTCTCCAGTGTCATTTCTTCTGTGCAGACATCATAAATCAGATTAGCCCTGGTCTCTGGCGGGGAGGCGCGAAGGGAAAGGGGCCCGAGGGAAAGGGGAGCAGGGCTGTGACTCTGGGTCCTCCCGGGCCTCCAGCCCAGAGCTGGCGGGACAGCTCTAGGGGGTGCCAGGGTAACGTATTCCTGATCCACAGCCCTCTAGACCTGCTTGTTGGAGAAGGGGAAGTTGGGATGGTGTCACAACCACTCCAGCTCTCCAGCTCATCTTTAGCTTTGGTGGGAGAATGAAGATCCTGAGAAGAGAATAGGGAAGAGAAGGATTGGGGAAGAGTGGAGGGCGGGGGTTGGGGGTGGGAGTTACAGCCTTTGGGCATGCTTGAAGCAGTGGTTCTACCTCGTTCTATATTATGGTCACCTTGGGAACTTTAAAAAAGTGCTGATGCCTGGGACCACCTCTAACACTTCTGAGTTCTCGGTGATTCTAATATGTGGCTGAAGTTGAGGATAACTGGATTAGAACTCAGCTTCTGTCTTAAACTCAAGAACTATACAATCACAAGCCATTCGTCCCACCGTGACCACTCAGGCCCACCCAGCACTGCTGGCCTTCCTCTTGAAAGTGACCAGATTGAGGGGCCACTGTCGAAGTCTCTGAGATAGGTATCCGTGTGGTGTAACTCCCACCTGCCTCCCTTCTCTTTCAGATTTCACGCCACCTGGGAAAAATATACAGCGAGATGATCTTTGTCAATGGTTTTGTGCACTGCGACCCCCACCCTGGCAACGTGCTGGTGCGGAAGCACCCGGGCACAGGAAGGGCAGAGATTGTCCTGTTGGACCACGGGCTCTACCAGGTAGAAGAGGCCTTTTTCACCCAGCCAGTCCATGGTCTGGTCCTGGGATCAGAGGTTGCTGATCTCCCGATCGGCCACAGACATGGGAGGCAGATATCCAGGGCAGATGGAGAGGCCCTGCCCTACCCCTAGAGCTGTTGTTCTGTGTAAGTCACATCATACGAGCTCTCTCCGGTTGAATGAGGTTGGTAATGCTTCCTTTATAGGCTGCTGTGGGGAGTAGATGGGGATATGCCTGGGTATGTGCAGGTGCTTTGTCAGCTGTAAAAACCTTGCTTCCCAGGGAAGCCCTGGCCAGCCTACTGGGAAATGAGCTGCCCTTGGATGAGCTGGGAATTCAGGGTAAGGAGGTAACTCAGCCCCAGGAAGGACGTGATGTGTAGTGGGAAAGAGGACCAGGAACTGATAGGGGCTGGATACCCCCAGACTCTGTCCTCTGGAACTTGGGACTCATCTGGGTTCAGGTGAGCCATGGTCTCCTGCCTGGAAGTTGGGAAGTTCACTGTTAGTCCTGGGAACCAGGACCTATCTTGAGTTCATGGCAGATGGTCCTGGGGAGGTTTCCCCAGTGACCTCTTACTCCTCCCCTCAGGGCCTTGATCCCACCTCCCAAAATCTTGGCCTCCTTTGAAAGACTTACTGACATTGGGTACGTTGGTTTGAGGTAGGCCAGCTGCTGTCAGACACAGCCTGGGTAGGTGGAGGTGTCTGAAGGCAGGGGCTGACTGAGGCTCTGCCCCACAGGCTTCCCTGGGGGTGGGCTCATCATCCTCCAGCAGCAGGGGTGGGGGCTCAGAGCAGTATGCGTGGGAGAGTTTTTGGCAGCTGGATGTGGAGCTTCTGCCACATTCCATTGGTCAGAGCTCAGGCAGAGGGCCACATCCAAGTAGGAGGGAGGCGGGGAATATGATTTTAGTGGGCAATTGGTAGCTTCTGGCCCTCAAGACCAAGGCTGGCCAGATAGTAGCTTTGAACTTGGGCCTTCAGGGATGGCTGAACTTTGGGAGAGAAGCAGATGTCATGCCCTAGTTCCCCGGTCTTCCCCTTCACTGTGATCATACCAGCCAGGGTCTAGGTCTTCTGTGGGGAAAGGAGGCTCAGGTCCTGCCACATTGTCCCCACACAGGTGCTCACGGAGGAGTTTCGGCTGGATTACTGCCACCTCTGGCAGTCGCTGATTTGGACTGACATGGAGAGAGTGAAGAAGTACAGCCAGCGCCTGGGAGCCGGGGACCTCTACCCCTTGTTTGCCTGTATGCTGACGGCCCGGTCTTGGGACTCGGTCAACAGGGGCATCAGCCAAGCCCCGGTCACTGCCACTGAGGTGGGTGGTCCCCTCCTGGCCCTGTCTTCTCCTGAATGCAAGGGGTGGGGCCAGGGATGGTCTTTGGACCCCTGCCAACCCAGGGCCTGAGGTTGTGGGCTGGTGGGCTGGTGGGCTGTGGCAATGGGACTGTGGGCAGCACTGGAGATATACTGGAGGAGAAGCCGCAGCCCTGGATGCAAGGAGGGAGAGGAAACGGTGTCTCACTGTATCCCTCCTGGCCTTACCAACCTGGTAGTGTTGACTGTATAACCCAGACTGCTGTGGCTTTTGCTCCAACATGCTCACATGAGATTTCAGGCTTCCACCAAGTTCTCCTCCAAGACTTCTAGAAATCCCCAGGGACTGTCTCATCGATAAGTCTAGTTCCACTTGAGCTGCCTCCTGCTGGGCACGGTCTCCCATTGCAAACTTCCTGTAGGGCTCCCTACTGGGGAGAGCACCTCAGTTCCCCACGCGGCCACTCGTCCCATTGTTCTCCCTGAGTGTGTAGCGAAAACAGCTTTGTAGTTCATTTCTCTGTTGGATCTAGATGAGAGTCCCATGGAATCTGGGCTGAGACTGGTCCTAGGAACCCCTCCTCCCTGTACTCGCTGCCACCTCCCTCCCAGGCTTCTCATTCTCTCATGGAATTGGCTTCTGTCTTCCCAGCTTGCTGGACCCATGCACACTTGCCCATAGCCGTGTGGGGACGGGCTTAGGCTCAGCCGAGGCCCCTGCTCAAGGTTCTGCTTGTGCAGTCAGATAGACCTGGATTCTAGTTGCAGATCCTGCTCTTCCTGGTGGCATGGCCTTGGATGGTTCTCGCCACCTCTTGGAGACTCACAGTCCTCCCTAAGCTGCCTTGTGATGGGGGCCTTTAGGAATGGCTGGATGGAATCTCAGATGTCACCAAAGAGACCACCTCTCCTGTCTCTTGGCTCTGCTTTCCTGCAAATTGACATCATTCCCCCTCAAGCTTGGTGGCAGCGTTGACTGCCAGCTGCCCCAGGCTTGTGTGGCTTTAAAGCTCATTATCTTGGAAGTGAGACCATCTCCTTCCTTTGTTAAATAGGGATGATAATTTCAGGGATGCTTTATTGATAATGCATGTAAAGTGCCTGCCTATAGTTCCTGAAGTTTGTTCATTGAACAAACATTTGTTTTTGATGGAACCTAAACTAGGTGCTGGGGATCCAAAGATGAACAGACAGGCCTTCCATGTAATTTGCACTGTGATTGAGGGAGACAGACAGTAAACAAGTGAACAAACAGGTAAATGGAATAATTGCAGGTTACGGGTACAGGAGGCAACAGGTGGGGTGAGTAATGGGGGTGCTGTAGACTGGGTGCTCAGAGATCTTGCTGGGAGCTGACATCTGAGTTCTGGAGGACAAGAAAAGCAGCAGCCAAGGCAGAGCTTGGAGAAAGCATTCCAGGCAGAGGGCACACGATGCCACAGAGCAGGAGGAGAAAGCGTCAGCATGGTCTGGATTGTGGGGAGGTGGGTGCTGGAATGGGAAGAATTTGGGGTGCTGGGCAGAGAGAGCATCACACGGGGTCTCATAAGCCATGGGAAGAGGTTCGGATTAGTTCTCAGTACAAAGCAAAGCAGGTGTCAAGCAGGAGAAGGATGTGCCCAGAGTTGTTACTTTAAGTACCTCTCTGGACGGGGCAGGATGAGCACAGGGGCAGTCGGTCAGGAGGCTGGAGGTGAGGGGGGCGCAGACCTCACTAGCGGCAGCAGAGCTGGAGGGAAGCAGACGGAGCCAGGGTGTACTTTGGATGGAAGATTGGGAGGCCTTTCTGTCAACTTGGGTGTGGAGAGGAGGCAAAGGGCGGGGAGTCAAAGTTACATGCCAACGTGTTGGGGTCAGACGTAGGGTAGGGGGTGAAGCTACTTCCTGGCATAGGGAAGACTGGGAAGGACATAGTTAGGGGGCAGGAGACAGTAGTTAGAGCATTCAGATGGAGGTGTCATGGGCAGCCAAGCTTGGAGCTCCAAGAACGAGTCCAGGCTCAAAATACAAATTTGAGAGCTCTCAGGGTATACTTGGTATTTAAAGCCTCAGAGATGGGTAAGATTGCATGGCGCACAGTAGGTACTTGGTGTATCATATGTTTTTTTTTTTTTAACTTAAAAATCTTGTTTTTGTTTTTGAGAGAAAGAGCACGAGTGGGGGGAAGGGCAGAGAGAGAGGGAGACACAGAATCCGACACAGGCTCCAGGCCCTGAGCTGTCAGCACAGAGCCCTATGCAGGGCTTGAACTCACGAACCATGAGATTGTGACCTGAGCCAAAGTTGGACTGAGCCACCCAGGTGCTCCTGATATATGTTCTTATGAATTACTCACTTATAAAGACCCAGCATAAATGCTATGTATTAGTCTGCTTGGGTTGGTGTAGTAGAATACCACTGATGAGGTAGCTTGAGCAACAGAAATCTATTTTCTCACAGTTCCAAAGACCAGAAGTCCAAGGTCAAGTTATCATCAGGATTGGTTTCTGGTGTAGCCTCTCTTCCTGGCTTGTAGACAGCTGCCTTCTCGCCGTGACTCACACGGCCCTTCTTCCGTGTGTACACGCTCCTGGCTTCTCTTCCTCTTCTCTGAGGGACATCAGTCCTATAGGGTTAGAATATAAAGTCACACTTCACCCTTATGAAGTCACTTAATTTTGTTGACCTCTTTGAAGGCCTTGTCTCCAAATATAGTCACACTCGGGTTAGGACTTCAACATATTGATTTGGGACACAATTCAGTCCATAGCACCAGCCAGGAAGCTCCTGTTCATCACCTTTGCCAAACATGGCCCCTTAATACTTGTATCACTCACATGCACGCCATCTTAGACTCTGAGAGTGGCTGTTTGTATACTTCTGTGAATTCTCCAGCTAGGTGGTGAGTACCTGGAGGGCAAGAATCCTTTCTTGCACATCTTTTTATAAAGGCCTGCAGTCCTGGAACCACATCTAATAGAGAGGTATTGGTGTAGGTTCTGGAGACATGGAATCCATTTCCTCACTTTGGACGAAAACCCAGAGAGAGAATAAACTTAGCTGCTCCAGACCAGCCCCAGCCCAGTCTCTGAGATGTAAGGGTTCCATTTTTCTGAGTCTTAGTCTTATTGAGAATGAGCATAACCTCCAACATTGTGTCAGGGTAGATGTTTTTCCAACTAAAAGTGGCTTAAACATTTAAGCATTTATTTTCTTCATAACAAGAAGCCTGGAGGTGGGTGGGTCCAGGTTGGTTAACTGAGTAGATCAGCAATTCAGGGCTCTGGGCTAACTCTCGTGGTTCTAAGATGACTGTGGCAGTTACAGGCTTCACATCTTTATACCCTGATTGATGTCCAGAGGTGGGAATTAGGGGCCATTTCTTCTCATATATTGTTCCTTAACAAGAAAACCTTTCCTAGAGGGTTCAAAAGACTCCCCCCTAGGTCAATTGGCCAGAATTGTGTCTCATGTCTATGCCTGAGCCAATCACTTGGCAGAGGCATTCCGCTCAGGGCACACCATGGCTGAGATCAATCAAGATCCCCCACCCTGGGGCTAGGGAGGGGCTGGCCTCCCTGAAGAACATGGCCCCAAGGGGTCAAGTGAATAAAAATGCGGTTCTTTCGAGAAAGGAGAATGAGGAATGGCTGTTGGGTAGGCACCCAACAGAGTCTACTGCAGACACTCACCAACAGGATAGTCCAAGCTTGAAGAGATGCCCCCTAGAGGGAGCCTGCGTGGGTGCAGGTGCTCTGAGAGGGGCTGTCTCCATCCAGGTCACTCCCGACCTTGCTGAGGGGGTCCCTATGGTGAGCAAGGCCTTGATCTGGCCTTAACCCTCGGGCAGGGTGGCCTGTAGCTATGGTGGGAGGCGGTGGGGAGACAGACAGCCCCAGTGTCTGGCTTGGTGTTGAGATGTTCCAGTCTGATAGCTCCTGCCTGAGGGACATTTCGAGTTTCACAGCTACTCAGTTATCAGCAGTGCACATGTATTCCGGAAAGGGCTGAGAGTCCTGCTTTTGCTGCAGAAGGCGGCTGCGTGGGGAAGCCTTTGGCAGCATTGCTGAGCCCCTTGTCATAACTTGGATTAACACCAAGCATCTCCCCGATCCTTATCTCTGCTGTCCCTCTTGGTCAGACTGGGAGGTGGGCCCAGGGGGCCTCAGCATTCCCAGTTTTTAGGTGAGGACCCTGGGTTCTAAGAGATGAAAGGACTTGCCCAGGGTCGGGGTCCCCGCTGTGAGGTGAGAGGAGGCAGATCCTGGTGGTGGTGGTGGCCTGGGCTCTACAAGGATTCCAACCCTGACTCACCACTTACTAGCTGTGGCCCACAGGCAGGTTGCCTAACTTCTCAGTCCTTTGGTTTCCTTTTCTCAAACGCGGGTGATACATTTACCTGATAGGGTCATTGTGAGAATTAAATGAGCTAATACCTGCAGCCATTTTCTCTGGAGATTGAGAAGAGGTCAGAGTGCACCATCATGCTCAGGGCTCTGGCTGGGGGCAGGTGTTTGTGCAGAGCCCTGCAGAGTTCAGGGGCAGGGAAAGAAGCCAGACCTCACACTCAGACACCAGCATAGGGTAAGCCCTGGCTCCTGCTCTTTGGGCAGCGGGACCTCAAGCACTGAGTGGGCGGCGGGGCTCTGGGTGTGTCTGGTGGGGCACAGAGTCAGGCAAGGGATAGAGCTAGACTTTGGAGTTGGGTTGGGGTCAGGAGCTGAGGTCTATGAACTGCACCAGCCTGGGCTTGGCTGAAGGGATGGGGGACATGACTCAGCTGGCACCAGCTTCCAGGGCTCCTTCCAGGCCTGTCATCAAATTGGTGGCCAGAGAGAAAAGCCTTGGTTCACCTCACATGGGTGAACCCTTGGGCCAAGAGGCTAGCTAACTCCAGCCTCATCAAATGGCTGATGAGGAAGTAGACTTCCTGCCCCAGTCAGTACTGGCTCGTGGGCTCGGAGGATCAGTATTGGTGACCTTGGGGAGCCAAGAATGGCAGAGGTCCTGTCGATGTGCTCCTGTACTGCGTCCAGTGCTAGGCCAGAAGTTGGGGTGAGACGTCATATCCAGGTTTGTCAGACTACAAAGCCCCGTGTTAAGCTTCCTTCTGGGGAGCTCCCTAGTGGCACCGAGGCAGCCATATGCTAGAAGATCCCTTCTGGAGCCTCCTTGCAGCCCCTCAGCCATAGGCACCTACCACCCTGAGCCCCACTTCCCACACCAACTCTCCATGTCTGTCTCCCTGTTGCTGCTTCAGGACTCGGAGATCCGCAACAATGCCGCCAACTACCTCCCCGAGATCAGCCAGCTCCTCAACCACGTCCCTCGCCAGATGCTGCTCATCTTCAAGACCAATGACTTGCTCCGTGGGATTGAGGCTGCCCTGGGCACCCGTGCCAGTGCCAGCTCCTTCCTCAACATGTCGCGTTGCTGCATCAGAGCGCTGGCCACGTGAGTGTGGGCTCTGGCCTCTCCTTCCCTCCTAGCTCCCTGGCCTGCTCCAGGGGTCTCATTTGCCTCCACTTTCTCCCACCAGTCCCCAAGGCTTTGCCTGAGCTCCCTAGCCTGCACCTGTCCTTGGAGGAAAAGTTAGGGGCAGGAGACAGCTCCAGTGAATTTGCTGATTCCGGGCTGTGTTTTTGGGCGGTCCAGAGAGCCACCTGTACTTTAAAATATGTGGATTTTAGGACCTCACCCTCCTAGTCAGGCTTTCCAGGTAATTTTTTTTTTTAATTTTTTAAAATGTTTTATTTGTTCCTGAGAGAGAGAGAGAGAGAGCGCGTGCGAGCGCATGAGCAGGGGAGGAGCAGAGCAAGAGAGGGACACAGAATCTGAAACAGGCTCCAGGCTCTGAGCTGTCAGCACAGAGCCCAATGTGGGGCTCGAACTCACAAGCCATGAGATCATGACCTGAGCCAAAGTTGGACGCTTAACCAACTGAGCCACCCAGGCACCCCTAGGTGATTCTTACCTTCACTAAAGTTTGAGATGCTTTCTGAGAGTCTCAGTCCCATCCAAGTGTCCCCTGGGCTTGGAATCAGGACACCCTGATGCATGCATCTCATCTCTAACTGGTCCCAGGACCCGTCTCCGCAGGATCGGTTAAGCGGCAAGGCCAATGTTCTTTTCCCTGCACGTGTGGCCCTGACTCAGGGAAGTGTCGCCAGCAGGTTCACTTGGGATATCAAATCTTTTTAGATGCCTCAGTGCCCTTGGAGTATTGGTGAGGGAGGGAAGGTGCTTCCTCAGGGAGGTATTGCTAGAGAAGTGAAGGTTCTAGGCCTTTCTCCCTGAGTGTGCAGATACATGGTAATGGCCATGCTCTGGCTGAATTTTCTCTTCTGAGAGAGGAGGCCTAGACTGGTGTCAACTCCCATCCATCCAGTGCAGGGAATGGGTCATTTTGGCAAATTGATGAAGGGAGTGTTGACCACATACATCATGCAACCATGATCAGATATTGAATTAGATTATAGCAAAATAGACTGCACACAGAAAGGTCTGAGCATGATTTATTCTTTGAGGGTTCTGGGAACCAAGTCTTAAAGGGTCATTATCATAACACCAATTTTTGTCATGTCCTTTTGTTAGTGCAGAAGGGGTTGAGCTGGGTTGAATCCATACTGGCTTCAGCCTCTCAGGGCCACCCGACCTAGTTTCCAGGTGACTCAGTCTCAGAAAGTTTGGGAAAGCTTTTATACTGAATTTGGGGGATTCAGGATTAGCATATATTTACTAACCTTCCAGAAAAAGGGACACATTGGAATGTTCTACCCAGTGGGTCCATTAGATCTTTGATGCCCTGTGAAACCGCTGCTTTTATTACCCCACTTATCTGGAAAGTTCCTTTGGAGTAGTTGAGTCCCTCTGGTCTCTGGGTGGGTGGGCAGTGCTATGATCATGTAACCAGGAGTTACCCGCTAGGGCAGGGGCCTGGTAAGTTGACCAAGTCAGGATCTTCTGTTGTTGTGATACTGAGTGCTTCTTGTCTCTTTATCTCTTGTTCTCTCCTCCCTTCTTGTCTGTCCTGCAGGCACAAGAAGAAGAGTACCTGTTCGTCCTTCAGAAGGGCCCAGATCTCTTTCAGCGAGGCCTTCAACTTATGGCAGATCAACCTTCATGAACTCATTCTGCGTGTGAAGGGGTTGAAGCTGGCCAGCTGGATCTTGGCCTTTCTTTGCTGGCTGTTGCCCACTCCATACTGAGTGGACTTGCTGTCCCCTTTCCCTTTCCAGTGTGATTCTGGTGGGCAAGTTGACTTTTCACTCCACTCCTCTGTCATGTCTCCACCCAGGTGCCCTATTTCTGTCACATGGTGGCCTGGGGCCCCATGATCATTGTCCGTGGCACCACTATACTTCACACCTCTGGAATCCCTCCCCTATGCTGTAGCCCTTGTCTCTGGGCCCGCAAGCTGTCCCCTGCAGTAGGCTTCTCCCCTGACCCAGGGAGATGGCCCACCACTCTAGGTGGGTGCCATGGGGCTGGATGTCACCCTACTTCCGGTAACAACTCCTGTTGTCAGGATGGACCACGAATCCCACTGACTTCCTACATGAATTCCTACATTTAACTTGTGGGCACTCTGATTTTGTTGGAAAAGAGCATTGTTTCTGATCTTGCTGGGAACAGATTCCCTCTCCTTGTCCTGTCACTCCCCAGAGGTGTTGCACCTGAGCAAGGTGGCTCGGCATCCGGGGCATGAGTTCTCTGCTGTCACGGTGACCCCTTTGGTGTTTTATGTACTGTGTTTCAATAAAACCCCTTGAGGGTTGCAGGGAAGGGCTTTGTTGATGGGATTTTTATTCTAGGTTGGGGGTGAGTCCACATTGGCCGTTAGGGAAGAGTGGACCTGGGTGCCTTGTGCCACTGTGTTCTGCTTGGCATCTTGCCCCTGTCATCCTTCCAGCCTTTCCCTGTGTGGCCGCTTCCTGCCGCATGTAGGCTTTTCTTACTTTCCAAGACTCTGACGTTTTGGTCAGAGGAGTTAAGAAGCCCAAGGCCAAGAACTCAGAGGCTCATCTGAAACTTCTGCCTTTGGTTTCTCTGGGCTCTCCACCTGCTTTGTTCTACTCATTGCATCCTGACTTAGCCCTTCGGCTCCTCATTTGACGCCCTCAGTCCTGGAGACTGTAGTGTAAGCCTCAGTCACTGTGGCTAGGGTTCCACTCTGGAGCCTCCTTGTCTCCTGTCTGGACTCCATGCTTCCATCTGTTACCCATGGCCAGGGCTGCCCCACCCCCACTCAGTCATCTGCTCCTGTTTCTGGGTCATCCCCATAGTCCTGCTCTAACTCCAGGTCCCTGAGAGACTCCACATTTGGCAGGTCCTACTATTACCGAGCACCTGTGCTCACCGGCAGTAATTGTGTTTGAGTGTCTTTGATCTTACTTCATCCCATTTACAGGGGCAGAAAACCCCTGAATCCAACTCTCATCTTCTCTTTGTTCATAATACAACAAGCAGGTTTTCCACTGAGCAGAGATGATTTTCAATCCCTTTATTTCCTGAAAGAATTAATTGTTCTTAGTGACCAGTTGGATGCACCCGGGGACCTGGGAGAATAATTTGTAAGATCTGTTATTAATCATGAGGATGCATGCTGCATATTATATTTTATGGTGTCTTTTATAGCCACTGAAGTAAATATATAATGTCCTTTTTGTTCAAGGTAATGGTTACTTCTCACTTTTAGTTTAATGGTTGGCTCCCTCCTGCCCTGGGATCTAAAACATCAGCATGTTGCCAGTGGGCCCAGCACCTAGAACAATTATCCAGGGAGAGTAGAGAATCTGGGAGGGTTTGGGGTATAGGGAAGTTTGAAAATAGGAGGAAAGTTGGCTGATGATTATTGAGTGCCTTCCATGGGGAGAGACCATGCTAGGCTCTTTGTAAATAAATTACATCATTAAATTGTCCTGTCAGCTCTACGAGGGGGAGAAGTCATTAGTCTCATCTTCCAGAGATGGGGACCAAGGTTCAGAGAGGTTGACCTACTTCCCTGAAGTCACAGAGCTGCTAAATGGTGGTCCATTGTGGAACTCCATTCCACAGTGCTATAGTTCTAAATCACACTCACTCTTTGGCCTGTCATATGTGCCTGAATGGAGTCTCAAAAACTTTGATTTCAGAGGGAATTGGATTTTCAGTTGAGATAGGAGAGTCCAGCATGTTCCCTGGGGCCTGAGGCAGAGTGGATCTGGACCACTGCGGCCTGCATGCAGTTCTGACACTGACCACCCAGAGCTAGTGCAGAGTCCAAAGGCTTCAGGGCATAGAGCCTTTGAGACTCATGTCAGGCACAAGCCGCAGGTTTGGAGCTTTGCCGGGCCACATGAACTTCTGACCGGCTGACTACAAATTTGGGTGTCCCCATACCCACCCTCCCACCCCCAAATTCTATAATTTGCTAGAATCACTCACAGATCTCAGGAAAGCAAGATACATGTGATTACAGTTTTATTATAAGGGATACAAATCAGGACCAGCCAAATGAAGGGACATGTAAGGCAAGGTCTAGGAGGATCCTGAGTGAGGAGCTGCCACGGCCTCTCCCCTGGGGTCAGGCATGTTGCCCTCTCAGCGTATCCGTGTGTTCACTGGGCTTCAGTGTGCAGAGTTTTTCTCAGGGTTTCCTTGCATAGACACGATTGAATCATTGATCACATGATTGAACTCCGTCTCCAGCCCTCCTTTCTCCCCACTCCCTGGAGAAAGTGGGCTGATCTCGCCCTCACCCTGGGCCATCTAGTAAAAACCCGGGTGTGATACAAGGGACACACTCTGAAAAGGATACTCCTATCACCGAGGAATTCCAACAGTTACAGTTACCTTCCCAGAAGCCAGGACAAAGACCAGACAGATTATTATATAATAACTACTCTGGTGTCTTCTTGTCCTGTGCCCTTGACCCGAGGTATATCTCTATGGACTGACCGCTGGCCTGTGCTTTCTGCTCGGCCTGGGTGGAGCCATATCTGGAGCCCAGAACTGTAGGAGATCATTCTGTCTCCATCTCTATTCCGTGGTTCAGCGATAGCATGGCTGAGTTTCTATGTAGGACCTTGCTCTGATCCCTTCTCTGGCCTGTGGAACTTGCCGTAAATTGATTTGGGTTTGATGCTTCCCAGTAAAATCCTGTGACCTTTTTTTTCTCCCAGCAGCGACAGTGTGTCAGGAAATCACCAGCTCACTCTGAAGAATGTTTTACCTTTTAACACTTAAATTCTTATTCAGTTTAGGTGTTGGCTTCTTTGATTTCGGCAACATGGATATTTCCTCCTGCTTCCTCTTTTCGGTGGAGTAGAGAGAAATTCCAGCTCTATGGCCATGTGGTCTACATCCTCTCAAGTATGTGCTCAGTTCTTAGCAAGTTCAGAATCCTGGCTTGTAGTACGTGCTAAATAAACATGTAAGTATTTTCTTTTTCAAATTTTTGAGAGAGAGAGAGAGAGAGAAACAGAGAGGGAGACACAAGATCCAAAGCAGGCTCCAACCCCTGAGATGTCAGCACAGGGACTGACATGGGGCTTGAACTTGTAAACCACGAGATCGTGACCTGAGCCGAAGTTGGACACTTAACTGACTGAGCCACCCAGGTGCCCAACATGCAAGTATTTAGAATTTCAGAATACTTTATCTTCAGGGCTCCTGAAATCCATACATTAAAAATACACTACCTGTGTCGCTCATCCCCTGCATAAGGAATATTGCCTTGTCCGATAGCCAGGTTAATTTCCTCAGAGCTCCAAGCCTGCTCCCAGGCCTCCAAGAATGTGAACAGCCAATGAATGACCTCTGAGAGAGCCAAAGTGGTTCCTAGAGGCACCTGAGCAAATCCTTAGAGGCAGGACTCATTGGGAGGTTGAGAATTACCCTCAGTGTAAGCAACTGAGAGAGGGGTAAATGGAGCCGTGCAAGTGACACTTGGGGCTGACGTGGTTTCCAGGTATAGCCATGAGGGCCTAGGGTCTAAAAGTTGGGAACTGGTAAGGGGTCAAGATCTTAGTAGGCAGGACAGACAAGGCCACAGAGAGTGGCATGTTCTTTGCAGCCTGACATTTTGGGACGGTGGTGTGTGTCAGGCTGGGTCAGGAAGGCCTGTATTCAACAAGAGGCCTTGAATGCCAGGTATCCTGGTAGCCACTGCTTGCAGGTAACTGGCCAAAGGGAAACTGCAGGAGGCCCAGTCTCCTCAGCCTTAAATCTATAAACATTTTGGTAAAAGCTCGTTAGTTCAAAAAGGCTATTCTCACCTCCT
Organism: Felis catus; assembly: GCF_018350175.1. Taxonomy (NCBI): domain Eukaryota; kingdom Metazoa; phylum Chordata; class Mammalia; order Carnivora; family Felidae; genus Felis; species Felis catus. Next base: position 122,435,110 of record NC_058373.1, read on the forward strand.
CTCTTCCCTCCTTCCTGTAAAGTAAAGCCTCTTATGAAGCTGCACAGACTGGCTTGGCACTCTCTCCTTTTTTGGAGGAGAGATGAGGTCAGCCCTCAGCAGAGTACATGTTAAACCTTGGGTTAGCTGTGATGTCCATTTTCCTGTGGTGAGTGCCTCCTGGCCTGCTTTCTCTGGAGGCTGCCTCAGCCGTGCCATCAGCCAGGTCACTGTGCCCCTGGCAGGCACTGCTGGGGGCAGAAAACACTCTGCTCAGCTCTGCCTTCAGCTTAACAGTTGCATGGTTCTGTCGATGTTTCTTCCTGTTTTTCTTTTTCCCATATGTGAGAGGCAAGGACAAGCTCTTAAGACTGGTGAAGTGCTAGGTAGGAAGCCCTTGACCTCTGCCTTTTCAGCTCACATGACTTCATCCCCTCTCCCTGCACTTTCATTCTAGAACAGCGTGTCTCAAAATTTTGTGTAACAACCATTAGAACACAGGATTCTGACTCAGTGGGTTTGGGGCCTGAGAGTCTGCATTTCTATCAAGCTCCCAGGGGATCTCTTGCTGCTGGTCCACAGCACACACTTTGAGCTGCAAGGACCTAGATGGTTCTGAAGGTGTGGTTCTGCCCCGGCAGCCGCAGCATAACCTGGGAGCTTACTGGAAACCCAAATTCTCAGCCCCCACCTCAGATTTGCTGAATCAGAAACTCTGGGGCAGGGCTCAGCAATCTGTTTTAATAAGCTCTCCAGGGAATTCTGATGCACATGCTCATGGTTGCAATCTCGGGTCTATAGTTCACAGCCCTACCTGCACACTGGAATCACCAGGAGAGAGCTTTGAATGCCCAAGATTCTGATTGAATTGGCTTGAATGAGGGCCAGACATTTTTTATTGTTTTTTTGTATTGTTTTTATTTAAAAAATTTTTCTTGTTTATTTATTTTTGAAAGAAAAAGTGTGAGCTAAGACAGGGGAGAGAGAGAGAGAGAGAGAGAGAGAGAGAGAGAGGAGCACAGAGGATCCAAAGCGGGCTCTGTGCTGACAGCAGACAGCCTGATGCGGGACTTGAACTCACAAACCTCGAGATCATGACCTGAGCTGAAGTTGAACACTTAACCAACTGAGCCACCCAGATGCCCCTGGTTTTTCTTGGGGTGAGACTAGGATAGGATGAGGGCTCCTGTGTGTGGGCCGTGGTTTCCATAATTTGAACTTTTCCACTAGTATCAATGGAGGGAACACTTGGGCTTTCATATCAGTTTGCCCAGACTTGTGGCCAAAAGGAAAAGAGAAAGGTGGGGCTTAGAAGCTGTCAGAGTAACCTCAAAAATGGAGTCAGACTCTCCCCTAAGAAAATCCAACAAGCCGAGGATAGCCCACCAGAAAGATGGAAGGAGCCTGGGTCTTAGATGAACCCCTGCTAAGGCCCCTTGCTAAGTAGTGAGTGTGGTCATGTGTATTCGTAAGAATAAACATGATAAATATTTGTTGGAGAGATTAATGTGAATGGGGTTCTTTTAGAGTATGGGGAGGCCTTCTTCTGAGTGTTCTTTAATAAAATGCTCCCTACACCCATGCCTTAAGGGTGGTAGTCAGGAGCCCCATGCCAGGTCATGGTGATGCTGACCACTGAGTGGCTTAAAACAACGTACAAGTTCGTTATTTTACACTTCTGGAGGTCAGAAGTCAAAAAGCAGGGCATCAGACAGGCTGCATTCTTTCTGGAAGCTCTAGAGGAGGATTCTTCTCCAATTTCTAGAAGCTGCCTGCATTTCTTGGCTCATGGCTGTATCACGTGTACCTCTTCTTCCTTTGTTGTGGCTTTCTCTGATTCTGACCCTCCTACCTGCCTCTTATAAGTACCTTATAACTACTTAACCACCCCCCAAGGTAATCCAGGAATCTCTCCCCATTCTCAAGTCTTAATCACCCCTGCAAATACTTTTGACCACCATGTAAGGTCACATTTCCAGGTTGCAGAGACTAGAAAGCACACCTCTTGGGGGAGGGGGAAATACTATGCTATCTACCACGCAATTGAATTCTGTGGGTAGGCTTGGGAATCCTAAGGTAGACTTTGTTCTGAGTAGAAGAATTAGTTATCAATAAATGATAAAATATTAGCAATAATAATAGCTAATTTTGAGCCCTGACCATGTGCTGGCCTTGGATTTTATTTCACTTAATTTACATGATAACCCAATGAAGTCTAGGGGCCACTATTATCCCATTAGTACAGGTGAGTAAACTGAGGCACAGAGGGCTTAGGTTGCTTGCTAGAGGCACACAGGCAGTGAATGGTGGAGGCAGGTTCTGAACCAAGGTGGTCTGCGGCCAGAGCTTAGGCTCTCAACCTCTGACTTTCCATTTTCTTCTGTAAGAGTAGACTGTTTCCACCAAGCCTGCTAAGAAGTTGGACCCTCCCTGCCTTCCCACAGCCTCCTCAGTCTGGAGCTGGGGAGGCTCTCGCAGTGGGTTCAGCTGGGCAGGGGCACCCTGTGAACAGCCATCTCTCTGTGGAGGGTAGGCCTATGTGGCCCAGAGCTCACCTGGCCAACAGCGCCTCAAACATCAAGCCCCTTAGGCCACTGTGGACACTGGGATATGCCCCCTTCTAGGGAAATCCTTGTAATGGAAGCTAACAGTGGCAGAGATTGCAGTGTGCTCCACGGAAAGTAGGAATATAGAGGGGGTCTGCTTTTCCTCTCTCTCCCAAGTAGGCAGGGAGAGGTGACAAAAGATGGGGGAGGGGGAAAAACCACGAATGTGGGACATTTATTTTTTTAAATTTATTGAGAAAGAGAGCAAGAGAGACTGTGGGGGAGGGGGGGAGAGAGAATCCCAAGCAGGCTCCACACTGTCAGCACAGAGCCTGGTGCAGGGCTCAATCCCATCAGCTGTGAGATCATGACCTGAGTTGAAATCGAGTCAGATGCTTAACCAACTGAGCTACCCAGGTGCCCCCAACGTGGGCCATTTTAATGAGTTGGTTAGAAGTGACTTCTGACTTGTAACGGTTAATGTCTCTAATAATCTAATGGCAAGATGTGTCCAGAGCAGATCTGGAACTTCTTCCTACCTTTGGCCTGGACCAGCGTCTCTGCCCATACTGGGCCAGGCAGCTGGAAGTAGTCCCATTGCCCTAGTTCTGCTACTAGTGGACAGGTTGCTTTGGTCTTGGAGCTTCTGCTTCCCCTGCTGTGAAATTGCCTGGTTTTCCGTAGGTTGCCCTTCTCAGAGGACTGTGGTGAACGCGAAGAGTTAGTGCTAGTAAAAGCGACAGGGAAAAGCAAACATAGATAAACAGCATGCACATAGACAGTTTATCTACCCAGTAAACCTTGCACTTGAACAGAATTCCCCTTTCCTGCAGGGACACCCATTCCTGCAAATGTGCTGATCCAGGAGCTCTCACAAACCATGGGGGTAGACAGATGGCCACCCCTCTGGATGCAGAGATTGGTTCTGGTAGGGGCTCATGACCCGAAGGACCTTCCTGTAACTTCAGCTAGAGATATGGAGAATGACTACCTTCCCACTGGTTGCTAAGCTCTGGTGGCTATCTTGCCTGCCTCATCCTTTAAACCCCTAGATCAAACCATTCCTGTAGGTCAGATCCATCCTTGATTTTTCAGTCACTTGAGCCAACAAATCTGCCTCCCCTTTTTTGTGTAAGTTGTTTTAAGTTGGGTATCTTATGTTTAACCAAAAGGGTCCATATCATTGCAGCTATTATCTTTAAGGGCCCTGGACTTGTGTTTGGAGGATGTGGAGAGCCTCGAGGAAATCTAAAGGAAAATAATGGACACATCCATAGAAAAAATAGAGATGATTATAGACTGGATGCTGTCCATACAACTGAACAAGAACAGACAGAGTTAAATTACAGTAGGTTTTTTATTGCCATTGTTGAGACAGAGTGAGGGCTACTAGTTGGTTACTTTAAATGCCATTTTCTGGTCAGAATCAACACAGAGACCCATGCCATTCTGGCTGGATGCCATTTGTGTGGATGTGCTTTTTATAGTAGTCATGCCTGTTTTCTAATGACCCGTGGGGTTCTCAGAAGCTGGCTCTTTGGCTGAAATAGGCTTGATTTCTCTTATTGATTCTGCTAGTTGCTGTCCACAGGTCACCCCCAGAGAGCTGGCGGGAGCTCTTTCTTTAATCACAGTGTTAGGTTGATAGAGACGTCCCTGGGAGCATTTAAGATAAAGACAGGTGTTCCCTGTAGACCTGAGAGCTGCACAGGCCAGTTCACGGAACTCGAGCTTAACCAGGGACAAGTTTAGGAACGGGACTGTGTGTGTGGAAGCTTCTGTCCCTGCTCCGCTCCCTAATGCCACATGTCTGGCTAAGTGAGATGAGGGCTCACATGAGGATTGTTACCTCTCTCTCTGTCTGGGTTGTGGGATTCCTAAACAGGCTGATCTCAGTGTGTTACAGACACCAGGCTCACCCATCTCCATGGCCTTGCTCTTGTCCACTCTGCCTCCTCTGCTTGTCCTTATATCTAAGTCCCCTTTGCTTTCTGCTCGTGACAGCGTTCAGGCCCTGCTTTGCGTAGGGAGCCTCCCAAGACCACTGGGCCCCTGTGGCTTCTTTCTCCTCCCAGTTCTGACCCTTCTCTCCATTTCCACTATCCACACTCAATTGTCTACTCTCTGTCTTCAGGTCTTGGAGGGGGAAGAGCACTTCTTCGTCTCATGTGTGACAGTGGAGGCCATAGCAGGCCCTTTACTGGTCACTGTGTGGCCACCTACACATGCCTCAGTTCATGCGTATTGCATGTATTCCCTCAACACCTATTTATTGGGGAGGGAAGGGGAGAGACTATATGCGACCTGTGGTCTCTCTGACAAAAGGAGATGGCCTTGGGTAAGGAGGGAGGCTATTGCTGGTGGAGGCAGTGGTGAGCTGGGAGTCTGTGGCCTGGGTGGAGAAAGGGATTTAAACAACTCATGGGGACGAGTGCTGCCAGTCGGCAGCTCCACCTGAAAGCAAGATTTGTTGAGACTATCTCTAGGTTCTCTTTTGGGCTATTATTTCTCCAGATTTCATCTTGACCAAAGGGCCCACTGTCTCACTGGATGGTGCCACCCATAGTCGCCCAGGTCGAGAGCCAGGCATCAGCCTGTACCCCTCCTTGACCTTCAGAGCAACCCCTCCCCCAATGTTCAGCAACTCTTCTCTACCTCCTTACCACCACCATCCTGGTCTGGATCTGGTCCCCTCCCTGTCCTCCAAGTCTCCCATCTTGTCCCACCAAACTGGCTCCTGTCCAATTCACCTAAGGCCAAAATGTCTATAGTCACGTTGCCAAAAACCCATTTGCCTAAGGATTGGTTCTCTCCAGAGACAAGTTTATCTCAAATTGTTCTTGAATGTTTACAGATCCATTTGACCTTCCTATTATTTCCTGCCTTTTTTTTTTTCATTTGTAAGATTAAAAAATTTTTTAACTTTATTTTGGGAGAGAGAATGAGCAGAGAGAGAATGAGAGAGAGAATCCCAAACAGGCTCTTCCCTGTCAGCACAGGGCCTGACTCGGGGCTCAAAGTTACAAACTGTGAGATCATAAACAGCCAAAATCAAGAGTTGGACACTTAACTGAGCCACCCCGGTTCCCCCCTTTTTAAGATTTTTAAAATCAGTTCACTTAAGAGCATTTGACTTAATTTTGTATTTCTTATATATATATATATATATATATATATATATATATATATATATATAATTTATATATATATATGATTTATTGTCATATTGGTCTCCATACATATATATACATATATATACATATACATATATATATATACATATACATGATATATATGATATATATACATATATATATGTATATGATTTATTGTCATATTGGTTTCCATACAACACCCAGTGCTCATCCCAACAGGTGCCCTCCTCAATGCATTATACAGGCAACTTTTTTTTTTTTTAATTTTTTTTTCAACGTTTATTTATTTTTGGGACAGAGAGAGACAGAGCATGAACGGGGGAGGGGCAGAGAGAGAGGGAGACACAGAATCGGAAACAGGCTCCAGGCTCTGAGCCATCAGCCCAGAGCCTGACGCGGGGCTCGAACTCCCGGACCGCGAGATCGTGACCTGGCTGAAGTCGGACGCTTAACCGACTGCGCCACCCAGGCGCCCCAATACAGGCAACTTTTTAAAAAATGTTTATTTTTGAGAAAACGTAAGTGAGAGAGGGGGACAGAGGATCTGAGGCAGGCTCCATGCTGACAGCAGTGAACCTGATGGGGGCTTGAACTCACGAACCAGGAGATCATGACTTGAGCCCAAGTCAGATGTTTAACTGATTGAGTCACCCAGATGCCCCAGGCAGCTTTTTTTGTCCTGTCTGTGTCTGTCTGTCTGTCTATCTATCTATAATGTATCATCTATCTATTGAGAGGGAGGGACTGTGTGAGTGGTGGAGGGGCAGAAGTAGAAAGAGAGAGAGTATCTTAAGCAAGTCCCATGCTCAGCCCTGAGCCTGATGAGGCAGAGTTGGGGGAAGGAGGGGAGATCAGTCCCACGACCCTGGGATCACGATGTGAACCGAAATCAAGAGTCAGATGCTCAACCAACTGAGCCACCCAGGAGACCCAGGAAGCTTTTTAGAATGATCATTTCGTGTTCTTCTAGCTGTCTTTTTTCTAGGTCACCTCCTTTCATTGACTTTAAAGATAACCAATATTTCTGGGGGTCCCTGGGTGGCTCAGTCAGTTAAGTGTCTCTTAATTTTAGCTCAGGTCATGATCTCATTGTTTGTGAGTTTGGCCCTGCATCGGGCTCCGTGCTGACAATGTGGAGCTTGGTTGGGGTTCTCATTCTCCCTCTCTTCTGCCTGCCCCACCCCTGCCATTCTCTCTCTCTCTCTCAAAATAAATAAACCTAAAAAAAGTTAAACATAAACAATATTTAGCCATTTTGTCTAAAAGACACTTGTACTCAAAAGATAGTTGTCCTAGCAAGAAATATTCAAGGCTCTAGTTACAATCAGTCATTATGTACTGTGTCATCTTGATCCCTTACCTAAGGGTACATTAATTTCAGGTGGAAAATGGTGGATACTCATGTTCAGTTTTGTGTGATGCCTATTACTTTATGAATTCGGGACCTTGAAAAAGGATGATTCTTATGCGCAACGCAACAGGCTTGCCAATGACTGGTGTATAACACACTGAGCTTGTGTGTACTGAGTGAGGGAGTGAGATTCTGAGGCAGGGTCCTAGTACCACCACTCATAGCAGATTATCTCACGATTGAACCGTGTCAGCCATCAGGATGGAGATATTTGCCTGAAATTTTAAAGAATTAGATGGAATGAAATAGACTGCCGTTGGTAAAACTAATGAGCTTCTGACCTAGGCAAGTACACTGGATTTGTCTGGGGTTCGAAAACAGGTATGGCAATACAGCATGGTGTTGCCAACCCCTACCATGGCCAGCGCAAACTCTGAAGTGATCACTGCATCCTTTTGGTTTGAGCTGGGATGTGATTCTAGAACCCTTCTTAGCACAGCATACCAGTCAACTGCTACTGATGGAACAGTGTTGGCAAATGCCCAGTTGCTACTCTTGCTCTCAAAGCTGGATCCTTTCTTTACCTGCGATAGTTTCAGGGCTCTCATTAGCGAACACAGGAGGACAAACAAGTTAACTTCTCCACACTGACAGAACGTTCCTAGCTTTCTGGTGATGGGGAAAGAGACATCTTGGGCTCATTTGGACAGATTGATTTAAAGGCATTGTGATGTCATTCCCTAGCTTAGAGGACTTTATCAACACTGCATGGCGGTGTTTTCTTTTACAGGGAGTTTGATCTTCTGGGGTTTGCAGAGCTATCCTGAGTTTCTGCATTGGAACCCAAAGGATTTCTGAGCAAAACCTGGATCTCCTCTGACCCTGTTCATCTTGGGGAGCTGCAGCAGGGAGCCAGGAGGGATCCTGCAATGGGAATCCAGAGACCTGGAGTGCTGCTGACCAGCTGGTCACTTAGGGCAAATCTCCCCCTCCCCCACCTCTGACTTCTCACTTACATATTAAGGAGGACAGGTTATAATCAGTGGTTCTCAGTGGGGGTGCTACTACCCCTAGGCACTTCATGGAAGTGCTTGGAAACAGTTTTGGTTGTCACAATGACTGGGGGTTGTTACTGGCATTGAGCTGGTGGGGTTGAGGATGCTAGATGTCTTCCTGGGGGCAGCACAGCCTCACTCGACAAAGAATTTTCCTTTGACCTTGTGTGATTTCCAAATGTCCCATAGGATATTCGTGTGATGAAAATCATATTTATAATGAACTGAGTCTACAACCTAACTCAGTTTTACATGTAAAGGTAAAGCATTTTTTTTGCATGATTTTAATACCATTACATTTTCCAGAAATATAATTGACATGAGAATTGAGGGCTGATTGGTTTCTTTAGGAATTATTGTTCACCTGCATTGGACCTGCATTTGAATGGTCATTACAACTCACCTGTATCGATCTGACTTTGAAAAAATCATATATATAATTATGTAGGTAGATTATAGTTTCTATGGATTTCATTTCAGATGGGAAGGGGCAATACAAAATATTTGTTGTAAAAACGCTGTGTTAGGTCTGACTGGGCTAAAAACCATTGTTCTAAAGATTCCCCCAAAGATCCTTCTTTAGCTCTAACACCCTCTGGGGCTGTGAGAGTTGAAAAGAAATTCACATGGCATGAAAAATGGAAAACATGCAGCAGTAGAAATGGATCAAGGCAAATTAATGTCCCCAAATTAAGCAGAGTCCATAGCAGAGCGTGCCCACAGCTCTGTAAACTTGGTATTGTAGCATAGGCCTTGATTTTGGATTCTGCATCCAAATGGGATTCAAGATCAGAACCCCTTAGTTACGTAGCTGCGTGAATCTTTTATTACTGGCAAGGGGGCCAACTCAGCCTGCACCATACTGTACACGGAAGCTTCAGTCACAGCGCCTTTCTATCTGAAATCCTTCTACCAGCCCTGTTTTCATGATGTAATTTTAGTAGAATTAAACCTGAACAGCCCAAAATCATATAATTAATTACATTCAGCTTCAATTACAATTACTAATTGATCAAAGCCTGCTAGCACAACACTTTCATTATTTGGCACACAATTATTGAGCGCCTACTTTGCGCTAGGAATAAAGTAGGAAATGGTCAATTTCTCCTGAGGTGGGAGGATGGGGTGGGGGCTAGGGTTGTCATGAAAGGCCCCCTAGGGACATGGGGTAGGGCAAAGGGGTAGGTGGGTAAGTCCTGCTGGCCTAGTAGTTCACTTATGAATGTTTATATGCTAAAAACCTTACATGTGCCACACTCGGGGATCAGACAGGCTCGTTTGATGCAGGTGACACATATTCTATCGTAGGTATCTCTGGTTTTTTTCTTTGTCAAATAATAATTAGTTAAGAAATTAATAGATGCTATGAACATCTGCCCCCTAAGGTACTCTTAATCATGGCACTGGTCTTTCCATTCATAACCCTCTCCTCTCTCTCTCTCTCTCTCTCTCTCTTTCTCTTTCTCTCTCTCTCTCTCTCTCGGCTCTTTTCTGTCTGTCACAGAAGGCCTTCCTACGGGAACCTCGCTATGCATTCTTGTTAAATGCAGAGTCTGATTTAGTAGGTGGCCACATGTGTCCTCTGACCTCACACCCCTCTGGAATCTTGAGACATAAAATAGCAAGGAAGAGGGTTTAGGACTCCAGTCTGGGACCCAGTGATAACTCAGCTTTTATAATTTTTTCTTGGCCATCTCCCCTCTTACCAGACTGGAATTTTTTTTTTTTTTTTTTATTTAGTCGGGGTTGGGTTGGAGAAAGTGGCAGAGAGCATAGAAGGGTGGGGGAGTCTTGTTCTTACTCTGAATATTTCTCCCAGATCCTTCGCTTAAGTTTTGAGTCTATTACATTCCCTGAGGGAAGATCCAAATAGCTCGCTGTTTGAAATCAAATGCCAGGAAGAGATTCCCTCCCCAACCACCCCTTCTGGAAGCCTTAACTTTTCCCAGGCATTCAGCGGAGAGAAGCCTGGTGGCCCCGAGATGGTGACCCTGGGGAGGAGGAAGGTGGACAGGAAATGGGGAAGGGGAGGATCCCATCACTGAAGAGTGCAGATATCTTAATCTGCCACAACTCTGCCACGTTTTCCATTTGCTAAAACATCCATAATATACTTCTAATTTTTTTCTCTTTTGGCTTGCTGGGCCCTCCAACTGTCAAAGGGTGCCTGTCCCTTCCTGTGCCCCTTCTTCTCCCCCAGACGCCATGCCGCAGGCTCATCCTAGCTCATAGCAGAGCCTTGTGCCGGTGAAGCAGGGGTGTGCAAGATCTCTCAGTGGGAAATCATGTCTGCTTTGTTTGTTTATGGTGGTTTTGAAGTTTTAGGCAATTCTCTGCCTTCCAGTTATGCCGGGCGTGTGTTTCTGTGTAGCTTGAATTTCTTGTTTTCTATTGTTTCTAGAGGAAATCTGGGGGTGGGGTGGGGTGGGCGGGACACAGATAAGGGCACACATCCTCTGGCAGGTGGGGGTGAAGGGGATAGGAGGCGAAGGGGCCATTTAATATCCTGCCAGATGGAAGGTGTTTCACAAAGTTTATTTGCATGGAATTTGGGACACAGAGCTGGATTAAAATTCTGGGTCTGCCTTCTATTACTATTATTATATTACTATTATTATCATTACTATTACTAGTATTCACTCACTATCTCAAGCTCATCCTTGACAAGCATACACTCTGATGAGCATGACTTAAGGAGGCCTGATATATTTTTTAAAGTTTTTATTTAAATTCCAGTTAGTTAACATACAGTGTAATATTAGTTTCATGTGTACAATATAGTGATTCAACATGTACATACATCACCCAGTGCTCGTCACAAGTGCTCCCCTTAATCCCCATCACCTATTTCACCCATCCCTCCTACCCCTTCCGGTAACTTTGTTCTTTGTAGTTAAGAGTCTGTTTCTCGGTTTGAAGGAAGCCTTATATTTCAATATTAAACATTTTCCCTTTAATTTTCTTAGGTGGTAGCAGTAATAAGTTTCCAGTTTTGGTTTCAAATCCTGATTAAATTCCTAGTCTACTGCCTTGCAGACAGTGAGTAGGTGCTCAGTAAATAATGAATGATAGTCCATACTTAAAAAAAATTTTTTTTTAATGTTTATTTATTTTTGAGAGAGAGAGAGCGAGTGAGCTGGGGAGGGGCAGAGGGAGGAGACACAGAATCTGAAGCAGGCTCCCAGCTCTGAGCTGTCAGCACAGAGCCCGATGCAGGGCTTGAATCCATGAACCATGAAATCATGACCTGAGCCGAAGTTGGATGCTTAACCGACTGAGCCGCCCAGGCACCCCAATAGTCCATATTTTTTATTATGATCCCAAACTAGTGAGACCATCTTTTAAATTTTGAATGCTCTTTCTCTCTAGCATATGCATTCAGGCACACCCCATTTTTAAACCAAATTCAGCAAGGCTTTGAGTAGATTTAGAATGTATATTAACTTTCTACTCTGTGTAACAAATTACTACAGAGAGAATAAAGATAGCAGACATTTTTTCTCACACTTTCTGTGGCTCAGGAGTCCAGAAGCTTAACTGGATGCTCTGCTTAGGGTCTCACAAGGCCACATTCAAGGCTGGACAGTGTCAGCCTGGCTGTGTTCTTTTTCCAGGCCTGGGGTCCTCTTCCAAGTTCATTCAGGTTGTTGGCGGAATTCAGTTCCTTGTGATTAGAGGATTGAGGCCCTCAGCTCTCACAGGCAGTTTCCACAGGCAGTTCACAACATGTCTGTTTGCTTCTTTAAAGCAGGAAAGTGTCTAACTTCGGGAAGGACTCCGCCCCCTTAAGGGCTCACCTGATTAAGCCAGGCCCACCAGGATAATCTCTATTTGGGTGAGTTCTGAATCAACGATACTGCAAAAATCCTTTAACATGACAGAATTATGAAGTGACATCATATTCACAGTCTCACCCACATCTAAAGGAAGGGGGTTATATAAGACGTGTAGGATTGTGCTGGGGGGTGGGGGAATCTTGGGAGCGATGTTAGAATCAGCCTATGACATCACGTGATTTCCACATGCCTAGGGCAGTCTGGTAGATATTTTTACAAATACTCCAAAATACGTTTACTCCAAAATGCGTTTCTAGGTTGGAGTTGAGATACTTTGGGCCCTGTTGAGGGCAGCCCCTCATAAACACTTTGTGGTGCTTATGAGCACCATAAAGCTGATGGCATTAATAGTTTTTAAATGCCAGGTGCCGCGCAGAGGAGAGCTGGGGTGTGGATCTGTGCATTCCCACTCTGGGGCTTGTTCGCTTAACTGCCGTGTCCTAAACAGAGTTTAGATAGATATGCACTGACAAACGAATGCATGATAAATGATTTGAAATGACGATCGTGATGGCAAATTTTATGCCGGGCTTGATTCGTCTTCCTCTCTCTCTCCTGCTCTCCGCGCCCCTTCCCCCGCCCGCTCTGTGACATAAATGCTTTGTTACTCAAGGCCACAGTAACAGGATGCTAGGTAAACAGTACACCCCCACCCCCACCCCCCTTTCTTTTCAAGACGTGAAAAGGGAACAGAGCGTTAGGGGAGGAGGCTGTCGCGGTGTCTCAGGGGGCTGGCGGTCCTGTGTGGTGGCCGTGAGGTCGTGCGGACGCCTGGCCCAGTCCCTGGCCGGCGATCGTGATCGGCAGTCACGGTCACCCAGGTTGCTCGTGTCTCCGAGGGGACGCTCCGCGCTGCTCTGACCGCGAGCGGTTAGGTGTCGCCCGCGCCTCTTTCTGGGGGCTAGGATGTCCCTGGCCCAGCGCGTGTCCGGAGTAGACAGTGGGACCCTCCGTAGCCCCTGCAGAAACGAGGCTGAGGCACAGAAGACGGGAGGTCAGCCAGCCGGGGCTCCGCACTGCCTCCCTGCCCTTCCCACGCCACCGTCTCCCCTCAAACCAGGGCTCGGCTTCTGACCTCCCCGAAGCCGCTAGAGACCCCATCTGTTGGGCTTTCCTGCCCGCCCCCTCGCGGTGAGTGACTGCAGCACTGTGCCTGCTCGCCAGGGGTCGCAAAGTCCCGGCTCCAGGGGTCAGGTGGGTTCCATCTCTGTGCAGCTACTCTGGGAATTTGTACACATACACATAGTGTTTGCATATGAAACCAATAGAAATATATATATTTTTTTGCTTCTGTAAAGAACTACGAGCTCTCCTATTTTTGGTAGAAACATGCAGCTCTTTTATTTATTTCTTCTGAGCACACTCAAGAACTAGCCCTTTCTCAAATTCATTGCAGGTGGTTTAGATAGAGCTAACCACCCCCCACCCCCCACCCCCATACACACGAGTCTGCGCACAACCCAGCCCTCATCAACTGGGTCATCTCGTTCCTCTGACCATATTCATTGGGTAAGACATGGTTGGATGAGCTGTGCCGGACCAGTCGGAGTGCTCCCTGAGACTTTCCTCCTCCCAATTTCTGGGGAGAGAAGTTCTTCCTTCTGAGGCCAAGCTGGACCCTGACTGCTGACAGCTATTCCTATCCCTAGAGAAATCTTGTCTGAGAAACGGAAATGCAGGCAGAGCACTAGTGATATCAGTTGAGCTCCTGGATACCACTATGCCTGAAGCCTTTGCAGCTTCACTTTGTGAGTATATATAAAAATACCACCCCGCCTCCCTTTTTGGCTTAAGTTGGGATCAGCTGGTATTCTGTCACTTGTGACTGAAAAGTTCTTATATAGGAACCAACATTCTGGAAAGTTCTACCACGTGCCAGGCACTGGGCTTTAAATACTTACCGGTTTTACTCTTTTGTTTAAGGACCTTGCATGGTAAGCATGATTAGTCTTACATCAGCCTTACAAGCTTGGAGAGGGACAGAACAGTTAAGTAATTTTCTCATGACCATACAGCAGGTGGCAGAGCAGATACCCTGTGCTTTCTGCCCTGAACTCCTATGATACTTATCATCTTTGCTATTCCTTGATATTTGGGACATACTACCTGATAGCATTACTTCACTTCTCCGTAAACCTATATCTGACTAAACTGTCTAAATTGTAAGATCCTTGATGGCAAGGATCATGACCTATGCTCTGTTTGCTGACCCCGGTGTTATCACCACTATACGAGCCAATAGCACCTACCGTTGGGTGAGGTACCTCATAAATCTTGAACAAACTCTTATTGAACTCATGACATGTCCACAGCCCTTCACTAAAGCCTTGTCATAATCCAAGTCATGGAAGAGGAGACATGGAATGTGCAGTTGCACTTTCTGAGCTAAACAGATTCTGTGATCACTATAACCGATTTTCCCCAGGAGTTGACCCCCATGAGTCTCTATCTGATTCATTCATTCAATATCCATCCATTCTTATTTTTAACAAACTTTTTTATGAACACTTATATACCAGTCATAAGATTCAGGATACTGAGTGAATAAGACATGACTCCTGTCCTCAAGGATCTTAATTGTAATTGCCTTTTAATTACCCTGAAGCACACTTCGATGGTTCATCACTGGGACTTAAGCATTATCCAGGAGGAAAAACAGCAGCCCCTATAGTGGACTTCATCAGCTAACTAAGCCCTACGTCAACTAACAGAGCTGCCACAATGCACAATTCCAGGGGGCACCATTCTCATACACTAATGACATTTTCAGGAGTTGAGCAGTACACAGCCTATACAGCTGTACATGGCAGCCCTAACCAAACAAGACCCTTTAATGATGCCCCTTTCTGTTCATAGTCACATTGGTAGAGCACTTTTGCAGTTTGTAAGGAATTTTATGTGCATTATGTCAGTTGAACTAAGAAATTATATTTTGGTTCCCATAATGCAGTCTCTCTACCCTTCACCCCGTGGGATTCTCCGTTGGCTCCATGAGCTTCCTGTAGCCCCCTCTCAGCTGGTGACAGCTCAACTGAACTGGTGACAATTACCAAGCACCAAGTCGCATTGCCAGCCCCAGGCTTCCTTCCACCCTACAGCACTTACCTGGAATTAGCTGCGGTCGCAGCTCGGCAGAGGTGACTGTGCTGGTGATTACGAACGTACTTCTTGTTTGTCTTTTCAGCCCCGAAATCCTGTCAGTGAGGAGAAGCGATAATAGCATGTTATTAAGTTCTTTCTGGGTAATGTAATTCAGGAGTCAGGAGGCAGCTTGGTCATTTATGTCTTTGAAAAGCTTAGAATAATTTTCAGTGTCATTATCCCCCATTTTAAAGAGCCAGGCTCCAATAGAAAAATATATACCTGGCCACTCCTATGGGTATATATAGACACACATGTTCTCCTAGGTGTGCCCGTGTGGACATGTGTGTGTGCACATGTGCATACGCACAGATTATGGGCAGGTGTGTGGAGCTATCAACACAAGCTTCAGCTTATTTTTTTCTTTTTAGGTTTTAACTGTATTTTCCTCCTTTTTAGGTTTATGTTTTCTACAATCCAGGCTTTCAGGAATTAAATTTTATTCTTGGCCTCTCCCCGGACGTGTTGTAGAGTCTCCAACATTATTATTTTTACTAATAATTATAATGCCAAAAAGAAGAAGAACCCTAGTAATGAACACGCATCCAAAACGTGCAGCGCCACCCTATGGGGACTACATTTTAGCTGCCCAGGCTTCTCCATAGCTCCCTTTTCCAAGGCCCTAGTTCTTAGTAACCTTCTTAGAGCTGTCGATTCCATCAGAAAAGTCTGTCTGGCAGGCCCCAATTATTTATTGATTTTTCCCTTTGGCCTTGTAGCTGGTGTTACAGGAAAGGTGCCTCTGTCCTATGTGCTTATCTCCCTTGACTATAGACCGTGGAATTTCCAAGCCAGAAGGAACTCGAGGGATTATGTGAGCCAGCCCACTCTTTGCACAATGGGGCAGGGGACAGTCAGAGTGTTCAGTAACCAGGCCAAAGGTCCAAAGAGTTAGTAGCAAAGCCAGGCCAGGAACCCATGCTGGTCCTCTGCCCAGAGCACGTTCTGGTAACGTGTTTCCGCCCTTCAGAAGGCCACATTGCCTCGCTCCATGTATGCTCTTCCTATATTTCGTGGTGAGCACAGAGATGGAGACTGGAGATGGGATCGTCCACCACCTTGGTACAGTCCTGATCAGCTCTCATCAAAGAAGTCATAGTAAAAACACAAAGACTAAAGCCCAGCTTCAGACCCCAGTTTTGCCAAACGACCCCGGGCAAGTCCTTAAACCTTTTGTACTCACTTAGTTATCTGTAAAATTAGGAATAGTAACGGTATTGAACACATTGGGTTGTTGTAATTTAATACATATAGGGTGCCTGACGTGTTTTATGCGTCGGCTGTTACTCTTACCTGTCACCTGCTCTGCAGCATTTTCATCCTGTTCTCACTAAACTCTTCATCTCCAGGTTAGACACTTTGCACAGCTTGTGAGTTCATATCTCCCGTCTGTAGCTTTACCTCCTCCCTCCAAGGTAATTTCATCCACTCCCATGGCTTCTCAAAGCTACATCTCCTGGTTCTGTTTACATGAGTGTCCTCTCGGCTATATATTAGCTTTATTCATTCATTTATTCACGTAGATACTTACAGAGTGCCTGTTATGTGTCAAGCACCATTCTAGGTGCTAGGGATTTAGCAAAGAATAAAATAGCCTGAAATCCTCATTCTCACAGAGCTTACAAACCCTGTTGGGAAGGGAGAGGTTGTGGTGTTGGCGGACAGGGGCTCAAATCTTGTCATGCTGTGATGAGAAAGCAGGAAGAGGGGGTGGGAATTCCTGGAGGGAGGGCAGAAGCGACTAGGTTAAATAAGAAAGGCCTCCTCAATGAGATGGCATTTGAACCCCTAAGAGATGAGGGAGCTGACAGCTTGGACTTCTAGGAGATCATTCCAGGCAGAGGGAACAGCCAGTGCAAAAGCCCTGAGGCTGGCATGTGCTTGGTGGATCTGAGGTACAAGGAGGCTTGTATAGCTGGAGTGGAGAATAGGAAAGGGAAAGCAGTAGCAGTAAGATTGGAGACTTGTTAGCCAGGAGGGCAGATCAAGAAGGGCTTGGTAGGCTATTGTAAGAGCTGGAAGGTACTTAGAGTAATATGGGAATCCAGTGGGGTGTTTTGACTAGAGTGACTGGATGTGACATATGTTTTTTTTTTTTAATCTCTATTTATTTTGGGGAGATAAAGACAGAGCACGAGCGGGGGAGGAAGAGAGAGAGAGAGAGAGTGAGACACAGAATCCGAAGCAGGTTCCAGGCTCTGCTGTCAGCACAGAGCCCAACGCGGGGCTGAAACTCACAAACAGTGAGATCGTGACCTGAGCCGAAGTCAGATGCTTAACCCACTGAGCCACCCAGGTGCCCCATATGTGACTTACGTTTTAGTGGAATAATTTTGGCAGGGATGCTGTGAGTAGTTGGTAGGGGGCAAAAGTGAAAGCAGGGAGATCATTTGGAGGCCACTGCAATAAGCCAGGACCCATGATGGGACTGCAAACATCCTGTTCTGGATAGACCTTTAAAGTAGACCCAGTAGGTTGCCAAGGATTGGATGAGGAGTAATGGGGGAGAGGAATCAAGGAGTCCTGGTTTTTGCCTGGTTTGTGGCCTGGGTGGCTGGTGAGAAGCTGCTGTGCTATTAACTGAGAACAGTGGGAGGCGAAGGTTCTATTTTTTTTTAATGTTTATTTATTTTTGAGGGGGGGGGGGAGGAGCAGAGAGAGAGGGAGCCCAGAACCTGATGTGGGGCTCAAACTCACAAACCATGAGGTCATGACCTGAGTCAAAGTCAGACACTTAACCGACTGAGCCACCCAGGTGCCCCAAAGTTTCTATTTTTTTGTAAGGGAGGAGTTGAGTTTGGTTTGGACATAGTTAGTCTGAGATGACTTTTTTTTTTTTTTTTATAAGGGAAATACCAATCAACGTTTATTTATTTTTGGGACAGAGACAGAGCATGAACGGGGGAGGGGCAGAGAGAGAGGGAGACACAGAATTGGAAACAGGCTCCAGGCTCTGAGCCATCAGCCCAGAGCCTGACGCGGGGCTTGAACTCACGGACCGTGAGATCGTGACCTGGCTGACTGGACGCTTAACTGACTGCACCACCCAGGCGCCCCTGAGATGACTTTTAAACATCAAGTGGTCATTTAGAGTAGGAGAGGTTGGAGCTAGAGATATAAATTTGAGACCCTCAGTGTAGAAATGTTGAAAGTCATGAGCCTGGGCAAGATCATAGATGATTGGGTATTGACCAAGAAGGCATGAGGCCTGAGAGGCCCAAGGCAACCAGATAGTACAGAGCTGGGGAGATGAGATGGAACATACAAAAAGAAGTGTGAGTTAGGAAAAGGAGGACAGTATGAGCTCTGGAGGCCAAGGACAGCAAGTGTCTCAAAGAAGAGGCATGGCCATTTTTGTTAAACGTTGCTAGTAGTATAAATTAAAGAATCAAAGGTTGACAACTGGATTTGGCAACGTGGAGGTCTTTGGTGACCTCGTGTGATTAGGGGCCTGGGGTCCAAGCCTTGAGGTTGCAGCTGTGTGACAGCAAGCTAGTGGCACAATGCACAGAGAAAGCAATCCTCATGGCTTCTTTAAAAGAAAAGTTTATTTAATATTTTTTTAATGTTTATTTATTTTTAAGAGAGAGAGAGAGATAGAGCATGA
This sequence comes from Felis catus, assembly GCF_018350175.1. Taxonomy (NCBI): domain Eukaryota; kingdom Metazoa; phylum Chordata; class Mammalia; order Carnivora; family Felidae; genus Felis; species Felis catus. The sequence goes on from NC_058373.1 coordinate 122,453,780, forward strand.
GTGGGGAAGAGGCAGAGAGAGAGAGAGAGGAAGACACAATCTGAAGCAGGCTTCAGGCTCTGAGCTGTTGGCACAGAGCCCGACGTGGGGCTCAAACTCACAAACTGTGAGATCATGACCTGAGCTGAAGTCAGACGCTTAACCGACTGAGCCATCCAGGTGCCCCTAAAAAAAATGTGTATTTATTTTTGAGAGAGAGAGAGAGCACAAGCAGGGGAGGGATAGAGAGAAAGGGAGACAGAGAATCCCAAGCAGGTTCTGTGCTGTCAGCGCAGAGCCTGATGCGGGGCTTGAACTCACAAACGTTGAGATCATGACCTGAGCCAAAAATCAAGAGTCAGATGCTTAACCAACTAGCCACCCAGGTGCCCCTATCCTCATGGTTTCTAAACACATGGAAAGATGTTCATTGTCACTGAATGAATGAAATGCAAACTAAATTGCACTAAGATACCTTTTCCACCTAAGAGATTAGTCAGAAGACAAAAAGTTTAGTAATACACTGTGTTGCTTAGGCTATGAGAAAAAGTGGCAGTTTCCAACTCTGCCGATAGAAATGCAAATTAGTATAAACACTATGGAAGAGTTTATCAGTCTTCAGGGAATCGGAATGACTTGAGGTATTTCAAGCAGAAAGGGATTTAATAGAGGGACTTAGATGATGGCGTCCACTGGATGGACTAAAAGAACCAAATTTAGGATGATAGGATTATGCAATGATTTTTTTTCTCTTTTTTTGGTCACACTGCCCCAAGCTGCCATCCAGAGACTAGGAAGTCACAGCTAAAGTCACAGCTGCCTTGTAGCCCTGAAGCCAGTGATAGGCTTCCTATTGCAAAACTCACAGTGGCCAAAGCCTATATGTGTTGGCTGCCATCAGAACCAGATCAAGAACAGCTTCTACCCCGTTAGTCTTTTGTGTTTCACTGTGAACACACTTCATTGGCAAAAACTGATTGTTTGGGAAACCAAACCCAACTTCCAGTTGGGAAGAAAATCTGGGAAGTGTAGTTCCTGAGTTTCTAACCCCTGTGTTCTATATCATATCTCCCTGTGGGAGAATTTGGGAGGGCATTGAAAGGGGTGCTGAATGACAGTAGCTAGCATCTCATATGACCCAGCCCTTTGGCTTCCCAGCATCCATATGTACCCTTTTGTCCATATTTAAATTTCCAGAAGCAACAATTCAACAACACGCTTCCATCTAAAAGAAAGCATAGTTACACAAAATAATGCAAACAAGAAGGTAGCCACTCTGTCGTCAGTCACGGTGCCCATCTCTGGCTGAATGTTTTTTTCCCCTTCTAGTTCAGTTACAATCCATCTGATATTCTAAAGACTACGTTATAAGGTCAGCTGCCACTAACACCCCTTATGTAAAATAACAGGGGGAGGAAAGAGGAAGAAAATACTTAACAAAACCAGGAAGAATATATATGCATGTTTACTACATTTTGGTCATTATAACTTCCTGCCTCTGCCATCTATTCCTATTCCTTTTGCCCTCAGCCAGCATTCAGCTATTCAGGGTATTCTCTCTGGTGGAATGATCCAAGCCTGCTTTCCTGAAGGATGTACTCTCTTGGTGATTCTGCCTGTATTTGGTTACTATAGTTTTCCATTAACTTTTCCTAATGGACAAGTAGGCATCCCAAGGAATCCTGTCATTCCAGACATATGCCTCTCAGGTCACCACTGAGTAGCATCAGTCTTATTTTCCCTTGACAATCAAGATCAGTCAGAACTGAATTCCACCAACAACTTCAATGAGGTTAGAAGAGGAGCCTGGGCTCCAGATGAGAATGGAGCCTGCTGACACCTTGATTTTAGCCTTGTGGTACCCTGAGCAGAGAACGTAGCAATGCCATGCCTGACTTCCCACCTGCAGAACTGAGTTAATAAGTAGGTGTTGCTTTAAGTCTCTAAGTTTGTAGTAATTTGTTGCACAGCAATAGAAAACTAATACACGTTCAGAGATCAGAAAGCTACAGGAACCCAATGCTCAAAATTAGTATCATTAATAGTGGGACAACTAGACATTACCTAAGGATGTGATAAGAAGTTCAATGGAAAGTTCACAGCATCACTGTAAACTATTTTGACCAGTGGTGTAAAATCTGAATCAAACCAAGCTTTTAGATTACATGACTGTTTGCATTTGTCAAAATGCAAAGAACTGTAAAGTAAAAAGGATGATGTTTACAATATATAAATTATACCTCAATAAATCTGACCTGAAAAACCTCCAAGCCTTTTGATCTACCTCATTTTACAGGAAATACCAGGGATAACTAAACGACAGCCTAAGGAAATAGATGTATTTAGAATGTGGGACATTCTACATGACAGCAGGCCTGATCTCTTCAAAGAGTCAATGTCATGAGGGGGATTGTTCCAAATAAGACAAGACTTAAGAGGCATAACAAACAAATACAGTGCATGAACCTATTGGATCCTGGTTTCAAAGAAACAACTCTAAAATGTATTTTTAGGACAGTTGTAGAAATTTGAATATGAAGTGAGTTTTAGGTGGTATTAGTGAATTATTGCTACTTTTATTAGGGATATTATTGGTCTTGTTAATTGAAGAACTGTCCCTACTCTTTGGAGATATGTATTTAGGGGTGAACTGTCATGGTCTTTTTAATTTACCATAAAATGATTCAATAATGAGGCAAAAATGACAAAATATTAATGATGGCTGCAACTGGGTGGATAGTACATAGGTAGGTGTTCATTGTATTCTTTTCTTTCCTGCATGTGTGAGACCAGAACTGACATTACATTGAAACAAAGAGCAGGTGAAAGCTCTTCCTGGACCTACCCAGCTGCCCTATCCAGCCTGGAGATCCAAAGTGGGTGATGGATGGACTGCACAATGTGGAGCCTTATAGCCAGTGCAAAAAGTCGTGAATGCTGAAACAGATGCCCCAGCAACTGCCACTGGCAAAAGAACAAGGGCGTTTGCCTCCCTTCAATCTTCCAAATCATGGGTGTGTGATTGATCAGTCTGAATCCAGAACCTTGCTGGCCAGGGGCATTTTACCATGCAGGTAAGGGAGCTGAGCCTTCAGAGCCCTTCACTTGCACAGGCATTGCCCTGGAGAGCCTTAGCATGTTCACGTGGTCAGGTGCTCTTGTGACCATCTTTGCAGAAGTAACATATTCTAACTGCAAATGGCTCAGCCTGCTGTCTATTTCTATTCTGCGTTTCCTTGTGTCACGCTTTCCCTTGGGTTGGCTGGCATTGGAATGGTCATGGGAATTTGGAGGACCCAGCCAGGAAGAAGAGGAACTGGGGTTGCATTTAGTTGGTGTTTAACTGGACATGCTTCTGTGGTTTGCAGTCATTTGCTCGTCATCCTTTTGTGGGAATGGCTTCCATGAACACCCCTGCTGGTCACTGGGCCGGCTCCCCCTGCTTTGGATACCAAGTCATATCCCAATGTGAATGAGTCCTATGCCCAGCATCAGAAATCTTTGGTAGTGGAAGAGGAAAAAAGGTTAAAATGTATGGAGCCAGAAGCTAGTCTGTGTAATATTTCCCACTTAAAGAGATATACAAAATTGCAGGTGGAGAATTTGGTATTCACTGATGCCACATAAAATGGGAACTTTCTCCTATTGGGAACATGTTCAATAACTTAGCTTATACATTGATAAACACACCAGATATTTTTTTTTGATGGGCATTGTGAATCATAGACTTTATCAGAATTCCTATATTTGTAGGGCAAAATCTGTAGTAGTACTAGAAATAGTATGTGTCACATGTTTTATGCATTTCAACTATCAACAACAATGATAAATTTTAACGAGCTGTGCTGAAGGAAAAATTCAATTATCTTTTTATTTATTTTCCAGGAGGTATTATAAAATCTTGTAGTGTGATAAAGCGATCAAAGATCATGTAGCCAAAAAAAAAAAAAAAAAAAAAAAGGAAAAAAACCTATTATAAAGATACGGTGGGTGGTTGAGAGGTTATATTGTTTTTCCCAGATGTTGTGATGTTTGTGTTATTTCAGCTTTTAAGAATTTGTATATATTACTTTTTTCTCACTCTAAATGGGTATGTGTAATTTTGTATTCTTTTACTGAAAGAAGGCCTCCATAGTTGTATAAGCTTTGAATGGAGAATGGCACAGCAGAAAGATAGAATCCTGGTCCCTCTTGACATTTGGGAGCCCATGGCAAATGGATGGCCCACTGCCAGACTCCTTTTATTCAAGGGAGAAATAAATCTCTATCTTGTTTAAGTGACCATTATTTTGGCTTTTCTGTTATGAGCAACCAAACAGAATCTGAGTTGATATGCCCTTTGTCTCAGCAGTTCTATTTCCAGGAATTTATTCTACAGATATACTGGCACATATACACAATGATGTATGGTCAAGGTCATTCATTGCAGCAGAAGATGGGACATAGTCTATATGTCCATCAATGGAGGCTGGTTAGATAAATTATGTGCATCCATACAGTGAGATAGTAAGCATTGTAAATTGGGAGGAAGCTTGTCATATCGATATGAAATTATCTCTATACTGTACTGTGAAGAGAAAAAAATAAGTACAGAACAGTGTGAATGCTTATTTGTGTAAAATATAGTTATACATACATATGTACACACACACACACACACACACACACACACACACACACACACACATATGTATTTATATATAGGCTGCCAGTTCCTGTACAGGCAACTAAGTGGCTGAGGACAGGAGTCAGAGGGAGACTTTTCTCTGTGTTCTTTTTGAATAATCATTGTGAACTTTAATCTATTTTAAAATAAGTAAAATTAAAGCTAGAAAACATTCTTTTTTAAAGTATAATTTGTTGTCAAGTTGGCTAGCATAGTGTGTACAGTGTGCTCTTGGTTTTGGGGGTAGATTCCAGTGATTCACCACTTAATACCTGTATAACAAAACATATTGTTTGTTATAAAAAAACCTCTTTTCAGATTGAAAAAAAATCCTGAAAGTCACCTGTAGATAGTGATGTCATATTCCTGGATTGCTCAGTACAGTCTTGCTTTATGCCTCTTATTCTGGTGTAATTATCAACATTGCCTGACTTCACTTTCAGCGGTGTCCTGGCTTGAATGATTAACTGTCTGGGCAGCTTACAAAGTGCATCACAGCCCACAACAAGTCCAGCCCACTACACTTACCACGGTGAACCCTGAGTAATGTACAGAATTGTGGAATCATTATGCTGTACACCTGAAACAAATATAGTATTGTATGTCAACTATATGGCAACAATAAATATATTAAAAAAATAAAAAAGTAGTCTGGCCCACCCTGTGATGAAACTGATCCCGCTTCTTTGGCTGATGACCAGATGAAGTGGCTGGCTTGAGTTTAGGGGCCTTCGGTGAAGAAAAATGTGGCTTTTTAATAGTGAACAAATGTCAGTCAAGCAGGCAATGATCACACCAAGAGAGATAAAGGCAAGTGGAATACATGGAAGGTACACTAGTTTCACATCCTACTTCATGCCAGTGCTGGGGCATCGCTTAATGGGAGGAATGGTGGGTGAAGCACTGTATTGTTTATCTGATTTTCTTTCTTTTTTTTGCTGTATAATTGCATGCACAAATGTTACATGCATATGTCATGATTCAACTCTGTAGAACTTAACCACAGTGTGTTTGCAACCTGCTTCTATGTCATAGGGTGTGAGCTCTCTGACAGCAGAGAGCATGTGTGTTTTCTCCTTGTGTCCAGCTTATAGTCATACTCACTGAATATTGAATGAATCGATGAACTCTGTACAGACCTATGCTGACATCTGGTGCTCTCTTTTCCGTAGATTCTGGTTGTCAGATTTTGAAGACTATTATCTTTATGAAGACAGGAACTAGATTTACTTGAATCAACATTGGAACCTCACTACAGAACACTGATATAAGTGCTAATTAATATCAGTATATGCCTAGTATATAGTAAGTACTAAAAAATATTAGTTTGATAAATGAATGAATGAATGAATGATCCAGTTTTTCAGCAGTCACCTGAGGACCAGTTTTTATACAGATCACTCCCATCACTGGTGTTATGGAATGAATGTTTGTGTTCCGCCCTGCCTCCCCAATCCCTATGTTGAAGCCCTAACCCCCAAACTGATGTTATTTGGAGCTGGCATCTTTGGGAGTTAATTGGAGTTAGATGAGGTCATGAGGGTAAGGCCCTCATGATGGAATTGGTGGCCTTATCCACCAGAGAGACATCTCTCTCTTTCTCTCCACTTGCACACATCAAGGAAAAGCCACGTGAGGACATAGCAAGTAGGTGGTTATCTGTAAGCCAGAAAGAGTCCTCACCAGGAACCCCATCTGCTGCACCTTGATCTTGAACTTCCCAAGCCTCTAGAACCCTGAGAAATAAAAGTCTATGGCTTAAGATGTTCAGTCTGTGGCATTTTGTATGGCAGCTGAGCAGACTGGAGCAGGTAGACACCCCTGGCCCTGGGAGGGCTCTGGCCTTGGACCAGACAGTTCTCTCACACTGGTGGAGGAAGAGTTCATGGGGGATACAGTGTTTGGATACCTTCTTGAATGAACACAGGGAGCATCTTATAAGCTGTCACAACTTCCTATTGTCTCAGCAAAGTGCCCTTTTGAGCCTGCAGTTTCTTTCGAGCTTCTTTTCCTAGCTGTTGTGTTCATGATGGATGATATTCCCGTGTCAGGGAGTATATTCCCTGGGGATACTAGGTTTTGATATAGTCTAAAAAAAACCTGGAAGAAAGTAAAGTGCTGTAACAATTCCTAAATGCCACATTACTAATAATATAGCGGTCCTGATTATTCACTTGGATTGTGCCATATTCAGAATGGGTTGTGAGTCATGCACTTACCAGTGAACCAACTGCCATGCCATCCTCTCTCTTCCATCAAGAATACATACATATCACGTTCAAGTCACTGTGGTGTGGTTTTAAGAAAGGTCCTGAATTTATTCCAGTTTTCCAAAACCTACCTAATCCATAAATTTTAGTATTTTCACTGCCAGTAGTGAAAATCACCTTACAACTGATGGGGACATTCTAAGATAGGGAATCAACTCTTCCTTTTAGTATTGCCTCCTTCTGCATCCACTTTAAAACTGCATGCTCTTGAAGGATAACACGTCCTTAACTCCCTAGTCACCTCTCTATATAGTGTTGGAGTGGTGTCAGTTGTGTGTGGCTGGGGAGGTAAGGGGTTTGGGGTAAGGCTGCTGGAAAGGGGATGGATGGTACAGAGAAGGGGGCTGAGGGCTCTCAAGTCTCACATTTTGCTTTGGGCCCCAGAACAAAGCTCAGAGGCCAGCATAGGGCCATATGTGATAGTCACCACTTCTCCTTACCTGTGTATCATCAGGCCTCACCATCCTTTGATAATCTATTGGCTCTGGGACACCCATCTTCTAAAGAGATGTTGGTGCCTGGCACACACTTGGCCTCTCTTTTGGTGTCTAGGTCCTGGCTGATCTCTGGCAAAGGGTGAGTGGTTTGGTGATGGGAGGAAACTGAGAGCTTGGGGTTGGATGGACCTGGGCTTGAGTTCCAGTTCTGTCAGTTACTAGTTGTGTGGTCTTGGGCAAGTCACTTGACTTCACTGAACCTCAGTTTCTTTATAAGTAAATGGGGTTTATAATAAAACTTTCCACCTCATACAATTGTTATATTAAAACTGATATAATGCTTAACATGGGTCTTGGCACATAATAAGCCTTTGATAAACGTGAGCTATCATTTTTTCTGTATGTTTGCTTATTCTTCTGATATGTTGAAGATCAGGTATAAAAAGATTTTAGGTGGGATGTTACCCAGTTGTCACTGACCATTTGCTGTTCAGCTTGGGATGAGGTTTGATGCTAGGACAAACCCCAAAATGGGTGGGCAGAGCCTAGTAAGTGTCCATTAGGGGAGGCTTGCCTTTACTGAGTCATTTCCAGATGCACAGAGCACCTGGGAGCACTGAGCTTCTTTGAGGAGTCCTGAACATGCAGGAGTAAAGCAAAAGTTCAATCCTGGGAAGGGTTGTTGGAGTCTAAAGCACAAATTCTAGAAAGGTGGAGTCTGGGTGGTCTCCCCAGAGCAGTCCTTTGGAGGGAGAAAGGAAATGTGGCAGTACCAGGCTACAAGGACAGGGGTATAGGCATCCTACACATCACTGATTGCTGATATAGAGCCTGAAAGCCATCTCTCCTGGACAATGAGCTGCTCAAGTTGAGGACAGTGCTGTGGGAATCTGAGCCTACAGCCTGGAATGGACCAGCCTGAGGCTCTGATTTTAACAAACAATGGGCAGTGAGTTCAGCATTTGGAGGCTTGTCACTAATCATAGGACCTTCACTAGAAAGCGCCTCTCTGGGTTTTGGTTTCCTCACCTGTGTGTTAAGAGGATAGATATTTCCTGAGATACCTTCCATTTCTGCCTTTCTGTGGCTGGGAGATGGTAAAGGAGAAATAAATAGTTTGGTTTTGGTGGACTGCCTTTTTTGCATCTCATTGTGTATGCTCCCTGCCATTCTCTCCTGACCTTGGGCTCATTCTTGCTGCTATCTGATGGACTAGGACTCCAAAATTTACTGTCCTCTCAGTCACCAGTACTGGTTACTGTGAAAAATATCTCATCTGCCTCTCTCTGCCCATGCACAAGGATGAGTTTTGCATTTCTCCTCTTACCTTTCCTTCATGACAATGGTGCCATTAGGTCATTCATTCATTCATTCATTCGCTCACTCATTCATTTATTGGTTCATTCACTAGGTACCAAGCACAGTGCCAAAGGCACAGGAGAGAGCAATGGGCATTGTCTTGTGCTTGTGGAGTGGGCATGATGTCGGAAGAGACGAATCTGGTGACAGGTGTAATGAGAAAGGAGAGGCTCTGTGTGGAGTGGGGGTGGGGAGAGTTGATGGGGAAGGGGGCAGTAAGATCTTTTTGAGGATGGGCCATTTGAGCTGAGACTTAAATGGTAAGTAGAAGTGAGACAAGAGAAGCAGGCATCTGTGTTGGGGAAGGAGAGGAAGGGGCACAGGAGGACGGATGTCAGCTCCAAGAGGGCGGGGACCCTTGACTCTTGTTTGCTGACTCTTGTATCCCAATGCTTTAAATGGTAGGCAATCAACGAATAGTTGCTTAATGGAAGAATAAATTGAGCCACTGGGGTAAAGTCTCTGTGGCGGGAAAGAAGCTGAAAGAAGGTGAGTGTCCCTGCAGTGCTGTCACTCAGAAGCTCAAAGAAGTTACGAGTAGAAGTTGGGGCCAAGTGTGTATGTGTGGGGGGCGCTCATCTAGTTTGGATTCCCTGAGAAGCAGATGCTGAGAGGGGGATTTGGGTGTAGGCAGTCTTTATTTGGGGAGCACAAGTGAGGGAATGGGGTAACTGAGAAGAAAAGGGAAAAGCCAGTAAATAGAGGGGGGGGGGTGATGAATGGGGCACCACTGTGGGCCTGGGAAGAGAGGCTGAATTTTGTGGGGGCCTCAGAGGAGTCTTGTAGGTATTGTCTTCCCAAGGGGGGGTGGTTACTTATCATTGAGTCTTGTTCTCATTGGTTGAGGAGGGTCCCTTGGGCGTTAAATCCCTAACACTGCCTGCTGCCCAGCTCAAGGGCTGAGCAAGCTCTTGTGCTATGGAAGGAAGCCCTGGGGGGGGGAGGGCGCTGCAAGCCCACCCCCACCCCCCAGCTGCAGATGAGCCTGGAGGAGGCTGAGAGGGTCTGGGGTGAGTACCAACTGTGTCTGCTGCAAAGACAAAACGGGGGTTCCAAACGACAGAGGGTGCTGGCTTTGATTACGGTGGTGGCATTGCATGTGGAGGGAAGTAGGTAAATCTGAGGTCCTCTTTGGAGGTGGAAAATGATTAACAGTAAAGGGTCAAAGCTTTTTCTTTCTTCTTGTCTCTCCTCTTTCTTTCCACAAATGCTTATTGTTGTGGTTTGGCTTCCTGGCAAGCGACTCTGAGGCTAAGATTGTGGAGTGGGCTGTTTAAGGAGTGTCCCTGGACCAACACCTGTGGAAAGGAGGGCAGAGATGCAGGAATGGGGCACAGGGAGGACCTCTGATGCCCTCGGCCAACCCCACGTACCCCTTGGAGCTATACCTGCCCTCCGCTGCTGTCCTGGGTGGGGCCCAGAAGCTGCATTGTGTACTGCTGCAGGTGCTGGGATCATAGCAGTGAATGAGAACGGCCATAACAAGGGAGAGGCTGTAACAAATATATATAACGTCAGACAGTGAGAAGGGCAAAGCAGAAAACAAACAGGGTTAGCTGAGTGATGGTAGACCAGGAGGGGGAAGGTGGGGGTGGAGGGGAGGCAAACTTGGGAGAGGCCTGACAGTTTAGAGGCAGGACAGCCCCTCCCTGGAGCAGCCAGCTCCCATCTCTCTGCCTCTGTGTATGGGGTAGGGGCACCACCCCCTCCTATGGGAAATGTGCCCTGGGACCCTCTGCTTTCTTGTTTGTGGGCAACCTGGGGTTTTAGGAGTTGGGGGATGGGGTTCACACTGCGTCTCAATGGTGCTGCTGCCTTCCACCTGGAACAGCTGGCACAGCCTCGGGCCTGATCATTATTAACCCAGGGAGGGGGGTGGATTGGCAGAATGCACGCCTGGGCCCCAGCCAGGGCCGAGATATTGTGTGTGTGTGTGTGTGTGTGTGTGTGTGTGTGTGTGTCCGTCCTCATGCGTGTCCTTGGCCCACCTCACCTGGGCAGGTGCCTGCAGGGAGCCAATCGCCTGCCCCCTATTGGAGGCCAGGGATGGGGAAGGACCCCCAGCCTGCTGCCCTCCCCCGACCCAGGCCCTTGGGTTTGCAGAGGAAGGTCGAGCAGCGCAGCCAGCCGCTGGGGGAGGCCAGGAGCCGGTGTCTGCGCGGTCACGGATCATTAGGGCCGCGCAGGCTGGCGCAGTCTCGGCCTGGGCGAGGGCGGCCAGTCTGCCAGCGGAGGGGCGGCGAGTCCTCCTCGCACACAGCCGACCCCAGGCGGTGTGGCAGCTCCCGGCAGGGGAGGGCGCTGTCCAGGGGGTGCGCAGCTGGGGCTCGGAGGGCGTCAAGGGCCCGAGAGTGCAGCCCAGTCCGGGTCTTGGTCCTGCTGCGGGTTTCCCATAGGAAGCCACCGCCACTGCCCCCTCCCCACACCCCCAAATGGCAACCAGCCCCTCTGTTTCAGATGCCTCGGGTCAGTTCCCTGGTGACCGCAGAAATGAAGCCGTGGGTGACGACTTTTGGAAGACCCAGCACTTGCTCACATTAGCTAATAAAAACAGTACTGACTTGTAAAATAAATGTAGGGAAGACAAAGTTTTTAACTGTTGGTGCAGGTGTGTGTGGTGGTGGGTTGGCTGTTTTGCTGTTGTCCCCCGCAGCCCCGGTGTGAGGGCTTCCTCCTCCTCTTTTCCCTTCTCTGGCTTCCTTGGGGCTGGGCTGGCAGAGGCCAGGGACTTTTTAGCATTGCAGCACTTACCAAATAAAAGTACCAGTTAAATTTGAATTTCAGATAAAGGAACTTTGTGTGTGTGTGTGTGTGTGTGTGTGTGTGTGTGTGTATGTCTCATTCATTATTTGAAACATGCTTATACTAAAATTATTCATTATCTGAAATTTGACAAATTTGTAAAGTGTAAGTATGTCCCAAATAATACATGGGATATACTTATACTAAAAATATGGTCATTTATCTGAAAGTTATCTGAAATTCAAACTTAATTGGAATCCTGGATTTTATCAGGCAACCCTGCTCTGAGAGCCACATCTCCTGTGTCCCACTGTGTCCAGGAAACAAGGAAGGATGGTAGAGCCCTCATCGCACCGTACCTCACCTCACTCCCAATATTGTGAGAGCTTCCCGAGCTGCTTCTGAGGTCAGGCTCTGGCTCAGAAGTGGCTTGTGGGTGTTGAATGAGGAACTAGAAGGCCTGGGCTCTGAGTCCCTGCCCTTTCAACACGGAGTTAGGCACGGTTAGCGTCCCTGAGACCTGCTTCCTCAGCTTTAAGAGGGTGTAATAGCAGATGATCGTGTGGCTGGAAGGTCATCCATTCTAGCACATTCACTCTGTGCATTTTAAGGAGCAGAGGGCAGGGGTCTCAAACTCTGAAGACAATGGGTGCTGTCTGGGTAGGTGGAGGGTAAGTGAAGTAAGAGCGGTTCCTCAAAGAGCATAATCCAGGGAGGGAGGGAGGGAGGGAGGGAGGGGGCAGCTGTGGTCTGGTTCCAGCTGGTAATTGTCACATGGTAAAGTGAGGTCAGATCCTACAATTTTTCTAAACAGCCTAGATATCGGGACTTTTACACAAAAAACGTGATTTGAAAATATTGGCAACCAATTAATATTTTTGGTTAAACATTTTAAACACTGTGTAGTCCTAACAAATGAAACCTAACAGTTGTGCCAGATACTACTCTGAGAGCTTCCTGTATATTAATTTGTCCAGCCACCCTAGGAGGTAGATATTATTACGATCCCCATCTTACAAATGAACACATGGAGGCACAGAGAGACTAAGAGCTGATGCCATATTTGGTCTGAAGGCAGCCAGTTGGTTGTCTTTGAAAAGCAGTCCTTTCTGAGCCTGCGGGCACTAGTTATACTGAGCCATGCTGAGGGCGGCACAGTGGCTAAAAGCCACTTAGGAGTGAGAGAGACGTGGGTTCAAGGCCCAGCCCTTCCTTCTTTCACCGGCTGTGCCATGCTGTGCCGGGAAATGTCTAATAGTGGGCTCTCCAAGGTGTTTGCCCATTTCCATGGTGTAAATACTCCCACCACTTTTGATCTGAAGCTACCAGGGTGCTGGCCATTCCGTTAGCGAGAGAGGCGCACAACTCGCTCTGCTATGCTACTGCTGCTGTGACCTTAGACAAGCTGATTCATATTTGCGGCTTCCTTGCCTGTGACACTGAAATCTGAATGCCCACCTTTCAGCGTGAGAAGTGAAGAAATGATGTGAGTGATGTGCTTTGGCCTCATGCTTGCACACCTAGTACGTGTTTAGCAAAGATTCAATGAATCTTTTTCTTTAGGCTCTTGACTTACAAAAATCCTCCTTCTTCTTCTTCAAGCCCAGGCACCTTCTACGCCTTCCATGATGCCCTCCTGCCTTAAATTGCCCCGGTTAGGTGGGGAGGTTTCTGACTCAGGAGATGGGGGCCCAGGGCATGGGCGCCCCCTTGTGGCAAAGAGCAGCAGTAACTTCTAGGGGGCAGAAGGCTGGCCTGGTTGCAGATGCTAAGACATGTGTGAGGCCTTAGGAAATCTTGCACCTTCTCTGGCCCTAAATTTCTCTGCCTGTAGAATCGCGGTGGTAGTGCTTTTACTGTTCCTGCAGCTGAGGAGCAGATATGTGCCCCCTGAAAGGAAAATGCCTTGAAAGTGAATTCATCACATCTTTTAGCACCAACTCCTCCCGCCTCTGTGTGCTTTCCAGTTTTGTCATCTGTAGAATGGGAATAATAACTGTTGCGATCTCATAGAGTCTTTGTGAGGATTAAATGAGTTAATTAATGTAAATTAAATTAGAATGGACCTGCCACATATTAAACATTACGTATATTAGCTATTCTTAGAAATAAAATATAACATTGTAAATGATATTGAGGGGTGATAAACTGTCAGTTTCCCTTTCAGGAGCCTGAGGGGTTCTTTTGAATAGATTATGCTGGTGTTTCCTCCTTGCTGGATGCTCAGAACCCAAAGCCACTGGGCACCTGAATTTACTTCTTCCTACTCTGCACGCAGAACCCTGTGGGCAAGCGCACACACCTCATACAAGCTGGTTCCTGAGAAGTTGTAGACATAGCAGTGGGCTGGAAACCTGTCTGTGCCTGTGGATGCAGAGTGGAGAGATCTCCATCCTACCTTTCCCTTTTAGCCAAAAATATTTTTTTAAGTTTATTTATTTATTTATTTATTTATTTATTTATTAAAGAAAGTGCACACACATGTGAGGTGGTGAGGGGCAGAGAGAGAAGGAGAGGGAGGGAATCCCAAGCAGGCTTCACACGGTCAGTGCATAGCCCAACATGGGGCTCGAACTCATGAACCATGAGATCATGACCTGAGCCAAAATCGAGAGTTGGATGCTTAACTGACTGAACCACATGGGTGCCCTTAGTGAAAAGTAGTTTTTAAGCCCCAAGGAGGTCCAACGCCTAGACTGCACTGGTTCTGATCTCAGGGGGGACAATATAAATATCATAAAGTCAGGACTGGAGTCAGAAAACCAGACTTTGCCTGAGTGCTCTTGGACAAGTTATTCAGCCACCCTGAGCCTCAGTGTTCTCATCTGTGAAATGGAGGGATTGATCTCTGAATATTCTTTCCATTTCTAGAACACTGTGCGTTCCTTGGTCGTCGTCTTCTCTTGGCTGTGGAGGTCGGTAGGGGTGGAGGAAGTGGGAGATGTCAGGACTCCTTTTTTGGCTCTTGCTCACCCTGGATGCTGGCATCTGACCGGAGTGAATCTGTAAGGGAGAAATTGTTGAGTAATAGGGAGGATCTTAGCCCATTTGTGAGGAGCAGTGTAATGGTGGGTGAGAGCTCATGGAAAGAGAAGGGGGGGTGGTAGTGGAAGCTGAAGAAACTTCTGGTGCATAACTGTGGTGCTCATGCGGGTCATTGGTTCCTTTGTGGTTTGCTCTGCCTCCCTTCCTTTAGGAAACTGGCACTCCCCAATACCTGTGTTTCAGGTGACCAGTCCCTGACCTGCAGTGGGCTTATGACCCAAGCTGGGGAAAGCAAATCCTTTTCAAGGACCAATATGGATGGTGAGGGAGAGAGGGGCAGACTCCTTTCTCTGGCGTCGCTGCCTGTGTGACTGCCTGGACCATCTTTGTTGCCACATGGAGAGAGCCTGCCTGAAAATGGAGCAAACTCAAGGGAAGGCAGAATAGCAGCAGAAGGTCCTAGGGACGTAATTTGAGCTCCTAGATGCAGCCATGCCAAAAGCCAGTCCCACCCTTGCATTTCCCATTTATTTGTACTTAGAAATTCCTCCTTTTTATTATTCCAGTTTGAGTGGGGTTTCTATTGATGACAGTTGACAGAGTCCTGGAAAATGTAATGTCCAATAAATGTAATAGCACTTCAGGATGATATGTTAGATCCTTTCTACTCAAAGTGGTCCATGCACCAGCAGCACGGGCATCCCCTGGAGGCTGAAATGCAGAATCTCAGGCCCATTTCAGATCTAGTGAATCAAGATCCCAGGATTAACAAGATCCCAGGATATTCACATACACATGGAAGTCTGAGAAGCATTACTCTAGACCAGTGGTTCTCTGCCCTAGCTGCATACTAGAAAGTCTCAATACCCTAGCTATACTCCAGGCCAATTGAGTCAGAATCTCTGGGGTCGGGGGGGGCAGACCCTGGCATCAGCATTTTTGGAAGATCCCCTGGTGGTAACAACATACAGTCAATGTTGAGAAGACCTGCTTTGGTGTGATTTGCTTGGTGGGAGCAAAAGGCCTTATGTTTTGTGATTTAGCCTGGAATGGGAACCTGCTTTTGTGGAGGGTACAGCAAAGGGACTCCCTGGTAGTGATGGGGATCCCTTTGGAATGACATGGGAGCTGCCCTTGTCAAGCAGAGGAGCCAGACCGGACTGTACCCCATAGGCACCCCAAGGGGGGTTTACCCAATCTGGGAATACTTTCTTTTTCTGTCACCTCAAAATGTCTTCTTTTCTCTGAATCCATAACCCAGGACTACATGAAAAGCTCTTATGCTTTCAAAAATCCAACGTCCTCCGACACAGGCACTTGAACATAAGTACAACCTGAATCCCAAACTGAACCCAAATATTATTTTTTTATTGAACCGTGAACTACCCCTAAAATATGTTGTGAGTTTTCATTTTCCTTCTTAAAAATCATTGTTGTGGTGAATCAGTTCACTCTGGAACTAATCCAGATGCTTTCTAAAGCCAGTCAACTGGAAGAAAATGGGGATATCAAAATATTCTCTGAATTGAACCTGAGGGAAATTCTTTGCATTGGAGACTTTGCTATGACTGGTCACTGTGGGAATTTGGCCCTGTGGCCTCATCTTTCCAGTGACTAGTTGGATGCTGTGTTCTCCTGCCTTTCCATCTCTCTCTGAGTGAGGACCTTGCCAGGACCTGTGGGGGCACCTGTGACCAATTATGGATAGGTCCAGGTGGCCTCATTAGGATGTTAGCAGGTGGCAGAGGTTGGTGTGCTCAGAAAAATGAGGAAGATGGAGGTATCCTGTTCAGGAGGAGAAGAAGGATGGGCAGGGGCTGCTTTGTGTTTGTTCTTTATGGTCTTAACTGCTGGCAAAGAACCATTTCCTGCCTGGAGCTCTGCTTGGAGCAGGGAGAGGGGTGGGAGTGCTGGGGAGAAAGCTGGAAGCCCTTCTCCTACTCACCTAGTCAGCAGCGCATTAGGATTCTAATCAGGCAGAAATAGCTTCCCGTCAGCTCATTACAAACTCTTAACAAGGTCCCAGCTCCAGGTCGGGGCTGCTTTTCTCCTGCTGGGGACAATGATGAGCAGCTTGTTGGAACCTTTGGTAACTCATTTGTTACAACATGTGATTCACAGCAGCAGGAGGGCTCTAGGGTGGAGGCGGTGGAGGAGGGAACAGGGGAAGAGATGGAGACAGGGGCCGCCTCACAGAAGACAGGAAGGCAAAATTGTCCAATGCTTTAGGGAAGCCAGGCCCACACCCTAATGGACAACTAGAATCTTCTGTGAATCTGGGCCTAGTTATGTGTGAGGTGACAACTGTGTGTGGGAGCAGGTGGCATCATGACCACTTGCTGGCAGAGACAAGGCCAAGTTTTTTACTCAGTGGGGACAGCACTCAGGAGCTCTGCTTTGCATGCCCACATAGCCTGAGGCCAATCCTTGAACTTACTCAGTGATTTGAAAAATATTTGCATGCCATAATTTTCCAGCTCAAAACTATCAAGGGTTCCCAAATTCCCATTGTCTTACATTTAAACTTCTTTATTTGTCTATCAGGACTCTTCCTAAAACAACCCTACACATACTAGTCGTATTTCAAGTTTTTACCCCTATCCAAAATCCTCTGTTGGAAACTCTTGAGGGCCTGATTTCTTCAGTATCTCATAGAAATAGTTAATTTTACCTTATCCCTGGTTTTCCTTCACATTCAAGTTCTCTCCATTCATCAAAGCTTAACCAAAGCATTATATCTTCTATATATCTTTTCATGGTTATGCAAACGTTCACTGGATGCCTACAGCATGGCTTAAAACAGGAATCAGCCAACTACAGTTCGTGGGCCAAATCTGGCCCACTGCCTATTTTTATAAATAAAGTTTCATTGCCACACAAGCCATGTACTGCAGTTACTTATTGTCTGTGGCTCCTTATCTACCATAACAGCAGAGTTGAGTAGCAGAGACTGTATGACCTGCGAAACCTAAAGTATTTACTATCTGCCCCTTTGCAGAAAGTTTGCCTACCCCAGCTTAAACTATAAGACATAGAACACGCTTCCTTAATTTCTTTCGAAAAGCCTCACCAGATTCTTCTGTACTCCTCCTCTCCCTGTCGAGTGCCCACTTCCCATCTTTTCCTGCTCTGAACGTCCATCACGTTTTACTGTTTGTTGCTTGTGATACTTTTCTCTAAAATTTTAAGTAGTCACCTATTGAAGGGCATGTTTTGTGTGATCCTCTAATCTGTAAGAGCTTTGAGGGCAGAACCTGTTCAGACCCACCTCCACAACCCTTCGGTTCTTAACACAAAGATCAGTAAGTGGGGAGAGGACCTTGTTGGTTGAAGTCTGCTGTGGCTCCTGAATGGCCTCCTTGAACTGCCACAAGGGCATCACCAGCTTCTGGAAGGTCTGTGTAGATCATGGCAGCATGGTGACTGCGTTCCCACTGGGCTATGGCCATCTAGTCCCGCCCTTTAACTG
Organism: Felis catus; assembly: GCF_018350175.1. NCBI lineage: Eukaryota > Metazoa > Chordata > Mammalia > Carnivora > Felidae > Felis > Felis catus. The sequence continues at coordinate 122,471,687 of NC_058373.1, forward strand.
GGAGCCAGACCCTACATCCTTAATATTGAGACCAGCATTTCAGGGACGGAGGGATGTTCTGCAACTCTGAGGATGATTTATTGGATGCTACTAATCCTGGCCCATGTCCATCCCTCCTTCCTTTAACTTGAGCCTACATTTTAGGGAATTCTAGGTGTAGGACCATCAATTCCATGGAGATACCCAAGAAAAATAAAGGCTTCCTATCTCTCAATCCTTGTTGTAAAATCACAGTGTAACTGTGGTAGGCAGAATAATGGATCTCCAAGATGCTCATGTTCTAATCCCCAGATTTAATGATGGTATTAAAATTTTTTTTTCTTGCATTTATTTATTTTTGAGAGACAGAGCACAAATGGGGGAGGGCAGAGAGAGAGGAAGTCACAGAATCCAAAGCAGCCTCCAGGCTTGAGCTGTCAGCACAGAGCCTGTTGTGGGGCTTGAACCCACAAACCGTGAGATCATGACCTGAGTTGAAGTCAGACGCTCAACCAACCGAGCCACCCAGGCATCCCTAATGATATTATTTTAAGGTGCCAACGTGAGTCTGAAGCTATGATTAAGGTTAAGAACTTTGAGATGGGAGATGACCTTGGATTATCTGATTGGGTTCAATTCAATCACTTGAGTCCTTAAAAGGAGAATAGGCAGGAGAGGCCAGAGAGCTGCCATGTGAGAGGCATTTGATCCACTGTTGCTGGCTTTGAAGATGGAGGCAGGGAGTCATGAGCCCTGCAGTGAGGTCAGCCTCTAAGACCTGGAAAGCTAAGGAACAGATTCTCCCCTAGAGCTTCCAGAAAGGTAGATGGTCCTGGCAACACCTTGGTTTTCGCTCAGTGAGACCCATGTCAGGCTTCTGACCTCTAGAGCAGTCAGCTAATAAATTAGTGTTAAGACTGAATTTGTGGTAATTTGTTACAGCAGCAGCAGATGACTAATACAAAATACTCCCTACCCCGCTTTTCTTTTTAGCCTGGAATAGCTGACCCTCCACTTGCACCAAATGGTTCAGTGACTCAGAGGCATATTGGGGAGGTGGAGGTCAGATGGGCATTTGCCCATTCATTGCAGAAAAAAAGCCATGTTGTCCTGGAGCTAAAGCTGCACTGGTTGTCTTTGAAGTCATGACCTTTGCCTCTAAGAATAGATTGGGCAAATGTGAATGACCTTTTGCTGGCAGCCTATTGGGGAAGGGATGGACCAACCTTGTGGGTTTTTTGTTGTGTGTGTATATAAACTTTAGGTTTTTAGCACCAGCTGGTAGAACTCTGGTCCTCAGAGAACCAGGAGCCCTAAAGTTTAGGGCCTGGGGTGCTTTCCTCTGGGCACTGCTGTGGTTACAAGAATAATCGGATGAACCTTGTATCCGTGATCTGGTGACATGATGATACTATACAACCCACCACCCACCGAACCTTACTGACTTAGAATGATAGCCCTTTATCATAGCTCACAGGTTTATGGATTGGTTGGCCAACTCTGCTGATCTGGGCTGGGCTCAGCTGGGCTTGCTTATGCATCTGTGGTCAGTTGACAGGTTGGCAGGAGGCTATTGGTCTAGGGTGACCTCAGCTGGGGAGACTTAGCTCTTCTCCATGTGCTCTCTCATCCTCCAGAGGGCTAGTTGCTCTTATTCTCATGATGGAGACAGAGAGGGGGTGTGGGGAGTGGGCGAGGTCTCTCGAGGCCTAGGCTTGGAACTGAGACATTGCTGCCCACTCGTGCTGCTGCAGTCTGTTGGTCCAAGTAAGTTACAAGGCAACCTAAATTCAAAGAACAGGGAAATAGACTCAACCCCTTGATGGAAGGAACTACTGAGTCACATTGCAAGTGGTGTGGGAAGGATGGAGAATTAGGGCCATTTTTGCATTCAATCTGCTACAAACTCTGGGGAGGAAATAATGCCCTTGTTCCAAATAGCTCCTGACGGCTGAGGTGAACTAGGCTCCTGCCCACTTCTGGCTCTTCTCTGTAGGCTGTGAGCCATCAGAGCCTCCAGACCCTCTCTCCTCTTCACTACCTGCCCCTGCCAGTAGAAGCCATAATTCTCCCTATGAATTGCCACCCGCCAGCCCCTCCCTTCTATGTCTCTCTGCTTCAAGCCTGAGGGCTGTCGTGGGCGACCTGCTGGCTTGATGAATGCGGCTTCTGTAAACCTTCCCCTGGCCTCTGTCGCAACATCAGCGTGAAATGAACTTGCTAATACTCCGAGAGCCACAGTCCTTTTCCTCTTCCCCAGCGCTACGCAACAGATCGATCTGGCCGGGTGAGCCACGACAAACCCCACAGAAAAAAGCATCAGCAAATTTAAAGCCTCGTTCGAGGTCTTGATTCACCATAAACTAAGTTGCCGGCAGCAGGCATTGACACTTCTTCCACTGAGGTTGATACTGGGATTTATCGACTTGCCGTAAGACGTTGATATTGACCAAGACTGAGTTCCAAATGAAAAGGCCCATGGCAGTATATCTTCATTGCTCAAGTAATCCGAGGACTTGCTAATCCTTCCTTGTCCCACTCAATAATGTTTTGCAGAAATTCTTTTGGAACGGAGAGACTATCACTTAGACACAACAGGATGCTCTTTCCCCACAAGCACTCCTGAAAGAGGGATGGGGTACAAGCAGTGTGTTGAGAACATGACCAAAGTGCTGGAAAATCTATTCATGCCCACACCCCAAAACCTTTCACTTTTTAGAGACTCAGTTCTATCCTCCTGGGAAACTGCCCAGAAAAAAAACACAATAGGACTTCACACGGGACCTGCTCACGAATAGTGTCAGCTTCCCTTTCTCCACTGGTCCTCAGGCTAATGGATCCCGATCCCAGGGGATGCTCTGATGTCATCCTTAGCCCTGGTCCCTGACAGTGAAATTAATGTGACATTTGGTTCTTGCTAATTTCAAGGCCCACTAGGAACACAGAGAAAGAAGGGAAAATTTATTACCTGCTAATTTATTTTCTCATTGAAATACAGTCTGCAGCCCTCACTTTAGGGGAGGATATGTTTGCAGTAGAATCATATACAGTGAGTTTTGAGTTATTTTAGGTGTCAGGGTCCCTGGGGAAACCAGCAAAGAGAAGATAAGCAGACAGAACAGGGCCAAGGAAGTAGCCCGGAGAGGCAGATAAAGGAGTGAGCCAGAGGGGAAGAATTTCCAGCCCAGCTTCCTTACTCAGCTCTGTTCTGCCTGATAGTCTCTAAAGGCCCATTCAAGGGGGGAAAACAGAGGTCAGCAGGGAGAGGCCAAGGAAGGCAGAGCCACAGGAAGATGGGGTTTTCACAGATATGCGGTCAGGGAGGCACATGCAGGATGCCCAGATGTTGATCCACAGTGGGACCCTTGCTCCATGCTCCATGCAAGACCTTTGATGTCATTAGCAGTGCGATCATGACTAGCCCTCCAGCTTGACACTCCAGGGGAGGGGAAGGAATTGGTCACTGCATCAAATGCATCCCAAAAAGGCACTGACACAGAGATTCTGAGCACAGGCTTGGCAGTCGGACAGTACTGGGTTTGAAACCTGGCCTCAGCATTTACCAGCTGGGTGACCTTGGGCAAGTCTCTTATCCTTTCTAAGCCACAGTTGCCTCATCTGCAAAGAGGAGGAAATAATAACACTGCCACGGCAGACACCATATATTGCCTCCTTTCCCCCTCTGCCAACAAAAGATCAGTTTTGTTCAGGTATCAGTTCAGGTGTGATCTCTGGGGAGGTGGGCCCACTTCCTGATCCAGGAACGCATGTGTGAATGAGATACAAGGGAATATTTCTGGGTGATTCTGAGAAAGATGTTCACTCCCTGATAAAAGAAGTTTTGACATGTGCTTCCTTCCTGATGTGGAGTAGGTAAGGCAAGAATCTCCCTGATTTTGCTGCCTTCTGCTTCCTATGGTGGAAATTTGAAAAAAAGTTTTATTTATTTATTTTTTTGAGAGAGAGACACCGTGAGTAGGGGAGGGGCAGAGAGAGAGAGAGAGAAGAAGAGAGAATCCCAACCAGGCTCTGCACTGGCAGTGTAGGGCCCGACGTGGGGCTCGAACTCACAGAACTGTGAGATCATGGCCTGAGGTGAAGCCAAGAGTGGGACACTTAACCAACTGAGCCACCCAGGTGCCCCAGATTTTCATTTCTTTAGGGTAAGTAACTAGTAATGGGATTGCTAGTATGTGTATATTTAACTTTTTAAGAAATTGCCAGATTGTTTTCTGGACTGGCCATACAATTTTGCATTCTTACCAGCAAGTTCAGAGAGTTCCAGTTATTCTACATTTTCATCAACACTTGGTCTTTTGGGTACTTTAAAATTTATCTTTAGCCATTTAATAGATGTGTGGTGGACAAGTCACTGATTTTTAATTTGCATTGTTCTAATGGTTAATAATGTTGAACATTTTTTTCAACATCCATATATCCTCTTTGATGAAGTGTTTATTTTATTCCTTTGTCCATTTAAAAATTGTATTATTTGTTTTTGTATTGTTGAGTTTTAAGAATTCTTTATGTAGTCCTTTGTTGTATATGTGATTTGAAAATATTTTCTTCCAATCTGTAGTTTGACTTTTCATTCTCTTACCAGTGTCCTTTGCAGACCAAAAGTCTTCCATTTGGAAGAAGTCTGATACTCAATTTTTTCCTTTATGGATTATATTTGTGGTGTTAAATCTAAGAATGTTTTTCTAATTTCACATCTCAAAGATTGTCACCTGTTTTTTCTACAAGTTTTATATTTTATACTTAGATCTATGATTTATTTGGGTGAATTTTTGTGTAAGACGTGAAATTTAATTTGAAATTCATTTTTTTTTTTTTTTTTTAGCATATGGCTGTCCAGTTGTTCTAACACCATTTGCTGAAAAGACTGTCTTTTCTCCACTGAATGGTTTCTGTACCTTTGTCAAAAATCAGTTGGCCATATTTGTGTGGCTCTATTTCTGGACTGTATTCTATTTCGTTGGTGTGTGTGTGTATTTTTTTTCTTTTTAAAAAATGTTTATTCATTTTTGAAAGACAGAGAGAGACAGAGCACAAGCAGGGATGGGGCGGAGAGAGAGGGGGACACAGAATCTGAAGCAGGCTCCAGGCTCTGAGTTGTCAGCACAGAGCCTGACATGCGGCTTGAACTTCGAGCCGCAAGATCTGGACCTGAGCCGAAGTCGGCTGCTCAACTGACTGAGTCACCCAGGCACCCCAGTGTGTGTGTGTATTTCTTTGCTAGGACCATGTCTTGACTTACTCTACCTTTGTAGAGAGTGTTAAGATCGGGTAGCTTGATTTCTCCAATCTTATTCTTTATTTTCCAAAATTATTTAAGCTATTTATCAGTTTGGGCTGCTGTAACAGTACTGAGTAGCTTAAGTAATAAACATTTATTTCTCAGCTCTAGAGGCTGGAAGTCCAAGAATAGGGTGTTGACATGGTTAGGTTCTAGTGAGGGCCCTCCTCCTGGTTCATAGATGACTGCAGTCTCACTGTATCCTCACATGGTGGAGACAGAGAAGAAGCAAGCTCTCCTTTGTCTCTTCTTATAAGGGCACTAATCCTGTTATGAAGACCCCACCCTCATGACCTAATTAGCTCACAAAGGCCCCATCTCCAAATACCACTACACTGAGAATTAAGGTTTCAACATATAAGTTTTGGAGGGGACACATACATTCAGTCCATTAGCACCGTTTTGTTCCTTTGCTTTTTTGTATACATTTTAGAATTAGCTTGCCCAAATCTATACAAAAATCCAGTTGGGAGTTGGATTAAAGCTGTATTGAATCTATTGATCAATCTGGGAAAAATAGACATGTTTACTATATTGATTTTTCTACTTCATGAGCATGGTATGCCTCACCATTTATTTAGGTGAAATGTGAATTATTTCACCAGCATTTTATAGTTTTCAGGATACAGATTCTACATGTATTTTGTTAGATTTATATCTAAGGATTTAATTTTTTGAAGTTATAAATGGTATGTATTTTTGCTAGTATCTGAAAATATGATTGAGTTTTCTGTGTTTATCTGGTAGCCTGTGACCTTGCTAAACTCATTCTTGTTTCCAGGAATTTTGTTGTTTTCTTAGGATTTTCTACCTTGAAAATTGTGAATAAAGTCAGTTTTATTTCTTCCTTTCCAATCTGTTAAGATTTTCACCTGAATGGGGCTGGTGAGAATATGTTTTCTTCCCAGTCTAGGGAAAAAGAATTTGATGTCTCACATTTAACATGATGTAGCTGTAGGGTTTCCCTAGATGCCCTTTATTAGGTTGAGAATGTCCTCTTGCACTCCTAGTTTACTGGGATTTTAGAGTTATTAGATAGTGAAGTTTGTTAAATGCTTTTCTGCATCAATTGATACAATCCTAAGGGTTTTCTTCTTTGGGCTGTTGATATGGTGGATTGCATGGATTGATTTTCCAATATTGAATCATCCTTGCATTTCCAGAATAAACTCCACTTGTCCTTCTATATTTTCCTGGACTTAATATGATAATATTTTTTTGAAAATTTTAAATCTATATTTATGAGGGATATTGGACTCTAGTTTTCTTTCTTTTTCTTTTTACCTTTTTTTGGGGGGAGAGGTGATATAGTCTTTGGTTTTTGGAGTCAAGGTAATCGTAACATCATAAATTGAGACAAAATGCCCCTTTCTTTTCTATATTCTGGAAGACATTGTCTAGAATTGGTATTATTTATTCCTAAACGTTTGGTAGAATTTGTTAGTGAAATCATCTAGTCCTGTGGCTTATGTTTTTTGGGAAGGTTTTAAACTATAAATTAAATTTCTCTAATAGTGATAGTACTATTTGGGCTATATATTTCATTCTGGGTGAGTTTGGGTAATTTGTGATTTTTAAAGACTTGATCCATTTCATCTAAATTTTTTAGTTTATGTGTGTACAATTGTTCATAGTATTTCTTTATATCCTCTTAATGTCTGTGGGGTTTATAGCGATAGCACCTTTTTCAATCCTGATATTGGCAATTTGTGTCTCTTCTCTGTTGTTTTTTGTTTGTTTGTTTTTTGTTTTGGTTGGGTTTTGTTTAGAGGTTTTCAGTTTTATTGATCTTTTCATATAACCAGCTTTTGGTTTTTGTTGATTTTTTTTAATTTTCAATTTCATTGATTTCAGCTCTCTTTATTACCCCTTCCTTAACTTGTTCTCTGTTTATTTTGCTCTTTTCCCTGCCATAGTTTCTTACTATGAAACCCTAGATTATTGTCTTTAGACCTTGATTATATTCCAGTATAATCATTTAATGCTATGCATTTCTCTGGAAGTACTGCCTTAACTACATCTCACAAATTTTGATGTGTTGTATTTTCACTTTTATTTAGCTAAAAATATTTCCTAATTTCCCTTGAGACTCATCTTTGACCCTTGGGTTATTTGAAAGTGTGTTGTGTTGTTTAATTTCCAAGTGTTTGGAAGTTTTTCTCTTATCTTTCTGTTCCTGATCTAGTTTAATTCTAGTGTGGTTGGAAAACATTCTTTGTATGGTTTCAATTCCGTTAAACTTGTTAGAGTTTATCTTATGACCTACAACATGGTCTGTTTTTGTGAATGTTCCAAGAAAATGTATATTCTGCTGTTCTTGGGTAAGCTGTTCTATTGAGAAGGATATGTTTTATTAGAGAAGGATATTTTTCTGTGGTTGGGTGGAGGGCTCTATTAATGTCAGTTAGATCCAGTTTTTGATGGTGTTGTGTAGTTCATCTATATTCTTGCTGTTTTTCTGTTTACTAGTTCTATTTATCATTAAGGGCATTCAAGTCTCTAGCTATAATTATATATTTGCCTACTTCTCCTTTCAGTTCTTTTCAATTTTTGCTTCCTGTGTTTTGATCTCTGTTGTTAGATATAAACTTAGGATTGCTATTTTTTCTTGGTGAATTGACCCCTGGTAATTTTCTCATTTCTTCTTATTTTTTTTTTGTGGCTGATATTAATATTGCCCTGCTGACTGTCTTTTGTGTAGTGTTTGCACAGTATACCTTTTCCCTTATTTTTACTTTTTAACCTGCCTTTATCATTATTTTTGAAGTGAGTTTCTTATAGACAGCAAATAGTTAGGTCATGGGTTTTAAAATATCTATTCTGACAACATCTGCCTTAATTGATATGTTTAGATCACTTTCATTTAATGCAGTTATTGATAAGTTTTGACCTAGGTCGACCATTTTATTATTTATTTTATGATTGTACCCTCTTTTTTTGTTCCTTGAATCCCCCTTTTCTTGCCTTTATTTAGACTATTTAAACAGTTTTAATTTTTTAATTGTTTTTATTTAAAAAATTTTAATGTTTATTTATTTTTGACAGAGAGACAGAGTGCGAGTGGGAGAGAGACAGAGAGAGAGGGAAACTCAGAATCCAAAGCAGGTTCCAGGCTCCAAGCTGTCAGCAGACAGTCCAATGCAGGGCTTGAACCCATGAGCTGTGAGATCATGATGTGAGCTGAAGTCAGACAACTTAACTGACTGAGCTACCCAGGAGCCCCTAAACAGTTTTTAGTATTCCATTTTAATTAATTTATTTTTTGCTTATGTCTCTGTACATTTTTTCAGTGGCTACTCTAGGGATTACAATATACATCTTAACTTTCCACAAACTACTTAAAGGCAATATTTTACCATTTTAGGTAGAATGTAAAAATCTTAGCAATTGTCAGACCCTCTCTTCTCTCTGTTTTATGGTATGGTTGTCTTACATAGTACATCTGTGTACACTGAAAGGTCCACCAGATGATGTTATAATTCTAGTTTGGATTATCAAACATATTTTAAAGAATTTAAGAGATGAAGAATAGTTTATCGTGCTTAACTAGACACTTACCCTTTCTGGTGCTCTTCTGTCATTCTGATGTTCCACATTTTCTTCTGGTATTATTTCCCTCTTGCCTGAAGAACTTCCTTTAGCAATTCTCCTAGAGTAGACTGGCTGGCATTAGATTCTCTTAGTTTTCCTTCATCTGACAAGGTCTTCATTTCACCTTAATTTCTGGAGGATATTTTTGATAAGTATAGACTCCTAGGTGGTAGTTCTTCACTCTCAGCAACTTTAAGAAGGGTGTGACTCTCTTCCTGGTCTCCATGGTTTCTTACAACAAATCCACAGTCATTGGAATTCTTGTTCTCCTGTTGATAATGTGTTGTTTTTCTCTGGTTGCTTTCAAGACTTTTATTTGGTATTTAATTTTCACCAAATTGATTACGATGTGTGTGGGCATGAGTTTCTTTGGGTTTATTGTGTTTGGGGTTTGTTGATCTTCTTGAATTTGTAAGTTGATTTATTTTTCCAGATTTTGGAAGTTTTCAGCCATCATTTGTTAAAAAAATGTTTAGCAGCACACTATCTCTTCTCTCTGGGACTCTAATAACACAAATACTAGAACTGATTTCTCTAATTCTTAAATCATGCTCTTTTGCCTTAGTCTCCCTCTTTTTTTTTTTTTTTTCTGCTTCATTATTCTCCATAAGTTTGTCCTCTATATTGCTGATTCTCTGCTCTGCCTCATCCATACTTGCTGCCATGGGATCCATTCGAGATTGCAGCTCAGTTATAGCATTTTTTATGTCATCCTGACTGGCTTTTATTTCTTTTATCTCCGCAGAAAGGGATTCTAATCTTTTTTCGATTCCAGCTAGTATTCTTATTATTGTGATTCTAAATTCTGGTTCAGACATCTTGCTTGTATCTGTGTTGGTTAGGCCCCTGGCTGTCATTTCTTCCTGCTCTTTCCTTTGGGGTGAATTCCTTCATTTCATCATTTTGAAGGGAGAAAAGGAATTAATGAAGTAAAAAAAGTTAAAATTATAAAAATTAAAATAAAAAAATTAAAATAAAAAAATTAAAAACCACACACACACACAAATCAAATAAATGTTGCTAGATCCTAGGTGTGTTTTGGTCTGGGTGTTGAAAGGGGCTTGACAGATTAGAGAAAAAAGGGGAAAGAAAAAAAAAGGAAATCATTTGAAAATTTGAAAAAATGAATACACTGAAATAAAATAAAATGAAATGATAGAAGTAAAATAGAATTGAAAAAAATTTACACAGAAGTATGAAATATAGTAGAAAAATTTTTAAAAATGTTTTTAATAAAAATTGAAAATAAAAATTTTTTTCTCTTTCTGTATTTAAGAAAAAGAAAAGAAACAAAAATGAGAGAGAGGAAAAAAAAGAAAATGGAATAGATGGACCAGCGAACAGACTGAAATACGATTCAAATTACTTCGTTTTCCCCTAGAAGTCAAGCTATGAAGCACGTTATAGTCCATAAACTAAGCAGGAGGAGAGATTTGTGTTCCTGAAGAGTGAGGTTGGCCCAGTTGGGCGGTGCTTGTGTAACAGCTCCGTTCTCCACTAGATGGCGCTGCTTAGTTTACTGGGGTGGATTGTCGGGGCACTCATAGGTGTGTATGTACATGTGCGGGAGTGGTGAAAATGGCGTCACCCAGCTACCCAGTGTCTAGTATCCGAATTCTGTTCTCCCTGATCAGCAGCTGTGCACCTGTCCTTTGTCTTCAGCCTCCATCCTCTCCCCACTTTTACACTGTCCATGACGAAGCCCCAGGCAGAACCTTCTTTCTGAGTTTTATTTTAGATGCGGCTTTTTTTTTCCCCAACCCCTTACTTCTGAGGGACTGTGGCTTTGACCTGCTCAGACCTTCTGGGGGAGGGTCTCACTTAGCAATTGCTGGTGCTGGCTGCACCCAGGAACGTTCAAGGGACTGTGCTGTGGCCGATGCCCAGAGACTGTGGCTGGGCACCAGCCCGCCCCAGAAAAAGTTCACACGATCGTGTAGCAACAGTGTTTCAGGGGTTATGGTAAGTCACAACACACATCTGGCACCAGGCTTTACTCCCAGAGATCTTGTTCCAGCACTAGCGAATGTGATTGTTCTCCCAGGTCCACTGGGGCCTTTGCCTGTTGGGGGACCACACAGCCTCTACTAGATGTCCTCCCAGCAGGGGAACCGCCTCTCTCTATGTGGCCCGAAGACCACAGACTTCACTCTGCTCCTTGGGATTCACCATCCTCACCAGAGCACCACCAGGTATCGAGCTGCAGAGTTTCAGACTCTGTGCTCCCCCTGTTTATAGAGTCTTAATGGAATTTAAACCCTCTTCTTTCTCCTTTCTCCCTTTTTAGTTCAGTCCCTGCTGCCGTTTCCACTTTCCACTTTCTCTCCAGCTGCTTTTGGGCGGTGTGCTTTTCCTGTATTCTCCCCCCCGCCCCACCCTGATCTCCATCCTCACTCTGCACACAAAAACAGCTCCCTGCCCTCCGTGGCTTCTCTTTCCCCCAGTTCACCTCTCCATGCCGTGTACTTGCTGAGTTCTGTGGTTCAGGTTGTGCAGATTGTTGTGTTAATCCTCAAATCAGTTTTCTAGGTGTGCAGGATGGTTCAGTGTTGATCTGCCTGTATTTCATGGACATGAGACACACAGAAAAGCTTCCATGCTGTTCCACCATCTTGGCTCCTCCTTGATCATTGTGTTTCTTAAATACATATTGACATACAGCTAGGTCTCAGCTTCTTATGCTTACAGTGTTTAATCAACTACAAAACAAAAGGATATTTATAAATTAAGTGCAAACAAAAGTACAACACAAAACAATTCAAATCAACATCGTTTATTTAATGTGACAGATGATGTTTGCTGAAACTGAATAGCTGTTCGTACTGTGAATTGTAGTGCATGACTGGGGTACAGTCTCTTTTGGCACATCACTGCTCCCTTGCCCTGAGTGATGACTCAGTTCTCCCACAAATTTCTCTATCGAACCACTATACCACCCTGAAGCTTCCATCTGCACAGTGTGATATGACATCATTTGGCCTATCTTTAACTCAAGAAGAATTTACATATAAGTTAGTCTCTCTCTTTTTCTGTCTCTCTCTCTCTTTCTTTACCAGCCTAACGTCATTAAAGTAGTAGTCATTGGTGCCAACACTTGTGTGAATGGCATCAAAACCTCTGATGCTGAAGTCTTTCAGCAGGACTTAGTTCTGAGGCAGTCAGCCAGAGAGGATCTGGAATATGTTAATATTAGAATCTTAAATCTACTAGCCAAGTGGAAAACTATTCCATTAAAAACGTAGTTTAAGAAAATTATTAAGACTCAGAAAACATGTTTGTAGATTCCCATTTAAGAAACATTGAAGTATTGTTCAATATAATTATTTCAACAAACATTATTACCTCCATCCTACAATGAGGAAACTGGGGCTTACAGGTTAAATAACTTGGCCAAGGTCTCATAGCTGATAAATAGCCAAGTTGGTACACACAGAGAGCACCCAACCTGTCCATCTCCAGAGCCTCCACTCCTAACTATAACTTACTCAAGGCTGTTTTCTCATAAAAGCTCATGCTATGATCTGGTGGCTCAGTTGGTTAAGGCTCTGACTCTTGATTTTGGCTCAGGTCATGAACTCGAGGCTCATGGGATGGAGCCCCACGTGGGGCTCTGTGCTGACAGTGTGGAGCCTGCTTGGATTCTCTTTCTTCCTCTCTTTCTTCTCCTCCTCTGGTCACTCATATGCTTTCTCTCAAAATAAAATAAATAAATTTAAAAAATATCAAAATCATAAAAGCTCGTGCCATAATCTATCTGTTTTTCCAAAGTGGGCAGAGGCTACACAGGACCTCCAAACTACCTCACATAGCTTCCCTTCATTCCTTGATCTAAGTCCTTTATGTTTCTCTAAAGAAAGACTTGTTGAATTCTACCCTCAAGAAAAGGAAGAAAACAAGGAACATAGAACAGTGTTCACTTTATTACTCTAAATTTCCTTTATGTCCTTATTACTGTACAGAAATGCATTTTTCCACAGGTGTGATACTGCACAGTTAATCACACAGTTAATCACTCCCTTTTCTCTTCAATATATGGCACTCTAGCTCACAGGCCAGATGTAGCACTTTTTACATTATATCATACTTGCCTTTCTTTTCCCAAACTGTGAGCCTTTTGGGGACAGAGAATTCATCTTCCATATCTTTGTAGCATTGGAAGAGCACTGCACAGTTTGATGAGCATTTTCTCAGTTGAATTGTGTCATGATCTCATATGTTAATTGGACACATGTTAAAATAAACCTGATCTCTTGGTTTTCTCCCTGGATGTTTTCCTACCCTAATCGTGTGTGTGTGTGTGTGTGTGTGTGTGTGTGTGTGTGTGTGTGTGTGTGGTGACTGTTGCTGTCTTCATGATGATGGAGAGGTAACTTTTGCTAAGGGCTGTCAGAGTACCAGAGGCAGTAATCAGCTGGAGAAAGTGGCCATAATCAGGTTTCCTGCTTCTATCAGTGCCTTGGGTCCTGCAAGACACTATAGCATCTTGCTGGAGCCCATCCCACGTGGGAGCCCCCAGGAAAGACCCAGAAACACAGCTATGGGGGCTTTGTCCATCCTCCTTTATAGTCTACAGGGTCTGGGCTGAGAAGGCAAAGTTTTTGGAAACTTGAAGGTTGACTTCTGTATATGTCATTACTGTTAAATTAGGGATTGGAGGAGGCAGAGAAATGGGACCTCTGTGATGAAAGTTCACACCTGCTTAGAGACTATTTGCCCTGGTGGGTGTGAACTGAGTGGGCAGTGGGCTCTTGGATATACTTGATGAAAGCAGTGAGGGATAAAATACTTCTGGGCCCTCTGAGGACACATATATTATCTCAGGAATCTCTGAAATGAAAAGGGAGGAAGGGAGGCTCTGCTTTTACCATTTTTCTTCACTCTCTCCCTCTCTTCCTCATTTTTCTTCAAGAATTTATTGACTGATGATTGGGTAAGATGATGTGGTCTATATATACAGTGAAATATTACTCAGCCATCAAAAAGAATAAAACCTTGCCATTTGCAACAATGTGGATGGAATTAGAGGGTATTATGCTAAGTGAAATAGGTCAATCAGAGAAAGAAAAATACCATAAGATTTCACTCATATGTGGAATTTAAGAAACAAGACAGATGAACATACGGGAAGGGGGGAAGAGAAGAGAGGGAAACAAACCACAAGAGACTTAACAATAGAGGGGCGCCTGGGTGGCTCAGTCAGTTGAGCGTCGTACTTCGGCTCAGGTTGTGATCTCACAGTCTGTGAGTTTGAGCCCCGCATCCGGCTCTGTGCTGATAGCTTGGAGCCTAGAGCCTGCTGCGGATTCTGTGTCTCTGTGTCTTTCTCTGACTCTCCCTCACTCGCTCTGTCTCTCTCTCTCTCTCAAAAATAAATAAAAACATTAAAAAAATTTAAAGAGACTTGACAATAGAGAACACCTGAGAGTTGATGGAGGGAGGTGGGTGGGGGATGGGCTAGATGGGGAGTGGGTATTAAGGAGGGCACTTGTTGGCATGAGCACTGGGCATTGCATATAAGTGATAAATCACTGAATTCTACTCCTGAAACCAATATTGCACTGTATGTTAGCAAACTAGAATTTAAATTAAAAAAAAAAAAAAAAGAATTTATCTGAGCACTTGCCATGTGCTAGAGTTGGGTGATATACCTGTAGAAAAACCACACCAAGAAGTTCTCCATTTAGCATGGGACATTACAGACAATTATGTAGAGCGACAATGACATCTATGCAAGGAATCAGGGGGTTAGAGTGGGGAGTACCTGACTACTTAGAATGGGAGGTAGGAGCTGTGGAGGGGAAGGGTTTGTGATGGAGCTGGCATTCATGAACACTGGAGGAGTTTTCCTGGTGGAGAAGTGAGGCAGGGCACCCAGAAACAAGAAGCGATACAAAGAAAGGTTTGGAGGTATGAAGGGGAATTGGATAGGTGTCCAGGAAATAGGGTGTATAGCGTTCCAATAAAATTTATGTGTTAGCAACTCAAAGTCTGCTCTGTTGTAGACCATTATCACAGTACACTGGTGTTGGTCTTGGGAATTTTGACTATTAGTGACTTTGAGAAAACGGAAATTGATATTAGTTAACATCTAGATAAAATATGTTAATAAATTGTGAATGTATTTTATTAGATAGACATGGGTTGTTGTGTATCTGGAACATAACATGTCAGGAGGGTGAGAGATTGGAGAATGAAATGAAGATGCATAGGGCCAACTTAATGTTGACTTGCTACTTGTGTGAAGGTTTTTTCTTTTTTCCTCTTTCCCCCTTTTTACAATGGAAAAATCTTAAACACATATAAAGATGGATTAGTATAATGAAGTCTTACATACCCATAGCGCAGCTTTAGTGACCACCAACTAACTTCCACTTTTGTTTCTTTGATTCTTTCAATTTTCTTTTTTAATTGTTGGAGCATCTTGAAGCAAATTCAGTACCCATAGATACTTCAGGATAATTTCTTTTTTAAAAAATATAACCACAGAGGGGCGCCTGGATTGCTTAGTTGGTTAAGCGTCCGACTTCAGTTCAGGTCATGATCTCATGGCATGTGAGTTCGAGCCCCACATCGGGCTCTGTGCTGGCAGGTCAGAGCCTGGAACCTGCCTCAGATTCTATGTGTATCTCTCTCTCTGTCCCACCCCCACTCTCACACTGTCTCTGTCTCTCTCAAAAATAAATAAACATTAAAAAAATTAAAAATATAACCACAGATACACACACACACACACACTGGATTATTTCTTTTAAAAAATACAACTACAATATCATTTTCACACCTGACAAAATAAACAAAAATTCCTTAGTATCAAGTAAAATCCAGTCCATGCTCAATTTTCCCTGATTGTCTGAGAAATGTCTTTTTTATGGCAGTGTTTAAATCACAACCCAAACACAGTCCACATATAGCGTATGGATGATTTGTCTCTTGTCTCTCAATCTGTATTAGTTCTCTATGCACTCACCCTCTGACTTACAACAAATTTTTAAAAAGTTTTTAATTTTAGTAAAAAATTTGTTAGGAAACTGGGTTGTTTTTCCTGCAGAACTCCCAGAGTTTGGATTTGGCTGATTGTACCCTTGCGGTGCTCTTGAACAAGCTCTTCCAACTGCCACATTTCCTAGGAACTGATAGAGCTAGCAGCTGTTCAAATACAGGCTCTTTCTTTTGGCAGAAAGGCTTCGTAGTTGATGCTTCCTATTGAATTACTAGTTGTTCCGGGGCGAGTGAAGTTAACTTTAGTTACTGGGTTCAGGTAATGTCAGGCTAATCCATTAATTATAGAGTTTGTATTAAGGTTTTGGGCAGGCTAGGCAAAAACAGGTTTGCTTTACAAAGACCCACCTGCTGACTATATGGAGAATGAGACTAATGAAGTGATCCTGGAGATAGTGAGATCAGTTGAAAACAATTGCAGTGGTCTAGGTGAAAAATAAAAATTTCTTGCTAAGGTAAGGGTTGTAGAGGTGGACAGGAAGGTTCACATTTGGGAGATATTAAGCAGGAAGAGGGTGTCTACTGGAGGCAGGGGTAAAGAGGGAGAATGCAGTTAATCATTTAGCCTATTTGTCTTTTTTTCTCTAGATACATCATACCTTAGGTGATTTCATTCATTCCCTTGGTTTTCAATCCCCTTATATTCTGGTAACTTCAGAAAGTTGTATCTTTGGCCTTAGCATTTCATCCTGAACTTCACACATTTATATCCGATTGCCTGCTGAATATCTTCACTGGGATCTTATCCTTCCATGTCCAAAACTACTCTTATCTTGTCCCCGCCAACCAGCTTCTCCCCCAGTCCCCCCCATCCTATTAATGGCACTACTAGTTGTTCAGACAAAATCCCTAAGAGTATCCTTGTTTCTTACCTGTCCCTTATACTCCCATCAAGTTTTGTCAGCTTTACCTTCAAAACATATGTGAATTTGAACCATTCTCAGTGACATTGTTCTGGGCCATAATTTAATCATCTTTCAGCTCATCCTCAGATCTCACTGTTTTTACTCTTGCAGGAGACCAGGTAGGAGAGGTAGACAAAAAGATTTAAGGCTTGAGGGTGGTGCCTGTTAGAATTTCTCTTCAGTTCTTGGCAAAGACAAACTGCTCATTCTTCTTTGCTCATCTTTACTTTCCCTCTAGTCCTAAGGCATTCAGTACACTCTTCACAATGGTAATGTGGCAGATCACACAATGGCCCAAGTTCTTCAACCCTATCTGGATCTACAACTTTTGCCACATAACTTGGCAGTGCTCTCCACTGACCCTGCGCTTGATGATGTGACCTGCTTTGACCAATGGAATGTTAGCAAAGTTTGATGCAAGCGGTGGCTTGAAAAATGCTTGGACAATTGGGCTTGGTCTTCCACTCTTGCACCTCTACCATTACTATGAGAATATTCTTGAACTAGTCTGTCAGGGCATGGGAGATCTGTGAAGCAGAGAGCTAAGGCTGGCCTGGATAAAATAACGGCCAGTGGACTCCCAGATACATGACTGATTTGAGCCAGGACCAGAAGAGCCTCTTAGCCAGCCACTCCAGCTGCATGAACAATTAGAGTTTTGTGGTTGTTTCTTTTTGTTATGCAGCATTGTGGCAATAGATAACCAGGAGATTCCAAATTCGTATCTACCGCATGGATCTTTTCTCTTAACTTCAGCTTTGTATATCTCTCAGGTGCCTCTTTTGGATATATAATAGACAGTTCCAGCAAAAACATGACCAAAGTCTTTGATTAGCAGCTCTTTCCCTAAATGTTCCCATCTTTTTTTTTTTAAATTTTATTTTATATATGAAATTTATTGTCAAATTGGTTTCCATACAACACCCAGTGCTCATCCCAAAAGGTGCCCTCTTCAATACCCATCACCCACCCTCTCCTCCCTCCCACCCCCATCAACCCTCAGTTTGTTCTCAGTTTTTAACAGTCTCTTATGCTTTGGCTGTCTCCCACTCTAACCTCTTTTTTTTTTTCCTTCCCCTCCCCCATGGGTTCCTGTTAAGTTTCTCAGGATCCACATAAGAGTGAAACCATATGGTATCTGTCTTTCTCTGTATGGCTTATTTCACTTAGCATCACACTCTCCAGTTCCATCCACGTTGCTACAAAAGGCCATATTTCATTTTTTCTCATTGCCACATAGTATTCCATTGTGTATATAAACCACAATTTCTTTATCCATTCATCAGTTGATGGACATTTAGGCTCTTTCCACAATTTGGCTATTGTTGAGAGTGCTGCTATGAACATTGGGGTACAAGTGGCCCTATGCATCAGTACTCCTGTATCCCTTGGATAAATTCCTAGCAGTGCTATTGCTGGGTCATAGGGTAGGTCTATTTTTAATTTTCTGAGGAACCTCCACACTGCTTTCCAGAGCGGCTGCACCAATTTGCATTCCCACCAACAGTGCAAGAGGGTTCCCGTTTCTCCACATCCTCTCCAGCATCTAGAGTCTCCTGATTTGTTCATTTTGGCCACTCTGACTGGCGTGAGGTGATACCTGAGTGTGGTTTTGATTTGTATTTCCCTGATAAGGAGCGATGCTGAATATCTTTTCATGTGCCTGTTGGCCATCAGGATGTCTTCTTTAGAGAAGTGTCTATTCATGTTTTCTGCCCATTTCTTCACTGGGTTATTTGTTTTTCGGGTGTGGAGTTTGGTGAGCTCTTTATAGATTTTGGATACTAGCCCTTTGTCCGATATGTCATTTGCGAATATCTTTTCCCATTCCGTTGGTTGCCTTTTAGTTTTGTTGGTTGTTTCCTTTGCTGTGCAGAAGCTTTTTATCTTCATAAGGTCCCAGTAATTCACTTTTGCTTTTAATTCCCTTGCCTTTGGGGATGTGTCGAGTAAGAGATTGCTACGGCTGAGGTCAGAGAGGTCTTTTCCTGCTTTCTCCTCTAAGGTTTTGATGGTTTCCTGTCTCACATTCAGGTCCTTTATCCATTTTGAGTTTATTTTTGTGAATGGTGTGAGAAAGTGGTCTAGTTTCAACCTTCTGCATGTTGCTGCCCAGTTCTCCCAGCACCATTTGTTAAAGAGGCTGTCTTTTTTCCATTGGATGTTCTTTCCTGCTTTGTCAAAGATGAGTTGGCCATACGTTTGTGGGTCTAGTTCTGGGGTTTCTATTCTATTCCATTGGTCTATGTGTCTGTTTTTGTGCCAATACCATGCTGTCTTGATGATGACAGCTTTGTAGTAGAGGCTAAAGTCTGGGATTGTGATGCCTCCTGCTTTGGTCTTCTTCTTCAAAATTCCTTTGGCTATTCTGGGCCTTTTGTGGTTCCATATGAATTTTAGGATTGCTTGTTCTAGTTTCAAGAAGAATGCTGGTGCAATTTTGATTGGGATTGCATTGAATGTGTAGATAGCTTTGGGTAGTATTGACATTTTGACAATATTTATTCTTCCAATCCATGAGCAGGGAATGTCTTTCCATTTCTTTAAATCTTCTTCAATTACCTTCATAAGATTTCTATAGTTTTCAGCATACAGATCCTTTACATCTTTAGTTAGATTTATTCCTAGGTATTTTATGCTTCTTGGTGCAATTGTGAATGGGATCAGTTTCTTTATTTGTCTTTCTGTTGCTTCATTGTTAGTGTATAAGAATGCAACTGATTTCTGTACATTGATTTTGTATCCTGCAACTTTGCTGAATTCATGTATCAGTTCTAGCAGACTTTTGGTGGAGTCTATCGGATTTTCCATGTATAATATCATGTCATCTGCAAAAAGCGAAAGCTTGACTTCATCTTTGCCAATTTTGATGCCTTTGATTTCCTTTTGTTGTCTGATTGCTGATGCTAGAACTTCCAGCACTATGTTAAACAGCAGCGGTGAGAGTGGGCATCCCTGTCATGTTCCTGATCTCAGGGAGAAAGCTCTCAGTTTTTCCCCATTGAGGATGATGTGAGCTGTGGGCTTTTCATAAATGGCTTTTATGATCTTTAAGTATGTTCCTTCTATCCCGACTTTCTCAAGGGTTTTTATTAAGAAAGGGTGCTGGATTTTGTCAAAGGCCTTTTCTGCATCGATTGACAGGATCATATGGTTCTTCTCTTTTTTTTTGTTAATGTGATGTATCACGTTGATTGATTTGCGAATGTTGAACCAGCCCTGCATCCCAGGAATGAATCCCACTTGATCATGGTGAATAATTCTTTTTATATGCCGTTGAATTCGATTTGCTAGTATCTTATTGAGAATTTTTGCATCCATATTCATCAGGGATATTGGCCTGTAGTTCTCTTTTTTTACTGGGTCTCTGTCTGGTTTAGGAATCAAAGTAATACTGGCTTCATAGAATGAGTCTGGAAGTTTTCCTTCCCTTTCTATTTCTTGGAATAGCTTGAGAAGGATAGGTATTATCTCTGCTTTAAACGTCTGGTAGAACTCCCCTGGGAAGCCATCTGGTCCCGGACTCTTATTTGTTGGGAGATTTTTGATAACTGATTCAATTTCTTCGCTGGTTATGGGTCTGTTCAAGCTTTCTATTTCCTCCTGATTGAGTTTTGGAAGAGTGTGGGTGTTCAGGAATTTGTCCATTTCTTCCAGGTTGTCCAATTTGTTGGCATATAATTTTTCATAGTATTCCCTGATAATTGTTTGTATCTCTGAGGGATTGGTTGTAATAATTCCATTTTCATTCATGATTTTATCTATTTGGGTCATCTCCCTTTTCTTTTTGAGAAGCCTGGCTAGAGGTTTGTCAATTTTGTTTATTTTTTCAAAAAACCAACTCTTGGTTTCGTTGATCTGCTCTACAGTTTTTTTTAGATTCTATATTGTTTATTTCTGCTCTGATCTTTATTATTTCTCTTCTTCTGCTGGGTTTAGGCTGCCTTTGCTGTTCTGCTTCTAGTTCCTTTAGGTGTGCTGTTAGATTTTGTATTTGGGATTTTTCTTGTTTCTTGAGATAGGCCTGGATTGCAATGTATTTTCCTCTCAGGACTGCCTTCGCTATGTCCCAAAGCATTTGGATTGTTGTATTTTCATTTTCGTTTGTTTCCATATATTTTTTAATTTCTTCTCTAATTTCCTGGTTGACCCACTCATTCGTTAGTAGGGTGTTCTTTAACCTCCATGCTTTTAGAGGTTTTCCAGACTTTTTTCTGTGGTTGATTTCAAGCTTCATAGCATTGTGGTCTGAAAGTATGCATGGTATAATTTCAATTCTTGTAAACTTATGAAGGGCTGTTTTGTGACCCAGTATATGATGTATCTTGGAGAATGTTCCATGTGCACTCGAGAAGAAAGTATATTCTGTTGCTTTGGGATGCAGAGTTCTAAATATATCTGTCAAGTCCATCTGATCCAATGTCTCATTCAGGGCCCTTGTTTCTTTATTGACCGTGTGTCTAGACGATCTATCCATTTCTGTAAGTGGGGTGTTAAAGTCCCCTGCAATTACCACATTCTTATCAATAAGGTTGCTTATATTTATGAGTAATTGTTTTATATATTTGGGGGCTCCGGTATTCGGCGCAGAGACATTTATAATTGTTAGCTCTTCCTGATGGATAGACCCTGTAACTATTATATAATGTCCTTCTTCATCTCTTGTTACAGCCTTTAATTTAAAGTCTAGTTTGTCTGATATAAGTATGGCTACTCCAGCTTTCTTTTGGCTTCCAGTAGCATGATAAATAGTTCTCCATCCCCTCACTCTCAATCTAAAGGTGTCCTCAGGTCTAAAATGAGTCTCTTGTAGACAGCAAATAGATGGGTCTTGTTTTTTTATCCATTCTGATACCCTATGTCTTTTGGTTGGCGCATTTAATCCATTTACATTCAGTGTTATTATAGAAAGATATGGGTTTAGAGTTATTGTGATGTCTGTATGTTTTATGCTTGTAGTGATGTCTCTGGGACTTTGTCTCACAGGGTCCCCCTTAGGATCTCTTGTAGGGCTGGTTTAGTGGTGACAAATTCCTTCAGTTTTTGTTTGTTTGGGAAAACCTTTATCTCTCCTTCTATTCTAAATGACAGACTTGCTGGATAAAGGATTCTCGGCTGCATATTTTTTCTGTTTAGCACCCTGAAAATCTCGTGCCAATTCTTTCTGGCCTGCCAAGTTTCAAAAGAGAGATCAGTCACGAGTCTTATAGGTCTCCCTTTATATGTGAGGGCACGTTTACTCCTTGCTGCTTTCAGAATTTTCTCTTTATCCTTGTATTTTGCCAGTTTCACTATGATATGTCGTGCAGATGATCGATTCAAGTTACGTCTGAAGGGAGTTCTCTGTGCCTCTTGGATTTCAATGCCTTTTTCCTTCCCCAGTTCAGGGAAGTTCTCAGCTATTATTTCTTCAAGTACCCCTTCAGCACCTTTCCCTCTCTGTTCCTCCTCTGGGATACCAATTATGCGTATATTATTTCTTTTTAGTGTATCACTTAGTTCTCTAATTTTCCCCTCATACTCCTGGATTTTTTTATCTCTCTTTTTCTCAGCTTCCTCTTTTTCCATAACTTTATCTTCTAGTTCACCTATTCTCTCCTCTGCCTCTTCAAGCCGAGCTGTGGTGGTTTCCATTTTGTTATGCATTTCGTTTAAAGCGTTTTTCAGCTCCTCGTGACTGCTCCGTAGTCCCTTGATCTCTGTAGCAAGAGATTCTCTGCTGTCCTGTATACTGTTTTCAAGCCCAGCGATTAATTTTATGACTATTATTCTAAATTCACTTTCTGTTATATTATTTAAATCCTTTTTGATCAGCTCATTAGCTGTTGTTGTTTCCTGGAGATTCTTCTGAGGGGAATTCTTCCGCTTGGTCATTTTGGATAGTCCCTGGCGTGGTGAGGACCTGCAGGGCACTTCCCCTGTGCTGTGGTGTATAACTGGAGTTGGTGGGCGGGGCCGCAGTCAGACCTGATGTCTGCTCCCAGCCCACCGCTGGGGCCACATTCAGACTGGTGTGTGTCTTCTCTTCCCCTCTCCTAGGGGCGGGATTCACTGTGGGGTGGCATGGCCCATCTGGGCTACTTGCACACTGCCAGGCTTGTGATGCTGGGGATCTGGCGTACTAGCTGGGGTGGGTAGGCAAGGTGCACGGGGGCAGGAGGGGCAGGCTTAGCTCGCTTCTCCTTAGGTGATCCTCTTCAGGAGGGGCCCTGTGGCAGCGGGAGGGAGTCAGATCCGCTGCCGGAGGTTTGGCTCCGCAGAAGCACAGAGTTGGGTGTTTGCGTGGAGTGAGCAAGTTCCCTGGCCGGAACTGGTTCTCTTTGGGATTTTGGCTGGGGGATGGGCGGGGGAGATGGCGCTGGCGAGCGCCTTTGTTCCTCACCAAACTGAGCTCTGTCGTCAGGGGGCTCAGCAGCTCTCCCTCCCTTTGTCCTCCAGCCTTCCTGCTTTCCGAGCAGAGCTGTTAACTTATGACCTCCCAGACGCTAAGTCGCGCTTGTTGTGGGAACACAGTCCGTCAGGCCCCTCCGCTTTTGCCAGCCAGACTCGGGGGCTCTGCTTGGCCGGCGAGCCGCCCCTCCGCCCCGGCTCCCTCCCGCCAGTCCGTGGAGCGCGCACCGCCTCGCCGCCCTTCCTACCCTCTTCCGTGGGCCTCTCGTCTGCGTTTGGCTCCGGCGACTCCGTTCTGCTAATCCTCTGGCGGTTTTCTGGGTTATTTAGGCAGGTGTAGGTGGAATCTAAGTGATCAGCAGGACGCGCGGTGAGCCCAGCGTCCTCCTACGCCGCCATCTTCCCTCCTGACTGTTAAATGTTCCCATCTTATGACAGCTCCATCATTCATCTAGTAGCTCAGGTCATAAAGTAGGAATCATTTTTTATTCCTTAATTTTCATTGTATCTCTCATCCAAATTATCAGGTTGTTTCTCTGTTATTTTCAGACTATATCTAAACGCATCCATTCTTCTCTGTTTCTACTACCAACCACTTTAGTTCATGCCCACATAAACTTCCTTCTGTATCATAGTCACCTCCTACCTTGTCTCTGTTTTCATCCTTATAGTCAAGTCTCAAAATGCCAGCCAGAATAATTTGAAAAAGAAAATTCCTCAGATATGATATCAAAAGAACAGAAAATAAAAGAACAAACATAAATTGAAGAACATTGAAATTTCTTCAATGCGCTTCAAAGGGGGCTTCAAAGGGCACTATCAAGCAGGTGAAAAGGCAACTAAAGAATGGGAGAAAATATTAACAAATCATATATCAGATATGGGATTAATATCTAGAATATATGAAGAGCTCCTTAAATTCAGCAACAAAAACCAAACAGTCTGATTAAAAAATGGGCAAAGGATTTGCATAAATACTTATCCAAAGAAGATATACAGATAGCCAATGAACACACGAAAAGATGTTCAACATCACTAATCACTAGGGAAATGCAAATCAAAACCACAATGCAAATCAATACCACCTCACATCCATTAGGATGGCTATTATCAAAAAAACCAGAAAATAGTAAGTGTTGGCAAGGATATAGAGAAATTAGAACACTTGTGCTTTGTGGGTGGCAATGTAAAATGGTGCAGCTGCTATGAAAAAGAGGTGGTTTCTCAAAAAATTAGAAATAGAATTATCATCATCTAGCAATCCCATTTCTGGATACATACCCAAAATAACTGAAAGCAGGGACTTGAATAGGTATTTGTACAGCCATGTTCACAGCAACACTTTCAAAATAGACAACAGGTATAAGCAACCCAGTATTTATCAACAGGTGAATGGATAAACAAAATGTAGTACATACATACAAGGTAGAATTATTAATCCTTAAAAAGGAAGAAAATTCTGACACATACTACAACATGAATGAACCTTGAAGACATTATGCTAAATGAAAGAAGATAATCACAAAAGATCAAATACTGTATGATCCTACTTACGTGTGTGGTACCCAGAGTAGTAAGATTCATAAAGGTAGAAAGTAGAATGTTGGTTTCTAGGGTCTGGGGGAGAGGACAATGGGGAGTTATCGTTTAATGGGTACACAGTTTCAGTTGTAGAGAATGAACAAAATTCTGGAGATGAATGGTATTGATGGTTGTACAATATAAATAGGGGTGCCCAGTGGCTTAGTGAGTTAAGCATCTGACTCTTGATTTCAGCTCAGGTCATGATCTCACAGGTTTGTGAGTTCAAGTCCTGCATTGGGCTCTGTGCTGACAGTGTGGAGCCTGTTTGGGATTCTGTCTCCTTCTCTTCCTGCCCCTCCCCCACTTGCTGTCTATCTTTCCCTCAAAATAAATAAAAATAAACTTTAAAAAATTAGTTAAAAATCAGTATAAATAAACTCAATGCCACTAAACGGCACATTTAAAAATGGTTAAAATGATATAATTTTTGTTATGTATATTTAATACCCCAATTTAAAAATATGGCATGAAAAAAAACCTTTCCTCAGGCATTCAAAATGCATTTCACAATCTTTTGATCAAATCAATAATATAGCAAAAAAGAAACTCAGGGACAATGAAATAAAATTATTAGACTTTTTTTTTTTTTTTTTGGTTTACTATAAGGTAGTATCTATTTTTAGACTATTATTCCCCAGAATCTATTTTATATTCAGGTTACACTATAACTCTTTAGCTCCTATCTTACATCTAAATTATTTTCCCTGTCATATGAAGACTGACAACAGAATGTGATTCATGGCTAGTTAGTTATCCCATTTTGTATATTTTGCAATCAAACAGATTAAAATTTTAAAAATTGTTTAGCATTTGAGATGTACAATTGAATATATGTATTATACATGTATGCATATCCATAATATATAAATACATGTGTAAGTTATGTTTTTACAAGAATATACCCTGTATTTTATTTATTTATTTATTTATTTATTTATTTATTTATTTATTTATTTATTTTAATATATGAAATTTATTGTCAAATTGGTTTCCATACAACACCCAGTGCTCATCCCAAAAGATGCCCTCTTCAATACCCATCACCTACCCTACCCTCCCTCCCACCCCCCATCAACCCTCAGTTTGTTCTCAGTTTTTAAGAGTCTCTCATGCTTTGGCTCTCTCCCACTCTCACCTCTTTGTTTTTTTTTGTTTTTGTTTTTTTGCCCTTTCCCTCCCCCATGGGTTTCTGTTAAGTTTCTCAGGATCCACATAAGAGTGAAAGCATATGGTATCTGTCTTTCTCTGTATGGCTTATTTCACTTAGCATCACACTCTCCAGTTCCATCCACGTTTCTATGAAGGGCCATATTTCATTCTTTCTCATTGCCACATAGTACTCCATTGTGTATATAAACCACAATTTCTTTATCCATTCATCAGTTGATGGACATTTAGGCTCTTTCCACAATTTGGCTATTGTTGAGAGTGCTGCTATAAACATTGGGGTACAAGTGCCCCTATGCATCAGTACTCCTGTATCCCTTGTATACCCTGTATTTTATAATATAAATGTCACGTCTTTCACCCCCTGATTAGAAAGCTTTCACATGTTTCCCATCTCAACCCTTTCCATGGCCTTCAGGCTCCACAGAACCCAAATTGATCTATCTTTTCAACCTCATCTTTTACTACCTTTCTCCTAGCTTATTTTGTTCTGGTGACCTTGGCCTTCTTGCTGGGATTCAAATTCCCAAGTTTGGTACTGCCTCAAGGCCTATGTATTTGCTGTTTCCTCTGCCTGGAATATTTTCCTTCCAGACATCTGCCTGTCTCATGCTTTTGCTTCACCCTGACCTGGGTTCAAATGTCAACTCCTCAGAGGCCTATTCTGGCCGTTCTATCTAAAACAGACCCCTCCCTCCACTTCATAACCCATGACTTGCTACCTCATTGTTCTGTTTAGATTTCCTGTTAGTACTCATCACTACATAAAATTACATTCCATACTCATACTTTTTCTGTCTCTGTCTTTCATCTACCTTGTTGACCACAGCATCCCCAGCTTCAATAAGACTACCTGACACACCAATGACACTCAATAAATGTGTGTTCAATGCATGAACTCTACAAATGTTTATTGAGTTCCTACTATGTGCAGACTCTGTGGACTTAGTTTTGTCCTCTGTGTGGAAGATTATACTATTGCCTGGCACAAGATGTTGAGATAGGGAGTACTGAGGACAGTTAAGTTGTTTAGATGGGCTTGGTTTGAGATACCTTGGACTAGCAGGTAGAGATGAAGAAGGGAAGTTGTAACCCTGGTATGGAAATCAGGGCCTCTAGAGAGATAGGCAGGAATGTAATAGAACTTACAGAACTCTACACAGGGACTGACTACCAGTCTGTCCAATCTGGGATTCTATCTCTGATGGGGAGAGAGGGGGTATTGAGGGAAGAGTGGTCATGGTGGTTCATAATATCAATAGTAAGGTCCATCCTAAGTGGAGCTTTGAGTTGTGTGGCTATAGGACCTATGAGTAATTGTCTGTCCCCAGAACCACAGGCTTTCTCACCATCTCCCTGATGTCGGACATTCCCTCAGGCAGGAAAGCGGCTCACTTGGTTACGAGAGGGAAGATAGAAAGGCAAGCATTCCCCCTCCATCTCATTCGAGAGACATATACATGACTTATACTGGAATATCCTAGATGCCAGGTTTTGGGAGTTGGATGGAGAGAGAATCTGAAGTCTGGGGCAAAGAGCAAGGGAAATAGGAAGACGGGTCTAGAAATTTCATATACTAAAGAGCACTAACTTCTGACAAGTCATTGCCCACAAATTTCCTATATAAAATCTGCCCTGGGGGTGCCTGAGTGCCTCAGTAGGTTAAGAGTCCAACTCTTGAGTTCAGCTCAGGTCATGATTGTGGTTCCTGAGTTCAAGCCTCACATCAGGCTCTGAGCTGACAGTGCAGAGCTTGCTTGGGATTCTCTGTCTTCCTCTCTCTCTTCCCCTCCCCCACTCACTCTCTCTCAAAAATAAACATTAAAAAAAAACCCTGCCCTTACATTCATATAACACTTCATAGCTTATAAAATATTACATTGAAAAGTCAGGTGCCCCTAAAGTTGCATCCCATATGTGGGATCTCTGGAAAATTAACCTCTACTAATGTCCTCATTTATAGACCACAGTAATAACCTATTCCTCATGGTACTAAAAGAGACAACTTATGTAAAGTGCTTAGCCCACTGCCAGCACATGCACATTCAATCAGCATTTGTTTCCTTCACTATTTCCTTTACATTATCTCGCCTGAAACTCACACCAATTCTGGGAAGTAAGTTTGGCGGGTATTGTTATCATCCCACTTTACAGATGAAAAACCAGGATCAGAGAGATTTATTCTGACTTTCCTAAAGCCATAGAACTTTCAAATAGGAGAGTCAGGATTTGAATTGAGGCCTTTCATCCCTAAGTTGTCTCCTCCCACCCTGCTGCCTCTTGTTCTTCTCTGACCATGTTGGAGTGTCCCATGGCGGAGACAGAGTTCACCACAGGTCTGTCCTGTAGGTCAGGAGGATGCTGCCATCTTTGCTTTTGTTATAATATGCTTTTGAAAACATATAGAAGCAGAATGTCTGGAAGCTGGACAGTGGACTTACATGTTATCAATGGCATTCTGATCAAATTATATAATCTGTAATTACATCTTGCCTTTTAGACATAACCTTTGTGTCTCTATTTCTAGCGCTTCACTTGCCTTTAATTTCACTTTTCCTTCATGGTTGAATGCAGACTTGGCTGGCTGGAGAGCCCTGAGTGGCCAGTCAAAGCTAATGGTTCACCTTTGCCTCCATTGTCCTAAGTTTATGAGACTTTTCACTTTCTTACTAGTATCAACACTTTCCCCTTCCCTTTCCTGATTATTAAAAAAAAAAGTGGCAAATTGAACACAATATTTAGACCATTGCACAGCTGTACTGACAATGGTAGTGATCTTGCTGACTCCAATTGGTGAGTGAAGGCATGGTCATTTTTCCATGGCTCAATGGAGTCGGCTAATTCCCAAAACCTAGAAGGGTGACTGGTGTGTAAGGCACTGAAGATTGTGCTGCTTGCACTTTAGAAGGGGGGATGTGGGTCGTGAACTGCCTGCATTGTCCTGAACTCGTGTCTAGCCAGGAGGTGGCGCCCTTTCGCTGCCCAGTTGATAGCGGTGGGTCCATACTGTGGGGAGGGAAAAAATGAGCTTCTGTAGCTTGGACCGCCATTTCAGAGGCTCTGAGACACAGGGCCCAGGTTTGCCTCTTCTAAACAGCCACATCATGCACTTGATGAAGGAAACTGCATGGGGCCTTACTTCTTCAGCCACCAGAGCCATTTCTCTGTCCCTTCCTTCTAGAGATTCTCTTCCCTGAGAATGAGCGGTGGGGTCTGGGAAAATGATCAGAACGCAGCCTTGTAATGAAGGTGAAGGGAACTGAGAAAGATGACAGATGAGGAGCTGCTTCTTACAGTGCTTGCTTCTCTCTCTCTCTCTGAATCTCCCTTCTGCTCTTGTTCTGAAGTAACAAAGTTGTCCTGTATTTCTGCACACAGAACTCCATCCCCAGGCAGGCTTGTGACCTGAGCTGCTATTTGCCCTAAACCTCTTTTGTTTTAGATAGACTGTGGGGGATCTAAGGTCTAAACTGGGAAGAAAGGAATGGGAGAAATGAAAATCAGAGAAGAACAGGAGGAAAGAGACAGCCGAACAGACATCAGAGAGAAAAACAGAAAGACAGATACACAGAGAAAGACAGAGATACAGAAAGAGACAACGTGGGACATATGCGAGGGTGGGGGCACTGATTTGGAGGCAGAAGGATAGATCTGCATCCCAGCTCATCTACCTCAAGCTCTGTGAAGTTGGGAAAAATCACCTGACTGCTCTGAACCTCAGTCTTCTCATCTGAAAATGGGAATAATTTTACTTCATCTGTATCACAGTGATGAGGACCAAAGGGAAAGCATTGACACTCTAGTTACAGTGGCTATTACCTGATGTCAAGCCAGGCCTTAAGAGAGAGGTTGTGGTCCTGGCTTATGTTGAATCCTAAGGGTGGGCATAAGCGCTATCAGAAGCTCTGGGAGAAAACTCTAGTCCCCTGTACCCTAATCCTATTTTCCCAGAGGATTTTATAGCAGGAAGTTTTCCTGGTTCCAGCTCCTGGGCAGAGAAGCCTCATTGCCCAGGGTGGCATTGTGTGTATGTGTGTGTGTGTGTGTGTGTGTGTGTGTGTGTGTGGGCACTTCTAGGTTACTCTCTTCCACACTCAACACTCATAGCTAACATCTTATTGAGTTTACTATGTGCCAGGTGCTTTTCAAAGTGTGCCACATGGATTAACATTTAATCTTTATAACTGTCTTATGAAGTAGGGACTACTGTTAACCTCATTTTTACAGATGTTGAAACTAAAGCAACAGACAGACAAAAGGAAATTGCCCAAAGTCACACAGGAAGTGGCAGAGGAGATTAAAACCCAGGCCATCTGATGCTAAAGTCCTCATCTAACCTTTGTGTTATCCTGCCTCTCCAGGTAGGTTATGGTTCCTTACCCTCTCATCTGGCAGGAGCAGCAGAAGGCAGCCTCAGCGGAGACTTTAACTGGCATATGCATCTCATTCTGGGGAGCTGTCCCTGTACTCAGGGTGTTGGGGGTGTCCCAGCTTGTGATGCATTCTGATCAGGTCAGAGGTGCCATCATTCCTTTATCTTGCAGCGAGGTGGCGATTTCAGCACTTTGAGATAGATGGGGAAAAGGACTTCACGTGCCCTTTGTTCCTGTTCAAATGCAGCACCCAGACAGGGTCTAGACACTACCAGCCTTCCTGTCTCCAGCTTTGCTTCTGGAAGTGAGAACACCTGTTGTCTGAAAGGTCCTGGACTCTAGAGCTGGGCTTGGTTATACAGCGGTTGGGAGCAGACAGCGGGGTTTCCAGTGCAGTCGTTCCCACAAAATGAAGGGTACTCCATGATTTTAGTTACTTTCTTTGGTGCAGAAATTGTGGGCCGATAGTGAAATCCAATAACAACTTCAGTTTGCCTTGTTTAATATGAGAAAGTGGTATGAAAGTGACCAGGTGAATGAGAATCCAAAGAGGC
This sequence comes from Felis catus, assembly GCF_018350175.1. NCBI lineage: Eukaryota > Metazoa > Chordata > Mammalia > Carnivora > Felidae > Felis > Felis catus. The sequence continues at coordinate 122,502,528 of NC_058373.1, forward strand.
ATCAAAGAAGGACTTTGTAGTTACCCTCATTGTGCTTCCACACAGATGCACTTGATACTCATTGCCTGAAAATAAGGTTCACGGTCTATTGGTCTCATTTTTCCCTGAGAGAAGGGAAGACTTCCACATGGCCTCCTGGGAGATCTAAAAGCCCCATGTAGGAGATCTTCTTGAGGGCTTCTAACATACTCCCTGTCCTGGTCTTCTTGGTTTTTAAAAGAAGTTGCTGAGATTCTCTATTGCCTACATTCTACCATGTTTGAGAACATCTGATTGTGCCCTTCATTTGAACACAGTCTTCTATAATTTGTAAGTATGTTAGACTTGCTTTCCCTTAGACCTTCATAGACTTCATAGACCTTCATAGACCTTACAAGAGTTGAATGTTTCTGTGAGAAATCTGGAGCCAGTCTGATTGTTTTCTCTTTTGCTTATTCCATTTATTCTTTCTTTTTCTCTGAGGTCTAGTGCTTTAACTAGGATGTGTTTTCTTGAAGTCCATTATAACTTGTTTATTTTGATTATTCTTTTTCTTCAGCAACTTAACTGCTCTATTTTGGTATGTATTACTCTGGAATAATTGTTTTTGGTATATATGGTGTACCATCTTGATTTGCTGATTCTTGCTTCATTTCAGTGAAACTTTCCTATATTATATTTCAAAACATTTCTGGATTTCTTTTTTTTTTTAACTTCAGGGGCACCAATTATCCTTAAGTTTGACAGTCTTTGTCCTCTGCACCTATCATTCCCTAATTACTTCAATCTCTGTTTTATTTTCTCCTCATGCACTGTGATTACATCAGGCTTTCCCCAATCCTGTCAGTTCTATTTTTCATCTGGGTCGATGCCATTTCATTCAGCTGCTCCTAATTTATTCAATTTGTAATACATTTATTTTAGTTTGCAATTTGTTTCTTTAGTTCTGTGACATTTCTTGTAATTTCATTTTATTGTTCTATCATGTTCTGTTTACTGATTTTATATTTTCAAGTTATTCTATAGAATAAAACTCTCATGGGAACCTAGTTCTGTTTGTTGGGTTACTTCCTCCCATACCCCAACTTAGATTAGATTGGGTTTATACTCTTTCTCTTTCCTCTTATCTGTCTCCCTGGAAATATGGTTAGCCCCAGTGACCCTTGTTGCTTCTGCTGAGGCCCCTGGTGTGATGGAGGGGCTTCTACTCACTGGAGTTTTTCTAGTAGCTTTACCTAGATCTGCCTCCTTACTCTCTGAGGCCATACCTCCCCAGCTGTAGGATATTTGTGAGAATTCTCAGGAATCCTTGGACTCAATTACTTTCCTACATTTTACCTTGTTCAGAATAATGTAAGGAGCCAGAAAATTCTTTTGTCTTTTCTTGGCTACCATTTTGGGTTTCTATGGTACAAAGTTCTACTCCATTCTTTTTTTTGATTGCTGCTTGTGACTTTTTATTGGTTTGTTTCACTTTTTTTTGCTTTATTTCATTGAGTAGAGAGATTCTGTGTACTTGCTCTACTTAGATGATTCTGCCCAGAAATCTGACTTATTTTTATAATGAGAAAAAAATTGCTATATGACTATTAAAATAAAACAAAGAGATCTCAGTCATCTCTAGTTTCCTGACCAACTGTTCAAGTATACTTTTGAGTACATTAATATCTGCCTGCAAGAATAAGTTGAATAAACTCACCCATTTTAGCTTGGCTGTTTCTTTGAAAACAGACTGGGACAAATCTATAGAAAGCAGAGTTGTACCACATTTTCTCTCATTACATGAGCTTTATCTTCTCAGACAGTTCTGAGACTGACTTCAGAAAGGGCATCAAGCAATGTTTAAGATTTGAGTTTGCATTTCATAATATTGATCTTAGCTAACATTTCTCTTCTTTTGGTGCAGAAACTTTAGAGAGTTTTTTCTTCATCCTCTGGGAAACTTCAGTTATGCTCTCAAAGCCTTTCAGATGATTAGATGAAGCTCACTCACATTACCGAGGATAGTCTTTACCTGAAGTCATCTCATGATAGATGTTAAGTACATCTACACAACACCTTCAACACAACACCTAGATTAGTGTTTGTTTGGATAACTGGGTACTGCAGCCTAGCCATGTTGACACATCAAACTAATCATCACATATGGGGTGGGCAAGTGGGACAGCAGAAAGGCAAGATATCAGAGGGGTTGATATCAGAGGGGTTGGCATATTGCTCCATCCAGAATTTAATAGGTTAAAAACATTTTCCCACTCCTCCACTCCGGCAGACACGACCAACAATGAGAACACTCACATTTATATAACTCAGCAAGTGAGTTCCTTGGAAACACTCACCATAAAACTGTCCATGCGAAGGTGTACTGTGGGCAACTCCGTACGCTGTATCTCCCTGCTGGAGACTCATAATACACGTCACCATATTGAAAACCATGAGAAATCCCACAGCAAAGAAAGTTATTTGTCTTTTTTTGTTGTTGTTGTTAAATCCAGCTTTTCCCAAACTCATTTGACCATGAAACCTTTCCATTCTTTTCCTCATGTGATATCTGTCAACAGAACATGCTTAGGGAAAGTCTGGCTTAATCTCCTCTCCCTAAAGTAATAGTTCAGTTTGCTTGGGTACCACTGAGGTTTCCCTGATAACACACACAAAAAAACAACTTTTTCAATTGCTTGGTGCACATAAACATTTCCTGCTTTCTCGGTGTTCATGAAAAGTACAAGATTGGCTGACACAGGAAAGTGGAATTTTGCTGCTTCTGTCTTGTATATATGACAAAGTGTCTTAAGAGATAAACAATTCAAAATCATTTTCACCAACTCTGAGCAAAATGGTCTCTAGGAAAGTGTTGTTTTGCATATCACTCAACATACCACAAGGTATCCTCAGGAGCTTCAGTACCCCCGTGGGAAAGCTTGATCTTACACACTTGTGAGCTGGTACCCCAGGCAGCAGGGAGCAGTGATGCCAGCAGTGTGCAGTTGATCTCCTCCAAAAACAAATTTCTCAACTAGTTCTTGAGCATCTGCTGAAGGCTCGACACAGTGCGTGCGTGCGTGCGTGCGTGTGTGTGTGTGTGTGTGTGTTTGTGTGCACATGGGAATAAATAAAGAGCTAATAGTTTGAGTTAATGGACTTTTTGGGTAGGATTTGATTTAGCATGAAGGACTCCTTAAATAGTAGTACCTTAGACAAGCCTAGGGTTTATTTTTTGTGCATGTGACCTAGTCTGTAACAGCGAGAAGGGGGTTCCAAGGTGAAAGGGATCCAAGCTCTGCTTTGTCTAAGGTGTTTGTCTCATCTTATCATATAAAGTGGCTTAGAACCACATCCTCATTCTAGCTAGGAAGGAGGTGGAAATGCTGTCAAGCAGGGCACATTCTCTCTTCTTGAGATTCAACTCAGAAGTTTCATGTATCACCTACTATATATCCCATAAGTCACATGGCCACATACAGCTTCAGTGAGCGGGAGGCTGAGAAACATAACCCTTATTCCAGGTGGCCAGGAAAACCAAAAAATCAAGGGTCTTGTTATTCTGGAGAATGGGAGAATGGATTCTGGGGAACAAGTAACATTCTATTCTACAGGGTTATGTAAAATGTGAAAAGACATTTATTAAGCCCTTGACTTTTTCCAAGCAAGGGTGCACCACAGGCCTTTCATTCCAAAGACTGGATAAAGAGAGGATTTGGAGTCCAAGAGCTGAGAACCACAGGTGAGTAACATTTATACTTCTGGGTGGATTGGAACCATCCTAGGATACCAAAAATTTGAGGCTAATACTCTTGACTGTTTTCAAAGTACTATCAAAGTACTTTTATTTTTAATAGCAACTTAACTTATTGCATTATAATTACTTTTGAGTGTGGATGTGTCTGCCTCCCCAATTATACTGTGTTCCTTGAGGGCGGGGACTCTGTTCTGTGTCTGACTCATGGTAGGTACTTAGTAAACATTGGCTGAATCCAGTGTGGGGAGTTAACACCCACTCCCATTCCCCCTCCTGCCTCCAAAATGACCTGAACTCTGAACTTCTCTTGTGAATTAATTAGAAGAACTGGGCGGGGGGAGAATCCAAATATTAGCTGGAGATTTGGATTCATGGCATAAAGTCTATTCTTGGGATCCCTGGCTGTTGGCTGCTCGCTTACTGAATTTAACTTCATATGGGGAATATCTGCTCTAGCTTCTGAGTACCACCCATTCTGGCTATCCATTACCACATCTCAAACTACCCCAAAACTTAGTGGCATGAAATATCTGTTATGCTCAAGGACTCTGTTGGTCAGGAATTTGGAAAAGGGACTGTGGGGATGGTTTGCTTCTGTTCCCCAAAGTCAGGGCTTCAGCTGGGAGACTCAGGCTGACTCAGCACCTGGGGGCTGGAATTATCTGAAGGTTTCCTTGCTCTTATGTCTGACAATGGATATTGGCTGTGACCTTCACTGGGGCGGTTGCCAGAACATCTACACGTGGTCTCTCCTTGTAACTTGGGCTTTCTCACAGCCCAGTGACTGGGCTCCAATGGTGAGCTTCACAAAAGATAAAGCCAGGTAGAAACTGTATTGCCATAGTTCAAACTTAACTTGGGAAGTCATGCATCATCATTTCTGCCATATTTTGTTCTTTGTGGCAATCAGAAAGGGACTCCCGAGATCAAGAGGAGAAGAAATAGATTCTACCTCTTGATGGGGTGGTGATGGTGGGAAGGTTCTGCAAAGGGCATGAGGGATTGTAAATATAGGTGCAGCTATTTTTTGGGAAATACTTTATCTGATGGGTTCATCCAGAGGACTGAAGAGTGAGGATTCTCAGATTCACGGAGGACTTCTGGCAGGATGATGCCATCAGACTTCTTCCAGATGGGCCCAAGAAGAGCCAGGAGCGTTAGCAAAATCTCTGCATCCCCCTGGCATCCTGAGAAGCAGCATGGGGTGGTGGAAATCTCCAAGTGGGAGTCAAGAGGTGATCTGATTATTGTGTGATATAGGATAGGCTACTTAATCCATCTGAGCCTCAGTTTCCCCTATCTGACAGATGAGAAGTTTGGATTAGATTCATTGTTTTCTAATTCCTTACAGGAGGGAAGGATTTTTCTCCTTTTAAAATTTGTCTTACTTCCAGGGCGACTGACTGGCTCAGTTGGTACAGCATGTGACTCGATCTCAGGGTTGTGAGTTTGAGCCCCATGTTGGGCATGGAGACTACTTTAAAAAAAGAGAAAACAAATAAATTTGTATTATTTCCAAATAAAAGTTTAGGGGAACCCAATATATGAGCTGGATAAAGGTAATTGAAAGGGGTTTTGGGGGATACCTATGCCCACTTATTCCTTCCCACTCCTTGAGGATTCTCCATGGAAACTCAGTGCCCTCAGAGAACATTTGGAAAATCTTTGGACCAGGATGTTTCCTGAGGGTCTCTAGGATGGGGTTGGGTGAGAGAGGAAAGACCCCTCAACCATCTCTCAGATTTTCCTCAGAGTAGTTTGTTTCCTTCCTGCTCCCTGTTTGAGTCCCCATGGCCACCTGTCAGCCATCTGACACTGAATTAAGTAAGTGTCTAGCAGGTGATCTGGATGAGCCAAAGTCCCACAAGTACCTGGGGAAAGCACTATTTAAAGAACTGGGGTATCTACTGGTATTGTTTGAATTTGAAGCCCTTACAGCCTGTAATTTGTGCTGGACCAGCCTAGTATGGGGAGAGATTGGGACTGTATGCCAATGGTGGTCCCACATTTCCACCTTTGGGGCCTCAGCTGGTGACTCAGGGTGACCCTGCAGTTAAGAGGTGCCCTGGGTTGGCTCTCATGGTCCTTTGTCTTCTCTGCTGCTCCTGTCCGCTTTTCCACCACTGTCCCTCCGTCTGTCCCCTCCCCTCCCCCTTCCCAGCCCACTCCCACCCCCACTTTTTCTCTCCCACATTCTCTGCTCCCTATCTTTGTCTCTCCATCCTGTTCTCTCTTTAAAGAAAAAAAAAATACACAGAGCGATTAGATTTGCAAATGAGCGGGCAGGAAACTGGGAACAAAGGGAACCAGAGCCGAAGAGGGAGCAGGTATAATTACTGTAATTAACTCAAGCAGCAGGGACACATCCCCTAGTCAGTGGTTGCTGTGAGGCACTGCAGGGGAGGCTGAGGGGAACTGGGGGCCCCAGGAAACTCAGACGGCTCCCTGCTCCCTGGGGCTTAGACATCGTCTTGGCCCCCCCCCCCCCCCAGGAAGCTCCACCTGGAGCAGGGGGGCGGGGTGCTGTGCCAGGTTCCATCTCACCCCCTGTCCTGGCCTCACAGAAGCAGGGAGGAGAGGATCCAGGCTCAGAGGACATGATATGGTCTCTTGCCCAGCACAGTGGAGCCAGAGAACAAAGCCCCCCTCTCATCTCTTAACTGGACCCTTAGCTCTTTATCTGCTTTAGGACATCCTGAGAGCCTGCTCTGCTTAGCTGGGATCCAACCATTTCTAGAGGCTTTGGAAGGGAACACGTCTCCAATCCCATGAAACTGTCATTTCTGTGTCCCCAAGCATCCCAAGTATACACCTCTTGAGGCCTTTCAGGGCACCTTTGCAGCCTTACCTTTCACCACTGCCCCTCATCACTCCATCCTCTAGCCAGGTTTGACCGTGGGCTGCACCCTGAACATGCCCACGTTCTTCTATTTCCGTGCCTTCACATGTGAGGCAGTCCCTTTCTTGTGGTGCTGTACTTTTCTCAAATGCCAGTTGGTAAAAAAGTTATCCACCTTTTGAGGTATGATTGAAACTAAAGCTGCTTCTCCAAAGTCTATACTTATCTCATCCTTCACAGAAGCCCATAGCCCTTGTCTCTTTTATGGACCTCACCTCACTGTACTCCTGATCTCCTTTACTTTGAGGAAGGCAGATAGACCCTGGCTTAGGATTCCTGGGGCTTAACAGCAACCATCTTTGGGGCTCTGTGTCAGTCAGACCCCTTTCTCTTGTCAGTAACAGAAACCCCAACTCAAATCGGCATAAACAAAAAAGGAAATTTGTTAGTTGGAATAACTAAAAATTCTGGGGATGTTTGAAGGTATGGCTGCATCCAGGAACTGAAACATCAGATGTCTCTCCCTCCTGTCCCTTTTCCTCAGTGTGGGTTTCACTCTCAGGCCCCTCTACAGCATGACCCCTAGGATCTCCAGGCTAATAACATTCCTAGAGCCAGCCATCCTGGGGAATTTTTCCTTCCTAATGTTCCAGCACACACCTGAGATTGAGTCTCATTGGGTTGGATTGGGTCCAGAGCCAGTCATTGGGTTGGGGGAAATGAAACTGAGTGGTTGGCCAGGCTGGCCTCAAGTGATCCCAGATAGAATCTGAGGGAGAAGTCAGGCCAGCCCTGTCCAAACTACATGGTTCCCAATGGGGAGGAGTGGTTCCTTAAAAGAAGATAGAAGGACATAATAGTGATGCTGCACAGGTGGAAACAGCAGGTGTCTGCCACTGACAGAGCACCCAGGTGAGGGCCCAGCTCCTAGAAATATCCTTTCATTTTCATACTCAACCCATCCTTCAATACCCAACCCATGTCCACCAGCCCCATGATGCCTTCTCACCTGCTCTAGGGGCCCAGAGTCTGTACCACTTCCCAGGCACACACCTTCATCCTGCCTTTTCATGATCTTTGTTTTCATTTGTTATAGCCTCATTGGAGCAACAAGATTATAGACCCATTGAGAGCAGGGATGTGGTCATTCTTGTGTACCTCCTCCCACCCTGATACAGCCCTGGACAACAGTCCAGTGACCCAGACAACACTCCAGTGAGCCAAGCATAGAATGCAAGTCTTCTCCACGCCTGCGAACTGGCTGGGTCACTTACCAGTGTGTGACCTTGGGGCATCCCCTGATCTCTCAACTTCCTTATCTGGAAGCTGGGGCTATGAACACACCTGTTTTACGGAACCATGACAAATAAAGGAGATACTATGCGCAGAAGTACCTCGCACTCTCTTCCCAGCTAAGCCCAGGCTGTCTTCCTCCAATTACATAATTGGGTATTTAATTACCACTGAGGTAAGAAACAAGAGCTCACCTTCCTTATTTCTGTGATGCTGGCCTCTGCTTCCCTAGACATTTTTGTTCTCCTTGGCCAACTCCCCTTACTTTATCATCTACCTTTTAAATGTATGCTTGTACAAGGCAGCAGAGTGTGGGGTCAATAGCATAGGGCGAGGCTTAGGTTGTCACCATTCCAGTTTTAATTATACTACCTGCTAGAGTATAACCTCAGGCAAGTGACTTAACCTTCCAGTGACTCAGTTCCTTAACATTGAAATGAAAAATCACAATAATATCTACTTCATGGGGCTGGATTGAATAGATTAATTTGTGTAAAGCACTCAGGACAGGACTTGGTGGGGAGTAAGGACTATAAGAATGTTCACTATTATTCCCATTTTAAGGTTTGAAACTGAAATACGTTATTGGCATTAGGTCCAGTCAGTTCTTTCTCTCAAAACTTCTCAAATTCATTCTTTCACTCCTTCCCATCCCTACTAATTTCTTCATTAAGTCCCTCATAATTCCAAGCATGGATTTCTCCCACATCTGCCTGGTTAGTCTCGCCTACCTGTCTTGTGTTTTCATCTATTCTCTGTACAAAAATCTGATTGTATTCCTCTCTTGATGTAAGTCTTTAAATGGCACCCTGTAACAATTAGCATACAAAGTTTGTATATATATAAGTTTATTTTTGAGAGAGCATGAATGGGGAAGGAGCAGAGAGAGAGGGAGACACAGAATCGGAAGCAGGCTCCAGGCTCTGAGCTGTCAGCACAGAGCCCGACATGGGGCTGGAACTTGCAAATTGCGAGATCGTGACCTGAGCCTAAGTTGGCGCTCAACGGACAGAGCCACCCAGGCGTGCCCCCCCACCCCTTGCTTACTTTTTCAACCACATCTCTCTCTGCTGTCCCTCCTGTTTGTCCCCCTCCCCCAAGCATATCTATTTTCTCTCACCTCTTTGTCTGGAAGGCTTTTACTTTCTCTTTACTCATGGTCACTTCTTCAGCATTCACTGAGCCCCAATTTAGGCATCACCTCCTCACAAAGGCTTTCTGGATGTCCAGCCTGTTCCTCCCCAGGATGCTCTCTGGATGTCTCACCTAGAGCACCCTGGGAATATTTCTGTCCCTGAAGCTGTTGCTTTGCATAAATGTCTCCTCCACTAGAGTATACACTTCCGGGGATCAGGGCCTCGTATTTGAATGCCTAGCTCCAGGCACAGTTTCTGGCACTTCATGTGGGCTCAGTGCTTGTTGAATGAATTGAATAATGATAACCCCTACTGAATTTGCCAGTCCTCTTCTGGTTCCGGTAACAGAAACTGGCTTTAGGTATGGCTGGATCCCAGTACTCAAGTGACATCATCAGGACCACATCTGTCTCCATCTCTAGGCTTTGCTTCTTTCGCCTCTCAAGCTGGTTCCCTGAAAATGACCAGTGGCAGCTTCAGCCAACTCACTTAGCAACCCAGTGAAAAACCAGCATCTCTGTCTCAATATTTCGGCAAAAGCCTCCATACCACTCTCATTAGACCAATTACTTGCTGTTCCAGGGGCATGAGATGTGGTCATAGGTTGGAAATAACTGAAATGCATCTCTTACAGTTCTAGTTCTGGAGGGTTAGAAGTCCAAGATCAAGGTACCAACAGAGTCAGTGTCTGGTGGGACCTGCTTCCAGGTTCATAGAAGGCACCTTTCCACCATTACCACGTATGGCAGATTAGGCGAGGGAGCTCTCTAGGGTCCCTTTTATAAGGTCACTACTCCCATTTTTGAGGGCTTCTCCTCATGATCTAGTCACCTCCCAAAGGCTTTACCTTCTAATGCCATAGTAATACGTCTGTTCTTGGAGCTGGGGAATGGCATCATGGTCACATGGGTGAGTGGGGCATGTGTGTTTCCCAAAAGAAAAATGGGATGCTTTGGCCAGAAATATGGGTCATGGGGAAGCAAAACCAACATCTGTACAGAAGTGCCAGGTGCTGCTTGTGTTTTTATAAACATGTCAGTTAATATTCATAATGATTCAAAGAAATCCATCCCACTACGAGGACACATAGTGGTTGAGCAACTTGCTGGGATTTATATAGCTCATAGGAAATGGAGTCAAGTTCTCACCCTGACAGTCTGACTCCAGAGACTTCCCCCTTTAAAAAGTTTTTAGGGGCGCCTGGGTGGCTCAGTTGGTTAAGCGTCCGACTTCGGCTCAGGTCATGATCTCGAGGTCCGTGAGTTTGAGCCGCGCGTTGGGCTCTGTGCTGACAGCTCAGAGCCTAGAGCCTGTTTCGGATTCTGTGTCTCCCTCTCTCTCTGACCCTCCCCCATTCATGCTGTCTCTCCCTGTCTCAAAATAAATAAACGTTTAAAAAAAGTTTTTAAAAAGGAGTGCTTACATACAGTAAAAATTTGAAAGAATGTAAAAAGTTATACAGTGAACAGGCAGGTTCACTTCAAGCCTTGACCCTGAGGCCCAATCTCCCCCTTCCTGACCCCAATCATCCACCCAGAGGCCCTACTTTTATGCTTTATTATGCTGGTCACAATAGCCTCTGGTCTAGGGCTAACGTGTCCCCACTTCTGAGGGTTTTGCCTCATGCTCCATGGATTATGTGGTCTTTCCACTTTGCGTGGTTGGGAACAGAAACCATCTCCACCCCCTTGTGAAGTGGGGACATTGTTGGGCTTACTGCTTTGCAGTGGGTCTTCCCAGCTTCTGGTGGCTTCTCACGTGTGTGATGACCATAGTCAGGCCACAACTAGAGGGGACCCCTCTGCAAATTGCTGGAGTCTCTCTTCTCTGACACCCTTCCCTGGCAATCTGGCTGCTTTGCCACCCTGAATGCCATCTTGGTCTCTTGAATTCAGGAAGAACATCAGGCTGTATGCTTCGGGTCCTCCTCCCTGGTTGGTGGCCAGAAATGACCCGCCAGCAGTAAGCTGGGGCAGTTTAGGACTCGCCTTCTTCTTCTTCTTCCTCCTCTCAGACATCAGTGACCCTTCCCACACTGTCTGCTGCTCAATATTTAAAACCATTGCTTAATTTTGTCTGTTTTTTTGTAAGAGCTATTTAGGGAAGTAGGGTAAATTTGGTTGGATGGAGTCTCTAGTACTCTCTCATGGCCAGAAGTAGTGCTACTTTTACCGTTTTTTCTTTTGTGTGTGTGTGTGAATCCTTCCAGTGATAGGCTATGCATAAACAAGCATTTATATCCCCTCTTCTTTATACATACCTTTGTGTACCTTTGCTACACACTGTCGTGCACCTTACTTCTGTCACTTATCATCCTACAGGTCATTTTATATAGACTGACCTCATTTTCTTAAAAGGCAGAGTCTGCACTCCTAACCCCTACACTATTCTGCCTCAGTGAATGACAGCTGAGCTATTAGTGGCTATAATTGATGCTCGGTAAATAGTTGACGAGTTGAATAAATTATGGCAAAACTGCACACAGGTGGCTGGACTCATGTTCTGATGATGGGAGGAAACAGGATGCTCCATATTCAGTTTGGGGTCCTGAGTATTCCAGACTCTTCTGTTCTCTTCTCCCACTTCTCGGAAGAGTTTCCCCTCATCTGGTCTACGGTAGGCCGAGACATATTTAAACCTCAGGTCTTGTCTCTTCTCTCCCATTTCATAAGAATTCAGTTTATACCACAAAACCACACTGGTTCTATAAAAGAAATACACCTGTACCCATTCTGGGAGACCCTGTATGATGATATGCAGTGTGCCTGGGTTGCTAGTGCCTGCCATCCAGAAGCTCAGTAAATGCTCTTTGGATGAACTTGGGATTAACTTGTATCTTGTGCAGTTGAAATCTAGCTGCCCCCATCACCCCACAGAAAAGTCCTCATTGTCTAACATCTAGTTAGGACCTGTCAAAGATGAGTATATAGAGATATTCACTGGCTCATTATTTATAAAAGTAAAGCTTTGGAAATCACTAAACGTTCATGGCAACAGAACAGTTAAGTGGTGAAAGATTAGCATATAGCATTAGTATTGTCTTAGTCTGTGTGGGCTGCTATAACAAAAATACCAGGGACTCAGCAGCTTATAAACAAAAGTTTATTTTGCACAGTTCTGGAGGCTAGGAAGTCTAAGACTAAGGTGCTGGCAGATTCTGTATCTGGTGAGACCCACTTCTTGGTTCATAGATGGATATCTGCTTGACACATCCTCACATGGTGGCGGTAGTGGGGGGGCAAGGGAGCTCTCTGGGGTCTCTTTTATAAGGGCACTAATCCCATCCATAGGACTCCGCTCTCATGACCTAATTCCTCCCAAAGATCCTACCTCTCAATACCATCACATTGGGGGTAGAATTTAACATATGAATAGGGGAGGACAAACATTCAATCTGTAGCAAGTATTTAGCTCTTAAAAATATGTATGTGTGTGTGTATAGGTTAACCTGGCTCCCTCAACTGACTCTTTCCCTTACCGTGGTTTTTGGAAGCATGAGACCCAAGTTCACTATTTATCACCTATTCTGGTTCTCACAGCAACCTCATAACATTGCTTATTTGCCTCAATTTCTACAGAACAACTAGTTCCAGGCCATATGCATGTATGGAGGAAATCGGATGTAAGTTTAGGTCCTCCTGACTCCAAAGCCTGAACTCCAGCTGCCCGTGCGGTTAGAACATTGTTCCCAAGGTGTGGTCTGCAGAACTCCACTCCTGCTGAATGTTACAAGGAAATATCCCCTGTTCTCAGGGGATATTTGCTTTTGTTCTTGAGGTATTTGCATTTCTGTTGTGATCTCAAGTGATTTGCGGCTTACACAGTAGTTTCTAACATCTGCCTGTGGTTGAAAGAGTTTTTTTTTTGATAGATGGTGGCTGGATTGATACCTTGGAATTATTCTAGATTCAGTACTTGATATGAGTATTAGGTGGCCCTTTCTACAAACTGCGTGGGTCATAGAAATTTGGAATATCAGAGTGAGAAGGACTTTAGAGAGAATAATTTAGGCCTACCCCTTCATTTTACAAATGAGGAAACTGAGGCATGGGGAGAACTACCTTATCAAACCACTTGGTTTGGCGGAAGGAGGGCTAGAACCTGGGGCCTAGGCCTCCTGACTCTTAGTGCTCTTTCTTCCTTCTGTGAATAGGACAACTATTTTGTAAAATTTCTGGCAATCAATTACTGGTTTTATATATATTCTGCCTGTTGCCACTTCTCTCTGTTTTAGTTTGTGTTCTTACTCTGTCTCAGGGCCTCTTCCTGATTGTGTTTGAGGTCATAGTGAGATGGCAGGTGGATCCCATAGAAAAGGGGACTAGAAAATTGAGCAGAAGGAGGCTTAGGGTATTGGGTTGTGGCCTAGCATCAACTCTGATAGGGATAACTGCACATGATTACACATTGGATTTGTGACTGAAAAACTGTGTGTACAGGTGAGACTTTACTGTTGAGTTATATCAGGGTTATATCAGAGAGTCCTGAGTTATATCAGTTGTATCAGTATCCTGAGTTATATGAGTTATATCAGATAGTCCTATTTAAAGAACTATCCTATTTAAAGACTATCAAGAACACCCTTTGCCTTATCCATTCTATTTCAAGAAATTTATCTTATAAAGACGTGCCTAGGGATCTTTTAAAACAAACATTGTATACAATAACAAAAGACAATAAACAACTTAAATATCCACTGATGGGGGATGGTTATAAAACCTATGTACACACATGCAGTTGAGAACTGCACAGTCATGAGACACAACAGGACAGACTGTATGGGCTGACATCGTGCAACCTATAAGATATATCAAGTGAAAAAATAAGGTATTTGCATGTCTTGGTTTGGGGTCCCTTGAAAGCAGAGCCTCAAACAGAGACTTGGGTGCAGGTGGTTTATTTGGGAAATAACCCCAGAAAAAATCAGTGAGAGGGTGAAGACAGCGAGATAGAAAATGCAAAAATGACAAACACCCCCCCCAAACCCCCCCAAAACAAAAAAACCCACCCAAGTTGTATTATTGAGTTGCTGCTATAGGTAAAGGCAGCCTAAGTCCAGACCTTTGGAAAACACACAGAATGCCTGTCTCCCAGAATTGCCTATCTGTTGGCAAGAAGGAAGACTGGGGCGTTTATTAACCAAACCCATCCTGTATTAGTTGGGGTGTTCCAGGGATTTAACTCCTGTTGCTTAAGGCTGCCTCTCCCTGTCGGCTGACTAGGCTCCTGTGACTTTGGAGAAAGTGGTTGTGTTCAAGGTGGGACTCTTGTCAGTGTACAAGGAAGAGACTGACCATGGGAGTTGCAGCAGAAATCAGAGGTGGTCTAAGGGAATATTAGGCACCAAAAAGCATCTGCTATAATAGAAATATGTCTACTTGTATATAAACAAAGTATATGTGTGCATTTGTGTGCATATATCTATATAAATATCCACATACAAATACCAGTGTAGAGGTGTATACACATATACACACAGTTTTTGAATAAGGCATGAAATCACTGGAGATTACCTTTGGGTAGAGAGATGGGGTATTTGGAGGTCTGGACATTTGGTGGAAGTGTACTAATTTTTCAGTGTTTACTTGCTGTTTTTTAACCATATGAATATATTTTTTAACAATGTTTTAATTTTATTGAGGTATAACTTACATATAATAAAGTGTACCTATTTTAAGTGTACACTTTAATAAATTTCCTTGAGTGTATGCACCCACACAACCCCCCCCAAAGTCAAGACATAGAACGTGTCCATCAAGTCCCCACTGGCTTTTTACAGTATATCCCCTCCTCTTGATCTTTTTTTACGTCGATATTTTGTTCCTTTTTAACACTGAGCTATATTCTGTTGTAGGGATATTACACAATTTATTCACCATTCACCTTTTGATGGACTTGCAGATTGTTGTCTACTTTTGAGTTCTTATGAATAAAAGCCATCATGAAAAAGTTATGAACAATTGCAAGCAGTCTTTGTGCAGACCTACATTCACATTTTTCTTATGTAAATTTACCTAAAGGATTGCTGGGTCAGATACTATGTGAATATTTAACTTTATGAGAAATCACTGAATTTTTCCAAGTGCTGTATTATTTTGCATTTCTACCAACAAAGTATGAGATTTCTAGTTGATCTACACCCTTGCCAACACTTGGTATGGTTTCTCTTTTTAATTTTAGCTATGCTAGTGGGTGGTAGTAGTATCTGGGAGTTTTAATTTGCCTTTCCCCGATGACAATGATGTTGGGCATACTTTTCATTTGTATGTCTGCTACTTATATTTTTTCTTCTGTGAAGTGTCTGTTCAAGGTTTTTTTTTTTTTGCCTATTTTTGAGTTAATATTTTATTATTAAGCTATAAGAGTTTTTTAAATATATTCTAAATGTAAGCCTTTTGACAGATACATGTATTACAAATATTTTTTTCTGCATTTTCTTTTTGTTTGTTTTTAATGCTGTTTTTCAAAGAATAGGAAACTTTAAATTTGATATAGTCCAATTTATCAAATTTTTTCCCTTTTGGAATAAGTGCTTTTTGTGTATTGTCTAAGAATTATTTGCCTATACTAAGATCATAACATTTTCCTTCTCTGCTTTCTTCTAGAATTTTTTAGTTTAGCATTTATATTTAGGCCAGTGATCAATATTAAGGTATTTTTGTGTATAGTGTAAGGCAATGTTCAAGGTTATTTTCTTCCTGGGATATTCAATTGTCCTGGCAACATTTGTTGAAAAATTTGCCCCATTGGATTTCTTTGGCATTTTTGTCAAAAATTAATTGACCATATATGAGTGGGCCTATTTCTGGACTCTTTGTTCTGTTCCATTGATCTATATGTCTATCCTATGTTAATAGCACACTGTCTTTATTATTGTAGCTTTATGGTAAATCTTAAAATAGTGTAGTTCTTACACTATTTTCGGCTGCAGTGTAGGAGGTAGTCTAAGTCCTCCAACTTTGTTCTTCTTTTCAAAGTTGTTTTGGCTATTTTAAGTTCTTAACATTTACATACAAATTTCACTATCAGTTTGTCAATCTCTATTAAGAAAAAACCTGGTGGCATTGTGATTCAGATTACATTGAATCCCAATACATTGAAAAGTATTGACATCTTAATAATATTGAGTCTTTCAATCCATAAACATTGTATATATCTTTACTTATTTAGGCCTTCTTTAGGTATTTCAGTAATTATTTTGTCATTTCAGTGTAGAGGTTTAGCACATATTTTGTTAAATTTATCCAGAAGTGTTTTATGTCTTTTGATGCTATTATAAGTGGTATTTGTGGTAGCCAGCCTCCAGATTGGCCTGAAATGCTCCTTCCCTCCTGGTATTCATGCGCTTGTATAGAACCCCTCACCCTCCACACACTTTGTACCAGGGTTGATCTGTGTGACCAAGAGAGTATGACAGAAGTGACAGGAGGCCACTGCTGAGACTAAGTGATCAAAGGCATTACAGCTGTTTCATTGCTCTCTCTTGTATTGCTTGCTCTGAAATACATTGGAGCAGATCTACTGGAAGGTCCAACGTGGTGAAGAAATGAGACCTTCATAAAGGAGAAACTGAGGCCTCTACCAGCAAGACATGAATGAGTGATCTTGGAAGTAGATCCTTCAGATGAGTGCAGCCCTGGCTAACATCTTGATGACAACCTCCTGAGAGACCCCGAGCTATGCTGCCCCCTGAAACTGCTCCCTGATTCCTGACTCTCCAAAACTATGTGAGATAATAAATGTTTGTTGTGTCAAGCTGCTAATTTGTAGCAATTGAAAACTAATACAGCAGTGTTTTTTTTGTTTTTTTTTTTAATTTTTTTTTTCAACGTTTATTTATTTTTGGGACAGAGAGAGACAGAGCATGAACGGGGGAAGGGCAGAGAGAGAGGGAGACACAGAATCGGAAACAGACTCCGGGCTCTGAGCCGTCAGCCCAGAGCCCGATGCGGGGCTCGAACTCACGGACCGCGAGATCGTGACCTGGCTGAAGTCGGACGCTTAACCGACTGCGCCACCCAGGCGCCCCAGCAGTGTTTTTTTTTAAATGAACGGTATCTATTATAATTTCTAATTCTTTGTTTCTAGAATATAGAAATTCTATTTTTTTTTTATAGACCTTGTATCCTGTGTCCTTGCTGAAATCAGCTCTTTTGCAGATATTTTAGGATTTTCTGCATAGGCAATCATGTCATCTGTGACAAAGACAGTTTTACTTCTTTTCAAATATGCATGCCTTTTATTTATTCTACTGCCTTATTAAACTGGCTAGGATTTTTAGTATAATGTTGAATAAAATGGTGAAAGCAGATATTCTTGCCTTGTTTTTGATCTTAGGGGGAAGCCACTCAGTCATTCACCATTAGTATTGGTGTCAGCTGTAGGTTTTCTGGAGCTGCTCTTTATCAGGTTGGGGAAGTTTTCGTCTGCTCTTAGTTTACTGACAGGTTTAAAAAAATGTTTCCCCCTAATTCCTGTCATCAATACTAGATTTATAGTTTTATTATAGTAACAAATACTTGTTACAGTTTGTTACAGTGAGATCTACACTCATACACAGAATTACTATATTTAAATTGATATAGAACAATATTTACATTTTTAAGTTACACTTTTGAAATTAGATGATGAAGTGTAGCTTAAGTTTTACAACATAGAAAAGAACACATGAGACAAAAATAGAGGTAACAGTAAAAATATAACTATCTGTTCTTGAGACAGCATGTGGAAATTTTTTGTCAGAAAGCTACATCTTCTCAATCGGATTGTCCAAATCATTAAAATATGGATGATTCAATGTCATTTGCCAGAAACTTGTTTGTTGGGATTAACATTTTTGAAAGCAAATCTAAGCCATTTTCAACCAAGTTTTTAATATGGGATGCTGGACTTCCTGGTTTCCACTTGGGAAATTTACTCTTACAGTCTTCTAAAGAAGCCACTTCTGCCCACCCTTCATTATTGGGGGTGCCCAAAGCTCTAAAAATCCTGAAGACTTGATAAATTTCTGAATCCCTATGGAAAAGTGGCTTATTAGTTGCTAATTCTGCAAATATGATCAACTGGAGTTGAATAGAGAGCTGACCCCAGCAATACTTGGGCAAAACTATACCAGAGTGTTACTACCTCATGTATATATGCTCTGACAGGTATTCCAAAAGCTCTGGCAAGGCCCAGACCAGCCAATTTAGTTGTTCCTTTGTGGCCAATAGATTTCAAGGTTTTAAGCCTCTGTGGGGAGCTATTCTAGAGGGACAAAACAACATCCCTCGAATGATTTGGTACAAACACGTCCTTTTTTTTTTCCTTTTTAAATTTTTGTTTAAATTCTAGTTAACATACAGTGCAATATTGGTTTTAGGAGTAGAATTTAGTGGTTCATCATTACATACAACACCCAGTGCTCATCATAACAATTTGCTCTTTAATACCCATCACTCATCTGGCCCATCCTCCACCCACCTCCCTTCTAGCAATCCTCAGTTTGTTCTCTATCATTAAGAGTCTCTTGTGGTTTGTTTGCCTCTCTTCTCTCCTCCTCCCCCTGCCCATATGTTCACCTGTTTTGTTTTTTAAATTCCACATATGAATGAAATCATATGGTATTTGTCTTTCTCTGATGGACTTTTTTTGCTTAGCATAATACATTCTAGCTCCATCCACATCAGTGCAAATGGTAAGATTTCCTTCTTTTTGATGGCTGAGTAATATTCCATTGTGTGAAGATGTGAGATATATATATATATCTCACATCTTCTTTATCCATTCATAAGTTGGTGGATGTTTGGACTCTTTCCATAGTTTGGCTATTGTTGATAATGCTGCTATAAACATCGGGGTGCATATACCCCTTTGAATCTATATTTTTGTATCCTTTGGGCAAACAACTAGTGTAATTGCCAGATTGTAGGGTAGTTCTATTTTTTTTAGGTTTATTTATTTATTTTGAGAGAGAGCATGTGCATGTGTGCATAAATGGGGGAGAGGCAGAGAGAGGGAGAGACAGAATCCTGAGCAGGTCCTGCTCTATCAGCGCAGAGCCCTATGTGGGGCTCAAGCTCTCTAACCCGTGAGATTATGACCTGAGCCAAGATCAAGAGCCTGATGCTTAATCTACTGAGCCACCAGGTGCTCCACGGTAGTTCTATTTTCAACTTTTTAAGCAACTCCATACTGTTTTCCACAGTGGCTGCACCAGTTTGCCTTCCCACCAGTAGTACAAGAGGGTGTAGGGTTTCCCTTTCTCCTCATCCTCTCCAACACCTATTGTTTATTGTATTGTTACTTTTAGCCATTCTGACAGGGGTGAGGTGGTATTTCATTGTGGTTTTGGTTTATATTTCCCTGACGATCAGTGATGTTGAGCATCTTTTCATGTGTCTGTTAGCCATCCAGGTGTCTTCTTTGGAAAAGGCTCTCTTCATGTCTTATGCCCATTTCTTAATTGGATTATTTATTTTTTGGGTGTTGAGTTTGATAAGTTACTTATAGGTTTTGGATACGAACCCTTTATCAGATATGTCATTTGCAAATATCTTCTCCCATTCGGTAGGCTGCCTTTTAGTTTTGTTGATTGCTTCCTTTGCTGTGAAGAAGCTTTTCATCTTGATGAAGTCCTAACACTTAATTTTTGGTACAAATAAGCCTTAACAAGTGAAGAATCCATGAACTGACGAGGAGCGATGGGATCCAAGTATTTCTTAAGATCCAAGGAATTCAAAGATGTGATATAACCTTGAGTCCTGTATAAGCATATCTTGAAGACTGACTATATTTGAATGACAAACTTCTTTTAATAAAGAAATTTCCTGAATTATAGTACTAGGAACATCTTCCTCTTTACTTCCTAGTCTGATTTTCTTCCTGGCTACCAGTTGACTTGTAATTTTTTGTCTACACTTATATATAACTCCATAGGTACATTCTTCAATTATCTCTATTTTAGTATAATATTCCATACTTACCCAATAAGTAACGGTGGATACTGTGATGGTGGGATTGGGGAGTTAGAGGCATGGTGGAGGCAGGAATGGCAGCTACCTTGTCTATGTCATTCTTTTTTTTTTTTTTTAATTTTTTTTTCAACGTTTATTTATTTTTTGGGACAGAGAGAGACAGAGCATGAATGGGGGAGGGGCAGAGAGAGAGGGAGACACAGAATCGGAAACAGGCTCCAGGCTCCGAGCCATCAGCCCAGAGCCTGACGCGGGGCTCAAACTCACGGACCGCGAGATTGTGACCTGGTTGAAGTCGGACGCTTAACCGACTGCGCCACCCAGGCGCCCCTGTCATTCTTTCTTAAACTTCCAAGTTTACCCCAAGATAAACCCCACTTCATCATCATGTATGAATTGTTTTTGAAAATATTTGATGAATACTTTTCACTTTTCTACTATTTGAGGCACATCTGCATTTCATGCATCATCAAGAGGTCAGGAGACTCTACTCCCCATTGGCTGCTGTTGGATTACAGTGGTGCCTTGGTGCCTGAACGTGGGTGGACAAGTGTGTTTTGTAACCCTCTGAGATCCTTGAGGGGAGTGTCCAGACTGAGACACATGGGAATCTTGGTGGACTATTGATAATTTCTTGCCCCCTTGTATCAATTTATTTGTTCAAATCAAATATTTGTTCAGCTTTAGTCTGGAGGAGGAGCTGAAAACTGAGATAATAAAGGGAGGATAATAAAGGGAGAAGGAGGACTATTAGTAGAAACCCCAAAATAGGGAGAACACTTAGATGCTGACTCCCCTAAAATGACAAATATTCATGATCAAAAGCATGGCTCCTAGGTGTCTTAGTCATATCTCCAGGATTGTTTTATGGTATTCCTTCTAGTTTTTCTGAGAAGTGCTTTGAAATTCCATTTTTTCCTCCATTGCCTTAAGTTTTGTGGTGTACAAGTGCCCTGGTGACAGATGAGCACACTTTTCCTTATGTGTACCAGCACAGAAGGCAGCTGCCTGGTGGACGCATTCCTTCATCTGACTCTGGCCTATTTCCTTTTAGTGCTTTGAGCTCATTAGGAGTTTGATCAGTATTTGGTGAAAGCTCAGTGTCCCCCTTCTTTGGGACTCCAAGGATATGGGTATGAGATACCATAAAATTTATTTTGACTTGAGAGCATTAAGACCAAGGATTAAAAAATGTCTCTTGGTCTGTCTTGGAAGCTGGGGTCACTGACCATATGCTCTGAGCAGCGGCACTGAGACATGAGACTGGGAAAAGGAAATTTCCAGTAGATAAGAGGGTAGGAGAGAGCCTGAATGGCTCCTCTAAGTCCTAAACAACTGCCAAATTCTCAAGGAAATATGTGGAGAAGGGTGAGAACCTCTTGGCTCTCTCCCACATCCAGTCAGCTGTGGATCTTGGAGTCTGTGAAAGTCCCTCTTTTTCTCTCCATTATCCCATTTTGCATTCTCCCTCACCTTTCCCCCTCTAATCTAGACTGGGACAATCAGAAGACAAAAGAATTCTACTTAAAAACAAGTGTAGGTAGGTATTTATAGTAGGGAAATGGACTGAATAAGCCAGCTGCTAAAAATAGAAGATCTGACTTAATTCATTCAGGAAGATTGTGGCCCAATGCATTTAGGGATAAAATAAATCAATTCAGATCTAATGTTTAGAAAAAGTAGCCCAGACTGGGATAGTTGGCTTCTCATGAGAAATGATACAGATTTTCCCAAATTGGCAGAAATGGTGGGGATGAGCTTTGCAGGCAAAAGACTTGACTCTTCACCTGGATATCAGAAGATCTTCTAAAGTCTGTTTTAATTTTCTTCTGGGAAAATTGGTCTAAGCCCTCTAAGCTTTGCACTACATAAATTTCAGTCAAGCCTGCTGAACCCATAAGGGAGTTTTGGAGCTCTGACTTATATTTGTAGAATATTAATTCTCTGTCAATTTAATGGTGGATGCTCATTCAATTTTCCCACATGTGTAGGTTCTTTGAGTGAATAAACAAATGCACAGCATTTATTGAACACTTACTGAGTGCCATGCACCATACTAGGCTCTTCTCATTCTATTTCATTTAGGCCTCACCACAACCCTGGTGTATGCTCTCCATTTTTATGATCTACAAACCAAGGCTTAGCTAGGATTTTCCAAAGCCATGCTGTTTGTGGATAGAAGGTTGAGATTTGAACTCATTTCTAGCATTGGAGATATATACTGAGTCTTACAGTGTTTATTCAGTCCTCTTGGCATTTTATTCTGGGCTGTGTACTTATAGGCCCTCAGTTGGTGTTTGTTTATGATGAAGGCTTTATCTGTTTTACTTCTTCCTACTTGGAGGTCAACAGCCTACTTGCACTGTTCAACATCATGTCTACTTTATATTATCTTATATCATCTCTTCTATCAGTTAGGAATGTAAGTTGCAAAAAAAAAAAAAAAAAAAAACCACACCTCACCTGAACCAATGTGGTGGTTTAAAAATATGACTGCAAATTCTTTGATACTCCTCCCATTGAGAGATGGGGTCTGTGTCTCCTTTCCTTGAATCTGGTGACTACTTTGACCAACTGAGTACTGCAGAAGTGACATTGCATGATTCCTGCATGAGGCTAGGTCATAAAAAGCCATGCAACTTTCACTTAATTCTCTTGGGATGCTTGCTCTCTGTGCTGTGAAAAGCCAAAGCCATATGGAAAGGTCACATGTGAAGGTACTCTGGTCATCAGTCCCATCTGAGTCTAGTCTTTGGTTAGCTCAGCCCAAATACCAGACACATGAGTGAAGAAGCCACTTCAAAGTAGATCCTCCAGGTTTAGCTGTTCTAGTTCCTAGGTGTTTGAGGCATTCAGCTGTTTGTTTCCTCTGTAGAGGCTCCAGTCATGGTGGAGTGGAGGCAAACCATTCCTGCGGGACCCCTGACCCACATCTGAAATCCTGACCCACAGAATCTGAGGAATGTAAGGAATATTGTTACGTTTTAATTATGAGCGTCTCTTAAGTCATATATTAAAATCATATAGTGGTCTATCATTCACAATGATAGTTTTTAAACTATAGTTTTTAAACTATAGTTAAATAGTTTTTAAACTATAGTTTAAATAGTTTTTAAACTATAGTTTAAAAACTATTTAAATAGTTTTTAAACTATTTATTTGTTTATTTATTTTAAATTCCAGTGTAGTTAACATAAAGTGTTATGTTAGTTTCAGGTGTACAATACAGTGATTCAACAATTGTATACATTACTCAGTGCTCATCACAATAAGTGTACTCTTAATCCCCATCACCTATTTCACCCATCCCCCCAGCCACCTCCCCTCTGGTAACCATCTGTTTGTTCTCTAGAGTTAAGCATTAAAAATTATTTTTAATCTACCAGCTGACAGCTCAGTTAGGTCCTCCTTGGATTATGTGGAAACCATAATCCAATGATGTTTTTCTGTCACCATGTTTTGGGTTAGCTTGTTACATAGTAAGAGTAACTGGAATATCCAAATTGGTTCAACTAGATGATGAGTTTTGAAAACAGACGATGCTGATTACTTCTCTGGGAAGCTTCTCAGTGTCCAATTCAGCCCTGAGAACATCAGTTCTGTTTAATATGTTTACTATTGTTGGGATGAGGACTGGATATTGTATGGAAACCAATTTGACAATAAATTATATTAAAAAATGTTTACTTATTGAAGAAAGAGGAGAAGGAGGAGGTTTTCCAGAGCAGAGGTCTTCAGAATTTTTTCCTTGCATGTCCCCTGAAAGGATTTTGAGAGACAATGTACCCCCTTGCATGTTTTTAACTTGATATCTACAGTTTCCCATTATAACTTTATATAGTTGTAAAGAGTGTAATTTTTGGCATATTGTAAATACTGACATTTAAGAATAAACCTTTGTTTGCTCTTTTTCAATTCCCAATGAAGTCTAAATATCATACTACTACCTTCGGTTTATAAATACCCAAACAAGATTTTCTTCAGTAGTCAGACATTTTTACATCATTTCTTTTCTCCTTAACTTACATTTTCATTCTGCTTTCCCCACAGAATTTTATCCTAATGTAATATATTTTTATGCTTGAAAGTTTTTTATTGATTTCTGTATCATACTTCTCTGCAACAATAACATGCATATAAATTGAAATAGCATTTGAAAATATTTCACGTGACTAAAAGGCTTTAAGTATTGAAACATTTCTTCTGGATTGAATTATCGTTATAATTATTATTACTATGCAGTTGAGAAACACATAAATATACATTTTAATATATAATTATTAAATATAAAAAGTGAAATTCATTAGAAATGCATCTGTAGGGGATGGATAGGAATTTTAAAAATTATTTCATCTACCTGTAGATGAATATTACTGCTAGAATGAGACAAGTTTACTTACAATCCTATTTTTTGTTTATTAAGACACAAGTGCTGAAAATGTTCACATAAGTAGATGGAAAATGTTCATAGCAGTAGATGCAAATATAAGGAATATTTCTTTATCTGAATTATTTTGAGTATGTTGAAGTCATATATTAAAATCACATTGTGATCTATCATCAAAAATTATTTTTAGTGATCTATCAGTTGATAGTTCAGTTAGATCTTTCTTGGATTATGTTGAAAACATGTGAATTGGAAAAGGACAGGTAACCAGTCATTTGAGTTGTTCACTTGCAAATGGCCTTGTTACCCACTCATTAGAGACATTCACATGAGTATGTCTATTTACACCCTCTGTTTGGAGCCCTGGAAGGTTATACTCCAGGCCGGATCCTATTAAGGTTTGGGATGAGTGAGAACTATGTCTTTCTTTTGATCAGTGGGAGGAAGACTTCCGTGAAAGAGAAAGTCAGGAAAGAGAACTTGCCTGATGCCCCCAGTTCAGGCAGATCAATTTGAGGAGAGTCTGCCAGAAAACTCAGGGTTTGGAAATTGATCCTCATAAATCTATCGGTGCTCCCAAACCAAGTCTGCTTATACTCCCAAGGGTCTGTGTACCCCAATTTGAAGACCGCTATTCCAAAGGCTGCTAAAACCGTAGAGATATTGACACTCTCAGAAGGGATAGACTTGCTTGAGTTTCTTCCAGGATATTGGTTCTCAGCTGCTCTGTGCTAAGTGCTTTATAGGGAATGTGTCACTGAGTTCTGAGAACAACTTGCAGATGAGGATGCAAGGGTTAAAGGAAGTAGCAGCCATCAAGTATCAGATCTGGGGTTCAAGCCCCAGGCTGTGGGTTTACAGAATCTGAGCTCTTCAGCCTCTGTGTTAAATGGTGTAGCCCAGTGGGTATCATGAGCACAGCTCTTCATGTGAGCTGTTGCCTGGACTGCTGTTGCTTTTATTTTTGTCTCCTCCCTTGGCAAGTTTCTCCAAAGCAGTGGTTCTCAAACACACATGGCTGGGCCACACCTCCACCATTTCTGATTCAGTAGGTGTGGGTGAGGCTGAGAGTATGCATTTCTTATAAGGTCTGGGAAGCACACTTGGAGAATCACATCTCGAAAGCATGTCCAGCCTCATGGGAGAGATTCCATTTCTAATGCATTTGGGGACTTTAAATTTCTTTTAGGGCTGAGGTTTTTGGCTGCCTTGAGGCGAGTATATGTAGCTATGCACATTGCATGTATATTTCAACACCAGAAGCGACTTTGGAAAAACTTGTGCTGCAGGAATTTTTGCCAGAGATTAAAAAAAAAAAGTTTATTTATTTCTTTTTGAGAGAGAAAGAGAGAGAATCCCAAGCAGGCTCTGCTCTGTTAGGGCTTGACTCACAAACCATGAGATCATGATCTGAGCCAAAATCAAGAATCGGATGCTCAACCCGCTGAGCCACCCAGGTGCCCCCCAAGATATACATTTTAAATTGAGACTACTATACATGTGCACACACACACACACACACACACACACACAGAGACACTTAGTGGAAGCAATACTTATTATCATGTGTGGTGCATTCTTATATCTTCTATTTCGCTTAAAAAATACCATTAACCATGCACCCCAATGTTTATAGCACTATCAACAATAGCCAAAGTATGGAAAGAGTCCAAATGTCCATCAATGGATGAATGGATAAAGAAGATGTGGTGTATATATATACCTGAATGTTACTCAGCAATCAAAAAGAATGAAATCTTGCCATTTGCAACTATGTGGATGAAACCGGAGGGTATTTCGCTAAGCGAAATTAGTCAGAGAAAGACAAGTATCATATGACTTCACTCATATGAGGACTTTAAGAGACAAAACAGATGAACATAAGGGAAACAAAAATAATATAAAAGCAGGGAGGGGGACAAAACATAAGAGACTCTTAAATATGGAGAACAAACAGAGGGTTACTGGAGGGGTTGTGGTGGGGGGGATGAGCTAAATGGGTAAGGGGCATTTACTCCTGAAGTCATTGTTGCACTATATGCTAAATAATTTGGATGCAAATTAAAAAATAAGATAAAATAAAAATACTGTTAACCCCCTCATACATTTTACCACCTACTAAGGAGAAAGGACTGGCAATTTGATAAAACAACTGCCTTAAGAGAATTTCTTCTTTAATGTACACACACATTCCATCCATAGATGTATTAATATCGCCAGGTAGGCTTTGCATATCTTTGCCCTGACTGTAAAAGACAGGCTCATTTTCTCATTTTCAAGTTCTTGAGTGGTTACATTCTGGTCAAGAGAGACAGTTTCTCCTGTTCCAGGGTTGGATACATCTCTGGGCTGGGGCTGGCCTTGAGATTTGTGCTTCTTTCTGGTGCAACTCTTCCACGAAGCTCCAACTTTCTCAGGGCTGGGTGGACTGGAGCTGCCACCTGAAAGTAACTGTGTCAAAGGCCGTGTGCCATTTGGGCAAAGTTTGGACTTGGCTAACATAATGCTGTCTTTATGGCCTCTTGGTTTGAATCCTTCCACCCAAGGTTGATGGGCGCCTGCTGTGGGAGGGCCTTGGTCTTACCCTGCCCCTTGGCCCATCAGATATAAGTCATCACCACTCCTCCTCCTGACATGGGGCTTTGGCTCTTGGGCCCCAATTCTACAAGCGGAGAACTTCTGCTGGCATACCCATATTCCTGAGTTTTTGGTGTCTGCAAGGGTGAGCAGGAAAATGTGTCTTGAAGCTGGAGAACTGTGATGGGCTGGGCTGTGCTGTGGTTGAAGGAGAGGGTAGTGGAGCGTGTCCTGAAGTGGGTTTTAGAACTGTAAACTCTAGACAGAGGTGCCTTTTGAAACAGATGTGCCTGAGCTCCATTTGCTGGTCTGGATCTGGTACCACTCTCAATTTTGTTGAGTGAGTGGTAAGGATAGAATTCTTGGGTAATTTTCTTGTCAAGTCACCAGCTTGGTTCTTTTCAAGGCTTGTGTATAAATGCCACCTGTGATACTAATTCAAGTCCAAGAAGAGGAAGGAAAAAGGTTACAGGGCCAGGGGAACTTAATATGTCAATGATATACTAAAAACTCCTGCTACTATTTATTGGGGGAGTGGGGTGTCTCTGAGCTTTGACACCTGTGGATTCCATCCTCTGACTCAAAATGGTAGCTGTGTCTTTGCTATTATAGCTTGTGTCCACTATTCATCTTTGTTGTTCAAACATTTTAAACTCCATTCCATTGTTTCTTGGAAATGCTAGAGCTAGTTGTCCTAAACCATGGCCATTTAGGGCTCTTGTTTTTTCTGGCTTTAGAAAGCCAATACCTCCATCTGTCTTCCCACATTCCTTTTGTCCTTGTGTTCCCCATCAATTTCAAAAATGTTAGAGCGTTAGTATATTCCCCCAAAGACTCAGTAATGCAGATTCTTACAATTTGCTTGTTCTGTATATTTTCACATTTTCCAAGTATTCCCTAGTCTATTTGTTGTCAATAGTTATTTTTGCAAAGTCTTCATAATTTCCAAATTGTTTAAATGTGTATCTTGCCCTCCCACCTTTCCTTTTTGTACTTTGCCTATTCAAGCAGTGGGTCCTAGATTTTTGGATTTCATGCAGTAAATTTTTTTTGTTTTTGGTTTTGGTTTTTTTTTTAAAGGAAGTCAGGGTAACTTACATAGGATTGCTATCTTTATATTTTTTTCAAATAAAGACAACCACTGTTTGCATATCTTTGCCCTGACTGAACAACATTTTCATGAAAGAAGATGCCCAGTGGAAACCCAGTAGATATCAGTTGCCTTCATGGAGATATGGTCTTACAGAAGCTCTGTTTCCTCACTGATTCCAGTTCACTGCAATCTCTTGGGCACCTGCCGTGTGCTCAGCACTCTGGTGGACACCAAAGAAGGATTAGACTTTTGCATTTATACCCAGGGACCCACAGAGGAGACAAAACAAGCAGCTGTGTAGAGCTGTAACTTCTGGGTCTATCTTCCCCTGAGACTGTGAACTTCTTACAGGGAAAGATCATATCCTGTGTCTCTGTGTCCCACTGCACTGGTGTCTTATATATCATACATGCTCTATCAATGTTTGCTCACTGAAAATGAGTTACAGGACAGCACAAGATCAAATATATATAGATGTTAAGCTGTAGTCAATCATGCACCCCTGCTAACAGTGCTGTACCATGAACAGTTGTAGTCAATCATGCACCCCTGCTAACAGTGTTGTACCATGAATTGTAGGATAGAGCAGGAAGGTTAAGGTTCACAGCTGACTCAAGTTGACAGGAAGACTTCATGGAAGGAGTTGATGAGATTTGAGAAGGGCCCTCATGAGTGAGCAGAAGTCACATGACCTGATAGTAAAAACTGGGAAAGCAGTAAGAGGTTGGAAAGCAGCTTGAGGCCCAGGTGATACTATTCAGGAAAGGTCACGTCTTTGTTTTGCAGGCTAATTGCTTACTTGGAGTTTATTTGGTAGCATGGCGTGGTGATGATGCCAAAGAACTGTTTAGGGCAGTGGTTCAAAGTTGGAGGTGATTCTCCTCCGTTCCCCACTCCTCACCCCCACCCTCTGCCCCAAGGGACATTTGGCAAAATCTGGAGACATTTTTGGTGCTCCTGGCATATAATTCTGGAATATGGTAGAGGCTAGGGATGCTATTCAACACCTTACAATGTACAATGTACACCTTCCCCCACTAAACAATTGGCTGGCCCAGTGTCAACAGTGCTATTGTTTAGAAACCCTGATGTAGAGTGATTTGATAAGGAAAAAGGAAACAAATATAGTGCTATATGACCACAGCAGTGCCTGGATGCCACTGCTGCTATAACAAGGTAACACTTAACCTCTCTCCTCTCCAAGGGGCTTACTTTTCCCGACCAGTTCCTATCCTACTTTTCTTCTTGTCTTGCGTTGCCAAATGTCCTTCTCTTCTCTTATTGTGCCCTCCCTCTCTTTGGCTGAGTATCTCTAAAACTTCTCTTGGCCTCCTGCAAGTCCAGACCTCAGAGATACCCAGGACACTCTGGAAGATTGCCCAGGAATAGAATTTGGAGCTGAACCCAAGCTGTCTTGGCCCAAGATATATCTTTACCTTCATGTCATCTAGGCTAAAAATCCTTCTGTTAAGTCTCATGGTTATGTATTTATTCAGAGGACGTTTTGGCTTGCTCACATTTCTAACCTGATGAATCCACTTTAGGCTTCTCTTTTTTTCTCTCAGGTGTGCCATAGGGATATTTACTGACCTTAGGAATGACAGCAGGGTATAGAGAGGTATGTATTCTTGTAATGTTGATTCTCTATACATTAGTAAGTACTCTTTGAAAAAAAGAGTTCAGAGTGGAATCTAGAAACAGAAAAAAACCAAACCAGGGGTGCCTGGGTGGCGCAGTCGGTTAAGCATCCGACTTCAGCCAGGTCACGATCTCGCGGTCTGTGAGTTTGAGCCCCGCGTCAGGCTCTGGGCTGATGGCTCGGAGCCTGGAGCCTGTTTCCGATTCTGTGTCTCCCTCTCTCTCTGCCCCTCCCCCGTTCATGCTCTGTCTCTCTCTGTCCCAAAAATAAATAAAAAAGTTGAAAAAAAAATTAAAAAAAAAAAAGAAAAAAACCAAACCAACCTAACAAACAAAAACCAAACGCATGGATACAGAGAACAGATATGTGGTTGCCAGAGATGGGGTAGGGAGGGGATCAGGGTGAGAGTAAGGGGTGAAAAAATACAAATTCCCAGGTCTAAAATAAGTAAGTCAAGGGGATGTAATACATAGCATGGGGACTATAGTTAACAATACTGTATTGTATGTGTGAAAGTTGCTATGAGAGTAGATCTTAAAAGTTTTCATCACAAGGAAAAAAATTATAATTACGCGTGATGGATGGTAACTAGGTTTATTGTGGTGATCATTTCACAATATATACAAACATTGAATGATTATGTTGTACACCTGAAACTAATATAGTATTATGTAAATTATATATAAGTTAAATTAAAAAGTTCAGAAAAAATATTTCAGTAGCCACTTATGTCTAGGACACTATTGGGTTAAATAGCTATTTTATTGCAAGACTTCTCCAAGCCTTTATTATGCATATGGGCATTTTGAATTTCCAAGGGGAAGACATGGTATTCTATATTCTCAAACTTAACTGACCACAGGACACCTTTTGTATAGCACAAATCGATAACTTAGTTTGGGAAGCATTATTATAGTGGAAAAGTATGGACTTCAGAGCTATGTGTCCTGAATTCAAATCTCTGCCTCAATCATTGAGCAACTCATTTCATTGGATAAGGTACTTAACTCTTTGAAGCCTCAGCTGCCTCATCTGGAAAATATAGTCATAGGCAAAGAATACGTCCCTCACAAAGTATTGGGTGTTACCTCCCAACCTCATGCTGCCATTATTTGTCATGTGGTTCTGCAATTTATTGTTGACATGAATATTTTTTTTCCTATTGGACTAAAATCACTGAAGGCCTGGATGGTATCTTATGTTTGTATTCTCAGTTCTTCCCCAAGTTCTGGTACATCATGGTGCTCAATAAACGTTAATTGAATGAATCAATGGGTAATATATATATTGTGCCTTATACAGCCTCAATGAATGTTAGTTCTTGCCTATCTCCTTCCTTTATTCTTTCTCAGTGGGTAAAAGTTTTTTGGAAGAGACAGGACGGAGGTGGAATGGGGTGATGAAGTGATGGTGACTTTGACTTTGACATTTTGATTGGCTAAAAAGGCTGAATGAGGACTCATGCTTTGTGCCTGTGACAGTTAGCCAATGTACATCAGAGGCTTGCTTAAGGAAGGGATGCTTATTTATTTGTAACTTCATACCACAGAATGGCATTGGTTAGGTCTCATCTGGAGCATTCTATTCAATTTGGGACATCAACTATTAGGAAGGAGGGGATATTGATTTCTTCAATATCCCTAATGCTGACAGCTTCTTGAAAGGACTATGGAGGAGGTTCAAAGAGACATTCACAGCTGATGAGGGTCTTCCTGGAAGGGTACTGGAACATCTGGGTGTCCCCAATTATGATAACAGTGAAGGAAATGGTAATATGACAGGGACACATTTTAACCTTCTTCTAAAAAGCAGCATGTCATAAAGAAAAATACTTTGGACTGGCGTACCAAACCTGGGTTTCAGCATCTGTATGACTGTGAGTGAGTTTCCTGCCCCCTGGGTCTGAGTTTCCTTGTCTCTAAAATGAAGGCTTGGGGGTCACCTGGCTGGCTCAGTCAGTGGAGCATGTGATTCTTGATCTTGGGGTTGTAGGTTTGAGCCCCACGTTGGGTGTGGATATTACTTTAAAACATCTTTAAAAATAAGATAAATTGAAGGTTTGGGGGGCACCTGGGTGACTTAGTCTGTTAGCTGTCCAACTTCGGTTCAGGTCATGATCTCCCGGTTTGTGAGTTCGAGCCCTGCATCGAGCTCTGTGCTGGCAGCTTGGAGACTGGAGACTGCTTTGGATTCCATGTCTCCCTCTCTCTCTGCCCCTCCCCTGCTCTCTCTCTTTCTCTGTCTCTCTCTCAAAAATGAATAAACGTTAAAAATTTTTTTAAAAATGAAGTTTTGGGACTGCAATATGTTTGCACGTCTCTTTGGATTTGATAAAGCATAACTCTGAAACATTTGAGGGCATATTGGAGAAGGGAGTCTAGACTTCAAATTTTTTTCTGGGGTTTCAGAGGACAGAACTGAGATCAGAGTTCTGAGTTCTCTAGGCGAGAAAAGAAGAGGCCAATTTGCCGCTCAATGAAAAAAAGTCATTTCATAGGGAGGGAGAGTGTGGACAAGTCCTATTACCAGAAGTGCCTCCAGAGCCACCTAGAGATGAACTTTAAGAACCTTGCCTTCAATTGTTTTAAGTAAACATTTTATTTTAGAATACTTCTAGATTTACAGAAAATTTGTGAAGATGATACAGATAATTCCCATATACCCTCCATCTAGTTTCCTCTAATATTAACATTTTATAGTAATATGGTATATTTATTATAATTGATGAACTGATAAGGAAATACCGTTGTTGACTAGAGTCCACTCTTTATTCAGATTTCCTTAGTTTTTTACCTAATATCCTTTTTCTGTTCCAGGATCCCATCTAGAATATCCCATTACATTTATATTCCTCTTGGCTGTGACAATTCTCAGACTTTCCTTGTTTTTGACAACCTTGACAGTTTTGAGGTGTTCTGGTCAGGCATTTTGTGGACTGTCCCTCCATTGGGGTTTTTCAACAGTAGACTGGGGTTGTGGGTTTTTGGGAGGAAGACCACAGAGGTGAAGTGCCCTTCTCATCAGATCATGTCAATATGATTTATCACTAATAATGCTGACCTTGACCATGAGGCTGAGATAGTGTTCATCAGGTTTCTCCAATGTAAAGTTATTATTATTTTTGTCCCTTTTTATACTGTGCTCTTTGGAAGGAAGTCATTAGGCACACCAACACTGATGAAGTAGGAAGTTATGCTCTACCTCCTTGGGGAGAGTCCTCAGTTTTTAATGAAAAAAAAAAAAAAAACTATTTTGACTTTTGCTTGCCTGCCAGGTCTCATGACAAGCCCTAGGCTCGAGTGAGCCCCATCTCATTTCTTTGTCAGAGTAAGACAGCTAATCAAGGCATGGGGATTTACTTAAGCTAACAAATGATTATCCTTCCCCATAGAAGGGTTATCAGAATGCTGAATTTGCTAATCACTCTCTCTCTGCTTCTCCCAAGCAGCGATCTTGAGAGGTGTGACGAATCTATCTGAAATGAGGGCTGCATCTACTGAGGAATCTGGGAGTCTGAGGAAGAGTGAGGGCAGACACTTACCAAAAACGGAGGGAGTGGGGCACACACACACCTGAAGTGGCCTGAAGGGAAACAATGTGGGTAAGAGGGAATTAACAGGAAGTTTGATCTATGGGTCTAATTGAAATTTCTCAGTCTGTGCTATCCATCAGCATTTCTTCTGGAAGACTGCTTGTACCTCTGCTAACGGGGGTTGAGGAGAAATGTTTATCTTGGGTCAGTGGCTGGAAGGAAAGGCTGCTTGGATGGAATTTCTTGGCCTCTGTTCTCAACTGACTGCCATTATCCTCCAAATCAGGCTTTTGCCAGCCTCGTTTTCTCTTATGCTCATACCTAGAGTTGATGTTTGTGATCAAGACTGCCATTAACTGGCTGTGTGATCTTTGATCTCCCACTCCTCATTGGTAAAGTAATGTTAGTTTACTTTACTTTACTTGAGTTAGTTTGAACCAGAAAGGAGAAGTATAGGCACTGGTGATGCTTTACTCCTTTTCACACTTTTGGCAGATATTGCTAACTCATCACACCGCTCTCTCCTGCCGAGCACAGATATGGCCTCAGAATGCTTTTCATCACAGTGTTCTACATAGTAGTTATATATCAGTTGAGGTGGGCAAGCCAGTCAATGATTTGGGGCCTGTGTACGTATGTGTGCCAGGCACTGTGCTAGACACTGGGTGTACACGGCGGATAAAAGAGATATGGTCCCTGCCTTTGTGGAGCTTATAGTTAGTAAGGCCTTTAATAAAAGTCACGTGTGTATTCCTGTAGCTCTCTGTACAGTTGAGGGAAGTCAAAATCATCTGATGGTAGGAGAGGTAGGAAGCAGATTTTATTAAGTACGTTGGGTAAGGTTCAAATGTATTTTCTCATGTAATCCGCACAGCCACCCTCTAAGTGGGGCAGCAGAGAAAGTTGCCCAAGTGCCAAGATTGGTAAGTAGTAAAGCAGATACTGGATCTTTGGTCAGTGTGATGCCAACAGCAATGGTTTTTATACCATGCCTCACTCATGGTACCCAACCTTTCCGTTCTTCAATAAGGAGGGTGTCTTCAGTGAGGAAGGAGGGAGGTTAGAGTCCATGCAAGGGAGAAAGTAAAGGCTGGACCTGTTTAGTGCTGACCTATACTTGCTGGAGGCTCTGGCTGAGACTGCTGTGTGGGGCTGATGCTGTCAGCTCAATGGCACAAAGCTCTGGCTAGAATGATGCTGTAAATGAGCCCAGCCCAGAGAATGTACCTTCTCTTGCCCCCCTGGATCATTTATCATATATCAGCCCCTATTTCTTCCTAGGCGTACCTTGCACTTTCAGTGTAGCCAATCCTTTTGGTTTCTAAGCTGCTTAAAGCTCTACGATTTCTCCCTATGCTCTTGTGCTGCCTTGAGATGGGTGGTGCCCTGGGGAGATGTGTTTAGGGAAGAAGAGGAAAGTGGCAAATATAGGCGCAGCCAGGTTGAGCTTGCTCTCCTGGATGTAGCTCTGCTCCAAGCCTAGACTTCAATTAGGACCTGAGCACCCAGCCCAGCCTTGTACAGTTCTCATGCCTTGCACAAAGCTTTCCACAAGAACTTTGCAATTAAGCTGCTGAATGCCAGAGCTTCATTCACAGAGACTAATGATGTTCAGTATTTGGAGATCCAGAAAGTCCTCCATCAGTGGCAGGTTCAAGCTGGGTGTAACAAAGGACTTTCCTGAAAAAGAAACAGGGAAGAAAATTCCTAAGGCTTCGTTCAGATATTTCCAGAGACTACAAAGTCTCCCTTTTCCCATAGAGAAGCTCTCCTTTTCTTCTTTTCCTAAATAATTTAGTGAACTATGGAAATCTCTCCTCCCTTTTAAGTGAACTAATCATCCCAACTGGTCCCAGTTGTTTTTAGTTTGGTTTTCCTGAGAATAAAGCTTGAAGCAAAGACTTAAGTGCAGGTAGGGATATGGAAGGGATAGTGGATGGTGGGTGTGCCGCTTAGAACTTCTGCAGGAATACAGGGCTGGGAGGCGGGGCCAACATGGCGGAGAAGTAGGTGGATGCGAAGTTCCCTCGTCTCTCAAACACACCAGTGTTGAGGCCAAAGGACTTTGAACTCCAAGAGTCCAGGCAGCAAAGTGATAGAGACGCTTCCAGGGACCCACTGGACAACCTGACGGGCGATAGGTGCGTGATTGCGAACTGGGAGAGATAAAACGAATGGAGGGGAGGGATCCCCTTCTGCGCAGAGACAAAGGGAAGAGAAAGAGAGGCTGGGGAAGCGTAGGACTGTATCTGGACAGGAGAAAAGCCACTAGACCGGGACGGAGAGGGATCCCATCTCTAACTGCAGGGCTTTCTCCCAGCAGGGCTGGCTGCCCTGTTCCCGCACCTGGGGAGGCGGGGTGGGGGTAGCTCCAACTCGGTAGCTAGTTCAGAGGCACAGTCTGCCGTGGGAGAAAGTAATCCCCTCCCTGCAGTGCTGTGGAGAGAAACAGGGGCGAACAGAGTGGGAACCTTAAAGACATGGCAGTTTAAGTCCCAGCCGAGCGCCAGGAAGGCAGGGAGTCGGAGGAGCTGGACAAACCCGGCAAGGCAGCTGGGCGACTTTTTGCCGCAACTGGGGCACATGGAGCAGGACCCTTTAAGACATCGCGGTTTAAGTCCCAGCCAAGCGCCAGGGAGGCACGGGAGTCAGCGGAGCAGGGCAAACCGCCTCATTCGCCCCTGTGGCACAGTAAGGACAGCTTGAACAGACTGGTTTGGGACACCGAGTCCGTGGAGAAGAGACTGGAGTGTCGCCATTTTTCTCCGGGAACCGGCAGCGGGGCCCACAGTGGAGGCGGCCATGGCTACACCAAACCACGCCCCTCCGTCCCTGGTAACCGTGTATCTACTGGAGCGGGAGTGTCTTGAGGCTGACGAAGCAGACAGCCCCTCCTCCAGACCAGCACTGTTGCATTGCCTGATTTAATTCTCGGACAGTTCTTATTATATAGATATATCCCCCCTTCCTCTTCTCCTTCTTATCTCTTCCCTCGTCTAGTCTGGTTACTCTGGTTGTTGGTTTGTTTAAGCAGAGGTATTTACTCTTCTCTTGATACATGTTCTACACGCCCTTCTTTATTTTCCCTTCTCTCTGGATTAAGCCATATAGTTTCTCTGGTCAGTTTTTTTCTTTTTCCCTTCCCCTCTCATTTCTCTCTTTGTATGGAATAAGTCCTCTTCCATCAGCACTGCCTCCACCCTATTGTTTACTTGTAGCTGGTGTTTCTGGTTTTTTGTTTTTTGTTTTTGTTTTTGTGTGTTTGTTTTTGTTTTCTGTTTGTTTTTTTTGTTTTCCTTTTCAGGGCTACTTCAACAAACAAATGAAAGCACACCTGGTGGAGGGTCCAAAACATCACTACGAGTAGGGAGATAAAGTAACCAAAGTCACAAAAACAGAGAGCAAGTAACACTCTCCTAAAACACCTCCTGAAGGGCCAGGAACTGGACAGTGTATGACCCTTCTCTAATACAGTAGTGTTTACTGGTTCAGGTGCATAATAAGCTTTTAAAACACATAAGGGACAGAAAACTGGCCAAAATGATGAAACAGAAGAATTCCCCTCAAAAGGAATTCCGGGAAGAAATGACAGCTAAAGAATTGATCAGATATAGACAATATAACTGAACAAGAATTTAGAATAATAGTCATAAGATTAATCGCTGGGCTTGAAAAAAGCATATTAGACAGCACAGAATCTATTGCTGCAGAGATCAAGGAACTAAAAAATCATCATGATGAATTAAAAAATACTGTAAATGAGGTGCAAAATAAACTAGAGGCAGCAACAGTGAGGATTAAAGAGGCAGAGGGGAGATTAAATGAAATAGAAGATAAAATTATGGAAAAAGATGAAGCTGAGAAAAAGATAAAAAAATTCTGGACCACAAGGGGAGAATTAGAGAACTAAGTGATTCAATGAAACAGGACAATATCCATATTATAGGAGTTCCAGAAGAAGAAGAGAGAGAAAGGGGCTGAAGGTGTACTTGAACAAATCATAGCTGAGAACTTCCCCGATCTGGGGAGAGAAACAGACATTGAAATCCAGGAGGCACAGAGAACTCCCTCCAGATATGACTTGAATTGATCTGCATGACATATCATAGTGAAACTGGCAAAATACAGAGATAAAGAGACAATTCTGAGAGCAGCAAGGGCTAAACGGGCCTTAATCTACTTTATGTATCTAAAGGGTAGACACAGAAGGGTAGTTACAGATCTATCTACTAAAACTTGGCAGGCCAGAAAGGAGTAGCAGGAAATTTTCAATGTGCTGAATAGGAAAAATATGCAGCCAAGAATCCTTTATCCAGCAAGTCTGTCATTCAGAATAGAAGGAGAGAGACGGGTTTTCCCAGACAAACAAAAACTGAAGGAATTCATCACCCCTAAACCAGCCCTACAATAGATCCTAAGGGGGACTCTGTGAGTAGAATGTTGCTAAGACCACAAAGGACCAGAGACATCACTATAAGCATGAAACCTACAGATAACACAATGACTCTAAATCCATATCTGTCAATAATAACACTGAATGTAAATGGACTAAATGCTCCAATAAAAAGACATAGGGAGGGTATCTGAATGGGTAAAAAACAAGACCCATCTACTTGCTGTCTACAGGAGTCCCATTTTAGACCTGAGGACACCTTCAGATTGAAAATGAGGGAATGGAGAACCATCTATCATGCTACTGGAATTCAAAAGAAAGCTGGAGTAGCCATACTTAATCAGACAAACTAGATTTTAAACTAAAGCCTGTAACAAGTGATGAAGAAGGGCATTATATCATAATTACAGGGTCTATCCATCAAGAAGAGCTAGCAATTATAAATGTTTATGCACCAAATTCAAAACACCAAAATATATAAAACAATCACAAACATAAGTAATTTTATTGGTAAGAAAGTGGTAATTGCAGGGGACTTTAATACTCCACTTAACAACAATGGGCGGATCATCTAGACAGAAAATCAGTAAAGAAACAATGGCCCTGAATGATACACTAGACAGATGGACTTGACAGATATATTTAGAACTTTTCATCCTAAAGCAGCAGAATACACATCCTTTTTGAGTGCACATGGAACATTCTCCAAGATGGATC
Organism: Felis catus; assembly: GCF_018350175.1. NCBI lineage: Eukaryota > Metazoa > Chordata > Mammalia > Carnivora > Felidae > Felis > Felis catus. Next base: position 122,540,807 of record NC_058373.1, read on the forward strand.
ACACACTGGATCACAAAACAGCCCTGAATAAATATAAAAGAATTGAAATCATACCATGTATGCTTTCAGATAACAATGCTATGAAACTTGAAATTAACCACAGGAAAAAGTTTGAAAAACCTCCAAATGCATGGAGGTTAAAGAACATCCTACTGAAGAATGAAAGGATCAACCAGGCAATTAGAGAAGAAATAAAAAAATATATTGAAACAAAGGAAAACACAACAATCCAAACCCTTTGGGATGCAGCAAAGGCAGTCCTAAGAGGAAAATACATTGCATTCCAGGCCTATCTCAAGAAACAAGAAAAATCCCAAATATAAAATCTAACAGCACACCTAAAGGAATTAGAAACAGAAAAACAAAGAAACCCCAAAGCCAGAAGAAGAAGAGAATTAATGAAGATCAGAGCAGAAATAAATAATATAGAATCCCCAAAAAAACACACCAAAAACAAAAACAAGAAACAAAACAAAACACAGTAGAACAGATCAATGAAACTAAGAGTTGGTTTTTTGACAAAATAAACAAAATTGGTAAACCCCTAGCTAGACTTCCCAAAAGGAAAAGAGGACCCAAATAGATAAAATCATAAATGAAAATGGATTTATCACAATCAACCCCTCAGAAATATAAGCAATTATCAGAGAAGACTATGAAAAATTATATGCCAACAAGCTGGACAACTGGAAGAAATGGACAAATTCCTAGACACCCACACACTACCAAAATTCAAACAGGAAAAAATAGAAAATTTGAACAGACCCATAACTAGTGAATAAATTGAATCAGTTATCAAAATTCTTCCAAGAAGTAAGAGTCCTGGGCCAGATGGCTTCCCAGGGTAATTCTACCAGACATTTACAGCAGAGTTAATACCTATCCTTCTCAAGCTGTTCCAAAAAATAGAAATGGAAGAAAACTTCCAGACTCATTGTATAAAGCCAGCATTACCTTAATTACAAAACCAGACAGAGACCCCACAAAAAAGGAGAATTACAGGCCAATATCCCTGATGAACATGGATGCAAAAATTCTCAAAAAGATACTAGCAAATTGAATTCAACAGCATGTAAAAAGAATTATTCACCATGATCAAGTAGGATTCATTCCTGGGCTGCAGGTCTGGTTCAATATTCACAAATCAATCAGTGTGATACATCACATTAATAAAATAAAGGATAAGAAACATATGATCCTGTCAATAGATGTAGAAAAAGCATTTGACAAAACACAGCATCCTTTTTTAATAAAAACTTCAAGAAAGTTGGGATAGAAAGAACATATTTAAATATCATAAAAGCCATATATGAAAAGCCCACAGCTAGTATCATCCCCAATGGGGAAAACTGAGAGCTTTCCCCCTGAGATCAGGAACACGACAGGGATGTCCACTGTCACCACTGTTTGTTTAACATAGTGTTGGAAGTCCTAGCCTCAGCAATCAGACAACAAAATGAAATAAAAGGCATCAAAACTGGCAAAGAAAAAGTCAAACTTTCACTTTTCGCAGATGATGTGATACTCTACATGGAAAACCTGAAAGACTCCACCAAAAGATGGCTAGAACTGATACATGAATTCAGCAAAGTCACAGGGTACAAAATCAATGTACAGAAATTGGTTGCATTTTTATGCACCAATAATAAAGCAACAGAAAGAGAAAGAAACTGATCCTATTTACAGTTGCACCAAGAACTATAAAATACCTAGGAATAAGCCTAAAGATGTAAAACATCTATATGCTGAAAACTATAGAAAACTTATAAAGGAAATTGAAGAAGACATAAAGAAATGGAAAAACATTCCATACTCATGGAATGGAAGAATAAATATTGTTAAAATGTCAAAACTACCCAAAGCAATCTACACATTCAATGCAATCCCAATCAAAATTGCACTGGTGTTCTTCTCAAAGCTAGAACAAACAATCCTAAAATTTGTGTGAAATCACAAAAGATCCTGAATAGCCACAGTAATATTGAAGAAGAAAACCAAAGTGGGAGGCATCACAATCCCAGACTTTAGCCTCTACTACAAAGCTGTAATCATCAAGACAGCATGGTATTGGCACAAAAACAGACACATAGACCAGTGGAACAGAATTGGACCCAAAAATGTATGGCAAACTACTCTTTGACAAAGCAGGAAAGCATATTCAATGGATAAAAGACAGTGTCTTTAGCAAATGGTGCTGGGAGAACTGGACAGCATCATGTGGAAGAATGAAACTAGATCACTTTCTTACACCATACACAAAAATAAACTCAGAATGGATGGAAGATCTAAATGTGAAACAGGAAACCATCAAAACCCTAGAGGAGAAAGCAGGCAACAACCTCTTTGACCTCAGCCACAGAAATTTCTTGCTTAACACATCTCCAAAGGCAAGGGAATTAAAAGCAAAAAATGAACTATTGGTACCTCATCAAGATAAAAAGCTTCTGCACTGCAAAGGAAACAATAAAAAAAACTAAAAGGCAACCAACAGAATGGGCAAAGATATTTGCAAATGATATATCGGATAAAGGGCTAGTATCCAAAATCTATATAGAACTTACCAAACTCAACACCCACAAAAGAAATAGTCCAGTGAAGAAATGGGCAGAAGACATGAATAGACACTTTCCCAAAGAAGACATCCAGGTGGCCAACAGACACATGAATAGATGCTCAATGTCACTCATCATCAGGGAAATACAAATAAAAACCACACTGAGAGACCACGTCACACCAGTCAGAGTGGCTAACATTAACAACTCAGGAAGCTACAGATGCTGGTGAGGATGTGGAGAAACGGGAACCTTCTTGCACTGTTGGTGGGAATGCAAACTGGTGCAGCCGCTCTGGAAAATAGGGTGGAGGTTTCCCAAAAAATTAAAAATAGGACTACCCTACGACCCAGCAATAGCACTACTAGGAATTTATCCAAGGGATACAGGAGTGCTGATGCATAGGGGCACATGTACCCCAATGTTTATAGCAGCACTTTCAACAATAGCCAAAGTATGGAAAGAGCCTAAATGTCCATCAACTGATGAGAGGATAAAGAAGATGTGGTTTATATACACGATGGAATACTACTTGGCAATGAGATAGAATGAAGTCGTCATTTGCAGCAACGTGGATGGAACTGGAAGGTATTATGCTGAGTGAAATAAGTCAGTCAGAGAAAGACAGATATCATGTTTTCACTCATATGTGGATCTTGAGAAACTTAACAGAAGACCATGGGGGAAGGGAAGGGGAAAAAATAGTTACAAACAGAGAGGGAGGGAGGCAAACCATAAGAGGCTCTTAAATACAGAGAACAAACTGAGGGTGAATGGGGGGTGGGGGAGAGGGGAAAATGGGTGATGGGCATTGAGTAGGGCTCTTGTTGGGATGAGAATCTACCCTATGGGAATCTACCCCCAAAACCAAGAGCACACTTTACACACTGTATGTTAGCCAATTTGACAATAAATTATATTAAAAAAAAAAAAAAAAGGAATACAAGGCTGATCCCCATCTGCTGGGAGTGCTATGGCTGAGAGCCCTCAGCTGTCAGCTCTTTTGGAACTACCTCAGTTGCAAAGAGCCACCAGTTCAAGGCCACAGCTGCTTCTGGAGTGGGTTATATCCAATGACTGATGGAAGCCAGGATATAAAGTTCTAGCCCCCTCACCCCAACACAGGTTAACCTGGAAATGTCATCTCAGCTTCAGTATTCCTGCTTCCATCCCTCCCTCTCCTCAGGTGTTGTTGATTCCCAGAGCCCAATAACAAACCCAACCTGCGAGTGCAGTTGCCATGCAGGGTCTGGGGGAGCAGATGGAAGGCTAGCATTTGGGAGCTGGATCACCATTGCCTGGAGGGCAGCGAGGACCGTGTTAATAAAGGTAGGTGGAGTGGTGCGAGGTTTAATGTGTGGGGGACTTGGGTTGTACACCAGTGGACAAGAATGGATTAGCTGGTGCAATGTATGAGCATTCGAGAAATAATGAGGTAAACAGTAGCCATGAAGGCAGTGGAATTAGGTAGCTGTTGTTAAGTGTTGGTTTGTGGCCCCTCCACCCAGAGAGACTGCCAGGCTCTGTTGGTGCATCTACTCTTTCTGTTCTGGTCAGAAACTGCCTCTGTGTAGTAAGCTGGTATGATAGGAGGGCTCATCTGGCTTTTCTTTTCTCAGTTACCGCAGTCCTGTGTTGCCTGTTATCTGATTTCTGAAAACTGATGTTCCTATGTTTTGTCTGGGTTTCCAAGTTTAAGGTAGGAGGGTAAATCTAGGCCCTGTTATTCCATCTTGTCAAAGAGTGTAAGTCCTTTCTTCTTCTTCTTCTTCTTCTTCTTCTTCTTCTTTTTTAACTTACCACTTTATCAACACAAAGGATTGTAAATGAAAAAATAAAATGCTTGGTGGCTGAGGTGAGGGACAGTAAAGTAGTCAAAGTTTTACAGCTTAGCCATTACATTGACCAAGGCTTGCCAGGATTTTCAGCCAAAATTGATGACTTTTCTACCCTGTGGAAGTAGGTCTCTTTCCATAATGAACCTCACTGGAGACTGATTGGTGTCTCTGTAATTGAAATATGGGTCTCATTGGTAGGTTTGAGTACCCACCACCCACTTCCAACAGGGGGTGGCTGCATGTGCTGATGTCAGAGTTTTGTTTCAAGGATCAGGGCTGTTCAGTCTGGGTAGTGGCTACCAACAATGTCTAGAGGCAGCAGGAACAAGAGAGTGTGTAAGATTGGAAAAGCCACAGAGGTGAGTGCGGGGTGTATAAAATGAAATTCAAAGGCTAGCCAGGAACCAGGTACACAAAGGAAGGAAGGAGGAGCCCAGGCCCCATGACTAATGCCTTGCCCATGCCCTGAGCAACAGACACATTTTTTTTTTTTTTTTATGGGAGAGTGAGTGGGTCCAGTTAAAGATGCAGAGTCAGGGGGATGCTGGAAGGACGGGCTTGAGGAGCTGAGTCTGACTCTTCTACCTGGAGTCTGACCTCTCCCAGAGAGCATCAGATTTTTGGTTCAGAAACCTATGAATCAGCCTGGCCGTTTCCAGGAGGGCCGGGAAGGGTGTAATTTCAGCGTCTGGAGCAGCTCTTGCAGAAGTGACTTCCTTAGAGCACAGTCCTGGGAGGCACTTTTCTTCCCTTGTCACATAAGCTTGGCAGACGGTGCATTCCGTGTCCTCATCTTGAAGATGAGAACTTAGCAAGTTAAGTGTTCTTAGAAACACTGCAATGAAGAAAGCTATTTAATTTTACCTAGCTGTTTCCCCCTTTGCCCTGCCACAGGAAGCAGAAGCCCCTCCGTGGTAACAGGCTGGGGCTGGGGGTACAGACGGTCCATAACCGGAATTGTAAGAGATTGTGGATGGGTCTTTCTGTCACACGCACTGCCAGTCTGGCTATACTGGTTCTTGTGTTTCTGGACTCTATCTGGCTGTTCTGGCTAGACAGTGCCTTTGTAGGAGCAATTTGGCTTGACCTGTCCGATGTCCCCCTCCCTCCAGCTCTTCAATGGTTGGCTCATTCTTGCCTCAGCTGTCACCTCACCTGCTCGCAGTGGCTCTCCTGAACACCCTGTCTAAAGCTGGCCTCTGCCAGAGATTTTACTTCCTTTATAGCGCTTCTCCTCTTCTGAAATTATCTGTTTATTTACTCGTCCTTCTGTGAGAATGCAATTTCCAGCAGAGCTGGGATCTTCTCTTCACCACAGCGCGCCCATGGTGTAGACCTGCATCAGATGGCTTCATACATGATAATAGGTAATAGCCATCAAGCCTTACTGAGTGCTTCTGGGAGACAGGCATTGCTCTTGGAGCTTTCCCTGTGTTACCACGTTTTCAAGGTTTGTTCAGTAAATTAATGAGGGGAGACTCTCCTGTCCCCCCTTACAAATCTAGCCCACGTCTAGTCCTACCCTGACTAGGAAAGTTCTGCCAGCACTAGCTCTCTATCACAACTGCTTACTGCTTGGGACCCACAATGCATGTGCAGATCATAACAAGTTGTTTCCTTTTTTAACAATAGTTAATATTTTTAAATACAAACTTTACAGCTTGCTTTGTAATGTTTATTGTGGTAGCTTTGCTGGGAGAAAATACTTCTGAACTGGGCGGCATTGTTGCTGAAAAGCCTCTCACTGGGCTGGTAATATCTAAATATGAGCTCTTTGGTGGCAAGAACTTTCAATCACTAGATATTCATTGAGTACGAAGCATGTGGCAGTGCTGGTCAAAGTGCTGGGGACAGTGCTGAACAAGGCAGGCACCACTCCAGACGCCCCATTCTTATATTCTAGAGGAGTTTTATGTCCTTCTGCACATCTCATGGTGTTAACACATGAGTGGACATTTATTCATTCACCTGTTTGCTCATTCACCAATATTTGAGTACCAGTTGGGTTCTGAGCACTGTGCTTGGTGTATGGATACAATGGTATCAGTAGGCACCTAACTTACAGGACAGTGTATGAGGGGAGGGGACAGATAATCAAAAATTGTAAGTCCTATCAAGCTGATGAAGGGGTTGGATATAGTCTGGGGTACTTCATGGGGCTTGCTTTTCCCAACAGCAGGAACAGAAGCGCCCAGGGTGGGTGGAAGACATTTCTCTTGAGAACCCAGGGTAGGCTAGTGAGCCTGGAGCTCTGGAGAAGGGACATTATTAGTGGGGGCTGGCAAAACACTGGACAAACAGAACAAAGACTTTTTTCCAGTGTAACTCAATCCTAGGCTTGCAGCAAATGGTTCCCCATCCCAGGTAGAGTGAGACTGGAGACAGAACTGCCCTTTGAAGGCGGCCTGCAGCCTGGCCCCTGCTGGGTGTAGGTCCGCCAGTAGCTGAGGGCTGGTTCAGAGCGGATGCGGAGCAGCTAGCTGCCTCTAGAATAAGTACCACCAAGGACTAGACTGTTATCCACTGCCTCCTCCGAATCCCTTTCCGCTTGCAGTGGGGCAGCTGTTTGTGCAAGTCAAACGTTGATTCAGCTGCCGGTGGGAAGGGGTTCAGGGCGGAGGGGGCGGGGCCAACGTCAGGAAGGGGGAGGGGAAAACTGTTGGGGGAGCCGAGTAGGGGGAGGCCCACTCAAGGGTTAATTCCTCCTGTCTGTCTCTGCCCCTCTCGGCTGGGCTCTCGCAGGCTGTATTTATAGATGGGATAATTGCCGAGGCTTTGAAAGCAGCGCGCTGGCAGCGCGGGGCTGGTGCGTGGGGGTGGGGAGGCCTGGGTCCCACCTGCTCCTGGGGGCTGCCCCTCCCCCACTATCCCTTCCTCCTCAGGGCTCCTAACCAGACCCAGCTCCGGATGGGGCCTGACTAGCTGCGTGTTCACCGGGTATGAAGTACCTCACGTGTAATCTCCCAAGCAGCCCCGGGCAGTGCATACAATCACTTGCCCCAGCTCTTGGGTCAGGCCTTTCCTGACCACCTTAGCTAAGAGGAGCCCTAGAACCTCGACATACTTCTTTCATAGTACCAATGATAATCAGAAAATTATGCTGTTTATTTTTTACTTGTTTATTTAGTGTCTGCTTTGTCTCCCTTGTTTGCTGAATGCCTGGCCTAGAATCGGTCTTCAGTAAATATTTGTTGAAAATAAATGCTTATTTAACAGAAGAGGAATCTGAGGCTCAGAGGGGTGAAGTAATTCTTGGGGGTCACAGTGTGAGCAAATGGCAGAACTGAAATTAATGTCTGGTTTAACCGTCTTTAGAGTTTAGCGTCTTACTAGGGCACCAGGAGTCTCAAACATAAGGGCCAGGGTGTTGGGGGAGGTGGAGGTGGGGAGTGCACGTGTGTGTGTGTGTGTGTGTGTGTGTGTGTGTGTGTGTGTGTGTGTTGTGTACAGAACTCCCTTACTGTCCTGGATGAAGGCGGCAAGTGCTGTTCAGCTGTGGCTAATTGTTGCTTGGATCTTTCAGTTTTTCAGTACAAGCCAGAAATCTGGATTTTTATGTGAAATTTCCTGGTTTTTAAATGCTGACAACAAATCCACATTAACACCCCCCCCCCCCCCCCCCCCCCACACACACACCAGGAAACATGGGGCCAAACACAACACGGCTGTAGGCTGGATGGGACATGCAATTTGCAGCCTCTGCCCGCCCCCTCCCCCCCCATCACCTGCCCTGTACTGAAAAGCAGCATTGATAACAAGGACACTGGACTTTGGGCATTTCAAAGCCCTTCCTTACCTAATACTTCTCTAAATAGTCCTGTTGTTCCAACAGGGAAGTAGGGGGGGATTGCTGTACCCATTTTAGAGATTAGCAAACAGAGACCTGGAGGGATTGCTGTGCAGCCACAGGACAGTGGCTAGGATTCCTCACTCTGGGCCCTTTGCCTTCTAGCTCAGTGTTGTCTGCCCTGCCTAGGACCACCTTTCTCATTTCTCTCTCTATCCCAGTAGGGGGGAGAGAGAGGCTATGGGGTAGATGGGGATGAAGAAACCCCACACTGGGCCACCCACAGGTTTGGGGGCCCCTCAACAGGAATAATTGCCAGCCCCGTATAGAGTGACCTGAGCTGGCTCTTGTTTAGAGATGCAGTTATCAAAATATCGTCCTGCTGGGTAATGATAAAGCTTCATATTGCACTTTAATTCTGAGTGGGCTCGAACCAGCCTCAGTCAGCCCAGAGAGAGAAGGGGAATGCTTGGCTAGTCTTCAAGCTCTTGCATGGTGCAGTGCCTGCCCTATTCTGGCCCAGGGCCACACCAAGAGTAGACAGGAAACAGATGACTGCTGAGTGAATGAATTAATGAATTTCTGAGAGCCAGGCCATCAAGGGGAACAGGGAGGAGGACCTCTCCCTGTAATCATGATGATGATGACGATGTCATAACAATAACTAGCACTTATTTTGCACTTATATATTCCAGACACTGTCTTAAGCCTTTCCCTTGTCGAGGTAATCTGTAAACCTAGAACAGTGACTGGTACTTTGTAAGTGCTTAGAACAATGTTGCCTATTAATACTTCATTTAATCTGCACAACAACCCTAAGAGGGGGCCTTATTACTATGCACACAAGGAAATCAATTCACCAAGAGGTCAAGTAACTTGCTCACAGAACCTAGCCAGTAAGTGGTGGGCCCAGGGCTCAAACCCTTAACTGTGTGATCCCAAAGCTTGTTCTCTGACCTACTAGGGAATAGCAGAGGAGGGAGATTGCTAGAGAGCTAGAAGTGAGGAAGAACATCCAAGAGTCTGGAAAGGAAGGGTTCACGTGGGAACCAGGCTGAGGAAGGGCAGCACATGGGGGCCTCAAGCAGAAGAAGGGCATAGTGAGCAGAGGATTGGAAACACAGTTCAGGGCACCCACTCCCCAGCCCCTGTGTTTCCCATGTGAATTGAACATGATGCAAGCTGACAGATTCAGGATTAATTTAAAGGTTGCAGCTCTCTGAGTACCAGGTGGAAATTTGCCTGAAGCATGGCCAGAGCATGATTTGTAAGCAGGGCTTGACCTCAGCTGCCAGCCAGGCCCTGTACCCTCTATGCTTCTCCACGGAGGCTGGCAGGACTAGGGCCCCTTGCTGAGACAGGTCAAAAGGGTTTAAAAACAGGCAAGAAACAAGAGAACAGATCAATTTTTCTCAGTGAACTTAATGCTCTGTGAAGGAAATGTGTAATTATATGAACTTCTGTGTATGGGGAGAGACCTGTACCTGTCTGTTTCTCTGTCTCTCTTACCACTTATTACCCTTGGGTGGTCTGGAACCTTTTCAGTACGTGTACCCACAGCTAAGTAAAGGTGAGGACGAGCATGTATTTTGAATTTTTTCTTTTCTTCCCTTTTTTTTTTTGCCCATTTCCCATAGTAAGAAAAACCTTTGATATCATCTTACAGTATACAAATACAAAATGGTGGTAGGAGCCATCTTCACGATCCCTTCAGGCCTGGGAGGCAAATCTGCTGCTGGGTGTGATGGGGGCCACGTCAAAGCCCAGCCCTCACCTTCAGGGTGGCTGAGCTGATCTAGTCATGTCCGGAGATAAGGGGGAGGAAGTGGTGGTTGGAGCCCTCTCCTTGAGCAAGCCAGGCCAAGTGAATCTGGGAAGATGCTTAAAGTAAGATCAGGGTAGACTACTTTCAATTCTCCTTCCCTGCTTGATAGTCTGTAGTGACCAAGCTTTGGTCAGTGAACTGTGGGAGTAAGACTGGGGGGGACTTCTGAAAAGATGTTTCCTTCCTGATAAGTGAGACGTATGAAAGGGTAAAGTCTTTTTTCTTCTCCTGCTCTCTCTGTTCTGAATACTGTTCTGGATACTGTTGTATGATATGATGCTTGGGTGTGTGGCAGCTGATGAAGTTTTGGGGTGATGGGGGGGTGGGTCCAGAGCTGATGGCCAAGAAAGAATTCTTGAAGACGTCTTTAGTGCAAAAAGGTGATTTTTATTAAAGCACGGGGACAGGACCCGTGGGCAGAAAGTGCCACACTAGGGTTGTGGTGGGTAACGGATTATATACCCTCAGGTTGGGAGGGGTTTAGGGATAGAGTAATTCTTCAAGGTATTTTGGAAGCAAGGTTTCCAGGATCTTGAGGGGCTAGGTTAGTAAGACACCATTTATTACCATTTAGTAAAACCTTAGTCATGAGACCCTTCAGATGTATATCAGGGAGCCATAAGCTTGGAGTATGATTGCCAGCATATATCTTGGGGAAGTTGAGATAAAGGAAGTTTCCCAGGGAATTTTTATATGTTAATGTAGACTTACAGGTTCCTGGGGGGCGAGGATAATTTTAAGCCAAAATTTTCTTTTGTCCTGGCAAGGTGTCATCATCCAGGCAGCCAGGCTCCTAGAGGGAGGTCCCTGTGCCTGTTTCAAGGACTCGCCAATGGGCTGTAGGCAGTAAGGAAATTTAATTTTCATTTGCCTTAGTTTCCCACATCACTATGGCAAGCATTTAAACCCCTTTCCTTTGTTCTTGGAGTGTTCAAGGAATATCATACACACTCTACCTGGGAGGGGGTGCTGTTAGACTGTATTTTGCCCTCAGCTTGCCCCACGCTCCCTTATCAGCAGCCACGTTGTGACTCTGAATGACATATAGTGTAATGAGGATGGCAGAGGCTTTATAGAACTAGGTCCCAAAGACATGGCTGAGTTGGGGTACTTACTTTGGGACTATCTACCTTTACTTGTTGTTCCGTAAGTAATAACCTTCTTTATAGTTTAAGCCATTGTTGGTCATATTTTTACTCCATGCCGCTGAAGTACTCCTGATTTAGAAGCATAAACCTGGAGGCTGTATTCCTGGGTTTTAGGAGGTCCAGACTCCTTGAACTGTCTTCTAGAATTGATGAGGGACCATAAGGCAAACTGAGAGCAAAGCATACCCAACACTCCACCTCCCAGGTGGGATATGTGTGATATTCCTCAGGTACTCCTGGCTGCCCAAGAATAAAGGAAAGGGGAAAATAAATGGTTAACTGATAGAGATTACAGTCATTCAAGACACATTCAAGTTTCCATCAGTTTACAAATATCTTAGTAAATTATAAGCAAAAGGCAATCTTATCAATAGCCTAATTTCCATAAAACTATAGACTCAGTTTCCTGGAGCTCCAACATCATCCTCCCTTCCATAGTGATGTAGGGAACAAAGGCAAGAAGGAAATGGCAGGTAAAATTAAATTTCTTTATAACCTGAAGCCCATTGACAGACACTTGAGGCAAATACAGAGTATAACTTTTCTCTAGTTATGGGAACCCCCTACTGTCATAATGTTAATGCCTTACTAGAGGAAAAATAACCTTAATTTGACAATAGCTAGGCCTCAGGTATCTTATGAGTCCTCTTTAGCATATGAAAGTCCTTCTGGAGGCCTACCTTTTGTCTTTACCTTCTCCAACTCCGTAGTAAGTAACCAGTCTTCACAACCCCAGGGCAGCTCTTTTGGTCCTGCCCCTGTGCTGTAATAAAATCACCTTTTTTGGGGGAGCCTGGGTGGCTCAGTTGGCTGAGCATCTGACTTGGGCTCAGGTCATGATCTTATGGTTTGTCAGTTCGAGCCCCACATTGGACTCACTGCTGTCAGCCTGTCAGCACAGAGCCTGCTTTGAATCCTCTGTCCCCCTCTCTTTCTGCCCCTCCCCAGCTTACCCTTTCTCTCTCAAAAATTAAATAAAAAACATTAAAGAAATTAAATCACCTTTTTTGCACCAAAGATGTTCCAAGAATTCTTTCCTGGCTATCAGCTCTGAACCCCCACCGTTCCAAAACCCCATCTGAACCAGTGTTGGATGATTCAGACCCATGGGTTGGCTTGCACCTTACTTTTGTGTGAGGGTTAGTGTGGAGGCCTTGTGGTCTTGGCTCTGGATGTCTATTCCTTGGTGTGTTTTACTCTATTTGATTTCCTTAGTGCTTTCCCCTTTTTATAAGACAAATAAAAAATTGTCTTGAAAATGAAACTCCTCTTGTCCATCAATCAAGAAATGCCTGGGACGCCTGGGTGGCTCAGTCGGTTAAGCGTCCCACTTTGGCTCAGGTCACTATCTTGTGGTTTGTGAGTTTGAGCCCCGTGTAGGGCTCTGTGTAGACAGCTCAGAGCCTGGAGCCTGCTTCAGATTCTGTGTTTCCCTCTCTCTCTCTCTCTCTCTCTCTCTCTCTCTCTCTCTCTCTCTCTGTCCCTCCCCTGCTTGTATTGTCTCTCTCTCTCTCTCTCAGAAATATTTTTAAAAAATAATAAAAATAAGAATAAAAAAAGAATGCCCTGACCAAGTGCATTGGAAGAACCACAAATATGGAGCCAAATCCCCATGGCCTATGGTGGGAAGGGAATGGGAAGAGGGCCTCTAAATAGCTAACTAACATTGATTACATACCTACCTATACCAGACATAAAAAAGCTTTTCTAGCAAAATTTTTTGTTAGATTCTCAATTTTATTCCACCAATCTATGTATCTAATCTTTGAAATTGGGAAGTATAAGTCTTCCAGATTTGTTCTTTTTCAAGATTTTTTGGCTATTCTGGATCCTTAGAATTTCTATATAAACTTTAGGATCAGCTTGTCAATTTCTGCAAAAAAGGTAGCTGGGATTTTGGTAGGAATTACATTGGATCTGTATATCCATTTGGTGTATATTGCCATCTTAACAATATTAGGTCTAGTGATCCATGACCATGAATGGGATAGCCTTCCATGTTTTTAAAAGTCTTTGTTAATATCAACAATGTGTGGTTTTCAGAGTATAAGTTGTATACTTCTTAAGTTTATTCCTAAGTATTTTATTCTTTTTGATGTGATTGTAATAGAATTGTTTTCTTAATTTCATCTTTAGATTGTTCATTCATTGCAAGTGTATTGTAATACAATTGATTTTTGTATATTGGTTTTGTATCCTACAATCTTGCCGAATTCATTTCTTCTGAGTAATTCTTAATGGGATAAGTATTTCTTTTTCTTCTTAATTCTACCTGTTTCTGAATTCCAAGCCTTCTGAGATAACTTTGGTTTCCTAAGTGTTTTTTTTTTCATTTTTCATGTAAATAAATAAAAAATTTAAAAGGCAAATAAACATGATGAAAGTAGACATTCCTCTGTTCTTTATTGGTTTCACTTTTGCTTTCAGTCTGAGAACTAGAATGAGATGGGGAATCCCTTTAGGTACTTGGGGAAGGAAGGAAAAGGAGATCCATTTACTGAGGGAATTAAAAGAGAGGGTTTGAGCAGAAAAAGGAAGCCAGAAAGGGGAAATACCCAGCACCATGAAACTCATTTCCTGAGGGAGTGTAGGGAAGCAAGCAAAAGCCCAATTGGTGAGACAAGAGTGAGAGTGGGTAAATTGAGGGCCAGGTTTAGAAAAAGGCACATCAGTGTATCTGTCACCAAGCTTGCCTGCCCAGGGTAGGGCGTGCCAGCTACTGTCCAGGAAGGACTCTGCTGTTGGTGTGGCTGGGAGCGGACCAGTTCTCCATATCTATGTCAACGACTATTGCACATCTGTTATGTGTCTGGAACATTCATGGCTTCTTAAAATGATTCTGCAAGGTAGATCATGGTATTGATCAAGGGAATTGAGTTTCAGGCAAGTTCAGGAATTTTCTATTAGTGAAGGACAAAGTCAGAAGCTGAGAGGTGGCTTCTTTGACTTCTAAGCCTGCCTTCTTCCTGCTGTGCTGCATGATTTCCTGAGCCCTGGTTTGGGGAGGTGTGCTCTGCCCTGAAACTTTTAGGGCAGGTGAGTGTGCAGGTGTGTGTGCATGCTCCTAATCTGCTTGTATCACCATTTTGCAAAGTATTCTCAATTCAAACTTTAGTACTAACAGCCAGAGTTTTCTACCTCTTTCAGTACTTTCCTAGGTACAGGTGGGAGAGTGCTGGGTTTGGGAAATGTGAAACACACCCTCTCGTTGGCCCTCAGAGTTCTACAACCAGTTCTTTAAGTCAGTTTGGAGATGAGCCTTCTCCTTTGTATTTGGGAAGACTGGCCTGTTGGATTCAGGTTTGGGAATCTAGAAGCCCCTGGCCATTCCACCAAGACCTTGGCTTGGCTAATACTATTGGCCACCTGGAAAAGCAACTGGGACTTAGTTGGGTCTCAAATGTTTGGTGAATGTTAAGTGGGCGGATTCTAGTCCTCACCGCAGCACCAGCATTGTTGGGGAGCTGGAATCTGTTAATGATTTTCAAAATGGGAGGCGGGTCAGGTCTGGCATAGATGGGGCTCCCTGTTGTAATAGATCCTACTTTCATAAGCTAATCTGTCTGTTGAGCAAACATATTTATTGCTTGCTGAGGAGGTACCAGGGACAGAACAGCCAATGAGTCTCAGTACTCATGGGATTTAGAATTTAGAGGAGCCAACAGACATTGTTATAAGTATCCAAATCCTGGGCAGTGCTTTTTTCTGTTGCCATGTGGCTTTTCTTGCCTAAATGACACCTGTCATCTTGCCTGTTCCTTTCTCTGTTTCCTTTTCCTAAGCTTTCCATGATACTTCCCCAGCTCCTGCCACTCTCTCCTGCCTCTCTTGTCTCCATGCTGGGTGTGGGTTTACCTTTCTTTCTGTGACAGAAGCTTCCTACTCCTCCTTTCCGAGGACCTCCAGGCAAACTGTCTGCACTTGTCAGTCTCTGGTGGAGCTCCTTCTGGTCAGGATGGGCTCTGCAGAGCACTTTCTGCCATTGAAAGGACAGTTCCAGGGAGAGATGCCATGGGATGGTGTCATCTCAGGCTTACTTGTGCCTGGGTGAATTGCATGTGACTGAGTTCCCACCCTTGGAGGGAAAACTGTTCTTATCATTTCCATCCCTGTCCTCTTCACTGAACCTGTCTTTGAAGAAGCACATTTGGCTGTCCAGCTATGGGGCCAGACTGGAGTTGTGTGTTGCAATTAGTCCCCATCCCCATTCTTGTCCTGGTGGAACAGGAAATGCCTGTCAAATGATAGCTAATGACCTAGGGGATCCTAGAATCTCAAGGTCAGATGGAACCTTATCATTTATTCCAATACATTTCAAATTTATTTGATTATGAATAGTAGTAAAAAATATATTTTATGTAAGCTTTTTACATGAACCAATATGCATTATGTACGTTTATTACAGATGCTCATACATATTAAGTACATAAAGTATAACAAAGTTTTACAAAGCAATGCTCACCCTTAGTATGCTTATATTTTCTATTACATTTAAAAATGTTGACCCTACCTACACCCAGCTAAATTGGTTTTATGACTCAGTATCTCAATATTAAGTTTCAAACCACTGCTTGGGAAACACTATTTTATTTATTTATTTTTTTAAATTTTATTTATTTTTTTATTTTTAAGAGAGAAAGAGAGAGAGAGAGAGAGAGAGAGAGAGAGAGAGAGAGAGAGAGAGAGAGAGAGAGAAAACGGGGAAGGGGCAGAGAGAGAGGGAGACACAGAATTCGAATCAGGCTCCAGGCTCTGAGTGGTCAGCACAGACCCCAATGGGGGTTTGAACTCACAACCGGTGAGATCATGACCTGAGCCCAAAGTCAGACACTTAACCCACCCAGGCGCCCCAGAAAACACTGTTGTAATTTAACAACTCATGTCCTTTCTACTTGTCAGATAGTTGTGTGGTCTTTGTTTGGATTTCTCTGGTAGATAACTTGGTACCTACCTAGGAAGTCTATTCTGTCTTTGGACAGCTGTGTCTGTTAAAAAAATTTCCTTATGATATGAAATCTGGTCTTCTACCTACGACTGACTCCTTGTCTTTCCAAGTAAAAGCCCTTCAGAATAGTGGTTGTGTCCTCTTTCATCCCTTTCTCTTCCATAACGTAGTAGCTCTGGATCAGTGGTGTGCTTGAGCTGGTATGCACCAGCTTGTGAGAGCCAATTTCCAAATTTTTAGGAATTATGGGAGCTGATTGCTTTTTTTTTTTTAATGTTTATTTACTTGTGTGTGTGAGAGAGAGACAGACAGAGTGTGAGTGGGGGAGGGGCAGAGAGAGAGGGAGACACAGAATCTGAAGCAGGCTCCAGGCTCCAAGCTGTCCGCAAAGAGCCCGACACGGGGCTCGAACCCACGAACCAGGAGATCATGACCTGAACCGAAATCAGACGCTTAACTGACTGAGCCACCCAGACACCCCTATGGGAGCTGATTCTTAAAGTCATTATTAAAAATTAAATTCTATGACTTACAAATCTATTAAAAACAAAGGTACTAAGTACTCAGAACTCCTCACTTCTTGTTTTACTGCTTTGACTATTACTTACACTCTTCAGGTTACGTCTGTTATATCTGTATGGTGGAGATACAGTTTTAACAGTTTTTTTCTTTTTGAGGGAGAGATAGAGGGAGTGTAAGTGGGGGAAGGGCAGAGACAGAGGGAGAGAGAGAATCTCAATCAGGCTCCACACTGTCAGCGCAGAGTCTGAGGTGGGGCTCAAACTCACGAACCATGAAATTATGACTTGAACTGAAATTGAGAGTCGGATGCTTCACCAACTGAGCCACCCAAGTGCCCCTATATGGAGGAAATATTATAGGAAGTTGTGCTATTGCCCATCTCTTCCCAGCTCTGGGTTCAGTCATGTCACATTGGTAGCTTGATCTTGGCCATGGCAGGAGTATGTATACCAAGGAAACTGGCAGATAAAACAGGGCCCTTCCTCTTAGAAAGCCGGTCATTAAGCATGTACCAGTACACCGTTGCTCTGGGGTCGTACTGCTTGGGTTTAATCTCAGCTTCAGCACTTGCTGGCTGTGTGTGACGGGCAAATGACTTAACATCTGTGCCTCAGTTTATTTGTACAGTGCACACTGAGGGTCGCTTTGAGAATTGAATGAATTAATGCCCATGAAGTGCTTAGAACAGTGCCTGGCACATGGCCCTTTATAGGTGTTAGCTGTCATCTAGGCTTACTGTTGCAAGATTATTCCATTCTCCCTGCTGGGGTTTGGTTTCCAGGAGTCACTCAGCCCAGTCATTCTCCCTTATTTTGCTTTCATATTTGACATATAGTTTGTTGTCTTTTCCTAGCCAGATCACAGGGTCCCTGAGTAGGAGTGGTTGGCTTTTTCTTTGGGAGCTCTAGGTCCCAACCTCTAGCTGGATGCAGGATGGAGGCTCAGTCTCACTGACCAGTGGAAACCCTCAAGATTCCCCAGGAGCCGTGTTCCCAGTGTAGTGTCCTTCTCCTAGTGGGGAGCTCCTAGGCTTGGCTGCTTGATGTGAAGATGAGAAAGGATTTCAGTTGAGGCAGCCCTGAGCTGGCTGACCACTGCAGATGGCCCAGCTGCCACCAGGTGGTTGGCTTATAAATCATTAGGTCTTACCCTCCCTGAAACTGGATAAAGCTGAAGCATAAACAGCGTCTTGTGTCAGTGATGAAGCATCTGGCTCCTCCCCAGCTCTGGACAAGGCCTCACGGAACTCGCTTAGGCCCTGATTCTTTCTTGTAGACAGCTGCTGTGCTTTTTGAAGAAGCCAGGAGACTCTCCTGTCTTGAAATAGCTCCGCTTGTGCCTATATTTTATCATTAGGGATTTTTTTTCTTTTGGAGTAAACAGTGCTTTCTCCATAAAGTTCTGTTTTGAAATGGTGGTACCTTGGGAGACTGGCATATTATTAAACATTTAAAATCTTAGTGTGAATGAACTTGTACATTAGCTACACATTGCTCCCTGCTCCACTGCTATCTCTTATCAAAGTGGGTATTAATTCCAAAGAAATGCTGGAGATAGCACTGTGTGTGTCGAATTCCTAAACCTTGCTGTACTTTCAGAATCACCAGGAGAGCCTTTCACTTAATTAGAAAAATTTTAATTTGAAAGCTACTGACCCTTACCCCATTCAAAGTAAATGTCACTCACGTAATCTCATTACTTAAATATATGTTTATATATATTAATAAGAAATAAAAAAAAATTCCCCTCAACTTATCCACTTCTATCCTGGGAAGTCTTTAAAAAGTATAGCTTTCTAAGGTCCTTCCCTAAATGTACAGAAATAGAATTTTCTGGAATGGAGTTTAGGAATCCTTATTAAAAAAATATCTTCTGGTGATTATAAATGTGCAGACAAGTGTGCACCATTTCTCAGTATTGTATTTGATTCATTTCTGTATTCTCCAGCTCTCTTCCCAGGCTTGGTGCATAGTAGGCACACAGTAGGTGCTTAACAAGTGATGTTTAAACTGAAAGAGGCAAGGAGTTGGGCAGACCTAGATTGGAGTCGAAGCTCTGCCAATTTCTGTGTACCCTGGGCAGGTGACTTCCTCCTTATCTGGGAAATCGGGAAGGTAATGTGCACAATGAGAAGGTTACGGGCCAGTGGGGTTGTCCCATCCCTTGTAGGCCTCCCCTTCCTGGGGCTGTCAGGGGAAGGAAGGCAGTCAATTGCAGGGTTTAGGCAAGTCCCAGAGGGGTTCTCTATTAATTACTCAGGGGGCGCTTGTAAGCGCCCTGAAGCACTGGTCTTATGACACTACCTTTGGGCCACAAGGATGAAAAGCAGTGCTGGAATCGATCTCCTCGCTGCCTGCCTGTGGCTGGATTGATTGGATTCCTGCTTGATGTCTGCCATTAGGAGACCAACTAAAGCTAATTTCCAGCTCGATCTGCCCCAGATCCTGAGGACCGGGGGTGGTGGCGGCAAGGAGCTTGCAGGGGAGGCCTAGGGCCCAGGCTGGGGGTGGCAGGGGAGCAGAGGGTACTGCCCTGAGAGTAGAATTGTGGGGGGGGGGGGTGTGTGGCCTGCCGGCTTCCTGTTCAGGGGAGGGAGCTATGACCGCCTTCCACACAGTCCCATTGTGTCTTGCTGACACTTGCTTCTTCCAATCCATTTCCATCCTAGTTTTAATAATCAAGTGAATGCATCTTCTTAAATATTTTATTGAACAGGGAGACTGGAGTACCCAGGGGGAGGGAGGGCTCAGGCCTCAGCAAGCATCTTTGCTCTGTGGCCTCTCCTTTTGTTTTTTTGTTTTTTTTTTTTAATGTTTTATTTATTTTTGAGACAGGGAGAGACAGAGCATGAACAGGGGAGGGTCAGAGAGAGGGAGACACAGAATCTGAAACAGGCTCCAGCCTCTGAGCTGTCAGCACAGAGCCCGACGCGGGGCTTGAACTCAGGGACCGTGAGATCATGACCTGAGCCGAAGTTGGCCGCTTAACTGAGCCACCCAGGCGCCCCTGTGGCCTCTCCTTTTGGAAGAAGAGTTTGGGCTTGTCTTACCAGGATCTTGGTTTCTGGTGGAGCTCTGGGGCCAGAGTGGGGAGATGGACAACAGTGAAGAGCTTGGCTACTCTGGATTTGGTTACTCTGGGCTCAGCTGTTCTGGGAATCAAGGCTCCCAGAGTTTGAGTGTGTTTATCTATAAAATAGGTTAATGATATCTGCTTTACAAGGGGGAAGGGATTCAGTGAGAAAACCCAGGAGAGGCACCTTGCACTGTTTTTGGAACATAGTAGTGGCTCAATAAATTGTTGCCATTGTAATTTTTCTTATTTTCCCCTCTATTCTAAGACCCTCCACCCCACTTTAATGTATTTGTAATCCTGTCCTGTCTTATAGCCGATGTGTTTATTTTAGGTGTAGTGTTTTGTTATCTTCCTCCCCTTAGAGCTGTTAAGTCAGTGATGACTTTTATAACTAAGAGTTTCTCAGACCTGAGAAAATGTGCTATCACAGACATTTGCCTCCCATCCCTCAGCTGGGACTGCAGTGATTCACAGATTTGTTTGGCCAATAACCTCTTTTTTAAAAGGGAGATTAGCAAGTGTTAAAAGTGTATTAGCAGCTAATTGAGAAAATTAAGACAGCTTTTGAAGAAAGGGGAAGGTTTGCAGAAAAGTAAGTAGCTGGGCAAGGCCTCACATGGGCGGGCAGGAAAAATATTTAGGGATGTCTCTGATCTGGAAATCTCTAGAAGCCATGTCTCTTGTCCTATTCTGCTCATATGCCCACCTCTGCTTTAGAATATTCCCTTTCCTTCTTTGTGGCTATCTGCCTTAGAGGCACCACTAGCCATGTTTGAGGGTGTTTGCCGATTTGTGACAGGGTGTCTTGGATCCCTGCACACAGATCAATCTATACAATGCATTCAACTAAAAAAAAAACAATTTAGGGGCACCTGGGTGGCTCAGCTTGTTAAGTGTCATGATCTCACAGCTTATGAGTTTGAGCCTCATGTCAGGCTCTGTGCTGACAGCTCAGAGCCTGGAGCTGCTTCAGATTCTGTGTCTCTGTCTCTCTCTGCCCCTCTCCTGCTCATGCTCTGTCTCTGTGTCAAAAATAAAATAAAAACATTAAAAAAATAAAAAAAAACACCATGAGGAAATAGCAAAATAGCAAAAATTCTGGCCTCTCCATTCATAACTACTGCATAAGGAATTTGAAGCCGTCCTCAGTCTCTAGTTTCGTGTATATGTGCGCGTGCATGTGCATGCATTGTGCTGTGCAATTACGGGACCTGATATTTTTGAGAAAATTTCTTGCTAAAATCATCCCAGAGAATTAACACCTTGCTATAGGCACCCAGCAATCAAAAGAAGGTTCTAAGCCCACTTTGGTTTCCGGGTGCTGGGCTGTGAGCAGAGTCCTTCTGCAGTCCTGCCTTTCATTGCCATGTTCCTGTCAGGGTAGGAAGCCGATGGCTGCTTTCCCTAGAGAGAGGCAATGTGGGTTAATGGCAATGCTGTTATTGATTCCACCACCACCGCTTGCTGGGAGCTTGGCCCTTGTTAAATGCTAACTATGTAGCAGGTACTATGTTAGCCATGTAACTTGGAATACCTAGTTTGATCCCCACAACATTCCTCTTAGGTTCCATTGTCAGTACCATTTTGCAGATGAGAGGATAAAATCCCAGAAGACTTGCTTTGTAATTCCCAAGTCTGCCTGACACCATACTACCGAGTTCTGAGTTCTCTGCCACAATCACTGTCTTCTAGCAACCCTGGAGAAGGGCGCTGAGCATGAGAATAAGCGTTGCTTAGAGGGGTCTTAGGGGTCCTGAGTTGTGTGTGCCCCGTCTGAGCCCTGCTTCTGTCCTGAATGGCCGCTGCCTGCAATCTCTCTTTGGGCTGCTCATAGCACAACTCCATGAAGCTTCATTCATGTCTTGGTACTGCGGAGGTTGGCAGACTTGCAAAGGGCCAGATGAGAGTTTTGGCTTTGTGAACCATATCGTCTTTGTTGCAAATACTCAACTCTGCTGTTGTAGCATGAGAGCAGCCATGGTTAGTTCATAAGTGAATGGACCTGACTGTGTTCCCGTAATGCTGCATTTACAAAACTGGGTAGCAGGCTGTAGATTGCTGACCTCAGGTCTGTGGCAAAGGGGTGACCTTCACTGGGACAACCACGTGGAGGGTGCCTTCTGGAGGGAGCCTTGCTTTTTGGAGACTGAGGAGTATTTTTGAGAGTGAGAGTGGTCAGCTGGGTTAAATGAAGTTTTTGTGTGTGTGTGTGGGGGGGCATGGGGGTGTGTGTATGTGTATACTCAAAAGAATCATGTTCCTTATTTTTTCTTAATTTTTAAAAAAAAATTATTTATTTTTGAGAGAGAGACAGTGTGTGAGCAGGGGAGGAGCAGAGAGAGAGGGAGACACAGAATGTGAAGCAGTCTCCAGGCTCTGAGCTGTCAGCACAGAACCTGATGCAGGGCTCAAACTCACGAACTGTGAGATCATGACCTGAGCCAAAGTCAGACGCTCAACCGAGTGAACCACTCAGGTGCCCCAAATCACGTTCCTTATTAAAACCATCCTAGTTTAATAATCCTTATTAAAAAACCCAAAAATTTCAGCATGAGGATAACCTTGCAGTTAGGGAAGGATTGTGTAGCTCAGGGGCTCCCTGAGTTTCCATTGCTTTTGTGGGGAGAGATTCCCTATGAGCACTGAAACCGTGATTCCAGAGATGTGCTACTCCTCCCTTTAAAGGCTAGGGTCCAGTGAAGGCACAACTTTTTCTCAGTCATTTTTAGTGCAGCTAAGAGGTTCAGAGATTCAGAGGAAACAAAAGGGACAAATAGATACCAATATAAGACACATAAACATATCCAGTTTACATAGAGAATTCTGACCCTACCCCAGCCAGCTTGTCTCCACAGGTCTCAGAGACTCTCCTGTTCCATACACTCTTCTGGTACTTTCTAATTAAGTCTTGCTTTGGGTCCAAGAATAACCCCTGTCCCTAGATAATTTGTGCCATGTTGGGTTTGTCATTATGAATGACCTCGATGAAAGACCTCATTCTCAACAAAGAGGGCCTGTGGTCATGACATGCCAATTAGTTTTAAGTAAAAAGAAAATAATGTACATTTACAAAGAAAGAAAATAAAAATCAGGTGTAGTCCTTCCATTCAGGGATGACCACTACATATTCTCTATGCCCTTTTCTGTAACAGGCTCGAGGTCTTTCTTGAAACTTAATTATGCATCCATACAACAGCAATGACCGTGCACTAATGGAAGGGTCATTCCGTCACAGCAGAATAAGCACTGAGAGATGTTAGATGAGGTGGAGGGGAGGGGAGAGAGACTGTAGGGGCCTGTGAGGTACTGGGTGGGTGGTGTGGCTCTGTGGCTTCCTGGGTGTCCTGGCCTGGGTGCTCAGCCTGGGAGCAGTGATGAGGAGGGGGTGGTGTGGGCATGCCCCACTGTCTGAGTTGTCCTTGCCCTCCCCTGCCTTGGAAGGGAGGTGGTAACTGTTCTGCAAATGAGATGGGAGAGGGGTGGGAGCTGGTGCCTCCTCCTTGTTATCTGCAGCTGCCCATCCACCCTGGTCAATGATGCTTGTCCATCACCGTTGAGATCCAAGTCCAGCCATGTGCGAGGGGAACATCTGTTCCCACGGCTGCAGGGCCCTGCAGTCCC
Organism: Felis catus; assembly: GCF_018350175.1. Taxonomy (NCBI): domain Eukaryota; kingdom Metazoa; phylum Chordata; class Mammalia; order Carnivora; family Felidae; genus Felis; species Felis catus. Next base: position 122,564,120 of record NC_058373.1, read on the forward strand.
GGAGTCAGAGTGACTGCAGAAGCCAAACATGGGGTCACTGGTAGTGTGTATGTTGCGGGATAGAAAGGGGAGGGAATGGTGCAGAGGGCAGGGGTCTGGTGTCATTTAGGGGGCACTGCTTGTTATTCTCTGGGAAGTCGGCACAGTCTACTCATTGGACATTGGGGCTTTGGGTCTCTTGGGGCAGGCCTGGCAGAGGGAGGCAGACAATGGCTCTTTGGGAGCTCAGCAGGCTGTGGGTAGAGAGTGAAACATAGAATGTGCTGGTCTTCTGATTCCCATGCCACTCAGCATCAGTAGAGTAATAGAGGATGAGTTTCACCTGCTACTGTATTAGCAGGGCTTCATGGACACAGATCCTTATATCTCAGAGCCCGGGTGTTCCTAGCAGGACCTGCTTCCATTTTTTTCATTAGTTCAGTCACCAGAGCTGTGTACAGGGGTTGAGGACCTGTGCTCTGGACTTAGACCAAAGTGGGTTCTGATACAAGTTCCTTTGTGTACTGGCTGAGTGACCTTGAGAAAGAGATGAAACCTCTCTGTGCCTGTTTCCTGCCCTGAAAATGAGGATAACCATGTCTGTCTTTGGAGGTGTGGGAAAGATTAGTTAGTTGCATTAATGTGCATTTATCACCCAGCTGGTCTGTAGCTGCCAGTGGGGTAAATGTTGATTGCCTCCTCTCTCTTAGTTTGATTCACATCTGTACACTGTGGCTGTGCTCTGATATACCCATGACATCTGCCTTTCAGGAAAGGATCAAGGTCAGTGCCTTTAAGCTCCCTGTTTGATCCTGTGATGGCCATCTGGTCCCCACAACTCACTGTTCACCCTGCCAACCTATTTCCCAGGACTTATAGATATGAGAGTGCTAATGGGTCACATGGATGGCCACGAATGGTTCCCTGGCTCCTGACTTTACCTGCTTACCTGGGACCTCAGCCCTCTATGCCTGATATGTCTAGGAGTGTCCAGGCGCAAGGGTCTTGAGCAGTTGCATCAGAGCTGGTCTGGAGTCTCAGGGTTTGCCTGAGCCCACTGGGTTCTTCCCCTTGCCATTCTCCCCAACTGTTTGCCAGTGGACGCTCCCACCTGATATCTCTCCATGCCTGTCCATCCTTCCTCTGAAGCCCATGAGCCATCAAGGCTGCCCCTGCACCTGTTCAAAGCATGGATTGATGACAGTAGAGTGAAGACAGAGAATTCCTTTGAGTGTACTTTTGGGGTCATGCTTTGATGGAAGGCAGCATCTGTCCTGATCTCATAGATTTTCTCTTGAGATGGCTCTCTTCAGTTTTATTTCCAGCATCCCGCAGCCCTCCAGACTTCAGACCTAGTTCTCATGAGGACTGACTGGGAGTAGGTCTGCGAGCCTGCATAGATTAATCTCTCCTTCCCAACCCTGGGCTTCCATGGATTGTGAGTTCCCCCAGAAAGATCCTGGGACCCCACAACAAAGCTCTGGCAGGCCTGCCCCCCTAGGTTCCCCATCAAGCCAGATGCCCAGGCTCAGGCAGGGAGGCCTGTTGCCCACACAATTGCTCATCATTTGCCTGCAATGCTATTGTGGGTTATCTGGATGCCTTTTTCCCACACTCAATAATCACGTTTCCTACAACCATCCACTTGCTAACCTGCTTACGCACTTTGTAATGCTCTTCTGACCCTTTCAAGTTCAGCTGGTTTTCTTTGGTGTAAGGCCAACACCCTGGGGTCAGTCTGAGCAGTGCTGAATAGCATGGGCAGATGCAGCATACCCTGTATGCCATGTTCTTTCTATTAGGTGAGCCTCATGGGAAGCATGCCGTGGTTGGGGCTTCTCTGGAATCATGGGGTGTTCCAGGCAGAGCAGTAGAGCTTGCCTTCCATCTTCCCCCAGCCATCCAATCCTAATGCAGGCCTGATCTGGAGACCCACCCTCACTTTTCTGAATGCCAGTGGCCCAGCTGTGGTCAAGGTCTGATCTGTGGATCATCTCACCCAGCTCACCAGGGTCACCCTCGGGTCCTATTAAAATATGGAGTCCTGAGCTCTTCCCTGGCTTACCACCATTGTATCCATTCCGTGCTTTAGGGTGGAAAAGCTTATAAGCAATTCGGGCCCTGAATTGAGCCCTGAAAGGAAAGAAGTATTGGCCACAATATGTTAAAAGAAAATTGTAAAATCAAAATTAATAAGTGTTTAATTAAATATTTAGAAATGTAACTGTCAGCTTATCAACCGCAAGTCTGTTCACTCTCACATGGTTATGTGTCATTTATATTTAATGCGGGATGCAGATGGCTTTTAATCTGTTCATTGTGTGGGGTGCCCGAGTGGCTCAGTTGGCTGAGCCTCCAACTCTTGATTTCGGCTCAGGTCAGGATCTCAAGGTTCATGAGATGGAGCCTTGCGTCGGGCCCTATGCTGACAGTGTGGAGCCTTCTTGGGATTCTCTCTCTTTTTCCTTTCTCTCTGCCTCCCCCCCTCCCCACCCCCATACACAAATAAACTTTAATCTGTTGATAGTGAGGTCAGGTGGCGCCCCCACAGAGTACCTGGGGCCTCCTGCAGTCTTCAGATGGCTCTGTCCAGACCTTAAGAAATCTGAATCTCTGAGGGTAGGATGAGAAATCTGCATATTCGTCGGATTTGCCAGGGGATTACCAGGAATGCTAGCCTCATGGCTTTCCTGAGATTGTCACAGTGTTGAGAGAAAGTCATTGAGGGACTAGAGCTGTATGTTGTAGGGTGTCAGTTCCCAAAAGCAGAGATCACAATAACCTCCAAGGAACTGAAAAATAACACAGCTGCCTGGGCCCCACTCCAGGCCTATTCAATAAGCTCATTTGGAGTGGGGCCTGGGAATCTTCATTTAAAAAAAGTTATTTAGAAGATTCAAATGATCAACTAGATTTGGGAACCACAGAATTGAGAAAAGATACCAGACCAGGGCTTCTCAAACTTTGATATGCAGAGTGATTCCTGGGGGTCATTTGGGTAAACCTTAGGTTTTGATTCAATCAATTTTGGTCAGAGCCCCAATTCTGTGTTTCTGACAAGCTCTTGCCATGCTGCTACTGCTTATCCATAAACCATATTTTGAGCATAAAGGGTCTGGACCCTGGGCTGGAATCCTGGCTTAGCTACTTACCAGATAGGAAAGCATGGTACATTATAGTAACATCTGAAAGTCCTAGAAAAGAGTTTGCAATAAGCTTACCCTGGGCTTGGAGTTTTAATATAGGGCCCAGGAGTAGGTGAGGTTTGGTTGGTTCAGTCCACTCTTCTTGGCTCATCTGTGGATTGGAGTGATCTCACCATGGCCAAGGTCACTCTGTGGATTTCTCAGGTTGCAGCCAGGGTCCAGTTTGCTGAGCCCTTCTTCTCCTGGTTTCCTAGTGCCTTGTCTTCAGAGATAGGCCTACTTAGAAATTCCGTGAAATACCTAGTAGCCTTTAATAAATTCCTTTTCTTAAATTAGAGTGGATTCTAAGAACCCTGATTGATAAGTGCATGGAGGGGCCAGGGATGAAAGCTGTAGAAAATATTAGAAGTGGCTGTTCCATTTTACCATCTGTGCTAGGTCAGGCAGCTGGGAGTTTCAAGTTCTTCTCTTTGTCCTCTGAATGCCCCTGTAATTTATTTCTTTATACCGTGTGAGTGTTTCTATCTTGATACTTTTTTTGAAAGACTCTTGAGGGTAGGATTGGGTCTTCATTCACATTTTCATTGATTCATCAGTCAGTATTTGTTGAATGTCAACTATGTGCCAGGTACCAACAGCCTTAACCTGGGTTTCCCAGAAAGCAGAACCTGAGATGGATGGCTTATGTGGGAATCCTTTATTGGGGAATGATCGGAGGTAGGGCAGGAGTGAGGGACAGGAACAGCAAAGCAAGGAAGGAGGGGAAGCTCAAACAGACTGCACTATTAAGTTGGCCACAGCTATGGGTGACTTAGTGATAGACCCCATGGGACATCTGACCCTGTGAAACATATCTCAGGACTACCTGTCCAGGGTGGGTGAGGAAGAAGCATCTATACATCCACTTCAATACCTCGTGTGTATTTGTTTCCTTGGGAGCCGTAACAAATGACCACAAACACAGAAATGCATTCTCTCACAGTTCTGGAGGCTTCAAGTCTGAAATCAAGTTGTTGGCAGGGCCGTGTTCCCTCTGGAGGCTCTAGGGAAGTTTCCTTCCTGGCTTCTTCCTTGCTTCTGGTGGTTGCTGGCACTCCTTGGCTTATAACTGCATCGTTCTGATTTGTCTGTCTTCACATGGCCTTTCCCCCTCGTGTGTCTCCAAATCCTTCTCTCCTTGTAAGGCTGCCGGTCATTGGATTTAAGAGCCACCCTAATCTAGGATGACCTTATCAAGTTAGGACTTGATTATATCTGCAAAGACCCTATTTTCAAATAAAGTCCCATTTGCAAGTATGGAAGTGAAAAGGGTAACCTCTGTTTCTCCTGCTCACAGCACTACTCTGAACACTTCACTTCTGATACCAGATGTGTCATTCCAGGCAAGTCTCTGACACCACTGGGTGGCCTACAACTTAGCTCAATTCTGGCACTGTCCACCTGGGTGTAGAGTTAAGTCCCATAGGTTAAGGGCTCAATCCCATCCTTCAAAGGCCAGTTGTAATCCAGGTGTCACCTGTGCTTCTGACAGACTCACTATAAAGGGGAAAGTTCCATGACCTCTTCCTTGGGCTTGATAATTTGTTAGAGTGGCTCACAGAACTGAAGAACACCATTTACTTACTAGATTACCAGTTGAGTATAAGAGAACACAGCTCAGGAACAGTTGGCTGGAAGAGATGCAGAGGGCAAGATATGGGGGAAGGGGTGCCCAGCTTCCATGTCATCTCCAGGCACGCCACCCTCCCAGCACGTCTATATGTTCATCAACTTAGGAGCCAGTACTTCAGGGATTTTTATAAAGGCTCTGTCATGTAAGCATGATTGATTAAATCATTGCCCATTAGTGATTGACTAAATCTCCAACTCTCTCCAATCCCTGGAGGTCTGGGGGTTGCGCGATGGGTGGGGTTAAAATTTCTAGCCTGTAATCATGGGTGGTTCCCCAGACTCCAGCCACCAGTCATCTCCTTAGCATACAAAAGACACTTAGGCCTTCTGGAGATTCCAGTGATTGTAGGAGCTGTGTGGCAGGAAAGGGAGCATATGTATTTCTTATGTCACAGGAGGTTAGGACTTCAACTATCTTTTTGAGGTTGCAGTTCAACCCACAACATCACGGTTAAAGGTTCTCCCCATGATGCTAACTCTACTGTATTCCAGGTTGCATATACATGGGTACCAAGGCGATCTTGGCACAGAGGACCCTTAGGGTAGGGGGGTGAGAAGTTCTAGATGTGGCCCTAAGGGGATTGGACTGTCAGGCTGCACCTGTGTGGACCTGTCAGCAGCCACTCTGAGCTGTGTGCTGCAGCAGGGGCTGGAATAAGAGATGAGGCTAGAAGCATATAAAGTGGTACATATGGGGGAGTCCATACTGGCAGAAGTAATGCAGGTAGTGGATTCTCACCACTTGTGCGCCAGACCCTGTGCTAAATACATTAGAGGAATTTCACTTAAATTTAAATTTCACAGCATTCTTACATAGCAGGTGCTATGATCCCCATCTTACTGATGAAGAATTTAAGGTTCCAGAAGTATGGCTTACTCGGAGCCAAACCTCCCCTGCTATAGAATGTAAGCTTCATAGGAGCAGAGACTTGGCTCAGTGTGATCGTCTCAGTACCTAGAACAGGTATACAGTATACAGTCGGTGCTCCATAAATGCTTGCCTAGAAATGATAGGGCTTGGATTTGAATTAGGCAGTCTGATGCCCAAGCCCATGTGTTTAATCTAACAAAGAATCTGTGTGAGCAGAAAAGGGTGCTGCCCTTCTCATGAGCTACGACCCCTTTCAAAGACAGGCCTAAGTGAGTAATAAGTATTCTGTTGTAGGATGGCCCTTCTTTAGGTGGCAGATGTGCAGTGGATGCCACATGCACGCTTGATGGGTTGGTGCTGGACTCACATGGCACAAGATTTGCGTTTTCTGCCTGGTCTGGCCCATCCTCAGGCACTGGGTTCTGGTCTCTTCTGCAAAGGCCAGACTTGGCCTGCTGGATGAATTTCACGACACTAATAAACATTCACACCTACCCAGAGCATTTAGACATTTAGAAAATGGAGCCTAAAAGCTTTGTGCAGCAATGTGCATTTCTCCTGCAAGCCTGGGGAACATTAACTGGAACACACACGCTACGGAAACCGGCTGCATCATTATTGGAACTGATGCACGCTCACTCCAACCAATCTATTTTTATTTGAAGCACTTACGTTGCATGAAACTGAGCATAATAACTACAGTCAATAGAGATGTATTTGTTTTTATTTAAACTCATAAATGTGCTAACGCCAATAAAGATTTTTTTCCCTCTGAAAAGTAAGACATGTATGGAGGAGATGGAAATTTATACATCCATCAAGCCAGGAAAGCCCATTTTCTCAGAAACCATTTTTTGAATTGCCAGTGATTTATGGTGGCAGACCGAAGATGGAGTTGGTGAGGTAGGGAGAAGGAACAGGAGAAAACCTATCCATGTAGTTAATTTATTTTACTCTGTTTAAAGAGCAGAGGACTTAAGATGAGAGAGTGGAGGGCAGGGGTGGGATATCTGCATAACAATTGGATTCTAGGAATAAGAAGTTAGACTCTCATTGTCTTGAGTTTTGCCTAAATATACTGTAGGAATTTGGAGATCAGATGGAATGGTGAGACCAGTGCCGGCTTCAGAAGGTCTACATTTGCTACTATCTAGCCACGTCACTTTGACAAAGGTCTTGGGCTTCCTCATCTGTGAGCAGGACGTCAGTATTGGTGTGGCTTGGTGGAGAAGGGCACAGGTTCTCTAGAGCCAGACTGCTGAGATTCAAATCTTGGCTATGGCTCTGTTCCCTACGACTGTGTGGCCATGAGCAAGTTACTCTACCTTCCTAGGCTCTGGTTTCCTCCTTGATCTGAAAGGGGATGATCATGCTACATACCTCATAGCCTTGTTTTGAGGTTTAAAGAAGTAATGCACATAAAAGACTTAGAACATAAAGGTTTGGCACATGACGAGCACCTGATTAGCTCTTTTCATCAGAACAGTTAGAACAGGAAGTTACAATGTAGTTCAGAGCCCTTCATTTTACAGCTGAGGAAACAGAACCAGAGAGGCCCTGTATAAGTTTCCTATTACTTCTGTAACAACCAGAACACAGAGGACTTAAACCACACACATTATCCTCTTGCAGGCAGGCCTGGATGTCAGAAGTCCAGTGAACCTTACAGAGCTAAAGTCAACATGTCCGCAGGGCTAGTTCCTTCTTAGGGTTCCTTGCCCCTTGTAGCTTCTAGAGGCTGTCCATGTTCCTTGGCTTGCAGCCACACCACTGCAGGCTCTACTGCCATGGTCACATTGCCGCCTTCTCTTTCTGGGCTCCTGCCTCCCTCTCCTTGCAATGACATCAGGCCCACCTGGAAAATCTCCCATCAGGATCCTTAACTTACCTACAGAGTCCTGTTTACCATGGGAGGTAACCATTTGCAGGTTCCAGGGATGATGGTGTAGGCTTCTTTGTAGGGGACAATGTTCAGCCTTCCATAAGTCTTAAGGTCACATAGCTGGTTAGCAGGATGGACTGATTTTGAGCAAGAGATTTCTGCACTCACGTTCTTTTCATGACCTGGTGAACATGCTGTTGGCTGCCTTGGCTCTTGAGATGACAAAGTGACTGGCCTGGAGGCAGTTGGCCAGGGAGAGGATATACACTTGAATGTCTGAAGCCATTTGGAGCTTCCCGAGGGCATGTCTGTAAGCAGTCTACCATCCTGAGGTTGGCGTATGAGGTAGGCAGTCTGGATCCAAAGCTTGGCTGGTGTGGAGCTGGGGCCTTGCCATGATATGCCCAGGGGGTGGAGTGTGAAGGATGGAAAGAGGAGCTCACTCAGCCTGGATCTGATGGGTCAAAGAGTGGATTCAGGGTGAATAGGATAACAGGGAGGCCCAGGAAAGTAAGAAGGAAGAGACCTCTGAGTGTTTTAGAGCAATGGTTTCCAAACCTAACCAGCTGTGGCTTTTTTTTTTAAAGTATACTCATTAAGATGGCTATTATCAAAAACAAAAACAGAAAGTAACAAGTGTTGTTGAGGATGTGGAGAAAATTGGAACCCTCACACACTGTTGATGGGAATATAAAATGGTACAGTCACTGTAGAAAACAGTATGGCAGTTTCTCAAAAAATTCAAAATAGAATTACAATGTGATCTAGCAATTCCACTTCTGGGCATATGTCTAAAAGTGTTGAAAGCAGGGACACAATCAGATATTTTTACATTCATGTTCATAGAATTTTTCATAATGGCTAAAAGGTATAAGTAACCCAAGTGTCCTTAGATGGGTGAATACACATACAATGAAATATTGTTCAGCCTTAAAAATGAGGGAAATTCTGGGATGCCTGGGTAGCTCAGTTGGTTAAGCATCTGACTCTTGATCATGACTCAGGTCATGATCTCACAGTTTGTGGGACTGAGCCCCACATGGGGCCCTGCACTGACAGCGTGGAGCCTGCTTGGGACTCTTCCTCTCTCTGTGCCCTTCCCCTGCTTGCATGTACATGCTCTCTCTATCAAAATAAATAAAGAAGCTTTAAAAAAAAAAAGGAAGGAAATTCTGATAAATGCTATAGCACAGATGAACCTTGGGGACATTATGTTAAGTGAAATAATCCAGTAACAAAAAGACAGATACCTGATGATTCTACTTCCGTGAAATACCTAGAGTGGTCAAATTCATAGAGACAGAAAGTAGAATTGGTGGGTGCCAGGAGCTGGGCGGAGGGTGGTGGGTAGTGGAGAGTTGATGTTTAATGGGACAGAGCTTTAGTTTGGTATATGGGAAAGTTCTGGAGATAGATGGCAGTAATGGCTGTATAATATGTGAATGTACTTAATGCTACTGAACCATATACTATAAAGTGGTTAAAATGGTAAAAATAAATAAATAAAACATGCTGCAAAGAATACAAACTAAAAACCTAGAGACAAAGATAGCTCGTCAGGGAGCTGCCTAGGATGAAATGGGACAAGGTGCCTATGCTCTGATTTTCCATCTCCTTTTCACCTTCCATGGGGGTGCTGAGATAGCTCCCTGCAACACTGGAGCTCTTTGGGTGGCCATCACGATAACAGCATTTAAATTCTTGCCATGCTAATTGAGTCATGGAGTCTAGTGTTCTGTAACTCCCATCCGTGGCACCTTGTTTGCACTCCAAATTCTCTTGCACTGTAGGAAAATCATTTCTATCCTTGAATGGGCAATGGTGGTGGAGAAACACTGGCCCGGGAGAAGACTGGGGCAATGCTGTGCCTCCCAGGAGTCCATTTCTGGGCTCTTAAAGTACCCTGTGGTGGCTGCATCACATCACCTTAGCCCCTAGTGGCAGTGAGACTCTGGGATTTTACAGGAGGGAGGACACTGAGGGCATTCATGGCTGTCATTTTCCCCAGTTGGACATGCCTCCCTCTGCCCCCTAAGGTGTGCTGACTGCTAGAAGCTGTCCAAGGCTCAGCCAGAGTGGGTTCTGAAAGGGGAGTTTAGATCATTAGCTCAGGATGACCGCAGAGGCTCTGCTCCTTCTGGATTCTTGTGGCTGCCCTAGCCTGTACCTCTGACCACTGAACCAGGTGTTGGTTTTAGCAAGTTGGGATGGAAGGGACAGTGGGAAGGGATTGGAAGCCCTTTGCCTGTATAAAGGGGTCAAGAAATACCTGTCTAGTGACAGGCGTATTGAAAGGCTCCCATGAGTGATACAGCCCATGATATTATAGGGAATTAGAGATGAGAGCTGTTACCATGCCCTGGAGGGCCCTGGGGAGGCATCAGGGCCTAAAAGTGAACCATGAAATGTAGGTGGATGTATTAGTAGTCTTTCAGTTGTACAGGGGTAAAAAAGGATCAAGCAAAGAAAAAAAAGTTATAGCCAAAAGGTCCAGACATAGATTTAACGTGAGGCCTTATCTTGGTTCCCAAGTGATGTCACCAGGAACCTCTTTCCACCACTCAGTTTTGTTTTCTGTGTGTTGGCTTCTTTTTCCCCACATGTTGGCAGCATGGCTTCTAGAAGCTCTAGGCTTACACCCTTCTGCTGAGCAGTGAGGCATGCAAATAGGCTGCTTCTGTGAAGGTAGAGGTTTCATGCAGGAGATAAATTTGGAAGAATAAAGATCAATTTTATTTTATTTATTTAAAAAATTTTAATGTTTATTTATTTTTGAGAGGGAGAGAGAGATGGGGAGAGAGAGAGAGGGAGAGAGAGAGAGAGACAGCATGCAAGCAGAGGAGGGGCAGAGAGAAAGGGAGACATAGAATCTGAAACAGGTTTTGGGCTCTGAGCTGACAGCACAGAGCCTGACATGGGGCTTGAACTCATGAGCCACAAGATCATTACCTGAGCCTAAGTCAGACATTCAACTGACTGAGCCACCCAGGTGCCCCTAAAGATCAATTAAAGAAAAAAAGATTGGGTTTAGGTTGTAGCTATTGTCAAATGCTAAGGTAAAGGTTTGGGCTTTATTGCAGGTTTAAGAATAGGAAAGTACCATGGTTAAATTGACATCCTGGGAAGAAAGGATTGGTGTAATGAAGTTTGGACCAGGAAGCAAGAGGCCAGGGACTGAGTCATAATTTAGAAGAGTTCTGTAGAAGTCTAGAGATGAGTGGGGGGCCTAAAGTGACCTGCAATGGTTGTCCCACCCCCTGTGTTGTTGGGACTAGCCTAGTCACCTACGTGTACAGTCTAGAGTCAAAACCAAGGGCTCAGTAAATTTCAAAGCTTGAGTGGGTGGGATGGCTGGGTGGATATCCCAAGTCTTAGACAAGGCCATGCAAATGGATGGAGGTTGCATGAAGAGATATATAAATGTGAGGAACCACAGTGAGGATATAACTGTGTGAAGTTCTACTTGGGGTAAGCAGATCTCAACAAGACCAGTGCCTATTGCCTCCAGCCTGCTTTTGGAAGCCCTGAGGATGTTGCCCACATGGTTAGCAGAGATTAGGACCCAAATATTTCCCACTTCTAACTTGCTGGGTGTCTGGTACCAGGTCATTCTTTTTGCTAGAAAACTTTAGCACCTTCTCCCCTTTCAAGGAAAACCAGAAGCAGTCTTTATATAATTTGTTGTGACAGGAAAGATTGGCACCAAAGAATATTTTCCTCTCTACCCCACGGCACTCTGTTCTTATCTCGTGCAGATTGGCAGGGGTAAGTTGGCCTTTCATAAATTAAGAACAAAGATATGGAATGTCTACCATGTGACATGTTAAATCTTGTGGTAGGTGCTGGGACCAAAATATGAATAAAATAAGATTGTATTACACTATTGTTATTATTGTGATTCTTTTGATAATAGAGAGGAACCCTGGCTAATGTAAACCAAATGGGCAATTAATAGGAGGGGTATTGGGATGGTCGCCAAAATCTGCAGAAGAGACTGGCCAGGCCTCTGGAAGAGCAAGAAGCGGGCTTGTCTAGGGTTCCTAGAGGGTTCAGTTGCCTCCTTATCAGAAGTCTCTCCAACCTCATATCTCTTGAAGTCTCAAATTCCTGAGAGAATCTGATGGGCTCAGGCTTGGATCAAGTTTCTTTCTTGGGACTGATAAACTGTGACAGGAGTTTAAGATGATTTGTCACATAGCAAAAACACGGCTATCCTTGGGAAATAGACCATTGCTAGAGAAAAGAAAATAAACTGCTGCTGTGAGTCAGGCAGCTACTCAAACTGGTATTTACTACAAAAGCTCCTGTTCCAGAGGCCTTGTAGACTAATTCCACTCATTCTTGGTCTGGGGTGGTTGAGGAAGGCTGATCCAGTATGCCCCTTGATTCCTCCATTTTCACACTTGTGTGAGGGTTGTCCCATCTCTTGACAGGAAATAATGTACTCCAGACGTTTGGAAACGCTTAGCTCATCTTTGAGCAAAACAAGATAAACGGACCTATTTAACTGATTTCTAGGTCACTTATAAGGCTGGAAACTCTACTTAGTACCTTGATGCCAAAAGGGGCAGCTTAGGTATTGCCCACATTTCCATAACAGCTCCCCTCAGGACACTTTGCAGTAGCATCAGCAATAGGTACACCAGTGAAGACTTCTTCTTTATCATTCTTTTAATATACGATCAGTTAAATTTGTGGTCATTTTTTTTCCCCCTTCTGGATAGTGTTTGTGATTGGTATTTCTGTTGCAAGTGGGTCAGAGCCTAAATAGGTCATGTTGGCTCTCTAAATGTGGTAATCCTGAAATGAACAGGGCAGGGGAGGGAGAAGTGCTTAACTGGTATCCAAAGGGATAAGGAAGGTGGGCTCAGGGTCCCACTGGTGTTTTGGGGGGGGCTAGAAAACCCTAAGTGAATGGAGGGAAAAATGGCTATGGGCTTTGGACAGTGGAAGATGGTGTATGTGAGAGCAGTTCTGCTTCCCTCTGACCTGATCTGTGAGGGTGATAAGAACTGGCAAGGATTTGGATCTTTCAGAAGCAGGGGGAGTAGCTGTGGACTAAATTGTGTCCTCTAAATTTGTATGTTGAAATCCCAACTTTCAGTGTCTAAGAATATGAGTGTATTTGGAGACAGAATGATTACAGAGATCATTCAGTTAAATTGGGGTCATTACGGTGAGCCCCAATCCAATCATATGACTGGTGTCCTTACAAGAGATTAGGACACAGGCATATACCGAGGGAAGACCATGTGAAGACATGGGGAGAAGATGGCCATCTACAAGCCAAGGAAGAAAACAGCCCTCCTGACACACTTTGAAAATCTTGGATATCTAGCCTCCAGAATTTTTGGAAAATGTTCGAGCCACCCAGTGTGTGACTTTGTTAAGTAGGCTAAAACAAGGCCCTTTTATAAGGTGATAAGTTATATCATTCTCTGCTTTCTCTTCCATAGACAGACTTGGCTTTTTGGATTCTCTGTGTTTTGGGGGTGGGGGTGGGGATAGGCTCTGCTCTTGGAACTTAACTGGCCCAGGATTTCTGGGGACAAATTCTGCTTTTATCCATAGGTTCCTTTTTTCCATGGCTTAAGGAACTTTCTTATTTGACAATTCTGCAGCTGAGAGAGACTGTCTGGGGCTGACCTTGAACCTGAGCCTAGGACTCAACAATTTTTTTTTTTCCTGCATTCCTACCATACTTTCATACTGAATGGCCATTTCAGGGCAATTGCAAGAGGAATGGCCGAGGTCGCATCATTTTTGTAGATAGAGAAACTAGAATCACAAAGGGACTTCCCTTGTCAGGGAGCTAGAGACTTCACTGAGATGAATCTCAGTTTAGCCTGGTGACTTTTGATTACTCTGAGATCAGAACTTGCATTTCAGACACTGTCCAGCTGCATTTCCCTTGTGAAACCTGTCTTAAATTCTATGTTTATTCAGTTCCTCTGGTTAAAGGCATTTGAGAGCCTTGAAAAACTATCTGGGAGGGCTATAAAGTGTGTGTTTTTTTTCTTTTCCCAGTTTTCTAAAAAAAAAAAAAAAGCCAATGTTTGAATGTTGATCACTGGAATATAGACATACAATTGATTTTTGTATATTTATTACATAGTTTTTACATGTTATGTAGCCTTGGTTATTAGTTTTTGGAGATTCCATTAAATTTCCTACATCAACAACTGTATGTTGCATAAAGACAGTTTTACTACTTCCTTTCTAATTTAGAGAAATTTTTAAAATTTCTTTTTCTTGTGTGATTGTATTGGCTAGGACCTCCAGGAAAATGTTGAGAACAGTGCTGAGAATGGACATCTTTTTCTTATTCCTGATCTTTGCAGGAAAGCTTTCTGTCTTTTACCATTAAGTATGATGTTAGCTGTGGCTCTTTTATGGATGTCCTTTGTCAGGTTGATGAGATTCCCTCCATTCCTAATTTGCTGAGAGTTTCATTTTTTTTTTTTTTAATTCAGGAATAGATGTTGGATATTACCAAATGCTTCTGTGTGTATTGACATCATATAGTTTTCTCTTTTAGTTTGTTAAGTACAATGAATTTCATTGATTTTTGAAAAAAATACTAAATCAGTCCTGCATTCCTAAGGTAAATCCCACATGGTTATATTATCCTTTATCATATTGTTAGATTCAGTTTACTAAAATACTGCTCAGGATGTTTCCATTTACATTGGCTGGGGAATATTTGTTTGTAGTTTTTTTTTTTTTATAATATATTTGTCTGGTTTTGGTGTCTGGATAATGTTCGCCTATTAGAATGAGATGGGAAATTTTCCTTCCTCTTTAATTTTCTGGAAGAGTTTATATATAATGATGAGTATTTTTTCATGTTTGGTACCATTCACCAGTGAAGATACTGGACCTGAATTTTTCATTTTAATAATTTTTTTAATGTTTATTTATTTATTTGAGAGAGAGAGAGAGAGAGAGAGAGAGAGAGAGAGAGAGAGAGAGAGAGAGAATGCGAATGGGGGAGGGACAGAATGAGAAGGAGAGAGAGAATCCCAAGCAGGCTCTGCATCATCAGCGCAGAGCCCTACATGGGGCTTGATCCCATGATCCATGAGATCATGACCTGAGCCAAAATCAAGAGTCAGACACTTAACCAACTAAACCACCCAGGTACCCCTGGACCTGAATTTTTCTTTCTTGGGAGATTTTAAACTACAAATTCCATTTCTTTAATACATATAGGACTATTCACATTACCTATTTCTTCTTGAGCAAGTTTTATCAATTTGTTAGAAAGAATCTGTCCATTCTATCTATGTTGTTGAATTTACTAGCAAAAAGTCATTCATAAAATTGCCTTATTATTTTAATATGTACAGAAGCTATAGTGGTATCATCTGTATCTTCATTTCTGATATTGGTAATTTATATCTTCTCTTTTTTTCTAACCTAGCTAGAGGTTTATGAATTTTATAAATTCTTTAAAAGAACCAGCTTCACCCCCCTTTCTTCCTCTTCTTCCCCTTTCTTCTACATCATTGATTTCAATTCTAATGTTTATTACTTCTTTTCTATGCCTACTTTAGGTTTAATTTACTCTAGTTTTTCCAGTTTCTTAAGGCTTAGATCATTGATTAGAATCCTTTATCTTGGGGCACCTTGGTGGCTCAGTCCGTTCGGTGTCTGACACTTGATATCAACTCAGGTCATGATCGCAGAGCTGTGATACGGAGCCCTGTGATGGGTTCTGCACTGAGTGTGGAACCTGCTTAAGTCTGTCTGTCTGTCTCTTTCTTCCCTCTGTGCCTCTCCCCCAGTCATGCGTGTGCTCTCTCTCTCTCTCTCTCTCTCTCTCTAAGATAAAAACAAAGGGGGTGTCTGGGTATCTCAGTCAGTTGAGTGTCTGACTTTTGATTTTGGCTCAGGTCATGATCTCATGGTTTGAGAGATCAAGCCCCATGTCAGGCTCTACACTGACAGCTAGGAGTCTGCTTGGGATTCTCTCTCTCTTCCCTCTCTGCCACTCCACCATGTATGTGTGCTCTCCCTCCAAAAAAACAATAAGAAAGAACTCTTTTTTCTTTTCTAATATAGGTGTTAGTGCTATATTCCCCCAACTACTGCCTTAGTGCCATCCCACAAACTTTGATATGTTGTATTCTCATTTCCATTCAGTTCCAAATACTATCTAATTTTCCTTTTGATTTCTCTGTTGACCAATAGATGACTTATAAGTGTGTTATTTAGTTTCTAAATATTTGAGTATTTTCCAAAGATCTTTCTCATATTTATTTCTAATTAAATTCCACATGGACAGAGAACATGCTTTGCATGACTTGAATTCTTTTAATTATTGAGGGACTGCTTTATAACACAGGATATAGTTTATCTTGGTAAGTATTCTGTGTGTACTTGAAAAGAATGTATAATCTGTTGAGTAGAGGGTTATCTAAATGTCAGGACAAATTATTTGATAGTGTTCTTGAAATCTTTTATATTTTTACTGATGTTCAATCTACTTGTCCAGTCAGATATTGAGAGAGGGGTACTGAAATCTCTGACTGTAAATGCATCATCTTTGTCTATTCCCCTTGCAGTTCCATCAGTTCTTAATGTGTTTTGAAGCTCTGTAATTAGGTGTATAAGTGTTTAGGATTATATCTTCTTTTTATTTTATTTTATTTTACTTTATTTTTATGTTATTTTATTTTATTTTATTTTATTATTTTATTTTATTTTTTTAAATTTACCTCCAAATTAGTTAGCATATAGTGCAACAATGATTTTGGGAGTAGATTGTTTAGAGTCCCTTACCCAGTTAGCCCATCCCCCCTCCCACAACCCCTCCAGTAACCTTCAGTTTGTTCTCCATATTTATGAGTCTCTTCTGTTTTGTCCCCCTCCCTGTTTTTATATTATTTTTGCTTCCCTTCCCTTATGTTCATCTGTGTTGTCTCTTAAAGTCCTCATATGATTTATGTCTTCCTCTGACTAATTTCACTTAGCATAATACCCTCCAGTTCCATCCACATAGTTGCAAATGGCAAGATTTCATTCTTTTTGATTGCTGAGTAATACTCCATTATATGTATATACACCTCATCTTCTTTATCCATTCATCCATCGATGGACATTTGGGCTCTTTCCATACTTTGGCTATTGTTGATAGTGCTGCGTAAACATGGGGGTGCATGTGTCCCTTCAAAACAGCACACCTGTATCCCTTGGATAAATGTCTAGCAGTGCAATTGCTGGGTTGTAGGGTAGTTCTATTTTAGTTTTTTGAGGAACCTCCATACTGTTTTCCAGAGTGGCTGCACCAGCCTGCATTCCCACCAACAATGCAAAAAGGATTATATCTTCTTTTTAAAAAAGTTTTAAAAAATGTTATTTTGTTTTTGAGAGAGAGACAGAGCGTGAGTGGGGAAGGGGCAGAGAGAGAGGGAGACACAGAATCCGAAGCAGGCTCCAGGCTCTGAGCTGTCAGCACAGAGCCCAAGACGGGCCTTGAACACGTGAACTGTGAGATCATGATCTGAGCTGAAGTTGGATGCTCAACTGACTGAGCCACCCAGGTGCCCCTAGGATTATATCATCGTGACAAAACAACTCCTTTAACATTATGAAATGATCTTTTTTTATTCCTAGTAATATTGTTTACTCAAAAATATACCTTGTCTGATATTAATATAGCCATTCAAACTTTTTTTGTTAGTGTTAACATACCACTTTTCCATCCTTTTATATTTAACTTATCTGTTTGTTTGTTTGTTTATTGAGAGGGCAAGCAGGAGAGAGGGAAGGAGACAGAGAGAGAGAGACAGAGAGAGAGGGAGAGAATGAGAATATCCCAAGCAGTCTCCACAGCTTGATGCAGGGCTTGATCCCATGACCCTGGGATTATGACCTGAGCCAAAATCAAGACTTGGATGCTCTTGAGCCACTGACTCAAGCCACCAAGGCACCCCTGTGTCTTTATATTTAAAACACATTTCTTATAGACAGAATATAGTTGGGTCTTGATTTGTTAACCAATCTTACAATCTCTGAATTTTTTAAAAATGGTGTTTAGACCAATTTTATTTATTTATTTATTTATTTATTTATTTATTTATTTACCAGTTATATTTAATGTGATTATTGTTTTGGGATGCATCTAGGTTATTTGAAAACAGTGTGACCCTTTCAAGTTTTGATTTTAAGATTTATTACACAGAACCTGAGGAATGATTAGTCTAGGGCAAATTATTTTCCACTGCTGAGGGAAGACCCTTCTGAATATTCTGTTCAATGCCTGATAAATTTCATTTTTTTCTAGTCTGGCTGGTAGGAACAGGCACTATTGTGAGCCCCAGGTGAATGTTGGGTGCTCTTTCCTCTAATCATTTTGGGTGATTCTTTCTTCAGCCCTTGTTATTTTCTTGACTTGCGTGAAAACTTGAGGAGGATGCTTTGTAGATCTTTGGAGTTTTGTCTCTAAGGTTCTCTCCTTCATGGTAATTTGACTTTCAAGTGGTAGTTGCCTTAGGACTCTCAACTGTCTACTCAGCTCAGGGAGTCTGTTGATTTCCATCGTGGTCTGGACAGTCTCTCAAGGCAGGAAAGCAGGATAATCTTAGGGCTCACCTCATTTATTTCCTGACTTTCAGGTATCACTGTCTCTCATGGTCTGATGTCCAGTGTCTTAAAAACCATTTTTTTAAAAATATACATTTTTATTTTTTGGTTGTTTCAGGCAGGATGGCAAATCTCCCTGTTATTCCATATTGGAATAGAAGCCTTGAGTAATGGTCTTCCTTCCTTCTTCCCCCACTTCCTTCCTCCCTTCCTTCCTTTCTTCCATCCTTCCTTCCTTCCTTCCTTCCTTCTCTTTTTAATTACTTTTGAAGGTCCTTAGAGAGGATTTGTGTTCTCAAGTTGCCATGGTCCCTGCCATTTTCTGTATTCTATTTCATTACTTTGACTCACTTCTTTCATCTGTGTTACTTCTTGGTCCTCCTAGCTGTTTTAAATTACAACACCTGAAAAACACGGGACATGGAATAGATGACTTTGGTGATGGTGGGTGTGGTAGGGGGTAGGCAGTGTGTTCCTTGAGTGGGGATAGCAATATGACATTCTAATCTTTGTATTCCTAGTGCCTGGTACACATACGTTTTTTTTTTTTGAAGGAAGAAAGGAAAGATCAGAAAAGACTGAATTATTACTTGGCTGGGTGATTTATGGACTTTTAAGTAAATAATTTCTAAAGGTCCTCCAAAATGTTTGTAGTGATTTATACTTCCACAAACTCTGTGTGAGACCTCACACATTTGAAAATATTGGTGGGTGTCTTTCTGAGTCTTTTTTCCTTCTAATTACCCTTCAGCTCTGCACAGGGTAGTGTCACCGATGCTGAAGGTTTATTGCCAAATCCCTGAGACCCACCCTGAGTTTAGTTTAATGTAGTTCTTAGACATGATGCCTTCCTGTGTTTCTGCCTGCAGATATTCTCAGGCCTCAGATGTACACTGTCTACTCACATAAGATGGAAATGCTGGCAGAAAAATACCTTAGAGTGTCCTTTAACCAATGAGGAATGGCAGTTGGTGGATCAATATCCCAGCTTCCTCCGCCACTGGGGCATCAGTTCTGCTCTGTGTTCTACACAGTTTCTCAAAGGGTTCCCAGGTGGGATTTGAGCTCCACTTTTCCCCACAGCAGTCACCTGTTCATTGACACACCTTTACCTGATTTCTCCCTTTTTTGTTTTATTTCTTCATGCCCTTGCTGTGCTTCCTGGGATTATCTCCCAAATAAAAGACCTGTATCTGAATTCCTGTCTCCAGGCCTACTTTGATGGGGAATCTAAACTAAGGCAGGTGGTTTTGTAAGGAACATTCCTGCAACTCAATGCATCCCTGTCCTCACTCCCTGCCCCCAATACAAACACCTTTGTGTGATAGGGGAGGTGGCAGGAGAAGGTGGTTGGCTGGCAGGGAGTCTTGATTGCCAGTGGGCCCATACTCATGGTGGCCATGTTGACATTCTTGCTGTGTTTCTAAAGATGGGTAGCTTGGAGGAGCCCCAGCTGGGCCCTCAGTCCTGAGGGAGCCTTGCTATGTTCAGATACACAAGTGCTGACACAGGAGGCTGCAGGAAAGAGGAGAGGGAGGCAAGCCTGTCTTGCCATGGGTTCTGATGATTTCATTTTCTGCTTAAAACAGGTTCTTGTAAGTGATGAATCACTGAATTCTGCTCCTGAAACCATTATTATACTATATGTTAACTAACTTGGATTAAAGGAAAAAAAAGTTCTCTTTGGGGCACCTGGGTGGCTCAGTTGGTTGAGTATCCAATCTCCCACTCTTGATTTCAGCTCAGGTCATGATCTTATGGTTTGGTTTGTGACATCAAGGCCCACCTGGGGGCTCTGCACTGATGGCGTGGAGCCTGCTTGGGATTCTCTCTCTCTCCATCTCTCTCTGCCCCTCCCCCACTCTCTCTCTCTCTCTCTTTCTCTCTCTCTCTCTCTCTCAAAATAAATAAACTTTAAAAAACAAGATTCTTATTTGTAGGGCATCATTAAGTAGAGCTATAGTAGGTCCTTTTGTGTGTGCATCTATATGGATATATACAGGTACTCTGTGAGCTCTTTGAGGTAGGATGTATGTCTTAGTAATACTTTTTGGAATACTTTGTTAATTATTTATTTATTTATTTATTTATTTTTTTAACGTTTATTTATTTTTAAGACAGACAGAGAGCATGAACGGGGGAGGGTCAGAGAGAGGGAGACACAGAATCTGAAACAGGCTCCAGGCTCTGAGCTGTCAGCACAGAGCCCGACGTGGGGCTTGAACTCACGGGCCATGAGATCATGACCTGAGCCGAAGTTGGCCGCTTAACTGACTGAGCCACCCAGGCGCCCCTTATTTAATTTTTTTTTAATTTTTAAATATGTAGTATATTTATGTGGTTCAAAATCTTCTAGCTCCTACCTTCAACCTGGACATCCACTGAGATTCAACTTCAGCCCCACTGTAGGCACTGCTGTCATTAGTTTTTTAGAGAAGCCTCCAGAATTTCTTTATGCTTATGCAAGCAAATGTGAATAAAGATTCTTATGCCCTGCTTCATAATCATGTTTGTTATATACTACCTAATTTTATGCTTATTTCCTCTTGTGATATAGCTTAGATCCAGATAATTTGATGTCTGTGAATAGAAAGCATCGCCATTCTTTAATAACTTCATAGAATCCCATGGTTTGGGTGTACCATAATTTATTTAGCCAAACCTTATCATGATTTGGGTTGCTTTTGATCTTTGCTATTACTGCAACATTGCCTCAGGAAATAACCTTGTGTATATGTAATTTTGCATATATGTAAGCATATTTATAGAATAAATTTCCAGAAATGGAATTGCAGAAACATAGGGTTCATTCATTCATTTATAATTTTGATCCAGTTTATTCACTTATCCTCCACTGGGGTTGTAGGAGTTTATATTCCCACCAGGAAGTAAGAGAGTGCTTGTTTTTCTATGGCTTAGTCAACAAAGTATATGGTCAAACTGTTGGAGTTTTGCCTGTCTGATGGGTGAAGAATGGCATTGTAGTGTGTTTTAATTTGCATTTCTCTTATTATAATGGTGATTGAACATCTTTTTATATGTCCAGGAGTCATTGTATTTTTTGTTAACTCTAATATTTTCCCATTTTTCAGTGGTCTTTATTGTTACCAATTCTGGTAGTTCTTTCTTACAGACTCTGATAGTTCTTTATATATTGGGAAGATAAGCTCTTTATCTGTGACACAAGTGGAAAATGTTATTATGTTTTTGCTGTTTATTGTCTTTTGGCTTACCTTATAAGGTTTGCTTTTTGCCATGATCTTTTTATTAAAAAATTTTTAATGTAATAATATGTATCAACTTAAAAACATGCCTTGTAGATTTTCAAGCATAGTTAGAAAAGACATCTTCCATTCTACTTGGTATTCTTAGCTTAGTGCTAGGAGCAATTTAGAATGCTGTAATTAATAGGTCACCAAGGCCCTTCTGCAAGTGCCTTTGTTCTAAAGTCTCTGCATTCCCTCCTCCCCCAGCCATTTAGCCAGTTTCATCAGGTGAATAACAGTAATTTATACCCAGGTGTGACTAACTGGTAGACTTAACTTTCCCCAAAGTTAATTCTGTTTAACTAAGGAGTTAAAGTCAAGTCAATGATGTTCAAATTGCTAGATGGTTAAGAAATGGGAAAGAGGTCAAAGATGCTGTAATGAGTTGGAATGATGGCTCTTCTGTACTTCAGGCTTCTATTCCCTCATTCCAGTAGTCTACAATCTCAAGAAAGACTCAATTTGGAGGGGAAATGACTCTTCCGCCTTGGGTTCCATTTTTAAGCAATAGTAGCTGTGATGCTTATATGACCTGGTATCTGGTTAGAAGGTAGAAGGACTGGGCAGCATTGGCCAAATGTTGATTAAACTGAATTTGCCTTTTGTACCTACTGCTGCCTGCTTCACTTCTTCCCTCCCCCCTCCCCCCCTCCCATCTGGTCCCCTAGACTCAGGGGCCCAGTGGAAGTTACTGGATAGGAGGGGGCTGGACAGTAAGGGGGGGCTGGACAGTAAGTAAGACAGTCTTGTAGAATTCTACTCAAGAAGAGAGTTCTATATTCTTCTGGGCCCAAAGTCTGTCACTAATTGGCTATGTGATTATATGTAAGTTCCTTGATCTTTCTGCTCTCAGTTTTGTCAGTTATTGATCAAGAGGGAATTTATTGTTAAAGACCTTAAATTTTTAGGCTTGAAAAGCAGGTGGTTCAGGTATTTGGGATTTCTTGGTGATGGTGGGCGGGAAGGAAGTTAGAAGCCCTCTCAGATGCTTCATGTTTTGTCCTAAAACCTTCATCTCGATGACCAGTGACTTACGGAGCTTGATCAGTCTCTGCCTCTGCCCTTACTCCCTGTCCCCTCTGCCACCCCAGCTCTGCCCAGCCCCAGTGGAACCAGATAGTTACTTATTAAATGAATAGTTTATACAGTTCATTGCATTTATTAATTTGTAATTTCACTGGGCTGTAAGTAGTGACTGATAGCCAATAGATAGTCAATTCTATTAGGGTATTTTGTACTTGAACATTTAAAAAATTCATTTAAAGAACTGAAATGAGGGCATATAGGTGGCTCAGTTGGTTGAGCATCTGACTTTGGCTCTGGTCATGATCGCACAGTTTGTGAGTTCAAGCCCCACGTCAAGTTCGCTGCTGTTAGCACAGAGCCTGCTTTGGATCCTCTGTCCCCCTCTCTTTGCCCCTCCCCCACGTGTGCTCTCTCAAAAATAAATAAAACATTAAAAAAAATAACTAAAATGATTTTGTTGGGTATTGGCTACTGGTGTCTGTCCCTCTCGTACCCCCACTTCCTGCCCCAGAGATTAAGTGCTGCTGTTACTATGGCTTCGAGCTACAAGATGCTTTTCAGAATATAAATAAAGCATATTATAAGTCTGTCTATTTTATTGGTATGTTTGCCCTTGAGCTCCTGGGAATCCATGAGGACAAAGAGTTTCTGTGGTTCTCTGTGACTGTGAGGGCCACTTCTCAGCACTGGCTGTAAGCACTTTGACAAAATGACTGTGTAGAAGTGGGGGACTGAAATTAGGTTTTGCCTGCTCTCTCTCTCTAGCCTTGTTTGTGTGAGACATTTGCAAAGTTAGGATTAGGAAGAGATTTCTGAAAGAGATAGGATTTCCTAGATTTTGAGCCAACCTTCATTGAACTCATTCTATGTACAAAGGAAGGATTCAGTCCTATGGGAGATAGCCCTCTTCAAGTTTTTGCAGCACTAGGGTTCTTTTCCTGGAATATCCACTCCCCCCTCCCCCGCCTCGCCTGGCTCCCTGCCTGAGGCCCCACTGTCTATGACAGACCCTGCTGTTGGGTCTGCCTCCAAATCTTAGACCTGAGAGAAGAATGCCCTGGTGGCCCCTCTCTTTCTGACTCGGAGAGGAGAGAGGAGGAGAAGAACCTAAAAAGGCAGACATATGCCTAAGTGATAATAGGTCCCCCAAAATAGGTCCCTTTCTGGACAGAAACAGAATTATTGCCACAAGGATGGCATATGGCTGTCATTTCGGTGGCTGAAAACTTACAAATCATGCTGGGAATGGGACCTTGAAAGTACATCCCGCTGGGATAAGCAGAGTTAAACAATATTGAACAATATTGAAACAGGGTTTTGCAGAGACTCTGCTAGCAAGTGTGGTGTTCATGTAAACTATGCAGTAATTCTCAAGCTTTTGTGACCTTGACCATAAAATCATTTTTTTTAAAGGATCATCACAAGGGGTTTATATTCTACAAGCCACATTCTGGAAGCATTAATCTTGCCCAGTTGGAAGATTTATGAATTAATTGTAGAGTCACAGTTTCCTAACCCATGGGTTTTCTACTTCATCCTTGCTACTCAAAGTGTGGTCTGTGGGCCAGCAGCATGGGCATCACCTGGGAGCTTGTTAGAGATGCAGAATCTGTAGACCTACGAAATCAGAATTTGCATGTTAACAAGATCCCAGGTGATTGGTGTGCACGCTGAAGACTGGGATGCCTTGCCCCACTGCCTGCTGCTGCCTCAATGCTTCAAAGCCATCCATGACTTGATTCAGATATGAGAGCCTCAGGTCAGTGGCAATAGTTGTTTTATGTTGGATTTGGATAGGGAAGATATTTGGGCCTTCTGGTCCAATTGGGATGTCCTCTTCTTGGCTTTCAGGTGGCTTACCACGGGGGCAGAGGCCAGCTGTATAAGACAATTCAGAGGTAACAGAAAAAATAGACCTTGGGGAAAACATAAAGAGATTTTGATAAACCCAGAAGGAAAACGTTCCTGGGTGGGGAAGCATGGACAAAATGAAAAGGAATTTTAGGCAGATTCATGCCGCGGGCTGCGATGTGTTGTTAGGGGCTGGTGGTAGAATGATGCTCCAAACCCTGCCATCCCCATCCCCTATGATAAGAGGCTGGGAGAGGAGCTCAAAAGATATCTTTTTTTTTCTCAGCTGAATGTGAGGAGTCTCTGCCAGATCAGATGTTCAACTTTAAAACAAATGGAGGAAAAACGATCAAATGCAGTCAACTAGAAAAATCCACTTTTCCTATTTCATAAAAAGCAAGAGCCCATATGATAATCCCTCCCTTGGCACATGTTAGAGATTTCTTTATCGTTTCTGTGCTTGCGGCCAATTCTGCCACACCCAGCTGGGAGCCTGGGTTACAGTGACTTCATCTGCACTGGGTCAGCATGCCAGTTCCAAGCCAGTGGGTCTAGAGCTGAATTCTAGCAGTGTTTTTAGGGAGAAGGGCATGTTTGCCTGTGAATGAGAGGAGGCGAAAGGGAGAAGGGAGAGCACAGGACAAATGGCCCCTTCCCTCTGCAGGCACAGGGGAGTGCACTTCCCAGTGTGGAGGGCTGTTGGGTCTGTCTCCCTCCTAAGCCAGCACTGAGAGTTCCTTCAGTGCCAGGATCAGGGCTTCCCTGCTATGCCTCAGACATGAGCACAGTGCTTGGTATTTACCCTAGAGATGCTCAATAAATATTTGTTGAATAAACTGACAAAATCAGAACCATTGAGGTAATAGAAAGCTCACGAGAAACACAGTTTGGAGGTCTGGGCTCTAGGATTAGACATCACCCCGTTCTAGCTGTGTGGACTTGGACAAAAGCTCTTCATCTCTCCGAACCATAGTTTATGAAGTAGCAATTATGGTGTTCATATTGAGGGTTGGGGAGGATTACATGAGAACCCACGTGAGCCATGCATAATGTGAAAGTGGTTCCTCACTCCCTGTAGGTGGTAATGCCCACAGCTCCCGAATTTCAGGTATACTGAAGAAAATCAAACCCATGTGAAGAATAAAATGTCTTCACATTTTATTCAAGGGGGCTTAGACTTGAGTGCTCTGTAGGAACTGAGCTGAGAGCTCAGAGTTGGGTATGGATGACCTTGGAGTTAACTTTGACCCTTCTTCCCTGCATGCTTCACATCCAGTCCTCTGGCCTCTCCTGATCTAGCCACTCCTTACATCTGTTGCCATCACCCTGATCCCAGCCCTCATTGTTTCACCTGGATTCCTGTGAGAACCTCCTCACTGGCCTCCCTGCTTCCTTCTTTAGACCATCAAGTCTCTTTTCAATTTAGCCAGAATGATGCTGATCAAACATAAACTCTTCATGTCACTCCTCTGCCCAGAAACCTTCAGTGGTTCCCCCATCTTGCTTGGAATAAAAGCCAAAATTCCCACAGTGGCCTCAGATCTCCCCAACCCTTGATCTCTCTGGCCTACTCTACATCTTCTTGATCACTCAGCCCCAGCCTTGGTAGTTTCCAATTGCCTCAGGCATGTTTAAGCCTCAGGGCCTTTGCACTTGCTGTTTTCTCTGCTTGAATTCCCCCACCCCCATTGTTCTCCAACCTTCTCCTTACCTTTGTTTATTGTCAGATGAGGTCTTTTCTGACTTTCCTATTGAAAACCAAACACAATTCCCATCTCCTACTTGGCACTCTGTGGCCCCCTTTCATACTTTATTTCTCTCCACTTATGGCTATGTAGCGTATTTTATATTTTACCTATTTGTTTTCTCCACTAGGGTATTAAGCCCTGTGAGTGTTTTATTCGTTGCTGTATCGGCAGCTCCCGGTACACTGCCTGCACTATAGTATAAATGTTTGTTGAATGAATGAATTATTCAGGCTTTGCCCTTATATAATCTTGTTATAAGGCTTGGGTCAGCAGCGTGGAGAACAAAGGGCTCAGGCTTATTTGGGGGACAATACAGATCTTGTCCTGAGTCAGGCAGCCCCTTTAAGATGTTACAAAGTAGTTACTGGTGTGTGTTTAGTTGATTTGTCTCCAGGGCTCCTGGGTGAGGAATGTGCCGTTGGGCAGAATTTATTACAATGCCGTAGCAACTACTTCCCGAGTTTCTGTTTTCTGAAAACTTGTTCATTTGCCTTATTTCCCTCTTACTCTCCATTGTGACAGTCTCCTCCTTTATTCCTCCCTTCTGCACTTTCTTTATTCATCATTTACTGAGCACTCTATATACTGGTCCTATCACCCAATAACCAGCCTCTTGGCCTGGGAACTGAAACAGGTGCCTACTTTGGTTTTCAAAGCACTGACCCTGCAAGCCCCTGGGTTTCTGCTCTTCCCAGCACCTGAGGCACTGAGCTCCACCCACAAGTCTGGGGATCCACATATTGATTTCCCAGAAACCTTTGCTTGGGAGTCTTTGCTTGGTATCAGCACTCAGCAGGGACCTTGTCTCACGTTCCTGGGCTCTCTTGACACAGCTTGTAGTTACAGATGTGGACATGCCATGGATTTGGATTTGAGTCCTTACTTTGCTTACTAGTTCTGTGTCTTGAGCAAATTACCTTTCCTCTCTGAGCTGCTCTCAGCCTCAGTGTGTCATCTTATCTAAAATGAGGGCAATATAACGTACCTCATGGGGTTGCTAGGAGGACTGAATGAGATCATGTAGCTTTAGCACGTAATATAGAGCCTGGCATGCAGGAGGCATTTACTGAATTGTAACTTCTATTATTGCCATTATTATGTTCTTGTCACTGATACAATCAACTCCCTGGTTTACCTTTCCAACTAGACATCCCTCAAGTGTGTGTGTGTGTGTGTGTGTGTGTGTGTGTGTGTGTGTAGATAGATAGGTATGAAGGCATTTACAAGTTGTTATTATAAACTCATCAAGAAATAAATAGGAGATTTATAGCTTCAGGGCAATTAATTCTGCAGCTTTGCCCAGTATTCTCAGTTCCAAGAAAAAATACACTCCCATAATGGATTAGAATCTTTAGGTATTTGGAATATCAAATAGTCCCTTGGGTTCCCTGTTGTGTTATGATAAAACAATAGCAGTTTAAAATGCAGCCCACAGACAGCCCTCTGGATGGGGTCAGCTCTCTTGCTTTTGGCCTGTGATGTCCTTCAAAGAAGTTAGTGAAACAGATATTCTTAACCTCATAATGTCACAGGAAGAGAAGACAGAATCTAAATGCTGGGGCTGACCTTGACAATGGTGGTACTAAAAGGTTTTTAAGTTAGATGGGAAATAGCCACTCCTTTCCTCACCTGGAAAACTGTCATGTAACTAGCAAGATCTAGATCTAACAGTTGACTTTCCTAAGCAGAAAAAATTACTCCATCCTCTGTCCTCTGTAGCCCTAGGCTCATGCCTCTCTTTGTAAGGTCTCACCTAATGTTATAATCTTGTTTCCTTGTGTTCCCCCAGTGTCCCTCTGCAAGGCAGGGAGATCCTTGAGGACAGGGATGAGATCTAGGTAACTTTGCATCCCAGAGCCCAACACAGGGTCTGGTGTTGAGCTGCCAGGAGCAGGTGAAACCAATGCTGACTGACTTCCTACCAGGTCCTTGGTCACTGGGCATGTGGTTTGGTACTTAATCCTCAGCACAGTCCTCCTGGGGAGCTGTCCTCTTCTACACAGAAGTAAACGGAGTCTGAGGTTCTACAACTGGCTTATTACTTCATGAAGTGGCGGAGCTGGGATTCAAACTCAGTTCTGACTCCAGAGCCTGAGCTTGCTTCCTTTCTCTATTTGTTTCCCTCCTGCAGAGTAGAATGGTCAAGAGAACTGACTCTGGAGCCACACTGCTTGGCTTCAAATCTTCACCCCCTCATTTACAAGCCGTGAGACTTCGGGCATGTAATTTAGCTTCTCTCATTTTCACCATCTGTAAAGTTTAATAACAGTAATATTTCCCCATAGGATTGTGGTGTGGAGTAAACGAGATAATATGAACCAAGACCTTAGAACAGTGTCTGGTCATATGTAAATATTTGCTATTACCATGATAATTTTTCTTCATTCCCAAGTCATACACATGTGCTTTTCACAATTGCTGTTCTTTCCATATGACGCTGCCTCTGGTTTGGAATGAATGAATTAGGCTGATGGTTGAGTGTTTCTGGCAGGTACCTGGGCTTTCCTTCCAGGTGGATTCCCCCAGGGAGCTTTGGGTGCATGCTCATGTGCTATTTTTTAAAATAAAAAAAATGTTTATTTGTTTTTGAGAGAGAGAGAGAGGAGAGAGAAAGAGTGTGATTTGGTGGGGGGGGGGCAGAGAGGGAGGGAGACACAGAATCTGAAGCAGCTCGAGGCTCTGAGCTCTCAGTACAGAGACTGACATAGGGCTTGAACTCACGGAGTATGAGATTATAACCTAAGCAGAAGTCGGATATGTAACCAACTGAGCCACCCAGGTGCCCCATCATATACTATTTTATTTGGTGCCTTTTGTCTCTCCTGGTTTCAGAGAGTTGTTGATATTCATTACCTCTCTTCTAAGAAGTCATGGCTGAGTATGAGAACATGGCTTAGCATATGCTCCAATGTGCTTCTGTAAAAACATGCCCCTGAATTGAAGTTGACCTCTAAATGGACACCTTGCCCTTTGCAGTATAGCAAGAGGCAGTAGAGTGTTGTGGTCCCAAGCAAGGACACTGGAACAAGACTGCCTGAGTTTGAATCCCGACTCTGCCACTTGGTAGCCATGTGACCTTGGGCAAGTTATTTAATCTCTGAGTCTTGGTTATCTCATCTGTAAAATGGAGCTATCAATAGTAATATACCTTATTGTTGTAAGGATTAAACACGTTAATGCCTATAAAATGCTAAATGAGTGCCTGGTATATTTTAAGTACTCAGTTGGCTTTGGTTGTTATCATCATTGTTGTTGTTCTTTCTTGTGCAGAACCCGGTAAACTTCCTGCATGGACAAGCAGAGAAAAAACTACCTAGAGGTCAGGGCTTTTTGCAAATGAGAGAGACAGTGGGTGGAATGCTGCATATGTAATTTCTTCTCTCTCCTTCACTGACCTGATAAGTTCCTCCTCTTGAAGGGAGCGGCAGGGGAGAGAGAGGCCTGAGGATTTCTTCTGCTTTATGGCTATGTAATGCCTTGGGCCAGGGTTCTTCAACAGTTACCTCGGATGTGTTCAGTCTCTGCTCTCATGGAGCTTATGTGAAATGCAAAGTCACACTTACCACACGTTATTTGTACAGAGTATAAGGTCACTCTGATTTTTGGACGATTTAAGACTAATGAGTGTCTTGACCCAGGCAGGAGACCCATCGTATGGGAATCCCGGTTTATTGCCACCTGCTTAGCCATGATGGCTTAATGGTTCTTTTCATTATTCATCCCCAGATCTGTCCTGGGTTCCTGAGGCCCAGGAACTGTGGAGGGACCTGGGACAGATGCTGATTTCATAACTCAAATTGCAAGCAGAGACAATGCTTTGGGTCATACTAGCTCCCTCATCCCAGCCCTTGTTTGAATCACCAGGAAGGGAGGGAAGGGCTATGGGTTATTGTATTCATGTTAATTTGGAAGTATATTTCCACTTTACAGATGAGGAAATGGAAGTTCCAGGGGTTCGCAGCTAAAATCCAGAGATCTTATTCAAGATCACTCAGCTAATGAGGTCTGGCATTGGAATTAAACCTGGGTCTGCCTGTCTGTCAAAGCCACACACAGTGTCCCCTTCTGCTTTTCCATACGGGCATACCTCAGAGATATTGTGGGTTTGGTTCCAGACCACCACAATCAAGTGAGTCAAATGAAGTTTTTGGTTTCCCAGTGCATATAAACGTTATGTTTACACTGTATGGTGGTCTGTTAAGTGTGGAATAGCATTATGTCTAAAAACACAAATACTTCGCTAAAAAATGTTAACCATCGTCAGAGCTTTCAGAAAATTGTAATCTCTTTGCGGTGGAGGGTCTTGTGTCAATGTTGATGGCTGCTGACTGATCAGAGCAGTGGCTGCTAGTTTGGGTGACTGTGGCAATTTCTTAAAATGAGGCAACAGTGAAGTTTGCTGCATCAATAGACTCTTTCTTTCATGAGCAATTTCTCTGTAGCATGTGATGCTGTTTGATAGCATTCTACCCACGGTACTTCTTTCAACATTGGACTCAGTCCTCTCAGACCCTGCTGCTGCTTTTAAAATAAGTTTATGTCATATTCTGAGTCCTTTGTTGTCATTTCAACAGTCTTCACAGCATCTTCACCAGGAGTAGATCCCATCTCAAGAAACCACTCTCTTTGCTCATCTGTAAGAAACAACTCATCCATTAAAGTTTTCTCATTGAGATCATAGCAATTCAGTCTCATCTTCAGCCTCCATTTCTGATTCTAGTTTTCCTGCTATTTCTACTACATCTGCAGGGACTTCCTCCACTGAAGTCTTGAACCCCTCAAAGTCATTCATGAGGGCTGGAATCAACTTCTTCTAAACTCCCATTAATGCTGATATTTTGGTCTCTTCCCATGAATCACAAATGTTTTTAATGCAATTTGGAATGGGGAATACTTTCCAGAAGGTTTTCAATTTACTTTGCCCAGATCCATCAGAGGAATCACTATCTGTGGCAGGTATAGCCTTACAAAATGTATTTGTTCAATAATAAGACTTGAAAGTTGAAATTACTCCTTGATCCATGGGCTGCACAGTGGCTGCTGTGTTAGCAGGCATGAAAATAACATTAATCTCATTGTATGTCTCCATCAGAGTCTTGGGTGACCAGGTGCATTGTCAATGGCCAGTAATGTTTTGAAAGGAATCTCTTTTTTTCCTAGCAGTAGCTCTCAACAGTACGCTTAAAATATTCAGTACGCCATGTTGTAAACTGATGTGCTCTCATCCAGGCTTTGTTGTTCCATTTAGAGAGCATAGGTGGAATAGATTAAATGTCATTCTTAAGGGTCCTACGATTTTTGGACTGGTAAATGAGCATTGGCTTCAACTTAAAGTCACCAGCTGCATTATCCCTTAACAAGAATCAGCCTGTACTTTGAAGCTTTAAAGCCAGGCATTGACTTCTCCTCTCTAGCTATGAAAGTCCCAGATGGCATCTTTTTCCAATAGAAGGCTGTTTTGTCTACATTGAAAATCTGTTAAGTGTAGCCACCCTCATTAACCTATCTTAGCTGGATCTTCTCGAGAACTGCAGGCTTCATCTTGCACTTTCATGTGATGGAGATGGCTTCTTTCCTTAAACCTCAAGAACCAACCCCTGCTAGCTTCAAACTCTGCTTCTGTACTTTCCTCACCGCTTAGCCTTCATAAAATTGAAGAGAGTTAGGGCCTTCCTCTGGACTAGGCTTTGGCTTAAGGAAATGTTGTGGTCAGGTTGATTTTCTATCCAGACCACTAACACTTTCTCAGTAAGGCTGTTTTGCTTTCTCCTCATACACGTGCTCACTGGACTAGCACTTTTAATTTCTTCCAAGAACTGGGGCGCCTGGGTGGCTCAGTCGGTTGAGCGCCCGACTTCGGCCTAGGTCATGATCTCACGCCCGTGAGTTCGAGCCCCACGTCGGGCTCTGTGCTGACAGCTCAGAGCCTGGAGCCTGTTTCAGATTCTGTGTCTCCCTCTCTCTGACCCTCCCGCATTCATGCTCTGTCTCTCTCTGTCTCAAAAGTAAATAAACGTTAAAAAAAAAATTAAAAAAAAAATTTCTTCCAAGAACTTTTCTTTTGCATTCACAGCTTGGCTACCTATTTGGAGCAAGAGGCCTGGCTTTTGGTCTGTTTTGGCTTTCAACATGCTTTCCTCACCAAGCTTAATCATTTCTAGCCTTTTATTTAGTGAAAGACATGATTCTTCCTTCCACTTGAACACTTAGAGGCCATTGTAGGCCTCTTTGTAGAGCCCATTGTAGGGTTAATAATTGGCTTAACTACAATATTGTTTTGTCTCAAGTAACAGGGAGGCCCAAAGAGAGGGAGAGAGAAAGGGGAATGGCTGGTCGGTAAATGGGTCAAAACACATACAACATTAAGTTTGCCTTCTTATATGGGCACGGTTCATGATCATCTCGAACAATTCCAACAGTAACATCAAAGGTGAGTCCTCATTGCTCACCATAACAAGTATAATAATAATTAAAACGTTTGAAATATTGTGAGAATTACCAAAATGTGACACAGAGACACAAAATGAGCAAATGCTGTTGGAAAAATGGCGCTGATAGAGTTGTTTGATGCAGGGTTGCCACAAAACTTTACTTTATAAAATAAAACAAACCCTGCTATGTCTGCAAAGTGCAATAAAACAGAGGGATGGCTGCACTGAGATGCTCTCCAGTGCCCTTGTGCTGTAG
Source organism: Felis catus (assembly GCF_018350175.1). Taxonomy (NCBI): domain Eukaryota; kingdom Metazoa; phylum Chordata; class Mammalia; order Carnivora; family Felidae; genus Felis; species Felis catus. Next base: position 122,596,834 of record NC_058373.1, read on the forward strand.
GCAGTAATGAGAGTTATTACAGGTAACTGTGTTGATCAGAGTACTCAATTAAGGAGCCAATTTTGTTGTCCTTATTGGCCTGAATGTAAACATACATGGGCAAAAGCAAGCTAATTTTATCCTGAGAAAAGTAATAATAATGACTCTAAAATACACTGGCTTTATGTGAGGAGGAGATCAGTGTCCCACTCTCCATTGGGTGTTCACATATTCAGAGTCTGGCCCAGTAACAGAGGTGGTTTGCAGGAACCAATGACCAAGTGATCAGTTGAGTTTCAGGGTGCTTCTTGTGTTGGTGGAAAAGATGTGTGCCTAGTGTGAAAATACAGGTTGCAACTTGGTTTTATGTACTAGCTCTTCTGGAATTATGGCCCTCACCTACATAGAATGGCACACAGAGGCAAGCATGCGTAGAGTGTCCCCTGACAGGCTACTACTCTCGATGCAGGCCAGTTACAATGATTTGGAACATATTTATAAATTATTAACCATGCTCAAGCTACTCTGCTTGGAGTTGTTGTGGGTTGCATAGTCTGGGTTCCCCAGTATCCTGGGAGTTTTTGGTAGAGAGAAAAAAGGAAACCAAGGTTGGCTTGGGGAAACAGGTGCAACCATTACTTAAATTGGCAAGTTTCCAAGGTTTAGAAAATTCACTCTCAAACTTAGATGTCCAAAAACATTATCTGGGAAATTTGTTAAAAATACAAATGGCTAGATTCTACCTCGAGAAGGTCTGGGGTAGGGCCAGCCTGGGGGTCTGTATCTCTGGTGAGTCTGACATGGATGGTTAAGAACATGTGGCTCAAGGTCTGATAATTGTCAGTATCAGAATATAGGTGGATGAACTGAGGTGGGGCAGGGATATTCTGGCAAGGATAGTTGTTAGTGCTGGGAGTAGCTAGCACTAATTGTCGTGGGGCAACAGGGTGGTCAAGTGTTGCTGGACTTGAGGACTGGGTTTCCATCTCAGTGGGTGAACTAGAATGGAAAGAAAGAGCCAGAGCAGAAGGTCAGGTAAGCTGGCTGGTCACATGATGGAGACAAATGATTAGGAGGTTTCTGCCCACAGCTCATGGGGGCCTGCAGAGGCTAAAGTCAACTCTGGCCCATAGAACATGGAGTATGGGATCAGTAGACACCAATGGAGAAGTCATCCTCATGCAGCTCATGGCTGCAAGTTTTGTTCTCCTCTCAGAAGGGACAGGTAAATGAGTACTCCAAGTGTGTGTCACCTTCATTTTGAGGGGTGGCTTCTTTTTTTTCTTTCTGTACTGTAATTTCTTAGGAGGGAAGACCTACTTCTGTTTTCCTTGATACCTTCATGGAGCCTTCATGACACCCCACTTTCACTGGTAAAGGCCAATTCATTCTTTAGCTCTCAGCTCAGATTTCACTGCTCCAAAGATGACTTCCTTGACCTCCCACCCAAAAGTGAGTACCCTAATAATCGTCCAACTCTTGAAGAATTCTCCTGGCCCTTATCATATTTGTGACTATGACTTTAGTTATTTATATCTTCCACTAGCCTGTGAATGCTATAAAGGAATTGTCACAGCTGCCTTGTTCACCCATTGCCTCCCCAGTGCCTTGGGAGAGCCACTGTGTTGCTCAGTAATGCTTTGTTAAATGAGGAAAGGTTGAACAAATGAAGAGCTAGATCTTAGAGAATCAGTAGCGCTTTAGTGGCAGACCATCAGGAAGTTCTAAAAGACAAGAGAAATAACGGGAAGGAAATGATGCATGCCATCTTTGCAATACTTGGGTTCTTGTTGGCTAGAGCACAGGGCTGGAGTGAGAGATCTAGTTAGGAGGGCAGACTGGACCAACACACAGGATTTAGCTTCAGCTGGATGTTGTTCCATGGGCAATGGGGAGCCCTATGACGTTTTTGACCAGGGGAGTGAATTAAGCCACAGGAGGTCAGGCTCGAATGGTGGTATCCTGCGTGGGTGGAGAGGGAGAAGCTGGAGGCAGGAAAAGCAGGAGTCTGTTGCACTAGCAGCCCAGGCAGGAGGCAATTGAGTCCTGATCCAGGGTAGTGACAGTGGGAGTGGAGAGGGAGGAACAGATGCAAGAGACATTGGGAAGGAATAAATGACAGACTTTCGTGGCTGATTGGATGTGGGGGCGAGTGACTTTCTCAGCCATTCAAGGGAGAAGCGCCACCTCCCTCCTCCTGCTAACTTCAGCTCAATGGCAGGAGTGTATCAGTGACAAAGAGCTGGCGTGATCTGAAGTCTGGAAGCATCAGTAGAAAGTAATGAAGTACAGGCAGCTGAACGTGAACGGGAAAAACTTTTGTGTCACAAAATGGTCCTATTGCAAAACGTGGAAGGAGAGGAGTATTTATTTTTAAAAAATCTACTGGGAGCACGGTGCCCCATCCCTTCCAGTGGCTGAATTGCTCTGGAGGAATTTGCTCCCACCTGCCTGACCATCTTGTGGGCTGTGTGTCCTTGAAAAGAGAATTAAAATAATGGCAAGAAGCAGCCCCAGGAGATTTCCTTTGAGCTCTTTTGGTCATTAGATCAGCCTGAACTCCAGCCTTGTTGGAGGCTGAAGCGTTGTCTGATGCTGTCCTGCTAAAATATATAGACTTGCAGGGAGATTAAAAAAAAAATTGATCCATTAAAGCTGTAGTTGGCCAATTCCACAGTAGGGTCCCAGCCAACTGCGTGAACTTCCACAAGTCACTTGGCCGTTTTGGGCCTCTTGTCTCCTCACTTACGAATATAAGGGTTTGGATGAGATAGAAACTGCATTCTTTCTTCTGGGGCTAACCTGTGATTCTGTAGCCCAATGGAACCTATTGAGGGTGGCTTCAATCAGCGGGTAACAAGGGTCTGGAGTCAAAGCTTTAGGAGTACATCTGTTTTCCCACTGAACCCTGGCACTAAAGCATATTTCCTTCCCACCTACCCCCATTACCTGTCAAATAGAACCACTCACTGACAGATTGCCTTCTTTTTAGGCTGGGGGTATTTTGCCTTTATTTTCCACTGGATGATATGTAGGGTTAATATAATTTTGATGTTAATTTATATTCATTAGAGTAATTGCTGTTTCTCTGGTAGACAGCAGAGCATCATGGTAAAGGAGCCAAGGTAGCAGGTGAGTTAATAAAGTGTGAATTCAGAGGGTGCCTGGGTGACTCAGTTGGTTGAGTGTCTGACTCTTGATTTTGGCTCAGGTCATAATCTCATGGTTCGTGAGTTCAAGCCGTGTGACAGACTTTGCGCTGGCAGTGTGGATTCTGTTTGGGATTCTCTCTTTCTCTCTCTCCCTCTCTCCCCCGGCCCCTCTTCCCCTCCCCTGCTCATGCTTTCTGTCTCTCAAAATAAATAAATAAATAAATAAAACATAAAAAAATAGGTGTGAAGTCACAAAATAGGTGTGAAGTCTATCTCTGATGTCCTACTTAATGCTAGTGTCTTTGCATTAGCTGCAGTTACCATCACAAAACACCACAGATGGAGTGGCTTTAAAAATGGAAATTTATCTCACAGTTCTGAAGGCTGGAAGTCCAAGATCTAGGTGTCAGCAGGCTTGGTTTGTCCTGAGGCCTCCTGTCCTAGGCTTGTAGATGGCTACCTTCTCCCTATCTTCACATGGCCTTTCCTTTGTATGTGAGCATCCCTGGGGTCTCTCTCCCTCTCCTTATAAGAACACTAGCCCTATGGAACCAGAGCCCCACCCTTATGACCTCATTTAACCTTAATTGCCTCTTCAAAGGCCTTATCTTCAATTTTTTTTAAACGTTTATTCATCTTTGAGAGACAGAGAGAGACAGAAATGAACGGGGAAGGGCAGAGAGAGGGAGACACAGAATCAGAAGCAGGCTCCAGGCTCCGAGCAGTCAGCACAGAGCCCGACATGAGGCCTGAATTCACGGACCACGAGATCATGACCTGAGCCGAAGTCGGATGCTCAACCGACTGAGCCACACAGGTGCCCCCAAAAGGCCCTATCTTCAAATAGAGTCACATCAGAGGTTAAGGCTTCGGTATGTGGATTTTGGGGCAACACAATTTAGTCCATAAATAAACTTCCTCATGGATTTTTTGAGAAGATGAAATGATATTTCAGTGAAAAGTACATCTCTAGAACAACAGTGCTTGGCACACACTTACTGCTTAGAGCTGCTGCTGTGGTTATATTTTGATGTGGCTGTAAGAAAGGGACTAAAAATGTTACAAGGTACTAAGAGCTCCCAAGGAGAATTTTCTTCTTCTCTCCATGTCCACTGCTACCATCTTTACACCTAAACCACCAGTGTCTTTTGCCCAGAGTCTACACACAACCTATTCCTGACTGTTCTCTGGGGTTCCACACTTGTCTCCTATAGTCCATTGGTCACACAGGCATGATCTTTCAAAACTTAACTCAGATAACGCCACCCATTTACTTAAAATCCTCTGGCTCTCCACTAAACTTGATTAGCATCCTAATTTCTAAGCATTCCTAATTCTAGTCCCTACAGACCCAGGCCCTGTTCTTTCCTACCTCATCTCCTGTCAGTCCCCCTTGCTTGCTGTAGCCCAACCACACTCGCCTCCTTTCAGTATCTTGAAAACACTGGGCAAATTCTACCCTTGAGGTCTTTGCACTTGCTTGTCCTTAATTCCCAAACCCTCCTAAATATCTGCTGGACTTGCTACCTTCTCTCATCCAGGTTGAAGCCCAAAATGCATCTCTCTGCCAGTCTGCCTAAAGCACCTCCCATTCTTATGGTTGCTCTCTACCCGAGTACCCTGTTTTCTTTTCCTTCTAGCACTTACCACTTTCTAAATGACCTCATCTTGTTTATTTGCTTATTATCTTTCTCACTAGAATGTACACTCTATTGATGAAGGGATATTTTATCTTTGGTTCACTTTTGTAACTCCAGTGCCTGGCCAGAGTATATAAACTCAAAGCACATTATTTGAATGAATGAATGAATGAATAAATGAGTGACCTTGAATCTGGATATTTGAGTAGGAGGGGACTGTCCAGGATAGACATCACAAATTAAGGATGAAGATCACAGTGGCAAAGTGAAGGAAAAGGTATTTTTTCCCCTTCCTATAAAACTTTTCCAGAATGTCTATTTTGGGGCCATACCTTGTTCTCCATGATACAAAGGGTACCACATGACATACATAAAACTTCCTTAAATTTTGTGATTCCAACTACTGTTGGCCTTTATTGAATTTATTCCAGGACCCCAAAGGGTTATGGCTACTGAAAAATTATCCTGGCATCAGCCACAGAACCTAAGGTCTTGCCTTATCAACCTTTGCCTTGGCCATCTTGATTCATCTTTTGGCCCTGATAGATTTCACCTGCATGCTTAGTCTTGCTTAGGCCTGGGGGCCTTGCTGTCCAGATTAGAAAGTACTTTCCAAAGTACTGTACCCACTCTCCCCAGGGTAATATTCTAAATATTTAAAACTAGTATTGCAATGGCACTGACCACTTAGCTGTAAATAGCCATTAGAGCTGAACTGATGTGTATTTGCCAAGTGTCAGCTGTGACATCCATATTAATCCCCTCCCAGAAAATGAGGTTTGGTGTTTTTTCCTCTTGCCGACAATGAACTGGCTGTACCTATATGCCCATCAACCTTCCCCTCCCAGGATTTTCCTGTAGAAGCTTCACTTGCTCCATTGCAGCTGAAGACTCTTCTGGTACCTTGGGAATGAATAGCTTACCAAGTACACTCATTCATTCAACAAGTATTCATTGAGCACCTTTTATGTATTAGGCACTGTGCTGGAAGCTGAGGATGGAAGAGTGAACAAACAGATACAAGTCACCTCCCTGATGCGACTTATACTCATGAACATCAGTGTTTCTGCCTAGGTCTCTATAAAGTACAACACTGAATTACCAGGCTATTGAAGTGTTGGGGGTGGAAGTACAGAAGAAATGACATTTGAAGTGAAAGGAGAGGGATCTTCTGCTCAATTCCTGCTCATCTCAACTTCTGCCCCAAGAGGTGGGATCTTTTCCCTTGTACTTTTCATCCTGCTTGGGTCTTGCCCCTACATGGATTACTCCTCCTGGAACCATCCCATATCCTTTGACTGCATGTATTGCTGCTGCCTAGAGGCACTTACTCCATCTTGCTGGGCACTGTAGTTACTGATACTGCTTTAAGTCATATCAGGCTTTTCCAGGCCTTTTGGACAACGGTTAATGATTTTCACTTCCCAAGCCTTGCCTGCCTTTTTGTTTTCTTTCTGCACAACAGTCTTGATATGACTCTTAGTGGAATTCCTCCGCGTTTTGACAGATAGAGTCCCAGAAGCCTCCTGCCTTTACTTCTCCCACATAAGACATCCTATGTCACCAGTAGGAAGGTGTGTGCCTTATCTCTTAAAAGTAGACATGAGCAGATGCTTCCAGTGGAATTCTCTCAGACCTTTCCCCACCAGCCTCCTGTGCTAGTTCTTTCCTGCTAACTCATTTACTTTTGGTATTTTTTTCTCTTGAATCGTGACCAGCTCTCTTATGCACCCTCATTTGACTCCAATAACCCCATCTCAACAGTCAGCAAAGCATTTTGGTTAGGAAGTGTTCGCTTGCAAATAATGGAATATTCAACTCAAATTGGCTAAAGCTGAAAAGGGGAATCTATTTGCTTTGTACCTAAATGGATTGGGTAAAGCTTGAATTAGGATTCAAATGAAGTGACCAGAACCTGGCTTGTCTCCCCATTCCTTGACATTGGCCCTATTGTTAAGCAGGCTGTCTTCTTGCTTCTAAAGATTGTTATGAACATCTCCCCTGGCAGTTTCCTCATTCAGATCCTGGAGGAAGAGAAACTTTTCCCTGAGGGCTCAACCAAAAATTGTGTCTTACTGGCTCTGATTGGCCTCATTTTGATCATGTGCTGTCTTGGTTAGTTGAAGCTGTATATAACAAAGTACCATAGACTGAGTGACTTATAAGCAACAGAAACCTCTCATAGTTCTGGATGCCAGCATGATTGGGTTTTGATGAAGGTCTTCTCCCAGGTAGTATCCTCACATGGTGGAAAGAGGGTAAGTTAACTCTCTAGCCTCTTTTATAAGGCACCAATCCCATTCATGAGGGTTCCACCCTCATGACCTAATTACCTCCCAGAGGCCCTACTTCCTAATACCATCACATGGGGATTAGATGTCAACATATGAATTTTGGAGGGACACTAACATTCCACCAGTAACATGTGCCTTCCTTCAACCAATCGCTATGGCCAGGGCGGAGAAGATACACAGAATTGTTTAGGCCCGTCAGGACTCAATTCCTCTTGCTCATCTCAGCTAAACTCTTGCCTAGAAAATTCAGGATGATGTTAAGAAAGGCAAAATGGGAACAGATCCTGGGGCAACGACATATGTTCTCTACTGCAACTCAACCATTGCCTCAAAATTCTGCCCTTGCATCCAGAAATGACATGGCATTTAATATGATTTCTCTGACAGAAGGTTTGAGCATGACTTTAGTTTCCATTTTGTAATATCTTCTAATTATCACCCCCACCATCCCCTGTTTTTGCTTCTTGGGAGTATGGCCTCAGAGATGTGCTATCTGACCCCATACCTGGTTGTTGCAATAGCTTAGGTATTTCAAATGCAAAAGATACTACTTCTGCAACAGTAATGTGGTAATCATTGTGAAAACTCTACAGGTGAGTAGTGATAGGTACATTGAAAGTAAATAAAACAGTCCAAGTTTGTCAAGCCTTAAAAACCATCCTTATTGATTTCCTTGGCTTGAAATCTGTGGCGTTTATCATCATTTATATCCTTTAGCTTTTAGTTATATTTCTTTTTTTTTTTTTAACGTTTATTTATTTTTGAGACAGACAGAGACAGAGCATGAACGGGGGAGAGTCAGAGAGAGAGGGAGACACAGAATCCGAAACAGGCTCCAGGCTCTGAGCAGTCAGCACAGAGCCCGACGTGGGGCTCGAACTCATGGACTGTGAGATCATGACCTGAGCTGAAGTCGGACGCTTAACCGACTGAGCCACCCAGGCGCCCCTTAGTTGTATTTCTATAGAAGATTTCTTGAAATAATTGGATTTACCAAGAAACACTGGTAGTGATCTAATCCAAGACTCTGGCTTTTCTTGTTAGAAAACAGGCCCAAGTAGGTTCTTTGACCTGCCCAAGGTCACACTGCAATACCCAGAGCTCAGGGTCCTGGTTCTCAGTCCACTGCTGTCATTATCTTTGTGAATGTAGAGGCGGTGGGGAGTGTCCACCAAGTGGCAGTAGATGCCAGGACTGCGTTGTGAGCCCCAGGTGCTGCATATGTCCTGGCATTCTCCCTGGGGTTGTTAAGGTTTCCATTACAGATTTGTAGCCATTCTGTCTTTTGAAGGAAAAAATATAATTTTATTATAAAAACTGACGAAGTTAGGGGCACCTGGGTGGCTCAGTCAGTTAAGCGTCTGACTTCAGCTCAGGTCATGATATGATGGTTTATGAATTCAAGCCTTGCATCGGGTTCAGTGCTGACAGTTCAGAACCTGGAGCCTGCTTCAGATTCTGTCTCTCTCTCTCTCTCTCTCTCTCTCTCTCTCTCTCTGCCCTTCCCTTGCTCATGCTCTCTCTCTCAAAAAAAAAAAAATTAAAAAATATTTAAAATAAAATAAAACCAATGAAGTTAAACACCCCATTTTTCTAGCAGATTATCAAAGAAAAAACTACATGCCAGAAGTACAATCACATATTTCCTTGCTGTTCATTAGTTGTAATTTATGAGTTAACTAATCCTAGCAATATTTCTGAATTTGACTAAAGTTTTTTGTTTTTTGCATTACCCTTAGATATCCCTGCTGAGATTTATAAGATTCTTTGGGACTTTAGGCCTGTTAGGCATCAAAAATGCTTGCAGCTACCTTTAACCAATGACAGTCCTTCATTCAATCAACAAATATTTGGTTGAGTCCTTCAAATTAGGAAGTCATTTACATGGGTGTTCTCAGTTTGTTGAAAAATTTCTGGGAATTTGGGTTTTCTTCCTTTGAATGCCTTCATCTTCTATTTCATGTGACCGTGGCTATCACAGTAATGATAATCTACATATGTATATGTGTGTGTGTATGTAGATATATGTATGTGTATATACATACACACACTTTTAAGGACTTCACATATATTACCTCAATTAATGTCCACAACAACCTTACTAGTAATTCATTTTGCAGTTGGAAACAGAAGTGCATGGAGGTTATATCACTTACCTAAGGTTACACATCTGATAAGTGGTAGAGTTGGGATGTGAACCTAGGCAGTCTGGCTTGAGTCCATGCTCTAAACCTCTAGAGATAGAAAATGCTCTGTATGGAGACTATATAAACTGTATAGACAATGAACTGTCTTTTGAATATTTTTTCTCAAAGAAGAAGAGGGCAATTTTCCACTTTCTTTTAAAGAATAAAACCAACATTGCTATTTTCAGCTTACTCTGGGGAGATTGCTAAAAAATGACTAATAAACAGTTTCCAACTTCTGGTTATAGAGGTCCATGAGCTTTTCTTTTTTCTCTTCTCCTTCTCCCCTACCCCCTCTTCCTTCTTCATCTTGTGCATGTTTCTCTTACAAGGACTATTTTAACACAGTTTTGGAATACATCTCTGTCCAGATACTGAGTCTGTCTTATTCTCTTGCAGAGTTGCTTTTATCTGCCTATCTAAGAAATGTTTCTTTTTCTAGTTCTTCCAGTGTTAACTCTTCAGGGCAGGCAACATGGAGTCATAGGGGCAACATTGGGCTGAGGGGACAGAAGCACTAGCTTTGCAACCTGAGCACATCTTCTCTAATTTGTTCTTTGATTTACTCATTTGATTAAAAACATGTTTAATTAGATGACCTGCATAGATCCATTCAACTGTGTACCCTAAGTCTTGGTTACATCCCCAAATACACTGAATCTTTAAAAAATTGCTTTCGTGGAGGATAATAGAAATCCTGATTATAGTGGATTAAATAAAATTTTTTTCACATGAGAGAAGCCCACAGGTGGCAGGGGTGGAGGGGGGTCCACAGCTAGCGCAGATGCTGAGGGGTGTCATTGAACACCATGGCTCCTTCTGTTTTCTTGTTTTGTCATTCATAGCATGTGACTTTCATCCTCATGATTGTGACATGCTTGCTTACACCCTTGGCAGAAAGAAGAAGGAGGAAGAAAGAAGAGAAAATGCCAGTATCAGGAAAATAGAAGCTTTTCTCAGAAATCCCCCATAGACTTCTGCTTATGTCTCATTGGCCAAAACTGGGTCACGTGACTACTCACTCTGAAGACGTCTGGAAAGGTTAATGTCTTTAGCTGAGTTTATTGTAGACCTGAACAAAATTGGGGTTTTGTGGTAAGGAAGCAGCAGAGACTAGAATAGAGGCATAGCTAACAGTTCTGGCATATGTCATGGTCCTCTTCCTTGTTTCTTCTAAACTTAAAAACATACATAATGGACAAACAAGTCTTCCTTCCATTCCTTGTTTTCTTCCTTTCTTGCTGGTACTAGAGTTCCTCCTTGAGTAACTTCTATTATCATTAAATGTGATATCGTTACTTATATAGGGTGGGTGGGAGGAACGTGAAGAGCAAACATGGGCTGGACCAGAAGTTTCAGCACAGCAGGATCTGGATTCTATTTTCATTTCCATGTGTGACTTGGGAGATGTAACTTCATCTATGGATCACAGTTTATCCTACTTTAGTATATAAAAGTAAATGAGATGATGGACGAAAACCATTTGCATTCCTTAGGAAAGAGCTATTTTAAAAAGTCAATATGAGAAAATATATGTTCATTAATAGAAATCCTACTGGGGACCACTATTTTGGAATTTGTCATAAGTCAGGCGGCAGTTGGATTTCAGAGGGACTCTTTCATCTTGAGAGGATAAACTACGGGCCCTGTAGCAGCACTTCTAATTTGTGAAAAGTGAAAGGAATGATAAATACAATTTTTCTTAGCTATTCAGGATTTTTTCTTGGCAATACTTTGTTACCTTAAGTCTGGTTATATATATATTTTTTCTAGTGGAAAGCGTGAATTTATTAAAAATGTTTTAAAATTCAGACTTTTTAATGAAGGCAGGCAGACCTCTTTATTTATATATTTCCTGTGCTCTGGCTGTATTATTGTTCCAGTCAGCTGGATCTACTTCTGGGTCAGCTGGAAGATTGATGACCTTCTTGAGGGCAGTGACCTTTGTTTCCTTCCCACTTAGAAAACATCTTGGCGTGGTAATAGGAGGTCAGTCCTCAGTGGACTAAAGAGTTGCTAAATTACTCACTTTAATTGCCTATATTATGAGATGGCTACATAATCTGCCCATTGTTAAGCATGGCATGTAACAAAGTGTCCAGTAGATGGTAGCTATAATTGTTATAAGGCAGATAGTAGGGTGGTTAAGGGGACAGGACCTGCAGCCTGACACTCGGGGATAGAATGCCAATGCTACCATTCATCAGCTGGGCAACTCACTTCTCCATGACCTTTGATTTCTCATCTCTATGATGGTGATCATAATATCTAGTCCATGGGGTTGATGTAAAGATTAAATGAGATACTATAGTTAAGGTATCTTTCTGACACAGGGCCTGGCACATACTAAATACTCAATAAATGGTAGCTACCATTATTTTTGTTTTTGTTGCCACTGTGGATTTCTCACCCAGGTCTCAATAGATTTAAATTTATCTGCACAGTCCACATCCGACCAATGCAGGATATGCTCCTGCGTGTTCCCAGGCTAGTGTTGAAAATGTTTGTAGTTAAGAAGCTTCATGCTGAGTTCACCTTCACTACAGAGGATGTTGGCTAACACTGTCCTAAGGCCATTTGGGGAAAGCTTTATCTGTTCTCCAAGGAAGGCAGCAAGAGAGGAGCTTTAGCTGTTAACTTTCTAACACCAGGTGGCTCAGTTGTCTTGAGAAACCATGACATACATTTTGCAAAAGGCTCTAATAGTCTTTGCTTGTTCCTGGCCTAAGTCTTCCTTTCTAAATTTTGTTTGTGCCCCATCTCCTGATCACAAAGGGCACTCATTTACTTGTAGGGAGAAGTTGAGTCCGCTTCTGATTCCCAACACAGATTAAAGCAAAGAGGCTGTGTTTTTGCACTTGCTGCTGAGGGTGAAAGCACTCTAAGACCACCCTGGGAAAGAGTTATAGATCTGCTATCGATTGCCCACATTTTCCCTTCCATATTAGGCAGTCAGCTAGGTGAGCACCACTCCCAATATGATTGGTGTTTAACATTGCTATCGTACTTTGTGTTTTTAAAAAGCTTCAAAAATCAATTCCTCATTAACCTGATTGAAAGAGAAGTTATGCCTCCTCTGCTATGTTCTGAGCAGGACATAGATCACTGCAGGTACTCGATAAATATTAAGCATTTAATCCTCACCATTCTTCCTACTGAAATAGGTCACTAGAACTCACTTTCTTAGGGATGAGGATCTTCATTTCTAGACCAATGTTGCTTTCTGTAACATTCAAACTTTCCAAAATATGAGGACTCTCATATAGGCGACATAAAAGCAACCCAGTGGTCCTCTGGTTCGGAAAGTAGTGGGATTCATTTGGCTTTGAGGGCTCTTATGGTGATCTCTGAAAGGGGGGACTGCTGAGCAGTTGAGTTACTTGGAATTATGTGGTGTGCATCGCCTTTAGTACAATAGTATCTCTCCTGGAAGAAAACAGCTTATATTGTAGTAGACAGGATCACAAGTAGAGGCCATCAGTCATAATGCTGCCATTCTTTTAAGTCTGTTCACATACACGCAAATGGTACCGCCAAGTCCTATCTAGTCTTCCAGATGGAATAATATTTTGAACTTTGGAATATTGTCCCACATAAGGAACTGTGATGTTCATTTTATTCCTTTGAAGTTTCCATAATGGGATCACTCAGTTTGGAACATCTACTTGTTCAACCTCTCAGAAAATGTGACTGCAGAATAAGATGTGCTCGTGCAGGAGTCTGAGTGGGCGCTACTCAATCATGCCTTCTGGCCCCCAGTCTTCATTTCTCAGAAGTGGGTTAAGAGGGTGACTGAGCTGGTGATAAGACCCAATCTGGAGGGGAAAGATACATCTGGATAAGACACTTGCTTAAGGCTTAACCACTCCAGGGAAAAGCAAAAAGCCGTGCTGCTGAGGCATTTTCCAGCTGCCTCTGTGGTACAGCCTAAGCAGCAAAAAATACAGAATACGTGCTGTTTGGTTACAGAAAGAACACTTATAAATGCCTGGTCATTGGGTCAGACCATGGAGAAGGGAACAGCACCCAGCTCTGAAGCAACTGGCTTAGAATTTAACGTCAGACAGGGACACTCACATTGTGGTTAATGCAGTTTAGATAAAACTTGAATTCAGTGACTGATATATTACAGTAAAACATTACAATTTATTTTAAGCCATTTTTTTTCTTTGCTTGCCAACTGGGTCTACCCACCTGTTTGAAAAACTCAGTGAAGAAGCTGTATAAATTCTTTACCACAGGAACCCAAGACTATTCTAGATTTTGGTGATGACAACATTTTATACTATAATAGTATTTTCCGTGAAAGATTTTTGGAGAATTATCTGAATGATAATTAAACAATGCGACATCCCATACCACCTTAAAATTTTCTTTCTTTTTCTTTTCTTTAGCAGAGGAAAGAAGAAAAGGATGGTTAAGAGCTCTTAAGCTAGCCAGTGTTGCTGGATGTGTAGAGATGACTCAGAACCCTGACACCTAGAAGTCTGTCTCCAAACATCTTAGCACAACCCCTTTGGATATCCACTTGTTTTAGGCAGAGTGTGTGTTCCCCTATCCAAATTCCTATGTTGAAATCCTAACCCCCAAAGTGATGGTATTTGGAGGTAGGGCCTTTGGGAAGTGATTAGTTCATGAGGGTGGAACCCACATGAATGGGATTAGTATCCTTACAAAGAGACATGAGAGCTGTCTCTTGTCTCTCCCTCTCTTTTGGCCATGTGAGGATACAAAGAGAAGATAATTGTGTAAACCAGGAATCAAGGACTCACCAGAAACTGAATATGCTGACACCTTGATCTTGGACTTCCCAGTCTCCAGAACTAAGAAATAAACATTTTAGGGGTGTCTGGGTGGCTCAGTGGTTAAGGTCCAACTTTGATTCAGGTCATGATCTCACAGTCTGTGAGTTCGAGCCCTGTGTTGGGCTTTGTGCTGACAGCTCACAGGCTGGAGCCTGCTTTGGATTCTGTGTCTCCCTCTCTCTCTTCTCCTCTCCTGTATGTACTCTGTTTTTCTTTCAAAAATAAATAAACATTAAAAATTTTTTTTAAAAGAAATAAACATTTGAGAAATAAATATGAGAAATAAAAGTTGTGTAAGCCAGCCAGGCAATGGTATTCTCTAATAGCAGCCTGAATGGACTAAGGCACCACCCCCTTGTCTTTTTGATTATTTTTCTATGTTGTAATGTATGGGATTGTCATATATTTCTAGATAAGACCAGAGAATTGGTTTGCCAAGGAGCTCCTACCTAGGGCCCTTCTCCCACCCAAATTGGACAGGCATTCATTCTGAGTCATCATATGGGATTTAAATGGCCATAAACCTTGCATTCTGTCCAGGGCCAAGGTATTCTGTAGTCCAGTGGTCGATTCTCTGGCAGTCATTATGCAGCCATGCCTGGGCTCACCCCACTCTTTCTCCCTTAAATGTCCTTATTTCTCTTTTCTTACACTCAAATATTTTATATTCATAAAGCTTTAGTCTCATGTTTCCTTTCCTTTGTGAAACCAGACCCATGGCATATATTACCCATATTATACATTTGTCAGTCTTCATATCCTGTAGAAAGACACTTATGTTGTTGTTTTATGTTACTTAATTATAAGGCAGGGTGATTAACATAAACTTCATAGCTATATAGGAAGAGTTTGACTAATGTATGTGAAAGTGATGGTTATAAACTGTTGTATTTCACTTTGTATATAATTTAATAGCTTAACATTTTTTGAAATACTCCATTTTTAGCAAGTAGGTGATCTCTCCAATGATGATCAGAAATTACTAAAGGCAGAAAGAAACTCTTTTACACTTGGTCTCCTCCCGAGTCTAGTCCTGTGTCTCAAAAGAACATATGCTCAAAAATGGTTGGTTGGTTGATTTTTTTCCATATTTAAAGTTCTGCCATCTGCTGAACTATTGCCAGGCATATCCCATGAAGCTTTCCTTCTTTTTAGATAGACAGGGAGCCCAGTGAAATGTGGATGAATTCTTTCTAAAAGGCTAGGTGTTGATTGACTGATTAGCTTTTTGGCAAGGGAAGTATTTCTCTCTTACATCATTACAGATGCACAGTTGTACCTTTCAGGAGTCTGTTTTTAAGAGGTACAGAGAAGTTTAAAGATGTTTCACAGTAGGAAGAATTTTATTACTATGGAAGACATTTAGTAGATTCAAGACTCCATCGAAGTATCTTGGTATCTAGGCCATCTGGGAAGAGGGAGCACTCCTAGATTATTCTATGACACTCAGCCCAGAGTGGGAGATCTCATGGACTTTCCTCTTTATTACCAAGAGTTAATTATATGGGGTTGGGGGGGGAGGGTCAGATTCTATAGGAGAATTTCCACACTTTCTGCATTTGTGTCTCTTGTTTTTAAAAGTCATGTTATTGGAGTATAGTTTATATACAGCAAAACTGAACATCATCTTTCAGGGTTCACCTTATCATCTAAAGTGTAAGAGATATGGTGAGGCCAGGTGTTTCTTACAGCTCTTCTTCCTGGCCAACCCCCTGCCCTTCTAGTTTTCTGTGCAATCTCAGGATTTTATGAAGTTTTTAAAGATGAAAAATAATGAAGTTGACAGCTATGGCAATCGTTATTGTTCTCTCTAATCTAGGCTCCCCCCTGCCAGCTGTCCTGCTAATCTGAGCTGTTGTTAGGCCACATCGTACAGGAGAAAGGCACCCCTAAATTCCAGTTTGCTGAAAACATTTCAGTCATTCTATGACTCCTGATCCTTTTGTTTTCTCTGTTCCCCCACTTTTAAAAAAAAAATTTTACCATCACGCACAATATTGTTGTTGATGTTGTTGAGTATTCCTGGTGATTCCACACCAAGAATCAAGGCAGAATCCCATCAGGAAGATTGGAGATGGTGTCATGAAATGGGAAAATGTATCAGGAGAGAGAAAATTTGTTTCCTGTAAGAAAAAGTGATTTTCTGGAAATTTGAAGAGTCCCAGGAATCTAAGTGGTCCGTTTTCTTTATTGCAAGAACCTTACCACTTTGTGGCCAGTGCAGTAAAATCAGACCCTACCTCACTGCACTTCCTCTCTCATCCCATTTACTACTACGTATCAACTGTGACATCATAAAGAAATTTAGGCCTGGGGCCACCTGGTCCCTGAAAAAGGGACAGAAGTTCCTATTTGCTTACAGTACCTGAAACATCTGGGATTACCCTGTCATTACAGCTATTGTAATTGTTGCCTCTTGCCAATACCCTTGGATATCTTGTGATAGAGAACATAAGAAATTACATTTCAGATGGGGTCATGCCTTTTCTTCTCCTTTTGAAAGGTTTCTTGAATTGGCGCTGTAGTTTTCAAAGGAAATTCACTGGGGCCTTGCTCGGGACCATGACCCTATGTAGCAGAATAGCGTTTGGCGCAATGCAGGCCTGTCTTGGGCTCTGTCCACAGGGGTTAGTGACTGCACGTTCTGGAAGGTCTTCATTACAATGCTTAGTCACCACTGGCATGGATGGAATGACATTCTACAGTGTGGCCCTAAGTTAATAGAGAGTGATTTTTTTTTTAAAAAAACAAACATAATAGAAGTTGTACATCTAAATGAGGGTTGTGCCCTTCAAAAGTTGTAGCTTGAAAGGCAGTGCATTTAATCCATTGACGCTTTCCTGGGCCAAGCATTGTTGTAACTTCTGATTTGAAGTTGCCTTCAGGGTCTGTGGCACATTAAAAATATAAAATATTCATTGTGCTTCTTTTTCCCTGAATGCAAAAGTTATATAGGTTTGCTACAGCAAGTTTGGAAAGTACAAGAACACACACAAAAATAAATTGTCCATAATCTTAGCACCCAGAGAAGACCCCTGTCAAAAGTAAAGTGTATTTTCCTGGTAATTTTTTTTAAGGTTTTTAAAAATGTTTGTTTATTTTTTAATGTTTATTTTATAATGTTTGTTTTTATAAAGTTTGTTATTTTGAGAGAGAGACAGACAGAATGTGAGAGGGGGAGGGGCAGAGAGAGAGGGAGACTCAGAATCTGAAGCAGGCTCCAGACTCTGAGCTGTCAGCACAGAGCCCGATGCGGGGCTTGAACTCAAGAACCATGAGATCATCACCTGAACTGAAGTCGGACGCTCAATGAACTAAGCCACCCAGGCGCCTCCTTCCTGGTAATTTTTTATGCATCTGCAAACATGGATGTAAGCACATACTCGGACATATGCAGGTTTATTCACTGAACTGAGGCAGTAATCTTTACACAGTCATTTAGGCTGCTTAAAAATATGTTGTAGCACATTGCCTTGAACATCCTCCATGGCCTAAATATTTTTCTTGAAGAGGATAGATTTTATTTTTGGAAACAGCCAGAAGTCATTTAGAGCCAAGCCTAGGTATCTCCATTATTAAACTGGCTAATATATTTTGGGAAAGCCAACAGATCCATGTGACTATAGAGTAATAAATTTGGTTTTCTTGAGTGGATCAATCTGACTTAATGTTATATCCAAAAGCAGCGTTCCTTGAATGTTTTAAGTCATGGCAAATCACTGGTTTAAGTGTGTGGATTTCAAAGGTGAGCAATTTGAAGGAGAGCCTGCTCTTTTAGATATAAAACTTCTGGTTCTATAAGGAACGTGGAGCACTCCCTACAAAACAAGGCGGAGGATTTTCTCCCATAATCTTGGAGCTTATGTTTTAAGTGACATGGTAGCCAGGGAGCAGTCTCACTTGTTTGAAAGCCATCTTTTGCAGAATCCTGCACTTCTCTCAGCCTGGCCAGGGTGTTAGTCTGATGGTTAAGACTGCTTTTTCGTGGATGTTAGGTGGGGTCAGCTCTCCCCTGCTTCATGTAAATGTTTGGTTTTTCCTTGCTTTGGAGCAGTAAAAAAGATAGTTGAGGGGGATTACAGTTTTCAAAATGATACCAGTTAAATATATTACCATTTATCCATTCTGAAATAATGAATGGTTTCTAATAGGTTAGTTAATATGCGTTAATTAATTCAATGCAATTATATATATAAAAAAAGAATCCATCAATAATTAGGACCTTGGGGTTCATTTTTCTGTCACCATTCACCTTTAGGATCTGTTCTACTGATGATGGTCTCCTCCTGGTCTCCTGGACAATTATTGAGACTTTAACAGGCCAGATAGGGCTTTATTAATGCAAACACATGGGCAGCCTCTCATATATCATGAATGGTGAGTTAGTAGCAGAAATTAATAACTTGGTCCCCAGACTTGATGATCCCTATTTTGTCTCCAGCAGATGTAGATGATAACTTGGGGGAAAGTGGGTATCAGGAATTGGCCTGGCTCTGGAATCCTTCTAGACTCAGAAGATAAATTACTCTTTCCTAAGTTAGCTATCAGATTTTCTATGGATTCTTTCAACCATTCTCCAGTTCTAAGACTCCTTTCATTTCATGGGACTCATACTTTGTAGGATCTAGATTCAAGTAACCGTTATTAAGCTCCTGTTATAAGGCAGATAGGGTAAAAGGCCATTTTACAAGTTTTTCTCATTTTATTCCCACATCAGTCCATTTCTGCATGATGATGAAATTGAGGTTCAGAAGGGGTTAATAACTGGCCAAGGCCATACCACTGATAAATGAAGACATGGGGTTTAAATCTCAGTATTGGGATTTCAAGACCAGTATGTATTCTACATTGCTTTGCTTTACACCCTGTATTTCTCCTCTCTCATTCACTAATTCATTCATTACATTTCTGTATTTGTTATTTATTATCTGTCTCTTCCCATTAAATTGTAAGCTCCCCGAAGGCAGGAACTTTGTCTTACTGTATGTTCAGAATCTAGAACCATCCCTTGCATACAGTAGGTGCTCAACAATGGTTTTGTATTGTGTAGAGGAGAGAAACCACCTGCACTAAAATCCTGGCTTAGCCAATCTCTAGCTGTGTGACCCTGGACAAGTGACTCAACCTCTCTGTGCCATTTTTCTCACATGAAAAATGGGGCCGACTTCATTGGTTGGTGTGAGGATTAAAGTGCTTAGAATAGAACTTGGTTCATGTGAAGTGCTTACTAAGTATCAACTCTTCCTTTTATCTGTTGAATGGATAAAATGTTTGAGTGCCTATTAGGTGCTAGACTTACACTGTAACAGTGAACAAACAATATGTTAACTGTCCCAGTTTTCATGGAACTTATAGCCTGGTGGAGGACAGGGCAGAAGAGTGGGATAAGTGCTGTGAGAAGGGAAGTAAGGAATGCAGGGGAAGCAGATAGGAGAGGGTCAGGGATGGCTTCCTGGAGCAAATGATGTCTACATTGAAACCCCAGTGATGAGGAAGGCCAGGGAGAAAAGAGGGCCCAGATGGAAGGAAAAGAGCATACGTGTGAAGGCCCTAGAGGTGAGAGCGATATGGTGTGTCTATCCATTAGAATACTTTTAATTGCGGGTAATAAGGCTCAAAGTGGTTTTAATAATAAGGAGAATATTATGTCATTTCTAAGAACAAGGAGTCTAGGTGTAAGCATTCTAGGGTTGGTTAACTCTGTGTCCCAAACATGTCTCCAGATTCTTTCTCTCCTCACATTCTGCCATCCTTTGTGTCCTTGCTGATTTTGTTAGTTTGGCCTCTCTTTATGGTCTCAAGATGGTCCCAAGATGGTGTCACATGCAAATAGCCATAGGCTTATTTTGGAGAGAGAAAAATTTCCCAGAAGCCTGGGTTTTCCCATTAGGTCTCATTGGTCGAAATGGCATCAATGCCATTTTTAAAACCAGTTAGTAGTAAAGGGGGTGGAATTATGATGCTGTCTTGAACTGATCAGGATTCATTCCCTGTGGTTAAGACGCTGACCTGGGGGAACATATTGATCCCCAGTGAGGGCATAAGAACACTGCAGTAACACTCAGTTGGTTATAACTGAGAGAAACAGATCTCTGGGTCCACCTTTTGAACATGGCAGATAATAGAGCTTTTGTTTGAGAGGATATGACCTTGAATTTTAGTGGACTTGTATACTTTCCCTCTGCTATCCAACAGTTTCTCTTGCTAATTTGGTGACATGGGTAGTTGAGGGTAATAGTGTATATGTGTATGTGTGAAGTTAGGTTAGTTAGGAGGCGGCGAAAAGTAATGGAATCATGGGATCTTAAGTTTTCATGTAGGGTAACTGCTGCCTTGATGTAGAAATCTCCTTTATTCAGATGTTACTTGAATACTGCCATGGACAGGGAGCTCAGCATTTCACAAAACAGCCTTTCTACTGGCAATCTCTTTGTCCTGTCTGAGCTTCTGGTAAGCAAAACTCCTTGATGTCCCCTGACCTTCCCTCATCCTTCCTCTAGATACCTGTAGTCCCACCTGTACCTCTAGTCCACTGGTTCCTTATATCACCAGATTCGCTTCCCAAGCCCAGAAGCCCAGGCTTGCTCTGATCAGTCACAGATGCCTGCTGAGACCATTGTGGAAGCCAGTGGAAGCCAATGCTACTGCTTTATAATCTGCTTATTTTATCTTAATTTGGCTCAATCTGCCTGGACTGTAGATCTTCCCTGATTTCAGGCCCTGAGTCCAGGATCTGGGTCTTCTAGCCTTGGTTTTGCCCCCTGACTTAGATAAACTCTCTGTGCCCCATCTGTCTACAGAAGGAAGACTGTCTCTTACCCTTACTCTCCATGGTGATTAGAGACTATAAAAGCTCAGTGCTCTCTGATGGAAGGTTATGAATTTCAGCAAGATTATTTTCATTACTTATTTCTGCCTTCTTGGAGCATATCTCTTCTTCTAAGCCTTTTTCGGTAGGTCAATGGGTTTTCTTTTTTACTGGCCCACCTCTGTATTGCCTGAATCTTCTGGGCCTTCATAGAGAAGCCTAGAGTGTCCCAGTTGGTCAGCGTCTCTCCAAGCCCTGGCTGCCCTGCATGGTATGAGCCCCTCCTTCCTTCCCACGAGTCCCCAGCTCTGGTGAGCTGAGAGGAAGGGCTTGCTTTGGTTGCTGGTGGGCTCATTCACTTTCCTATGGCTTAGTGGCCGGAAAGAAATGAGGCCTTTTCTAATGGACCACACCCTGCAGAAGGGCAGATGTACCTTAGGTTGGGATGGTGCATTTTAGTTTTCATGACGTTTGATTCAACCCAGCTTACCTTGTTTCATTGCCACTGTAACCTTGTGAAGCAGGAATAATAGAAAGTATGTTTAGCTTTCTTCTCTAGAAAACATAATTGAGGTTCTGAGAGGTTAAATGATGTGCTCAGGTTAATGCCTCTAGTTAGTGGCTGAACCTGGGCCAGAACCCAGGACTCCCATCCAAGCCTCCTGTCACTGCTAACGGGCATGGAATCTCAATAGAGTGGCCTCTCGGCTTCTTCATGTTATATCGAACACTGCCTGGCCTTTCTATGTCCTCTTCTCCTAAGGGTTTCCTGAGTTCTGTGTCCTATACCTTATCAAGCACTGGGCTGTAGGCAGGGCAGTGGACCACCAGGTATTTGTGTGGGGAAAAAGGTATGGGTTGTGGGGTGTTTGGGTGGGAGGAGGCTGAATAACACATGTTCCGTATTAATCTTTATTTCAATGAAGTTGTTTGAGTTCATGCTTTATTGCGGTGCTTTAAAATAATGTGTTTCTAACGGTGCCCCTGGGGGTAGCACTTGCACTTTTGAGATCCTATTGCTGGAGTGGCTCACGAGACCAACCACAATAATAGAAAATGAGGCACCCCCTGGTGTACCATCTGAATTTATAATAGCAATTTCTATGATGCCCTGAGGCCAGCTCTGTTTGTATTTGAGAACACGTGAGAGCTTGGCACTGAGGGGGCTCCTCCCTTCCTGCCCTGTTTTGATATGAGCCTGTCTTTAACTTGGAGAAAGGTCCTTTATCAGCCTCCTGAATCTGGCTCTCATGGTTAGTCTCAAAAGAAAGGACTTGTCCTCTCCTACTTTGATTTTAGTGTGAGCAGGGAGGCTGATGGAGGAGGCATGGTGTCCTGTCTATTAACCACTTCCCTCTTCCCTCTCCACCGTGTCTGCAAAGCAGAAAGGCCCTCTGGGGTCTCTTGTGCCTTCTCCGTCAAGGCGGTGAAATATGAAATGACAACATAATGAAATGCACTTGGTCTCATTAAGATTCCAAATAGCTGTCTGGTGCCCCCCTCCCCCCATGCCTAATTCAGCCAGAGACCTACACCATGGTGCAGACGGCAGAAGTGGGTCAGTGCTGTGGGGGCTTAGGGGAGTGTGTCAAGAGAAGTGGGGAAACGGTTCCAGTATAGTTCCAGCTGGGGCAGCAAGCCCAGGGACGTGTCAGGGGACTGAGGAAGAACTGAATTGTCCAGTAGAATTTCTGGAAACAAGAACATAGGGTTTGTCTGGTGCTGCTAGAAATTTACCCACAAAGAAAGCTTTCCTGGACCTAGGAGAGGGATTGGGATGAAGCAGGTACACAAAGATGAGAACTCCCCACTTTCTCCTAAACTACTTAGTGATTGCCCTGAAAATGCTTGATGTGAAAAATGAACAGCACCCACTTCACTTCATCCAATAAAAATAAAGCCAGCTTTATAGAATGGGTAAGAAGCATGTGCACATTGTTTATGTGTATTTTATGTGGGGTTATATATGTCATTTGCCTCCTGACTGAAGCCCATGGAGGACTAGTGATATTCATTCATCCATCAGATATTGTTGATTCCCTACTATGTATCAGACACTGTAAGAGGCACTGGAGAGTCAAAGGGGAAGGTGACATTGGCTCTGCCCTCAAAACTGTGTGATTACCACCTCATCTCCTTGTTCTCTTTCCCAGGGCAGAGAGTGCCTTAGATCAATTTATTCATGGGGTGTCTGGGTGGCTCAGTAGATTGAGCATCCGACCTTGGCTCAGGTCATAATCTCATAGTTGGTGAGTTTGAGCCCTGCATCAGGCTCCCTGCTGTCAGCACAGATCCCACTTCTGATCTTCGGTCTCCCTCTATCTCCACCCCTCTCCTGGTTGTGCTCTCTCTCTGAAAAATAAACAAACATAAAAAAAATTCCTGGTTATGGAAGGCTAAAGTCTTCCCAGATGATTCTAATGTGCAGCCAGTGGTGGTTTTGGGGGCTAAGACCCATGTGTGGTGTACACATCTTCAAGGTCTGAATGCCCCCAAAGTCCCAGGAGCCAGTGTTGGGGACAGTTGAACTACTCTGATGCCCCATTCAGGGTCCCTAGCAGTAAAATGATATCATCACCACAAGAGGTCACTCAATGTGGAGCTGCCACTCTTAGCACAAGACGAATGAAGGGAAAGCCGAAGCTCCCACCTTCTGAACCTTCAAGGTTTTAAATACAGAAAAAGGCCCAATCCTTTGTACATATGACAAAATTCAGGTTCAGGTACCTCCATTGTTTCCAAGGGTGGCTGTTTGATACCTACCCCAGGTACCTTAGGCAGCCCACTTGAGAGTTACTTTTGTAGGTGGAGAATATGAGACATGGAGGCTGCGAGGATGAGCTTTTTAGCAAGTGCCTCAAGGCAGGGACATTATCTGACCAGGAGAAACTCTTAAAAAAAATTTTTTTTTTAACATTTGTTTATTTTTGAGAGAGACAGAGGGAGACAGAGTGCAAGTGGGGGAGGGGGAGAGAGAGAGAGAGAGAGAGAGAGAGAGAGACAGAGAATCCAAAGCAGGCTCCGGGCTTCAAGCCGTCAGCACAGAGACTCATACGGGGCTCAAACTCATAAACCTCAAGATCATGACCTGAGCTGAAGTCTGATGCTTAAACTGACTGAGCCACCCAGGGGCCCCTGTCCAAGAGAAACTCTTCAATCTTTATAGTTGTGCTCAGGATGTGAATTATACATTAAGAAAAAAACTTTTCCCAGCAAAATAGTTTTGCTTATGTGGGCTGCCTGTGTTGAGATGGAGGAAAACCTGTTTCCCATGGTGTAGTAGCTGGAAGCCACTGAAGGAGGAAATCTCTGTAATGGCTGGTTGTTGGCCTCTCTATGTGGCAACCCCAGTCTCTCCAGCTGGCATGGCTGGCTCTGTGATGCTAGTTCTCTGACATCTAGACCTCATGACCCTCACTACATATTTACCTCTGTGTGCCTATGAACTCCATCTTCTATTGTTCCTGTCAGAGGACCTGTCCTGCCTTGAGATGCCTGTTCTTGGAACCCTTCTCCTAGGACCAAAGATTCAGGGCCTTCTACCCTTGCTTTCCTCTACCCCAGTGGCCCTCTGCTGCCCCCCGCTGCCACAAGTCCACACTAACCATGGAAGTCCTCAAGGCCTGCCCCACAGGGCACAGGAACAAACTGTTTCTCATATGTGCCCGGTGTCCTAGGCACCATCACTTATGCCATTTGGTTTAGTCACTGCAGTCCTGAGTTAAGTGAGATCTCCATTTTATAGATGAGGAAACTGAAGTTCAAGATTGGTAAGTCACAGAGCTTGAAGAGGTAGAAATAAGTTCAAACTCAGTATACTGCTGCTTCTTTTACATGTTGACTTTAACTCCTTTGATTCTGGCAGAAATAGCAGGTACTAGTTTAAAAAAAATGAGAAGTGATCCCAGAACAGTGGAAATTAGCCACTAAGCCCTCAAAGCGATTACAACGAGACTCAGGGATCATTCAGGATGCAAGACTGTCCCCTCCACTAGAGCATAGTGTTGCTTTTCCTATCTCTTCCTTCTCAGGTGTTCTATATTGTTCTTCTTGTCAGGGGATGTGGGTGGCAGGAAAAGTAAGATTCTTGGGTTATTCCAGCAGACAAAGCCCACTGACAGCTCAAGACTCAGGAAGCAAATCAATGAAAATCAAAGGACACAGACTCCAGTGGACTGAGCAAGATGGGAAGGTCATAATCCATCCATAAGATTCAGCCAAGAAATCTGAAAGGAAATGAGCAAGATGTGGGGGTGGTGCATGAAGAAGCCAGTGATGGGAGATGCATGGAATGGGAAAGCTGGGACGCTGGAAAATAAACGCCAGCTGCAGTCTTTCCCAGATGATGCCAGTGAAAAGGCGGGGTCCACCTGAGATTCAGCAGCCTTCACTCTCTTTTCCCATTGGTCAGACTCCATCCTAAGAGTAGTGAATGTGGAGGATGTGCTGGGGACTGAAAATTGCTCTTAGATGGAATAGTTATGAAGAAGACAATGGAGGCATTTCACTGACATTGAGTTTATCAATGTTCTTCCTGTGAAGAGTGCTCTGTTCTTAGTGGGAGTGTGCACCAACCTTTGTATAATGGAACACAGGGTGATGCAGAGTCCAAACAACTTTATACACACATGCTATAGTGTCTGGTCATATTCACATTCAAACTCACACATACAGTTACTCTGGGATAATGCATTAGTACCAGGTACAGAAGTGCTTTAAAGATCCAGGATCTGAGGTACAGTGAGGTGGTAAAGAATTACTAGGTAAGAGTATGAATTTTGGAGGGAAAGCTAGGACTTATAAAATTACAGAGATATGATATAAATCTTAAAAGGCTAGAAGTCAAGTTCAGATATGTGTACTAGGACAGGAAATTTTAAGCATGACGAGGCTATGAGTAGTGTCCAGAATTTGACCACCAGTTGAAGAGATGTTGCTAGTGGCATACATAAGAGTTAATGAGGTGTGCTCTGATCTTAAGTCAAAGGCTCTCTTCTGTTTATTGCTGGGGACTATGGATCTAGCCCTAGCCAGGGACACAAGAGACTTCTTCTCTTTCTCAGTTGTTAAACTGGTAGGAGAAAATCAGGATCCGGAAAAATTTGGCCATTTCCAAGTTATTTATAGTGTAAGATTTGAGGCAAAAGGTGATAGAGGAAAATATTCTGGCTTGTGCTTTATATTGCTAAATTTTCTTCCTTCATTTACTCAAAAATGTATTTTGAAATGTGTCTATGATGACCTAGGAATGGTGCAATGTTCTTCCAAGAATATAAAGATTAAAAAGACTGTTGCTTTCAAGAAAGTTTATAATCCAGAGGGAGAGAGAAACATGAAAACAACTCTAATATGAGTTAAAAATAGCCTGTTGTGAGGACAAAGAGAAAGACGTGAATTATTATGGAGGAGATTTAGGGGCAGGGTCATGGAGGAGCTGGCCTTTAACCTGGGCCTTGAAGCGTGAATATAATTTTAATTCGGTGGGGAGGTGGAGAGGAGGAAATAGGAGGGAATTTTGGGATAAGGGAACAGCATGAGTAAAAGCCTAGAGGTGTAAAAACGTGTGTAGCAAGTCTGAGGAAAGGCAATTAATCCAGTGTGACTATCATTTAGGGGGCTGCTGAGATGAGACTGGAAGTACTTAGTGTCTCCAATGAGGAGAATCTAGGTAATTATACAATCATCCCATTTAAATTGGGTAATAGGTAAGGGACCTGGTGGGGGGGCAGGTCAAGAAATAATACATTTTCTCAATCACACACAGCTGCTTCAACATTTTTCCTTCCCTCTTCATTTCCCCTTGCAACCATACAACCTGGTTTGTGAGAGTGTGGACACCTCTTTTATGCTTGTAAGCTTACACCTTGTTTTCCTTACCTACATACTCTCAGACCTTCCTGAACACCCTGTATCCCTGATCTCCAGTGTGTGTACACCTTTCTATGCCAGCACAGTGGAGCATGCAGAGGGCCAGGTGACCATTAAACAAATACCATTGAGCTTGGTAGGAGGAAGCAGAAATGGATTGCAAATCAGGTGCAAAGTGATGTGTTCTGCAAGTCGGCTAGAATAATTTCAGACCCTGGACCTCCTGCTGAAGTGAAAAATGACATTTATAGGAGGGAAGCTTAGAATTAATCCTCCAAAATGATAGTAAAGTGAATTCTTTCCTGGCTTTGCTGTGATTGCTCTTCCTCCCATTTCTGTCGCTCCTTATTATTGTAATGAGTTCTGCTCTCCAAAGTGGATAAAGTCACCATTCAGATAAGATCAGTTTTGTCTGTGCAGCCACGTTGATCTGATCACAGTTTGGACTGCGGTTTTTGAATTCACCTTGGGCATTTAACTTCTTGGGGGGAAAGGGAAATAAAAATGCCGATCTGGCATAAAAGTAGCTGCAATCATTAGTCAGCTGTCTTCAGACCCACTCTTTCTATCCCTACTGCTGGATAACAGATTCTTTGGATATTTTTTGGACTTTGGGGAGCTTTTTACCAGGATCACCTTTTGCCCTGTTCTGATATTTGAATTGCAGTGGAGGTGGTTTCACTGGGGTTCATCGGTCCGCTATTCCTAGTGGAGTTGTCATTGATTGTGAAAGAAGGGAAGTCCTGCACACGTGCTGTGCAGCAAGGGAGCTCTCCGTGGTGCTGAGAAAACTGAGGCCGCTCCTAGAACAGGGCAGCCGTAGGGAGCTCGCTGTGGTGCCGGCAGCAATACAATTCTATAGAGAATTTGAGTGGAAATTGCCCACAAACAGCTCTAAATATCATCATTGCCCCTCAGGAGGGTTGAGATGAAATCAGAGTAGCAAGACATTGAGGGATTTCTGGATGGATGTCCATCCTAAAAACTAATGACTGCTTTCACATTTGCTTTTATTCTGTGATGCCAACTGATTGTTTTATAATGCTCCGTTTATTTAGTTTCCTTCCTAATGGTGAGAGGGGAAAGTACATGCTTGTATTAATTACAAGGAGTATATTATTGTCCACCTGAAGCATAAGCATAATGAAAGAGCCACAATTCATTTATTCTGCAAACATTTGTTGGGCACCTTTAATATGCTAGGCAATGTGTTAAGTGCAGAGCCTTGGGCACACTTACAGCTCATACAGGAATCAGATGAACGGTGACTCCAGAAGAGCTGCATTTTGCCTTGACAAGAACTAATATCTGGTGACTAACAACTCTGAACTTCAGGTAGTGGTGATAGCCAAGAGACTTGGAAAAAGTCCTGGGAATGCTCAGGCTCCTTTTGTGACTTCTATAAACTGAATGTGAGTGTCACAGTAGAGGAACATCATGTGGCTTGAGAGGGTTCTAAAGGAAGCAGAAGCCTCTATATTTTTATATGAACAGAGTCTCTATCTATGGCTTAAAAAAATCTCTTCAAGCTTAGGCTTAGATCCATTTCCTGCTGGGATCTAGATCCCTCAATTTGCACAGGGGTCTCTGCACGGATTGTCCTGAGGAGTGGTCTGGGAGAATGCCTGATGCTGCTCTGTGCATGGGTATTCATAAAGGGATGCACTTGGCAATATGATGGTAATACTTATATAGCACACATTATGTGATTTGTTATGAGTGTTTTACATATATTGTTTAATTCTCATGACAAGCTTTTGAGGTAGGTGATATTATAACTATTATATAGATGAGGAAAATGAGGCACAAAGAAGTTGCCTCATATAACTCGCCAAAGGTCCCACAGCTAGTAAATAGCAGATCTGGGATTTGATTCCATGTATTCTACTTCCAGAGTCCATTCCCTTAATCTCTATGCTATAAAAAGCTGAAGATTACAACTTCCTAGGAAGCAGTTACATGTTTCTTGAGGTAAAGAAAAGTATTTTGACGACTTGATTCCCCTCTGTTCTCATGTCCTTCATATAACAAATGTGTCTCTTGTCATTTTACAAATTGACTTCTAAGAATGACACACCTTACTGCCATTTGTGAAATGGTATTTACCTCTTACCTGAATTTTACCAAGTAATATTTGTCCTGTCCTATAAAAAATTCATTCATGTTGGGCTCCTTCTTATCAGTCAAAATTTGGAGAAGTCTTCCCTGCCCACTCAGTATAAAATGCCTCTTCCTTCCACTAACCACTTTTTATCACACCCTATGGCTTTGTTTTGGCCATAGTAGTTATCACTATTTGGAAGTATCTCCTTGTTTATGTGTTCTATGGTTTTCTATCCATCATCCCTTCTAGTAAATAAGGTACATGAGTACAGGAGATTTGTTTGTCTTGTTTACTGCTGTATTCCCTCTACTTGGAATGTGATATGATCAATAATGAATCCATGCCCAAGAATAGTTTGGCAGAGTTTTGGAGGAAAATCCAGAGAGAGAGGAAGAGTTAATAAAGTCCTCTGAATGAAGAGAGATTTGTAAGAGCAAGTATAAAAGGGAGAAATAGTCAGGATATGGCTTATAAAAAAGAGAACTGGATGAGGAACCAGTTCCAATCAGCAAGGGCAACCACTAGCTCTTGGAAGCCAAAGTAAACAGGTGTCTTGGTAGCTGTATTTGCAAGACTAGTATGTCTCACCCTTCCACCAGAGTTGTTCTGCATATTTGCTCACATTGGAGATTGACATGAAGGAGGATGGGGTATGGTTTAGGACAGTGAGGCATTTAGACCAACTCATGATCTTGCCATCTCTTGTCCTTGACTTTTCCAGTAAATAAAAGGGGCATCTTGGTTTTTTTCCCCCTCAGATGCCTACTGTAGAGATCATGCCAATCCCCAGCAACATGGTCTTCACAGGTTTGAGCCACAACACTAAGAGGGTGTGGGATCATCAGTTTTTAGTGTGATCCACACTTGTTACATGAGATAGAAGATAAATTGGAGAAAAGGTGATGGGGCATGGAAGGACAAAGTAGATAGTTAATATTTAAAAACCAAGAATGTGAAGCTATTGGTATATTTGAATTCTTCAAAGGTGATTTATCCATATTTAGTTGATTTTCTAAACTTCAAAAAAAATTTCTTTCCAGTTTTTGGCATTGATAGTGCCCACTTATTCACTTACCAGAGGCTGTAAAGCAGAGAGAAGACTTGAACCAGTTAATTCAGAGTTTGAAGCAGATGCATTAGAGCATTTGGTGGGGGAAGAGGTTGATTCCCTGGTCCCCATAGTTACATGCCAGATTTTCATATTTTGCGATTTTCTTAGTCAACAATTGCCTGAAGTCTATTTTCACCACCAGTGTGCATAGGGCATTAATCACTGAAATCTGTTTCTCACAGTTATCCTTCACACAGGGCTCTGATTTGCTTCCAGAGTAGCCTTTGGTGCAAAACTTCTATTTGCTGATATATGCATTTTCCATACATCCAATGGGGAGAAAAGAATGGGAAGAGCTTCTCAAGGGGTTGGATATGTAGAAGGTGGGGGGGGGTGGTCAGAGAAGAGAACTACTGATTAGGAAGGACAGAGGGGAAGTAGAGAACTGAAACTAATCTTTATTAAAAGAAATAAGAGGATGTAGGACCTGGGGTTGGACCTATTGATGCGTACCTTTGAGGGTACAGAGAGGAAAAGGTATGTGCACAGGTATGGAAGCCAGAAAGCCCTAGAAATAGAATCCCTTCCCTGAACCTCCTTTTCCAGCCTTACAGAATTCTTCTAAGTATTAAGTGAGATAATATATATGTGAAATTTCTGGCATGGAATAGATGCCAGACAAGTGGAAATCATTATGAGTAGCATAAGTGTCTAAACCTTCTTTTAGACGTTTTTCACATATTTATTGAGAACTTTAAAAAAATTATTTATTTTCAAGAGAGAGTGAGTGTGCACACAAGTGAGGGAGGGGCAGAGAAAGGGGGACAGAAGATCTGAAGTGGACTCTATGCTGACAGCAGAGAGCCAGATGTGGGGCTTGAATTCACAAGCTGTGAGATCATGACATGAGCTGAAGTTGGACGCTTAACCCACTGAGCCTCCCAGGTACCCCTATTGAGTACTTCTAGGTGCTAAGTATGATTATATAGACGTGATCACTGCCCTCCTATAGTATAGACCTTTCTAGTGAAAAAAAAAAAAAAGAGCAGCAGTAATCTTTAGCAATATTTCTTAGTGACCCTGTACTATCACTTTGCATTTACCTAACAACTACTATGTACTCAGCCCTTGTTTACTTTGTAGGAAGGGAATAAACTTGTAGGAAGAGGGGCAAGGGGCTTAAGTACGTGTCAGAAAATGGGAGGCCAGGCTGAGGTAGAGAAGGGGCAGAAAGAAAGAGCCTAATTTGTTTATTCAGCAGACATGCATAGTACAGTAGCAATATCTTAGCCCAAGCAGTGGAATCTGGTGGAATTTCTACGTTAGTGGGGGCTTGGCATGGGAGTGAGCAAGAAAGCAGGAGATTATAGCATGCAAGCTCTTGAAGTTGTGGGCTGGGAATGGGATGATGGAGTGGATGGACTGTAGAAAGGGAAGTCACAAGTTGCAGGGAGAGTGGCTCAAGCAGTGGGTTAGGAAACTGAGCAAAGTGCTGGGGGCGGCTGAGTGGTATCAGGAAAGCAGATGGTGATCCTTGAGAAGGAGGGTGCAGATGGCAGTGGTGGTGAGGAGGCAGCGTGGGGTGAAGAACAGTCCCAGCTCGGCCACTCCAGGATGGGGGAGAGGCTGGAACACACCTCCCCACACTGGGTGAGCTCTGTGACTCATCTGGCCCCCAATGTGCTGTCTGACAGGGGTACCAGGAAGAAGGATGCTGGAGACTATGAGGTTCTTTGTGATGGGCCTTGGACATCAGACATGAACCTCAAGCATCCAGGAATTCCTGGTGAGGAAAAAAAGCTCTCCTACAAGAAAAGAACACAAGAACCCTGTTATATTCAAATCTAAAATCCCAGGTTAAGTTTCCACTACCTGTTTGATCTTGGGCAAGTATTTTGACTGCTCTTGGACAGTTTTCTCATCTATAAAATAAAGGGTTGGGCTAGGTGATATTTAAAATACTGTTAAGCTCTAAAATTCTGTGATTCTGGGGAATATTTAAAGGTCTGGACTGTAGAAGACAGAGCAGACTTATTAGTCTACTATTATTAGAGTTGTATGTGAAGAATAACTGTGAGAAACAGTGATTAATTCCCTGTGTGCACTAGTGATAAAGATAGAGTTTAAGCAATTATAGGTCCAGACGTTATAAGAAGGAGGATTTTGGCTTACCATAATAATGTTTCTAAATATTGGAATTGTCCAACGATGAGTTGGGCTGCTTTGTAAGGTAGTGACCTCCCTGTTGCAGGAAGTAATCAACCACAGATTGAATGGTGACATTTTTAACCTTTAAGAAACGTTATGAAATGTTAACATGCTGAGCATGTTAAGTGGTAAATGGTGGTGAATCCCAACATGAATTTCTCAGAACATGATCTTTTTCATGTTACTAGGTCTCTTGTGGGGAATCAAGGGTTTTTTGGTAAAATGGCTTTGGAAAACACTGAATTAAAAAATGTTAAGCAAGTTTATTTTCCAAAGGACTTCTCAAAGACTTAAATATGTTAATGTGAGTTATGAATTTTCTAAATATATTTAACAATAGAACTCTTTTTCACAGAGTATCTGGTAGGAATAGTGACCAATTGAGCATATTTGGAGAAACACTGCTTTAAGTGGTTGTTTTATGTTCCAGGTCCTTTGCCTCTAGAAAGAAGACATCACAAGCTCTCTGTAGTCCTTGGCTAGGTTTGATGATGAAGCCTAATTTGGGGCTTAAAGTCCTGGGGGATTTTGGATGGTACTGTTAGACCTGACTCAGCTGGTGATCTTAGATCAGTCCCTACTTGTGTCTCAGTTTCCTCGTATGTCATATGGGGAAAAATATTTTGAGTTCAATCCTTTTAGGGTTGAGGTGTCATGATAGAGTCTAGAATAGCACCTATAAGATTGAAATTTGGATCACCTGGGTGTCGTGTTAAGGTGCAGCGTCTGATTCAGCAGGTCTGCTGGGGGTAGGGGTGGCTACACTTAGAGCAATGAGGATCCAGGAAGCCTCACTGCATGGCGATTATCAGGAGCATCTCTCTGCGTACAGAGCAGCAACAAGCTTTCTGGTGTCACTACTTTCCCTGGAGGTCTGGTCTGTGTTTTCAAAAGGTATTATTCATGTGGGAAAATAAATCAGGCATCTCTCCTGTGTCCCTGTGATGAGGTTTGCTGTGGCCCCTCCCAAGGGAATCCCTCTTCTGCTTCCCCACCCCCACTGCCTATGGCTCCCCAGTCAGTTAAGCTATTTTTTGAGTTTGAGTTAAAACCATTTCAAACATATTTTTAACTGCGTCCTGTTCAAAAAGCTGTTAGCATTTGGCAATCATTCCATCTTCAGCTTGAATCTGGGGAGGGTGTTTCTTTCTCTTCTCCCCGCCCCCTTCCCCCCCCCCCCCCCCCCCGCCACAACTGGGCAAAAGTATATCATTTAAAAATAGTTGTAGTGCGTGGGTCAGAGAGAATGGTTGCTGGGGATGGGGATGGAGATGAGGCATGCTTTGGGCTCCACAAAATCATCTCTGCTGTTGCTGTCTTTCCTGCTTGCACCTGCAGCTGAGCTGGCTTTACAGTGTGAAGGGGTAGGGATGGTACTAGGGCTGTCCAGTAGAGGGAGAAAGAGGGACGACGGGGCAGGGGGAGGCACGGGGAACTGGGCCCCGTTGAACCTCCACGACCAAGGTTGCCAGGAATGATAGCGGAATAGACATCTTTCCTGCCCATGATCCTGTGATATTCCAGAGCAAGCACGTTACCATTTCCCTTATTATTATTAAGGGTCTCCTGGGAGAAGTGCTGATGGGAAGTTTTATTTTTTATTTAACAAATACTCAGATAGCCTTTATACTGTGACAACCATTGTTTGAGTACTTTAAAAATATTAACTCCTTTAATCTTTGTAACAACCCTATGAGGTAGATCCCATCATGATCTCCATTGTATGGAGGGGAAAACTGAGATACAAGAATGGTCAGGCAACTTGCTCAAGGTCCCAGAGCTTGTATGTGGTAGAACTGGGCTCCAGCCTGTGCAGGCTTGTACCTTTGCCACCACACTCAGCGCTCAGTCTAAAAGTGGCTGTGCCAACCCCGTCTGCTCTTACCTCTCTGGTGGGAGGAATGAAGTGTAAAACAGACAAGAACTTAAATCAAAAATGGAGAAAATTGTAATTTTTTAGAAAGCAACCATCAAGTATTAATAGGTAACTCCTTGTCACTTAAACATTCAAACCTATTAAATACTCCAAATATACCTGGACCATGTTAAAATTTGATCCCCAGGCAGGAAATTCTAGAATTGCTCTGAACATGATCAGAGTGGGAGGAAATAATTTCCTTCTCAGTCTTTTCCTTGTAAAGTTTCTGGTGAGCTATTCTGTCGTCATCAGTCTAGCTGAGCTGCTTACTCCTGGGTGCTCAGGGAGAAGGATACAGCCGCAGGGATGCCATTGCACATTCCAGCCTGGGTCTCCCTGAGGCTGTAGTCGGGAGTCCCATACCGAGGGTTGGTTCTTCTCAGCTGGTGGAAGCCTGCTGAATTCATGGAGGTGGCTGAGAGGCTTCTGCTGGCTGCAAGCCCCAGAGAATATTTTATTTCCATAGAATAAGCAGGAAAGGAAAATGAGGGTAGAGAGCTCCCTGTTGGATCTGAGAGGTGGAGACTTTTGGCCTTCCCAAGAGCTAGTCTTTCCTGCAACCTTTTGGGGGTGGCTGATACACAGGTGGAAGGGATGCCTGGAGCTAGAACTGCTCTTTGGGCCCTAACATCCTCAGGGCCTGAATGCTCGGTCTCCCCTTTGGGCTTATGCCATCAAACCCCTGCAAATCTCATGTGCACTTGCTCTCCTTCCAGCCTATGCCAGAACACAGGGGTCTGGAGTAGGTGCACAGATTTCAGAATGGGGGGAGTTCTGCTCCCTGGGACTCACTGCTGGCCCTGTGTCCTCTAACTGGGCTGCAGGGACAAATCCTTCTGTGCAAATCCTCTTCTTGAAGATGCCAGGCCCCTCTGTGCTACTGTCTGCACTGCACGGTGCATGTCTAATAATACTAATTAATAAGCAGTCACTTATTAATAACACTGGAAACATCATCACGTAGGTGACAGAAAGTCAAATAAATTCCAGCAGGCCAGCAATGCAGCATGGCTCTTGGGGGAAGATAGGAAAGAAGAGTGTAAGGGATACTTGCAAGGAGCGTTGGGCAAACTGCTTAGAGCCAAGAGCATTTGAAGTTGAATTTGACATCTGCTCAGGAGCAGGGCATGTGGGGACCTGAGAACTTATCTTGATGGATGTGCTGGCCAGGGATTAGCAGAACTGTTCAATGTCATGTCCAATTTCTAGTGATTTGGTCTTGGCTTGAGAAACCTTTGATATTCCCAGGATTGATTGGGGTAGAGTCGTGGGAACTCAGAAAGAAAGGATAGTATGTACACCCATTTAATGGATGAAGAAACCGAGGCCATTGACCATTATCATTATCTTCCAAATATTATTGAAAGAATTGGTAAGTAAAAGAAGGAAGCTATCTAATGAAGGTTAAAAATTCCCAGCCAAAGCAAATTCCTGAAATTCATATGCAAGAATTATTAGAGTGACAGCAATGTATATGTTAAGTCTGTTCATCTGTAACCCCAATTTTATGGGCACGGTCTTATGTAGAAATATGCAATTGCATGTATTTCAATAAATAACATAAAGGCAACTTGCTGTGGAAAACTAAATGAGATAATGCATTAGTGCATGCCAAGTGCTTACTTTTGTACCTGGCAGGGGGTAATCATGCTAATGATCGGGGCTGATAGTTGGTATGCCCTGGTAGGGTCAAACCTGTTGCTTACAGCCAGCTTCCAGTCTGATTGGTTGCTACCTGTAACATCTCAGATATTAAATATTTAAAATTCCACCCTGGGGGTGCCTGGGTGGCTTAGCTGGTTAAGTGTCTGACTTCGGTTCAGGTTATGATCTCACAGTTCGTGAGTTCGAGTACTGCATCAGGCTCTCTGCTGTTAGCACAGAGTCTGCTTCAGATCCTCTGTCTTCCTCTCTGTCCCGTTCCCCTCAAAAATAAACATTAAAAAAATTCTGAAAAAAATAAAATTTCACTCTGATAATGATAACTGGTTCTCTTTGTTGTGGACTTTCAATTATAGATGCTCTTGATGTAATCATCACAGGAAGTGTTTGAAGATGGTATCATTCCCATTTTACAGATGAGAAAACTGAGGCTTGAAATGTTATTAACTTGGCTGTGGTCTCATAGCCAGCAAATGAGCTAGCATTTGAACTCAGATGTCCTGTAGGCAGAGCCTTGGGATCTTAACCACAATGCTACCAAGTAGAGGGCCAGCAGGGTGACTTGTGCTGATGGTTATTATTACTGTCATTAACATCTTTGTATTAACTTGACTTTTTTTCCCAGAATGTCATAGACAACTTGTTCTTTTGATTGGCGATGACATTATTCCTTGCTCCATCCTGAAAGTGCCAGTCCGGCACATTTGAGAAAAGCCGAAACAGCTTCTGTCCCATTTTGCTCTCACTTTGAACTAAGTGAAGGCAGTAGCCACACAGCCGGGGGAGAGGAATATAGGCTTCTTTCCCACAAGGGAACCTTCTGACCTAATGACCTTTGACTGTGGCCTTACGACTATCAGTGAGAGGTGTGAGTGGTGAAAGACCAGATTGTCCGAGGGCTGTGGTGGCCGCCATTGATTCTTCCCTTTAGAGAAAAATCAGTACCACAGCTGACATGACACCATCACTGAGGCAAACACCTGCTATTGCTTTATGCTTGTGGTTGCATTCCATGTCTGCAAGGAGACCTGTCTTCTTGTCTTTGATGTTGTCTTTCTCTGCTCTTTTGTATATATCCACCCTCATAAATCTGGAGCTGAGGGAATGCTAGATCACTGAGAACAAGCAGAGTGTGGTTAGCTAAAATGCTATGGAGGAATGAATAAAATGAGCCCAGAGATTTCATGATAAAAGGCAGACTAAAAGAATACACCAGAGTAATTGAAAGATAAATAACACTTAAGCCCAAGAACCCACTAAGTGGAATAAAATGATAATAATAAATATATTCAAAGTACACAAGGTTAGAAAGCAAAAGGGTTAAAAACAAGTAAACGAGAGTAAGTACAGTGATAACAAGTAAGTTAAAATATTAAAAGTGAAATGATGAAATAAGAGAATGCTAACTATAGGGGGCAGTCCGAAGTTAATAATCCCAGGCAGGGGCAAAGGCAGACCATTGGGTCGAAGTAGCAGATACCTGTTTAGCGCTTTTGTGGGGCAGGTGTTCTGTGTGTTATTTTATCACTAATTCTCGTGGAAATTCTATGAAGTAAGTGCAGGTGTCCTCTCCATTTTGTAGGTAAGGATGCTAACACTTGGAAAGGGCAAAGCAAACTATTCAAGTCACATGGAACATCGTTGGCCCAGTTGGAATTGGAATCCAGGTATGCGTCCTAACTTCTAAGTTACCCTGCAGACATGCGGTGGACTTCCCTAGGGGATGTTCTTCCAAGGCCAGTGTTTGCTGAAGGAGTCTGGTGGGAACTGACATCTCAGGGCAGTGAGCCCTCAGGCTTTCCCTTTGGGCTAATGCCCTCATGTCCCCCTGATGTCCCTTAAGTCTCTTCCTGTTGCTCCCAAAAGTGTGTGTGCAGCTCTTTCCAACATCCTGATGGATCGTGGTGGTTTCTTTACATGGTTCTTCCCTCCAGAGCTCCATACAGCTTGCCGAACCCCATGCACTGTATTCTTTGAATTTCCCTTCTGGGTTCCAAGAACAAATAAGGTACATGGGCTTCAAGGAAGGCCAGGTAAGGAAGATACAGATCAGCTGGCCAGGGCAGTTTAGGTCTGGCATGAACTGGCAGAAGGTGAAGTGTCACGCATGAAATTAATCCATTAAGACATGTTTGTATTCCTATTAGGTGCTGAATACCATAGAGGTGTTGAAGATTGGGGACCCAAAGAAACACAAAAAAATGAGACTATGATCTGAAAGGTAAAGCAGACTGAAGAGTAGACTAGGCATGCTGGTGTCACATGTGTCTATTCCTGCCCAGCCTAAATGACACTTTAGCCCACCGAGCTTGCTATAACATCAACATTTATCACTTGCATCTTGATAATCTCATACAGCCTCCTTTACGTTGCTTTCGTGACTGCTGTTTTTCCCTTTATAGAAACACATGGCCATCTTCTACCAATGCATAGGGGACTCCTTGGCGCAGGGAACTCGTCTCACTCATTTTGTTTCGGGTTAGCATGTTTCCTGGTACACATGCTGTCAAAGTTTGTAGGTTTGGGCAAGTGCTAGGGTGGCTGGAATGTTCAGTACGTCCAGTAAAGAACAGAAATATAAGAACTACCCTCCATAGAAGGGAGGCAATGTAGCGCTGTGGCTGAGTAGGCAGGCTCTGGAGTCAGACCCAAGTTCAAATTCATTCTGGTTATTTCTGGCTATGCCACCTTGGAGAGCCTCTCTAAAGCTTCGATTTCCTCAACTGTAAGATGGACAACTGTCAAATAGCACCGGTCTCCATGGATTGAATGAGATGACCCATGTGCTTGCATGTGTAAGTGCTCAACAGTTGTTAGTGGCGATACCTGCCATTGGCACTGGCTAGATGAGGGACATGCCATGTAGCCCTTCAGAAAAGGAAGGCTGGAGAAGAAAGGGGGTGGGGCTGTTTTCCCACTGTGAGGCACCAGGGCCTGATGCTGAACAAAACCTTGTGTTTGGTGCCACCGACTGTCATCTCTTGTTTAGTCTTGAATGGGGAAGTGTTTCCACAGACATAGACTAGTTCAGCAAAACTGGCAATGGATTTTGAAGGGTTTGGGGGTGCAGTAGAAATACCTAGGCCCTGAGCTCAGGGTGTGAGCCACAGATGGGAGCCATCCCCCTGACCCACCACAATGCTAGACCCTTGCCTCTGTCTTTGTTAGCTCACAGCCCCTGTGCATAGGGTTGGCTATGCCTCCATCTGTCTTTGTAACTAGCAGCCCTTGGAGGGGAAGCCCAGTTTGTCACCTTCATTTCTATGTCCCCAGCCCTCATCCTATACGCTGTGCCTCTTCCTAAGCAGGCATCCAAAGTGCTTGTTGAAGGAATGGCTTTGTGTCCTAGTTACAGCCCTAGCCTCCATCTGATGCTCAAGGATTGCCCTGGTTTTGCAAGGAGTGGCTACTTGGGGAAACTGAGGCATGCTTTTAGGTCAGGGTCCTTTCCACTCCCTGTCTGCAATGAGACACATGCATCTTCAGCAGTTGGGAAGTGGCTTAGTCTACTGAACCTATAAATGAAGATTTTGTCTTTATTTTCATTCCTGCTTTGGTTCTGGCAAAGAACCTTCCTCAGGCTGGGGTAGGGGGAGAACTGAGCTCCTGACACTGCCTCTTAGTCTTAGGGGGCTGCACAGTGCCCCTCCCTGATGATATCTTCTCAGCTGTTTGCAAAACAGTCAGGGAGGAGGTGAAGCCCTGAGCCAGGCAGCTTGGCTGTCTCTTTAAATGCCGGGGTCTGTGTGGGAGAGGGAGGGGCCGGCTCTGGAGTGCGTGAAATTCCTGGGCTCCCCGGCAGTCTCAGGCTCCGAGCTCAGCCCTACACATCTCCTCTTGCATGCAACTCCCTGAGAGGGAGAGGCGAGCGTGTCCTCCCCTCTCTCGCAGCCGCCAGCATCTTGAGCCACCGCGGACCTGCTTTTCACACCTCCGACACCCCCCTCCCTTCTTCCCCGCCACTCCCTCCCAGAGAGAGAGAAAAGGAGAAGGAGAGAGAAATATTCTGGAATTTGAACCTTTCCAAAGAGGAAACATACCCAGCAAACTCAGTTGATTAAACATCAAACAAACAAACAGATCCCAAATCTTCTGTTCAACTGGAAAGGTAAGGTTTTGGGGGAAAGGCAGGCAGGCAGGATGTGAAACAACTCAAGGTTCTTGTTCGTTCTGGGAAGAGGTTGCTCCTGAGAGGGTAGAAGTTTTCAGTTGGGAGCCACCAACCTAGATTTTCTTTCTTTTTTTTTTTTTTGGATGCTGGATCAGAGAGTCTCAGCTGACCACGGGAATGGCTTTTCAACTGCCTTTCTTTTCCTTCACTTGCTCCTGGAAGTTGAGTTCTTTTGCTCCAGATGTTGGAAAAGTCAGAGAATGTTTTAGATTTTTTAAAATCTTTTTTTCTTCTAAGTCTTTCTCCTACTTGCTTGGATTTTTAGTCTGAAATGATGTGTGCTTGTCGCTTCATTTTGGGCAGATAGTTTTTTGGCATTTTGTAGTTACTTTCCCCCTAATTATTATTTTTTTGGGGGGGGGCTGGTTCAAATGAGAAGGAGAAGAGACACTCTGAGGATCATAAGACAAAATTGAATTGAGACAGGGATTTCCCTAGCTGTTGAGGAATTGAGAGGGGTGTGTGTGTGTGTGTGTGTGTGTGTGTGTGTGTGTGTGTGAGAAAGAGAGAGAGAGAGAGAGAAATAGATTTTTTTTGGAAGGGGTGTGAGGATGTGGTTCTTGAGTCTCAAGATTCAGGTTGGACTCCCGCTATCTTGTTGTGAAGGTGGGCATAATCAGAGGTGAAAAGGGAGTATGTATGTGTGTGTGTGTGTGTATGTGTGTGTGTGTGCGCGTGTATGCTCCTGTTTGGATCCGTTACAAGGGAATCTTCCTTCTCTGCCTTCCATTTGTTTATATTAATGATTTAGTAGCAGGCTTGCCTGAAAACTTCCACTCTGTGTAAGCACTGTGGGTTTTGCAAGCTCTCAGTGACCTTAAAGGCTGGTTCGATGTCTTTTTTTTCAAGGTATTGTGTTGTACCCAGAGTTTTGGCTCTTTCACTCTCTCTTTTTTAACCATGAAACTTAACTGCTTTAGAAACATCATCCTGATGACAAGGGAAAAATAATCTGTCCTCCCCCCACCCCCCATCCCTTCCTAGGCCAGTGATGTAATACCAACCTATGGGCTCGGCTGCTTTGCAGGTGACTTACCCTGTGATTACTTGTTAAAAAAAATAAATTTCTTCCTCCCTCCATTAAATGCCTCCTCTTTTGATCTTGATATAGAAATATCATCATGCAGTGAGACAACTGTATTTTTGCTAACTCTTACAGGGGTTTAGGTAAGGTAGGATTTCTTTCCCTTGATCACTGATTTTTAATTTTTTTTTTTAATGCAAAGGTCAGAGATCATTAATAGCTAGGCTAGGATGGAGCAAGACACAGTCAGACCACCTAGGAAAAGTGGGAGAGCTGGGGCCGTCCTCTCCCCGCTTCCTCCGGTCATTCCCGCTTGGGGAGATAGTTTCCTTTTACTAGACCAATCCACCTCAACATTCCTAATTCTTTCTCTGCCCTGGGTCCTATGGATGGCCCTGGGAGCATGAGGGTCACTCCTCATCACACCTGGAGGACAGTGTAGTTTCAGGGGTCAGATGACCGTTTGCCTTTGTGATGAAGGTTCCAATGGAAATTTGAACTCCCAGCGCACTGGGTGACTCTGTGCTCGGGATAGTCTATCTGGGGGCACCTGGAGGTTAGGTCTGGCGAACCTGAAGAACTAGCCCTCTATGAATTTGCCATTCTGGGGTAGAGTCTCCTTTCATCGTTCAAGGGCTTCTGCATCGCCTTTCGAGTTAAAATGGTCCCGCTGGTTATGATGGGCAAGTTTACCTAAGGGCTACTGGGTACGTGGCGGAGGGTTGGAGGGGGGGAGAGACATAGCAAGGCTGGTATTTTTTTTAATCTTCTAGCTTAATCTGCCTAAGTGATATTGGGGCAAACGATATTTCAGATGGGTGCTGGTTGTGCAGAGATATTCCTATTGTTTGATTTTTTTTTTTTTTTTGGTTGGGGAGTGGAGAGCAAGGGCT
This sequence comes from Felis catus, assembly GCF_018350175.1. Lineage (NCBI taxonomy): Eukaryota > Metazoa > Chordata > Mammalia > Carnivora > Felidae > Felis > Felis catus. Next base: position 122,638,597 of record NC_058373.1, read on the forward strand.
CTTGGCCCATTTTCTGCAGCCTGGGGTTCATCCTGTGAGCCAGTCTTCCTTCTGGAAGAGGGGGAAAAGGCTGGATGCTGGAAGTTCGTTATTAAAGTGAGCAACAGGGCTGGGTTAATTTTTTTTTTTTTGAACAACCGGACTGTGCGAATGCCCTTTTCTGGAGCTTTCCGGCCCTTTCTAGTGAAATAATGATATAAAAAAATTGTTTCTTAAGATGAGGGGGCCAGAAATCAAAGGGATTCTAGATTTTGAGAGACAACTACTTCTTTGCTTCTCTGGTAGCTCCCTGTTATTAATTATTGGGGGTTTGACGGGGTCTGGCCTCCTTTTTTGTTAATTTCTTTTTAATGCTGCGTTTCTACTGAATATGTTGATGATTTGGTTCTTATATAAGGGAAAGAATGTATTGAGGTGGATTGATGCTTGGGGTTTTGAGATCGGCTACTGAGATTGGGTGGCGGTTGGTGTGTTTGTCGATATGCATGGTAGGAAGGTCTTTTCTTTTGGGTGGTGGGGGACAAGGGGATGGTTGGAAAATGGTAGATGAGAAGCTACAGCGAGTGGGGATATGAGGGGAGATGGAGATGGGGTCGGAAGTCACCGGTTTGCAGAATTTCTGTTCTGCATCCCCCTTTCTTTCGCTCCTTGGGAAAAAAAATCCATTATCTCTAAAAACACATTATTCTTCAATTGGCCTTTTAGAGAGAAAAAGAGAGGGAGGGGAGGGGTTAATTTGGTAAGGGGGCTTGGTTGTAATTAGCCCACTGCTGCAAAACCGAGATAGAGAAATCCACCGGCACCAGCTTTGGGGGCACAGAGAGGCAGCGGGAGATGGGGGACAGGTTGTCAGTCTTAGATGAACAGTGGAGCGGTGGGGTTGGCGTTTGGGTATTGTGTGTGTGTCTCGGGCGCTCGTGTAGTTTTTTCCACCCCACCACCAATTACCCCCTTTATCCTCCCCCAATTTTGCCATGCTCTTCTTGCCTTCTATTGCCACACGCGGCTCTCCCCTACCCATACGCCCCCTCCCCCTTTCCTCTAGCCCTTTCCATCTCGATGAGAAAATTCTGATTCTGATGGCTCTGCGGCTCTTTTTTCTTTTCTTTTCTTTCCTTTTTTTTTTTTTTTTTTTGCAACACAACAGTGGTGCGATGGCCTTTCCTACATGCCACACGGATGCAGCCTTCTGATAGGAGGGCTAAGTCGGCACATCTACACACGCACTTGCACACGCTCTTGCACACACACTCACACACACGGACACAGGCGACCAAGGGCTGGATTTCATTTGGTTTCATTCCCCTCTGTGGCTCTCCCCACCCCTACCTCCACCATGGCTCCTTTCCACCCATCTTCATACGGGCAATGCAGTAACGTTATCCACGTCTCTTCCCCACACTGCTCTCTTCTTTCTCCTCGCCATTATTCTTTCCCGAAAGCTGTGGTGTGTCGCAGTTCATGGGATTAGCATGTTGGAGAGTCTTTGGGGGAGGGCGCCTCTTGAAAAGGGGAGTGGAGTGGGGGTAGATGACATTAATGATTTTTTTTTTTTTTTGGCCAAATAAGCACCCAGTGATAATGATCCAATTTAACCATCCGTGTAATATGCGTTTGCGGCACATTGGAGGAAGGTTACTGGGAAATCAGAGTCTGGACTGGGTTACCTCTGGGGAGGTTTGCTGCTTGGACAGTAGAGAGAGACACCACCCCCACACCCACACATATGTATGCTCTCTTACACACGCCAACACACGCAGCTCTGCTCAGTGGGCTGTGTCAAGCCAGAGGGCACTGCAGAACGTCCCAGAGTTGTCGTTGTTCGTTGCGAGCACGGAGTGATGTCTTTGTCCTACCCGGCTCTCTCTCTGATGTCCGATGTCGTCTGGTCTTGAAATTCTTCGTGGCCTTTGTGTTGCCCTTCGGGTGGGGGCTGGGGGGATGTTTGTGTTTTGTCAGACACCAGTGTGCGTCCAGTTGGACCACATGGGAGTGTCGACACCATGTGTGCGGGTCACGCAGGAGGCTGACTGCCTGTTTGTGCCGCCGGAGTGTGACTGTTGGCCATGGCTGTGCGCGGGGCTCTGGAGACGTGTGGGGGTGCCAGCCCTGGGAAGCTGACTTCCCCTTGGGGAGGGGAGGGCAAAAAGCGAGGGTGTTCAGTGGGAGACAGAGGGCAATGGAGTGTTCAGGATAGCTGAGAAGGGGGTGGAGGGGGAGAAACCTCTCGGGTCTCCAGTGGAAGCGTCGCGTGAGGTCCCCACGTCCCCAAACCAGCCTGTGGGCGGGGGGGGGGGGTGCTCGTGGATGACTGGTGGGCGGATGCAGACTGAAGGCAGAGAGGTGGGCGAAATTGAGGGTTTCCCCACCACCTCCGGAGCCCCAGGGAGAAGGGCCCTGCCCTCCCAGCACCAGCCACCCTTGGGAGGCTCGGCCTTGGTTGAGGCTGCAGCCCCCAGGAGCTGAGATCTCCCTGGGCCAGGAAAACAGCCGAGCCCCCAGTGCTCGGGGCTCCAGCTGCCTTAACTATCAGACGCCATTTTCTGTCTCCTTTGGCTAAAGGTGTGCCCTTCTTTATGCAATTATAAATGAAATTGGTAAACATTTTGCCTGAAAGAAAAAAAAAAACCTCCCCAGAGCAAAATGCTGATTGTCCTCCATTTCTGACATCCCTCTCCCTTCCCGGGGCTGACCTTGAAGAGTTAGGGAGAAAGGGTTACGTCATTGCCAGAGAAAGGGGAGAAATAGCGAGTAGGATGCCTCTGGGGCAAATTTTTGTGCCAGACACAGATTAGAGAATGCTCTTTGGATCCCCCCTTTCTTCTTACCTCTTTATGACCCTTGTGTGTGGATGGGGGACTTGCAAAAAGTGGAAGTGCCTCTTCCAGAGCTTGCCTCCTAGAAACGTACCTGCCTAGTACCTTAGTCCCGGCAGTGATCAGGCCAGGTCTCCCCCAAGCATGCACCTGCAGGGGGAAATGGCTGAGGCGCAGCTCTGACCCTTGAGGGCCAGCCCTGGCTGCTCTGCAGTGACTAAGTGAGGCCGTGCAGCTGGGCCAGCCACAGGTGGCAGTACGGGGCTCAGCAGGGGCTATGTGCAGGGCCTGCTCCCAGTCTCTTCCTCCAGGTCTGTGCTCAAATGATGCCTGCTCAGAGAGCACTATACTGACTGGCTTTCTAAAATAACCCCCTGACCCCACCTCCAGCCACTTTCCAGCCTGTTACCCTGCCTTTAATTCAAATTTGCTAATCGCTACCTAGTACTGTATTATATACTGAAGTGTTAAGGTGATCTCATCTCCTCTAGAATGCAAGCTCCAGGAGCTCAAGGGCTTTGTTTCTGTTCATTGCAGTGTTCCCAGCACCTAGGACACTTCCTGCCACGTAGTAGGTGCTCAACAAATATTTGTTGATTGGAGGAAAGAACCATATGGGTTTGGTATTTGGGTTCTCTTTTCTTCTCTAGCAGTTTGGACCTGTCTTCTGGGAAGGCTGAACTTGGCCTCTGGCTGTCTTATCCCTCCCTGCAAGTCCCAGATCTGCTGGAGGGATTGGAAAGTATGAAACTTTCTAATTGAGAAAGGTCTCCATGCCTGACTCACAGTGACTCTGCCTCCTTCATCATCCCTGTAATATTAGCCATCATCATCATAGTGGTAGTGGTAATAGTATTGGTATGGCTGCCATTTTTGAGGACCTTGATATGTACCAAGTTCTGCACCAAGATGGGTTGTTTTGTAAACATTCAGTATCTCATTTTATTCTCCAGACTGCTCAATGCAGTATGTTCTTATTACCTGCCTTGGACAAAGGAGGAGGAGACCAAGGCTTAGACTTACACAAAGTAATGTAGGAACCTGTCAGTTCAAGGACTTGAACTCTTAGAGCCCAGTTCATAACCCTTACATTATACTGTTAGAGGTAAAAGGGAGTTGAGCGATCATCTCACCCGGTGCCCTCAAATACAGACGAGAAAACTGAGGTTTCCAGAGATTAAGTGGTTTGTCCAAAGACACTTGATCCAGAGACAAAGCTGGAGTCCAGGTTTCCTGGCTGTCCAGGTATTACTCTTTTCACACCATCATGCTGCCTTGTGAGTGTGCACCCCTTCTCAAAGGATAATGTGTTAGTGGCAGCCTCAGGGCCCCTCTTAGTTCTCCTCCTTCCTCTGTCAGAGGAGTGGGTCTCTCCTCACCAGGTGAGATGAGTGGGAGTAGGTGTGTCTTTAAAGAGGGCAGACTTGATTCTTACAGAGTAGAGAGAGATTGGAGGAAGACTGCTGGCCTATACTCCAAGGTTACTGGAGTCTCTGAGAGCTAGTCAAGGTCATCCTCTGAATGTACTGGAGGAAGAGACTGCAGTGGCATGCTCTAGGTTCTCAGTCCCATGTAGCCCTACCCATTAAGGTTACTCTCATATACAGCTGGGGCTCCATTCAGAAGTCCGAGCAGCTGGTGACTGGATCTTGTTGACCTGGGAGCTTGAATACTTCTCCTAGACTGGCTTAGCCCTTGTTTCTCAAAAAAAGGGAGGCATGGGGTCAGACATTAGCCTTGATGTGTTTCATTTCTATGTCCAGTGGCTGGCTGGGGAGCATGATGTCATGAAATGTGGGTGAAGGGCCCCTACCAAATCCCTCTGCTTCACCCCTAGGAACTGACCGTGACTTGGGGAGGGGTTAGACCTCCTAGCCCTGTGTGTGTGTGTGTGTGTGTGTGTGTGTGTGTGTGTGTGTGTGTGTGTTGTGTTTATGTGTGGGTGTGTTTTGGGGGTCAGGGTGCTGGGGGAAAGGAGGCCAGAGTAAAGTGGATTCTGAGAACCAGGGAAGACTTACCTCGTGCCTGGATCTTGAGATAGGGCATGAAGCTGTTTCTGTGTGACCTTGAGATGGGGTGACCAGATGCCCTGGTTTGCAGAGACAGTTCTTGTCTAGGCCTTTGTCCTAGTGTATAATTATTAACTTTCAAAAGTGTCCTGGTTTGGATGATAAAATATATAGTCATCTTTCTTTGAGATGACATCACCCACTTTCTGTTAATGGGTAGAGAGAGGAAAGGGGAATACAAGAGACGGAAATCCAATTTTAGGACGAAGGTGACTGGGAGTAGAGCCTTTCCCCAGAGATATTTCCACTTATCCCACATTTGTAAAGAATGAAGACCTGAATCTTTTGATGAGTTTTTCTATAAACATCGCCACTACTACTAACCTCGCTACTCTTACTACACTAGCCAACATTTGAGTCCTGTTTTGTGCCAGATACTATGCTAAGCCCCTGACATGCATTATCTCCCTTAATCTTGCCAAACCCTATGAGGTGGGTGCTATTATTATCATTTCTGTATTACGCCCCCTTCCCCAAGGCCTAAAGAGGTTAAATAACATGTCCAAGGTACTGTGGGTAGAAATGGCAAGGTCATGATTTGAATCCAGTGGGCCTGGCTCGGATGCCTCTGGTCTTCACTACTGTGTCATACCACCTCTGTGGGCCTGTCCTCCAGTTCCCCAAGTCTGGGAACCTGATTCTGAGAACTGACCCACTTGCTGGGCAGTCTGACTGACAACTCTGGGACATGCTGAAGATATTAGTGCCAGTCAGTTGCTGCCACTTTAGGCTTAGGGGGAGGACACTGCTGGCCTTGTAGTGGCACTGCTGGTTGTCTCTGTGATGGCACTTGGAAACTGTGTTCCCCACGGTGTCTGTTACCTTCTTCCTCACTTCAGGCATCTTGTCAGAGGGAGGAGTTTAGGTTGTTTGGGTTGGTGGTGAGTTGGCAGAAGGCAGAGAACCTGCAATGTATTTCTCTCTGCTCCATGGCCCTGATCCTTGATGGGCTCACACTCCCCAAGGCCCCCACAGTAGGGCCTGGCCCTTAGTGGGAGAGTCGGGCGAGTGGACTGTCATCTAGCACCTGCTGTAAGCGAAGCGTGGTGTTCTGCCATATTGCCTTTAGATAGGTAGTGTTCTCATTTGTCTGACAAGGAAACCAACGGGGTTAAATAGCTTGTCTAAGATCGGACAGTGAGAAAGAAGTAACAGACCTTGAGTCTGACTCTAGAATTCATGCCGTTTCCAAGAACTTGCACTGTTCCCCCTCCTGAACCCTGGAGGAGAGGGGGCAGGAGTTGGAACATCTAAAATGGGGACTAGAGGAGGGGAGGTCTTCAGATCAGCTCTTGAGGCTGAGGGCTGGAGGGGGTATCCGGGGCTCATCATCCTGGTCAGGCAGGGCAAGACTGCTCCTGAACCCTCAGTTGGATGAATGCTGGTTCTAGTTTGGAGAGGAGGGGGAAGGTAAGGCTCATCCACAGCTTCATAGGTGGAGTCAAGGGGCGTCCAGAAGAAGGTGCCTCTTTCCCTCAGGGAATAGTGATACATGTACTGACACCAAATCCCACCTCCTGCCTCCTGTGTCGACATCATCAGGTCAAGGGTCAGAAGGGATGGGTGGTCTCTCTGCCTACAGGCAGGGAGGGGGATACACAGAGGGAGGAATCTGGGATTCCCCATGCTGGAGGGCTCCACGGGGAAAGGAAGAACTTTTTCTTGATTGAGAGGCAGGGGAGAGAAGAATATTTTTTCTGACTGAGGGGATGGTCTGAGGCCCCCAAGCTGAGCTGCATTAGCTTCATTGCAGTCCCATTGAAGACTGTGTTTATTTTTCCAATAATGTGTTAATTAAACATCGATTTCCGGGTGGAGGAAAGGGAATTGGATTGCTAGAGCTAAATGGAGTGAGGAGGATGGGGAGCTGGCAAGAGGGGCCCCAAGCTGGAGTCAGCATTCTGCACATTGCCCCAGGGGGGTAGAGGGGAGCTGGGGCTGCCTCTTCCCTGGGCTCTAAATTTGGAATTGCCATCTCCCCATGAGCCTTCAGGAGGCATCTTTTCTACCCACTGGCTGCCAGAGCAGACGGAGAATGTTCTTTGCCGAACCTCAATTCAAGGAGGAGAAATGATTATTCCTCACCTTCCCCAGCATCTTTGCATTGTGGAGCTACCCTGTGCCAGGCTTCATGTTGGGATCCTTCAGCAAACTTGGTGCTAGTACTTTTATACCCCCACTTTGGTGATGAGGAAACTGAGACTCGGAGAAGTGAAGTAGCAAGTTCAAGAGCAAAGAGCTGGCAAAGCCTGGCAAGAAAGGGAGCCCTGGAGGAGTAGAAAGTATCAGGTTGGCAGAACAGCTGTCAAGGACCCAAGCTCCTGCGAAGGAAAAAAAAAAAAAAAAGAAAAGAATGCAGCATCTAATAGGCAATAAACAGAACCATTTGATATTTGATCTCTGGCCAAGATTGATTGAGCTTTTACCATGTGCCAGGAGGTGCATTAAGTGCCTCGCGTGTAGCTTGTGAGGATGTAGTGGCTAAGTGTCAGGGAGTGCTATTCCCATTTTAAAGATGAGGAGAGTGGGGCTTGGAGAGCTTAACTTGCCTGAGGTCGCAGAGTTGGCGGATGGAGCTGAGGTAAAAACGGAGGTAAGACGTTAGTAAAGAGGACTCTAGGAACCTTCGCAGTTGTGTTCCATTATCTCATACACACTGAGGACACGGGGCCTGCTCAGCAAGCCACCTACAACTTCTAGGAGGGAAGTATGCGGGGCTCTTAGGATGGATGCTCTGACCAGATCATGTGCCTCAGGAATATCTGGGGTCTTGCCGTGTGAACCCCACTGTCTGATCCTTTCTCAGCTCGAGCCTCTGGTTGGGCGAAGGCTGTTCTGGGGTGTTTGCAGTGCTTGGAGCCTGTAGGGTGAGCTGGGTGGTGACATTCAGTTAGAGCAGTGGTTCTCAAACTTTGCTGCCTATTAGAATCACTGTATTAAGTCCCAAACCTATGTTGTACCTCATGTTAATTAAATCAGAATATTTAGGGGAAAGACCCTGGCATCAGTATGTTTTAAAGCTGCCTGGGTGATTCGGTCAGGCTTGCAAACCAGTGGTTCAGAACACTCTCTGCTACCAAGCAGGTGCTGGCAGGCTAGGCCAGCATCTGTTTCCAGAATTACGTTGGAATTGTGGAAGTAATTAGTTATACACACCCAGGACCCAGTGGGGACACTGCTTATCTTGATCAGTTTCCTTCTGAGAAGAGCCTCTTTCAGACTTTGGTATGCATCAAAATGTCTGGGGAGCTCTTATAAAATGCATATTCGCAGGCCCAGCCCACTGCACATCTGAGTTAGGAGTCCTGGGGTGGGGCCCAGGAATCTGCATTCAAAGCAAGCACTTTCTGTGGCTGGGTGAAGTCATGACATACAAGGTCAGCCTCAGAGCCCCCTCTGTCCCATGCCAGTACTTGTGAAGCCCTCTCTCTTTGGAGGGCAAAAAGGCGAGGCCAGGGACTGCTGTGGTTACCTGTTGCTCTGTGAGACGAGGCCTTTCTTGCTTAGGACCCGCTGGCCACTACTGGCGTGGGAAGGCCTGTCACCTGGCTTGGGTCCCTGCTACCCACTGCCAAGCCTTGCGTGGTGCCCTGTGCGCAGCAGCCCTGAGGGAGGAGAGGATGATTTCAACCTGGAAATTCGGCAGGCTCCCTTCTCAGGTTTAAAAAAATCAGAGTAAATCTCTGCACAACTTGAGTGTTTGGAAGTCTGTCAGCAGCAACCACCCTGAGTCTTCCCCAGGGATCGGTGAAACAGCTTCTCTGGGGCTCATTTTAAACTTTTCTTCCAAAGCTGTCAAAAAATGGAGAATAGTCAGAGACTCTCAGAGCTGGAAGGGACCTTGGTGATCATCCATGCTAGGGCTACTATTCTATTTATCTGTTCGTGCATTTATTCATCCAACAGATATTTATTAAACACCTACTATATCCAGGCACCATACCAGGTGCTGGGAATATAGCCACAATGAAGAGAGACACTTGGTTTATCTCTGATGGAGCTTAAGCTTGGGTGGAAGGGCAAATATTAAACAACACGAAGAAATATGTAATCATTAGTTATGATGAGTTGCTCCGAAGGAAAAAGTACGGGGGGCACTGCAAATTTTGGAGCCCTGGTGTAGCATGATGGTGTGGAGGAAACGACAGCCAAGATTGATCAAGTGCTCACTCTGCACAGGCCCTATTATAAAGGCCTCACCTTCTTACTTTATCTTCACGCTTAGTCTCAGAAGGGAGTACTGTTGTTATTACCGTGTTGCAAAGGAAGAAACAGAGGCACAGAGAAGTGCCCAGGCTGGGACAACAACTGAAGTGTGTCTGACCTTCTTCCCCCACCTCAAACATCCCACCTCAGAAGACCTGGTATTTGTTCTGAGGGCAGAAGGATGAGGTGGGGGCGAGGAAAAACCAGAGACGTTAAGAAAATGCTGATAAGGGGCACCTGCATGGTTGAGTATCTGACTTCGGCTTAGCTCGTGATCTCGTGGTTTGCGTGTTCCAGCCCCACGTTGGGCTCTGTGCTGACAGCTCAGAGCCTGGAGCCTGCATTGGATTCTGTGTCTTCTTCTCTCTCTGCCCCTCCCCTGCTTGTGCTCTGTCTCTCAAAAATAAATAAACGTTAAAATAATTGAAAAAAAGAAAATACTGATAATTCTGGCCATGTGTGGAGCTCTAGGTGCCAAGCATTGTGCAAAATCCTTGGCCAAAATTATGTCACTGAATACCCGCAATAACTAAGCAAACGGTAGGAATTCTTATCCTCTTTTTGCAGGTGAGGAAACTGAGGCTGTGAGAGTTTGAGTTTACAGACGGTGGATCATCTGAAATCCACCCCATCTGGGCTGCTTGGATCTCCCCTGTTGGGCAGTGCTAATCACAAAGAGTGGCTCACGGTGGGGGTTCTCCCAAGGCCCACAGGCCTGCTTGTTCTTGGTCAGGGAGAACCCAGAGGGAGGAACAAAGGTCCTCTCTGGGGCAGCCAGAGCAGTCTCTGTATCATGAGCAGTCTCCATTTTTCTTTCCTCTCTCAAGAGCCACAAGGCCAGCCTTTGGGTCTGTTGGCCCACAAGCCCCATAGGGAATGCTTACCCTCTGTCCTCTACCTTTCAGCCCTACCTGTTACTAATTAGTGAGATGCTGGTCACCTGCAGTTCCCTCCCTCCTCCTCTGAACAGCCTCCCTGTGTTCATCTGAGGTCTCCTCTGCCTTTGGGCTACGGAGTCCTCTGGCCCACCCTGAGCTGATCTGCACTGAGCAGATGTGAGTCGAGGTAGGAAGAAGTATAGGGACCCAGGCCACGGACTTGGTCTAGAGTCATGAGAGAGAGTCATGACCACGTGTGAAGAGAAAGGAAATGTGTTCACAGGGCACTGGTGAAATACTGAATTCCTGAAAAGTTTGCTAGGACACAGGACTTCATTTCTTCAACCTCCTTTCTGACCTGACATGCAGGTGAGCAAATATGTGTATGGAGATGAGCATCCTATGAGATGGAGGCCTCTCTGTACCCTCCTGGAGTCCTTTTCCAGGATTGACAGGGTGGCTCTGGCCAGGGGGATGCCAGAAGTGGGCAGTCAAGCTTTTCGTCTGCTTTTCTGCAGCCCTTGGCGTGGTGGGGGCTGCCTCAGTACTTGGCTCTGACTCTGATAAGCCTAACACTTGAAGGCCACTCCCCAGATTCCTGGAATTGAGACAGAAAAAAGAAGGCAGGGAAGCTTTCTCCGAGAAGGGGTGGGATGTGTGGGAGGTAAGGAGGTTGGCTTGTGTGTGGGCTGTGGCGTTTGGATGACCGGCACACGCACTTTTATCATATGTGTGTGGTTACTTTTATTTTTCTACATTCACCTCCTTAAAAAAAGCGACTTGCTTTCTTATTACAGAATAATGTGTGTTTGTTATAGAACACTTGGAAAATACTAAAAACAAAAATAAGAAGTCACCTGTAAATCCCCCCTCCAGAAATAACCAGTGGGAAAATTTTGATAGCTGTCCTTCCAGCTTCATTTCTAAGCATCCACAAACCAGGGTGTGCTATTTTGTTTTTAAAGAAGTTCATTCTATCATTTAACAAATACTAATTGAGAGCCCACTCTGTGCCAGGCACCGACATCACATTTTGGAAGCTCTCACACTAGCTTGATTTTTCACTTAAAGAATATATCATGAGCACTTTTCACAACAGCCTCTCATGCCGTTGAGCTTCCAGATTTAGATTTTGGGTGTAATGAGGCAGTTGGCAAATTTTGGCATCTAAGATCTTCTGTCTTAAGGAAGGATTGCTGAGCCTCTCTTTCCTTGGTACCTAAGACAAGCACCATATTAGACCCTTTGGGAGAAAATGTGTCCCTTTGCCAGGAAATAAGGAAGGGACAGAAGAAGGTTTGAAGGGTGGGAAAAATCCTGACCCTTATTTAGTGTTAGAGTCTGGGACTTCTCCCAATGGGGGTTTGGAAAGGAGAGATTCCATTCTCTTATATAGAACCCTAGCATCCTAGAGAGTGGATGGAACCTTAGCGCATGGCTGGTTCACCTTCTTCAATGTAGAGATGGGGCTAGGAACAGTTAAATGACTTGCCCAAGAATACACAGGTAGTTGATGACAGAGCTGAAGCTGGAACTTGGGGAGCTGAGCTAGCGAGAGTTGCATGATGATGGTTGGGGGTGGATTTGATAGAAGTGGTATAGAGGGAGCCCATTCAGACTGGATGGAGGGGCTCCAGTGACCTTGATTGAGTTTGGATACTGTATAGAAAGGAAGTTTGCAATACAGGTCTGATTTTCTGCCCTTCAATGATCTCCTACCCCATTCCTTATCCACAGTGTACCCCATGCCATTATCTCTCATATGCACATCTGTGGGTCTATGGAGGCCTAGGAGATGGGGTGGGAGAGAAGAATGCCCTCTAGAATGCCAGTATTACTCACAGACCAAGCTGGCCTGGTGCAGGTTTCCACATATTCAATTTTGCAAATATCTACAAGGTACTTCCTTTGCCTCGGGAGGGGGTGGGGCATTGTGTCTGGTGCTAGGGACACAGAAGAGAGTAATGGTTGGCATTTTTCTAGTGAAGGACATTATGACTGTATGTAACCACAGCAGAGGGCCTAGATCCAGGATAGAAGGAACCACATGGGCTTTCATGGAAGGGAGGATTACTTCTTGAGAAGTAAGGGAGTGTGAGGAAGGTTTCACTGAGAAGATGGAATTTAAAGAATGACATCAGTAGATGGAAGAGAAGGACTGAGGATGCCAGGCCAAGGAAACCACATGAGGAAAGGCAAGAAAATGAGGAATTTGTCCTCAGTACATAGGAGATTGACCTTTTATAGCACATAGGTAGAGGACTGAATGAGAGATGGGGCTGGAGAAGGATGTTCCAGCTCATTTTCAAAGGACCTGGAATGGTAGGTGTTTCAGTTGGGATGATCTCAATCATTGGAATCCCAACTCAATCTGGCTTAATACAGAGGGAGCTCTGAGGAATGGAGTTTGGAGTTTACATAACTCAAGTTTTGGAGAAAGGACCTCAGCTGTGGTTCAGTCTAGGGGTGCCCAATATTGTCAGGGCCTCAGGCTGGCTCTGTCGATGGTAGTAAAATGGCTCTGCAACTCTAGAGCTCATGTGGGTACAGATCACCCTTGAAAGTAAAGACATTCTCTTCCCCCAGCCATTGGACAAAAGTCTTGGGCCTCCTTTAGGTTGGACCAGTTAGGTCACAGGTCCCTCTCTGAATGAGTTGTAACAACTCTGAGCAGTTATAACCTCTTGCTCTGCCCTGACAGCAGACGGAGGCATCCAGTCCCAACCATGTGGCTACTTCACCATGAGTGGGGGTAGAGTGGATGCTGGTCGCTGCAGGATAGTGGGTAAAGACATCAAGACTCTCGTGTGTGTGTCCCGGGGAACATGGGACATATTAGAGCAGCAGGGTAGCCTTTTCACCTTTGTAGTAGGAGAACTCTAGAGATGGGAAGGGAAAGTCACTGGATTTCCAGAATTCGGAGCAAGGAGGACACTGCCTGGCTGACATGGGTCTACTCTCTCAGAAGAAGCCACCAAGCTGGATCATTGAGCCCAGCCCAGAATATGGTCCACGTGGGTGCCTGTGACTCATCCTGGCACACAGACAGAGCAAGAGGATAACTTACAAAGGACCAAGCCAGTCTTCATCTGTCAACAGCATTCTCCTGTGGTTTTTTGTCATTCTTCAGAGAAAAGAGGCTAAGGGTGTTTTAGGGAAGCCTGAGTGTGGGTGCTTCTTGCAGAATACTTCTAAAGGGACTTGTGGTTTCCCGGGTACAGCCTGAGGTGCAGGAACTCGAGTTCATTCTTTATGGATTTGAGTTTTTTTTTTTTTTTTTAATTCCTTTTGCAGTGTGTACATGCACAACTCCTCCTGGATCAGCTTTGATTGATAGGTGCCTTGGCAACATCCTCATTTGCTCAGGGATCTGATGGCTTCAGAATTGCTATGCTGGTTTCTGATCATATTTAGCTGGCCCTTGCTGGGCTGTTATGTGCTCTGGACTATGTTTGGAGAATTAATTTGCTTTATGCCTCAAAGTCAATAGGATGCTTTTTGTTTCTGTTCCCTGAATTGAAGGCAGAAGTTTTACTAGGGTATCCCACCCTGAGCTGACAAAAAGGGGGCTCTTCTGCCATGGTGGTTTTCCTCCCGTGTGTGACTCTGAGTAGCTGGAAATTGAGCTAGAATGATGGGGTGGGGGTAGAGGGGCCTGGGATATGGTGCTCTCAGGTTTCAGGATTACCCAACTGCTCTGAGATGACTTTTAGGTGATCTATAGACTTAGGGCAAAAGAGCCATGTTTAAATATTAGCTTTATCATTCATAGTCATGTAGCATTGGACATTTGGCTTTTAAGTTTCAGAGAACAGGTGTGGAGGACCTACTGTGTTCCAGGACTGTCTGGACCATACAAACATTTCTTGTTCTGCAGTAGCCCTGAGGTAGCAGTGAGAAGGCATCTCTAAGTCACTGGGGGACTGCTTCATGCATGCACTGTGTCCGAGCTATTCCTGTGTTATCTGGCCCCTCATGATATGACCCATGAGGCAGGCAGCAGTATCTTCACTTTATAGATGATCAAAATAAAAGCTCAGCAAGGTTAAGTAATTTGCCCAAAGCCTCTCAGCAAGTAAGTGGGATATAAATCCAGTAGTTTCTGACTTGAAAGCCTGCAATGCTCTGGGTATCAAGATGTGGCAGAAAAGCATGAGTTTTGGGATCACACATGCAGACCTAGGGTAACTTCCTGCTGCTTATCTATTAGTCAAGTGGATTCCTCACCTCCTGAGTCCAGTGTCATTGTCCATAAATCAGAGTTATAACATAATCCTTGTTGTTGGGGGATGGCTCAGAATCAAATGACTTCTCTAAGGCTACTTTGTAGTTGGTATGGGAGGATTAGAACCCAAGTGATCTGATGCCACATCCATGGTCTGCTCCCCTTTTCATACCACTTTGGTTCTGCCTGGTCTACAGCAGCCATAGCCATGATACTGGTGATGGTGGTAATTTTTATTATGTGTCACTTGGATTCTGCTAATAGCAAGCCTCTGCTTCTGGTAATGGGCGGGACAGGCCAGCAGATTTTCTTTTCATCTTTCTCCCTCCTGATATTTTGACCTGGGTTTTCTTAGAAGCAGGAGTTGAAGAAATGAGACAAGGGATAAGTGGAAGGGTGAGCTATTAGGGTCTCAGGGTTTCAGGGATTGGGTAGGTCGAGGCAGGAGGTGAGAGAAATCATCAGGTGGCTGAATGGAACATGCCAGAGTCCTTCTTGTGTGCTGTGGAGCAAGGGGAGTCCCTAAGTGGAGTGGGGATCTTGGGCTCACTGTGTGCTCTTGGGACTTTTATAAGTGAGCATATAGGGAACACCCATGTGCCACATGACTGTCCTACCCACACCCCTGGAAGGTTGATATTGTCACCCTCATATTAGAGATAGAGGGACAGGATGGAGGGACTAAATTGGTGATGGCACCCCAAGACAGTGAGTGTCAGAACAGGATTCAAAAAGGGACTGCTGGATCCAAGGGTTTTCTACTGCAGGATACCTGTGTTTAGAAAAACCTGACTTTCTGCGTATTTCACAGACTCTTGAAAGATTCTAGTCTAACCCCCACCTTCTGCTAGTTGAGGAAACTGAGGCTTAGCAGTCAAATGATTTGACCAGGTTCCCCCAGAGGGAGGAGCCAGCTGTGATTAAGGCCATGGGATTTCCAGGCTCACGGTTACCTCCCAAATGTGCCGCAGACACCTGCAGTGACTGCCCAGGGAGGAGCCTGGCAGGAATTAATGGGGCAGTGAGGCTACAGTGCTGAAGGTTGGCATTCGGAGCCTGATTTCAGGTTCCTTGGATACTCGGGGGCAAATCAGGAGACAAAGGCAGAAGTCTGTGCATAACAGCTAGATCACTTTGGGGCCAGGATATGCCATGGATATTCAGTCAATGAGAACAATTGTGATCTCAGAAGGAGGTGGGGCTCAGCTTACTGAGCGGGGGAGGTACAGGCTGCCATGTTAATTGAGTTGGCTTTCTGGTTATTATAATCTGGGTTTTTTAAGGTCTGAGTCCTGGGCTTTGGCATCAGACTGACTCAGTTGTGAATGCAGATGAGTCTATTCTGTGTGTATAAATTTTGGGCAAGTAACTCCCCCTTTAAGAGTCCCAGGTTTGCCATTTACAAAACAGGAATGAAGTCACACCCACCCCGTAGATTGGTTTGGAATGTCAAATGAGGACTGGTTTAGTGCTCTCGGAATTGTATGTCTGGCCTGGACCTCTCCCTTCAACTCAAGTGTGAACATGCACCTGCTTAGCTATCATCTCTACCTGCTGTTGAACACTGATTCAACTCAAACTTTCTGTGCTTTTATGTCCTTTAATTTGACCTCCTACCCTGCCCAGTCTTTCCTGTTTGAGAAGAAAGCAACGTCATCCTCCCAGGTGCTCACACCTAAAACACTGAGGATTGTTGTTGACTCCCTTCTGGCTCTCCTGTCCCGACTTCAAGCTGTCAGTAAAGCCTGTAGGCTCTCCCTTAAAAATGGACCCAGAATAGGGCCATATTTCTTACTCATGTGGTCCAAACCACTGCCACTACCTCTTGCCTGGATTATTACAAGGTCCTCCTTACTGCACTCCTGCTTCCACTCTCGCCTCTGTGCATTTCCCGCCCCCCCACCCCCAACACACAACAGGCTGGAATGATCCTTTAAAATGAAAGTCAAATTATGTTACTGTGCTCAAACCTTTCCAGTGGCTTCCTATGCAGTGAACCATGGTGGAGAGCTCTAAGTATGACCACAAAGACCCACCAGATCTGGCCCCAGACCTGTCCACCCTCTTCTCCTTTCATTCTCCTTGCTCATGCTGCTTTTTGAACTTGCTAAGCCCAGTCCAACCTCCATGCTTTATCCTGGCCACTCCCCTGGCTGTTTCCATTCCCCAGGTCTCTGCACAAAATGAACATCCTTGGGCAAGCCTTCCCAGCTACCCTTCCGGAATAGCAGGTCCCTCCTCAGCCCTCAGATCCCCTTATTTCACCTCATTCTCATAGCACCTTACACCATCTGACATAGTACATATGTGTTCATTTTGCTTATTGTCTGTCTGCCTGAATAGGACCTCATCACCCCGAGGGCTGGCTGGGACTTTGTTTTGTTCACACATGGCACCTCGCACGGGGTGAGCACTCAGTGAACACCTGCTGGATGAATGAATGCCCCTGTCCCTGCTTCCATAATTCAGGTGCCTTCTTATGGTGGGTCACTTCTTGCCTAGTCTTTGAGGATCAAATGAGAGTATATTATCCTCTTTCATTCTTCTTCATGAACCACCTTCTAGAGACAAGGCCTGGGACTTTTTGAAATAGCTTTCCATTTTTTTCTCCTTTTAAAAAAGGAATACATTTGCCATGCACATTGGTGGGGGGGGGGGGGAGAAGTAAAGAAAGAGAAACTCAAACATTAAGCAAAATAAAAAATGTAAAGAAGAACATGAAGATCACTTGGGATCCCACCTCCCAGAAGGAACCACTGTTACTATTGAGATGCCTACTCCTCAAGCTTTCCCCTAGGTCACAGGTTTTCTTCCTAGGGGAGAGGTATGAATTGGGAGGGACATTCTACAAATGAAGGTATTATTAAGGATACTGGTGACAAAATGATGGTGACAACTGTGGAAAGGCGTGACTAGGAATTGGAAGAATCGGTGACTCTCTTTTTTAGCTTAACAAGTTAGTTTGTTTCTAACCAGATAAGGTCACATACAGGAAAGACAGAGACACCTCAGGAAAGGTATAAGGGAAATTCATGTTTGCCTTGTTTTGCTTATTTTTCAAAGCTTCTACTTGGATGGAACATTCTTTAAGGCCCTGGGAGCCGTGTATTCAGTGCAAGCAAATTTGTAACTAGTGTGGTGTGTGGGGCTGGGTAGGAGGTTGGAGACTGACAGCAGTGGAAGGACTACTTACCCTGTCCCCGGAGTTTAACGTACAGTAGTTAACGCATTTAATTCTCCTGGCAATATTGTGTGGTAGGCATTGTGAATTGCCTTTTACAGAGAACACAGAGACCAGTGGAGAGGTCAAGGGACTTCTCTAGGTGTACCCCCTCATGGGCAGTGGTGTATGATTTGAACCCAGGGTGTCTGACTCCGGTGGCTATGTTCATAACCACAACGAAACATACTTCCAGAGCAGTCATGCTGGAGGGGCAGGTGGGCAGGTGTGGAAATACATTCAATGAAACTGAGGGTGAGGCTGGGACTTTCCATGGGAGGACCCCTTGTAGGGATCCCTCCCAGCCCCCAGAGTTGGTCTACCGCATGGCCAGATGGGCTGTTAGAGCCTGGTTCTGTGTCTTTGTCTGGAAGGTTGTCTGGTGGTTGTGCCACCAATGTGAAATAATGAGGCAAATCTGGAGATAGGCATGGTCAGGAAACCAGACAGCCACCCACTCACGTCACTCTCCAGCTTAGGACATTTGTGGCAAATGACTCCCTGCAGATGGATGCGGAGTTCCAGAAATTGGGGGTGAGCAGGGGTATTAAACCATCCGTTCTCCTCTTTGACCTGTGTAAAAATTCTGAATATCTGACCCTGGTGATGGGGGCTGCAGGGTGGTGGGTGGGAAGGTTGTCTTTTGAATTCATGAAAACCATAGGCCAGTGGACTGAGGGGCAGACTTAACATTCTTACGGGGTGGTACTATGTGGCACCAGCAGGGGGTTCTGAGTTCTAGCCCTGCTCCCTTCTGCTGCCCCGAGCAAGGGGTATGTGTGGGTGTGCATGGGTGGAAATGCAGGGTATATATTGTTTGGGTATTGTTACCCTGTCAGAGAGCAGGAGATGGTTCCTGGGCATTAATGCTGCTCAGATGTTAAACTGACACTTACAGTTAGGTCTTATCCACAGAGTGAGGAGATGCTTGTGGTTTCACTGTCACTCCTGAGTCTTGCAACCTGAGTGGGAAGAAGGGCAAGAGGGATTCTGCACTTAGACAGTGGTATGGGGTTTGAGGTTGGGTGCTTTAGCTGGGTAGGAAGTATTGAACTCACCATTGTCCTGCAAAAATAGCTTGTCTCTCAGTTCTGTTTCTCAGGGAAAGAGAAGTATTCTTGGATTCCATTCATTCAACAAATCTTTATTGAGCACCTGCTGGGTCCAGAGACTGTGTTAGGTCTTGGAGTAGGGGCAGCGGTGTGGGTGACAGCTGGCAGAGTTGACGCATATTCTGGTGGCCCCCTTGACTTGAGTGGATGATGAATTGGATATGGGGATAAGGGAGAGATCAGTGGGGAGAATGATTCCCAGGGTGTTGATGTGAGTAGCCATCGGAAGCTTGGCATCAGAACTCCTCTCCCAGGGAGGGTGGCATGGCTCCAGATTGCTGGGGCAGATTTCACATAATTCAAAAAGGGGAGGGGAAGGAGAGGCCCTGAGAAGTGTCAGCCAGTGAGTTTGAACCTGTGCACTTTCCTCTTCCTTATGAGAAATTACTGCTCACCAGTACTTCCTGATTTCTCCTCAATCTGCCCAGTGCCTCCTACCTTCCTGGTTCACTACCTCAATATGGAATAAGAATATGGGAAGGAGAAATGGACTTGTAGAACCTTTACCAAGCTAAGAGAAACTTCATAAAACCTGGTCAGCTTGGGACCCAGGAAGACAGATCAGTCCACGTCCAGTTCTGATAAAGTAGATATCATTGTCACAGATGACTCCAGCTGTTAATGTTCTTTCAAACAATTATGGAATTATGGAATGTTAGTGCTAAAACGAAATTTTGGAGCTTGTCTAATTTCACCCCCACCCCCTATTCTAGGGATACATAAACTCAGGCTTAAAGAGATTAAGGATTGCATAAAGTCACACAGCTGGTTAGACATGGGGAAATAAGATAGTTTAAGTAACTGTACAGTTGGGGAGAGGAGGCTGGAAAAGCACCAGAGAAAGGGATCCCAGAGAGTCAAGTCAGTGCTATTTAGGAATATAGGCTACCCCAGGAGTCTGCTGGAGTGGGGAGGGTAAAGCCCCTGTCCTATACACAGAACTGGCTCTCTCACTAAGAAACCTGAGTATCAAGTGAAAGTGGGACTGAAGGGGTCAAGATTACAGCTGAACCGCCTAGAAGACAGAGTTCAAGGTTATCTGTCAGCCCACACTGTTGGAAAGTCCTCTCTCCACGCACTGGAGCCATTGATGTGTCATGGCTTGAGGGCCACCTTCTTTGTGTCTTTCTCTGCCTCATCCAACCTATTCTGCTAGACTTGATATCATAGTGCCTATTTTCTGCAGCTGGCTGGCTGGCTAATTCTCCCCCTCTGCCTCTGGACTTTGACCCACTGGGACTAGAGCATGGGAGAGCACTGCCCATGCTCTAGTCCAGTGGTGATGATGCAAGCTGGGTTTGGGGCAGGAGAATGATGTGAGACCCACATCAGTCCACTCTCTCCATGTGGTAAGGGTTTTCTGGGTGTAATGGGCTGAGTGCAATGGTTGGAAACCACAGATCAGTTCCATTGTAGCCTTGCTTTGGCATTTTGATAGGAACTGTGTTTGAGTGTAGAGAACTTCAGAACTTTTCTTTGAAATTTAAAATGGAAGCTCACATGAGGGCTAATATCTAGAATTTAGGCTCAGCACACTGGGCAAGAGCCCACTGGGGAGATGGAGTCTTGACAGCCACCTGGGTGAGGTTCCTGACCTCTGATGTGCTACTTCTTTGAGCTCTAGGGAAGCTGTGGCTCAATGGCTCAGAATGTAGACACCTAGAATGTGTGGACAAGGTGAGGTCATTGCCATCTTTGCCCGTTATTAGTCAGGGCCTAACCTGGGATAGTCTAGCTGCATCTGGCAGGAGGAGGGAGGGTAGACTTATCTACCATGTTGACCTGGGGTCTCTGGCAGAGTAGGAGAGCCACTCAAGCTGGGTGTGTCAAAAGGAGGGTAGTGTGAGATGCGCCAGAGTGAGCAGAGGGAGTCCAGAGATGGATGACTAAGTGTATGGAGGGGCAGCAGTCACAGAGAGGGCAGGGTGCTCCAGCATCCTGAGGTAGATATCTCGGTCCCCATTCTGGTCAGTGCCTGTCTGGACCTGCATTTCAGTCTTGAGTCCTCTCAGGGGCCCAGCCTGAATCTATGCCCTGGTTGGCGCTGACCCCTTGGCACTGATTTGAGCACCATTTGTCTTTGTGTCTGATCTGCAACGTGTGCAGATGCAGAAGTGGCTCAATTGATGACCTGTCTTCCGGAGCGCTCAGGGGATCCTGGGAGGCTTGGTTGCTCAGACATTGCAGAGGTGTTAAGAAGCTCTTGGTGGAGATCTGCATAGGGAGGTTAATTATTACTGTCCCCCTACCTCTCTCTCTTTCTCTCTCTTTTTTTCCTCCCTGTCTGGTAACCTTAGCTCAATTTAAGTAAGTTTTAAATCTCAAGCTGAGATAATGTTTAAGGACTGTAGTTCTTGAAAAATTAGTTCCCAGGGAAAGGAAGGAAAATCAACATAAAGTGGCTACTGTGAGCCAGGACTATAGTAGGCATTATCATTGTGTTGTTCATTTGTTTCTTCACGGTGATCATGAAGGGTGTTCATTCATTTGTTCATTAATTAATTAATTAATTAATTAATTCTTTTGGTATTTTCTGAGCACGTGGCATGTGCAAGATAGCATTCTAAACTCTGGTGGTATATTGGAGTCCAGGGCAGACCAGGTTTCTGCTCTCATAGAGCTGACAGTCTAGTGAGAAGTGTGGTAGACAATAAACATATAGCAATTAGACAATTTCAGACATAAGTGACTTCCAGGAAGGAAATAAAAGGGCAGGTGGGTGACTTTGGAGAGGTGCAGGGAAAGCCATCTGGGGAGACCACACCTAAATGAGGACAGAACCATGGCAGAGCTGGGGAGGTGCCACCCTGCTGGGAACAGCAAGTGTAGACATCCAGGATGTGGACTTGGGAGTGACCTTGGCCAGAATGAGGAGATACGGTTTTGTTTCCTGTTTTCCAGATGAGGAAACTGAACCTCAGAACCCAGCTTGTCCATTATGACCCAGCTTCCTTGAGTAGATCATCTCAGTCTAAACCTAAGATCTTTCCTCTGTTACCTGTTGCCATTAATAAACTGCGTATGTGCTCATTTGTAACACATTTTCATGCATCATCCTATTCCATCCTTATAAACTACTGTGAGTCCTGTTTGACAGATGGGGAAACTGAGACCCAGTGGTCAATATAGTGGTCAATATAGTGGTCAGTATAGTGGTCAATCAAGTACCTCATCCTGAATCACACAGCCAAAAATCAGAGGTAGGATTCAAACACAGGTCCAAAGGACTGACTGCTGTATTTTGAAACCACAACATGGGGTGGTAGAATCAATGCCTCT
Organism: Felis catus; assembly: GCF_018350175.1. Lineage (NCBI taxonomy): Eukaryota > Metazoa > Chordata > Mammalia > Carnivora > Felidae > Felis > Felis catus. Next base: position 122,660,402 of record NC_058373.1, read on the forward strand.
GGACCCATGGAAATGTCTTCCATGTTTAGAGATGAAACACTGGTACACCTGGGAGTTTGGTGCCTTCTGCATGCCAACAAGCCAGGAAGTATAGGGTGGGGACTCACACTGAGGCCTCCTATCTCCTGGTGGCCCCTCCTGCTCTAAATCCTGCTTTTATCCATGAGGGGCTGATTGCCACTGGCTGGCATAGAGGACACATTGCCAGTGTTAGGTGTGGGCTCCTTGAAAGGTGAATCATCTGAAATAGACACTGAACTCCTGTGATGGGTTAGGAATTTTGCTAAGGACTGTGAAAGAACAAAAAGAGGGGAGTTATTTGGTTCATCTCTGTGATGGGAAATAATCACCCCAAGGTGCCAGAAATACTTGACCCCACCCCCCCTTCCTGTAGTGCTGGGGAGGAAAGACCAATTAGACATATTCTTGTGCTAAAGGATCTCACAGTCTGGCTGGGAAGATAGAGCAATTAATATGACCGTAATATGTTGTGGAAGGACTTACTTATTCATTTAGTAAGTCACTCTCCATTGTGTTTCTATGCAGGCCATGTACTGTAGTAGGTACAGGGGTGCACAGGTGAAAAGGGCCAACAAGGTCCCTTCTTCATGGAGCTTGCATTTGGGGTGTGGGGGAAGGAAAGTGAGCATAGAAGTACTGAAGAATCTGAGTACAAACTGGGATAAAGCTATGAAGGAGAGTTGTAGGGAGCTGTCTGAAACTAATGGGAGGTTCCTCTTTGTTGAGTGTGTTGGAGAAGGCTTCCTGATGGAAGAAATGCTTTGAGTGATGCATGGTTTGGAAGGTTTTGATGGAGGCAACCTTAGGTTATCCGGGGAGCACTAAGGAGGTCACCTAGCCCAACTTGGGAATGTAGATCAGCCTTCCTCTAGGTGGTGACACTCTACTGGTCTTGAAGGAAGCTGCCAAGGGAAGGGGTGGCTGGGATTCAGGGCTGGAGGATGTGTCATGGACAGTGGGAGCAGTGTGTCACGACATGCACATTTTGGCACCACTCTGCATGATCTCCTTAGGAGACCTCTCTGCCTATTTACTGGATGCTGTAAGGTGGCAGTTCGCTTATGTCTTGAATGTCTATTCTCCAGCTCTTTCCTTTGAACTCTGCCCATGGCCAGCGCAAGCATATAAATTATCCAGCAGGCCTTGGCCCTGCCCAGCGGGCCTGTTCACTCAGTGGCATCCATGTATAATCAGTATAGGAGGCTGCCACTGCTTTTATCTACGGTGCTGGAGAAGACCATCAGCATTCACAGTGCTCAACTGCACACTGGCATTTTTTCTACCCATCCCCCTCCTGCTCACTTTTTCTGGCTTCCACTTACCTCTAAGGCTCTGTGGTAGGATTTTGCAGGTGGGCCATGGTTCAGGTGTCTGCCCCAAACCCTCATGCTCAGCAGCTGGAGAGGTTCTTGCCTGTTTAGCCCAACCTGGAGAACACCTAGGCCACCGACATGCTGAGCCTTTCGCTCTGCTTTTCCTGGCACTGCATGAAAAGGGTTTTGATCCCTTCTAACATATCTAAGACTTGCTGGACAGGCTGGCAAGAGAGGGTATGGACTCCCTTATTTCCTTCCTGGTAGGGTATTTGCTGGGTGGGGCAGTCTTTCTTGCCCCTCTTCGTGAGAGAAGCCTGACTCCTGGGCTCCATGACCAAGCATTTTCCTTTTGAGAGACTACTGGGGCCATTTTCTTCTCTATCCCTCCTTCTCTGCTGCCTAGGGAGGACAAGAGATAGCTTCTAAATACCTCTTATCTGTGATAGATGTGTTTGTCTTGTCTGATACCTTCTTGATGGCCATTCAAGAGTGTTGATTGCTGTCTATATATTTTTAAAAATCTTGAGTCATCGTGTAGCTCCTCCAACCCAGAGCAAAGAACATTTGAAAATATTTTCAGTTGAGGGTGATTATGACTCAGATGGACTCTGTACCACTTTGGGAAATCCTTGGGACCAGGCTCTACTCTTTGCACTTGTCCTTTGGCTGTGGTTCTGCTGGTCACAATTCAAGGTCTTGGCACAGCTCTGGATAAGGAAGTGCTCTGCTGGGCTGGTTTCTGCCTGGCACATGAGTTCAGTTTTCTTCTTTTGTTCCCCACTGCTCAGTCACACCCTCTTCCGAGAGAAGCTGCTCTTCCCAACACCCCTGCTGGGTGGACAGCAGCCCTGCTTTGTATCTTGTGACCCCATCCATTGCCCACCCCACAGTCATAGCTTATTGTGCCAGTGGTCAGCACTTGTGGCTGGCCAGCCATGTCCTGGTCTTGCAATATAGAGCTTAAAAAAGAAGAGTCAGGCTGATGGTTCTGCTCCCTCAGGGGTCTGGAATTGGGTGAACTGGTGGTGGCAGTTCCTGAGTGCAAAGACCGTGAGGGTGGGAGATGGTGACCAGCAGAGGCAGGAGAATAGGACATGACACAGAAAGCAAAGCAGCAATGCCATGAAGGAAGGGAAAAGAGAAAAGAAGGTGTAACTACTTCCTTTGCTAATGACTTTGTGGTCCCACCTGTCCTGCTCCTCATATCCTCCCAGCAAGCCACTAAAGTAACCACAGAGGGCCTTTGTTTCTTGCAAATTAAAAGTTTATTAAACAGTCCAAGTCTTCTCTGAGCTTTCCATCATTTAGATGAGGGCAGCAGGATAGAATTTTCTCAAAGGGAAGGACTGGGGGTAGGTTTTAGAGCTGTGTTTTCTTTCACGTAGCCTCCCATAAAACTTCAGATGTTAGCTCATTTCCTACAGTTTGGGGCAAGTTTCTGGAAGACTCCTTTGCTTGGTGTCTAGCTGGCAGATTCCTGTCTGGACCAGGTGACAGGCATGTCTCAGTCATATGGCGATGGAGTGAAAACCTCTGGCTGATCACTGGCCGCAGGATGGGGCTCCTGAATCCAAGGAAATTTCCGGTGATGCCAGAAATGGAAGAAGTGTTGAGGTCAGCAGAAGCGTCTGGTCAGAGCCTGCATTGTGGCTTCAAATGGACATTGTTGAGAGGCCAAGATGAACTATCTAGAAAACAGCAAGAGAGGCCTCATGTGAGAAGAGCAAGTGCAGCAACCAGAGGCCAGGGGCGGATCTGGGCCGGTGCCACTGGAGGTTGCTCAGGTTTCCAGCCAGTTTGTCTGCAGGGGCATTTGTTGGATCTGAGGCCCTGCTCCCTGAGGTCTTTGAAGTGTAGCAGTTCGAGCCAGGCATAGGGCCTTATTATTTTCCTTGATTGTAAGGATAGTATGAACAGCTAACGTTTATTTTGCCAAGTGCTCTGCTGAACATTTCACAGGTGTCTTTTTTTTTTTAATTCTTGTGAACAGAGCTTTAAGGCAGTTATCGTTATTTCCTCAAATTAAAGATGAGGAAACTGGGGTTTAGAAAACTTCACCAACTTTCCCAAGACCACACAACTAGTCTGAGGTGAATGGACCACGGATCCTGGCCTTTGTGACCACATAGCCATGTTCTTAAGTGCACTCTACTACTTTGTTTGTTAATATGGACCTGGAGCCTGAGCGGGGTCCTGCTTTCTCACTTTGGCCACATCCCAGTGAATGACCAAGTATCTCAGGAGGTTTGCTGAGTCCTGGCTGCTCCCCCACCCCCACTCCCGGAAGACACCTGTTGATGTGAGCAGCTGCCTTACCCTTTTTGAGCTGAAGGCAACCCAATATGCTCTGAGCCAGGGAGGGACTCAATACATTATGTAGGAGTGGCTGTACCCCTGGGATGGATGTCATAGACTTTTGTACTTGCAGTCAGAGAGTGCCAACTGCTTCTGGAAACAAAGCGAAGACCTGCAAGTTGGGGATGCATAGGGGAGACCAAGGGTGTATGTTGCCTTGAGGGTCTCCCCTCTAGATTGTGGTAGTTCCTGGGGTGCAACAGTCCCTGCCAAGGCTGGTGTAATGGGAGGCATTTCAGGAACGGTTTGCTGTTAGGATGGTGGTTAGAAACTCCTCTCTGGTTCATCTGCTCTGTCTTGACTGGGGAAACTTGGTATAGCACAACGACAGGCATGTTGGGAAGAGGGCCAGCCTGAATCTTCAGCCATCTGTTAATGGGGCAACGGATTATGATGTAGCATGAGCAAGTTGCCTTAATGGGGCAGAACCATCAGATAAGGTTACAGCCAGCCATGGGGGGAGACTGAACAAGGGTGTATCAGTTGTGGATGTGCAGCTTGGGGTATGGAGTGGGGCTTGTGGAAACAGAAGTGTCAGCCTTGGTGGAACTCAAGTGCATAGTTCTCAATGGGTCCCCAGTCCCCTGGGAATCTGTGTAAAATGCACATTCTTGGGCTCCACCTCAGACTTCCTGAATATGAATCTTTGGGGATGGGGCCCAGTGAGCTGCATTTTGAAATGCCTTGCAAGTGATTCTGAGGCATGCTAATGGTTGAGAACCACAGCTGTAGACTAGGGTAAGTGGCAGTGTGGTGTCCTCTCAGGGAGGGGAGAGAAAACCTTGCACTTTCTGGCTTCCTGTTGTGTAATGAAAAATAGACTTAATTCTCCTTGGTTTCATCCAGTTAACAACAGTGGTTCTCCAGTAATTCAGGCCAAGTTCCCCGTGGTCCAACTACCCCACTCACATGAAAAAACCTTCACTGGACTTGAGTTGGGGGGAGATTGGTGGTTTGATAATGGTTTTGGCTGATGTTTCCTTGAGGTGGTGTGGTGTAGTTGAATGGGAGCCTGCACTGGGATTCTGGCCCTACCATGTATTCGTCACATGCCTCTTCCTGGCTCCTGGACCTAGGTTTTTTATCTATGAAATGGCATGGATTTGGAGCTCTTTGAGTTCCTTACTTGTGGTGACACTCCATGGTTCTCAGAGATGTGCCAAGTAGAGGCCATGGTTACATCATGCTGGAGACAGAAGTGTTGATGCTGTCATATTATAAGCATTAATATTGGAAGCGACAGCCTGCTGACCATCTGGAAGAATCTCCTAGGGCACTGAAGGCCCTGGACCCTGATTTGAGACCTGCATTTTCGGACAGGTGCCTCATTAATAGAAATGACTTCCTGAGAATGTAGCCAAATAGGCTGCCTGACTTTGTCCCACATTGCCAAGACTTTGAGCACAGAGGTCAACCTACACAGAGGGTTAATCCCTCAGTCTTCGGTATCCCTCTGTCTGACCCTTCTGGGGCTCTGGTGGCTTCCACTGGGTTACTTGATTGGACATGTGTGCTGCGCTTTGGAGCTGTTGCAGGAAAGACTGGGAGAAACATCCAGCCTGTGAGCGTTTCTGTCCTTCCTTGGCTGAAGATACTGTTCAGGCTTGGGGGTGGAGCAGGGGGAGCCTGCATCGAGGACTGCTTGTACTGCCTTCGCTTGCACAGGACTTTGGCGTCAGAGGGAGAGAACATGTACAAATCTGCTGCAATTGACCTTTTAAGGCAAACCAACTTGTATGTTTGCTACACGAAGGGGCTGCTGACAAGTCTCAGGCTGGAGACAGAAGGTGGAGGAGAAAGGAGAAATATCACCGCCTTAGGAAGAGAGCTCATGGGCTGGTGAGAGAGATGAAGCAGCAGGTAGAGCCAGAGCGGCTGTGACCTTGTCAGACAGTCGGACCTGCTGCTCTTCCGTCTTCTCAGAGGAGGGGCTTCTGAAGTGTGACTCGGAAGGCCACCAGAAGAAAGCACGAATGAGCATGCCCCACTTGCACTTCTCCCTGAGCGAGGTTACCACGACAGAAATGGGTTGGCGACCAAAGCCCCCTACAGGCTAGGGCCTCCACCAGGGACAAGAATGGGTGGCTGATTCAGATGCAGCTCTACATGGAAGCAGCCGGACGGGAGAAATTCCCATAGTGCACCCCCATCCCCCGCTTCACCTCTCCTGGGTCTCCTTTTCCAGCATCAACTCAGGAGGTGAGATGCTGCCTTTGGTGAGCCTTGTCTAGTCTTCCAAGGTTGGAGAGCAGAGTGCTGTCCTGGGTTTAGTAGTAGGAGAAACAAAAGGCCTACTGACTTGACTCCATTTCCCTGCCTGAAAATGAAGGAAAAGGCTGTTCTTGTCTATAGCCAGAGACAGGGTTTGACAGAATTCTTAAAATAAAAAAATGTGAAACGAGGGAAATCTGAATCTGTGGGAAGGTCCTCTGTGAAAGGATTTTGTGGGTTCCCTGTCAGTGAAGCACATTGCAGCAAGATTGTCTTCGTTTCTCGGGGTGTCAAGTGCGTGGGCTAACCATAACCAGAATGTGCTGCTGGGGGGCTTCCCTGGAAGGGGATGTAAGGTAGGGAGCTGAGGGCAGTGGGGAGGAGGTCCAACCAGGTAACCTTAAAGGCCCTCTCAACTCTTTATTATTCTTGTGAAAAATCTGTTAGATGGGAAAATAAATGCTAGTGACTGACCTTGTTCTATAGGTATTGGTCGAGTGAGCTAAGCAAGATTCCTCATATGAAGCCCAGTCCCCTGCTAACATTCAGACAGGGAAGACGTGGTTATTGGGGTGGAGGCGTGCTACTGTCATGGAAGAGTCCCTGGCCTTTTCCAGCAACAAAGGCAAAGGAGGGACGTGGAACCAATTTTAAGTACCATGTACCAGGCTTGGGGTGAGATTCTTCATGTCTATTATTCAGTTGAATCAGCACAATAATCACAGGGGATGGGTAGGATTACTATTCCCCATGTTCTAGGTGAGGTCATGGAGATGTAGAGACATCCAAACCCTTGAATGCCGTCACACGGTCAGCAAGTGAAGACCTCCAGTTCACAGCTGTGATCAGGCCCGTGACCTCCCACTCTGCCTCCCAGGCTGGAATGGGGGCTTATCTTTTTGAAGACACTTATGAAGAAGATGGGGACATGCCAAGGTTCATATCTGAGACCTCTGTGCCTTCTTTACATGTGAAATGTTCGCTTTTATACCTGTGTCCGGAGAGCGGGCTTTTGGGGAAAAGGCTTTCCCAGCTGGAACACATCCTAGGGCCCTGGGGTTGTGAATTACCGGGCAGGTGAGAAGAGTCAGGTGTGTGGAGGGAAGCCCCTCCTTTCTGTTTCAGTCTCCCTCCTTCCTGGGGCCCGAGGGGAGTATTAATTACTCATTGTTGGCATTTTAGATCTGTATAAAGTGTTCTGCCCATGTTACTGTTTCAGGGTCAGACATCAGTGACTGGTAGCCTGGTGCTTGGCTCCAGCTCTCAAGTCTGATGTGTTTCTTTGATCCCAGTCTTTCTCAGCAACTTGGCTCATTTTCAGAACTGGGTGGGAAATGTTACAGGCTCACTTTCTACCTGTTGTTTTTGTTCTTTTTTTCTCGTGGGTATGGCCAAAGGCAGAGAGGTTGGGGAAGGAGACGTGGTGAGTTGGACTGACCACCTCAGACTTTGGAAATCCAAGTTAATTTTGTTTTGTTTTCTTCAGTAATTTGATAAATTTTTTATTGCCACTATTAACACACAGTATTTTATGTAAATAATACACAATACTGAAGACTTAAAAAATTTGGAAAAGCCCGGAGACCAAAGCAAAAATCACTATTTTCCTACCATGTACCACTATTATTAAAACTTTGGTATAGATTTTCCTAGATGTGTGTGTATGTGTGTATGAGATTGTGTGCATTTATATATTTCTTACAGAAACAAAACAGATGTACATAGTCTATTTTTTTCTTTTAGTGTTATAATATGAATGTATTACTGTGTCAATAAATATTCTTTAAACTTTTATTTAAAATGTTATAGGGATATAAAATATTCCATTATATAGATGTAACAATTTACTTTATCCCCTATTAGTAGATAATTTAGGCCTTACATTTTCTATAATTAGAAATATTACTGTTTCTCCCTCTAAAGTTTAGACTATATCATCATTCCACCTGTAATGTATGAGAATAAACATTTCTAATACTCTTACCATATATTTTTGCCAATCTTTGCTTATTTGATAGGGCCCCCCTGCCCCCCAAAAAAGGTGTTCACTATTTCAACCTTAAGCAGTGCTAAGATAGAGTGTCAGGATGTGTGGATGGGTTTGTTGGGAATATAAGAAAAAAACAAATGTCAACCATCTTGGTTTGTTTTTCTTTATTGACCTCCTTTGATTTTTCCTGTGTGAATGTAATGCAAAAACACTAGATCTCTATCCCAAGAAATGAGGTATATTTAAACATCTTTTACAGGATATTTTTCACAGTTTTATTTATAAGAGCAAAAAGGTTGAAATAACCTAAGTGCTCACAATGAGAAATCAGTTAAATTAATGGTAATAATGGAATACTATGCAATCATTAAAATAATTTAATAGCATAGGGAAAAATCAGGCTATAAAATAATATGTACATAATGATCTCAATTAAATAATATGTACATAGAAAAAAGGCTATAAAGGTTAATGTTAATCATTTCTGAATGGTATAATTATACTTTTTCCCTTGTGTTTTCAAAAAATTTTAACAAGTACATGTATTAGTATTGTAATCATTCACAAAGCAGATGTTAGCAAGTGAACTCTAAAATATTACACATGAAAATAAAGAGCTCTGAGTAATTGGATTTTGAGTCACTTAGATTCTTCCAAGGACGTTGTAGGTTATCGAGTCTTCACATTCTTTGAGGCTAGTGGAGCTCTTTGGAAATTTGCAGAACCATTTTCTAGTGGGGGCTTTAATGAGGATAGAGTCAAAACAAGGAAATCAAGATTAGCTTCCATCTGCTTTTCTGTCCTTTGTGTTTACTTGGGGGTAACAAGATGGTGGGATAAGGAACCTACTTATGGTGACCACTGCCTTGGACAACAGGATATATAGGACATGCCATCCAAGGCACTGATGTATCTCAGTACTATTGGGGTTGTTGTTTGGAAACTGAAAGGGAGGGAATGACAAAGGATGGATATACTAATGTCATCTGGTGGGATTGATTTGGTTGTGTTTGTGTATTTCTGGTAATGATAAATACCCCAATATGTTGGGAACAGAATCCTGTGCCAGTCCTTCAGTTACTGATGAGGAAATGGAGGTCTAGAGGGATTAAGTCACTTGTCCAAGCCAGTGTCTTACCCGCCCCCCCCCCCATCACAGTGTCTCACTGGATGGTACAATATATCACATGTTGGATATGTCTGACTGGCTGAGATGATTCACAGTATACTTGGATGGTTTGGAAGTCTTTGAAATTGCTTGGTTAGAGTTTGGTTAAAAGAGGATAATTCAATTCTGGGTAGTAGGATGGTGGGAGGAGGTCAGTGTTGGTCTTTGCTCATAATATGATAGTTATTAAGTGATATTCAGAGGAAAAGGAAATATTAAACTTCATAATAAAGGAAGGTGAACTAGGGCAGCTGGCAGAGAGATTGAGTCAACAGTTGAATGGATTTATTTTCCCCAGACTCAAGTTCCATGTGAAGATGCCCTTATTTTGAGTTGCAGGCACTCCATGCCATGGGTTTTTCTCCTGTTATGTATTTCATCCTAGGTGAATGAGAACGTTAAGAACTGGAAATTTCATTTACCTTTATGACCTACAGCCTCATGCTGTATTGCCTTATTTGCCTTTGGCTATGAGTGCTCTGAGGATGAAGATACTGAGTTCACTTTGGGCATCACTCTTTAGTCTGAGGATTGGTTCAGAGGAAGCAGTAATTATGGTGAGAGAGGACTAGAATTCCTCCCCAGAGAGGAGCTCTTAAGACAGGTACAGTGTATAGGAGAAGAGAAGGTAATTGAAGGAATGAGTAGGGCAGGACAGCTGGCTTCAAATATATAAGGGGCTATCATAAGGAACAAAGAATAAGCTTGTTCTGTGTGACTCCTGAGAGCAGAGCTGTAGCTGATGAGGGGAGACCCATTTCAGCTCAGTGTAAGAAAGACCCTTCTAGAAACCAGAGATTCTCAACAATGGTCAGTGGACTAATGGAAAGTGTCCAGCAGAGCCTCCAGATATTTGTCAGAGTTTTCTGTACTGGGTGGGAGTTTGTTTCAGATGACCACTAAGGGCCATTCCAAGTCTGTGTTTCTATAACCCTATGTTTCTATGTTTAAGTAGTGCGTACATTATGCATTCATCATTCTTATTTGTTAAGCTCTTATTATACTTGTCATGCATTCTACTAGGCATTGGAAATATAATGGTAAAACATAAAATCCCTGAGTTTATAATCAATTGAAGGAGATAAATGGTAAATAGATTATTGCAAGGTATAAGTAAAGTATAGGGTGCTATGAGCTTAGTAAAGTATAGGGTGCTATGAGCTCCATAAACTTAGTAAAGTATAGGGTGCTATGAGCTCCATAGGAGGTGTAATCAGATTAGCTTGGAGTGACTCATGGAATCTTTCTGGAAAAAGTGAGGAGAAGGACCAAAACAAAATGACTATGGCTTGGGTAAGCCAAGAGGGTAAAGAAGAGTATTCTAGGTAGAGGGAATAGCCTGTACAGAGGTGGAAGGACAGCACGGTGCATTAGAGACACCAGTTGCTGGGGGAGAGGCAAGTGAAAAGAAGGTTAAAGCTGACCAGGTGGGAGGCAGATGATGAAGGGCCTTGTCTGCCAGGTCAGAGTTTGGACTTCATGTGGAGAACAACAGGGAATCATTAAAGAGCTTTAAGGAAAGGATTGTGTCACCTGCCTCAACTTCTGGAAAGACCACTTTGGTTCCAACATGGAGGGTGGGTTAGAGGGGACCAAGGCTGGCTGCAGAGAGACTGGTTGGAGTCTATTCAGTAATTCGAGTTAAGAGGTGCTGGTGAAACTAACCCACTACAGGGGCAGTGAGGATGGAGAGGGATGGTCAGGTGGTGGGGAGATTTCAAACTGAGTAACTAGGAGGTTGGAGTGCCATTTGTTGAGACTGAGAAATTAGGCCAGGCAGCAGATTTTGGGGCTAGTAGAATGCTGATATTGTGTTTGAAGTGTCAGTGAGACACAGAGATGAAGACACTCTTTCTTCATATTTTGCAAACTACCCAAAAGAGATTCATTTTTGTCTCCTAATACCATGGAGGAGTTTCTCTATATAAAATAGGACTTTTCTTCCAAAGCACTTTCATGACTACTTTTCACAGATCCTCACACAATTCCTGTGAAGTGCAGGAGAGAAGTTTCTTTCAATGCACAGAGTTTGGACTTAGTATTCTATGAAATCATAAGTGGGTGTTCTTAGAATATAGTCACTCAGGTGGTTTTCACTTTCTCTTGGGTCACTCATATCCCAGGAAGACCATGGTTCCCCTTCTGTTTTCTGCCCAGAAAGAATTACTAGGTGGTTAAGGAGCTCAATATTGTCTCCTGTGAAGAATGATTCTCTCTGTGTAAGTAGAGAGGATCAGAGGCCCAGACAGGCTAAGAGACAAAACAGTGGGTGGACAGCCAAGATGGGATTGCTTTTATTCCTTGATAGTGGCCTCTTTAGTTGGTTGGCCCACACTCCTTCCATGGAATTACCTTCCTGAACGTTCCAAGGTTGATTAAGTAGATCCAATTTGGATTTCACTTTATGGTTCTGCTGTTGTTGACATGTTTCATAGATTCATAACTTGTAGGGAGATAGAAGATCTTCAATTTCATTAAGTCCAAATTGTAGCTCAGTGGGGTATAGAACCACGTGCGCAAGGTTACATAATGAGCGGGTCTTCTGGATTCTCTTCCCGTTTCACCATGTTGGGCTTTTAAAAAATCTTACTCAGCCATAGATCTATAAGGATGTTTATTTCTTAAAAGCTATAAGGACCCACCCCTTCTTTTTGATTCATTTCTTCTTTGTGACCTTAAATGTCTGAGTTCTTTGGGGACATGCCACTCACCCTCTTCCCTCCCTTGTACTCTACCTCTTCTTTCTGTGTGATCTTATCTACTCCTATGGTTTCCATTGCTATTTACGGGTGTATGACTCCACAGTTGGTACCTCTAGGCTTGAACTCCTTCATACACTTTAGATCATCCACATCCTGGTCTCACCCTCCACAGGCACATCAGAATCAATAGCTATAAAACTAGCAGTGTTGGCTTCAGACCTACATATGCAACTGCCTACTGGTTGAGAATCGATAGCAAGTTGAGAATCCAACTCTACATGACTATCTGCTTTTCATCTTTTTCTGCACATCTGAGTGGGCAGCATCCCTGCCTATTTAAGAATCTGAGCTGGAAAGCTGGGAGCCAGCTTCAATATCCCTCTCTTCCCACCACATTAGTCATCACACTCCTTTGGTTCTACCTTTTAAATAGCTGTGGTCTCTATTTGCTCTTCTGTGTCTTTCTTGCCAATGGGTCCTAATCAGCTTTCAACTTGAACACTCTGACACTTTCTTGGGTGGGCTTCCTACCATCAGTTCTTTTCTTCCTCTATCGTCTCTTCTTCTCCCACACACTGTGGGAGCAATCTTAAGGAAACAAACCTAATCACACCATTCGTCATGTAAAATACTCCCTTACATGGAAAATCTCTTCAGTGTGCCATAGCTAGTGGCTAAGAATCTGAAGTTGAGTTAGATTGTCTGGGTTTGGGTTCCATTTACCAGTTATCTTGGGTAGGTTATGCAACCTTTCCATTCCTCAATTTCCTTACCTATAAATGGTAGATAATAATAATACTTCATACGGTTGTTATAAGCGTTAAATGACTTAGTATTTGTGAAGTGCTTAAAACAGTGCTTATCACATAGCAAATACTACATAAGGGCTTGTTAAATAGAATAAGGTTATAACTCCTTAGCTTGACATACAGCCCTTTCAAAATTGGGCCCCTGTTGACCTCTCCAAGCTCAAGTTCTCAATCCTCCTGCCCTTGGCCCTGTACCTTCAACAATACGCATCAATTTGTCACATTTCATACCATTGTGCTTTTCCTTGTGTGTGTGTTTTTTAATCCTAGGATGATTCTTCTCTTCATTTCAATCTCTCCTCCCCCTTATGAACCTTCCGATAAGTTATTAATCTTTCATAATCCAAAGAAGCCATCCCCATACCAGTGGACACAGATAACACTTCTTCCCCTGAGCAACTTTCATGCCTGGATGCCTGGGCATATTTTATCATAGTGGTTAGCCTGAAGGCTCTGGAGTGGGACAGACATTCCAATTCTGATTCAACCACTTACAAGCTGTCTGACCTTAGGCAAGTTATTTACCTTCTCTGACCCTCATCTGTGTAATGGGAATAGTTTACCTACCTCATAGGGTTATTGCGAGGATAATATGGCACTATGCATGCTAAGGGTGGGTCTAACTGCCAGCATGTGGTAGGTAATCTCACAGCTATCGTATTGTTAATGATGTATTTCCATTAAAACAGGTGTCACATACTATTTAATTTATAGTTTACATATGTCTCTACATGAAGGTTGGGGCTCTGTGTATACTCAGCTTTATAATCCCAGTATCTCCCCTAGTAGATGATCACTAATGTTGACGGTTACCTGAAGCCATGCACCCAGACACTGGCCATCTCACTTGGGGTGAAGTTCACGTCTTGGCCACACACACCTCCCAAATCTTATCCCCAGGATGTTGGTTTTGTTTTCTCGATGGAACCTGTATGAAGGAGGTAAGTCTGCATTTAGAAGATGGCAATATATTCTAAACTGAGCAGGTAGTGTGAAGCAAGGTGTGAAGTCTTCTCTGGGAGGTGTGTGTATGTGGGGGGGGGCATGAGGAGAGGGAGGGAGAAGAGGGCTGGAGACCTTCGTGGGTAAGACAATGACAGCTGTAGGAACAAGACGCAGGGAGAGTCTGGGGAGCCTGAGGGAAATGAGGTGGCAGCCAGGATGCTTGTGTCCTTGGGAGGCAGCTTTGGGGTAGATCGTGAGGGAGAATACAGAGACTGGATGCGCCTACTGTCATGGTGGGCATGATTGCTTCACTCTCTTTCTTATCTCTGCTCACGTGCCTCGCTGAGAAGGGGGACTTCCCTGAGCCCCCTGTCCTACCTAACTTGTAACCCCTTCCTTCCAGCTCTCCTCATTCTCCTTTCCCTGCTTTATTTTCTTCCAGAGTACTTATCATCATTGAGCACACTGTTTGTTATACTTAGGTATTTGGTTACTATCTAACTCTCCCCAATAAAATTTACAACCCATAAAGGCAAGTTTCTTAATCCGTTTACACTGATATGCCACTGGAACCTGGAACATTAGTGACACATCGTAAGTGCCTAATAAATATTTGTTGAATGAATGAATCCCACCAAAAAAAAAGGATAACCGCCATTTGTATTTTTGTATTTAGTCATTCAGGACATAGCTTTAAAATTTTTTTGTTAGAGGTATAAGTTACATACCATAAATGGCATCCATTTCAAATACACAGTTCAAGGAATATTGGCAGGCATATACACACCTGTGTAACTAAACACCACAATCAAGACCTAGAACATTCTCATCACATCAAAAATTTTTCTTGTACCTCTTTGCAGTTAATTCCTGTCCCCACCCATGGCCACAGGCAACCACTAATGTCATTTTTGTCATTATTTATTGTCTCTGCCTTTTCTAGAATTTCATAAAATTGGACTCCTACTCATGTTTTATTTTGCTCAGTGTAACGTTTTTTTAGGATTTATCCATGTTGCATGTGGCAGTGGTTTGTTTGATTTTCTTGCTGAGTTTTAGAAAAGGGTTTCTTATTCTGCTTTGCAGTTTTTGTGACTACAAGTGAGCATGGGCTCTGGATCCAGGCTGTCTGGTTGGAAATCTGGCTCCTCCACCTACCAGCTGTGTGGCTTTGGGCAAGTTTATCTTCCCTGTGCCTCAGGTCTCTCATCTGTTAAATGGGGGTAATAACCATACTACCTTGTAGGATTTGGGGGAGCAAGACTAAATGAGGCAAAGCAAACACATACAGTGCTTCAAATGGTGGCTGGCACATAGTCAGTATTTAATAGTTGTTGGCCATGCTTACTTCCACTTCTCAAATGGAGAAAAAAACCTTGAGGCACAGAAAAGTAAAGTAATTTTTCCAGTGTCATTCGGATCCCAGAAAGAACTGAAATCCAAGTCTTTCTGATTTAACTTCTGTGTTCTACCACCTCCCAGATTCTGGGTTGTCCTCTTTGGACCAGAATTCTGTGTGCAGCGCACACAGAATGAGAAAAGCTCATGCTCAGTTTGGGGGATGTCTGGCTTCCCTACCTCAGTGTTGATTCAGGCTGTCCCTGCTGGTTTCACCATCCCTGCCCCTGTGGGTAGGGTTTGGGTCCATCCTTTGACCTGTACAAGGGGTAGAGCTGGGCCTTCTTGCCCTTTGCTCCCCTCCTGGGCCCTCTCACACAGCTGAGCTTTGCATCAGGAACACCTCTTACAATCACACAGTATCAGCCCTGTGAGAAGCTAATTTGATAAACCCCACTCCAAAGCTCATTGAACCTGTCTATAACGATGCTTAATTAAAGTGCAGAAACTTTGAAGAGATAGCAAGTTACTGCTTAATGCAATACCAGAGTGCCACTATTTTACCATCTGCCTCACTCTCTATAGTAATTGCTTCCTGACATTTGTTTATTTTAATTAGAAGAGCAGTCTTGATCAAGGGGGAGGGCAGGCAGGGTCAAAACTATCGAGGAAGAGGAAAAAAGTAGAAAAGGAGAGCTATAATGTGGTAGTCCTGGGCTGAAGGGAGGGCACTGTTGTCTTGATGATGTAACTGGTTCCACCTTCCCACAGGGACAGATACCTGTGGAACTTTCTCCATGTGGCAAAAGCACATCGCTGACTCTGGGGTCATATGTTCAGGGTCTATGGGTGTCCTTTAGGGCATATCGGAGTTGACCTTCTTGGTTAGAGAATATAGAGACTCCCACTTTGTTAGGAGGGAGATTACAGATAGGGCTAGTCATATTCCAGGACGGTGGAGACACTTCCAGTCACAACAGAGTCTCAGAACTGAGGGAAAGAGAAGTTCATTCATATGTATTGGTTCCACAGGTTCTCACTGGTGCTTTTATAGTCTGCCTGGTTATTTTTGATTGTGTGTTGGTCATTGTTGTGAAAAATATAAGTATAAATTAAGGGCTGGGCGCCTAGGTGGCTTAGTCAGTTAAGCATCAGACTTCGGCTCAGGTCATGATCTCACGTTTTGTGGGTTCTAGCCCTGCATCGGGCTCTGTGCTGACAGCTCAGAGCCCAGAGCCTGCTTCAGATCCTGTCTCCCTCGCTCTCTGCCCCTCCCCTACTCATGATCTGTCTCTCTCTCAAAAATAAATAAACATTAAAAAATTTTTTAAATTAAGGGCTTAGATGAAGAAGATACCTTCCTACAGAAAGACATTTTATTTTTTTGGCAGTTTTTTGAAAGCACTGTAAATCTAGGAGACCCCTACCCCCAACTATTAAAAGCTTGAACTTCTCTCAACACACAGGCAATTCAAACCCACTCTACAGGTCCTCTTCAGGATTAGTAAGTTTCTGGTTCTTTCTGACCCTGAGGGTCACAGCTCGTTGTGAGAAAGCTCTTCTTTCGGTGTCCACATCTTGTGCAGGTTCTGTGCCTTGATTTCTGTCTCTAACTCTGGCAGACTTTCAAAACTAAGTTCAGATTTGCCAGATTCAGAAAATGCCTTTGGGGCAAAAGCGATGTCCATACTTCTCTGAGTTCCTGATTCCCTTCAGTGTTGAATTAGTATTTCCTTACTATCTGGTCAACATTTTGATGATTTTAAAAAAGACCCACTGCATATTTTATCTAGATTTTTAGTTGTTTTCAATGGTAATAACCTGCCATTATCAGAAAGAGAAAGTGCCAATAGTGGTTTTTATATTGCATATGTTTTTACTTTTGGCAGCAGAATTAAACAAAACGAAACAAAATAACAATGGAGCAGTTCTGGTAATAGTGGGGCTAGAGGCCCTGAAGCCCTGCCACCCCTTTGTTTGATCCATATAGAGCATCTGTAAGTGCCTGGCTTTCATAGGCATGGTTTGATGAAAAACTCTGCCCTAAGGAGCAGACTTGGTTTGACTGACTTTGAGGAACCACAGCTTTGGCAAAGCTTATCTACTGCTTTCCCTGGAAACAAATGGTTCTTGGCATTTGAGGATGGCTAGAAGCCTAGATGTTGGGCAAGGTGCTATAAGAAATGACAAAGTGTGCTTCCCGAGTCCCAGAGAGCCCCTGTGAAAGTAAGACCAGGGCGGTAACGATCTTCTCAGTCTTCAGAGTACTAATCTGAATTGGGAAGAAGAGAACAGAAGCAGGGCAGGCATGGGAGGTATGTTAGTTTGGGTGTTCCAAGAGACAAGTGTCAAGCAAGGATTAGACATGCAAGAATTTTATTGGGAGAAACGCTTGTGAAGGATAAAGGGGGAAGGAGCAAAAGTATGCAGGCAGAGTGTTCAGACCTTGATGCAGATCTGATACCTGGTGCAGGGAGAAAGGCAGGAAGGACTGGGGTTGAAGAGGCCCACTGCAACACAGCTCTGAGAGTTTCAGCCGTCCTGATGAGAATCCCCAAGCAAAAGTTACTTGTTAGAGAAGTCTCCCACTGTAGAGAAATGGACTTCACCTTGCTCCTACATGCTTAGTCATCAGCTAGGAGCAGTCCTGGGGAGAGTGTGGCCTCATCAGATGTGTAGTGATGGATTCAAAGGGGTGGTAAGTGGGGCTGTCTGTCAACTCTGCAGCAAGTCCTCTTGAAGGGTATCTGAGTGGTATACCTCCCTGACCACCCCCGTGGAGAGGGCCGCCCCAGATTACCAATGAGGTGTTTGCTGAAACAAGAAGGTGAGGAAGAGAGTCAAATATTTTCCAGACCAAGGGAACAGCCATAATGAAATGTTGCCTGCTTATTTCCCAGGAGCTCAGTGTCCAAGTGGTGGGATTCCACTCAGCTGCGTTTGAGCATATCATCTGAGCTTGTTGAGGGCAGGCCTCCAGTAAAGATCCCTCTGCATTACTGAAGTTGCCCTGATGTGGCTGGTCATTTCACCCCCTTACCCCTGGCTTTCTAAACCCTTACAGTAGTTTTCAACTGCTCTTAGGATAAAGACCACACCTTTTATCCTTTTTGGCCTGGTCCAGGGGTCTTGCCTATTCTTTATTGCATACCACATACCCCTCACTGTCCCTGTTCCAGCCCCACTGATCATTCAGTCTCTTGTCCTTGCCTTACTCATTTCCACCTCAGGGCCTTTGTCTATGATGTTTCCTTTGTCTGGGATGATACTGCGTCCTGTTCTCTCTTCTCGCTACATCAGCTAAGGTTCCCTTCCTCTGGGAGGACCAAAGACCCCATATAACTCTCACAGTACTATGTTTTTTGTTTCCCTCGGTGGCATTTATTATAGGCACAGTTGTACATCTTTTGTGGCTGATTGTTTATTTAATCTCGGGCTCTCCCACTAGACTAGAAGCTCCACAGGGGCAGGACTGGGTCTGTCTTTACTGTTTCTTATATCTCTGTGCCTGGTATGCTGGACATGCTCAAATGTTTGGTTTTAGGAAATAATCTATGGAAGACAAGGTGAAGACAATACTGGGATATCCAATACATAAAAATAAAACGCACATAGAAACAAACTATAAGGCAGGGTGAGACATGCTCCTCCAGGGCTGGGAGTGAGTTTTGAGGTCCTTGTGCACCCAACCCCCCTGTCTCATGTTGGAACTGTCTGGAACAGTCTGGAACACAGACTGCGCCTGTGGAGGTGGAATGACTTCCCCGTGTTGGCATGGCTAGTGTGTGCCAGGGCTTGGACTCATACCTGAGACTTTCAACTCCAAGCCCAGTGCTGTCATTGCCAAGGGAGGCTGTGTGTGGTCATATAGCATGTGATTTTGAGGCAGGTGCCTGGCTTCTGTATGGGCCCTATTTTCACTGTTGATCTGAACTTAAGTACATATGCCTTATCTGGTTTGGCTGTTTCCTCATCTGTAAAGTGGGTGTATTTTAATTTGTTTTTAATGTTTATTTCTTTTTGAGACAATGCAAGTGACAGAGTGCAAGCGGCGGAGGGGCAGACAGAGGGAGACACAGAATCTGAAGCGGGCTCCAGGCTCTGGGCTGTCAGCACAGAGCCCGACATGGAGCTCTAACTCACAAACTGTGAGATCATGACCTGAGCCGAAGTCGGACACTGACTGAACCACTCAGGCGCCCCAAAGTGGGTGTATTTTAAGTGGAAACTTTGAAGATTAAATGAGATAGTATGTGAAAGGGTGCTTTTCATAAACTCTGAAGTATTTTACAAATGTTCTTACTGTGTCATGTTTTACTACTGTTTGGTAAAAGAAGCCTAAAGCCACTGGTGACAGGTGACAGGGGATACCATCAGGCTCTATCTACCGCTGATGGTGTTGCACTTCAGCCCTCTCTTCTCTTGTGGATAGGGTATTTTTTATGTATTTCTTCAAGGGAAATGAAAAAGTTAAATTTGGGGAGCATCAGTTCTATGAAGAAAAAAGGAAGTGTGATAGATAGTTGGGGCATCACTTAGCCTCCCTCAGCCTGGGTCCCTTAATCAGTGAAAGGAGAGGGTAGTGGTAACTGATGTCTAAAGGCTTCTTTCATCAGGGATCCCGTAAACACTCATGAATGGGAAGGAGGCTATCACTTGACAGACTCCAACACACAGAACAAGAGAAGATTGGCCTCTAGCTTGAGAGATTCTTCTGATCCCAGGAAGAATTTTCTGGCACTGAGGGTACTTCAATGATGGAAGAGGAGAAGGCAACAATGTGTGTGGAAGTTGCTTTTGGAAGGTCTTTATAAAGAGAAGAAATACCCAACTGCAGCCCTGCTGGAACTGGGGAAATAGACAAGGAAACATTTGAAGTGATTTCCACCCTGCACGTGAGGGACACTGCATAAAATGCTACAAGGTTACAGAAATGCCCTCTCCACAGGCTCTCTCTGGTTGTTCATGCCCATTTCTGAATCTTGTTGCCACTCCCAAGGCTTGTGTACCTGGGTCAAAGCTCCCAGGGCCTCCCACCTCTGTTCTGTGTTCTGAACTTTGACCCTTCCTCTCTGTTTACTTTTTCCTTCTCCTCAATGCATCCTTCCAAGAAAGTGGTCCTGGTGCCAGCAGCGGACTCCAGATAATAAAGCTCAGCATGGTGACTGATAACTGGTCCTATATATAAGGCTAATGTGGGGAATTTTCTGCCAAGATGACCAATGAAAGGAAAAAAAAAAAAAAAAACAAGAGGAGCAAGTTTAATTAAAATTTTTTATCTGCTTTCTCCTCTAGGGTTTTCATGGTTTCCTGTCTCACATTTAGGTCTTTCATATATTTTGATTTTATTTTTGTGTATGGTGCAAGAAAGTGGTCTAGCTTCATTCTTCTGCATGTTGCTGTCCAGTTCTCCAAGCACCATTTGCTAAAGAGGCTTTTTTCCATTAGATACTCTTTCCTGCTTTGTCAAAGTTTAGTTGGCCATACATTTGTGGGTCCAATTCTGGATTCTCTATTCTATTCCATGGGTCTACGTGTCTGTTTCTGTGCCAAGTGGTGCAGCCACTCTGGAAAACAGTGTAGAGGTTCCTCAAAAAATTAAAGATAGAACTACCCTATGACCCAGCAATAGCACTGGTAGGAATTTACCTAAGGGATACAGGAGTGCTGATGCATAGGGGCACATGTACCCCTATGTTTATAGCAGCACTTTCAACAATAACCAAATTATGGAAAGAGCCTAGATGTCCATCAGTGGATGAATGGATAAAGAAGATGTGGTTTATATATACAATAGAATACTACTTGGCAATGAGAAAGGAATAAAATCATGCCATTTTCAGCAATGTGGATGGAACTGGAGGGTATTATGCTAAGTAAAATAAGTCAGTTCACTCATATGTGGATCCTGAGAACCTTAACAGAAGACCATGGGGGGAGGGAAGGGGAAAAATAGTTACAAACAGAGGGAGGGAGGCAAACCATAAGTGACTCTTAAATACTGAGAACAAGGGGCGCCTGGGTGGCGCAGTCGGTTAAGCGTCCGACTTCAGCCAGGTCTCGATCTCATGGTCCGTGAGTTCGAGCCCTGCGTCAGGCTCTGGGCTGATGGCTCAGAGCCTGGAGCCTGTTTCTGATTCTGCGTCTCCCTCTCTCTCTGTCCCTCCCCCATTCATGCTCTATATCTCTCTGTCCCAAAAATAAATAAACGTTGAAAAAAAAAATACTGAGAACAAACTGAGGGTTGATAGGGGTGGGGGAGAGGGGAAAGTGGGCGATGGGCATTGAAGAGGGCACTCGTTGGGATGAGCACTGGGTGTTGTATGTAAGCCAATTTGACAATAAATTATATTTAAAAAAAGTTTTAGGGAGTGTGATGTAAAACTTTAATTGGTTTTATTTTTTGCTACCGTTTTCAGCATGGATGTGTCTCCCTTCCTCATTTTTAATCCTCTTGAGACTGGGGAGAGATTTCCCAAGCAAGTGTAAAAGTAATTATATTCAATGACAGATTTTTCTTTTTCCCTAAAAGTATTAAGTTAATTGTCTTTTCTGGGGCTAATTGTCTTTTCTTTGGTCCAGGTGTGAATAGACTGCTTGGGGCTAGTAATAGTTTGCATTTGTAAGTGTTTTTCATATACGGAATCTCATTTTGTCCTCCAAATGTCCCTGTGCCCGGTAGTTGTTTTTGTTGCTGTTTTGCAGATGAGCAAACCGAGGCTTAACTCGGCAGAGCTCACGAACCAGTGACGGCTCCTGTACCAGCACTGCCCCTTCCCACCTTGTTCTACCACCACCCACAGCCCTGACTGGAGGTGGTAAAACTACAAGGGCCCCTTGAACTCCAACCCAACAGTCCCCGTGAGTTTCACAGTGGCTTGCAAAGGCAAGTCTGCTGGAGACAAAGTTTCTACTAGTTGGTGGGAGAATGAAGACCTTCCTGGGAGTATAGGAGGTTGAGATGGGAACATTGGAAATTCTGTGACACCTGATGCTGAGAATGTTTTGGTGTTTTGCCTGAGGATTTTTAACTGTATAGTAATTGAAGGTTGTTAGGACCAGAAAAACCAGGATTAAAGTGAGATCTACTCATATTTTGGTTTCTAGCAGAAATTGAATAGGGTGAAAAATGTAGAAGACGGAGGCTGCTTTTGAGAAACTTCATCGGATAAATATAGAATATCATGTAGCCAAAGTCATAATGATTTGATCTCAAAGACTAACCACTACAGGGCGCAATGGAAGGCACCCCAATCCAAGTGGAAAGGCTTGGGTTTGATCTCAGCTACTTCTTAGCTGTGTGACCTTAAACAAGTTACTTAGCCTTGAAGTCTCAATTTTCCCATCCCTAAAGTGCAGGTAATAATACATCAGTGGACTTCTGCAGGGATAAAATGAAAACAGTGCTTGATATGCAGTAAGCTTTCAAAAATGTTAGTTGATCCTGGAGCTGAAGCTAAGGAGATTGGATTCTTTCCTGTTGGCATCCAACAAGGAAACCGTTGAGTTTCTTCAGAAGCTTGCGAATGATATGTTTAAATGTGAATTTTAGAAAGTTAATTCTGTCTTGGAAGCAGTGTATGAGGAGGGTTGGAAGTTGGAAAAAGTTGCAAGTACAAAGATCATTTGAAATGATCCAAATGAGAGAGATGTGCCTGAACAGAGTGAGTGAGGTGGGGAGGGAGGGAGGGGAGAGGGATGTAGAAAGAAGAGAGAAGGATATAGGGGCTGTCAAGATGGCATTGGGACACATGAAGATTGATTGCATGTGGGGTAGTGTGAGAGAGGTGAGGATAATGGATAATGCCCAGGTTGCTAGCTGAACCTATGGAATGGATGATGATATTAGGGAAGATAACAAATGAGGAAGAACAGTTAAGGGAGAGTGTGGATGAGGAAAATAATAAGTTGGTTTTAGTCCAGGTATGCCTGAGTTGCCTGGGAGACATTCAGGACCAGGAGTGGGTAGGTGATGAATGGGTTTGGGGACAGAGATCCACTGAACACTGACACCCAAAGGGTGGGGTGAGGGAGGGCAACTAAGAGTTACTTTCACAGGCAGAGTGATTTTTAAGAAGTGGAAGATTCATAGAAGGGATCAACAGGGCCAGAAGCAATAGACAGGCCTTGGAAGGTGGGACCTGAGAAGAGGCTCTGGTTTGGGTATTTTCAAAGTCACTGGTAACATTGGGAAGAGCTTTGTGAGTCAAGGATGTGTTGGGGACAGAAGCCAGATATGGAGGATGAGGACAGAAAAGGAGGAGTGGAGATGATGAATTTTGACAGAAGAATTACAGAGTATCTCACAGGTGAGGTAAGAAGGAAGGTTTATGTTTCATTTGAAGTTTCCAAGCCTGTGGCTGAGTAGCAGGTGGGGTGGGAGGGGGGTGAGTGGAGGGGATATGGAGGTATAGAACAAGGTCCTGGGGAGGTGAGAGTTAGGAGGTAGGTAATGGGGGAGGAGTCAGTCTGGAAGGGACCATTTTTCACTGAGAAGGTAAGAGTGAAGAAAACAGTTGGGAGAAAAAGTGAGTAGCTGAAGGGGAGAGAAATACAGAATTGTATGCCCACAGGTCCCAATTTCCCCAGTAAAATGGAAGTCCCTGTGGCATCTGCTGAGTGAGGAAGGGGGAAAGGATTCAGTTCAGGGAAGAACTGAAGAAGAGAGCAGACTGGGGAAAAGTTTGAGGGCTGAGTCACCAAGACTGAGAGGGACAGAATTACAGTTGCACTCACTAGCACACTGGGATGTTGGTTTCTGGTACTGATCAGTTAGGAGGAAGGGGGTGTGTGCTTAGATGTCCTCCATGGTGGAATGGTTGGCCATGAAGTCCTGTCTAGATCAGGAGTTAAGGGGGTGGGGAAGGGGTGATATACGGACAGAGTGAAGAGTTGGAGGTCCATGGATTTACAAGGTTCAAGGGATAATTAGGAAGAGATGGGAAATAGAAATAAGGTTTTTTTAAAAAAATTTTTAATGTTTCTTTATTTTTGAAGGAGAGAGAGAGAGAGAGAGAGAGAGAGAGAGAGAGAGAGAGACAGTGTGAGCGGGGGAGGGGCAGAAGAGAGGGAGACACAGAATCTGAAGCAGGCTCCAGGCTCTGAGCTGTCAGCACAGAGCCTGACACGGGGCTCAAACTCACAAAGGGTGAGATCATGACCTGAGCTGAAGTCGGACATTTAACTGACTGAGCCACCCAGGCACCCCAAAATAAGGTTGTTCTGAGATAGGCACTTGATGGAGCAGTTCTGGGTGAGGTCAATGTCTGGGAGGCGGTATGAAGGGAGTGAGGATGATGGGAAGGTTAATGAAACAGAAGAAAGCACGGGACTGTGAAACTAGAGCACTGTACACATGGGCATCATACATAGTGGATGGAGTCAGGGTGCAGAAGGTGACTGTTAGCTAGGAGTTCAATGTATCAGTGAAAGCGGCAGAGCAATCTTGGGGTGATGTATTGGTCGGTTATTACTGCATAACAAATAATCAAAAAAATTCTTGGTGGCACGAAATAGTAAGCGTTGATTAAGCTTTCCATACCTGGAGATGGTTGGTTTAGGCCAAACTCACCTGGGTAATTTATTGATCTTGCATTTGCAGGTTGGATGGGGGATTTGGCTGATCTAGGTTGGCTATGCTTGGGGTGGCTGCCTGGAATGGCTCTGGTCATTCACCTCTTGGGACTGGCAGGCTGGCCCAGGCTGCTCTTCTCATCATGATAGCAGAAGTGCAAAGGAACAAGCACTTTTCAGACCTTTAGTCATGTTGTGCCTGCTAACATTTCTTTGGACAAAGTCCAGGGATGGGGAAGTACAGTTCACCCATGGAGATCATAAGGGTGATGAGTGAATCTTTTTGCACAATAACCTAATTGATCACAGGTGGTAGATAAACTCTATGAGGATGGAGAGAGGATGGATTGCAGATGGCCTAGGACCCTTGAATGACAAAATCAGGAAGAAAGGATGCTGTCTGCTCTGCTCCCATCCTGAGATACAAGTGGCCCCAACTGAGAATGTTTGGCAAATAAATCATTTCATTAGAGAAGATACAGGTTATTGTATTGTGGGGATTCATATACAAACAGCAGGAATTACAGAGACCACAGAGGGAAGGGTTCGGAAGAGGCATCAGGAGGCACCTGGCTACCTGGAGTCCTAGACTTAGGAATAAAAGTGGCAGAAACACACACACACACACACACACACACACACACACACACACACACACACACACAGCTGGTAGAAGAGTTTGGACTGACCCAAGGTAAACTTTCCGGGAGACTTATTATTTTGGGAAGGTGTTGTAAAGACCAGCCCCCACATTGCCTTGAATGGGGCTCTGCGTGCTGGATCTTTCTGACTAACTGAGGAGGGCAGATGCTTCCCGGGAGGAGATGTTTCTAGGGAGAGGCGGTCACAGCTCCATACTATACTTGGGATTTCACAATTGCTTTTACTCTGACAGGGTGTTTGGAACTTTTTTTTTTTTTTGTACTACAAATAAGGAAGCAAGAGGGTGGGTGTGGGAAGGAAACTATTTTAATGGAGATACAGTAATAGAAATAGCATCCATCCTTGGAAAGAGAGACTCTAGGAGAAAGATGGATGGGGGTGGAGCACCTCAAACTGATATTTTCTTTCTTTGCAGAACCTCTGAATAATTTTGGGTGTTATTGACCTTCCCTCCCCCACTAGACTGTAAGCTCTCTGAGGGTAAAGCTGAGCCTGTTTTATTCTTAGCTCTATCCCCATTGCTGAGAGCACACAAAGAAAATAATAGGTGCACAGTAAATATTTTTGAGTGGATGAATGAGTGATAAGAAGCTTAACAGCTTGTGTATCTGTCTCCACTTTAAAGAACTCCAAACTTTCTTTTGGTCATATAGTCAACAAATATTCAGGGATCTTTTGCTATCAAGCAGATGTCCAGGCTCTGGGCATTCATAGAGAGTGAGACATAATCCTTGCCAGATGGTTTCTATCTTCACTTGCAGCCTAGGGAACAGTAGCTAACAATGCAGAGCTATATAGAAATGGTTCAAGCCTCAGCTTGCTTCATCTGCAAAAGAGGGAGGCTTGGCCAGATTCATTCAGGTATTCAGGTTTCTATTCTACAAGGCTCCTTGCAGCCTCAATATTCTGTTGTACATTTTGAATCTCTGAAACAGCAAAGCAATTGATGCCTAGTCAGCTTGGGCTTCTATAACAAATATACCATGGAGTAGATGCCCCAGGCAGCAAACATTTATTTCTCATAGTTTTGGAGGCTGGGAAGTCTAAGATCAGGGTGCTGGCAGATCTGGTGTCTGGTGAAGACCTGCTTCCTGATTTGTAGACATCTGTGTTCTTGTTCCAAACATGGTGGAGAGTAGAGAGAGGAGGAAGCAAGATCTTTGGTGTCTCCCTTTATAAGGACCCTATTCTCACTCACAAGGGCATCACCTTCATGTCCTACTCACCTCCCAAATCCACCACGTACTAATACCATCACACTGGGGATCAGGCTTCCACGTATGAGTTTTCCTATTGACAAATGTTATATAAATAGCAGGGTTTCTTTCCTTTCTTTTTCCTTGGGTTTTAGAGCACCTAATGGGACTGGTTTTCTGAGGAGCATACTTTAGGAAGTATGTGTTTAGGCTAATTCTGGTGGACTGATCCTTATAGAATTTCTTCTGGTTAACCCCATGCCAACTTCATGGGCATACCTGCACCAAACTTAATGTTTTTGTTTTGTTTTGCTGTGCTCAGGATGTGCTTTTTAGAGCACCCAAAGGGTTCAGACATATATGGTTATTCTTTATCCTGATGATGTTGGAAGTGGATGTTCAGGTTTCAGGATTGATTCATACCTGCTAAGCTTCTGTTTGGTCCATTATCCCCAGAGAAGCCGAGCACCCTGCACCTCAGGGAGGATTTGAGGCATCTAGGATGACTTTCTCTCTGGAGGCTTGAGGACAAAGAGACTGGGCTGCGTAGGGGTGTGGCCAGAGGCTGAGAGGTGTGGACATGCCACACCTGTCCACAGGAATTCTTGATCAGGTAGAATTCCACAAATCAGGTAGTTCCAAGGTAAGGCACTGAATCTAGAATAGGAGCTGTTAACTTCTTTCTCCTTTTTTTTGGATTATCTATTTGGGTAGGATGTGGTCTCAGGTCTGGGATCAATGTGGCTGTTCAGGTGTATGGAGAATGGCCATGTATTGTTAAGACATAGTATAGGGATTGAATTCAGATCCCTCTTATGTCTCCTGTGGATAAGAGCAAGGTCTGCTGATTGTTCTCTCTGTTTCAAAACCATTTCCCCCACCATCTAAAACACAGTGGCTCTCCAAGACCTCCTTAGCTTTGGCACCCAGGAGCTTTACAACTCTGTCCTCAACATGACTTTTTAGCTTAATGTTTTCGTCTACTCCCACACATTCTACATTCCAGCCAGATAGGACTTCTTATTGCTTCCTGAATACCCCTTGATCTTTCACATCTTCCTGTCTTTATTTCATGCCTTCCCTCTGTGGATATACCTCCCCTGTGGCTTGGTCTAGCAAAACCCTTCATTCTTTGAAGCGTAGTTCAAAAGCCTTCTTATATCTCTTGGCCAGTCACTGGCTCATCTTTTGTGCTCATGTAACACCTGTACATATCTTTATTAAATTACCAATCACCTCCCCTTATGATTGTTACTCATATATCTGTCTCCCCTCACTCCCTAAGCTTTGGCTGGGATCTCTGGGGCTTTGGGGCCTAACATGCTGGTTGATGAGTGGCAGGTATTTATTGGAGATTTGTTGAATGAATACTTGAATAAATGAGTGTGAGTTGTGTTGAATATAATAAATATTGTGACCTCTTAGTGTCCTCTGGTTAGCCTGTCTTAGGCTCACCTTTCTGAGTATATAAAAAGACCCCCCTGGTTTGGAACAACAAAAGCCCAACCTGGCTTAGCAGAGAGATGGAGTTATAAGGTATTCTTAAAAACAAGATGTAGTGTTGTTACCTTTCAAGCATAGCACATTTTTAAAAGCTAAGATATAAATAGATACTAATAAGTAAAGTGGGAAAATTAATGCAAAATTACAGGTTGTATTGGTCCTGATTGTATAATAATATAGCATAAAGAAAAGACCATAAACATTTCAGGATTATTCACAGAGACCAGAAGTTGAAGCCATGATGGTAGAATAGTTGATTTTTTTTTAATTTTTAAAAACTTTAAAATATTTTTACTGTTAAGTAAAATCTAGAACTTTGTAGAGAAGGATGTAATTGGAACTTTCAACCTTTGAAGATAATGGAACTGGATTTGAATGATTGCAAATTCTGGATTAGCAACCCTAGGTTGAGAGGTTTGTCATTCTATAAGAACTCACTGTTTGTTATAGGGCAGAGTTGGCATAGGTGGGTCCATTGAATAACATCCAAATGTGTTTAATTACTTCAAGGTGAGCCCAAAGGTTTCATTTCACATGCCTGTTGTATTGACGGGTGAGTGGTGTATGTCTTGACTGTTTGGTTGAGAAGGATTCTGAGGTTCCATCTGGCTCAATAGAAAGGTTTATGATTGATTAGTGAAGTGTACTGTGGACATATGAAGGAGTATTCGTGTATTTGCCTTCCTTGTCTGAAAGGTCCCCAGATTATGAGGCTGACATGGTGCCAAAAATACAAACACACTAATTCAAAGGGATACATGCACTCCTATGTTTATAGCAGCATTATCTACAATAGCCACACTATGGAAGCAGCCCAAGTGTCCATAGATAGATGAATGGATAAAGAAGATAAGGTATGTATACACAATGGAATATTATTCAGCATAAAAAGAATGAAATCTTGCCATTTGCAATGACATGGATGGAGCTATTATAAGTGAAATAAGTCAGTCAGAGAAAGACAAATAGCATACGATTTCACTCATATGTTGAATTGAAGAAACAAATGAACAAAAAGAAAAAAAAGAGGAAATCAAGAAACAGACTCTTAATTATAGAAAACAAACTGATGGTTACCAGAGGGGAAGGAGTGGGGAGATGGGTTAAATAGGTGATGGGGATTAAGGAGTGCACTTGTTGTGATGTATAGGTGATGTACTGGGTGATGTCGAATTGTCGAATCACTATATTGCACATCTGAAACTAATCTCACACTATATGTTAAGTATACTGGATTTAAAATAAAAAATGTAAAGAAAAAAATAGTAAAATGCATATAAAAAAACAACAGAAACAGTGTTTTGTTACTAATCATTTGACATAATGAATGAAACACCGGACTTATTGTTCAAATGCTAGAATTTTTTAAATTTAATTTAATTTAATTTTTCTATTAAACATAATTTTTGTCAAATTTGTTTCCATACAACACTCAGTGCTCATCCCAACAGGTGTCCTCCTCAATGCCCATCACCCACTTTCCCCTCTCCCCACTACCCGCCATCAATCCTCAGTTTGTTCTCAGTATTTAAGAGTCTCTTATTGGTTGCCTCCCTCCCTCTCTGTAACTTTTTTTCTCCTCTTCCCCTCTCCCAGGGTCTTCTGTTAAGTTTCTCAGGATCCACATATGGGTGAAAACATATGGTATCTGTCTTTCTCTGACTGACTTATTTCACTTAGCATAATACCCTCCAGTTCCATCCATATTGCTGCAAATGGCAGGATTTCGTTCTTTCTCATTGCCAAGTAGTATTCCATTGTATGTATAAACCACATCTTCTTTATCCATTCATCAGTTGATGGACATTTAGGCTTTTCTCATAATTTGACTATTGTTGAAAGTGCTGCTATAAACATTGGGGTACAAGTGCCCCTATGTATCAGCACTCCTGTATCCCTTGGGTAAATTCCTAGCAGTGCTATTGCTGGGTCATAAGGTAGTTCTATTTTTAATTTTTTGAGGAACCTCTACATTGTTTTCTAGAGCAGCTGTACCAGTTTGCATTCTCACCAACAGTGCAATAGGGTTTCTGTTTCTCCAAATGCTAGAATTTAAGATTCAGTTATATTACATTATTGGTTCTGTGACCCTTGAACAAACCATTCTCTCTCTGAACTTCAGTTCCTTCATATGTAAAAGAGAGTTGAAAAAGTTGACACTTTGTTGCCCTGAAGTTTAGATGAGAGAATGTTTCATAAACTCTGAAGTACTCCACACACACAGTGCGCACACACACACACACACACACACACACACACACACACACCATATCTTCTTAATACCTATTGTTTGCTCCATGCATGTTTTATGATGGTTTCCATGTGTGTTGTCTGTTTTACATTCTTGGTTCATGGTACACACAAGCTGTGCTGATTCACTGACTTGGCCCACTACTTCACTTGGGACTTTCACCAAGTTCCCATATTTCTGGTTACCTGTGGTGTTCAAGACTCTGCTTGAGTCATTTTGCAAACATTCCATTTGGCCACGGCAAGTCACAAGTCTGAGTGGGGTGTCAAAAGTTGGGCACTGTAACGTTAGATGGGGAAGGGTGCGGAGGTAGGGTGAGGTGAAGAATTTGGGTCATTAGTAGTATCAAACTATTGTACAACATTATGGGAAAGATCTCTAAAGTCATGGTGCAAATAAGATGAACAGCGATTTAGCAATGATGATAATGGTAATGACTAACATTTATTGCATGCTTACTGTGGGCCAGCCTCTGTGCTAGAAGATTTATGTGTATTCCCTCACCCTTTGAATCCTTACAGAAGCCTTTTCTGTAGACACCAGTATTACCTATCCTTTATAAATGAGAACACTGAGGTCAGAGGGATTAAGTAATTGCCATAGATTACAAAGCTCCTATATGGTGGATCTAGGATAAGAATCCAGTTCTGTCTGACTCCAGAACCTAGCTCTTAACCAAATTCTAGAATACCAGAACCTGGGGGTGAGTATATCCCTTGAAATTTACTGGAGAGAGGCTTAGGACAAATAATGAGCAGCCCTGTTTCATGCAAAAGGTGGAAAACTCAAGAAATGTGTCCCTTGCATGGGTATTTACTGATGGTAGGACTGCTGTTATGCCAAAGTTATGAGACTCAGTCCCAAATTAGTATGAATGAAAAGGCAACTCTGTTCAAGAAATGTTTATATAAATGATAGTTCCTTTGTGGGTTTTTCAGAGGAAAGTAGGAGATTTAGGGGATATTCCCTTAGATGTTGAAGTTGGTATGGTGCAGTGGTTTTGAAACTGTGCTCTCTAGGACTTTGGAGTTTTCTTGTGGTAAAATCTTGAGGACTATTGCAGAAGTCAAGGTGGAGTCCTGGAGGCAAGATTTCACCTTCTACTTCTACAGAACAGCTCTGCTTCTGTCATATTTTGAGGTTTCATGCACCGTTTCTTTTTCTAGAAAAAAAAGGGCTTTGGTGGCTTAATAAAGGCAAATCCCTTTTCTCATGGAAAGATCTCTGGTCAAAAGGTCCTAATACCTGGATCTTAGTGCCACTTCTGCTACTGCCCAGTTGTGTGATCTTAGACACTTGCCTGACTGTCCCTGGGGTCCTTCCCTTCCTTCCTCAACTACAGAGTGAGGAGTTTGAGGCAGGTCTCTATGCTCTTATCCAGCTATGATATTCTGTATCTCTGAGGCGGGTTGAGGTGAAGTTGGAAGTTGTGCCTGTTACACTGTCAGGGTAGAGTTCTAGAGCCAGTGTACCAGTTGTCTGACCCACATACATAACTGTCCTTTGAATTATCCAAACTTCCACCTGCTTCCTCACCTTAGTCCAGTCACCAATCATTCATCTATGGTTTACTCTGTGCCAGGCACCATACCCACCTTCAAAGCTCCTAAACTGCTAACACTTGCCCTGGTCAGGGAGGGTCCCAAGATTGCTCCCTTGCTGTGTCTTTTCCTGCCACCCCAAGCCTTCCTTTCTTTTCTTTCTGTCTCCTGTGTTTACATCTCTCTGTAGGACAGAGTTTGAGGGTTGGAACTATTATACCCTGTAAGGGTTGGCATTGGGGGCAGTGGTCAGTGGGAACCTGAGGGTGTTCCAACAGGTGGGCTCATTGAGTCATTGTGTTCTGCCCAGGCACCAACAGGGTTTAGATCCCCATCCCTGGCCACCTCTCTCTCTCAGGTGGTGACTTCTTGAGTAACTGTAGGAGCTGAGGTCTTGTTTGGCAGCAGCATCTCCTGTTCTCAGTTCCTCAGCAACAGATAGGATGGGAAGATGTGAAGGGACAGTTCTCTCACAAGGTATGGAAGGAGAGAAAACTGGAGAGTACTAGCTGGTTCCCCACAGCTATTTAGATAGAGGAGGCCAGAGGCCTGGGGTAAGGGAGAAGGAGTGCAACATGAGAGGGTTTGGGGAAGGGCATTCTGGACAGTGCGAACAGCAAAAGCAAAGTCTCTGAGGTTGAACTGTACTTAGCGATTTCTGAAAATACCAAGGGGGCGGTATGTGTGGGGTCCAGTGAGAAGTCAGGGATGAGCTTGGAGACCTAGCAGGGGGCCAAACTATGCAGGGTCTTGTGGAAGACAGGGAGAATTTTTCCTTAAAAAATTTTTTTGAGTGCAGTTGACATACAGTGTTACATTATGTTACAAATGTTGTACACATCTCAGGTGTACAGGGTAGTGATTTGACATGTTTAAACATTTTGCTGTGCTCGCCACAAGTGTAGTTACCATCTGTCACCATACAATTACAATATCATTGACTGTATTGATAGGGAGGACTTTGGATTTCTTTTTAAGTATGTAGAGAAATCATCAGAGAGTTTAGAATGAGGGAGTGATGACTTCTACTTTAAAGGTCATTCTGGCTGCTGTGCAGAAGATATCCCATAAGGGGCAAGGACAAAGCAGGGACACTGGTTAGGAGGCTAGTTAGTACATAGTCCAGGAGACAGACAAACACTGGCATAGCTTAATTGGCCAGTGTAGCCATAGCTCTTCCCTATGAGGTCTTGTGTCACTGGGCCAAGCCTGGAATTCTCTGCTAAAGAGTCAGGGAACCCTGGAGAGCATGAGAGGTAGAGAAGGGGATATGGTGGATTAGGTGTGGCTGTAGCAGGGACTCTTAGACCTAATTCTGCCCTTTATGAATGGCATGACTTTGGGAAAATTATTTAATCTCTTGAGGATCTCAGTTTACTCATCTATAAAACAGGGATAATAATAGGTACACTTCTATGGTTTCTGTAGGAAGTCAGGTATAACATACTTGGAGTATGCCTTGCACAATGTGTGATATGAGTACCACTGCTGTTAGATACTTGTATTGCCACAACTGTAAAACAGCCTTTCCAATGGCTTTCCAAAATCATGGGTGGACCAAATGGCCACTGGCCTTGGTCCTGAACATGCCTTCCTGGAGACGGTGTTCTCTGGCATAGCCCTGTCCCTGCTTCCTGAACTCGTGTTCCCCATTCCCCACTGTCAACCATTGCATTACACTGAAAGAAGCATGCTCTGCACCTCACACCTCCGAGGTGAACCCCACAGATGCATCTGTGCCCCATGTTCGCCCCATGGTGAAGCTGGGGGCTGTCTGGTTTGGGTGTGAACAGCTCTAGTCTGTCCGGAGCCTCTGCACATCCCCCTGCCAGCTCTGGCACTACTTGCTTTGTTAATGGAGAATTTGTCAAGTAATGGGAATAATTAGCACAGTGGGGGCCTTACTGTGCCCTGGAAAGAGAACAGAGAGAGTCATCCCAGCAGCCCCAGACATGATTGCTGGGCAGGCTTATTTTCTCTTGTCTGCGTCTCTCTCCCCATCTCTTGCATGTGTTTGATTTTTTCTCCTTTGTATAGAGAGAGTTGGCTAGGAGAAAAGACCTGTAAATTGCACCCTTGCTGGGCTGGTGCTGCGAAGCTGGATAAGATTGTCTTCTTGGACTGAATAATTTCCCTCTTCCCCTGCCTCCTTTAGGGGGACAGATCGGCTAAATATCTAGTTGATTTCCCCCCTCCCTTTCTCCTCCTCCCTACCTCCCCACCTCCACCCCTCCCCTCCTTCTTTCTCCCTGTCCCCTCATGTAAAGAACTCACTGACTCTCAATTGAATCCTTTTTAATGGTCCCAAGAGGCGAGGATCTTGAAGGGTGATTATCTCCATTATAAATTATTAACTCCCCCTGCAGCCAGATGGTTTCCCAACCCGTGGCTTGGAGCTCTGGGCTGGGAGAGAAGAGGACGGGAGAAGGAAGGAGTCTGAATCATGAATGACCACGGCTTATTGGGTTCCTGGCTGAACCTGAGGTGCTGGGGAAACTGTTGGCACCTTGCAAGGCCTGAGTCCTGCAGTTTGTGGGCAAGTGTTTGTTGTGTTTTGCCCACTAGACAACTCAGGGCTCCCTTGGGGATGGAGTAGAAGTGGTAGACAGGGGAGAAACTAAATCCATGGATTATGTTTGATATGAAACTTAGAGGCTTGTCAAGATGTGGTAAGAAGGCATGATTATTATCTTACAGCATGTAGTCCTTTACCTCCTTTGATATTCACAACATCCTAGAAGTGTATTCACTGTTCTCTCCAGTTTACAAGAGATAATAGTTTTCCATAGGTCACTTGGCCAAAAGTTAGTATAAAGACAGAGGCTTGTTCTGACCCCCACTCTCCCCTGCCAAGTGGTTTTTCCCCTGCACCAGACTTCTCCTTCCCAGTTGCCTGTGCTCTACTCATCCTTCAAGTTTCCATGTAAGTTCCACTTCTCTGAGAAGTCTTCACTGACTTCACTAGGCCAGTCACCTCATGTTCCTCTGGACTCTGTTGCACTACATGCACAGACCTATTTACTACTGGACATACAATTCCAAAGGCTGTCCAGCCTCTTCTGGAATATCTCCAATGACAGGAATGACAGGAATGCCCACTTCATCTTGAGATGGTCTGTGTGTAAGATAAGGACTCAAATACTCTTCCTCAGATTTATTATCTTTAAGGGCTGTACAGAACCCATGAGATCTCTCTTCCAATTTAATAACACTTCAGGCCCCTGAAGGTACTGCTCATGCTACTGCCGAGTTGTCTCTCTAAGCCCCAATACCCTGGTACCTCCAAAGGTTTCTCATGTAAAGAGACTCAGGTATGACTCTTAACATTGTCTCTGTAATTGGGATGAATTTTAAAAGATGTCCATCTTCCCATCTTACTGTCCCTGAGCAGGCCAGGTGAGAGGTGCCAACATCACCCATGCTGCCAGGATGAAGTATGAATATCAAGGGCAACAGTAACAGCAGCAGCAGTGATGGTGAACATTTACTTGGTACCTATGCTTAGCATGGTTCTAAGGGCTTTACCTTGTAGTAGATGCCTTACTATGGCAGCTTGTTATTCAACATTTTATAGATGAGGCAGCTGAGGCACACAGACTTGTTCAGAGCTACACAAGCAGTAAGTAGTAAGTCTGGGATTTGAACCCAGGAAGTCTGGCTCCAGAGCCCAGGCCTTTGACCTCTGTGAATGGGGTTATTTATCCTAACACTGTGTTCTATTTGCACCCTAGAGATGGACCACTGCTATATCAAGCCCATACTCGATAGAGCCTTCTTCTCACCTTTGATCTACCTCCTTATATTATTTAGGCTCATGTCTTTCCTTTCTACTAGCACTTAAGTGCCTTGAAGAGTTTGAGCTACTTTTTTAGTCTTTCTCTGTATAGCATGGATGCTCTATGGTTAAAGAAAGTTAACAGAAAGACTTCCTTTCAGCTTACTACCTACCAGCTTACTTACACCTCTCTCAGATAGTGGGGCTCAGAATAAAAATCTAATAATAAAATTGACACAAATGATCATTGTCTTTTTCCTCTAAGTTATATTTTAACTAGTCTAAAATTGCATGTAAACTATTTGTCACAAAACACATGCAGTCTCTCACTTGT
Organism: Felis catus; assembly: GCF_018350175.1. Taxonomy (NCBI): domain Eukaryota; kingdom Metazoa; phylum Chordata; class Mammalia; order Carnivora; family Felidae; genus Felis; species Felis catus. The sequence goes on from NC_058373.1 coordinate 122,696,093, forward strand.
GTCATCTTGTCTCTTTGATCCCTCCATCCTAGTCTACTATGTAGTTACAAACTATACCTTCCATCTTTATGGGCTGTTTATTTTGGGGGGATCAAGCCATATAGCTTTCCATTTACCTCCATCAAAGTTTGTCTTACTAAACACAGGCTGTTTAAGCCTATATGACCTCTTGGGATCCCACAGCATCATCTGGGATGCTCACAGACTGTCAGTGTTGGGTTACCCACAAACATGACGAGCTTCATCCAAGCTCTTGATGAATGTGAGGAATGGGGCAAGGCCTGTCCTCACACTAGATGCTGCTTCCCAGAAGGCTCACCCTCTTTGAATGTTGTTGTTCAGCCAGTGACACATCTTCTTGGTTCTATCCACCTTAACATTCCTCAGATCATGAGAAACTTTTCCAAAACAATGCCTGAAGTCCATATGTATTATAACTCCTATGTGTCTCTACTATAGGAGATTACTATTCTTGACAGAAAAGGAATTCAAGTTAGTCTGGCAAGACTACTTAGTTTCTATGAAAAATTGAGTTTTTTAAAAAACTATTATAATTAAAAGCTTTACAAAATTCTCTCCCCACCTCTGGTCTCTTTTCAGCACAATAAAGCTCAAACACCCTTCTCTGTATGCCCATTTGACTGACTGGAGTTGAGGTCCTTAGAGGCCTCCCTAATCTCCCTTACCTTTCAGGGAGGCATAAAGACAGCTAACAGAGGGTAGGGTAAGCTTGGTGGCCAAGACACCTTTAAGACTAGACTCAGCAGATTTCAAGGGAGGAAGAGAAAATAGGAGTGGGAGGTGGTGGTATGCTTGGACATGAATACATTGTGAACAGAGGGAGCTGAGTGAGTTTCAGCATGGGCCAGGAAGAGAGGACAGTGAGCTCCCTGTTGAAAGACCCTGTGGATGTTTGTCCATATTTTCCCAGATAAGGGATTGCCTTTGACTTGAAGTATAACATATGTGTAGAAGATTATATACATTGTGCTCAACCAATGCATTTTCACAAACTGAGCCCAATGTGTAACATCACCCAGGTACATAAATAGAACTCCTTTACTCCTTTGCCTTCTTCTAGTCAGCAACTCCCCCAAGGGTAACTGCTATTCTGACATTTAATATCAGAGAGTAATTTTGCCTCTTTTTGTACCTCATATGAATGGGACATACTCAGTGTGTGCCCTTCCATGAGATTCTTCCATATGCTCTCTGGAGATGAAGACCTGTCATTCTCACTGCTCTACAGCATTTTGCGTGAATAGACTACGATTTATTTGTCCATTCTACCGCAGATGGACATTTGGCTATTTTCTAGGTTTTGGCTATTGTGAATAGCATTGTTATAAACATCTCATGCATGTCTTTGGTTGGACATATGTAAGCATCTCTGTTGGTATATACCTAGAAAGGGAATTATGGAGTCATGGGGTAAAAACATTCAGCCCTAGTAGCTACTGCCATATAATTTTCTGGAAGTAGTTGTACCTCTATCCTTTTTAAAATTTAATAAAATTGAAAAGTACCCTATGAGATAGGTATTATAATTCCCATTTTTTTTGGATGAACAAACGGAGGCTCAGAGAGATGCCACAGGCTGAATAGAAATAATAATAGGTCTGGGTTTAAATGCAGCCCTGTCTGATGTCAAAGCCGTTGCTGTGCATCATTACCCTGAACTACTTTCACATCTTGGAGAGAATTCATGCCTTTACCTTCTTCGCCTGCTGTAGAGTCTTCACTGTTGCATTAAGGTAGGGAGGACAGCATGTGAAGCTGCCCTAATCATATAGTGTCAGGAGGGGCATAGTTTAGTCAACTTAGTGAATCTCTGAGGCTATTGTATAAGACCAAGCCTGCCTTCCCCTCCAAAGCACCTAGGGATAGAGCATGCCCACATCCTATGCTTTTGCCCAGGAACATGGATGAGTGGGGGTGTAGAGCACTGGTGGTGGTGGGGGGGGGGGGTGAGCCATCTGACACGTGTCTCTGGTCACAGGGAGTCCTGAGAGGTATGGGTGGCCATATGAAATGAAATCTTCTGTCAATGTGTCAATTACAGTGTTTTTGGAGGTCTAGTAGCCTAATTAAAACTTGCTTAAAGGAAAAAAAAAGTTGTGGTTCATACAGTGGAAGTCCCAGGATCTATTGGACACTCGGCTTCAGGCCTGTCTGCATCTAGGTGCTAAAACCTCACTAGAAATCTGTCTTTAGCCACCTCTTGGCTCTGTTTTTTTCCTTGTTGTCTTTATACTTAGACAAGATCATCTTGGTATCTATCATCAACTGTGGGCTTCATTCTAACAGTTTGACAGCATGGTGAGAAGAGAGGACCTTTCTGTCAATAATTCCAGTAAAAGGCCCAGGGTTAACTCTGATTTGACTCTGTTTGGTGGACAAGTTGGTCCCTAAACTAATGGCTGTGACACGAGATTGGAATGTTCTAATTAGGATCTGGGATTGAGATAAACCACACCCGAATGACCAGGACTGAGATTGGTAGTGAAAGTCATCTTAGCTTCAGAGTGGAGTGGGGATGTGGTGAAAGTGGGGTGAGTAAAACCAACAGAGAGCTATTGTATGGATTTTCTGGTTCTGGTGAAGGGAATAAGAGGGAAATCAATGAGCATTTCTAGTGGAAATATGGCAAGCAAGTCTGAGGACTGTGGCGTGCCAGCAAGGGCTGGGCATGAGGACAGTCACCATCATGCGGTCACATACCCATCCTGGCTCTAGACACAGGCCCCATTTTCTCCTGCGTCTGTCTCAAGAAGTGGAGGAAGTGGAGGGAAGGGGTGGAAGGGCAAATGGCAGCCAGCTCTTCTAAGCCAGGCCTCATGCAAATAGCCCACAAGTCGCAGTTGGGAGAACCACACCCCGCCCCCAACCCAAGCAGTTGGATTGTGAGACATTTGCAAAGATGTTAACCCCACATAAAAAGTGTGCCATTTGATAATTATGTAAATTAGCTGGCAATTAGATAATGTCACTCACTTTCCCTCTCCTGCTAGATTCCCACATAACAGAAAAGCGTTTGTGCTTCCACGCCAGCCCAGACCCTCTGTGCAGGCTCTAGGGCAAACCACTCGTACCGACAGCTGCCTGGGCCATCCTATGGCTCAGGAGAGAGTAGAAGTAGGCTGACTGGGTGGAGAGGGCTCTCTGCTCCCATTTTCCCACTTCTTGAGCCTTGTGTATCCCTGCTAGAAGGCTAGAGAAGGCTGAAAAATAAACACCTGGGGCAACTGGCTTGAGGCCTGTGCTACTTAATGTAAGGTCATCTTAGCTTTTGGCCATATTGGCAATTTCCCAGAGGCCATGGGAATGTCCACAATCCAAGAAAGCAATGGAAAGTCTTTAGGAGAGAATGTGGGCAGATTATAGGGTATCAAGTCTAGATGAACCCAATTCTGATGTTACCAGTCCTGAAATCAGATTCTTCCTGGCACCTGTGGGAAAGAAAACTTGGTTTTCCTCAGATAGCCTTTTTGATCCCCTTTGATGCAGGGAGGGGAACATGGGTATCTCCAATGCTGGTCTGGGCTGGAGGGAAGGACTATGAATCTGACCTGAAAGACTCAACAGGCCGGATGGAGTTGCCACCCCAAAGCAGGCTGGGAAAATTCCCTTGATCTTCCTTATAGGGGAGTGTTCTGGAATGCTTAGTTCTTAATTCATGGGTTTCTTCAGATAACTAGGCATATGCTACTTTGCCTTTTGGGATCATCTGAGGTTGGCATCCAGAGAAGTGTGGGAGGTCAGGACTGCTGTCACTGTGTAAAGTGAGGTAGTATGGAGGCCACTGCATAGAATAGAAGTCAGATGATGCATGGGGATGCTCTTCAGCTTCTGTTTTTACTTTCCGTTCTCTCTACATATGTTTCTTGAGCTCCTGCTCCATGCCAAGGCCCTGTGGCAGGCAGCATGGTGAAGCAGACCCTGTCCACAGGGAGTTCTTCATCAAGTTTTCAGAGCCTGAGCTCTTCGTTGCTGTGCTTTGTATCTCTGAAGCACACTTGAACCCTCTAGGTTTTGATTGCTTTAAGAACAAGAATGTTTTTTTTAATTCTGCTTTGATAGAGCAGTGTCTGGAATGAATCAGAGCTCAGTAAACAGATTGAATTGAGCAAGTCATTTAATTTATACAGACAAATACGTGACTTACAGAGGTTCAGAGGTGACTTAATAGATAGTATAGATAGTATAGATCAGTGTGGAAGTTTCTGGGACTGTCTATTTCAAGGGTTTCCCATGTCCTTGCTCATCCATAACACTGAAACCTCCTTCAACATGTCCTTTCCTCCCACAGGTCCTGCATTGGCTTTGGCCATCTGAGCCTAGGCCTTCCCTGTCAGCCAGTGTACTCCCTGGTTTAAACTGGCAGGACAGGGAGAGGAGAGGGAAGTTTCCCCCACCTCCCCAAGAGGTGAAGCAACCAGGGTGGTGTCACTGAGAAAATTTTCCCAAGCCTCTTGGGCTTACACACACTGAGCTCCTTTATGGCCACATGATTTTTATATTCTTGGCTCATCAATAATTCCAGGATTGGAATACCTCCCATAAGAGGCTTATTCTTTCTGCTCACACCTGCCTTGCTCCCCCTTTTCTTGCCCCTCCCACTAACCTAAATCAAATGCATGATATGGGGAGGGGACAGAGGAGCAGCTGTCTTCTGAGCACATTTCCTGAAAGGGGCCCCTTTCAACAAGTTGATTTAAGGAAATATGTGAACGTGGCAGTTGTTGAAACCGGAAGGAGTCCTCTTTTCAGAACCAGGGTTTCCTCTCTCCCTGGGATGTTGCCTTTTGCCTTGGTTGGCATACTTCACCTCACACAATGGTCACATTCATTGAGAGTGGGTCATGTCTCCTCATCACCTAGCCTCCTGATAATCCACCTCTGGCTTCATGTCTTCTATTCACTCCACCCTAAGAGCATCGGCCTACTCGTTGTTCTTCACACATACCAGTTTGCTCTAGTCGCAAGGCCTTTGTTACTATTACTTCTGGGACATTCTTCCCATGGCTAATTCCCTCACTGTCTTTCAGGGCGTTCTTTAAATCTCACTTTCTCAAAGACTCAGATTTGTGGTCTTTGACTATTTTCATGGTGTAAATACGCCTAGCATAGTTGGTTCCATGCTACTAAAGTGACCTTAACCAGTTCAAAAATTTCTGAAGTTTTAATGGTTGGCTCTGACAAGCCCACATGATTTACACTTCCATGCTGCTGTGTCTGTATTCTAGTTAAGCATCTTTTGTACTTCCGGAGGTAGTACATGCCACACTTCAGGAAGCACTGCTTGGACAAAATCATGTATAGCATAAAGGCTTTCCTTATGTTGGATTCAGTCAACCTCTTGTTGGTTTGATCTGTTTGTTCAGTGGGCATAGATGTTTGTTCCTGGTTAAGGAACATTTTCCTCTTCAAAGCAGGGGTAATAACCAGCTTTGCTAATGGCATCATCATAAAAATTGTGGACAGTAATGGTCTGATAGAGACTGTGGTGAATTACCGAATGTGCCAGTTAATAAGCAGCAATTTGAACAGCTCTTGGAAATTATACTCATTGCTCTTATGTGAACAAAGAAGTCTCCACTTGGCTAGGTGGGCCAGAGTCTGCCTTCAACATCTAGATCACCCACTTGACTGGGTTTTTGTGCACTTCCAATCAGTATAAAACATATGGAATGTGCTCTAGGTCTGTTGTATTCCTCATTTGTTGTTCATTCTGAAGTTTGTGTACTTTTTTTAAAAAAGTACTTGTGGTTTTATATACTGCCCCTACTCCACAGACGTACATACACTCACATCAACAACAGTTCTTCCTATCCCTTTGTATCCAAAATAAGAAAGTAAAGAACCTAGTGTTTATTGATAACCTGCTATCATGCCAAGATCTTCCATACATGATCTCATGGTGTCCTCTCTCCAAACTTAGAAGTTATTTTCCTCTGCTTTATTAGTGAGGGAATAGAGCTCAGATAGATTAAGAAATTTGCTCAAAGCTCAACATAAAAGAACCAGGTTTCAGACACAGCCTTTCTTTTTTAAGTCTCAAAACACATTTTTTCCTGTAAGAACTTTTCACCAACATTTATTAAGAGATGAGAGTTGTTTTGTTCGTTACTCACTTTCTAATTTATTTTTGCTGATTTTTATAAATATTTCTTTCACAAACTTAAAAGTGGGAATCTGTCTTAGGCCGCCTACACCCAAGCATTGGATTGTCAAGTTGAAAAAGAAAAATCTAAAAAGAAATCAATGTCATTTCATGCCTCTTAATAGGTAAATAAGTTAAAATTATGTGTGTGTATTCAAGTGTATAAAATGTTAGTACTTAACTTAAAAATAAATTTTAGCTATGTGACCCTGTGATATGAATATTGTAAAAATGTGCTGAGACGGCTTTGGGAGTTTTGTACTATTTTTGCATATGGAAAAACTGTGTGCATCATTAGGCACTGAGCTCAGGGTCCTGCAACAGCTCTGGAGGAACCTGGGCCCCCTCTCCTGTTTGAAGCACCAGGCACTGGGGGAATCCTTAGAATAGCCAGACTCATAGTCAGCGCTCCATCAATATTTGTGAATGAGATGCAGTATTTTCCTGACACCGCCCTAATCTTTCTTTCTTTTCTGCCCGCACCCCTTCTCCCTGCAGATCTTTTTCTGGAGTCCTGAGAGGCAGGTTATGGGCAGGACTGCCTCTGGTCCGCACCATGAAGTCTGAACCTGCTCCCGCTCTGCCCTGGGCCCTGCTCTGCCTGAGCACTCAGCTTTGGGCTGCCCTGCTCCCTGCAGCCCCCCGCTGCTAGGAGGTAAAACTTCAGGACTGGTCCTTGGCCTGTTTTTGCCTTTCACCTGGCTCACCTCACTGCTCACGCCTCCTCCATCACGGCACCCCCAGCCCAGCCCTCTCCCCGGCCTCCCCGGCTGGGGCGTTTGGGGGTCCTTTGGGAGGAGTGCAGTGCTGAAGGCTTCCTCCTGCTGTGGACCTTCTTCTCCTTGAATCAAGGCCTCCGGATCCACATGGATAGCTGAGATCTTTTCTTGGAGAAAGACACTTTGCTCCTCACTCTAATCCCACATTTTCCCACTTGACTTTCCTCCTCTTCTGCTGCTCGGTCTTTCCCCCCCTGCTTCTTTTTTGGATTTCTTGCTCGTGCACCCATCTGGGGCCGTCTTGTTCACTTTCCTTCTTCCTCACCCTCTGGATATTTGTGCGTGTGCCTCCTTCCTTTTGTGTGCTCTCTGTACCCCCCCCCCCCCCCCACCCATCTCCTCTTCCTCTCTCCCTTCCTGCTGCCAAGGGGGATTGTTCCCCTCAGGGCTGTTCCTTGCCAGTCTGCTCCTCTGGCCTCAGTCCTGGCAGCCACAATGAGCTTCACTGCGCACTCGGTTTTCTTCACCCTGAAGGTGAGTGTCCTGCTGGGGTCACTGCTGGGGCTCTGCCTGGGCCTCGAGTTCATGGGCCTCCCCAACCAGTGGGCCCGTTACCTCCGCTGGGATGCCAGCACGCGCAGTGACCTGAGCTTCCAGTTCAAGACCAATGTCTCCACGGGGCTGCTCCTTTACCTGGACGATGGCGGCGTCTGTGACTTCCTCTGCCTTTCCCTGGCGGATGGCCGCGTACAGCTCCGCTTCAGCATGGACTGTGCAGAGACCGCTGTGCTGTCCAACAAGCAGGTGAATGACAGCAGCTGGCACTTCCTCATGGTGAGCCGGGACCGCCTGCGCACGGTGCTGGTGCTTGACGGTGAGGGCCAGGCGGGTGAGCTGCAGCCCCAGCGGCCCTACATGGATGTGGTCAGTGACTTGTTCCTTGGCGGAGTCCCCGCGGACATACGACCTTCTGCCCTGACCCTTGATGGAGTACAGGCCATGCCCGGCTTCAGAGGATTAATCCTGGATCTCAAATATGGCAACTCAGAGCCTCGGCTTCTGGGGAGCCAAGGTGTCCAGTTGGATGCTGAGGGACCCTGTGGTGAGCGTCCCTGTGAAAATGGTGGGATCTGCTTTCTCCTGGATGGCCACCCCACCTGTGACTGTTCCACCACTGGCTATGGTGGCAAGCTCTGCTCAGAAGGTAAGACCTTCTTCCCTAGTCCTCTCTTACTAGAGACCCACCCACTGCATTGGGTGAGGCCAAGACCATGGATAGAAACCACCACTATCGTTGAAGGGCATCTTTAGCTACATGTTGGATAGTTGGGTCCCTTTGGAAATCCTTCGATTGTTCTCAATGGAAAACCCATCAGATCTTGGCAAGGAGAGAATCCTGGCTACTCAACCAGGGGCTTCTTACTCAGATGTTTGGCTGTACTCAAAGGGCTAGATGGAGCAGGCTGAAGGATGTGTGCCCCCGATCAGCTGCTTCCACTGCAGACAGCAGGGTTAGCACAGAGCAAGAATCTGATAGAAATGGGCAGTGTGGCTATCTCTGTCCCTCCTGATCCCTTGAGAGTTGGGCCCTTGGGATGGGTGGAACACTCCTCATCACTTCCTCCTTAGTCCCCAGGAAAAAGAGTGCCCATGCCAAGGAGAATGAGGGTGGATGGATTGCAGGTCCATTCTTGGCCTGCTATCATCCCAGCCCTTCCATTTGCTTCTCATCCCACAGTCTTTGGGGAGGTTCCTGGAGGGTGGAGAAGGCAGCTGGGGATGGGACTACTCACCTCCTCATTCTAGCGGCAGGATTTTTCATATGAGGTTCCTCTTTCCTGTCCTCTTCCTCCTCTCCATGTACTGAGAATGGTCAGGAAGGCACAGAGACTGACAGGAGCCTTGTCTAGCCAAACCCCCAAGGGGGCTGGCAATACTCAGTATAGCCTTGACAAGCCTCTCAAGTTCAACCACAGCTTCCCAGGGAATGGGAAGGTAAGGCTCATGCCTGAGGACTTAGATTGCCCTCACCTTATTCACCAAATTCTGACTGTATGGGATTAGATCCAAGAGAAGTGGCCCAGACTCTACTTTGACAAGTACCTAAAATCCAGATTCATGGACTCCAGGACTCATTGAAGGCCTGGCTTTGAGCAGGAGGAAGCACTGAAGTGACAAAGAATGTGAGAACTGACCACAGGGGTATGCATGTTGAGAGGCTGGAATGAGGAGGAGGCAAAGACGTTTGATTTTCTCCTTTTTGAATCAAGCCCTGGATTCTTCTAGAAATGTTTTGCCATCCCATTCTGGTCTCTCCAGGAAGGTGGTGGGATGGTATAGGGCAGAACAGTGGTTCTCAACCTTGGCTTCGCGTATTAGGATCACTTGCAGGGTGGTTTAAAAACTCTCAGGCCACCCTATGGGCTAATTCAATCAGAATTTTGTAGGGGGTGGGATCCAATGTGTATTTTTAAAGCTCCCCAGATGATTCTATTGTGCAGCCAAGATTGAGAACCAACAGGTCAAGAGAGGTCAGGTAGGTGGGGCTAGGTGAGTGTCCCAGCACTGACTTCCAGGATTTTTTCATTTTGGTGAGGCCCCTGCCTTGGGATTTGTAATTGAAAATAGTGTCTGTAGGTGTTCCTCAAGCCATCCCATAATAGCCCAACCCCTAAAGCAGGTTGTAATTCATATGAATTTTAACCACTCCTATTAAAAATGTTTTTTTTTAAATCAAAGCAAAGTTTATTTCATAGGTGGTGGATGCTGGAGAGTAGGACACTTCGAGGATCTTGTTGGAGACCCCTTTGTAGGTCATGCAGGGGCTATTGTGGGAGCCCCTTCCCAGGTCTCTGCTGCTTCTTTCCTCTGCTGGGCCGGGCATCACATCTTCCCTCCTGTGGCTGGGCTGCGGGAGAGGGAGATTCAGGACATGCGTGCCACTTTTTATTGGCTTCTTTTTTTCCCCACGGAGCCCATTGGAAAAGTGGATGGGGAAGAGGACCCGAGGCCACCCCAGCCCACAAAGCCACTTTGGGAATGTGGTTATTGAAGCACTTCTTATAAGCAGGTGCCTTCTGGAGCTGACTCCGTTCCAAAGCTTCTTCGCTTTGGAGAAAGTTCTGCCTGAAGACGCTGACGTCTTGTTCGCCCAAAGGGTCTGCTCTGTTCTCAGAACTTGCATTGAAAGCTGGCATTCTTCCTTTCTAGGGACTAGGGTGTTTGCAAGTGTGTTGTTAACTTGCTGATTATCCCTGATTGCATTCTTTGTGTTTAAAAAGAACTCATTTCCTCTGGGCAGGTCTGGATCAGCACTTTTCTGCAGGAAGAATTTCCATACTGTATATGTATATGATTTGTCTTTTCTCTCTCTTTTGGGGTGTGTGTGTGTGTGTGTGTGTGTGTGTGTGTGTGTGTGTGTTTCAGGTCTCCAGTAGCATTTCTTTACAGCAGATTGTAGGCAGTCAATTTTTTAATAGCTAAATACAACATGGATATTTTAATAATAGTTCTTTCTGCAGGGTTCAGATCGTCTAGTGGCTGTGGATTGATACCTCTATCTGAAGAAGGCAAACACAGAGCACAGCTCATTTATTCTCCTGATACATAAATAGAGTAAATGAACTCTGTCGTAACAGTAACAGTTGGCTGGCTTGGAACAGAGCAGTGCAAAGGTTGAGGTGAGGGTGGGTGTTGGGAGAGGTATCAGAATTGACTGTTGATAACTTGGAGTCTGTTGATCCTGGTAATTGTCATCATGTCTAATCAGTCACAAAAAATACATTACAGGCTTTTAGAAAATACCCGTTCTCTGTACACATAGTTAATTTTTAGCTAGTAAGCAGGAAAAGCTCACCTGTAAAATATTAAGGGGGACAAATTTAAGCAGATGTACCTAAAACAAGATGAATAGTCTAAACAAATGCCTACCCATTTGTCTAAAGATGATGTGGTGAGGTTGGCTGTGAGGATGCATCCACTCCCTACTCTGCCTCCTTTCAGTTGTACACGTCATAGACCGGAAACCAGCATACTTATTCCCAGCTGTTGGTCCTGTGTGCCAGGCATCTATCTGATTGTCCCGATTTGTAGGATAGGCCTTGACATTTGATTGTGTGAGGGCTTGCACCCAGTTTGGAAGATCCATTTTTTACTTCATGCTTTAGCAGTTCAAGAACAGGAAGAGCTGGGAGGTCTCCTGCAGCTTCAGATGGATGTGGTCGGGCCCTGTCAGAGGCGCTCTCTGTGGTCCATTAGCTTCTAGCATGCTGGCGGCATTGATGTTTGCTTGGCCTGTCTGGCTTTCCATGCCTTGATGGCTCCAGAATATCTCTGTGCTGCACCCTGGGGAGAATGCACAGATGGGCCTATCTCCCCTATGTGCTTTGGGCTCTTCTGATCCCCCATTGGGTGTCTTCTCTAGGAAGAACCTGGAAGATACTGGAGATGGTTGCTGTGGAAAAGTTGGGCCTAGGGGTTGGAGGTCCTGGACTCACTATCTTCTTTCATGTGGTGAAATGTTATTTTCTCTGGCTGCAGACTGAACTCCACACATCCTACTTGAGAAAAACTTCATTCCTAGGCTCCTAACTTAATTAATGGTCACATTGAACATTCTGGCACATGGTGGAGAAAAGGTCCCAGATTTTTACTTCCAGGTGTTATGTTTGTAAACAAAATGTTCCGGTGCTCAACTTTGGACTTGTTTGTGTAATCTTGCCTTTTTAGTAAGGGTCTTAGAGGACAGAAGAAGTGCAGGTAGTTCAAAATGATTTTAAAATTAAACATATCTATTTTGGAATATAGTCGAGCTATGGCACAGCATATTCACTGGTTTTGATCTAGCCCAGTCTCCTGTTACCAGTATCCTGGAGCTCACTGGGCAATGAAGAGGTATCCTGAGCTCCCCCAAAAGAGCTGTCCCCTCATGGGTCATTGAGAGTTTATTATTACCTTGAAATGAGTTGAAATTGATACTTTATTTTTAAACCATTCTTAGTTATGAATATGCATGTATTGAATTTCTTAACAACCTTATGGTCATGAAGAACTGATTTGCTCCCAAGGTGTGTACATTTCAGTAATAGTCTTACTGAGGAGCTCCTTGAGTATGAAGTCAGCCTGTTGCAGGTGGGGTAGGGCCAGGGAAAGATGGAGAAGGCATCACATGTTGATTTATCCTCCCAAGTCTCATTAAATGGGCCTACCTATATCACATACCACTTGTGTGTCCCCACTTTTAGGTTAATTCAGTGAAGAGTCATGAGGTCCTATTCAGTTGGGGGAAAACATGTTCATTGTCTATCTCTTCCTGCTGACTTGGGCAGGTGCCCAAACCAGAAGCTGCAGTCTTGAGTCTTAGCTCTTAACTTCTCAGGTGGTGTGATCCGACAGTGAGGTACAGCGGTGGGTGTTGGTGGAAGGGGCCCGAGCCTTACTACAAGCACACCGTTGAGTGGTACCTACTGGCCTCCCTTTCCCATCCCTCCAGCTGTCTGCAGCTGCAGGTTGGTTGGATTGATGGCTCACCACCACTGTGTGGCCTTGGTATGCCTTCCTGAAAGTGAATTTTAATTACTTTTCTTTTTACTGAGGATTTTGTGACTCTTCCCCCATTTATCCAAGCCAGAACTGGGATGGAATGGTGTACCAAGAGACTGATTTCCCCTGAGCGTTTACCAAGGGCCAAAGGCTTCCAATGCTGAAGTTAAGGTTCTAGTGATTGCCCCAGCTGATCCTCCATTTCTGGGCATTTGTGTAAAAACACAAACATCTCCCTCCCCATCCCCAGTGCACATCCTGCTGGAATTGTAACATGGCAGTGTTGTTCCTAAACCATGTCAACCCTGCATGGCTTGGGGATAGGGGTGGGGGTGGGAGCTGCAGGGGAGTGGTGAGCAATCAGTAAAGACTATCTCTTCAGAATCCTTCTCCCCAGTATGGAGACTGTGGCACAGAAGCAAGGGCTTACAACATGCACAAAGGAGAACTGCGGCTTCTGAGACTTGATTCCCACCCAGCATTCAGGCGTTAGGTGGGACCAGCCCAGCCAGCCAGCAGGGGCTGTCGCTAAACGGAGCCTGAATAGGGGTCTGATTGCTCCTTTTTCCTCCTCTCCTTCTGATTACCAAGTGAGATTTCCTGGGTATGCTGTATGCTAAATGGCAGAACAGCCGCCTGCCACTTGCACCAATTATCCCTCTTTTAACTGCCGAGGGAAGAGCAATTTTTTTATACCCCCCCCCACCCCCACCCCACAGTAGCATCTCTGCCTCCTTTAAAGAAATAAGAGTGTTTTTCCTTGTTCCCCCTTCAGGGGGGTGAGAACAGTCTTCTTTCTCCCTTCGCAGAATCCATACACCAGCTGCAGGCTACAAAGGAGGTGGACACGGGGTAAATGCTTCGTCCGAATTCAGTGGGGTTGAGGGTTACCCAGGCATTTTGCCAAGAGCCTTGGAGTGGCACGTGAGCTTGCATTTGCATTTGGTAATGAGACACCACAGGCCCAGCACCAGGGGCTAATTATCTTCGTGGCCCCTATCTTCCTTTGCAGGCTGTCAGGGAAAGATGGTTTCCAGTTCCTAGGGCAGCTGCCCATCAGCTGGGTCCTCTGCCCTCTTTGCGGGACAGAAGAGATAGGGTGTATGCTTGGGGGATGGGGCCAACATACTCTCCCTGCAGTGGGTGTCCTGTGCAACAAGGCCCAGAGGTGGAACTTGAGCGAGAGGCTTCAGGGCAGGGCTGTGAGGGTCAGGAACCCTTCCTTGGATAAAAAATAATAATGATGTCAGTATTACTATTATCGAATGCCATCATGTGCCTGACAGCCTAGGTGCTTTATGCGCATTGTCTCATCTAATCCTCATGGCACTCCTATGTGGTTGATATCATTAGCCTCACTTTACAGATGAGGAAAGTGAGGAGCAGAGAAATTTGGAACTTGAAGAAGGTTTAGTGTAGTCTTAAGAGCATGGCTTCTGGAATGAAAAAGATTGGGCTTAAATCTGGGCCTGTCCAGTTATAAGTTGTGTGTCTTTGGAGAAAGTTTTAGAAGATTCAGTATGCTCATCAATAATCGTAATAATTAATAGCAGCTAACATTCAAGGAGTATCTACACTATATTGACTGCTGTGCATGAGTTAACTTTTATAACCCTCACAGCCACTCAACACACTATCGTTCTCATTTTGTAGACAAGGAAGTTAAGGGACGAGAGGTTCAATAATCTGTCCAAGGTCACACAGCTAATAAGAGGCAAAGCTGAGGTTTGTATCTAGGCGGACTGGCTTCACAGACCACACTTAACCACTGTACCATCCTGCCTTGCAGTGAATCAGGATAAGAAATTGTACGTCGTGGAGTTGTTGAGAGCACGAAAGCAGATGAAATGTACGGAGTTATCAGCATAGTCTCTGGGAAAGAACAAGTCCTGACTCTGGGCTGTTGGTCTTCCTGGTGCTTGTAAGAATGAACTGTGTGTCAGTTTGGTCTTGTAGAAGGTTTGATGCTCCCCTTTGAGTACCCCCACCTCTGCCATTTTCCTGCATCCCAGTTTGAGAAATGGTAGAAACAAAAGGAGGGGAATTCAGTTTCATTGCCATTTTGCCCCTGCCTGAGAGCCAATGATAATGGTTGTGCCTGTTGGACCATATTTGGAACTCTTTGCAAACCTGTGGTGTTCTGGCCCCTATAGCAACACAATGAGGCAGGTAGGACAGGCTTTACCATCCCACTGAAAAGTGAGGAGACCCAGACATGAGGCTCCAGTGAACTTGTGGGTATGAGGGCAAGTTTGGATGCTGCCTGTTTGGCGGGTGTCTCTGGGGCCTAAAAACCCAGATTCCCAACGTGGCATTTTATTTCTGCTCCTAGGCTCCCTTCATTAACACAAATGGCCTGTGTCTCCATTGTGAAATGGAGCGTTGCCTCCCTGGATGCTGGTGATAAGCAAAATGTCAAACTCCTGGTGTAAGAGGTTATCAGCTCGGCCAGTCCCAAGGAGCCTTACTCCTCCCAGACAGACAGAAAGCGAGAATATGAGAGAATGAGAGAGGATGAAATGAATGTGTCTGAGTATTCAATTCCCACCCTCAAGACCCTGGTTTGAAGTGAAGTGACTGGGGATTGGACCCATGGGTCATGAGGCATTTGGAGCACAACTACACCACGCTGGAGCATCGCTGGACAGCATGACCTCTTCAGACTTAACCTTTGGTTTCCCAAGTACCAGGAATTGCCCAGCACCACACCCAGGGTTGGCGGTAAAAGATGGAGCTCCTGGATTATTCTGTCAGACTCCTTCTTGCTTTCCTGCTGCCTTCTGACTGTCTTCACAGCTAACAAAACCAAACTCTCTTTCTCTGTGTTTGTGCTTCTCTTTCCCTTTGTGTGTGGGGGAGGGGAATCAATACAGAGGCGGATTTAACCAGGAAACAAAACCTTTCATATATCCTCACTTGCGTGGTCCCTTTCAAGGTGCCATACTTAATGCTGTATTTGTGATTTTTTTTTTTTCTTAAGGAATCCCTGGTATCATCAGCTTCCAGCTCCACCTCTGTGGATCCGCCTCTGTTAAGACTTGTTGCTGCCCAGTGGCAGCAATGTTGCTCTGGGTGTACATGTGATTCCCCAGTGGCCTATGACCCTTCATCACAGACACACTTTCCTTCACTTCATAACCGGCAGGGCAGGAAGAGCCTTGGAGGAGGAGTGTGGAGGATGAGGGGCATCTAGGAATGTTATATGGGGAGGCATCTAGGATATCCAGTGGGCAGAGAGAGGCCATGTCTAGAAATGTTTATTGTTGATGCAGAGGAAAGTGCTGGTGTTTAAAAAGAGGGGGCACCCGCATCTTCCTCCTGAGGTTTTCCCAGCTATAGTTGGGATGTTTGGTTCGCTGCGGCTCACTGGGGGGCTGTGTTACAGGTGACAGGCTGTGGCTGACAGAGGAGAGGGACAAAGCGTGGCTCGGCAGGCCTGTCTCCGTGATCTATTTGGGAACTGACAGTGCCAGTGGGTTGTCATTACTGCCGTTGTTCTCCAGAAATTGATGTCTTTGGGTAACCTATTTGAAAGCAATACGGGGCCCTCTTTAAATGTGTCATCATCTATATCTGCTCTCAGACCTCCACTGCTGTCCACAATGTTCCTAAATAATGCATTTTCCAATTAAAAAAATTTTTTTTAATTCAGGAACCAATACTAGCAAGCTTTTAAAAACAAATTGATCTCAGTCATCTGGCCAAACTGCCCAGCTCTGCTCTGTGTTAAAACTTACTTCACACGTGGTCCTACAAACGGCTAATGCTTCAGCTCTCTGGGGGGAAAAACACTGTACTCTGTGAGGGTACACAAGGGCCTGAAGAGGATGGAGATGAAAGAAAGGCAGGGACATGAGCTGGAGGCAACATGAGGCTCTTGGTTTAAGCTGTGACATGCACTTAGGATCCTTTGGGTTTAACTGAGGCTCTTATTTAAGTATCTTTGCACCTAAGATGACTCTGAGGAGCTTTCCTGTCAAGTTTCTCCACGAGACTCTCTACGTCTGATCTTCTGATATTTTTGCCTCTTGACTGCTGGTTTAGTTCTCCTGAAGTGGTTCTATTTGCAGGTGCAAAGTTCTTAGAAGACAGAATCTCAATAGTCCCGTGGTTGTTGGCAACACTTGGGTTGGTGTCTTTGCTGTCTCAGGCAGAGTGTTCCAGGCAATCCCATACCCTCTCCTCCAGGTATTATTGGGAATGTGTTACCTGCAGCCCCAGGAGAATAGACAAAGTGCAGCGAGAGAGTGTTGAGCTTTTTAGTTAATAAGTTGCTTTAAAATAAAAACAATACCCCTCTTGTGAGGAGGGACCAGCCAGGCTGAAATCACACGTGTGCGATCCAAACAGTGGGAACAGGGCTGGCAAGGCTGGGAACTTGCCACGTTCTCATGATTTCTTCCTTCCTCCTCATTCTCTCAGGCTTCTTTCCTTTCCGGAAGGGGTCCTGTCTCTTGCATGGCTAGCTTGGACTGCTAAAGGAAGCGGGAAGGGTGAGCTTAAAGGATGGTAAACCTCTCACCTGTGGGATTCCTAAAAGACTAATCTTCCCCTAGAATACTTGCTCCACCTGGATCAGGAGAGGCAAGGCTGGAGTTTAGGCTCAGGAGATGTGCTGTGAGCCCCTTCTCAGATTTGAGGAGGCACACTGAAATTTGGGGGGACCCTGGTGCTGGGGAAGAAATATTCTGCGAGGGATGGAGCACAGATCCCGTGATCCATTTAGAGGACAGTGAGGCATTTACATTGCCTTCTGGTCCTGGCTTTGCCTATGTAACGCACTGGAAACCAAGGTGCATTGTAAAGAATCATGGGATGATAACTTTGGAGGGGATTTTAAGGATCTTTGGGTCTAACTACCCATTTTCCACCCTCTTCTCCACTGTGTAAGACATATTTCCTCCTCTCCAAAATACCCCTAGTCAAATGCAGTGGTGGATGGGGGCTCAGTGCCTTTCAGGGCAGCCTAATGTATCTCTCTGTGGTCACTCCTGAGGGTCAGGGAGCTAGCTCTTCCTACATCAGGCTGCGGTCGGCCTCTAGCCACGTCCTCACTGGTCCCCAGTCTGATTAAAGCAGTCTGACCTTTGCAATGGGCCTTGTGGGTGAGGGGATGGGTGGGTCATAACATTTCTGGATGCTGCTCTGCAAGAATTAACTCTTGTGTCAAGTAAAATTCATACGGGATTCTCTAATATGTGCGGCCCGCACATCACAGAGTTATTTAGAATTAACTGCTTGAGATTAATCTTAAACAACGTGGGAGGGACTGATGTGGGAACAGACTCTGAGGTAAGCAGGTGATTCATGCTCTAGTCATTTTGTTCCTAGGGCTCTTGCACTCTGGAAGATTCATGGTTGGCCCCATCTCTGGCTCTATTGTCTGTGCCTCATTTCACCCCCCTAAGATGTCCCATCTTCCTCCACACCCCGCTGGCTTTGCAGCATCTCTGCTTTTCCTGGGAGCCCCCTGGAAATCTCTAATGGCTCAGCAATAAGATAGACATTGTAGAATGCTATGGAGTAGCATAAAGTGGAATTGGATTGGTCTAGCTTAACAAGCCCATCCTGGCATCCAGGGTCAGACACCCCAATAGACATCAAGGTTTTGCTAAAAAGCCTAACAGAATGGTTTTTAGAAAAGAAGATCATAAAACGAAGCAGTATCAAGTAGCTACTTCTGGAAACTGGCCTTGGAAACAAATGCCCGATCCAAAAATGCTTCTGTTCTGCCAGGTTGCCCTGGGTTTCCCATGTTTTTGGCCCTGTTGGGCAAAAGTCTCTTAGGGAGAGGGATTAGGCAGGGCTAGAACATGTTCCTCTCACACTGGCATAGACTGTAAACCTGCCAAGCAAATTCCATCCTGCAACCTAAAGGGGACGAGGCTGGCCTGGCGCTCAGCCACCTCCTCACTGGTGGTCATTTTACTGACACTGCAGCAAAGAATGGAGAACTCATCTCATAATTTTCTGATTTAAAATAGTTTACTTTTAAGAGCAAAGCCCACAGATGCCATTTTGACCCTAAACTTGAAATGTATCCAGAGTCATCAGCTTCTACTCCGGGGTCTCATTGTCCATCCAGGTTCTCTGGACTACACACATGTGCTGGGAAGTGGGCATGACCACATCACATGGTCATGTGAGAATTGGCACGTGGGCAGATGGTTGGGTTTTAGTTGCTGTAGAAAACTTTGCTGTTTGCTCTTCCTGATGTTGAGTGTTCAGCCTTGTGTTAATGCAGATTGGGGCTGTTTTTCCCCCATGTAGAATATATAACCAGTGGCTACATTTTAATGTGTCTCTTGGCTCCCTTTGGCTTTCACGTCCTTAATGCAAGTTGCAATAACTCAGTTGAGTTTCCTGATTCTTGTTGCAGGAGTGTATATAAGGAGGCGCTCTCTTTGAGAACTCTAAGACATGAAACCAAGGGAAAACGCTGTTTCTCTTTGTTAATTATTGCATGTACAGGCTTGGTGCTAAACCACTGGAGTGTGACAGACAGCAGTTGCTCAATAAATATTGCATTAATAAAGCACATTCTGTGTGTATATATGTGCGCTTTCATGTTTTGTATGCATGCACTGGTGTCTGCATTCATGTGCTAACACGGGTGATGGATGGATGTAGGTTCCCAGGAATGTGAGTTTAGTAATACCTGTTTAACACTTTAACTGGTGGTGTATCAGATATGACTTGGACTGCAGTGGGCAGTAGGCACTGGAAATGCCTCCTCTCTTTGAATGGAAAGAGTGGCATGTTTACTGTGGGGCAGTTTTCATCGAATCTGTGTCAAGTGCATACACTTTCTACCTGGTTTGATCTAGTTGAAGACAGACTAGAAAGAATTTCTTGTTTGTTTACAAACCAGTGGTTTCCTGTAACAATTACAGGCAGCAGCCAGCCTGGGACCATGTAAATGCTTGTGCAGTGGCTGTTTGAGGCAGACATGTGGTTGTCACTGGAGATGGAGAGGCCCCATTAGCTTGTGTGGATTCCCTGGAGAAGATGAGGCTCACTGGGGACGGGATAATTGTCCTCGGATATCAGAAGAGCTGCCACGAAGAAGAGGAAGCGGATACTGAGTGGGAGGGTTGAGAGATCAGAGCTACAGAGAAAGAATCCTGATGCTAAGAGCTGTCAGACCATGCCTCCCCCCATCTCTGGAGGGAATGCAGCAGGTGCTGGGGCGACACCTGTCAGTGTGTGCTGGTGTGTACGTGCCTTCACACTAAGGATGCCGTGGTTCCGAGGGTCTCGGCCTCCAGGCCCACCCTTGTGTTTGATCATGTTCATCCTCTGCCTTTCAGGGGGTGGGGGTGAGAAGATTATTCTCTAGATCATTGGCCTTAAAAATGGGGCATATGCAGGACCATTCTTCGGGATATGTATAGTTAACTTATATACAAATTATAACTAGATAAACATCTCTTGCGACAACATATTAAAGTTATTTTTTCTAATAGGCAGTTTGTTCAGAAAGGTTTAGAGGCCACTGATCAATACTAAAATTTGTATTTATCTCTCTTTAGTTGATTGTAGTTACTCTTGGCCTCCTGTTACAATTCCTTCCCCCCGGGGGCTTGCAGTTTTCAGGTGGAGGCTGACACCAGGGATATGTGTTGGGCTCTTGTCCTCTGTCTTTAGCCCTGAGTGTGGTGGTCTTGTTGACCTGGCCAGGTGGTTTTGGAGGGTCCCATGGGAACATATTCTGGTCATACCTCCCTCCTTCAGGGGCCTCACTGTTTGGAATTCCTAATACTATCTCAGAGCTTCTTTCAGCATAAAATCATGGCATTTTCAGGGGCAAATTTGGCTTATGGAAGAGAACAAAGTCTTTGAGGTATCATCAAGCATTTATAAAGCAGTTCTTGACATATAATCATCTATTTTTTTGGAGTAGGCCATCTATTTACTGGAATAAGTATATTCTGTGATTAGGCATTCACAGAGGGAGTGCCTATTATGTACCAGGGAGGTCCCTGCCCATGTGGAGCTTGTGGTCTAGTTGGGAAGCCTGTCAGGCAAAGAAGTACAGCATGCAGTAGAGCCACTAAAGTACCAGGTAGAATGTTAATAGAGTAGCTCCAAAAGGGGTGTCCCACCCTGCTTGGGATGGGAGGATATTTCACAGTCAGACTTAGAAGTTTTATTTGGTAGACTGTTGGGGAAAGGACATTTCAGGGCAGCCCTGTGAACCAGTTATTTGCAGTAGTTAATGTGGCTGGATTGAAGGATGGAGGCCAATGGGAAAATAATGAGAGGAGGCCTTAGGCAGGGTGGATCTCAATGCATTGTAAGGATTTTGGACATTATTTTTTTCCTGCAGTTGAGGGCTATTGGAAGTTTTTCAGTTGAGTAGTAACAGATTTGAATTTTAGAAAGATGGCCCTAGGGGCAGTTTGCATGATGGATTGGCTGGCTATTGGAAGGCTTAAAGCAGAGAGGCTAGGTGGAGGCTATTGTGTGGTTTTGTTGAGAGAGAAGTCTATACCAAAGGAGTAGTGATGGAAGAAGGGTCAATTGCAGAGATGTTAAGAAAAAGAACTTAATAGTTGGAAAGGCAATGACTTTGAGTGGTGTTGGACTTGTGCTGCCTGGCTCTGCCACATACTAGCTGTGCAAACTTGGATAAAGGACAACTTCTCTGTGTTTTAATTTCACCATCTGTGAAATGGGTGTAATAATAGTGCTCGCCATTTAGGATTGCTATGAGGTTTTACTGAATTCTCACGGAGAATTCTTAGGACAACACTTGGCACGTAGTAAGCATTCAGTGAATGTTAACCATTATTACTAATTAGCATCAATTATTCTTCAAAAGGGGAAGGAAGAGCTTTGATGATATGCTCTGGTTGTAGGTATAACTAGGGCAGGAAAGTCAGTGGGAGGAACAGATCTGGCATGAAGACAAGAGGGGGGTAATAATCAATTTTGGTTTGTCTGTCTGTACCCCACCTTCTCTTTTGACTCTGTAAGATACTTGCAAGGAGATGTGCAGAAGCAGGTGGGGGCAATGGTTGTTCTAGGGGGGAGGGTGGGATTGGATATAGATGTCAGAGTTGTTGTGGGGGTGAAAGAAGGCTTACACATGGATGAGGTTGTCTAGGCAAAGAGTATAATTCAGAGGGGAAGAAGGTACAGAACCTTTGGGAACCTTAATATTTATAGATAGTAGAAAAAAAGGAATCTGTGACCTTGATGAAAGCAGATGACCAGAGATGTAGAAGGAAACTAGGAACAAAGGAAAGTTCCTTAAAATTCTTCACTGGTCTATAAATGAAAGAGTACTCCTTAACCTCGTTGGAGTTGGGACACTGATTTGAATGTAGTAGAACAGCATCAAAAGATTACATAGTTTAATTTTAAAACTATTCACATTGGCCTTTCTTCTACCTTCAATCTAGTGTGTTCTGTTCATTTGAGAAAATTTCTACAAATAGGAAGTGAAGTCTTGGATAGAGATGGTGAAACTGAGGGTTTTGGATGTTTGCATGATGGAATTTCTGGCTCCCAGAATATCAGAATCCTGTGGGAATCAAAGACTCAAAGATCTGAAAGAAACAAATCCAAAGAAAAAGAAATGACTTGCCTAAGACCAACCAGTTGGCATTCTTATTTGTGCTTTGCATTTGAGACCATGTGATTAAACATGAGATGCCTTGTCTATGTTTTTCTTGGAGCTGGGCATTGAACTCTTGAGGATACCAGCACTGGCACTCAGTTCAAAGCCATGCACCTTTTCCTGGGATTAGGCAAGAGATCTTCTAACTCTGGTCCTTGTAAACTAAAAGAGCAAGATCCTCCACATAGGGGGCTTTGGAAGCCCCTGGCTCAGCAGCCAGTGATGTAAATGCTGGTAATTAATTCACTTGTGGTTTTTCTACCTTTGCCATGGGTGGGCTGTTTGGAAAGGGAGCAAAATCATTTCTTAAGGAAATTGAGGCTCTCTTCTAGTTGCCTGCTTGCTGCCTTCCTCCTGTCTCTGACTCTCCAGGGCTGGGGGTGGGTGCTGTGTCCGTTCTCCGAATGCTTGCTGTGCAGCACAGTTTTCCAGGAATTTCAGGACATAGGAATTTTCACCCAGCTGTGTTGTGTGTTGCTGTTCAGCAATCTGAAGTTGCTTATCCAGCACAAGTCAGAATGGGGAGCCTGGGGAGGAGGGGGAACGCCTTCGAACATTTTTCTAAGCAGAAGAAATTGAGGTGTTAGGGGCCCAGCTGGCGTGTGATAGGAACCAAGAAATGGAGCCTACGTGAGCGTGCATGCCCACATGAAATCTCTTACTGATGATGTTATTCCAGAGGTACTTCTTTCCACACCCTTGACACCAATGAACACTTACTGAGGACCTACTGTGTGTTAGGGAGGGAGCATGGGGGTAGAACAGTGAATAAGACAGACATGCCTTCATGCTGCTTAATTCACCAAGCAATTACCAAGTGATGGATGCTTTGAAAGGGGAAGTGTAGTGTAACAGTGGTCTCTGTGCATTCAGGGGTCCCTCTTCAACCCTGGCAGAACAAAGACTCAGGGAAGTTCAAGGGTATGCTTAAGACATTCTAAGGAATCACAAGAGGTCCAGGGCTTTTCTAGATGCAGTTCTCAGGCTGGCTCTCCCAATCGGAGTCTGCTGGTCACAGACCACAAGAGAAGCTGGTAGGCTCAAGGCTGAGTTTAGCTTAGTGCTCTGCTCTAACCATACCCTGATGCCATTTTAATTTTGTGGAAATCTTATAGATTTATATCACTTGATTATTTGACTGACTAAATTTAATGATGATGATGATGATGATGATGATGATGATGACGATGATGATGAAGAACTAATCCTCATGAAGCACTTTCTACATGTCAGGCATGGGGCTGAGTGCTCTCAAATGTAAGTTCCTTTAATTCTCTCAACCACCCCTTATGAAAGAGGTTCTGTTGTTCTTGGCTGTAGATGAAAGAGCCAGAGTTGAAGAGAGAAAGTCATCTATCTGCCTAAGAAGCGAGCCTGGGTGCAAATGAGGGTGATTACCCTATAAGGTGGTTACAAATATTAAATGAGATAATGAAGGCAAAGCAAGACGCACATTGATTGTCAAATAACAGATGCTTGATCGATGAGAACCATTATGGTTTTTGATCCCTGCACCAGGCTCTGTAATGGTCATTGCTAGCCATGTAGTTAAGAGTATCTATGCACCAGACATTGTTCTAAGCACTTTACACACCTTAACTCATTTAATGCTCACAACAGTTCTCTGAGGAAGTGCTGTACTATTCCCATTTTATAGATGGATATGCTGAGATCCAGAGACATATGCTTATTTTCCCAAGGTCATGCTGCCAGTCATTCTCCATTGGAAGCAGGTGTTTTAACTCCAGAGCACATGCTCTCTTAGCCATTATGCTACACGGGAGGTAGTTACACAACCCCAAATTCAGTGCTGTCCTACATGAACTCCTGAGACAGAAAACGTAGTTCATTTAGTCTCCAGGGTCCTGCTTGTCTCTTTTTGTCCACTCTTCCTCCCTTCCCCCACACCACTGTTTGAGTTTTTAAAGACAATGTGTAGCTAAGGAGAAAATGGATGAGAGGTATTCCACCAAAGCTCATTCTCCAGTGGATCCTCTCAAGAATTTTTTCAGATAGAATAATAATGTCATGGATATTAAGACAACAAGGAAAAATAACAGAGGAGCACTGTGAAAGTAAAAGTATTACATACAACACACAACAAACAGTGACTCAGACCCTCATTTTTCCAATTCAGCCCATCCCCCAGA
Organism: Felis catus; assembly: GCF_018350175.1. Lineage (NCBI taxonomy): Eukaryota > Metazoa > Chordata > Mammalia > Carnivora > Felidae > Felis > Felis catus. The sequence goes on from NC_058373.1 coordinate 122,720,291, forward strand.
CTCAAGTCTCCCTGTGAGAGAACCTGCTATCCTGTCCTTACCCTTTCCTCACCTCTAATCACCAACCTCCTACAGGCCTCTAGTTCCACTCAACTAATTCCTACTCCTCCATCAGATCTCAGCTCAGACCTCACCTCCTCCAGAAAGCTTTCCTGGACCCCATGCCCAGCCCATTCCATGTGGACTAAATGGCGCTTCCTGAACTCTTGTAGCATCCACTATAGTTTCATAAGTGGAAGGTGACTTACAATAGGCCACTCTGCCAGCAGGTGGCTGAGGCACTGGGACTAGAGCCCAGGTATTCTAACTCCCTGTCTGGCATCCATTCCCCTATATCACATGGAGAAGAGATAGGTGGCCCAAGAGAACTGGCTGATTCCACAGAACACGGGTTGCCAAGCACAGTGTGTGGTGAAGCTATGGTGCCTGTGTTGGTGCATCTTACAAGTTAGAGGAAAATAGTGATGGAAACTTAATCCAATATGTGAATGATTATAAATGTGATGAAAGGTATAGATGGCAGGAGCGGAATGGGGGGAGATCTCATGAGAAAAAGGGTGCTCAGGGAGGCGCCCCCCCCTCCCCCAGGAGGTGAGAGTAAAGATGAGAAGGAACCAGGAGGAAGCAGTGGAGAGGGGCAGCATCTCTTCATTGTCACTTGTTTGGCCTAAGGACAAGAGTAATTAGTCTCTTATCCCTGGCAGGAGCTGTGTCTTTTATTTGTAAATATTTGTTTGGAATATGGTTGATGGGTAATGCAGATGGAGGGAGAGAGGACAGGGATGAAGAACAAGAGAAACCTTCATTCAGTATGGTAGGGTGAGGACTCTGGTCTTGTCTGGTAAATGGGCATATCTAGGGGACACCTCCATCCAGAGTTCAGAACTCTAGAGGTGAGGATTGGGCGTAGAATCTCTGTGTAAAGGAAGCTCTATGTAGAGAAGGTGAAGATGAAAGGCTGCTAGAGCAAGCAAGCCAGTGAGTGTCATTAGCTGCCAGTCCAAAGACACTTGTTCCCCAAATAGCCGCACAGTGTGAGGGCCACCCACGGCATTTCCAAACAGCTGCCTTTCCTCCTAGCGCTGACTTTATCGGGCTGCCCTCCCAGGCGCTCCTGCCTGCCATGTGTGTTTTCTCGGTGCGGGAAGAGGCAGAGGGGGTTGCCCTGGTTAATCCACACTCTTCAGTTATTGTTCCCAGGGACATTTATAGTCCAGAACATGTAAACAGTTCTCAGCTTGGAAGAGTAGGGGGACAGTCTGAGGCTGGGAATCTGCTTGATGCTAAGTGTCCTATGCTTCCTGGGCTTTAGGCTAACATCTATTGAACAATTACTATGTTTCAGGCTCTATGTGAGTAGCTTTATCTTTTGTCCCCGTTTAACTGACGAGCAGACTAGAGCACACTTTCCCCATCTACCTTCTATGGCAGACATGCAAAGATACCAGAATGAAGTTTTGCCATTCGTCAGGAAAATGAGAGAAATAAACATAATGTAGGAAGTTTATTGTAAAGGCACATTTTTTTTTAACTTTGAGATTATGCCCTTTTACTTTTTGGTATTAAACTACTTTTTATTTTTAAGAAAGCCTGGTAATACAAAGCATCAGTTTTGGGGCTTTTGCTTTTTCTTGGCAAGATAAAAATAGTTATTCTATGTTTCCAAAATTACTAAATTGCTTAAAATATATTACAGGAGAGTAAAATCTAGTAGTGTGCCAGTAATTATGGCAGGCAATAGGTGGCTTCCATGCTACTTTCTTCCTATGAATAAAGTATTTATATAATTGTTTTCTATTCTGATCTTTTGTCAGAAAAAATGCATCTGGACAGGAGCTCTGAGATCATATGATTTATCTTTCTTCAGCATTTATCAAGATGTTTTGATTGCACAGTTTGACCTTGAGACATTTTAACTCTATGTTGGTGTAGTCAAGATTACACAAACACTGAAACATTTTTATCATAGGAGTATTTTTTAGAGGCAAATGATGTGGGGCTCAGATGATTCCTCAATCCAGTTTTCCTTCAGCATACTTAAACCATTTCTTATTTTTCCAATTCATTTGTATTTTACTAAATTAGTTTTAACCAGATCAATTCTGCTCCATGTGTCTTCTGCAGTGAAGATTTGATTAATCGATCAGTTATTTTTGTGTGTGTGTGTGCCTATCAAATTTTGCCTATATAGCTTCTGCCATTGTGAACGTTCTTTTTGTGGTCATTATTTCTACCACCTCCAATTTTCTCACATCGAGTTTGCCGGTCTAAATTTTGTCAAGAATGTTTGATTCTTCCTTCAATTTTTTAGTCAATAACAAATTTTACTATGTGCATTTTTAGCTGCTGTCAGTTCCATTTTGTGTTGACTTTTTTCCTGACAGGTCTGATTTTTTTCCAGGTCACTTTTTACAGTTCGAAGAACCACATCTTCCTACAACTAAAGTCAGCCTCTTGCCTAATGTTTTTAGCAGGTGCAAAAATGTACTTGAGAGGTCAAAAATTCAGGATCCAAATATTCTGTGTTGCTGAAAGAGACCAGTGATCCAGAAGGATTAAGAAATCTATCCAAGGTCATACATCATGTTCTTGGCAGAGTTCTTCTGGGTTATTTCAGCATATACAACTCCACTAGTTCAGTGAAGGACATATCAGAATGTAAGATTGGGTTGATCTTGATGGCATACTATCTGCTCCTACCCTCTCATTCCCCCTTCTGAGTCTAATGGAACTTCCACCTACCCGCCTTCTTGAGAAATAGCAGCTGGGGCCCCAGTTCGAAGCCTCTTGGCTTCTCCCTGCTTCCTAACTAGGCCCGCCTTAAGCTGTGTGTGCACTGGGGTGGCATGATTTACAAACAAGCAGGACCAAAAAGGAAAAATCCTCTCTTGTGGAGAATTAGGTCAGTGGCAGAGTTGGGGAGGGGAGGGAATCCAGACCTTGTTCTCCCATCTTTCAGTTCACCCCCTCTTCCCTAAAGCAGTCAGGGCAGAAGCCACATTGCTATTCAGAAGCAGACATCTGGGCTTGGGGGTGAGGAGCAGGGGGGCATCCCCCCCCCCCCCCCCGCCGTATTCATGTGCAGAACTGTGTGAACATGAAAGCGGCCTGTTTTCTGGCCACTTGGGACTCCCCCTCTCTCATTGTATTTGTCTGGATTACTCTAAGGGGGATATTAGTGTTGTCTAATAATGGCCTCAGATTTATCTAGGGATTTGTGTGATTAATTCCCAAGCAAAGTACAGCAGATAGATTAGAGCTCAGCCTGTGTGGTGGGTCTACACCCTCTATTCTCTGCGCTTTCTAATTGGTTTTGGGGGAGGCTCTTCTCTCACTGCCTTGTTATCCTGATCATTGAAGGCTGTAGCATTTAGGCCCCCACTCTAGGGTAGTGGAAACCATTTTCCACTGCTACAGAGCATGAGTGAGTGTCTGAGAAGACAGTGAAATCTCCAGGTTCATGCTCTTGTTCCTTTATGAAAGCTGCAGAGACGTGGTCACTTGCTTTTCTCTCCCAGCTGCCACCACTGTATTCTCAGTGCCAGATTCTTCTCCCAGCCCTCCTGTTGGGGCACTGGTACCCCAGCTGTGGCCCAGTGGGGATAGAGGTGAACTGGGATGTAAATGATCTGAATTCTGGCTTCAGCATCAACATTGTCCCGGTGGATGGACATGTTGGTTACCTGGTCTAGGGTCTGTGTCTCTCCTCTGAGACTCAAAGGATCCTGTATGACTTTATTGCACTGATCACAATTATGATTATTAAGTAACTGATTATCTGGTTATTTGTGGCCCATCTCCCCAGCTAGACCTTAAGATCCAAGAGTGCAGGCCCCACATCTGTCTTGTTCATCTGCCATTCCCTCAGTGCCTAGCACAATCCCTCACTCGTGGGTATGTGCTTTGAATATGTGTCGACGGAAGGAACCTGTAAAGCAGAAGACACAGATTTGCTGGACACCCTAGAGTTCTTCCACTTCTAAAATTCTCTACATCTCTCCTACTGTATTTTCTCCAAAACAATCACATAAACACCCCCCTTTCTAATGTTTTGACTGGTTTTTTAACTGTAGTACCACAGAAGTTATAAGATAAAAATGGTGATGAATAATAATTTAATTCAAAAAGCATATTACTGATATATAAAATATGAAATCCCTCCTAAGAACTCCCCCTCTGTTTGCTTGTTCTCTATGGGTCCTGGCAGTGGAATGCCACCCTGCCTGGGCTTCTGAGTTCCCTCTGCCAGGGCCAGCAGGATCCTGGTGAACCCTTCAGAGTAGGCCTGGTACTAACTAGTGGGCTATATGCATGGTTCTCAGACTCGAAAATCATTCTTTTAGCTGCAGAACAGATAGTGTGCTAATTTCACATCACAGCACACACTGCTTTTCAAAGGGAAGAAGTCAACCTTGCTAATTTTCTGAAAATGAAAGAAGGGAGAGTGTTTAAGAGAAAGCAGAAGAGTTGATGGGAGCTTGGCAGTGAGAGAGCCTTAGGGCTACTTGCTTTCTTCTGAGGTTCTCAGGTCACTTAGAAACTTCTTTTCTCAGAGCATTTAGTTGAAAGTCTCCAGCTAACATGAGCCAATATCTGACCCCCTCCTCAAGCCCATGGCAGACACTGCTAATCAATTTTGACCCCCTTTTCTTTCCAAACCCATATGCAGCCTCAGACTCTTTTTTTAAAAAATTAAAAGCTTTTTAATGTTTATTTATTTTTGAGAGAGACAGACAGACAGACAGAGCGTGAGCAGGAGAGGGTCTGAGAGAGAGAGGGAGACACGGAATCCAAAGCAGGCTCCAGGCTCTGAGCTATCAGCACAGAGCCTGGCACAGGGCTTGAACCCACGAACCATGAGATCGTGACCTGAGCCGAAGTCAGACACTTACCTGACTGAGCCACCCAGGTGCCCCCTCGGACTTTTTTTTTTTTTTTAACACATTACTCCAAAAATGTCACCAAAGAAAATGAAACTAATGGGTGTTAAGCACTAGACATTTTATATACATTTGTCTGTTTTGAACCTTCTGGCAAATGTGAGTGATCCCCATTTTACAGATGAAGTTTAAGTAACTTATACAAAGTCATCTAATAGCAACGTTGGTAGGGCTCAAAGCTTACATGTTGCCATGCCTTCCAGGGAGTCCTACCCTCGGGTGTCAATCTGACCACGAGGCCAGTAATGGTGAAACGTTCTTATGAGATGTGTCTCCACTTAATTGTCGCTGTCCATCCTCTGGGGCCACTTCAAGGTTACGCTAGTAAAAAAAAAAACTTTGAAGCATTCTCTGTCAACCCTAAATCCTGTATTAGTGCTAAGTGCAATAATAGGCCAGATAGGGCCACCCTATCATGTTTATCTACCCTCTTGCTTTATTAGATTTACTACTAACTGCATCCAGGGCAGTTTTTTTTTTTTTCAGTCCCCAGTGCCTAAGTTGGTGTTTGGCATGTATAAGTGGTCAGTAAATGTTAGTTATTTCGAATTGAACCTGACACAGAGGCTCACTCTGGGAACACAGAGGGTGAGGATAAAGGCTTATGGCAAATTGAAAGCCTTCTTGGCTGTTCTGAGAATCTCTCAGCCAGCCTTTTCCAAACTGTGTTCCACGAGATTTTACTAGGTATTTTATGGAAGGAGAAGTGCCCAGTGTTCAAAAACATTTGTAAAACTGCATACTGTATCCTCTCTTTGACTTCACAGTGTATCTTAGTGTAGGCAAGGCTTTCTGAAGTCTTGCCATAGAGAAACTTGATTATTTTTGTTTAATTCAGTTGTTTCTACATTTATTATTTTGTTGCTGTTGGCGAGGAACTCCTATTTACATTTTACTGGATGTGTGTTTTTGTGGAATTCTGTTCTGGATATGTTGCCTCAATTTATAATCCTTTCTGTGAAATAGGGGTCCTGAAGTCATAAATGCTCCAAGAAATTTAATGACTTTTTTTTATTAAAATATAATTAATATGCATGGTTAATTAGTTTCAAGTGTACAATATACTGATTCACAATTCTATACATTTCTCAGTGCTTATCAGGATACATGTACTCTCAATTCTCTTTATCTATTTTACTCTTCCTGCACCCACCTACCCTCTGGCAACCACCTCTATTTAAGAGTCTGGTTTTTTGTCTCTTTTTTTGGTTTGTTTCTTAAATTCCACATATGAGTGAAATCATATGGTATTTGTCTTTCTCTGACTTACTTCACTTAGCGTTATGCCCTCTAGGTCCATCCGTGTCATCACAAATGACAAGATCTCATTCTTTGTTATGGCTGATTAATATTCCATTGTGTATATATGCCACATCTTCTTTATCCATTTATCTATCGATAGATACTTGGGCTTCTTCCATAGTTTGGCTATTGTAAATAATGCTGCAGTAAACATAGGGGGGCATAGATCTTTTTGAATTAGTGTTTTTGTTTTATTTGGGTATAAACCCAGTAGTGGAATTACTGGATAATGTGGTAATTCTATTTTTACTTTTTTGAGGAACTTACATACTGTTTTCCATAGTGACTGCACAGTTTGGATTCCCACCAATAGTGCACAATGGTTCTTTTTTTCCACATCCTTGCCAACGCTTGCTATTTCTTGTCTTTTTGATTCTAGCTGTCCTGACAGGTATAAGGTGATATCTCATTGTGGTTTTGATTTGCATTTCCCTGATGATTAGTGATGTTGACCATCTTTTCATGCATCAGTTGGCCATCTATTTGTATATCTTCTTTGGAAAAACATCTATTCAGGTCCTCTGCCTGTTTTTTAATTGGATTATTTGTTTGTTTGGTATTGAGTTGTGTAAGTTGTATATGTCTTTCATATATTTTGCAGATGACTTTTTTTGTTTTATTATTTATTTTTGACAGCGAGAAAGAGGGAGACAGAGTGCAAGTGGGGGAGGGGCAGAGAGAGAGGAAGACACAGAATCCGAAGCAGGCTCCAGGCTCTGAGCTGTCAGCACAGAACCCAATGTGGGGCTTGAACTCACAAATCATGAGATCATGACCTGAGCCGAAGTCAGATGCTTAACTGACTGAACCACTAGGTGCCCCATATATTTTGGATATTAACCCTCTTATCAGATATATCATTTGCAAATATCCTCTCCCATTTAGTAAGTTGTCTTTTTGTTTTGTTGATGGTTTACTTTGCTAATGACCGTCAACAATTATTGTCACTGGAATTGTCAACCTCACACCACAATTTCTTGAAATTTGCCCCCAGTTCCCCATGACCTAGATTTGGGTGGTTGACTAGTGAGAGAATAAATAATTGGGAATGGATGAACAGTACTATGAGAAGGAAAAAGACTTTGAATTCAGAGAAATCTGAGTTAAAATCCTGGATACTCTGTATGAGTGAAGTGAGCTTGAGGGTATTAACTCCCCTGAGCCTTGGTTTCCCTGTTTGTTAAGTGGGGATAACAACCGTGTCTGTATCAGCATTAGATGAAGTCATGTATATATGATGCTACCACAGGGGGCTACCACAGGAGGCCTTCATTAAATAGTAGAGATTATAATGGACAATGAATGACCCTTGCACTTGTCTTCTGGGTCATATTTTTAAGTTTCTTTCATTTTTTAAAGTTTTATTTTATTTTATTTTATTTTATTTTATTTTATTTTATTTTATTTTAAGAGAGAAAGCGGGGGAGGCAGAGACAGAGGGGGGGAGAGAGAGAGAGAGAGAGAGAGAGAGAGAGAGAGAGAGAGAGAGAGAGAATCAATCCCAAGCAGGCTCCACACCGTTAGTGCAGAGCCTGTTGTGGCGCTTGAACTCATGGAGCCATGAGATCATGACCTGAGTCGAAACCAAGAGTTGGATGCTTAACCAGCTGAGCCACCCAGGTGCCCCAAGTTTCTTTTATAATATCATTGTGAATAGTTACCATATTTAATCTTTTTGATACTAGGTATGGTTGCGAAAAGAGGTTCAGGGAGGGCTGTGAGTTGCCAGAGGTCACACAGCTGATACTAGGCTAGAAAGTCAGGGCTCAAAACCTAGGCTTCTGTCAGCAAAATGTGGTGCATACATACAATGGAATATTATTCAGCCTTGAAAAGAAAGGTGATTCTGATACCCACTACATGGGTGAACCTTAAGGGTGTTATGCTAGTGAAATAGGCCAGTCACAAAAGGGCAAATACTGTATGATTCCACTTACATGAGGTTCCTGGAGTAGTCAAATTCGTAAAGACAGCATGTAGAAAGGTGGTTGTGAGGGGCTGGGGGAGGAGGTGTGGGCAGGCATTGTTTAATGGGAACAGAGTTTTAGTTTTGCATGGTGAAAGGAGTCCAGGAGATGGAACGTAGAGACGACTGTGCAATGCTGCACAGTGGTGTGAATGGACTTGATGGGGCACCTGGGTGGCTCAGTCAGTTGAGCATCCGACTCTTGATTTCAGCTTAGGTCATCATCCTAGGGCTGTGAGATGGAGCACCAACCAGGGCGCTGCACTGAGTGTGGGGCCTGCTTGAAGTTCTTTCTCCCTCTCTCTCTCTGCCCCTCCCTGGCTTGTGTGCCTGCATGTGCACACACACTCACTCTAAAATAAAATAAAGACTTAAAAAAAAGTTCAAGATGGTAAATGTTATGTAATGTGTATGTAATCACCACCACAACAAAAATATTTAGGAAAAAAAGTCAGGGCTTCTGATTCCAAAGGCAGGGCTCTTTCCTACACATAACAGCACTCCCTACAGAGGAATGAGCAGCCAGGGTGGGGGTGGCCTCTTCCAACGCCCATTGTACTGAATTACAAAATCTATAGAACTCACCTCTGCTGAGAAGACCCTCTTCTCCCACATCATTCTTCCAAGTGGCAAAAGCCCAAGGAGTTAGTCTTTCCAGACAGCAAGGAATTCTTGGAAAGATGACTGATCCTCAGTCTCATGGAAACCACTTGGGTCAAATAACAATGATTTGCTAACATTGATTAGTACTTCTTCAACCTCCCAGTGCTTTTGCGTAATTTGCTCCTTATAACCTCTACATCAGTCCTACAAGATAAGTAAACTCTCCCCATTTTATAGATTGAGAAGTTAGGTTAGGGCTCAGGGTGGTCAGTTAGCACGGCCAAGCTCATGTGCAGTTTGTGGAAGAGCCAGGTCTTTTACTCCAGATCCTGCCTCTTAACCCCTGTGCTGTCTGCAGGAAGAAGGGAAATGGAAGGTGTCTGCATCTCAGCTGTTTTTCCCTGATTTCTGTTCCCTCCTGTGATGCACTTCTCTCTGTCCTACGAAGATGAGGGACATCCTCTCATCTAGGTCAGTTTGTCTCCTGATTTCCTGGTGTTTAGGTGTCTACTCTTCTCCCTGGTTGGGTCATGCTCATTTGGGGAGGGTAATATCCACTTTTACCTAGGAAGTTAGCCTTTGGGCCCCGTCTCCTGGCTGTGTCCACCTGCTATGAGGACTTTATTCTAAAGACTTATCAGGCGGGAGCCTGTTGCAGGTGCCAACCTCACGGCCTAATACTAAGAAGTACTGTTTAGCTAGGGATGACTTTTGTTTGCAAGGCTTAAACATCTGGATAGAGGCTAAACTTGGCACTTTTAGTTTACAAGGCGTATATCAACAAGCCAGCACAGACATTCCTAATAACAACTTCAGAATGTGTTTATTGAATGTTTACTCTGTGCCTGGCCTTGTGCTAAGCCCTTTATATGGATCATCTCATTTGACCCTTATAATAGTCACATAAATTAGGTAGAGTCAGTTCTGCTAGAATGCTTATTTTGAAAATACAAATTTGTTCCAATGTGATCGATCTATTAGGGAACAATTTGGGCATAATGCTTTTGCCTTTGATTATGCACAATTTTGTCCACAAGAAACACTAGGTAAAGGCAGAAAACTTCAGCAAGCCAAACCAGGCTGTGTAGAAATACACAAATGCACACACCTCAAAAGCTCCTTCAGTTAGCACGTGTGCTGTGAGCCACACCCTTGCACATCTGGTGTCACAGCTCTGTCCGGTGTCAGAGCATCCTCCTTTCACTACTTGGCAACAGCTCACAAGCTTCCTGTTTCCATGAGCACAGTTCAAGTCTTTTTTAAGGGCTCTACTGATGGTAGCATTTATATATTTCTTAATTATTTAACACATGTAAAACTGGTTCCTATTCTGGTTCCTATTATGGGTCACTGATGAGGTTTCTGGGTGTCATGCCCCAACTTCATTTTCCCCATTAGCCTTGTGTTTTTACTGCATGATTTTGCACAGTGTTGTGACTGTTAAGAATTGACACATGCTTCTAACCAAACTGATTACCCGACATTATTTTTATGTGGACAAAGTAGAAGGTAAGGCTAAGCTATTTGACAAAAATATTTGTAATAACTAACGGTAAAGTCAGGATTCAAACCCCAGGTTGCCTTACCCCCATGTCTGTGCTCAAATTCCCTAAAACACTAACAAAACAAAACAAAACCAGAAACCCTGGTGTCTGCATTGATCTTTGATTGCATGTGTAACAAGTAGACTCCTTCTTCCCCCAACTGTCAGTCAAACTCTGGTTCCTCAAGCCAGAGCCACTACAAGTATGTGAGAGCCCCTAAGGTATTTGGGCACAGTACTGACTGAGCCCAGGGGTGTGCCATCCGTGTTCCTTCCTGCTTTGCAGCCCATTCCTCTCCCTGCTGCTGCCTTCCCTGGCTGGCTGGCCCTTGACCCAGCAGCTATCTCTCCCCTCCATCTTACAGGCTGGAGTTATTAGCACCAAAGAACAAAAGCAAGGAGAGTGGGACTGGGGAGGGGAGGGGAGGGGGCTCAGTCTTCTACGAAGGCAGATAAATAGGTTCTGTGTTGAGGATGAAGTTAATACCACCTGGCCTTTTGTGGAGAGACATCTCTTCCTGTGTTTGAAGAGCTCAAACACTGAAAGCTGGAAAGAGCCCCAGAACACAGGAAGTCCAGCCGCTTCGCTGCTGGAAGTTTGCTTTAGCTCAACTAATGAGATTGTTTCTGTATTTGTTCCTGAAGTAGAGGGAAGAACCTTGTGCTCACTCTCCCCAGGGGCATGAAAGGAGAGGCCATTGGGGAGATGCAGTCCTTGCCTTTTTTTTCTTCCCTCTCCTAACATTGTAGTCTGTGTACTCTTCAATTGAAGGCCTGATCTGATGCTTGTGGACCTGGGGCAAGAATGTACATGAGAGACAATGGGCAGCCTCCCTTCTTTCTACCTCTAGCGGCATGGAGATCCTTCTGGACATTTGTGTGGACACCCCAGCCTATAGAAGTCCATAGCTCCTGTAAATTGCTTTCCCTTGGCCATTTCTTGACACTAGAGTATGCACATTGGTGGACTGGTCAGCTTTTGGGAGAATGGACCCAAGGAAGAGACCCATGTGAATTTGGGGCAATTTGAGCAAGGAATTCTGAGTACCCGATTGTACTCTACAAAGGGCTTAGTGGCAGGAATTGCTGATTCCCAATGGGAACATCTAGTTGGCCCTGTAGACTCCTCAGATTCTGGGCTGAGATGTAGCTACAGGAGGGCCAGAGCATGCTCCTCCCTGTAAAGCATATCGCCCAGGGCAAGGGCTCCAACTAACCAGGCCTATGGTCATATTGCATTTGACCCCTTCCCTCTGCCCTGGGCTGTGCTTTTTTTCTCACTTCTGTGAGATGCCCTACATTCCTATCCCTGATTTGTTGCTTGATGGGTCAGATGGTACTTGTCCTGGTTTGCTCTTTTATTTAGAAATATAGCTTGACCCTTATAAACTACTCTGAGTATGAGAGATATTGATAATGAGAGAGCCTCCTCTCTGGGTCTTAGTTTCCCTGTCTATAAAACAGGATGAAGAATGTTCCTACCTGCTAGGGTTTTGGTGAGAATTAAATGAGATGAGGTATATAAAGCACTTCACACAGGGCCCTGCACACAGAATATTTGATAAATGTGAGCTTTATTATGAGTTAGTAGTGTTTTGTTCCAGGGATATATAGATATTATATTTTATCACCACACTTACCCTGTGACATGTGATGCTGGACACAGCAATTGGCTCAGGAACATGTGACCTAAGCTAAACCAATGAGAGCCTTCCCAGGGAATTTTACCAGTATTACCAGGAAATCCACTGTTCCCTTTTCTCTAGAGCTGACAGGATCCATCTTTGTTACCACAGGGGGACAACCCACCTGATCATGAGGGCAGCACAGGAGAAAACAGTTGTTCTTAATTAAGGAGGGGATTAAGACAGACCCAGAGTCTAATAGCAGCTCTGCCCCTCTGTCCATAGGCATGTGCCATAACATCTCTGAGCCTCCCTTTTCAATTGTAAATGGAGATACCAATATTAATCAAGATGATTTATTAACCATTCAATACATATTGCTGGTCACCTATAGTAGGCCAGACCCAGCTTACACACTGGGGATACAAGCAATGAATGAGAGCGACAGTGCTGCTCTCATGAAGCTTATATTTCCAGGGAGATATAAACAATAAAAGCAGAGACCCATCCTGTGATGTCAGATAGTGATTGGTGCCATGAGAAAGGAAAAGCAGGGTAAGTGGCAGAGAAGGGTCCCATGTTAGTGAAGGTGGTTAAGAAAGGCCTTCCTGAGGAAGTAATATTTGAGCTGATACCTGAAGAAAGTGAGAAATGGCCTTATATATGCCTGACAAAGACCATTCAGTCCAGTGCTTAGCACATGCATAGGCTGCAGGCAGGACTTGCTCAATTAGTGTTAGTTACTTCTATTATGATAGGGGGTTGAGGACTGGCTCTCATAACCTTGCACCTTCTCTCTTCTGGCCCCCTAGCTCTGGCACTCACACTGATCTTGATGGAAAAAATGCCTGATGAAAACAAATTCTGGCCCAGTCTGGGGCTATTTCTGTTAGGAATGCCATGCTTAAAGCAGGGATGGGGGAGCAACCCAGAGAGGAAGCATTTGGCTGCCATTGCCATACTTCACCTACTGTCTTTAGCATCACAACCAGAGAAGAAGTAAATTAGGGCATTCACCCTTCACTCAGTATCCAGCAGACACTTATGGTGTATTCAACAATAACCTCAGCCACAAGTACATATGCTCAGCATGGTTATTTTGAAGTTCAAAAGGAAACACTTTCCTGTAGTGTGGGAAGATCTGGTTCTTCTAACCATGGGGGAAAAATGAGGGACCCTTCATCTGCTCCTGTTGTGTTTACAGAGGGAGCTCTCCTGCCTCACGCTTCATTTGGTCTAGATCATTTCACAAGGGAGGAGTCCAAGATCCCCCCACTCACTACTTACACACACACACACACACACACACACGAGCTCTGGGGAGGGTGGGGCAGGCTGCACAGCCAGCCTCTTGGAGGCGAGGCCCAGCCAAATCTTTTGGGATCCCACCTGGTGAACTCTGTCTTGGGTCTGACCTATTTTCTAGGAGAGAAAATAGAATATAGATTTAAATGCAGTGGTGCTCTGGAAAACTACAGGCCCAGCAGTGTGAGAAAATAAAACAGTGGGGGGGAACAGAGGAAGTGTCGGCATGGGTGAGGATGCCACCTCTCCTGGATCAATCTTATTTGTTTGTCAACTGCCTTTTCTTCTGCAATTTGCTCCCTTTTTTTTTCCACAAAAAATTGATATACATACACACATTTACGTATTTACCTTTTCTTTGACCAGTCCTGGGGTCCAATGCTGCTTCCCCATACATAGACTCTAGGCTGCAGACCAGTAGCAACCACAGACAGAGGGAGCTCTGGGGATGGTCACCTAGGAAGTGGAATGGCAGCAAGGCATAGAATCAGAAATGCTCACAGCTGCATCCTAGGTCAGCCTTCCTTGCTCTGTGACCACAGGAGAGATTTTTAATACCCTTGTCTTCTCATATATGAAGGTAATAAAATTACTAGCTGACATTGAAGGCTTTCTAAATGTAGGTATTGTTCTAAGCTCCTCACAACCACACTGGGAGGTAGGAACTATTATCATCCCCATTTTACAGATAAGAAAACTGAAGCACAGAAAGTTTCAGTAACTGACCCAAGGTCTACATAGCCTATAGACCTGGCAATCAAGCTGTGGATCTCCCTTTCTGTGTCAATTCCTGTGACTTGGTCTGAGTCATATGGCTACACTTGGAGCTAAGGTGGGGGTGGGGGTCATCTCTACCAAGCCACATGGATTTAGGGTGGGAAAGGAGTTCCCCAGAAGATAACTGCGACTTGTTACAAGAAAGAAGGGGTAAAGGATCGACAGGCAATATAACAGATGATTCCCCCACACCCCCATCAACCTTTGCCATTTCATTCTGTTGGTCAGAATTGAATGTGGAGATTCAGGTTACTGCTTCTTGGGACAGGGGCCAGGTGACACTGTGTCTCTCTCTTCCTCAAGTTGGACACAACGTTCAGAACTGCCTCCAGCTCAGTGACACAGCTAAAAACTGAACCTGGACCCTACCCCTCACTGTAGGAAGCTTATCTTGGTGGTCTTTTGCCCCTCTTTGGTGAGAAGAGATGCTGTATGTTTTATGCTCACGACTAGAACTAAGGCCAATTAAGGATTCAGGAGGGAAAACAAAAGAAACAAGAACAGCATTTGTTTTGACTCCTGTACCTGCTCTCCTACAATCTCTTAACCCTCCCTTGCCCCACTTCCCACTGAGGAGAAGAAGGGAGGAATAAGACCCAAGGAGGGGGGAGGGCTGGAACACATGCCTTCATTGACAAGTAGAAGAACTGAACCAAAGTCACACACACACACACACACACACACACACACACACACACACACACAAACACACCTTAATTCCTGTGGTCTCTTGGTGTTTCCAGGGAGCCATCTGGTCAACATTTTTTTGGTAATTCTGTCTGTGGTAATTCACAGTGATAACAATCAGCACAGCTAACATTTATGCAGTGTTTGCCTTGTACTGAGTTAAGTGTTTTACAAGTATTTAATCTCCTAACACTGCCATGAGGGAGGTTTTGTTCTCTTCCCATTGTGTAGCTGAGGAAAACAACTCAGAGGTTCAGTGATTGATCCAAGGCCATTCAGTAGGCAGGGATTTGAACTCAAACCTGTCTCTCTCCAGAGTTTAAGATTGTAAACACAATGTTGAAATGGGAAACTTTGGGGTTCCAAGGTATCCTGTCTCCCTTGCATGTTGGTACCTCCAAAGAGCATGTTTCCATGAACAATGGTGTTGACACTCCCACCACTGAACTCCACCACGTGTAAATAGTTTGATATCCTGTTTAATGAAGGGGTATTTTAATGACCACTCTTCTAGGCAGTCCATCAGTCACGGTTAATGGCCCTGCTTAGTTATTTATACAGAATGTTTTCCCTTCTTACCTCTTCTATTTTGCCACTTCTTGCTTCCACTCCACCCCTGAATCTAGCAACTCACCAGAAAATCTGAAAGGGGGTGTGGCTGAGGAATGATTCAGAGCTCTCTAGAAGTCTTTTTGGGCAGATACAGCTTTTAGGGAATACAGGGTGTGGGCTAAAGAAATGCTCAGCTGTTGCTGTGGGTTTGCCTCTCCTGGATGTGGGAGGCACAGCTCTGTTAGGTCAATGCCTGCATTTTCCTGGGGCAAGAGTTACAGTTCCTAAGGAACTTGCTGAAGCTTTACAAAACTAATTGCAGCAAATTAGAGGTGCAGTGGATAACCCATTACTTACTCATGGGTTAGCTAGGAGGGTCTCTCCCATGGCTTCAGGATGCTCACTTTAGCCTACAAACTGAATTTGGGTTCCATATGCCCTTGAGAGACCTGGGTTTCTGTTGAATAAATGCTGGACTGGGTGGGATTCAAGAGGTCTAGGGTCTTATCTAGTCTCTGTACCTGAACAAAATGCGTGAACTTGCATGAGTCTCTCAACCTCTTTCATCCCCCATTTGAGCCAAAAATGAATTAAGCTAGATGATGTCAGTGGGTATCCCAGGTCTACCTTTCAATGATTCTAAGTGAGTCACCCAGGATTGCTTGGATGGCCAGTGGTTTTTGAAGAAGCCCCCTGTTCCATCTTCTTAGCTCAGGTATATCCTTTCAGGTTGGGTCTAGAGGTTTTAACAAAGTTTTGGCCTGCTCTTGACTTAGCTTCTCAGCACAATTCTATCTTGCATTTGAGGGTAGGAGGAGGAGATTGTGTTCATGAAGAAAATGGGAGTGAACCGTTCTTCATTTTTTGAAAGTTCATTGGCTTAATTCAAATGTCAACCTTCCTAGGGCTGGATGTTTATTTGTAGTTGTCAAAAGTGATTTCAAATGGCAATTCCTGTCATTAATGATGGGGTGAAAAGCAAGGAGAAAAATTAAAAGGGGAGACAGGATTTCAATTTGTATGGCAAATGATCCACTCACATACAATCTCATGTACACACGCTGCTGTCTGTGATAAAGGATGGTCCCTGGGTATATCAGGGAGGGAGGGGATTATAAATGTTTTGTTATCTTCTGTCCTTCAGTCCTATATGGTAAATAATGCTGCAACTTGCTCTTAATTATTATGCCTCTTTTTCTTTGTTCCTCAAGGGAGTGGTTTATTATTATTTTTCTCTCTGTGGGGAAACTTGCTTGACATCATGTCCAGTGTTCTGTATCTGGAGGCGAGGAGGATTTGCTTGGGTGTTGTTGTGTAGAAATCAACCAGAATATTTTAACCAATATTCTTGCAGGATTCCAGTCTGCTTGGCTTTTTTGGAGCCCTATCTGATTCCAGGATGATGTCTTTCCGGACAGATGTGAAACACCCCTCTCTTGCTACATGCACAGTGGAAAGGGAGCTTGGCCCCTCAGCTTGCATGGGTGGTTTTTGGGTGAAGGTAGAACTAAGTGCTCAGAGGTTGAGTACCTTTGGGGTCTTGCATGAACATGATAGTCATGCAAGGGCACGTTGCACTGTGTGTGTGTGTGTGTTTCTAACACTCTTCTTCCTTTTTCTCCCCCTTTCTCTCCTCTGCCTTTCCCTCTTTGAAAATGCTGCCACAGATGTCAGTCAAGGTCCAGGTGAGTTTCTGTGTTTGTACAGCTGCTGTGGAAATTTCCCCTCTGCCAGATTGTGCATGGTTTGACTCTGAGTGAGACCTTTTTCTAGGGACTCTTAAACAGAACAGAAATCTAAGTACATTGCATTTTCATTGATTTGGGTTGAGAATAAGAAATGCCTTGAATTGATGTGTTCATGTTGGTTTTGAAAACCATTTTAAAACCAAAGGAATGTGGTTCCCATGCTTATACAGTCACTTCCTTCTGATTAAAATTTCTGGGTGAATCAAAGAAATGGAAAATGAGCATTTTTGGAAAATATTTTTAAAGATATTCTTAAGATATGAACTCTCCAATTTAATGAGCATTTTTGCCTTGTCATACATAAATCTACTTATCTTCTATAGTTTCATGTGGTTGAAAGTTGAAGATATGAATACTTAGCATAGAAAATATGTGATGAGAGAAGAAGTCTTATTTCTTTGAATTCTAAGAAATGGCTTTCCCCTGCCCCACAATGAAATTGGCAATTTTTAAAAGGTTATGTAACTAATACATGTTCACTGTATTTAAAAAAAAACGAAAATATAAGGAAGAGGAATGGTTTTTGTCAATGAACAAATGGAAGAACGATTCTCATGCTAATTGTGCATTTCTCTTTTTAAAATGCATACTCATCCAGAGTTCTAATTGTAAGCATTGTGTGTGTGTCTGTGTGTACAGACATATATGTACACACATACACACACACACAGGCTCATATAAGAGGTTACAACCATATATGGATAAGAAGTGTGAGATGACTTAGAATGATTTGGAGATCATTCTAAACTGGATAGAATTTTGAGTTAAGAGGAGTAATTAACCTTACCAAATGAGAAGGGAATATCATCTTTCTTTGCTATTTTCACATATGTTTTCTTGTTCAGTCATTTTAACATTTAATTCTTGTAACATCAATACAATTATATTTTAATATGATGGAAATTGAGAGCCCAGCAGGTTAAGCCATTTGCCCAAGGTCATAGGGATTGTTAGTGGTAGCACTGGGATTTGAATTTAGGACTTTGGGACTCTAAAGCCCAGGCACCTTCCATTGGAACATACTGAAAATTCCATCACTGAAAATTCTTAGCAACTGAAGGTCTTGTAAACATTTCCTAAGGGGACTATCATTGATTTTTTGCTTAGAGATAATGTGACGTTTTCATTATTAGCAGTCCTCTTTCCAAATGAATTTATCCTTCCCTTCTCTCTCTCTTTCTTTTTTCTTTTTAATTTTTTTAATGTTTATTTTAAAAATTTTTTTATATTTATAATATTATTTTTATTGAAAAACAAATTTATGTATTAGTGGACTGACAAAAGTCCAAACTTGTGTTATTCAAGGGCTTACTGTATTTCATTCTTAGAAAATATTTTTATATTAAACATAATTTTTGTCAAATTGGTTTCCATATAACACCCAGTGCTCATCCCAACAGGTGCCCTCCTCAATGCCCATCACTCACTTTCCCCTCTCCCCCACCCCCCATCAACCCTCAGTTTGTTCTCAGTATTTAAGAGTCTCTTATGGTTTGCCTCCTTCCCTCTCTGTAACTTTTTTTTTTCCCCTTCCACTCCCCCATGGTCTTCTGTTAAGTTTCTTAGGATCCACATATGAGTGAAAATAATGTTTATTTTTGAGGAGGTGGGGAGGGGCAGAGAGAGGAAGACACAGAATCTGAAGGAGGCTCCAGGCTCTGAACCATCAGCATAGAGCCTGATGTGGGGCTCAAATTTACGAACC
The DNA here is from genome assembly GCF_018350175.1 of Felis catus. Lineage (NCBI taxonomy): Eukaryota > Metazoa > Chordata > Mammalia > Carnivora > Felidae > Felis > Felis catus. The sequence continues at coordinate 122,739,044 of NC_058373.1, forward strand.
ATGAGATCATGACCTGAGTCGAAGTCAGATGCTTAATCTACTGAACTACCCAGATGCCCCTTCCTTCCATCTTCCCTTCCTTCCTTCCTTCTTTCCTTCCTCCCTCCTTCCCTCCCTTCCTTCCTTCCTTCCTTCCTTCCTTCCTTCCTTCCTTCCTTCCTTCCTTCCTTTTTTCCTTCCTTCCTTCTTTCCTTCCTTCCCTCCCTCCCTAGCTCCCTCCTTCCCTCCTTTCCTGTTTAAAGAATCACCCAGACTTAAGTAGGGTTTCTCACCATTGATCTATATGGTATATTACATAGCAAAAAAGAATAATACAGTTATCTCCAGCTAATACACAGGATTTCCCTTTTTTTTTTCTGTCCCTACCTCACCTTTGAAAATAAGTGGTGGTTGAAATGAAGCACAGGACAGCATTTCCTAAGAAGATAACATTAAATTAATTTTCTATTTAATAATATTTTACTCAACAAATATCTATTGAGAATCTATTATGTGCCAGGCACTGTTCTAGGCACTAGGGATAAAACAGTGAACAAAACAGAAGACAATCCCTGTCCTCATGGATCTTTTATTCTACTTGAGGGAAGACAATGAACTAATGAACTGGATATATACGCACACCTATATACGTATTATATATACAATATATACATGTATTGTATCAGAGGGTAGGCAATCAGCATTGTGGAGAAAAACAAAAATGTTAAAAATTAGGTTGCTAATTTATAGAGGGTGGTCAGGAATGCGCTCTCTGTTCAGGTGATATTTTCTGGAATACCTCAAGGAGGTGAGGTAGTAAGCCCAACACCTGCAATTTTGTTTGGAAAAGTGCCACTTGGCTCCACCCCTCTTCATTCTGGTTCCTGGCAGAGAGGTGACCCATGGTCCCCACTTTGGCTTGTGTGTGTTGTGTCCCGTCCAGAGGGTCCCAGCTGAGGGAGTAAGTGGGTTTGATATCCAGCCTGCATTCCTCTTGCCAAGCCTATGATCCTGGGGCTGCCTCTGACCAGGGGGCACCTTTTTGTAATTCTCACAAAGACATCTATTGGTCCTGGATGAAACAGCATGGGGGCGTAAAGTGCAGTGGACACACAGGCTTCTGTTTTCCCAGAGGGGTGGGTGACCCTCCCTTAGTTAACAGCAACTATAATTAGTCCAGCTTAGCACCATTGCAATGAGCATTGCATCACCTTATTCTCCTAATGACCCTCTAAGGTGTGTCTGCTGAGTTCCATTTTTTTGCGGAGGAAGTTGAGGCCAGGAGGTTAAATGTTGTGTTGAGGTCACCCAGCCATCTAGTAGCTGGGCCAAGAGAGGGTTCCTCCTTGATTCCAAATCTTGCAGTCTTTGTTCTGCCCTTGAAGGGTCAAGAGCTGATAGCCAATCCTGTAACCACCCCTGACCCGGACCCCTGGCTTTTTTGTGGTTTCTGAGCCTGAAGCAAATCACTAGTTCAGAAACTTTCCTTGTGGCCCAGGACGTAGCAGGAGGCAGCCTGGGCTGCCTGGCCCTGGCTGAGGTCAGCGGCAGCCTCCTGCCTCTCCGAGCCCCTGGCCAGGCAGTGCGGAGCCAGCAGTGCTGTGGCTCTGAAACAAGAAGCCTTTAGTGGTTCACTGATTTTCCCCCCTTCCCCTCAGGAAGACAAATTGGGGATTTTATGAGCTAATGTAACTGTTTACCCAGGGGCCGCTGGAAGACTGTGAGGGACGATTGATTAATTTTACATGTTTACAATTTTACATGTAATTTATTGGTTAGCAGTAACACTACTGTATAAGACGCAGCTGGAAATGGGGCCTGGCAGGCAGCACCTTCCTCAAGGTTCAGGAGATGGGCTGGGGCTTGGAGAGACTGTCCTGGAAACACCCAGGAGAAAAGCGGCAGGTGATAGGTACTTCACTGGACTTGTGTGTGGGAAGATCCGCAGCCCCTCCTTCTAGTCCCTAGGAGGGAGGTTTCAGATAATAAAGTAGCATCAGGGGCACCTGGGTGGCTCAGTCGGTTGGGCGTCCGACTTTGGCTCAGGTCATGATCTCCTGGTCTGTGAGTTCGAGCCCCGCGTCGGGCTCTGTGCTGACAGCTCAGAGCCTGGAGCCTGTTTCAGATTCTGTGTCTCCCTCTCTCTCTGACCTTCCCCCCTTCATGCTCTGTCTCTCTCTGTCTCAAAAATGAATAAATGTTAAAAAAATTAAAAAAAAAAAATAAAGTAGCACCAGGCATTTGTAGGGTGCTGACCTGAAGGAGGTGAGGGACACTCAGCTCTGATTTAACTCTTTACCTCAACCCTCCCCTGTCCTCTTTCAGATGAGAAAAGCCTCAGGGAGGGTCAGTAACTGCCCAGAATCTCCAGCTGCTAGGACAAGACAAGGATCTCAGATCTGTCTGGTTCCAAAGAGTGTGCTCTTTTTCTTTGAAACCCTGGCATTTCCAAGGCAGAGTTGTGGACCTCTTATCTGTGTCTGCACTCTTAGCTCTCCGCGCAGTGCATGGCACATAGTAGGGCCTCAAAAAATTTATTGAGCAGGGAGTGTGGGAACAAATATCAGGGCATTGTAAGTCTGTAGGGTCCCTGAGCCATATTTGAGCTGAAAGGCCATCCTGTCCAAAGAGTACAACTATTTTACTTTTCAAAGGAAGAAACTGAGGCCCAGGGAGTGGCAGGGACATCTCCAAGGCCAGGTAACCAGTTTGTGGCCTGGAAGAGACCCTTGTCATGTACGTATCCCACGCCTCTGGCATACTGGGATTTGTCAATGGTCTCCTTGTGCTGCCTGGGGGCAGGAGTGGGCAGGCCCAGCCCAGTACCATATCACACCCTTAGCTCTCTCCCTTTTTCCCATGTGTTCTAGAACTCTCTCCAAGGGGAGAGCAAGCCCTTTGAAGGTGAGAAAGGATCTAGGAGGCAGAGAACAGTGCTGGGGCCTCTAGGTGTACGAACCCTCCCTTCCCCTCCCCCAGTGCCTCCCCTCCAGCCAGGAGGGGCTCTTTATGGTGCTCCAATGACAGTCTCTCTCCTCAGAAGGGATAATTTCTCAGACCGCCTGCTGATTAGAGCTGGAATTTAAATGAATAACTGTGACCTTGTGCAAGTGCCCTAGTTACTCAGAGGCCCGATGAGGAAATAGGCCTCTCGCTTCAGTCCATCAGAGCCCTGGCAGGCGCAGGAGGAGGGGCTGCTGTCTGCCGAGGCCCAGAGGAGGCCCGGTCTGCTGTTGCCCGAAGCAACTGATGGCCTTCGCTTGAGCCTCCCTCTGCCCACTCTTGATCTCTGCCCTCGGTGTCTTCCCCCTTCAGTTTAAGTCATCTCAAGGCTGTCCTTGGAGAGGGGGCCTGATTATTTGTCCTGAGCCCTGCCCTGTCTCTGGGGAGTCCAGCCCTGTCTCTGGGAGGGACACTGTTCTGAACCCAAAGTCAGACGCAGAGCCGACGTGTCTGACTCGCGTGATGGACACGGAGGGTCTGCCCTAGAAGTTGCTCCGCGGAGGAGAGCCCCCAGAACCGCAGCCTCGGCTTCACGCAGGAGCTTGTTAGAAAAGCAGAATCTCGGGCCTTGCCCCAGACCTGCTGAGTCAGAATCTGCTTTTTTGCCAACATGTCCAGGTGTATGTACACACATTAACGCTTGAGACGTGCTGACCTAAAGAGTCCAGCTTCTCCCCTCTGGGGCCACGAATGCCATGTTCCTCGTCTCTTCCATTTTTCTGGGTTGACAGGAGTTGGGAGGGAGGATGGGATTAGGGAAGGGAAAGGGAATGAACACTTCCTGACCACTGAGTCTGTGCCTGTCACTGTTCAGGCCCTTTCGATATAAGAATTTACATACTGTGAGTCAGGGGAGCTCAGGATAGAACAAGTTTCCGTGAACAACTGCTCAGGGGCCAAATCCAGCCTGCTGCCTGCTTTCATATGGCCTCTGGGCTATGGATGGTTTTTCTCTTTTTAAATAGTTGAAAGCAGCAAAAATAATTTGTGATGCACACATTTTATGAAATTCAGACTTCAGTGTTCATAAAGTTTTATTGGAACACAGGCACACTTGTTTGTCTTTGTTTTGTCTCTGGCTGCTTTGCAAAGGCGGGGCTGAGTAGCTGTGACAGAGACTGTGTGTCCTGTAAAGCCTGGAAAATTTACCATCTGGCTCTTTACAGAAAAAGTTTGCCACCCTCGGTCTAGAGCATAGACTTGGAGCCAGATGCCTGGGTTGACATCCTAGCTTTCTCTCCGTATGAACAGTAGGACCTGTTCAAGTTACCTTCCCTTTGTGGGCCCTACTTGCCTCATCTGTGAAATGGGGACAGGAAGTACCTTCACCAACAGGGGCTGTTGTGTAAGTGAGCTCATGCATGTCAAGTCTTTAGAGCAGTGCCTGGCACATGGTAAACCATGTATAAATTAGCCAGTATTGTAAGTTCTCTCATTTGATCCTTTCCACGTGTTTTCATTTCACAGATGAAGACACTTGGGCTCAGAGGGTTTAAAACAAAAGACGTTCTTTGGTCTGTTTGGTCTTCCAAACTATTCACAGGCATGCCACCAGTCCTGTGCTGGAGAGCCCCTCGAAAGACACCTGCTATGCTCCCCCTTGTCACAAATTTTCTCCCATCTGTCCTGATCTTTATGCCTTCAGTGAAGAGGTCCCTCAAACGTAGATCCTGGCCACCACTGCTGTGAAGCAAGGCCGAGGAATCCCACTGAGGGGGAACGAAGGGACTGATACTTTTCAGAGGTTCAGCTGTATACCAAGCACCCATCAAGATGTTATATCCTTTGCCCAAGGTCAGAAGCAGGTACGGTAGGCACCAGGATTTAAACACATATCTGGGATTTCTGCTCTCATTCTGCCTCCTTCTGGCTCTGCTACTTTCCCTGAGGGTTGTGTGGCCTTGGGTAAGTCATGCAACCTCTCTTTTCTTTAGTGTGGAGAGGTTAAATCAGATGGCCTCTCAGGCTTCTTTCATTCTGAGGATCTAGGATCCAGCCTCCAACTGACATACCTTGGGGAACAGCAATCAGGAAACTGCCTTCTTGGTTACCAAAGACTCAACAGTTCCCAACATCAGTGGTACCTGTACAGTATTTTGTCTTTTCTTTCCTATTCTTTTGGGCACATTTGCTTTTCTCCTTATTTCTTAGGAAAAACACCTGAGCTTGTATTATGAGCCAGGCACTAAAAACCTAAGTTTTTGCACACATCATTTAGTTTTTTTGACATCCTCAGGAAATAGATTTTGTTATTAGGCCCATTTTACCCATGAACAAACTGAGGCTCAGAGATGTTAACTGACCAGTTCCGGCCAGAAAAAAGGGGTAGAGCAGGATGCAAATGCTGGTGTGTCTGGCCCTGGAGAGGCCTCATGGCATCATAAGTTTCACCAGAATGTACATTCCACAAAGGTGCACCCCTGTTCACTATTTCTATGCTCTGGGCCTGAAACAGTGCCAATAGATCATAGGAATGGAATAAATACTGGCTCAATGAATAAATAGTGCTCAGGACTCAGCTCTTCGTTTTACCCCTCACTCCTCTGAGAGAAAGTCTGCTTTTTGTATAGGTGTTCACCCTGAGATAGAAGGTAATTGAATCTTTATTCAGTGCCTGTCTTGGGCTTGGGTCAGTGGGGGATGCAGGCAGCAGGGAATCCACCATGGCTGTGCATAATTGGATTGGAAGGGGGTCCTCAGCTGGGCTAACAGTGATCGGCTTCCAGCCAGTTGCCCACTGGGGCCGGGGAAAATCCCCCCCCCCCCCCGGTTGCTGTGGCTCTTCTTGATGAGTAAGTGTGGGTGGGGAGCTGCTTCCTAGCCTGCCTCCAGCTTTGGATAACTCAAGGAGGTAGACCACTGGCCCTTGGTGCCTTTTTCTACATCATTTTAAAATCATGTCCTTTACCGTCCTGGCAAGGCAGACCTACTCGGGTGCTGCTTATGGTCCCAGTTTGTTTCTTAGTTCTGTAGGGCAAGGTCAGAGTTCGAGCTGGAAAAACATCATTAGAAATATCTCACAGTCTCACTGGAACAGTACTGCCCCACCCCTCCTGATCCTGCCAAACACGTGGGGTATATATTTATTGCTCCAGTGATGATCAGGCATTGGTGGCATTAAGAAGAATCAATGAATGCTAAATGCACTGTAATGTGTGGGAGAGTCTTATTCAAAGATATGTATCCTCAAAATGCCATTGGTGAGACCATAGAGAAACTCTTCTAGACCAATTCCTGCCTTGTACAGGTGGAAAACTGAGACCAGAGAACTTCCGCATAACTTAGGTAAGTCACACAGCTTGTATATGGCAGCTTTGGTGACCTTCTCAGTCTGGAGACCTACCTAGCAAGGTCTGGTAAGGACCTGAGCTAAGCTAGTCGGTTTGTGGGGCTAGGTCTCAGGAGGGCTAGGGAGATGAAATGCAGCTGAGGGTTGAGGACAGTGGGTCCCCTGTGGGGCAACTCAGTTGACTATGACCATGGAGGAAGGCACCTGAGGATACACTAGGCAGGTGGTCTGTTAGTGCTGCCAGTTTGTTGGAAGACTGGTGTTGCCAAGAGGCGGGAGGTGGGGCAAAGAGAGGGCTCAGATGTACCACTCTTCTTAATAATGACAGTGATGACTACATACTTTTGAGCCTTCCCTGTGTTCCATGAACTGTGCTAAGTGCTGTCCATACGTGGTTGCACGTGATTGTCACAGTGATCCTGAGAAGATATTTTACAGGAGCGAGGCATGGAAGAGTTAACTTGCTCAAAATCCCATAGGTAGTAAGAGGTAGAGCTGGGATTTGAATTCAGGTTTGGGATGGTTTAGAGCAGTTGTTTGCAAAGTTTGGTAAGCATCAAAAATCCCCTGGAAAGCTAGTAAAGGAGATCCAGGGTTATTAAAGTAAGACATTTCCCCCAGGTGATTCTGATAACGACCAAAGTTTGAGAACCACTGTTTTAAAGCAACATGATCTGGAAGGTAAAGGAACTTGAAAGCTCCAGCATTAGCCACTAATTTCTACCTTATAAACATTGAGGGAGGCAGGAAGTTGGAGGGGCAAGTGGAAAGGACGATGGAATGAATGATTCCCCCTTTGAGGTCCAGTGGCACCTTAGGTTATGGGGCTAGTAGAGCCATCATCATAATACATTATAGTCAGCTGTGTATTGTCCTTCACAAGCCCCTTCTTTGGCCACTGTGGGCTCTCGAAGGACATGAGGTGTCGTACTTTTTGAGAACAGAGATTTATCCATGCTTGCATCCCCACTACCTGTCACATTGTATGTGCTCATGAAACTGTTGTTAGAAACAGCATTTCAGGGATGGAAAGGACCCAAAAGGTTGTCAAGACTCTGTGCACCTAATTTTTTTAATTTCTTCTGTAAGAGTTCATTCAGACTTGGCTTGAACCCCTAGCGTGATGAGCAGCTCATTGCTCCTTTCACCATTCCATCCCATTCCAAGAGCACTGAGTGTTCCAAAGCTCTTCCTTATTCTGAGTCACTCTAGCTTTTACCACCTGTATTGCTTCCAGCCCTTGGAGACACACAGAATAGGTCTAATTACACTCCCAGTGTTTGAAGACGGGGCTTTTGTCTTTGAGGATTTTCTTTTCTAAAGGCTAAAATATCTCCAGTTTCCTTGGGCATTCTCATACAAGGGTTTTAAGTTCTCTCGTCCAGATCATTGTTTTCCAAAAAAATGACTTTTTTTTTTTTTTTGCATCCTTTCCAAAGAAGCATGCCCACACTACATACAGTATTATGGACATGTCCCAACCAGTTCATTAGAGAGTGAACCTACTGCTCCCTTTTTCTAGACTTCCTACTTGTATCAGTGGTGGTATGAAATACCTTTGCTTGTTCTTTTAATGACTAGAGCATTAAGTTGAACATAAAGTCACTGAAAATCTTTATTGTTTTGTGTGCACTGCTGCTAAACCATTTCTCTCCCATTCCTGTTCTGTGAAATGGCTTATTTGACTTAGACTTTGGGATCATCCTTTGATTTTGTTCAATTCTGCCCTGGATTTTTAAAATCAAGCACACTAAGATCTATTAGGGTAAAGTTCTTTCATCTAGTGCATCAGCTGTCCCTTCCAGCTTCGTGTCATTTATGAATAAAGAACAATTTTAGAAAAGTTCATGACAGTTGGAGTGTAAGAACTTCTCCTTTGGGAAGAGTCTCTTCTAAAAGCCACAGTTGCAGATCCCTTAAGCCTTAGGGTATAAAGCATGACTGCCTCCATTTCTTTTTTTTCCATAGTATTCATGCAAGAGGAAACCCCAACCCACCTTCCACCTTTAAAGAGGTGAAATAGTTTGCAAAGGCCCTGGGTTCTTGCCTCTGCCCCATGGTTATACCATACAGAAGCTATTGGTGATTCCTGGGTGACATTAGAAGAAATACTTTCTGTTCAGTATAGCCACCAAGCTGTAAGTACAATGTTGGTCTAGAGGCAAACAGTTTGTGGGCTCGTACAATTATATCCTACAAAGGGTTTAGTGGTGAGAATGGCACATGGTGGCAACATGGAAAGGCAAACCCAGAAGCTGGGACCTGAGTGCATCTGGCTTGGAGAATTAGTCTCAGGCTCTCTTTGTCTTCAGTCCAACTATTCAGTTCATCCCCAGTACTATTCACGGCTCATGGAAAAGCCAAAAACGTATGTAAACGGGTGATTGTCCCAAGTGTCAGCTCATGATTGCTGTCAGGTGATTGATTGAAGCTTTGTTTACTGTCTTCCTTTTTGATTCTGGGTGGTGATCTCAGAGTATTAGTTTGAACCATTTAAAATAGTCATTTTTATAGGTCAAAAGCAGTCAACTCTCGGTTTTGTATGATTCAACCTAATAGCTGGCCTCTTGAGATATCACCTTGGTTCATAGAGGCATAGTGTCTTTGAGTTGGAATAGATTTTTGGTAACTATCTCCAGAAACCCCACTCTGACTCTCTTCTGTGGCATTTCTGGAAAGTGAGACTTCCCCTATTACTCCACCCTCTCTGTTCCTGCCAAATTTGCTTGCTCCCTTGTCTTGCCTGTGCAACTTTAAAAATACTTGAAGGCAGCTCTCCTGTCCTTTTATTGCTTGCTCTTGTTTAGGCTGTAAGTAGCAGTTCCTGGAGCCATTCTTCACGTGATGTCGTTTTGGACCCCTGACCATTTTGATTTTCTTCTTTGGACACATCCTACCTTGTTAATGCTCCTCCTAGTGTATGACACCATTTTCTGAACCAAAACCATAGGTTTGGTACATTCAGTGTTGAGAAGAGGGAGGACTATTGTCTTATTTTATTTTGAGGGGATAGGAGGTGTTGTGCTTAAGTGCCAGAATTTACATTTGTCCCTTAAGATTAAATTTCACTTTTGCCTGTCCACATCCTTTTGGACTCTGATTTTGATATATAACAAATTAGCTATTCCTTTCAGCTTTAGTTCATCACAACATCCAGACACGTGCCAATGAATGTTTTCAGCCAGGTCACTGATCAAAATGTTGAGCAGGCGTAGGCTCTGCTGTAAACTGCTGGTGAACCCCTGATAGAACAAGGAAACTACAGTCCATGATGAAGGTCAGGGAATTGCCCAGGGGAGGGCTGGTTTGGGCACAGTTGTGGAAATAGGTGAAGGTTTCTTTCAGACCCATCTCTTCCCTTTAAATATTCCTCTCTCCTTTCCTACCCTATCTCCTGAGTTATGTCTCCTACCCAACAGTGCCAGACTTCCTCAGTCTGTGACTGCCTGTTTTTGTCTTTCCTTCATTCAAAGTCCCTGTGCTGCCCCTGTCTTTGAAGGAAGATCTTTGGTTTTGCTTTCTGAGGATTTCACACATAGGACAATGTCAATGGCTGGGGAACCTGAGTGTGTCTCATATTCACATTTGCAGTTTAATGAGGGGAGGTGGCTTAATAGCCCTAAAATATGCCCCAGTAAGTAAAGGCTTCATGTTTTAGAAGAATCTGGGTGTGGGGATTGGGGAGAGGGAGGGAGATGGTGGTCTTTTAAAAGGGCTCCTTATTCATGCTGGACCAGAGTCATAAATAAAGTTGAATTAATATCCAGGCACTATTTTCTGCTCTTGAATTCTCCAAGGCTTGCCTCTTCCTTTATCCACCAGCACTGAAGGAGGCAGTGTGGCTCGTGTCATAGCTACCATCACAGCCTGGAGAGTCCATCTGCTGGCTTAGAATCCTCACTTCGCCACTCACTAATTAATGTGACTGTGGCTCTTAGGCCTTGGTTTCCTTACCTGTCAACTTGAAATTACAGCAATGCCTTTCCCATTGAGTTGTATTTAATAAGATGACACATAGCCATGTCTTGTCTATAGTAACAAATATTAGCTATTGTCATAATTCTTTTTCCAGATTTAACCAGATTTCCTCTCTTTTGAGTACTTGTATATTTCTTTTTTCTTCTCTCTTTTCCAAATTCCTAGTCACCCCGTAGTCACTGTGGCTTATGGATTCTCCTCATTTGGCCCCACCCCCTACCACCTTCACTTCTTCACATCTTCTTAGTTCCTCTGGAAACATCAATGACTATTTCTATTACCTTCTGATTTTATGTAATTACCCTTCTAAAAAGTTCTTGTGGCTTCATAGGCGTTCAGTGTTAGCACTTGGCACTTGCAGCAATTAGTGACATTTAATGTCTCTACTTCAGCATGGAAAAAGAGATGATATATGTGGATTTTATACTGGGATAAGAGTTACCCTGGAAGTGAATGAAAGAAAAGTCTTGGCAGGAATCACTTGCTTTTTTTTTCCTGAATCCTTTTTTTTTTTTTTCCTCCCATGAGTGACTTCTTTCCTCCCTTGAAATACTTTCCCCAGTTACTCAGGCAGAATGAAGGAAGGTAGGATGGATTGAAAACCATCTGAGGTGGGTGGGATATTATAGGTTTGAGAGGGAAACATTATTAGCTTAAATGATGAAGGCCTTCAACTTCTGGCCTGGTTCCTGAACACTGCATCTTCCTTTTGCCTATTTCAGTAAATGGTTTCTATTCTCTGTATCAGTCATTCTCATGACAGGCTTCATGATGGCCATAGCTGCTTACAAATGACTTTGCTTTCATAGCCATTTCCATTCTCCCAAGCTGCCAAAGCTGCTATCTCCATGGGGATTTTCCCAAAGGATGTAACAGTATTTAGAGGGCCATACGTATATTTTGCATATAATTTACATATGATTTACAGTCTGTTCTACGGCAGTTTCAATTTTGTGTGCCTTACCTACTGGTGATCTTTTTCTCTTCTTGTTCTTGCATCTACCCTGAGAACTTGCGCCCACAGATAGGTAGGCACAAGAGGGTAGGATATAGCACTAGAAAGAGTGAGGTGAAGGATAAACATATTAGACATCTTATTGGGATCCAGAATGGTCCCTGGATCCAGCTAGCATAGCACCCTGTCAGGTTGTCACATCTAGATAGGAGACACTTTTCAGTTGCTTTCAATTTTTTGTAATTGTTTTTTTTTCTTTAAAGGTGCTGTAGTTCCATAAGAATTCCGTGTTGGCAATTCTCAATATCCTGCCTATCAAAGGCTCATCCGAGCCCACCTCTGGTTTCCTACCCTCCACTAGGTGAACTTTTATGGAGCTGACTTTTGAGTCTTAGTTGAGGATCTATTCAAATCCAGAGCTCATGCTGAGATTGTTGAGGAAAGATGTGGTCCCTTTTGCTTCCCTGAGCCCCTGTTCCAAGCCATGTCTTTTCTTGAACATCATACCCAGAATAAATGCCAAACTCCAAACCCAGCCAGGTGCTAGCTAGTACCAGGGCTGGCTGTGTAGCCTGCAGGGCTATTGCTGACCCTCTGTTGCTGAGGTCGATGAGAAGACCAGTCTTCATTTTTCCCCCTTCCTCATCAACCGCACAGATAACACACACCCAGCATAGATTCCTTTTTTTCCCTTACTAATTATATCCTTCTCAGTTAAGATTTTTTGAGCATTATTTTCTGTATCTATATTTGAAAGCCATATCGTTCCCTTTTCTTTTTTGAATGTAAAATTTTATTTTAATGTTGAATATGATGGAAAAAATAAAAGAACCTCCAAGCTATCTTCATACTTCCCTCCCATCTTTCCCAGGTTAAGTCTCAGTGCTTAGCCCCTTTTTCTTTGATGATTCATTGACTTACATGGGCACAGACCCTCTCTTCCATGAAGGAGAGGTGATATACCCTGATATTTGTCCTGACTTTCTTGCAGACATTAGACCTACATTTTAAAATGCACCCCAGACATTTTTTGCTTAAGTGATTCTTCTGTTTTCTCAACTCATCATGCTTAAAACAGAACTCATTATTGCCCTCACTGCCCATTCATCTCCCAACCCACCCCACCTTCCTATTTCTGACAATGTTCACTCAGCCTCCCATCCACTCCTCCCCTGAAAAACCTCATCAGTCACCCAACGCCTGTTGGATCCTCTTTTTCCTTTTCCTCCCCGTTGCCACGATTCTAATCTAGGCCCTCTGCCTGTGACTGATCTTTCTGCCTCTGTCTCTTTTCCCTCTCATCTATCCTGTCTGCACCATTGCCAAAGCAATCTTCCTCGACATCATTTTCCCTGGGTCATTCCCTTGCCCATGAACCCTCAGTGTGCCCCACCAGCTGTAAGATCCTTAGCCTTGAAAGTCAAGGCTTTCATACAATGGTTCCTGTTCTCATTCTTAAGATCACCTTTCATTTCTTCCTTATATGAACTGTTTATATGTGTTTGTTGTTATTTGAATAGCATGTATGACATGCCTACCATGTGCCTGGCAGTGTCCTAGGTCCTTCTGGAAAGTTGAGCAGGAAAGCCCATGCAAATTCACTCTGTGGTCCAGGGCTTTGGATTCTCTCTTATACCAATTGCCCTGTGGTGTTACCTGGAGTGTCCTGCATCTCTTTAAATCCTAAACCATCTTCCAAGGTTAATTTCAAATCCCACTTTCCTCCAAAAACCTTTCCTCTACACCCAGGGTCCCCCTCATAGTCCTGTGGTCTTTATTGTCCGAATTCATCATTTGACACTTAGTAATAACCAATTCATTCATTCCTCATTCAGTCACCAAACATGTACTGAGCACCATCTATGTGTCAGTTATTGTGCTAGGTGTTGCCTCACACATCAGTATGTTTTTAAAGCATAATAAAAATAACAACAATAACTCTTAGAAAGCTCTTACCATGTGCAGGCCCAGTTTTATGTATATTCACTTATTTAATCCTCAAAACAACCTATGAGTTTGGCATTATTATTATCCAAATTTTGCAGATAGGAAAATCAAGGCACAGAGATGTTCAGCAAATTTACCAGGGGTCACAAGCTAGAAAGCAACAAAGCTAGGATTCACATCTGGCTCAGAAGTCCTTGATCCTAACCCCTTTACTTCACTGTCAGATACCGGTAATATATATCACATGCATGTTTATGTAAATATAAACACATAACATCTTCCCAGTTAGACTCTACACTCCTACAGGTTAGTGACCATCTACCATACTTGTTTGAATCTCCAGTATCTTATCCAGTCTTTGCATCTAGTAGGTACTTGCATCACTTGGTTGGTGGATTTTAGTTCTTCCATTCATTTGACCAGTGGGGGTGGGGGGAGCGGGGAGTGGAGTGGTGGGGAGGGGTAGCAGCTGAGATTTTTAACAGCAGGTGGGAGAGTCTGGGAATAAGAGGGGACAGAAACCATTACAGAATAGAACTGGACACTCTGGGATCTTGGTTTCCAGTTCTTGACCCTTCAAGCGTTGAGAATAGATTTGTATAAGAGAAGATACTGATATAAAAGCTCTTGAAAGTGGAATAAAATGTCCTTGTCCAAAAGCAAAATAAAACTTAAACCATATTATGGTTGTAGTTTCTCCCTCCACCATCCTGCCTCTTGTCCATTTTGCTTCTTTGCCTGCAAAACCAATTTTAACATCAGGATCCCAGATTTACATTCTTGGTCTAATATTTCTATTTAAGATTTTCATAAGTTGAAGAATATGAATATCTTATTCGAGTTGCAGTACTGCAACTACATATGTAGCTTAATAAAGCCTGATAAGTACATATTTGAATTTAAAAAACACAGGTGGTGGGTTATTTGCCTTTTAAAAGGATTCTTTCTTTTACAAAAGGATCCACTGCAGGGTTTCATTAAATATCCAGTTTCTCTTAATGCATTTATCATACAACTTAATTTACCAAAATTTGATTTATATGCCATTCTAAAGGGGTAGCTCTCAAGTTCTAGTGAGCATGGGAATCACTTGGGCAACTTGTTTAAAATTCAGACTTTTCCCCAAACTTCTTCCCAAGATTCTGACTTATTAGGGTCCTGGGTCAGGAGCCCAGGATCTTCATTGTTAAGAAGCATCCCCAGGTAGTTGATGTAGGTGGTCCCTGAAATACACTTTGGGAAACACTGCTTTAAAGAAACACATGTAACACATAGATGAACCCCATCTCCAGGGCTTTGGATTCCCTCTTATACCAATTGTCCTGTTTACTCTTCATTCAGTACATTTTTTTTTTACAATATCTATTTGAGTCAAAAAAAGACAAGACTCTACCACGTCTTCTCTGAGCTGTTAAACATCTTTAATTGTAAGTGTGAAATGTTTGTCCTTTCATTTTTAAATTTAAAAAAAATTCTAAACTTTCCCCACTAGCTGTATTTAGATGTAATTGATGTACAACGTTGTGTAAGTTTATGGTGTACAGGGTGTTGATTTCATATATTTAAATATTGCAAAATGATTAGCACCATAGCATTAGCTACCACCTCCATCTCTTCACATAATCACTATTTCTTTTTTGTGGAGAGCGTTTAAGCTGTACTTTCTTAACAACTTGCAAATATATAATACAGTATTAGTTTCTTTTCATTTTTAACCCCTTCTTTTGCTCTTAGGTTTCTTCTTGGATCTTCTTCTCATTTCTTTTTTTTTTTTAAATTTTTTATTGTTTATTTATTATATTTGAGAGAGAGAGAGAGAGAGAGAGAGAGAGAGAGAGAGAGAGAGAGACAGAGTGCAAGTGGGGGAGGGGCAGAGAGAGAGGGAGACACAGACTCTGAAGCAGACTCCAGGCTCTGAGCAGTCAGCACAGAGCCCAGCGTGGGACTTGAACTCACAAACCACGAGATCATGACCTGAGCTGAAGTCAGACACCTAACTGACTGAGCCACCCAGGTGTCCCTTCTTCTTCTCATTCTTTTTTTTTATTAAAAAAAAAATTTTTTTTAATGTTTATTCATTTTTGAGACAGAGACAGAGCATGAATGGGGGAAGGTCAGAGAGAGAGGGAGACACAGAATCTGAAACAGGCTCCAGGCTCTGAGCTGTCAGCACAGAGCCCGACGCGGGGCTCAAACTCACGGGCCGTGAGATCATGACCTGAGCCGAAGTCAGACACCCAACCGACTGAGCCACCCAGGCGTCCCATCTTCTCATTCTTGATTCTTACAACTCTCCTATGAATATTCACATAACCCATCTTTTCCACATAACCCATCTGCCTGCCCCGGACCTCCCCTTTAGTGCTCTTGATCTGGATGGTAAAGGCGATGGCTTGGTCCAGAAATATCAGGCATTTTAGGAACAGTGACTTCCACTGAGGCTTCTCTTAGCCAAATATAGGGCCTTTTGTCTTCTCTCCTATTATCCTTTCCCAAAAAAGACAAAAAATTATTTTTTAAACAAATCATGACAGCAAGTTAGTTTGGCATGATTCCATTCCTCTGTGAGTATATTAATCCTAGGTCTGCCAGAAATGTACGTTTAAAATGTGGTTATAGGTTAATGAAATTTGTTTAAAAACTAGATTCATGACATTTATGACACATGTATGTATGTATTTAATATATCATTGATCTTTTAAAACTCAGATGGTTGACCCATATTTTGCCTCTGATTACATTTCTAAAGCTCTAGTAATCTCCAAAAACATTTAGGGATTTCTATACTTTATGGAGATTTTTCTCCTTTGTTAATCCTGTATGTCCCCGAATTTCGCTTTGGGTAAAGGTTCTGTGTGGTGATATGGAGTTTGTCAAATATCTCCAGTAGTAATAAAAGCGATGGTAGGGCAAATAACTGGTGCAGTTGGTTACTGGTTGGAAAATCTTTTCTTCTAACAGATCTATCAGAGTTTATGCTTCTCATGAAGTAATGAGCTCTTAATAGCCTCGTTTGACTTCCTTAAGAACATAGCCAGAGGTTGTGTTATTTGTTAATTGGGATTTTGGTGTACCTTCTTTAACCCATTCAGTGCTGGTCTCGACCTCCCTGATCAAGGGCCAGAGACCTTCTAGGACAAGATGGGGGTGGGGAAGCGATGGAAGGCAAGGCTGTGGTCGCCACTGTCCAAGACAAAGGTGAGAGGGGAAACAGTTTCAGGTTGTCTGAGCAACTCTTGGAAGCAGGAACTCATTCCATTTTTGTAGAAAAGAATATCGTATCCAGAAAATAAAATTGGGTGGTAACCTCTGGATGGTGGGATTACAACGGATTTTTTTTTCTTTTCTGAATTTTCCAAAACTGCTACAGTGACCATGTATTAGTGTAAAAAGCCATTTAAAAGAAAGAAGGAATCATGCTTGGCCTCACATCTTGAGTCTCCTTCCTAAGGGACCTAATCTTTACTCGATTTATTTCAAATCCTGAGCATTGCATAGAACAGCGGCAAGTGGAAGGTTCTCAAGGTGAGGCCCAGAGCAGTTCAGTAAACCAAACAGTGTCCTTGGCCCGGAGGGTTGACCTGGAGGGCCGCTGTTCTGTCAGCAGCAGGGAGGTGGCTTCTCAGTGTTGGTTGCATGTGTGTGAGTGTGGATGTCCTGCCACTCACTCTTCCTCTTACTTGAGAACTAATTGATGATTGCCTTGCATTGGGGATTTTTAACTTTGTCTTCTTTCTTTTTTCCTTCCCCTTCCCCCTCCTCACCCCTTTCCCCCTCTTTTCCTTCCTAAAGGCCTCTCCCACCTCATGATGAGTGAACAAGGTAGGTGCTTTGTGCTTGTGGCACTGCAGCTGCCTGAATTGCTTGCCTTTGTGCCTCTGGCTGGTTGCTCAGAGCCTCATTGTTGCTGGCAGGCCATTCGCTGCCTGTCCCTCCTGCTGTGGGCCAGGCTGGCAGCGTGGCCACCCTGTGGGGGGGGGGTACCTTTCCCGATGCATCTTGGTTTCCTGTCCCCATCATCTCCTTGGCTTGTCCATTCTGCACCACCATTTGTCATTCTGGGCGCTGGCCCTGCCAGGCTGCCTCCAAGAGAGAAGCATGAAACAAGGCATGACGGCGTCGATAATGGGGGTGAATGAAGCTAATTTCAGAGCAGCAGAGCGGTTAACTTCCTCCTGCTCCTCCCCAGGCCCCATGCTGGGGCCCTGTGGTTGGGGGAGAGGAGCTGGGCTTCTCCCTGAATTTCACTCTGAGTAAAGGTTTGCTTTTTGTCTTCCCCTCCATCCTACTGCCCATTGTAATGACTTTCAGCCCCACATGGTCAAAGGAAGCCCTTGGGGGGTTGACTGTTTTCACTTTTATATAAAAGCAAAAACCACCGAAAGAACATGCTAATGTCTTCATGGCAGGATTCTAACTCATTATACACCCTGAAGAAAACTGCATATAAAGATCTGTAAATTCAGCATCTGCAACCTAAAATATTCAAATATGCAGGGAATGAGCTGTGCAGGAAATTCAGCTCAGCTAAGCACAGGGTGGGCTGTGAATGAAGCCTTTTTCTCCTAAATAAAAATTTTCCACATCATCAGCCTAAATCAGGATTTGAGAACTGAGCCTACTTAAAATTGTCTTTTCCTTCACTGTTCAATTGCTACTATTGTGTTTCTTCTGAGCCTTGGGATGATTGCAAGATTGGTCTACCTGCCTTGCCCTGACACCCAAAGAGTATACTTTAATTTCTCTTGTCTGTTTCTTTTGAATATAAACACAGGACTCAGTGTCTCTTTTGGAGGGCCTAAGAAAAGGGGAAGATGGGGTCCTTCTGTGTTTCCTGGTTTTTCTTGATCTTTTGAGGAGGATGGGGCACTCCTGAAGGGCCAGTGTCCCTTCCCTGTTCCCTTACACTAGACCCATCAGATAGTGTTGCCATAAAGGGGAATATGCTTAGATACAAGAAACCACTCAGGGCTGAGAGAAGTTGCTTATGATGTCCAGGGAGCTGATGTGGGCAGTTTTGGGCATCCTGACTTGATAAGACAATGTAAAGAGGAAGCACACTTTCCCAGTAGAAGTGTATCCTCCAGACCTGAGCCAAGATCTATGATGTGCACTCCAGACTTTCAGTGAAGATACTGTCTGATACAGAGTGAGTGTCAAAGAACAGAGCTGGAGGCAGGAGGTCAGGTGAGTTTGCCAGTGTTAGATGGAACTCTGGAAGAGACTGGGATGAAGCCTCGCTATTCTTGTCTGAGAGTGAGGGAAGTTATCTGCCAACAGCAGGTAACCCTGAAGTGGGTATGAGCAGAAGGTGTGATTGATGTCAACCTGGTGTTTGGGAGCTTGAGAAAGTTAAGCACATCTCTGTGAAGCAGGACGACCCAGGCTCTATGAATTGCTGGATCTGGTGGCTTGACTTTGATAGCAAGTTCCACCAGAAAAAGCAGACCCTTGGAGTCCTGATGACAAGACCCCCTTTCTTTCTTGCCTTGTGCTCCCCTTTGCTCTTTAGGGGTCCTCCTAGCTTCCAACAGTGGCTTGGGGGTGTGATGGCATCATGTGGCTGCTGTGACTGGATAGAGACTAGGCAGATAGGCTAGGCTAGTGGGACTTCTTTAATCTTGATTTGGCTTATTTTAGACCCTTTGGAGGTGCAGCTCAGGTGTTTTGGAGGGCTCAATCCCAACATTGTTATGAACAGCATGTGGAGAATCTGACCTGTACAACTCCTCCACTTTCTCACCCCCTCCTCAGCTTCTCGTGGGTCCCTGGCATCAATGTGTACCTGAGTAGAGAATTCACACACACTCATGTACACATGCTCTGGAGGTAAGTCAAGTACTTTCTAGAAATAGAGTCTTTAGGCAATGAAAGAATGACAGACACAGATACTGGGAGTTCCTCTTTAGAGAGTTTTTCAAGAAAGGATGCAGAATTCTTCTGGGTGGTCAGTGCCTCTAAATTTTTAAGTTGCAGTTTGCAGTTTAATATGTTTTTAAGAAGGTCCTTTGATTGCATTCCCCTCCTTTCCTGTTTTCCTCACTTTCTACTCCCTTCTCTGTTCTTGCCCTGTGATGATTGTCTAAATAACCAACTCTGCTTCCCATCTATACTGCTTTCCTTCCCCTATTCCTTCAACATGAAAGAGATATTTCTGTCTGGTTCCCACGGATTCTCCAGAATTTGTATCTGATGCCTGAAAATATGTCTGGAAATATTTAGGTGTGTTGTATGTTTACCACCTGTACATGTATGTGACACTCTTGGTCCTCAAGACTCATGTTAACATTGGGAAAATACCAGCGGACGTGGCTTCTCTGAGACTTTCCCTAAGCAGTTTTACATACATACCAGTTACATTGGTTAAGTGTGTGCAGTTTCACATACATGTGGCCACGCGGTGCTTTTGCATGCAGACTTGGTCACGTTCCTAAGGATGGGCCTGGGAAGAAACGAATGGGAAAAGCTTAAACATGAAGCTGGTGAAGGCAGCCTTGCTGGTCACACTGTTTTGGCTTGTTTAGGCTTCATGTTTGTGCCTTTGTTTGTGCTGCTTTCTCAAGATATTGTAGTGCTGTTGCCTTTACTGTTGTGGCTTTTTGTTATGTATGTTACATTTCTTTGTGTGTCTGCAGTGTGCTGATGTTTTCCTCTCCCTGCTCTCTCTCTCTCTCTCTCTCTCTCTCTCTCTCTCTCTCTCTCTCTCTCTCTCTCACCGTCTCCATGGTGGACACCTTGCTTCCTCTACTTCATTGGACCTTCCACTTCATTTCTGTAGGTAGAAGTAAAGGTAGAGATCATTTTATTTTTCTCATTATAACTATCAATTTGCCTTCTGAAATATTCATGTATCCAAGGGGAATTGTTGATTCTGATGAATACAATCCAGATTATAACTGAGTGCTTTTAACAACAACTTAAATAAATAAATAAACAAATTAAAAAAAAAAAGCCAATGCTATCATTTCCCTTCAGTGCACTTCGTGTTCAGTGGTTGGGGATCATTCCGAGTTGGCCTGCCTCTCTCGGAATCCAGGATGGGTCTTATCCATTATGGCATACTATTTCTAGCAGGAATGGGAGACTCTGAAAGTAGTTATGCCGAACTATGTTACTTAAACGTGGGATAGTCTAAGATCCCCTCCCAGTAAACGTGTTGAAGGAACAGGAGAGATGTGAAAGGGCCTACTGTTGTTTCTTTTACTCGGGGACAACTGCATTCAGGGACAGCATTTGTGAGGGAAGGATGATAGACAAGAAAGGGGAGAAGAATGGTGAATTGCTTGACATTTAATGTGAAATTTTGGAGATATTTATGTATTGCTGTTTTCTCTTCTGTGTTTCCTGCATTTGGGGGAGTGGAAATGTTCTGACTGGGGGCAGTGGGCTAAGAAGGGTGGGACCGGGGCTGTGGAAGAACACAGGAATGACAGTGCATTCCATCGGAAGGAGAACACGGAGAGAGGTAACACTGGATTTTCGCTTCCGAAATCAACATTTTGCCAGGTAGGCAGGGAAAAGGAGAGGTGTTGAGCGGGTGGGCTTGCTCCAGTGCTCTGACATGGCTTTCAGCTTTACACCTTTGGAGAGCACAGCTCACTCTGTGCCAATGAAAGCTATCAGAGACGCGTGCCCAAGAACCTGGCTCACCAGCTCAAACTGGAATAGCTGTGCAGGAGTGAAGGGAGAGGTTAATTGATAAATTATAAATGCATATCTGCATCTGCATCTGGTCCTCCCCTCTTCCCTCCTAATTCTCCGGCCCCATCTCTGTGGATCTGTAGGCTGCTGCTTGCTGCAAAGGCCAACAAATAACAGGAATAGGAAGTGTGAATTCTGGCATGAGGATGTTGGAGAAAGAAGGGACTGATGGGTTATTGAACATGCTGATTTGATACTAGTCTGTGAATGGGCCATCTCTCATTTGAGTCCCATGCTTTACTGGATTTTTGAGGTTATGGATGGTTACCTTGGAAGCAGTTTGGTCCTCTCCATTTTGGAGGTGGTCAATTGCCTATTTTTTTTTTTTTACATGAATCACAGGCAGGCTCATTCTCTGAAACTTGTCATGGGAAACCCTTACCCTGTTGTGAGCTTGGAGCCTTTTGAAAAGAGGTGGGGATGAGGGAAGGGGAGGAGGAAGGATGAGTGGAAGCATACACTTGGCTGCCCCTTCCACTTCTCTGCTTTATTCAACCAGAGGTGCCGGCAATCTCCTCATAGGCAAAGCCACCAATCCTTGCCCAGAACTCAACCCTTCTGAAGCACGTGGCGCTGTGTCCCCTGCCTATTCTCCCACTGGCTTCTACGAGATCACATGAGAATCACTCTTCCTGTCTTCCTCCCTTCCCACCCCTCCAACACTCTCCTTTTCTTTCCCTAATCCCCTAAACCATCCTGCAAGATAGACCTTTTTACCTTTTGCACATGGGTATCTTATTTTCTTTCTCTGGCCACTGCTGCTACCACTGAACATGTCCTATGTACCAGCCATTGTGCCATATACTTTATATGCCTTATCACAATCCTTATACCTGTTTAATGGTGTAGGTGATGGTATTGCCATTGCTTTATGGATGAGTAGAACAAGGCTCAGAGAGCCAAATTACTTAAGTCAGATGGCTACTAAGTGGAAATGAAACCCAGAATCTGGGTCTCTAACCTCTACTCGTACTGCCTCTCTTGGATCCAAGGATGACTTCCGTGTATGTACCTCCCAACTATTTCTCTGGCACCAACCTGTCTCAAGTTCCAGCCTGTCACTTTGCATTCTCTGGCACACATGTCCATATCGCTGTCCCACTACTATAACCTCAGTATGTCTAAAGTCAGTCTTCGTATCATCTGGCCAGAATCCAGGTTCTCTTTCTGACATCCCTATTTTTGTTAATGGTGTCCCTATCTGCCTCATCACCCAGACTTGAAAACCAGGAATTGCTTTCTATCCCTCCTGAACTTTTCTGTTCCCAGGTGATGAGTTGAGAAAGCTTGTTGGGATTCTTCTCTGGAATGTCTCTTGCATCTCTACTGCCAACACCCTAGTTCACTTCCCACTTAGCCCTTATTAGATTATTGTCTTAGCCTAATCAGTCCTCCCACCTCTGTTCTCTTCCAGTTTGTCCAGTAACTGAGAGGTGCTTAAACCCTGCTGTCCACCAAATGGAGTGCAGGATTAGCTATCTCATTGTCAAAGCCATCCATCCCTAATATGACCTTGTTTACCTTTAACCTTCTCTCCTGTTAATCTTAGATGCAAAGTTGCTGCCAAATAGGATACCAGATAACCTTACTGGACCTTTCCTTGTCTCCTAGCATTACTTATTCTGTGTCTCTCCCCTGTAATATAGCTCATTCCCCCCCCCCCCCTTTTTTTCTGCCCATCGAAATCACACATAGATTTCATTTCCTAGTTGATGTTATCCTTGAATGCTCCAATCAGAGATGAGTTCACTCTTCATGTATCTCTCTAATATTTTCTATTAGAGTTATTTGAGAATTGGGGCACTCTGCTCTGCAAGATGGCAAGTATATATAAGACAAACGTATTCATTTGTTAATGTCCAGATGTGTCTAGTATGGTAGGTTACATGTAGAAGGGACTCAGAATCTCTAATCCTTCTTATCCTGCTGTCAGTCATTTTCCTAAAAGTGAAAATAAAGAAAAATTAAAATTAAATCAGATCATGCAGCTCATCTGTTGAAAAGCTTTTGAAGGATTCTCATTGTATAATTGTCAACGTGCCTTCCCAGTTTTATTTTCTACGATATTTTCCACTCCATACTATCACTCCTGCCAGCTGCCTTTCTCCTGAAGTCAACAACTCACTCTGCCTGAATCCACAGTATGATTTCCTGCGTTTGGTCTTTGGCCTGAGCTCTGCCCTCTTTCTCGAATGTCCTTGGAACATCCTTCTCCTCCTTATCATCCTTTAAAGCCAAGCCTCCTAGGTGTGCCAGATTTTGTGCTTCTGTTATAGAGTACCTGTGCCAAACTGCCTTGAATACGTTTATTCATGTGTTTCAGGCATCCTCTTCATAAAGGACAGAGGCTGTATCTTGGCCATTTCTGTCACCCACACTGCACTTAGCTCAGTATTTGGTCCCGAGTTGTACAACAACCTGTGCCCCTTAATCACTACCCTCATTTCCCCAACCCACTGAGCAAAGAAGCCCCATCAGGTCATGGAATGAGGCCAAATGTTCTGGTTCCAGTTCTTTCTTCACCGAGGCCTTCTCTTGGCCCTGTGTGTGCAAGTGACAGAGGGAGATGGTCACGGATTGTATCAGAATAAAAGCGGGAAAGGCCTTTGGGTTTATTCTTAGGAGCTGGTCAGAGAAAAGAAAGCCTTACATCTTGTCATTCTTTAAAGCTGAACAGCAAAGCAGTGAACCCATAATGGAAAGAATTATGAAGTTAAATATACAAAACTGAGCAGGGTGTTTAGGCTATAATGATAATCACCACATTCAGGAGGCCTTTGGCTGCACTGAGCCGAAAGCAAAGTGACTACCTGGAGGTGGCCGACCAAAGGAGTTACTCAGCAACGTGCCTTGGTCAGCTTTTTTGACCTGATTTTGACAGTCTTTGTTTAAGTGTTTAGAGTGTGTCTTAGCCTCTATCCCCCTTTTCTTATTGATTTGGGGGTTGCCCATTCTGGGTTAGGTTACCAAATACTTTTCCTTGAAACTGAACTTAGAGTAGGTGTTGCAGACTCAAATGTCAACAGAGGCCTGATAGGTATCATCAAGGAGTAGATCTCATGTAAGAAAAATTCTAGGGTAAGATCGACAATGGGGAGTATTGGGGACCGTGGCAAACTGGAGAGCACAAATCCTGTCTAGGGCAGCAGCCTCTGCTCCAGCTGCTTGCTGCAATGAAGAATGTGTGCCCAGGGGCACCTGGGTGGCTCAGTTCATTAAGCAACCAACACTTGATTTCAGCTCAGGTCATGATCTCACAGTTCATGAATTCGAGCCCCACATCAGACTGTCTGCTGTCAATGCAAAACCCACTTCAGATCATCTGTCCCCCTCTCTCTTTGCCCCTCCCACCACCCCCGTCAAAAATAAACATTAAAAAAAAAAGAATACACGTCCAATGCCACCAGTTCCTCAAGAAAAGCCAAAAGTGGATTTTTTAAAAAATATCAGCTCATGGCATCTCTTGCTGTATGTATGTATGAACACACACACACACACACACACACACACACACACACACACACACACACAATGATTTGGCCCACAAGCCACAAGTTTTTGACCTTTGGCTTGAGGAGGAAGGAGTAAGATATTCCTCTAAGATTTCTTGCTGACTGTCAATAGAGGGAAGTAGTCATGTTTGATTAAATTTCTCTTTGCCTGTGGCATTGGTCAGGGTACAGTAATCTCTCTTTCATACCCTAGGCACTCCTGCCAGGGGGCCTGATCTACATGTTGGGTGAAGTTGGTTTTGTAGAGTAGGGTAGGCATGCTTAGGTAGTGTATACAAATGCTAAGAATGGCCAGGAAGAGAGATAACAGACACCTGCAGTGATTGCCAAGAACTGGCATGATTTTTAAATAATTAGTGGCTGTTGGGATGAGCACTGGGTGTTGTATGGAAACTAATTTGACAATAAAGTTCATATTAAAAAAATAAATAATAAGTGGCATTTAATTTCTTTTTACCTTTTGCTTTACAGAACTCTTTATTACTGGACTAGATAGTGTTGACCCTAAGATCTACTTTAGTCCATCAGAACTTAGAGACCTCTTCCGATTTATTTACATGTATTTTTCCCCATGTAGATTTCATCATTGGCCTTCAAATGCTGAACTAATCAGTATTGGCCAAACTGGAAAGGGATAATCAAACTATATGAACTTGAACAGGATTTCATGTAGATTGTATTTTGCTGGTAATAACATTAAGAAAGCTGATTTGAGGAGTTGAGCCCTCTCTTGTCCCTGCTAGGACTAGAGAGCCCTGCAAATAAGTTACTGTTTTGATAGCCAACTGTTTATGCAAATTAGTAAATGCAATGCCAGCTACTAATTATGAAAATAAACTCATCTGTGCTCTATAAATATCTAATTATAATAAAATAGGGACAATATTACATTTCCATCTCTTGCCTCATCTGTTTCTCAACCACTACTGATTTGTCCTCTTGACAACGAATAAAATCACTTTGTTTTTTAAAGAAGTCTGTTTTCCATGTTTTTCCCCCCTCCTAATGTTTTGAAAGTCTGCGGGGGAAAATAGATTTATTTTAAATGTAAAAGTAAAATTGCCTGATTTTAACAACTCTGTTTTTGACATTGACATCTTTGAAATGCTGCTTTAAAAATATGAAATGTTTTTTTTAATTTCCCTGTTTAGAAATTTTCATTGGACAGTGAGGGCTTTTTTCTTAGAACAGTTGTTTCTTGGAGCATTTTTAAAAATGTTAATGTGAACAGATTTATTAGTAAAATGCGTGATGGATCAATGGGATATTTCAATTAAATTCCATTTGAGCACACAAGGGAAAATATCTCTGAGATTTCTAAGCAACATGTTTATTTCCTCCTCAATTATCAATTTGGGTTAATCGATTACACACAGATTTTTTATCTGTGTATACATATCATAAAACACTTTCTCCTCGAAGGTGAATACTGCTCTGCTTGTGTAGACTTTTGTCAAACCAAACTGGTTAATCTTAGGGGATGTATAATTTTCAGCTGTAGATCTCTGTGGATACTCATATAAACTTAGCTTTGACAGCACCTACAGGTAAAGGATCTCTCAAATTAAATTGTAATATCCTTATGACACATCTCATCTATAGGGAGAATTTAAAAGAGTAGTGTGATGGAAAAATATTGAATAAGAGAACAAGCAAGTGCATTGCCTTATATGCTTAGGCTTGTATATGTCATGGTCTGTTTCTCAGGTGTGCAGGGCAGTATAATGTATCTGGGTCTAGATAGAATTTCTCCAAATACATATTCATAGGTTTATAATGGTTAAATGTGTTCTCACATGTGGCTTCCGTTTGAGGTGTACTGACAATTATACATTCTAGGGTGCTGTGCATCTGAATTTAGCATATTGTCTGCTGTAACATTAGAAAAGCGATGTTTATTCAACATTCCACAAAAACTGACAGAGAGCCAACGATGGGTTGGGCCAGGTGCCAGGTGTTGAGTACACAGGGCTGACCCCACTGATATGGGCCCAGCCTCTGACACCTCGGTGACAGTCCATAGGAGTTTGAAAAGGACTTTCTGATGTAACAACCACCTCTCCTCCTAACATTCTAAATAAATTCTGTTTTCAACTTATTAATATACCTAGAGTTTTAAAATTAGTTTTATTTATTTTACAGGGAAACTTTCAGGTAATAATTTAGTTCAAATCACCCACCCTTTAAATTTTCAGATGCAGAAAAGAGAATTTGCTTTGCGTGTGAACAAGCAGAGTTTTCATTTATTCACTCCTTCTTTTATTGAGAGATAGCACACACAGTGCAGAGTATATAAAATCCACACAGCTTAAGTGTACAGCTTAAATATTTTTTAACCCATATTCATCCATGTTGTTACCGTTCAGATCAAGATACTGAACCCATCACCTGCATAACATTCTGTGTGCTTTCTGTCACTTATTTTTAATAAACGCATGCATTCTCTGCTGCCTCCAAAGCTATGCATATCCATGTAGTAATCAGCAGGCAGGCTCCGGAGTGCTTTCATTTTCATTAAGAACAACTAACCTTGTGAGAAAAGGAGGCATTGTGGTTTTTTGCTGTATCTAAACAGTCACAAACATTGCCCTCCGATGAGGTGTAGCTTTGCCCCCTGTCTTTGAAGCCGCTCGGATTTCCTTCGGCACAAAGAGAACGTCTAATTGATATCATTGGGCTTTTCTTCTTTTTTTTTTTTCCTAAGGCATTAGTGGCTAGTAGAACAGCAGAGGTAGAAAAGACCATATGCTTTGTAAAAAGCCAGACTAATAACACTTTTTGACGGACGTCTGATTTTTTAAAGTGCCGCATCTTTCGTTAAAATTTACATGTAAAATAAGGGCAAGCGTGGTGACATGAAAGCTAATGCAGCTTGCACATCTTGACATAATAACAATCACAAGAAACTGGAGATCCCAGATGGCAGCTTGGCCTTTGCCATCCTTTTAATAAGCTACTAACTGCTAATTATTTCACTCTTTTGGGCAAGTTAATTTACTGTTGACTCTTAAAGAGATATTGCTCTTTTTCCCTCCACGCCACAAAAATCAGAGCCCTCTCACCTGGGCTGTAACAAGAGCTTCCCTGCAGGTGGAAAGCTTGTCAGCTGATTGTAACAATGATGGCAAGTACTGGGGTGGAAAATGTTGCTTAATACATAATGTTTCCTTGTATTCTTTGGATGTGGAAATTTTTTTAAAAATCTGCTTGGCTAAGGATCCACTGTGTGTGTCTAAGAGCAATAATAGATCAAGGAGCCCCGTAAAAGGAGAGGATCTGAAATTTGGAGCCTGCTTAAGAGTGAGAGAACAGCTGCCTTTTAAATGGTTGCTAATTCTGACAATTAATGTTGTTTTGTGAGTGTGATTTTCTGTGATCGAAGTTAGGAGGGATGATGGTGTGTAATAGCTCACTTCCTAAGCTTTATGGTGATGTAGCATAGTGATGAAAGAGAATGGGGTCCCACATGTTCTGGAGCCCTTTTAAATGAAAAGCCTGCCAAACATGCTTTTTTTCTGTGCTTCAACTTTCTTAGGATGATTTCATATTTTAGCACAGATGCAGATTATTAACTAAGGGTGCAAGTGGGCTTGGATGCATCAGGAGTGTTTGGAAAAGAACCTTGTTGGCAACGGAGCTGTCTGACAATCAAAATATTTACTTAAAGATAAGCTAATGACGGTGCCTTGCAAATGCCTGCAGATCCATTATTGAAATGAGAGTCAGTTCTTTGGCTTGATACTTTCCGAGAAACTAAATCTCAAACCTCAGATACTATTGCGTGTGTGTTTGTTTTAGAATTCTCTCAAAACAAAATAACGTGGGTGCTAAACAACAAACTAAGGTAGGGAAAGCTCTCAACCCATTTTCTTGAAATATTTAAACCGAGCTTAGTGTGTTACTATGATCAGTTGTTCCCTGTTGGTAAATGGTTTAAAATATGCATTGAGAAAACACCTTCTCCAATTATTGGTGTTCTTTCTGAACGTGAACTTCGTAAGGCGAGTTTTCTACTGCACCATCATGTCTCTAGGGACTTGTGTGTTATTCAGCTGATGGGAGGGCTGTGGAGGTCAATCAAATAGTAACCATTTGCTTACTGTTTAAGTCTAGAGGAGCCAGAGACGTTTTAAGTGTTATGGTCCTTTAAAAATAGGTGGCTCAGTTGAGCCTCTGACTCTTGATTTCGGCTCAGGTCATGATTGCAGAGTTCCATTAGTGAGATCTAACTCTACGAGGGCTCCGAGCTGCTTGGGATTCTCTCTTTTCCCTCTGCTCCTCCCCAGCTTGCACTGTCTCTCAAAATAAACAAACTTAAAAAATACTAACCATTTGCTTACTGTTTAGGTCTAGAAGAATCTGAGATGTTTTAAGTGTTATATTTCTTTAAAACTTGTGCATCACCTGGTTTCAAAATAGCCCGAAGGAAAAACATCCGTGCGTGTGAATTTGAGGAAGTTTTGTCATCTTTCAGAATCTGATATTATACAGTGTGTTCAGCCAGATTGCCACCTTCTAGAAGAATTTTGAGAAATGCTCACAATATTTGAAGAAAAAAAATCACCGAGAAGCATAAGTTTTCAAAACGTAGGTTGAAGACAGATTTTTTGACCACAGGATTTCTCAGAGCCTTTGTTATGACAATGTTGAGTTATGCATCTTTAAGAAAGAAAATGTAGTTTTCAAAGTTACTCAAATTTATTTGATGTGAAATGGTTTTTTTAGGGGGGGTGGGGAGGAGGGCACGAGGTGCCTGGGAGGTTCAGTCAGTTAAGTACCTGACTCTTGATTTCAGCTCAGGTCATGATGTCATGGTTCGTGAGTTTAAGTGCCATGTCGGGGATTCTGCACTGACAGTGCGGAGCCTGCTTGGGATTCTCTCTCTCTCTCTCTCTCTCTCTCTCTCTGTCTCTCCCCGCCCCCCCCCCCCCCCCCGCCTCTCTCTCTTTCAAAATAAATAAACTTCAAAAAATTTACATTTTGGATGAGGTTAGCTAGAATTAAAACTAGTGTTCAGTTGAAAAACTTTGGACAAGATAATTCTCAAGTCTTTTCCAAGTCTAATATTATGAGTTGTAACGTCTCTAGAATTTGAAAGAGGCTTTTGGATTGGCTTTACTCAAGAATCTTTGTGACTACATTTTCTGTTTTGATTGGGAATAGTTTTGAGGATGGATTAGTTTCAATAGGGAAATTACTGCTTCCTGGTAAAATGCATAACACAGATGTTAAAACAACTGCAGTTTTAAAGACACTAGTCTTGTTAAAACGCTGGCAGTTTGTATTACCTAAGTACTGGAACGGATCTCCATCTCCTGTGTGTAAACACGGCTCCTGATAATGGCCTGCTTCACTCCAGGAAGGGCTGATCTCAGCACAAGATGAGAAAATTACTGGGAACTTTAAGTTTTATTTGCTTTGAAATTTGGAGCTTGTGAACAGTCGTTGTGGTTATCTGTCCACTTTATTGCTGAGACCATTCTCGCTACCACTCTGAGAATTTGACCATCAGTGGCTTTGTTTTCCCCAGAGAGTGAACATACAGGTTGGAGAAATTCTTCGTGGAAAGAATGACTTGTACTGTGTTTAGAAATCATTGGCTCGGCTAAGGATTTTGTGGGCTCTCTCATTGCAAGGCTGAAGACTTTGTCCTATTTATGTGCTGTCTGCTCGGTATGAAGCGGCCGCCATTGATCCGTCTGTTTAGGCCATCCACCTGGGGCTGTTAATCTGGTTGTGGAGACTAGTTTTCTGAACCAGACATACCCTGCTTCGTTCTCCCAAGTGACCAACGATGAGCATTTACAAAGGTCTTGGCCAAAACTGTTATGGGTGAGATTCCCAGTTGTAAACTAATTGATCCGTGTGGCAGTTGAGCTTGGAACACCAGATATCCAGGTGTGAATAATTCTAATGCAGGGTCAACACTTGGTATAGAAAGGGCACTGAGCTAAGTGTCAGAAGACTAATTCGAGGTGCTGGGGAAGAAAACATGGTAGATGAGAGTGCTGATATTGGTGCTTGACACATGCTATATAACCTTGTTAAGCCTTATTATCCTAATAATTATCCTAAATTATCCTATATTATCCTAATATAACCCTAACCCTAACCCTAACCCTAACCCTAACCCTAACCCTAAAATGGGCACAATAATACTACATACTTCACAGCATGGCTGGGAACCGGTGAGACAATGTATATCAAAGGCTAATGTTAAAGCTTGGATCTAACATTAAAAAAGCATTGGTTATAATAAACATTAACAAAAAACATTAGTTATCAGCATCATAAGTACATATTGTCTGTATCACCATGGATCTGGGGACTTTGAACAAATTAATCTTGTTGATCTTCTATGTCTTTGCCTATAAAATACATACTTGGTAGGTTTGTTCTGGGTAGTAATTGGCATCATGCAGCTAAAGTGCTGTGCAAATGAGACTGGCACTACACAATGTTAAGGAGTTAGTAGGTTATAAGAACGTACCCTCCACAAAATTAAGGGCAGTAAGTGTATTGGTCACCATGGTATATCCAGTGCCTCTACCAGTGACTGCCTCAAGGTGGAAGCAACTCAGTGAATACTTGTTGAGTGGGCACTAGAAATAACTGAGCTAGTAACTCTTAGCAGAATTTGGTAACGTGGACAGACCCAAGCTTGCTGTGATTCCATTATACTTGGAGTAGGAGGTCTTTGGGCACTTCCATTGCAAGAGGGAACCATTGGCCTCTTCCTTTAGGGCCTCCCATAATAATAATAATAATAATAAAAAAGTAATCTTGATAAAGCCAGTTTGTCCTTTAGGTGTTTGGTGGATGCGTTTGTTCCGTATGTGTGCACAAAGAGTTAAGGGATTTCGTTCTATTACTTGATGAAACTACATGAACCATGAAGAAAACAAAAAAACATTTAGCTAAGAGGTACTTTATAAAAAATGCTGATCTGCTTCCCCAAATTTTAGGAGCGTGTAATTTCAGAGCTCAAAGGAAGCTCAGAATTCCTTCAGTTCATCCCACAGTGATTTTGTGGATGACAAAACATATGCTAAGAGGGCAGAAACGCCCTGTTAGTTGCCACAATGATAATTTGTCATGTTGTTGGTGTTAGACCCAGACCTTCTGACTGTCAGTGCTATTTTCTTTTCCCTCCCACCAACTTGTCATCATCACTGCAAGAACTGTATTTGTTATAGATCATCCACAGGCTGCTGAGATCATTATTGATAATGCAGTGTAAGAAAGGTTCAGGAAAAATCAGAGTGTGGGCACTCTAAAAGAAGATGTTTCTTAAACACGTGACTGCCCTGAGAGCTGACTGCTACCCAGCGTTTGACACTGTCCGTAAATTGCTCTGACTTTGAGGATTTTAGAATTCTTTGCACCATTTATGGACTGGCCCTGTCAGCTGCTTTGTTTTGGGCTTCAAGTAAGGTGGTGACACCAAGATGACGTTAGAGAGCTTTCACACCCATTTGTTTTTTTCTTTTTACTGTCCTGTGTTGCCAGTTTATAAGAGTGGATGCCCGTGAGGAAATTCACTTGGGAGTAATATTCCAACTGTTACTTAATGGTTTTCCCACTTCCTTTCTTCCTTTACGAATAGTTTGGTAATTTTATTTACAATTTTTTTAACTAAAAAGGAAAATTCATTTTTTTCCCTCAAGTATGAACTATGTGTCTTTAAGCCGATATTATTCCTTCGTTTTCTTCAAAAAATAATTTTCTCCTTCAGGGTTCGCCGTGGGTCTGATGGATTAAACACTTTCGGGAGTGTTGATCAGCACATGAAATCCGTTCTTAAATTGTTGCAAAACTACCTTCCTTCAGACTGTTTTGATCACAAGGGCTCTCAAGTGTCAAAGTCATTTGGAGAACTGGATAGATAAAATGCATGAGCACTAAGCTTTTTTTCCAGGATAGAATAAATAAATGTGTTTTCTATTATGTGCTCAGCTTTGATAGTGATTTGTTAAAAGGGGAAAAAAGAAAGGCAATGATATTAAATATTTACAAGAGTGATTTAGTTGTATTATCTTGTGCGCTGCGTCTCTGTTTAATAGTGAAATCAGCTACTGTTGAAATAAATGTCATTAAACCAGTGGTAGTATGAAGGTCACTGACGAGTCAAGGTTAAAGTAATTTGTGGAGAATAATGATTTTTGTCAACATTCCAGATCCCTTCCTGTTTTTGTCGGCTTTCCTCCAAAAATAACAGGAAAAAAAATACATTTGAGGATTCACAGCCTCACTTTCTCTCTAGCATCCTTTATGCCCTTTCTGGCCAACCCCATAGCTGGAAGCCTTTTATGCATTTTTTGTTTCATCCATTTAGTGGACAGAGATGGGACGTTCTCCCTAGAGGTAAGCGGTTGCATTTCCGTTTACTGGCTCTTCTGTTGGCCCTTGCTGGGCAGTTTGTTTTAGAAGTAAGAGTCAGTGCCTCTTCCTTCTTGGAGATGGCTTGTCTTGCCTGAAATGATCCTTAAGTTTCCCCACCAATTCCTCTCTACATAAAGCAATTTTTTTTAAGCTTGAATTACCATGTTGTGTTAAAGACGTCTCAGAATGATTACATGGCATTAGCCCCATTTTCACAGGCAAGAAAACAGAAGTCCAAGGTTGCAAAAGTAGTTACAGAGCTAGCACCAGAACCAAGATAAGCTTAGCTTTGCCTGACCTCAGAGCCTAGCCTATCATCACTTCAATTAATTTTATTGAACTTCAGTTTTCCCTTCTATAAAATGGGGATAATCATATATTATTATAATATATTCTCAATAGTGCATATAGATAATATTACATATAATGCATTATAAACAATACATTGTTTTACTGGTAGTAAATTGAGAAGCAAATGAACTAACACATGTTAAGTGCATAACAAGATGTCGGGTTCTTGCTGTAATTTTAATAAATAATATGTTCCCTCCATTCTTGACAGTAACAACAAAGTTTAATTGAATTTAACAAGCAATGAGCACAAGGGATACACAAAGTGAATAAAAATCAGTCTTTGTTCTTAAGCAGCTCACAATATGGTAGGAGGAAAACACCTTTATAATGAATTCCAAAACCTATTCATGTATTTTTTTCTTTTGTCTTGGGTTTTGTCTGTACCAAATGCTACTTAACATGTGAGAGCCTTTTACTAGGGGCAAGTAGTTTCCCATGAGGTTGAGATATTATCCTGACATTGCTGTGGCAGCTACTTGTGGCTTGTTTTCCAATCAGACTGTGTTTACCTGACCCTGAAGTCCAGAGAGTAGGCTGGGAGAGCAGGATAGAATGGAGAGATATAGGAAAGTAGTGGTGTGTGTGTGAGGGTAGACTTACTGCTGTGACAAACAGTCCCCAAATCCCCTAAGTTTAACATTAACAGGTTTCTTGTCCACATCGCCGTTTACAGTGCAGATTGGTGCATCGTGGAGGAGGGGTCTCTGGTCCACACAGTCATTCAGGCACCTTCCATCCTGTAGCTTTGTCATTTTCTGGAACCTCCTCCTCCTCCACTGCATTCAACTGGCAGATGGAGAGAAAGGGAGAAGAAGAGGGAGATTGAAGGATTATTTTCTTAAAGCCTGGAAGTAGTGTGTGCCAGAACCCAATCACGTGATCCCATCTAATTGCAAAGGAGGCTGGGAAATGTTGTTTAGCTGTGTGTCTAGGGGGACAAGGAAAGGGGGTTGGTGGATGCGATGACCGAAGCTGCCCCAGTGGGTGGGTTGTGTTCTCTTCTTCCATCATCTTGTGTCAGGCCTGTTAGACTTCTGCAGCCTACCTTCCTTCGAACTAACAAACGCAATGCCTCCATGGTTTCTGCGAGACAGAGGATCCCTGCCCCTCCCTTTTTCTATAATATATACATGTATTTCATTTTAAATAAAACCCTTCCGAGTTACCATAATGTTTCTCAAAGTCAGAAGAATCCTCCTGGATACTCATGAGACTAAAGACCTTTAGTTCCTGCTGTAGAACCCAGAATCTGCAGGTCTAAGTAATTCTTATAATCAGTCAAATTTGAGACACACAGTGCTCCTGCAAATTCCAAGGAAGAAAGCAAACCAGAAAGGAAGTGTCTGACTCTGTTCAAGTGTTGTATATTGTTTAAAACAAATTTCACATTTAGCTTAGCTTACAAACCTACTTGTTATGCGTGAAATTTTATTATAGCTTTTTAAGGGATTTGATCTCAATCGTGCATCCAGAAACCAACAGCTAGAAATGTAGTTGGGATCTTAGCCTACATTGATGAAGTGGGGCCAGATGCCCGATTCTATAGCATTTTGTTTTATTCTGATCATTGGGTAAGAATAGCTCAGCATCTTTTTTCCCCTCTTCATCACTTAACAAGGGACACCCTTGATTAACAGACTTTTTTTTAATGTTTATTTTACTTTTTTTGAGAGAGACAGAGAGCATGAGCAGGGGATGGGCAGAAAGAGGGGGACAGAGGATCTGAAGCAGGCTCCATGCTGACAGCAGCCAGCAGATGTGGGGCTCAAACTCACCACCTGAGCCAAAGTCGGATGATCAACTGACTGAACCACGCAGGTGCCCCAGAAGAATTTCTTGTTGCATTAAGACAATAATAAAGAGGAATCCAGGTTTAGTAGGCTTGCTTATTATTTGTGGCTGACTTGTGAATAGTTAAATGATGGCAAGCCATTTTAATTTTTACATTTGTATTATCTTACTCTAGTATATGTATAGGAACCATTAAAACCATGATATTTTGAAATGCACCCCCTTCCTGTAAAGCTGGGCCTTTATCCCTTTGGCCGTGTTGTACTTCTGGAATGGATGTCAGAGTGTGGATAATTCTGGGCTTGTGACTCTTTTCTTTCTCCTGTTTTATCTGCCTCTTTTTGTGTCTTTGTGTGCAAGTCTATGATTACTATTGAGTTTTCTCCTAAATGCCAGCAATTATCTCACAGGTGGAGGGATTAGGAAAGAGCCCAGAGCATTGCACTGGGATTACAAGAAAGGCTGCCTCCACCCGCTAAATATAGTGATGGAGGGAGTGGAGACTTGGAGGGGGGCCGCAGAATCAGGGGAGGGGTGGACGTTTTGTTTCTGATATTTAACTCCTTAGATGGAGTGAAGGAAGAAACTCCTGATGAAAGAAAGGATTAAAAACCTAAGCTGGCTTGGGGTTATTGTTTCAGAGAGCTGGGGATGCGGAAAGGCAGGACAGCTAAATTTCTGTAGCCGGTTTAACCGGCCTCTTCATCTGAGAGGTTTATTTATTTTTTTTATTATTTTTTATTCCATTTATTTTTTTGGTCTGACCATCTGTTTGGGGGGTGGGGAGGGGGAGAAGAGAGCCGGGAGGGTCTAACATATGCCCAGGCCAAGAGAATTTTGGTGAGACGTTATCTTTCTTCCCAGCAGGGAATGATTTATTTACCTGGTATGTCACCTAGGAAGCTTTCAGCTGCAAATAACAGAACTTTCACCTCAGCTGCCTTAAACAACAAAGGGAATTTATGGTCTCAGTTCTTGAAAAGTCTAGTAACTCAAAGGATTTGACCAAGACCTAGTGTCTCACTTTGCCCATTTTTTTGGCTTTGCTTTCTTGGTGTTGGCTTCCTTCTTGGCAGGCTGCTTCCCTAGTGATCCCCAGATGGCTGATGGCCATCCCCAGGGTGATTTGCTTTTCGGTTCATGTAAGTGAGAAGAGTAGCAGTCTTCCCCAGCAATTCAGCAACATTTCTGGGGTTTCCAACTAATTGGACCATCGTAAGTCAGATGTTTGTCTCTGACCCAATCACTGTCGTCAGAGGGATGAATTTTGCTGGTATCTGAGTCCTGACTCATATGCTCAGATTCCAGAATTAAGGGGAAGAGTTGGTTTTCCCTGCAGCACAGGAGATTCAGGGGGAGGCTGGATATTTGACCCCAAGTTTTGGGACTAGGGGAATGGATGTTGTGTAGCGGAAGCCAGCTGCACCCAAATGGGAGACTTGGAAAGATCTGAAGCCAAACTCAACCGAGTCCTTAATCAGGAATCAGGAAACTCTGGGTGTGTGTCTTTCACCCTCTCCGCTTGGCTGTTAAGTGCCCCTATTGCATGAGGAGAGGGTATCCGTCGGGGGCGGGGGCGCGTGTAGTAGCAGAGGCTCTACTTGGAAGCAGAGACCTGCGAGGCAAAGGCCACTGGAATCCTGGCATCCATGTAATGAAGGAATCCGTATCTTGGGATCTTACTTTATTGACGTGAAAGGAGGCGGGGAAAATGTCTGCAGGGCTGGAGGGCATGCCAGGCGCGACTTGCTTCAGGTGAAAAGTGCTCTGATGGAGTCGCATCCTCCTGCCTGGATCTCGGGCCCCTGCTTAGGTCAGCTGACGTGGATTGCTACTGATGGATGGCGGAGTGAGGCAGCCCTCTAGTCTCAAGTGTGTTTTTAACGGAGTGGCTCTCAGTAAATATCTCTTTCTCAAATGCCTCGCCTCATTCACGGAGTCTTTCTTTTTAGCCGCTGCTTAATCAGCTGCTGCCCCTTGGCACACTGACCTAATTCTCAGCCACACATTTTGTCTGGGCTTTTGAGGCGGTGCCTCCCTAGTGTCACTGCTGACGTTAGCTCCACCTTGACCTGTCACCACCACTCTCATCACCTCCCTTCCACCCCCCATGTCACA
Organism: Felis catus; assembly: GCF_018350175.1. Lineage (NCBI taxonomy): Eukaryota > Metazoa > Chordata > Mammalia > Carnivora > Felidae > Felis > Felis catus. Next base: position 122,776,053 of record NC_058373.1, read on the forward strand.
GGGGCCTTTGGCTGAAGGGGCAGCCAGTGTGGCAGGCAGAACAGAATGGGTCTGACGGAGCTACAGTAGTTGGAAGGATGTGGTTATTGCATCCAGACCAAGCCCCTGGAGGGCAAAACACCCTCTCTGATGGACTGCTGCTGCCCCTTAGCAACAATGTTGCATTTGACCTTTCTGAAACTGCTGTTAGGCCTGTGCTTCTCACAGTTTAAGGTGCATATGTATCATCCGAACATCTTGTTAAAATGCAGGTCCTCATCTGGGAGACTCGGAGTGGAGCCTGAGATGCTGCATTTCTATCAGGCTTCCGGGGGAGACTCAGGCCGCTGATGAAGTGTGGTCCGCACTGTGGAGGGGCTAGTCTGTAAGGCTGTCACCTTGAGCCTTATATGGTTCCTTAATAAGTCAGAATGTAAAAGAGAAGAACAGCATGTCTTTGGAAGTAGGTGGGGGAGCTGAGACCCAAATTCTTAGGAGTCATTTGTTATCTTCAGGCAAGCCAGCAGACGCCTGGTGAAACTCAAGCCTTCTCCTCCTCTTTAGATGGTAGAGGTGGAGTGATAATCTTTGCCTGTCCCCATGTCTGTATGGGGTATGGTGACATTGGCTTACTTCCCGGGAACCTCAGGAACATTCAGTCATGGTGTTTGTGACAGATACACATTCCCACCAGGAGAGAAACATGGCCGTAGCCTATATTTCCATCTCCACCAGACTCGACCTCATGTTCCTAAAAAAGCCCATGTCTCTAAAAGATCACCTCTGGGACCCAATTCTGGGAGGTCTACATGGCTCCCAAGCTCCCATTCTATGCTGGTTATAATTCTCAACAGGTAAGAACATCATATGTGTCCCAGCCTCAAGTCCCACCCTTTGTTCAAATTCCCCAGAGCTTCTCCTTACACATGAGTGGTTGCTGGAGGCCTGGGAGACCCATGGCGGTGATGACATACATTTTTGCCAGCCTGGGGCTGAACCCTGCACATCAGCTTCCTGTGGGTATGCTCTCAACCAAGTTTCTTCTGCATATGCAGTGTTGGTCTCGCTCTCCCTGTGTTCTGTACAGCCTTATTTGATCTTATTCTTCCAATTTCCTGTCTGTATAATCCCCCGGTAGGAATCAGATCTAAACAACAGCATAAAGGAGGAAATGCCTAGGAAATGTAATCTGATGATACAACAAAGCAGGACATTTAGCTGTCTGGTTGACTCCATTGTTTTATTTGGAGGGAAGTATTTATTTACTAGAGGGAAGATAAAAGAAGCCTGGGGTGGCTACTGGAGACCAGAGGTGAGTTAGGTGGCTCTTATTTCACAATTACTTGCCTGTGCCTATGTTGGCTAAGGGATCTATGACGAAGCTTGGCTCCGATTTCCAGCTGGCAGTTGCCAGGGTTCAGGTGTTTACCTAGTGCCTTCAGGGATACCGCATAAACAGCTGTAAGTAGAGCTAGTTATTCAATCCGCTCTGAGAGAGGTTAAAGTGTGGGCCTTAGGGTTTCCCTGGGGACTAATCCAGTTGCAGGAGAGTCAGAGAGAATGCACACCACTTGGGGGAATTGGGGGGGGGGGGCGGTGGCCAGGATGTTGGTTGTTATTGTAGTTACAAATGCAAGTGTTTGAAACTTAGATCTGAATTTAGGCAGCAGGAGGAGATGCAGGGATGGAAATGAATTATTTATTCCATCATTGGGGTCCCAGAAGCGTGGAGTGGGCGTTAATCTCCTCCACCCAGGAGCCTCTGAGCAGGCTGGAGGTCGTCTGTGCGAGATCTGACCTTATCTGCTCCTGGCCAGACACCTCGCCTTCAACTAATTTGCCTTGAGAATAATCCAAATAAGACCCTTTACCTTGCTGTTCATAAGAAGAATGTTAATATTTACCTAGCACGTGGTCAGAGCAATGAAAATGCTTGTGTCTGTGATTTCTTTTAATCCCACAATTTCCCAGTGGGTCTGAAGGGAGAAGGGAAAGGAGGCCCCAGCCGACTCCCGCCGTTGGTTTGCTGGGTGTCAGGGACATGGTGTGCGTTTCTCATGTGATATGCTCCAGCTGAATGTATACCGGCCATTGCTTCCGCACAATAATCCAGTGAGGGAGCTTCTGTTGTTCCCATTTCACTGATGGGGAAGTTGAGGTTTAAAGACATTCAGCCTCTTGGGGAGCCTGGGTGGCTCAGTCGGTTAAGCATGTGACTTTGGCTCAGGTCATGATTTCACGGTTCATGAGTTCGAGTCCCACATCGGGCTCTCTGCTGTCAGTGCAGGGTCTGCTTCAGATCCTCTATACCTGCCTCTCTCTGCCCTTCCCCTGCTCACATGCTCACGCGCGCTCTCTCTCTCTCTCAAGGAAAAAAAAGAGAGAGAGAGAGAGATTCAGCCTCTCACCTAGGGCCACCCAGCTCTGAATTTTCTTTGCTTGGATTCAAGTCCAGGGTGCTGTCATGCCCCCGTCTTGCATTCTTTCCACTGCCCTAAGGGAGCAGATGTGATCAAGATATTTAAAAACTTTCCCAAAGCTACCAAGGCATAAGCAAATAGTTCAGGGATTACAGCTACCCCTAAAGACCGAGCCAAGTCAATTCCCCGTAAAGAACTGTTATGTCCCTTTTCACACCCTCCTGTCCTCTCTGTTTCTTTCTGGTTTATAAATATTTGTATTTGCGAACTCTCTTTTCCTCTCTTTCTCTTCCTGTCCCCTGCTCTTTAGTGAACACAATGAGGTTTTATTAAGTTTCCCTCGAGGCTCTCAAGCTTATTCTCCTTGCTAAAACTTTTCTGAGGCAGTTGCCTAATGCAAGGAATGGCAGGTCTAGGTGCTTTCTACCTTTTTGTCTTTAGTCATCAGGGCAGGGTCTCTGGTTCCATGGTAGAGGGAGGGGAGGAGGGGCCAGGCATCTTTCTCTGCCCCGTAGTTTTGAAGTGTCAAGGTCCCTGAGCCAATATAGACAGAGCTATACATTTGACAGTGCATTCCGCCTTCGTGGTTTCCATGGGCTCCAAACCAAGATTGGTCCACCCTTCCACATCCATTTTTTGTGTGTCTGTTGTGTGTTGGATGTCAGAGATTTGGAGATTCTGACAACCAGGAGTTGTCAGACAACCAGGAGTTACCTACTTGAAGGAACCTTAGCACAGATTGGGGAGAGCTTTGAGGGCATATCAGGTGGGGACTTCGGGTACATGCTTTTTGACCATTCACCTTCTTCAACGAACTTAACATCAAACTCCTGCTTCTTCTACACTTCTTCCTTTCTATCACACTGCCTCAATCTCTAGGGCAGCTTTGCTGTTCCTTTAATTGGCCCTTGAATCTCACTTTCATGTAAACTGGAAAACTTTATTGAGCCTCTAAGGGTTATTAGGGGCTGGGGCTTAGCATGAATAAGAATGAGTAAGATAGGCCGGCTCCTTGCTTCAGAATGCTTACAATGCTTTGGGGGAAGAAAGCTGTCAAACATATAATTGCAAATGCGGAGAATGTTAGGAAAACTCAGGGAAGTGGAGCAGAGGTTGCACTCTGTGGCTGTCTGGAGAGCGGTGATCATTTCTCCCAGATTCTAGCTCTGTTTGAACATGCATCTCTTGCATGCTCCCCCTTGCTCTGGCTGCCCTGTGGAAATGTACTCTGGAGCCCATGTGCTCCAACAGCTGTATTGCGTTATGTTTTTGGGTAGCCCTATTAAATTTCTCTTTGTTCTCAGTCTCTGTCATGTTTCTTGCCTTGATGTACTATCTTTTGTTAGGACCACAGTCAAAACTCTGTGCCCCATATGTCACTCTCCCAACAAAACACTTTTGATGCCCCCTATGGGCTAGCCTTACCAGATGAAGCCCAAGCTTCTTAGCTTGGCTTTCAGTATGCCACAGTTTGGTCTCACCTCAGCATCCATCCCTTTTAATGGAACCCTTTGCCAAAACCAGGCTCTGCTAACTCATGACCCTCCAATATCCCAGGTGCCATTTTGTCTCCGGGGCTCTTCTTACGCTGGTCCCTTTATCTTGGATACCTTCTCCCTGATTCTAGCATGCGTTAAAGTTTAAATCAAGTGTCACTTCCTCTGGGACACTTTGCCTGACTACCTCAGCTCTTCACAATGTCACAGAGCTTCGTAGTACCACACAGTGGCCACTTACCCTGTATTGTCCCCCTCTATGGCTCATATTTCTTTCTTCATGTCTCCCCAATCAGCTTGTAAACTCTTAGAGGCTAGGCACCTCCTTTTCTACTCCTTGTGATGTGACCACCATGATGCCTCTACAGATAGACGCCTGATGATTATAGGATGACAGATAGGCTATATCTGATTAAATAGTTTTGCACAGAGTTTCTTAAAGTGCCAGGCATAAATATGTAACCAAGAGATAGGGGACTCATAGGATAAGAACCTGAGGAGTTAAATGCGAATTTAAAATTTTATGTGTCTTCCCATGTTCAATCTCTGGATATATTCAAGGTAGTATTGTTTTTGTGAAGGATGAAGAAGGGTGGTATAGGGGTTATGGAAATTGAGAGCAGGGGTAGAAGAGAGGAGCAGCATAGAAGGAGGTGAATTGAAGGCAGTGAAGAGAGAGCACAAATCAAAGAGCCCTGGTGTGGACAGAGAAGCCCAGGTTTCCACATTTCCAGCTGCGTAGCTTGGGGAAATCACAGCACACACAGAACCTTGTCTGTTGAGAAGGAGTGAGTTAGGACCCTGCCTTGCCTGCCCCTGGTCTGTTGGGAGATCAAATGAAAGCCATTTATAAACTGCAAAGTACACTGTGAATGGAAAGGAGGGTTGTTACCATAAATGGCATCATCACCGAATCCTCCCAAAGCCGCAGTGTGGCAGGGGTGTATCGGTGGATAGGTCTGTTGTGGCAGGAGGGAAGAAGCCAGACTAGAAGGAGCCTGTGGTCAGACCCTGCAGGCCCGACCGTAGTGCCGCATCTGTGCAAATGTTCTCACGTCAGGGCGCTGTTCCCCAAGCCCGGTGAATGTAAAGAAGGGTTAGGTGTATGTGCCCTGACCTTGCCAGTGCCAGGTGCAAGTGAGAGGCCAGTCCTAGGATACTAAAGGGTCCCCATTGCCATGGTTACTGTAGAGGGCTCGTGGGGTGTCAGCATGGGCATTGGACATGGGAGAAGACCTGGGTTGTGGTCTCCTTTCTGTACTTACCTACCATGAACAGTTTCTAGAAAGGCAGCATTGGTTTATCAAGTGCCAGAGACTAAATACTTCATTGCCATGATCTTGCTTCCATCTGCAACACTATGAACTGGGTACTACTACTATTCTCCTATTATAGATGAGAAAATAGGTTCAGCTAGTTAACAGACTAGCTCGTAGTAACTATGAGAAACCGGAGCTGGGATTGGAACTCAAGTCTCTCTGCCAATCCTGAGTTCTTAACCACTAGACTCTGTTGCCTTCAACTTCTCACAAGCTCAGTCTCCTCATCTGTGCCATGGGGATAATGGTATCCATCCAGCTTACCACGTGGGGTCTGAGGATCTGGTGAGGGAATGGATATGGAAGGACTGTGTGCACTGCAAAGTGTATATGTCTTTGTAAATATTCACTGAGCACCTACTCCATGCCTGGCATCACTGTGGGTGCTGGGATACAAGAGGGGATAGGACAGCCAAGTCACCTGCTCACATGGAGCTACATCTGAGACACAACCCATTAATAGAGCTGTCAGAAAATAGGAAGGGAAGAAAAAAATAACAGCTATCTAAGAACAGTTGTGTTTTCAGAAGGGAAGAAGTCATATTAATGGGGCAGCCATTGCCTTTACATCCACCTTCATTCCCAAGTATAAATAACAAAACCAAATTAAGAGATGAAGCCATGATAGAAATTTACAAAGTCAGTTAAACAGAACAAAGTAAAGAGAGGGAATTTACAAAAGAACAAATCATGTCAGGACATTTTGATCAGTATAAAAAAGCAAATCACAGTTCTAGAAGGTGAGAAGTATGCAGTGGATGTAATATATCTAGATTTTAATAAAATCACTTGAAGGAGAAATGGCCTGAAATCTTGCCTGAGAAATTAATTCAAATTGGCCAGGGTAGAAACCGTGCCATTCAGAGTGAGAACTGGCTGGGAGATGGGGGCGAACGGTGTGATGACAAATGACCGTAGCTCTCGGGGTGTGATGGGGTCAGGTGAGAAGACCCAATTTAGCCATCATCACTTAATGATCTGGGAAGAACGACTAAGCTCCTGGTAATGACGTTCATACATGATGCTAAATTGGGAGGTGTCACTGTGATGGCTCATGGACGGAAGCACAGAATATGAGGATGACAGTCAAGGTCAGGAGGCCATGGCCATGCAGGCAGGAACAATGGGAGAGGGTTGTAGGCAAGGACAAATGGAATTTCCTTGAGAACAATCCTCAGACAAAAATATGTGTATATCAGGGTGCCTGGGTGGCTCAGTCAGTTAAGCGTCCAACTTTGGCTCAGGTCATGATCTCATGGTTCACAAGTTCAAGCCCTGAGTCGGGCTGTGTGCTGACAGCTCTGAGTCTGGAGCCTGCTTCAGATTCTGTGTCTCCCTCTCTCTCTGCCCCTCCCCTGCTCTCATTCTCTCTCTCTCTCTCTCTCTCTCTCTCAAAAATAAATAAACATTAAAAAAAATTTTAATTAAAAAAATGTGTATATCTAGTAGCATCAGAACAAGAATGTGAGACCAGGGTCCTGGAACATGCAAGGATTTATCTTTCCATGATTTAAGCAGAATGTGAAGACTGGCCAGGAGGTATGTTTTGGGGAGCAAAAAGACATCTGGGCCATGGTAGATATTTTAACATCCATGGTCCTGTCAGGTTGAGTCCCTTCCTTCCTCTTTTTAATTTTTTTTTTTAATTTGAGAGAGAGAGAAAGAGCAAAACCTGTGAGTGGGAGAGAGGGACAGAGGGAAAATCTCAAGTGGGCTCCCCACTGAGCTCAGAGCCCAATATAGGGCTCGATCCCATGACCCTGGGATCATGACCGGAGCTGAAACCAAGAGTTGGGTGCTCAACCAACTGAGCCACCCAGCCACCTCCTTCCTTTCTCTTGAATGTGATAGTTTAGAGGCGGAACTACTCTGACTTTCAGAGTGTCTTTGACCTAACAGAGCAGGGGCTCTCATGACACAGTGTGCACATTTGTATTCTGACTCTATCATTTAATCTGTAAAATGGAAAAATAATAGTACTTACTTTTGGGGTTTTATATGGATCAGATAAATGGAATGGGTATACATTATGGCTGGTATATAGTAAGTGCTTGATAAGCATTATTAATATCATTATTATTTTTATCATCATGAACATCATTATTGCCCTGTGTGTGTGTGTGTGTGTGTGTGTGTGTGTGCGCGTGTGTGTGGTTTATACCTGTAGAGGTATATACCAACTTAAAATATATAATGTCTTTTCTGATTAAAGCAGGGGAAGACACATCAGAGAACACAGTCTAAAACTGACAGAGTGAAAAGAGCAGAAGGTCAGAGGATCCAGATTGTTTCCTAAGCTCTGTTATAGGTGACAGTGAAGGAGTCATTTTGCCTCTTTTCTCCTATTTTCACATCTGTAAACATCTGAAGCTGGACTTGAGGTCTTTCTAGCTCAAAAAGTTCATGCAACTCTAAAAACAAATACAAAGTGAGTTGGGCTTCTTATTATCCAAGTTGTCAGCTTTGGAGTATATCTACTAGCACATATTAATTACCCTACAGACCTATTCTCTACCAGCAGTGCCACCCATGAGCGAGTTGACTGGCTCATACAATCTTAGCACCGAAAATCCTGCATCCTTAGTCCTGGACTGCGTCCCTTAGTCCTGGACAAACCAGGATGGTTGGTCAGCCTGCCTATGGGATAATTGAGACTGTAGGAGTGCTGCATGGCAGTCCAAATACACATCTGTAAGAACTGAGTAGCTCTATTGAGCTCATGGGAACCATCCTTAAGAAGCCATCTGACATTTTTCATGGGGAGGTGTCTTAGCTGGGCTGCTATCATCAAATACCACAGACTAGGTGGCTTAAACAATAGAAATATATTTCTTACATTTTGGATACTAGGAAGTCCAAGATCAAGGTGCAGCTCGATTCAGTTTCTGGTGAGTACTTGCGTTCTCATTTGTACATGGCTACCTTCTTGCTGTGCCCTCATGTGGTAGAGAGAGAGAGACCATATTTCTTGTCTCTTATTAGGGCATTAATCCCATCAAAGGCCCCCACTTCCAAATATGCTCACATTGGGGAGTTAAGGCTTGAATGTATGATTTTGGAGTTGACACAAATATTCAGTCTATGGCAGGAGTGGGCTATTCAAAATTGTGTTATCCGGGAAAGTATTGCAGTGGAGGTGCCAAAGCATTCTTGTGGCCATTCCTCATATCTACATTGACTCAGTCTCACTTAATGCTTTTTTCCACTCAGGATTCTTCTTGGCTACTTCCAGCCTTGAGGAGAATAGTAAGTCTTAGAAAGGCACCACTTCACAGGCTCAATAAATGGAGTGAGGCTCCTCTGTGGAAAGAGCGAACTGAAAAGAGGAGTTGGTCTTGTTTTCTGGTGCTCTATCTGGAATAACATATTCGCTTTTGGATTCTTCAGGGACTAAAAAGGTGACAGATTGAAGGGTGCTGTGAGGGCGTCATCCAGATGATTGACAAGCTAGAGGAAGTAATTGATAAGAAGGAATAAAAGAACAAAAGACCATGCATCAGGCGGGTGCACGTGTGTGCATGCAGGGCAAGAGAAGGTAACTAGGGCGCCCAGGAGGGTAGAGTGGGATGAGGCAAAGCACCCGAAGGGAAAGTGGATGGAGACAAAACTGCTTTAAAGCTACACATTTCATTCAGCAAATATTTATTTAGCGTTTACTTATCCTGTGTCCTGATCTGTTCTAGGTGTGGGGATCACACAAAGATGATTATCAGCCTATCTTTGTTCTAGTGGAGGGGATGGCAGAATGTGTAGCCGTGAAGAACGTGGGTTTACTTACTAGCTATGTTGCCGTGGGCAAGTTACCAACCTTATCTGTAGAATGGGCCTAAGCTGGTGTGTTTGGAGAATGTCAAGGATGCCAGTAAGTCTGGAGCCAAGTGAGTGACAGGAGGGTGGTAGGTGACGATACCATGGCGGGAGTGTCCGTCAGAATGCAACCGAAGAAGCAGAACAATGAGAAGCTGGAGATTATATGTGGATTTTATTATTGGCCTGTTGCGGGTTCAGCATTGCTTCACACCAATGAGGTGAATCAGCAGATCAGCAATATGCGTGTGGGCTGCAAAATGGCTGGTGGTTTTCTTCCACCCTGCAAGTGTCCCAAGAGTCTCCCTTGAAGCCCACTCTGAGTGGAAGCACAGGAGAAAGGCAATTAGACAGTTCAGCCTAGCCAACCGATATATTGCAAAGCCACCACATGGCATGGGTGAGTGAGAGCTCCTAGGAAATCTAGAAAAACAAATCTTCGTGAGACTTTCTTGGCCGTTCACCCACGAGACAATGATTCTTCTGCTACAGTGCTTTCTCAGGGTGAGGTCCCTTTGGTTTTCCAGCAGTTACCCAAGTGCCCAGATGGTAACTAATAAGAAAGGAGATTTGATTCATGTTCCCTGGGGTGGAAGACTTTAGTTACATCAGTCATCATTAACCATAGCATCATATTCAGGTATTTGATGCAATACAATTCGATTGGTGTAATTATCCCACGTAATAGAAATAAAAAATCAAATGAGCTTGGCTCTGGGGAATTGCAAAAAAAAAAAAAAAAGGCTAATGCAAGGGTGGGGACATCTTTCCATCTAAATTTGATCATTCATTTGTTTAGTCATTCATTCCACAAATATTTGTGCTCAGCACAGGCACATTAGCGGGCTAAGTATAGAGGTGATGCATAAATTCTGAAGCATTGATTAAACTTTCAGTGTCCTAAATACCAGGCATACAGAGATGGACCTTGATATCAAGAATCTTCCAGATATGTAATTTTAATCCAGTGTAATTAAAAGTATGCACAGGGGTGGAGATACCACCGGCAGGAAGTGTGTCATTCTCTCTGGGCATCCAGAACGGCTTTGAGACAGCAGAATTGTGTACTGGCACATAAAACAATGTCTAGGTGAGGAGCTGTCAGATACATGAGGCAAGGTGCTATCTTATAACTGCAAACCTAGGCTGTAGAGGAAGTGTAGCAGGCACTTGGGGTGGGGAGAGAAATTCTACCACATGGCCCCAGTCACAGTGCTAAAAGCCAGAGATCTTTTTGTGCTCATCCCAGAATGGCTTCTACAGACTTGTCTTTTCACAGGAAATATCCTACTCAGAAATAGTTTGTTTGGTGGGGGCCTATTCTCCTGTAATCTTTGCCTTTGTCTACAGCGTGTTAAAATAAGAGAGCTTCTGATTCAGAGGAGTTATAAAAATAATATAGTAATTACAAAGTTCACTTTCGTGACTCACTTTGCTCTAAATCATGGCACTCTACAGGGAGCTCTTCTTGGAGTTAAAATCCCACTTGCTGTTTATATTTTGAAAGTATCAATGGATCCAAAATTTTGAGGTTGAATCATTTGGCAACATGGAGTCTGGCGGAGAGGGGTGGGTGCCAGCATGATGAGTTTTCAATGTTTGTATATGTCTCTTTAAAAAACGAGGGAATAAATTGGCCGATTTGTCATGATTACATCATGCGCAGTGCTTGATCACAGAGTACCTTGTTTTGGATTTGTATTTATTTTTCTCTCTCCCGCTCCTATCTAATTGCCCTCTCCAGAATGGAGGCTTCCACTGCCTTTTGGCTTCATTAACGGCTTTCATTTTCATTAAGAGCTTTGCGCTAATGGACTGTTATAAAATGCACAGTTGTTTCTTGCAGTCACCGCCAAATGACTCTTATCCTACTGACGGTTTTGTGCATTAGGCCAAAAAGAAGCAGGGGGTGAGGGGGGCATTGGGAATGAATGAGAAGTATCCAAACAGAAGATCTACCTACCTCTCTCCTTGATGTTCTTTAGGGAAGCTTGGATGGGCACCTAGAATTCTATGAGTGTTTTCTATCTCTTCTGTTTTAAATGCCTCTTGGTTGGCAAAATGGAGGGAAGGCAGAGAATAGGGAGCTCATTTTTCTATAATATTTTGGAATTTGAAGTTTTTTGGGAATAAGACTTGCAGAGACCTCGCAAGAAGGAGCATTGATACTAAGATTTCATCAGCCTTGCTCCAAATATGCACACATTCATTATTATTGTTTTATGAGCATCAAAACAATTGGTGCTCATTGGGCCATAATTGGTGTGTTTGTTTTCCATCATATGCTATGGGAGGCCCTTTACTGATGCCTGGTTGCAGAATTTGATTTCTTTATAAAGTAGGCTGGTCTCTGTACTGTTAGTATCACAGCAATGGGATATTCCTATATGATACTCCCAGTATCACACTTTATGAGATTTAGATTTTAGATTTCCACCCTCATCCCCTTTCTGTTCTCTCCTTACGATCCTTCCTTCCCCAAAATACTGAGAAAAATCTCCCTCTTGTTTCACATGGGATAAACCCACCCAATTTTCAATGGCCTCGGGAAACTCTTCTACTCCAGCCCTGTCCCAAAACAAATTTTAGTCTCTCAGACAACGTAATTCTCTCCATCGTATTGCATTAGTCTCGGAGATGGTCTAAAACTCAGGCTTTTTACTTTTCAAATCTCTTTTCCACAGCAGAATTTATCTGCTTTAAATAAGAGATTCTGCATGAGTAAAGCCATCATTAGGTAATGATATGCTTGTGTTTTGTTTGAATTTGTTTCATCTGTTGCACTTCACAGGAGGGAGCAAAGATCAATCACATTTTAATAGACGGACACCTAGAATCAAGTTTTAAAGTCTTTATATTAACTAATTATTAAAATCTTTGCAATTAGATTTTTAATATGTACTTAATATAGATGTTAGTATTCTAATTAACATCTTTGTAAATGGAATGATAACCTGTACAGATTTTCTAGCAGTTCTTTCTTCCTCACTAAGTACACACCCACTTCCTCTTTTTGAATAAAAGATATTGGTAAATTTCCTACCATTTCTCAGTTTTATGTTCTCATATATTTTGAACATTGGAGCCAGCATCTGTTTGCTTTTGTGTTTGAGCATGCAAATTCTAACAGGTCAGGGCTCTGGCTCTTATATTTTATGCAGGGTATTTGGCTTGTCATGAGCCTATAATGTCAAAGAATAACCACAAGGATTTACAAAGCCCAGTTTGAGAAAGGTCACTAAAATGTATAAGTTGACTTTGAGAGTGGATACTGTAGATTTGAAAGGAGGATGATTAAATCTAAAACCTTCACTAAAGTTTGGAAAACACTGGCTGGATTTGTGATTTAAACGTCCTGGATGATAAGCCTCCTTTCCTCATTGTACCCTCACTTATTTCTCAGTTCAGCTACTGAGTACCGTCTTTGAAAGTACTCTTCTCAAAAAAAAAAAAAAAAAAAGGAACAAAAGTTTGACCTTGTTAGTTTTTAAAAAATGTATAATGGGATGGAAGAACGATACATGAGATGAAAAGACGAATTTGAAATGTTCTGAGACCCCAAGATGCAAAGCATCCTCGGGGTAGAGAGAACAGGCTACATGTGGTCCTCCCAATCTCAGCTCCAAAAAGGCAGAGTGTTTATCATCTTTGGAGAAGCTTTATTCCCAGAAAGGACCAATTATAGTTGAATGTAATCCAGAAAACTGTGCTCAAAGGCTACTTCCTGGAACAGGTAGTGCACAGTTCCAGGATTTGTGGACAGAAGAGGAAGTGCTGTTCACGACCAGGGGCATGACTGCAGAGTGAACGGCACCTGAAGGGTGATGATGATTGGCAAGCTGGAGATTGGGGAGTGGGCCGAGGACGAGCTGTTATTATGTGATGCATCTGAATGTGAGTGATTATTCCACATAATGATGATTTTATCTTGAGGTCCAGAATTTCACTCTGCTGCCCATTTATTGGTGGACAGCACCACAGGCTCCCTTAAAACAAGGGCCACTTAATTATTGTCAGCCTAGCCGATTCAAGAAAGACCATGAAACAGCTGAGTGTTAACTCTGTAGTTTGATGTTGAGAAATGACCATGATCTTTGGAGTTAAGCTGATCTGAAGTCAGAATCCTTACCTGTTTTGTGACTGGTTAAGTCATCAACCTCTCTGAGCCTTTGATTCCTCTTCTGGAAAGGATCTGAGAATGAGGAACTGCCCACAGTGCTTTGGAAGTAAACAAGTTCATGTATGTAAGTAAAGCAGGTAGCAAAATACCTAGCACAAGGCAGGCCCTCAATAAATGATTTTTCTTAATTTTCCTTCAGTTCCCTTCTTGCTCCTTCATCACTTTTCTGGTTGGCCCTTGTTCTACGCCACAATTCTTCAGAGCTATGCTCTACTACCCTTTCCATGGAGCTCGCTGACAAAGGTTTTAAGTATCAAGCATAATACTTATAACCTTTTACAGACAACTTTGGAGCATTGCATACTTTTTGCGACCTAAAGGAATGAATCCCTAATGGTAAAATTACTGGTTTATTGGCTTGCTGGTATAGGAGTCAGTTTTGTCTGCAGCCAGTCCCACCCTGGTGTCACAAGGTATAAATTTATGAATATTGTCACTCTTTTCTTCATGTGGCCTTTGTTTACCTAGTTGTAAAGTTAACCTGGCTATGAAATGCAGGGCTCCCAGGACTGCTTTAATCAGAAGTAAGAATAACTTACAGTTACCATGCCAGTGACCTGTGTGCCCATGAGATTCTGCACAACTTTATTGGTAAGTTTACTGTGCTGGACTTTTCCAGAGATTGTGCTTCTTGATTTGGTCCCTGGATAAATTTGCAAGTGCTAATCTAGTTGTTTGCTGGAGAGCATCCAAACCTAAGGCAGGACTATTTTCCCTTGGATTGGTAGGCATTAGATTGCCAGGGTCTTGGACTCTGGTAAGTTCTGTAGTCCTGGAGGGTGCTTGGTCAGCCAGCCAGCTGTAGGCAGAAGGGATTGTTGGGGAACATGGTGGTGGTGGGGGCATGAGGCTAGTGCTTTAAGGGATTTGCACCTGTGACTTCCAAGTGTAAATTCAATAGAGATTGGTTGAGTGCCTACTATGTTCCAGGCACATTCTTGGCATTAGCAGTGTGTCATAGAATGAGACCAATGAAAACATTCCTGATCGTTATGGGTCTTACATTCTAATGGGGGGGGGGGCATGAAGCATCAGTGGATAGGAGTGGATTAGGAGTGTGAGTGAGGAATGGAACATTTTATATAAGGTGGTTAGAGAGATCTCACTGAGATTGTGATATTTGAATGATACACAGGGTAAACATCCAGATCAGGAGTTGGGTGGAGAGTGGACTGGTGGAAGGAATACTTTGGAAAAGGTGAAAGCCTTCCTGGCATGTTTAAGAACAGCCAGGAAGCCTATGTGCCTGAAGCAGAGTAAACAAGAGGGAGAAACATAGGGGATAGGTCAGGAGGTAGAGGGGGGACATATCTCATAGGCCTGTGATGGCTGTTGTATGGACTTTGGCTTTTACTGAGAGAAGTGGGAAGTCAATGGAAAGTTTTGAGCAGAGAATCTCACTTATATTTTCATAGAAGCCTTTGGGATGTTGTCCAGACAATAGACTGATGCGTGCTAGGAGGGAAACAAAGGGAGCTGTTAGGAGGCATCCAGGTAAGAGGGTAGGGTGGTGTGGGCCAGGGTGGCAACAGTGGAGAGAATGAGAGTGGGCATATTCTGGGCTTATCGGGAAGGGAGATGCATTAGGGTTTGCTGTTAGTCTGGATGAGGGGGACAAGAAGAAGAGAGGGATCAGCAATGACTCCAAGGCATTTGTCCTGAGCAGCAGGAAGGAAGGTGTTGCCCTTGACCACAATGGGGAGACTGAAGGAGGAGGCAATTAGGGCAGAAGTTGCTGGAGCCTAGTTGAGTCATGTTAAGCCTGAGATGCCCACATTTGAATTTGACATCCAAGGGGAGATATAAGGAGGCAGTTGGGTTTGAGGTTGAAGCTTGGGGGACAGGGTTAGGGTTAGTTATAGATATAGAGCTAGATATGAATTAGAGAGTCATCAATATGCAGATGGCAGTTAAAGCCAGGGCACTTACCAGAATCACTTGTTTTTAGTTAGATTTTCCTGCCTTTGACAGAACTCAGTCTCCCCGAGTAGATTTGGGTAGACCCAGTAGCCATGGCTGACTTCTACTTTGTCTGCCTTTTTGAGGTTTCTATCTGTTTAGATTCAGGTATCTTTGGAGTGGAAAGTCTGCTCCCTGAGGAGGCTACAAGATGATCCACCAGGATGTTAGGAGGAACATTTTAGAACCTCTCTTTATCTTTGATTTTGTCTTTAAATTTTTCTGTTTGCCTATGTGTTGTGATATGCTTACTATGTGGTTACAGCTTCTAAAGAAACAAGGTGGGAAATTAAAGAAGTTTACAGACCACTGCCTGGATGAAGGAGAAAGGGAATGTTTATTAATTTAGGGCCTCTAAGGGGAAAGAGAGGAATAAGGGAGTCCTGTTTCTTTGTCTCTATTGGAGTAAGATGGACATCCAGTATGCCTAATGTAGAAGGAATCCCTTTTTATTTTTTTAATGTTTATTTATTTATTTTGAGATGGAGAAAGAGAGCACAAGGAGGGGAGGGGCAGACCGAAAGGAGGGGGAGAGGGAGAACCCCAAGCAGGCCGCATACATGACCTGAGCCAAAATCAAGAGTTGGACATGTAACTGACTGAGCCACCCAGGTGGCCCAGGAATCCCTTTTTAAAGGGGACATCCAGATTCCATGAACACTTGTTGAAGCACCTCCTAGGACCAGACAGAACAATGGGCAGTTTCACTGACATTATATCCTTAGCGAACCCTGGAAGGTTGAACCAGAGAATCATTCCCCATGGAGGAACAGGAAAGGAGCTAGTTGGCAGTGGGCACAGGGTGGGAGCCTTCTCAGGACCCTCATGGGCCCCTGGATAGTCCTTACTCAAACAAGGGAGGTATCCTTCCAGGCTCTCACCTCAAGATGACTGTTTTCTAGGCTATCACCCCATGGAGTTCCTAATTTGAACAATTCCACTTCTTTCTCCAAATTCCTTTTGAGGTTCAGAAAATACTCTTCATATCTTGAGTCTACACTTGAAATGATAAAAATATTTGGGCAATGCCAAGTAGTGGGCAATGGTTCCTTTGGGAGGAACAAAGTCTGTTGCACCTTAAAAATCTTTTTCTCTCTTTCTTAGGCTTTTATAGGAAAGTCTCAAGTTCCACCCTTTGTCTGTAGTCCTCAGGCACTTTGTCAGCTCTTTTTTATCATTAGTTATATTTTCATATATTGTATCTTATCTCTCAGGCTAGACTGTAGAGGCTTTGAGGGTAAGAACTTGTCCTAAAGCTACTTCAGGCTCCTTTTCTATCACTCTCACCTTCTAGTGCTTTGTACCTGGTGGGTGTTTAGTTGCTCTATTGATTGATTACCAATATCGTTAGTTCAAAAGCCTCAACTCACCAGCAAAACAGAAAAAGAGCATTAAACAACTTACGGTAGCCAAAAGGAAGGCAGCCACAGCCTGTTCACCCCACTTCCCACCTCCGGCCCCCTTAGTTTGCTAAGTATAAAGGCGAAGTGTTTCATGAGGCTCTTGCAGTCTACTGAGGTCTCTGGATCATGACAGAAATGATTTTGAGACTGAAGTCTCTCTCCACCAAAAGGCTTATCTCCAGCTCCATGAAATGTAAATCCGGGAACCCGTGGGGAAGGTACAAGCAATCAGGTAAGGCTAATGGGCAAGAATGTGAGTCTAGAGAGAACATGGCTAAGGTAACCAGAACCCAACTCTGAAGGTTTTGCCTGGGTTCACAAAAGACTTCCAGCTTTCCATTTTAAAAAGGGACTCCACAAAACAGACTCAGGAGAATGTACTTTGGAGCTCTGGTCTTCGAAATTCAGAGTGCCTCTGAATCACTGGGGAAGGCAAGTTAAATCCAGATTCCTAGGTCCCCTCTCCCAGAGAGTGACCCAATGGTCTGGTGTGAAGGCCCAGGTATCTGCATTTAATATGGTGCTTGTATTTATTTACTTTGTGGGTGGTTCTAGAGACTACACTTTAGAGAACTGCCATGCTTTAACTCGGAGTTGTGAGTGAGGCTTGGGTCTGGGTTCTTTGAATAGGTCTGATTGTCTTTAATGTGTTAATTATCTCTTTGCCAGTAGCTGCCTTTTCTCCTGTGTCCTTGATCCTCAGTTGACTTTCAGTTATGCCTGCTTTCCCAGGCCTGAGTTTGAACTGGTGCAGAACACAAAAGGATACTTAAATATATTCATTTATTTAGTAAGTGTTTCCTGAATATGTGTTTTGTTCCAGGCACTGTTCTAGGCATGTGGAGTAAATGGGTGAATAAGACCAAGACCCTGCTCTTTGGAAGCTTCTATTCTAGGGCTTCTAGGTCTATATTTATGGCCCCAGAAGGAGTTCCATCTCTGAAGCTCTAAGACAATTCCAGGCTTCAAGTTAGCAAGTGTGTGCTTGGCACTTGCAGAGGCCTTCTGCTCCACATTTTAGAGACGGGGAGGAAAGGAAGAGCCGATAGTGGTTGAGTGACTTGTGTGCAGTGACTGTTAGTCATTAGAGACATAGCAGGCAGGTGTTTCAATAAACACGTTTGAAGAGTAAATGTTGACATATGATCCCCTCAAGGCTCCCTCCTGTCTGCCCTCCTATGAGAGCACTTTTGGGGGAGATGGCCAAGGGACAGCATCCTGCTGGATACAGTGCATTGCACTGGGACGATGGCTTTGTGCTAGGGTTAAGACAAGTCATTTATCCTTAGGTGCCTCTGTCTCTCCGTGTGCACATTTCAGGGGTGTTGGGTCATATATAACCCAGGTCCTACTCTAATTTTCTTAATTTCTAATTTCCAAGAATTTTCTGGAATGTAGTCTAAGCCCTGATTTTTGTTCAAGTACATTTGGTGTCTGCCTCAGTGGTGTCTTGAGATGTGAAGTTGTAGCTTGCTGTAATTTTTGCTTCTGGGGCTAGGTATCAAGTATGCCTTCACAGCAATGGACATACTGGGCCATAGAGAGCAAAGAACCAAATGAAAGAGGGAGATGGTGGGTTCCATGATTGTACAGAGAGGAAGTTGCATGACCCCTGTCTTTGACCTTCAGTTCAGGGACACCACCCATTTCCACACGCTCTAAATTCTGGTGTCCTGGAACAAAGCACTGGTCACTTATCCTAGTTATGGATCTTGTTGTGTTGTAAGTACCCATGATAATTAGTGAAGTAGGCAGCAGGGGTTATGAGAGAAAGGGAAGGTAATGGGGAGAGCAGGGGCACTGGGAAGGCAGAGCATCTCTGGGGATGATAAAGTAAATGCTGACCTGGGCTTGGGGACAGCTTCCTGCCTCCATCATAAGGAGGGAGCCAAGCAGTCTTTAATTGACTGGTGGCTTCTTGCCAGTGCACAGGGCCCGCCCTGAGGTTGCAAAGGCTATTCAACCCTGTGTCTTAGTAGCACTGGAGAGTTTTCTAAAGGCTTAAGATCTAAACAAAATTTCTCTCTTTCAAGCATCCTAATTTATTCTACTCCTGGAGCCATGCAAAGGCCACGGTGTGTGGTACTAGTTTTGATATTATTTTCCCAAGAGGCCTTTATTTTTTAACTTCCTTTATTCAGAGCACTGTGAGTTGAAGAGATGAATAAAGGATGTTTGGGGCAATGAAGTATATAGGAAGATGGGCTTACAGTCAAAGTTTAAGATCCTGAGGGTCATTTCTGAGCCAGATTAGGTTATCCTGGAGCTTGGTGACTTTGGAGTGCCCAGGCAGGAGGTGAATGGACAGGTGAATACCTGTGGGAGGATGGAGAGTCGGGGCATGTATTGTATATTTCTCTCCTCTCCTTGGCGATTAGGTTGTTATTACTAAGAGTGAGCCAGACCTTTCTGGCCCCAAAGAATAAATCATTCCCAGCAGAGTAAATGTCGTCTGCAGACATATTTGTGACTCCCACCAGCTCTGCCCTTTAAGCTGCTTCTCTGTAACATTTCCATTAAAGCTGCACGACCCAATACAATGGCCACTAGCCACATGTGGCTATTTATATTTTAATAAGTTAAAATGAAAGAAAATTTAAATTTTCGTTCCCCTGTCTCACTAGTCACGTTTCAAGTGCTTATAGCCACATGCACTGGTCTAGTGACTAATAGCACAGAATTATAGAACATTTCCATCAGTGCACACATTCCTGATGGAGCTGCCTCAAAGTACCTGGGGGACTAGAACCCCAGGGCCTGTGTTTGCAGGTGGGGACGTGGGGACCTTCTTTCTCAATGGGTCCGGCAGTTGCCACATACCCAGGGCCTACCTGATGACCAGTCCAGGAATGGAAATGACAGACTTATGGGGCACAGGGTGGCAGGGAACTTGCTGGGATTCCAAAAATGGGTAAAATATGCTAAGCATAAGGACTAATCAACTTGGGGTGAATTCGATTTACAAAGAAATAGAAGCAGCATCCAAGCCAGGAAAATATAGTCTCTGGTTACAATCTTGGACTTCACAATTGAACACTTGAAGGGGCCTTTGAGAGGCTGAGTGATGTGTGCAAGGTGTGGAAGAGGTTAGGCTGAGACAGAGTTAGAGCCCCTGACAGAAATCTTTGCTTTTTGTGTTGGACACACTGCTTCTCAAAGAAGGCAAGATTATGGCCTGATTGGCCATAATGAGTGGCTTTTCTCATTCGACAAGGACACCTGTTAGAGCAAATAGATTAATTGTCTGGGGGTCTTTAGGCCCATTAAGCTTTGTGACGACCCAGTTGTAGAAGTTGAAAGACAGAGGGAAGTATTATTTTTGAATCTTTACCACATACTAGGCACTATACCTAGTCTTTAAAATATATTATCTGATGGGAAGCAGATATTTTTCACTCATTTTATCAGAAGAAGAAACCAGGCTCAGAGAAATTGAGAATTTTGCCCAAAGTCTCAAAGCTAATCAGCAGATGGGGTACAAATTTAAGTTGGTGCCATTCCAAAGGTCTTTGCACCCTTCCATAGTGCTGTAACAAGCAGACCTAGTTAGTGGCAACAAGGCAAAGGACCAGGGACCCTGGACCGGAGGTGCATGTATGGCATTGCTTGTATCTGAAAGTATGAGTTGAAAAGAGTGTCAGCAGACCCTGGGGTCACTCTTTCTCAGACATAGGATTCTTCCAGCCATGTAACTTTGGAGCTGGGTGGATACATGGGTCTACCAATTGTTTTAGAGTCAAGAAGAGAATGCTTCTTTTAAACTGCTGGCAGAGAGGAGCACCTAGCTGATTCCTGCTCTGCACACATGTGAGCCCTTAGATGAGTTCCCTGAATGTTGAGATGCCACATAAAAGTAGATCTCTTTCTGCAGTTAGTTTGGCTCCAATCATTACTACCAGGGACTTGCTTAACGAGGATGCTGAGGGACCGTTTTGCTGGAATTTCTGAAGAAGGGAAAAGTAGATGGAGGGCATTGGGATGGAGAAGTGCCCCCACAGGGAGGTGGGAAGAGGGATTCTAGACTCCTTTTAACCTAGAACCTTCAATAACTGAGAAGATGGCAGGATGTATTCTGCCAACAGCTTGAATTCATAGAGGCAGAAGAGGTGAAGAGATGGCAGAGAAGAATGCTGTTCTCATCCAATGGCTT
The DNA here is from genome assembly GCF_018350175.1 of Felis catus. Classification (NCBI taxonomy): domain Eukaryota; kingdom Metazoa; phylum Chordata; class Mammalia; order Carnivora; family Felidae; genus Felis; species Felis catus. The sequence goes on from NC_058373.1 coordinate 122,796,766, forward strand.
GCACTAGTTCCTGGGAGGGAAGCATGCCTTGGAAATACTAGCTCATCAAAAGCTTGATTTGAAGTAGGAAGTCCAAGAGGGAATTGAGAAAACCAGCCACCAGCGGGCAGACAACAGAATTACATCCTCTAGGATGGTGAATGGAGGAAAGAAAGGCCATGTTGTCTCAAGAGGACCTGTCTAATGCTTCTTAGGTCTTTAGGTTTGAGGATGGCTATTTTCTTTACCCAATATAGCCTTACAGGAAGGGGTCTTTGGGAATGAAGTCAAGTGTCTAACTCAGGACAGTGGAAGTCTATCTTCTATTTATTGCTGTGTAACAAAAAGATTGCTTATGACAACAATTTGTTATTTTTCATCATTATGTGAGTTAACTCAGAAGGTCTGCCCCAAGTACTTTTGCTGGGGTCATTTATACAGCTGCCTTCATCTGCCAGATAGGCTGGGATAGACGATCAAGAAAATATCTCTCACCTACCTGGGGCCTCTGTCTCTACCATATGGCTTATTCTCTTCCAGAGCCTCTTCATGTGGCCCCTTTCGTCAACAGGATAGCCTGGACTTCCCTGTAGCATGGTGGCTGGGTTCCAAGAGAATGAAGTTGGAAATTGTCAGGCTTCTTAAGAGCTAGGCCTATAGCTGTCACAGTGTCACTTATGCCACTTTGTACCTGTCAGAGCAAGTTTCAAGGCAGCCTAGATTCAGGGGGAAGGAAACAGACTATCTGTTGATGGGAGCAGTGGCATGCACACATAAGAAAAATTATTGGCGGGGCACCTGGGTGGCTCAGTCAGTTAACTGTCCAGCTTTTGACCCTGGCTCAGGTCATGATCTCATGGTTCATGGGTTTGAGCCCCGTGTTAGACTCTGTGCTGATAATGCAGAGCCTTCTTGGGATTCTCTCTCTCTCCCTCTCTCTCTCTCTGCCCCTCTCCTGCTCATGTGCTCTGTCTCTGTCTCTGTCTCTCTCTGTCTCTGTCTCTCTCACAAAATAAATAAACTTAAAAAAATAGAAAAATTATTTGCAGGAAAATTGTCATAGGAAGTATGACATAGTGACATGAGAGATGACAGTAAGAAATATGTACTTGCTCTTCATCTCCAATTTCTGGCACCTAGACCTTCTAAAACCCTTGGAATTTCCTGAATGACAAAGGCGAGGGAAGCATCTTTTGTTACTTATAATAAGTGCTTTTCAAGATACCGGAGTTTATGCTAGTGAGATGACTTTTGATGGGCTCCTAGATAGCTTCAAGGGTGGGAACCAACTGCTTGATTAGAGGGTTAGACCTTTTAGTTCCACCCCCCAGCTTCCCCAGGAAGGGGAAAAGGTATGGAGATTGAGTTAATCACCAATGGCCAATGATTTAATCCATCATGTCTCTGTAATGGAACCTCCATAAAAACCCTAAGGGCAGGTTCCAAGAGCCCCTGAGGTGCTGGGAGTTTGGTGTACCCCTCCCCCCTCATACCTTGCCCTATGTATTTCTTCATTTGGCTGTTCCTGAGTTGTAGCCTTTATAATAAATCAATAATAATAAGTAGAGTGTTTTCCTGAGTTGGGTGAGCTATTCTAGTTAAGTATCAAACTCCCAATTTATGGGTTGCAGTATTTAGCACGTAAAAACACAGGATGCCCTGTATTTTAAATATGAATTTCAGATAAACAAAACTTTTTTTAAATTATAAGTATATCTCATGGAATATTTGATACTTATACTAAAAAGGGCATTTGTTGCTTTTTAAAGATTCAAATTTAACTGGATAGTTTATATTTTATCTCACAGCTCTGTGATAATAGTGGCTCTCCAAGGGAGACATTCTTATGGGGCCATGGATGGGGGCTATAGAAGTTAACTGGTGTCCATAAAATGTAGTCCAAGGCATAAATATTTTGAAAAAGCCCTTTAGGTTTGCTTCTCAAACTCTAATATGCACACAAATTGCCTGGACATTTGTTAACAATGCAGATTCTGATTTAGAAGTGTTGGGATAGGATCCAAGATTCTGCCTTTCTAACAAGCTCCCAGGTGATGTCCTGTGCTGGCCCATGGACCACACTTTAAATAGCAAGAAGTTTGGTTTGTAAAGTGCCAGCAATAAAATATTTTTTGCCTTTGCAGACCATAGGGTCTCTGCTACAACTACTCACCTATGATGTATCAGGAAAGCAGCCATAGACAAAATGTAAACAAAGGAGCATGGCTGTGTTCCAATCAAATTTTATTTACAAAAATAGACAGTGGACAGGATTTGGCTTACCGCAGGCTGTAATTTGCTGACCCCTGGGCATGATGATTTCTGATGTGCTCCTTTCTCGAATGAGAATCCCTGGCGCAAGGAAAGGAAGGCTTGTATCCCTTGTACCAGAAGTCTGTAGTTTCAGGGGTTCAGAATTGTCCAAAATCCCTCACCCTCAAGTACACATCTCCCACTTTGCACATAATTACTTCAACTCTTCAACTAATATTTGGTTCTCTGTTGAAATGCAAATTCCCCAAACTAGGAATCATTTATGCTCATAAACAACTTTTACATCCCAGAATAAGTGTATTTAGGATCCCTCTTGAAGGGGAATAGAAGAGGACCCTGAAATAGGAAAGTTGAGGCTATCATTCACTTGTACTTTGGTCTGGGATAGGACAGCTGATCCTTACCTTGCTTTCCACCTTTAAAGTATGCTTGCCCATGTCAATCATTAAATATTCATGTGATTGGAGAGTACTTGGGTGTGCAGAATAGAGGTTGCTGCATCAACTGTCCTGTTTGCCTGAGTCAGAGAGATTTCCTGGGATGTGAAACTTTCTGAGAAGTTCTGGGAAAACCGGGATAGAGTTGGAGGGAGATAATGAGCTCTCAGATGAGCCATTCCCACAATAATGATTTGGTGACAATACACATATCTCCACTGAGCTCAAAGGCAGTTAGAAAAGTCTCAAAGGAATATCCGTTTTGTTCTACTTGAACTTGAGATAGGAGGGACTGCCACAAGTGACACTTAGACTACCGTCTTCTATATAGGTTGTGGGGCGGGGGGTGCTTCCTAAGGCCACATCTCATGGCACTTTACACAGTTATATGCTCACTTGGCGCTGCTGATGGTGACAGTGGTTTGATTGGTGATAGTAATAATAATGATTATAAATAACAGCTACCATTTATTGAGTGCTTCATATATGTCAGGTAAATTATGTGTTTTGCATTCATTATCTTATGAAATGCTTTCACAGAAGTTCTGTGAGCCAGATACTATGATTTTCTCAATTTTACAGATAATTGTGGTTTAGAGAATTGTATTGACTTGTCCAAAGTCACATGGCTAATGTATTGGGGTTCAAATCCTCTAGACCCTTATTATTCATGAGTCCAGGGCACCAAAGCCTTTCCTGCTATGCTCTCCAGCTTCTAGGAGCCCTCTCCCAGTCCCCTCCCCTGGTATGGTGGGACACTTGTGTCTTTGATAGTATATTTTGCTTCACTGAGTCTGTTAACCTTATATGCATTAAAAAAAAATTTTTTTTAATGTTTATTGATTTTTGAGAGAGAGAGACACAGAGCGTGAGTGGAGGAGGGGCAGAGAGAGAGGGATACAGAATTCAAAGCAGGCTCCAGGTTCTGAGCTGTCAACATAGAGCCTGACGTGGGTCTTGAACCCATGAGCTGTGAGATCATGACCTGAGCCAAAGTCAGATGCCCAACTGACTGAGCCACCCAGGTGCCCCACTTATATGCATTTTAAAAATGTGATTAATAATACTTAGATTGTCCTTTTTCTTCCCCCATCTTCCTCCTCCTCTTCCCCCCCCCCTTTTTTTTTGCCACAGCCACAGTGAGATGGGGCTTTGAGTCTTTGTTTCCTCTTCTTTAATATGGGATATCATAATCTTGCGGTGTTAGCTAGGGTGAGGTCAAATTAAAGGATGGTAGAAAATTGCGTTTTAAACATCAAAGCATCACTGTTGTCATTATCTGCCCCTGGGGCTCCCTTCTTTTTTGTACATGCTGTCCCTTCCTGCTGAGAGGTAAACCCTGTAGAAACTGATGTCTGGCTAAGAAAGGGTACAGTAATGTTTTTAGAGCAGTTTACTCTATTCAGAGTACTTTCAAATGATTTTATTTAATTCTTATACCAACTCTGCGAGGTAGAATCAGAAGGGAGCTGAGGCCTAGAGTGTTAATGACTTGCTTACATTGCCACAGCAAGTGTGTGACAAAGCTAAGGCTTAAAATTCACTCTCTTGATTCAAAATCTAGTGCTTCCCGCTAGATGGCTTGGTTAAAACCAGAGACAAAGGACGGGCAGCTGTCAGCAGGAAATGTCTTCCAGCCATTCTTTCTCCACCTTGGCTGCACATCTCAATCACCTGGGGAGATTTTAAAAGTCCCCAGGCCAGTTATTCCAAATCTCTGGGCAGGGGACCCCAGCATCAATATATTGTAAAACTCCCCAGGAGGTTCAGTTGCAGGGAAGATGGAGCACACATCCTTAAAGTCCCCAGAACTTCTATTAAGCAGTGATGCTTGACTCTAGCTGCATGTTAGAATCATCTGAGGAACCCTAAAAAAAATACCCGTGCCCGGCCCCATCCCAGATCCCAGAATTGGGATCTCTAGGGTTGGTGGTTACTATTAGTTTTTAATTCCTCAGATGATTCCACTATGTGGCCAGGGTTGAGAACCATAGCATTATGCCATCTCTTTGGCTCCAAGATGGCTTGCTATCCATTATGCTGGATCCTACCCCCATTTTCCCCAGCACTTTCTCACTCGGTGAAAAAGACACGTGCTGTGTAGTTACTATTGGTCCAGCTTGTGGTTTTGTGCTTTTTGTTATTTGCCACCGGAAGCAGCTGGTGGATAAGATTATCCTGGGAACCACACCCGACCTTCTTACCTCTGGGCGTATTGGAGTCCCTCAACCAAAGAGTGCCAATCAGCATCTACCTTCACCTACCACGTAGGATTCTCTCACGTGGCAGTTTCTTAAATAGGTAGCCCAAGCCAGAGGAAGAGACGCTGACTTGATTGAAATTCTTCTGGGCTCGTTCACTGACTGACAGCACATGCTCATTAATATAACGGAGCAAGCATCCTCCCTTCCTCCTGCACATGAGGCACATGCCCAGAAGCCAGGCTGGCACCTGCCTTCAGGAAGGCGGAAGCTGCCTCTCTGATGTGGCTGCTTTCATCGGAGGCCTTCTGGGGCCCTTGGATAACCACATCTTCCGAAATGGGGGCTGAGTCAGCTTTGCTTTGTTCTGGAGTCCACTCTTCACTGAATGGTGGTGCAGGGGCAGAGCCCTGCTTGTCAATTGCTCACTGTGTCTCTGCTAATAAGCCTTCACCCAAGTCTGGTCCCCTTGGACCTCCTGGGGATGCTTGTGACAAATGCAGTTTCCCACACCCCACCTTGCTCTCAGAATCTCTGGAGGTGCTAAGGGCTGGGGATCTGAATTCTTTGCAAGCTCCCCAGGCATTTTCTGTGTCTTCTGAAGCATGACAGCCGTTGCACTAACATTGGTATGGTTTAGAAAGCCTGGATCCACCAGTTCTCGGGAATAAAGAAGTGAATCTCTTGGGCTGTAGGGCATTGGGTTGGGAGAAAATGGCTCAGGTAAGTCAGGAGAAAAGGCAATTGTGGCAGCGCCTAGGGACGGTGACACTGGAGGGTGTGTGTGCGTGTGTGCGCATGCCTATGGCCCAGCCTGGGGGGCAGCTGTCATGTTTGCTCCTTAGGTATTCATAGCCAATTGCTTTCATCGTTCCTCACTTTATTAGCTTTTGCCAAGTAGTTCAGCTTTTACTAAGGGCACCCGGGTTTATGGCAGCAATATTTCTCACAGTGTCAGAGATAAAATATCAAGCTAATAACAGACTCCCTGCTAATGTGAATCACACGAGGAAGGCAATCTCGTTCGGGAGGAAGTCCTACCAGAGAATGCTAAGTCTTAAGATTTTAAGAAAGCAGTCGGTGGGATTGGATACACTTTGTGCTTGCTAAGAAGATGAAATAAATGATTTGTGGTAAGTGGTAACAGCTGCAGAAAAGAGCATTTTCCTACACCTGCCTCTTCCTAAGGGACTAGGGGCTCCCAGAGGCTCAGGCAAAAGGCCAGAGACTTCGCTGTGGGATCTGGAGACTTCTCCTTTTCTCTGCTCCTCCCCTTCATTTTATTGTCCTTCTCAGCCTCAGTGGGTGCAGGAAACCAGTTAGTTTCCCCCATGTGCTCTAAAGAGGAACCCATTACAGGATGATGGGGTACCTGGGAGGTCTCTTGGTAATCTCCGAGATCTCCCCTCCCTCTTCTCCTTTACATTCCGGCACCTGCTGGGCAAACCTATGGCTGCAACTTGTTGCGGGGAACTTTAACAAGACTGGGGGGAGGAGAGGGGCTGCAACTCCCAAGAACCTCAGGGAACAAAGATGCTGCTTTTCTGTGCCATCAGCTAGATCCCTGGCGACAGGCCCCCGAGTGGCATGTTGACTTGAGAACTCTGCAGGGCCTGGGGTGGCTTGTGTCACACCAGAACTTCTGAGAAGGTGGGGGTGTTTTTGTATGGGCAGGCCGCAAAAGGCTGTAACTCCATTCTTCCACAAGCCTGAGCTTAAGAGGTGGATGCTCAGGAGAGGGGAGGTCCTTCAGAGCCCAATAATGAGGCTCTGAAACCATTGCTGCACGCTGAGATCTGAGGCAGGGGCAATGAGGGAAAAGGGACAGCACCCTGTGCATTTGTGCCCCAGTGCCCATCAGGCCCCGGGTCACTGGTTGGTCCCTGCCACAACCTTGACCTCTTATTTTGCCACTTTGGGGGTCACCAGAATCAGATGCCCATCTGCTCAACACCAAACAATTGGACCAATTCTAATATCTTTTTTATCTGTTTCTAGAAGATGGGTCCCACTTTGATGACCTCCTTCCCCACTTGGTCCCATCTTAAGAACTCACATGAAAACTTGCTGTCTCCACTGGGGAATAATTGAAGGGAAATGTTAGACTCTGTGTGAGTCAAGGACAGCCTCAGAAATAACCTCAGTCCCTCCTTGAAACAATTGCAGCAGCCCTGTGGAATAGGGAGGGCAGGTATTATGGCCTCCATTTTCTAGGTGAGGAAACAGGCCCAGAGAGGTTAAGTGGTTTACCCACACTCACACAGAAAGTTCACAACACAGCTGGGATGAGATGAGGTCTTCTGACTTTTAAATCTGTGATCCATCCAACATCTCACCTTACCCAGAAGAGCCTCACTGTTTATTACACTGTCTGCACATGCTCCGATAACTGCCCACACCACCTAACCTGGCAAACCCACATGCCACGAGTCACATGGTTAGGTCACAGATAACCCTGAGACAAAACGCCCGCCGCTGAGTGGGCAGGGGACAGCAGGATCCTCCATCTGGGAGACCAGTGGGAAGCGGTGGGAGAGGGTGGTTTGTGGGCAAGGGCTCGTCCACTAGATGTGAGAAGAAAAGCCGTCACATTTTTGCATGCAAGGCGGGAAGGAGGGCTTGGCTGACAGTCGGGGGGGTGATGGATGGGGTGGGAGAGTACATGAGGCATGAGCAGTGATGTGATAGAGGGAGCACATTACAGGCAATTACAATTTGAATAAGTTATCAATGGAAAGAAGTAGAGGAGTAGAAAGCTGTTTTATTAACCCCCTGAAGTTACGTTCACAGCATTTTGAAAAAGTTTATGAATTGCTGTGAATTATGAGCTCAGTGACAAATGCCGATGCTAGGAGGATCCCTGGCTGCAGCTTCTGGAGCAGGAGATGTTTTATGGGGACGATTTAAAACAAGAGTCTTATGTATTTTAAAACATCAAAGGAAGAAGAAAAAGAAAGAGCTCAGGGAGCCTAGTGAATTTACCTGCCGTAAGCAAACTTTGCTATAAATCCTACCTATGATTTCTCAGAGTTATCTGTGTTCCTTCTTTTGATATTGTACATTTTCTCTAGGTACACTGCCTGGGGCTAATGTCCTGTGTGTTATCCCAAGGAGTGTTTTACCAAGACACTCCCTGGATGAGATAGGAGTTCCAAATAGAGATAAGACCATGTGTAACTACTGAAGTAACTACTGAAATCTGCCCCCCCCCCCCTCCAATATTTCTGTTTCTGGACAACAAAAGGTAAGGTGAGTATGAGCCAATTACGTCTTCAGGGCTTCTGCAGAGCTCTGCTGATTCTGTCCTATGGTGACTTTGTTCATGTGTTTTCTCCACTACCCGACTGGAAGCTAGAGGCCTCGGTCCATGCAGTCTGGGAGACAGCATTCAGCTTGCAACCAGGAGCCCGGGGTTGTATCTGAGATAGGCCCTGGACTGGCTTGGGAGTTAGTCGATCAGAAGCCCATGATTTACCCACCATTAAAATGCGTAAAAATGTCAGACCTCCCTGGCTCATAAGCTTGGGTGAGAGGCGGTGAGAGAAGGGAGATACCAAAGGAGGGTGAAGTAGTTGTAGACGGAGTGAGAGGGTGCTGGGACGCTAGGTGGCTTCCATATATTGTTTATCTTGTAATTCTGTGGGGTAGGTGTTAGAGATTTTAGAAGAAAATCTCCCATTTTAGAGATTAGGAAACTGAGGTTCTGAGAAGTTCAATTATAAGGAAAAACATGTTGGAAGTGATTTGAACCTTGGGGGTGTTTGGCTCCAAAGCTCATGCTTTCCACCATACCAGGTCCTCCATGTCTACACTGGTAGCTACTCAGCATCGGCATCACCCAGAAATAGGTCAGAAATGTTACTCGGTGGTCTTAGACCTGTGTATTTGGAGGCTGTAGTTTAACAAGATCCCCAGGTGATTCCCATGCACGTTAGAAGTTGAGCAGCACTGGGGCGCCTGGGTGGCTCAGTCAGTTGAGCGTCCGACTTTAGCTCAGGTCACGATCTCGCGGTCCGTGAGTTCGAGCCCCGCGTCGGGCTCTGGGCTGATGGCTCAGAGCCTGGAGCCTGCTTCCGATTCTGTGTCTCCCTCTCTCTCTGCCCCTCCCCTGTTCATGCTCTGTCTCTCTCTGTCTCAAAAATAAATAAACGTTAAAAAAAAAATTAAAAAAAAAAAAAGAAGTTGAGCAGCACTGAGTTAATAGATCAGAGGTAGAAGCAAAGCAACGGAAGGGGTTGTGTGCCCAGTTTATGGAGAGGGAAGGATTCATGACCAGATGCAGAGGGAGAAGAGTGAATCCTGGCCTGGGCTCTGCAAGTTTGCATCCTCCGCATGCTTGCAAAAGGAGCCTCCTCACCTTGTATCTATCACGTAGTGCTCAGGAGAGTCCAAGGCATGAAGAGGCACAGGTTCTGGGTGTGGAATGAGGTGGCACACATTTACTCTCTGGTCATTTGGACAGTGCCCTGCTGTGGATGAAACACGGGATTTGGAGACATAAAACCCTTATTTGAATCTGGATCCAATGTGTATCAGCCAGGTTGACCCTGGAGCATGTACCTCAGTTTCTTTTATCAAATGTGGTGGCCACACCCCTTTCAAGGGGTTGTGGTGAGGATTAATCAAGATAAGGAAATGTATAGCACAGAGTCTGGCTCAACACATGCTCTGTGAAGCCTACTGCCGATTTCACCAGGGGTGTCCTGGAAGTTTGCTCAGGGAACATGGGAGAAACTTCCTGCATGCAGTTGTTGCCAATGGGGAAGCTGTTAGCCTGGAGTAAGGAGGTGGGTGTCACCTAGTAGGGCAGCACTTCTCCAAGTGGGGGACCCAGCCCAACAGCATCTGCGTCACCTGGGAACACGCTGGAAACGCAGCACCCTTAGCTTGCCGAATCAGAAACTCTGGGATGGGACTCACCATTCACAAGCTCTCTGGGTAACTGGAGAACCAGCACTTTAGGGGCTTGGAGATCAGACACCTGAGGAGTGCCTAGTTGGTGGTGGGATATTTGCATATTCTTGATCCTGGAGCATGTCCTTTGCGGCAGACCTCACGTGCTCCAGCGGGCACTGAGGCCATGTTACAATTAAATGATCACTTATAGGCGGTCACCGTGCATAGGGCACATGGGCAGCCAATTCATTAACCAAGAGTAACTTTTTGCAAATTAAAAAATGTTAATGATCAGTTTTGAAGCATTGAAAGCCTATCAGGGACCACATGCCTGGAATGAGCATTTACCATATGGTGCCTTTGGAAGCTAATATTGATTCTCATTATTTTAAACGATTACAAACATTGCAGGTGTTTTGTAATAATCTCCATTGTCTAATTAGAACATGCGTGAAATGAGCTCATTCTGCCTGCTAACGAATATTGATTTGAACAGCAGAGCCCTGGTGCAGGGGAAGGGCTGGGGCTGTCTGGCCAAGTTGCCAGCCAGTGCCAGCCCCCTTTATCCCTAAATTATTAATCCTGGGGATATGGGGCATTTTGACAGGCAGGCATCCATGGTGCCCTAACCTGATTTGGGCCTGCTCCAGCTTCGGTGTCTGTTCCCATCAGAGCAGGAAGCTGGATACTTTGGAATGAGCGTTAGTACTTTCGTGGCCTTCCCCTCCTTTCTCATTCCCCATCTCTTTTCTTTTTCAGTTTCTACCTCTTGTTCATTTTTAAACAACTCTATATCTAAAGGTTTTAAGGGAAAGCTGGAATTGGACATTACTTGTTTTAGGTTTCAGTTACACACTATATAGTTACAGACTTCAGGCTGATTCTTAGTATTATCTCTCCAACAAAACCAGAAGCTCCTTGAAGACAAGGCCTGTATCTCTCCTTACTTTGTGTTCCCCCTCCAGGCCTAGCAAGTGCATTATAAACACTCAACAAAGGAGGGCTATTGTTCTTCATATTATTCCTAGTCAGTGTCCAAGGAATGAATGGATGAGTGAATGAATGAATGAAGGAAGGAAGGCAGGAAACAACTCTTAGGGTGATACTTTGTGCTAAGTGGGTGTTTCACATACGCATGCCTATTTTCATTTATCAATCTGAGAATTTACTGAGCACTAATTATGGCACAAGGGAAAGAGCTTTATGAGATGTGGTTCCTGCAGACTGGAAGCTTGCAGTCCTCCCGGAGAGAGAGTGGTTAGAATGTGGCGTGCTAACTGCAGAAATGGTTTGCACAAGGGTCTCTGGGAGGCTGGGGAAGGAGCCCTGAATGCAGGCAAAAGGTGATGCCTGGGCCCGGTGTTGAAGAGCAAACCATCATTAAGCAGAAACTGGTGGGGAAGAGTGCCCCACAAAGGCATCCAGGAGTTGGGACTCTGGGACAGCAGTGTGGCCAGAGCATGGGGTGTGTGTGTGGTGAAGGGGAGGGACTGTGGCATTTTAGAGCCAGAGAGAGAAGCAGAGGCTAGATTATGGAGGACTTTGTCTATCATGCAAGGAAGTTAGGATTTTATTCTGAACGTGAAGGGTCTATATTAAGAGAGTTAGCTTTGCATTTCATTTTATAATTTTTTAAGATTTATATTTCAGGAAGATCATCCTGCTAACATTGTAGAGCTAGAAACTGGAGGCAGGGAGATCAGCAACAGTGTGTCAGAGAAGAGATGAGAGTCTGAGCTAAGGCTGGTAGGTGGAGGAAGCAGAATGTAGACATATTTAGGGTATGAGGGTTTACATTTAATGTGAGAACATTATTTGCTTTTCTTTCCTTGGTTATGAGCAAATAGAAAAATCTGGAGAATAATGTTACAAATACCTGTGTGCCCATTGCCCAGCATGAACAAATATTTACATTTTGTCAGATTTTCTTCAAATCTATTTTTTATTCTAAAAAATTTTAAATTATGAATAAAGTTTCTCTGCTTAGTTTCACCTGCCACTCCACTGCCATAGGCATTCGTTGTTAAAGACCTGGTATGTATCTCAGTCCAGGCTTTTCTATGATAGTCTCATGTTAAATATTCATATGTAGTATTTGTGGAAATGGCTACCATACTTTTCTGCAAATAATTTTACTTAGTGTTGATACATTTAGCTCTAGTATATCCGTTTTGTTTGTTATATAGTATTCTGTCACACTGATATATTTTCCATTCCCATATTGGTGAACATTTAGATTGTGCAGTTATTTGCCTTTGCAAACATTTCAGCTAGTATGAACATTCTGCACTCTTCTGTGCACATGTATGAGGGTCATTCTAGGATGTATACTGGAAATGGAATCGTTGGTTTTAAGGAATATACATTTTCAAATTTAGCACACAGAGCTAGACTCTTTGATGTGATTGTACCCATTTAAACCCCACCAGCAGTGGACATTCTGTTTCTCCATGTGCTCTCCAACGCTTGCTATTATGGGCCTTATAACGTTTTCTTTCTCTGATTTTTCTTTGCGTTTCTTTGATTATCAGAGATATTGAGTAACTTTTCATGTGTGTATGGGCCTGAAGATTTCCTTTTCTCTTAGGTTACATGTTCATATTCTTTGTTCATCACTTGGGTTGCAATTTTTGGATTGATTTGTTAGTGTTCTTTATATATATTCTGGATGCCAGTCCTTTCTCTGTATATACATATACATATGTACATGCACATATGTATATGAAATATAAAATACATATGTGTATATGTACAAATGTGTGTATATATTTATAAATAATACCTATTACATTTCATCTCATTTTAACATTTTGTTTAAAGTATCTTTTGCCAAAAAGAGATTTTTAAAACCTGATATTGTCAGATTAATTTGGATCTCCATGAGTTGTATTTTATGTCTTTTCTAATAAATATTTTCCTATTTCAGTGTCTTAAAAGCTCCTATGCATACATATATTATGTATATACACACACATATATACATATACATTTTATTTATTTATTTATTTATTTATTTATTTATTTATTTATTTATTTATTGGTGACAGAGAGAGAGAGCATGCATGAGCAGGGGAGGGGCAGCGAGAGGGAGAGAGAGAATCCCAAGCAGGCTCCACTCTCAGGGCAGAGCCCGATGTGGGGCTTGATCTCACAACCATGAGATCATGACCTGAGCTGAAATCAAGAGTTCAGCCCTTAACTGACTGAGCCACCCAGGCGCCCCAGGAATACATTTTTTAGGGGAACCTGGCTGGCTTGGTTGGTTGAGTGTGCAACCCCTTGATCTCTGGGTTTTGAGTTCAAGCCCAACATTGGGTATGGAGATTGCTTAAAAATAAAATCTTAAAAAAAAAAAAAAGAAAATATTTTTTGCAAGTGGTACAAGACATAGGGAATATAATTCCATTTAATTTTTTCTTTTAAAAGCTAATTGCCCCACAGTATTTATTGGATAATCCCACAGATTTATAGTGTTCCCTTCATTATGTACCCAGATCCCTTGCAAATCCTAGTCTCTTTCTTTTCTGTCCATTGGTCTATATGTTTACCCCTGAACAGGCACCAGACCGCTTTAAAAAACTGCCATTTTAGCCCCTCCACCCCAGTCCCATCCAGCACCATCACGAGTCTTCTCCTGGGGATTCTAGAGAGTTCCAGTGAAGCCTAAGACTATCATGACCTGTTGGGGAAACCTGGTCTCCTGGCTGGCTCCTTGGGGGCATTTGCTGTCTGTGCTGTCTTTCTGTCTGCTTTGTATGAAAATCAGAGTACAAAAAGCAAATCCCTGGCTTTTCCATCATCTCAGAAATGGTCTTAAGATAAAAGAAGAGAGATTTGCATTTGGCTGAGGGAGTGAGTGAGGATGTAACTGGAAAAAGTCTCATAGACTGTAGGCCTCCGTGGCATCTCAGACCTAAATGTAAGCAGAGATCACACAGCTGGTGGCTGGGCCAGTCCTCTGAGAGTTTGCTGTCATCAGGAAGGCCACGGGAAGCTATGGAAAGTTGGGCACCATATTTCTCGAACTCAGGGAGAGAAGAAATTTTGGTCTTCTCTAAGCTGTATGTGACTACATACACCATCTTGGTTTGCATCAACCAAAACTTCCTGGGGTAGCCACTCCTTTCTCTAAGAGGGCTGGTATGACTGGTTGAGTCCCACCTTTTCACCAAGCATCCTGCTCCTCTTAATACAGCCGCCAAGTGCTTGGGTCATTGGAAGAAGGATGTGATTGGGCTGGGAGTTTGAGTCTTCCTCAAAGTTATGACTGGATAGGACAGATCCTACCCTCTGTCACAAGTGTAAAATCCTAGATTCTTGGGACTGGAAGGACCAGCCAGATTACCTTGTCCATCATGTTCTTTTGTGTTGGTAGATGGGGAAACTGAGGTAGGGCGAGGTTTAGTAACTAGTCCAGGTTATAGTGCTAGGGAAAGACAGGGAACACTGGAGAATCCAGGCTCTGAGTTCCCAACCAAGTTTACTTTTCACTCTGCTGCTCCCCTTGACTGGAGAAAAAAGGATTTTGAGGAAAGAAAAAAAAAAAAAACCCAGAAACCTCTGCAAAACTCTTCTTATGTGTGTCCCTTCCTCTAGTGGCCTTGAGAGCCTGGAGTTGTCTATGCCTCGGGACTAAGGGAGAACTACATTTCCAGAGATGTTTGTACCTGGAAATAGGCAATTTCTATATCCTCAGAGATGGGTCCCACGGGTACAGATTGAAATTCAGAAGGGGATAAAATAAACCTGCAATAATTGTGAACTTCTGGTTTCTTATACAAAAAGAGCTTCGGAGTCTACTGGGATTGTTTATGGAGGTAAAACTTCACTCTGCAGTTAGATTCTTTAAAAAGGTCATTGATAAATCCGACCTTACAAAATAAAGTCCTTTTATTCCCATTGACCTGCACTTTTATTTGAAAAGTATTCTCACTTGATTTCTGATTGATATTAACTTGTTAGTGAGTATTCACACTATAACTTTATGTTATTTATTTTAGCAGATGCCATCTAATAGTTATACCCATAAGAAAAATCTGTCTGAAATGGGAAGCATCATTTGAAATAAGAATCATCATCCAACTTAATTAGGTCTATATCTTCAAAAGAGAGAAGCCTCTGTACACTTGTGGGGTCTGGAAGAGAAACTCACACAGCATCATATCTACTGTGTTCTATTGGTCAGAGCAGCCACAGAACACAGTGTCAGGGGTCACGGCCCCTCCCAGCTTCCTGCTCGGAGAAATGTCAAAGCATGTGTGATTGCCACATTTCCCTTTCTACCTCTGTCCATCTGAAACCCAGAGTAGACATTTGCCCTACACTGTCGCCCCAGCCTCTCCTATCCCATGTCCAAATTTGCCACCAAATCACCCATCTTTGAGAGCTGCAGAAGTCATACATGCCTCTTTCTGTCCTCTATCCTTCAGCGCAATAGGAACTCAGTCCAGACAGATACCATCTCAAGAGATTACTGGGACAAATTTAAGGGAAGTATTCCTCAGCGGCTGCAATACTTTGGGACACACGAAGGGTTCAGGGGCCAGATTTTCCCGTTTCTAGTGCAGCTTGCACTACCTTTTGGCATCAGTGGTAAGAAGGGAGGAGTTTTTGTTTTTAGTCTCATCATACCTAACAATGAGTGTTTACTAAACATTTCCTCTCTACTGCAAGTGTCTCTTGTGAGATAAAAATGCAACACCCATTAACAAGGTTTATGTGCTTTCTGAGGGAACAAGGACTGCAAAAATCTCTGGACACTCTTAGGCTTTTAGTTGAGTAAGATGTCAGTGCAACGTTGAGAGGGTGGAGGGAATCCACCGTCTGTGGTGAGACATTAAGGGTCAGCACCCAAGTCCCAGGGGGTGATGCTGAACAAGGTGAAGCAGATGAACCAGAGACTTTCCCTGGAAGCAGGGGAAGCAGTAGGAGGGGTTACTTACGTGGCAGCTCTTCTCCCCTTTCGAAAAATGTTCATCAAGTCAATGTCATCCTTGCCTGGATCATGACAATAGCCTCCTAATTGGCTTCCTCATGTCCTTAACTAAATAATGTTTTCAAAATAAAATCCTGTCATGTTACCTCCACTTTCTCCCCGGCTAATAGCTTCCAAAACTCAGGATAAAAATAAAACCCCTAACATGGCCACTAACAAGGCTTGCATGATCTGGCTCCTGCCTGCCTCACTGCCCACCATGCCCCTTCCCCCTACCCCCAATATCTCAATATAATTCCCATGTTTGCAATTCTTTAACCACACTGGCAGGTTTTCAGGCCACATATGAACCTCCTTCTCCAGCCACGGGGGCTTTACATATGCTCTTCCTTCTGCCTGGAATGCTTTTCTCTTGCTCTTTCTCTGAGATCCCATGAATTCATTATCCACCATCCATTAATGCAGTATAGGTGGGGAGGGATAAGCCATTCAGAGAATCACACAATCATAGTAGGAAAGGGACTGGCAAGGTTATCACCTCCAGCTGCTTTCAGCATGGGCAACAATGGAGCACCTTCGTCCCCATCCATGTAACATTCAGATTTGTTCCATTTGTGGTGGAAATGCCAAATCTGGTCGTAACCTTTCTCTTAAAGGCAACCTTGGAAACTGGTGGTAGAAAATCTGAGACAGGAGAGGAGAATTAAAAAATATGAATGGCAAGGGAAGGGACAATTGTTAACATAGAAATTCTCTCATTTTGTCATGGTCTGAGTTGGCCCTCTCTCTTCTCAGATGGCCTTAGCTTTCAAGCCTTAGAAAATCTCTACATTCTAGCACCCATGATTTTTACCTGATGTATCCAGGGTCACGCAGTGAACTAATAAGAAAGGTGGGACTAGAACTCTACCTCTTGATAACCAGTCCAGTTCTCCTGATAAGGAGCATGCATGAGTCAGGAGTGGATGGGATATTTCAACACTAGCCCTTGATTTTCAAGTCCTCAAGGCAACAAATTTACATGGTACTTTCCTCCATCTCAGAAAGGGAAAAGCTTAGGACCCCTCCCAGGTCTTTAGTGACTGCCTTGCCCCTTTGGACCCTGCCTCCCCGTCCAAATTCTCTGCTTTTGCATTCACCCAGTCTCCCTCCAAGTGGAAACTCATTCCTCGGGGTAATCAATGTCCCTCTCAGCCAGAACCCCGTTACCAGGGAAACCATTCCAGGCAGCCCACTTAGGCTCATTGAGATGCAGCTGCAGAGCCTAGGGCCTGCATAAGGGCAACTGCTATCAGAGTGGGCAGTTTTTGGCAACTCTGGAGTGTTTTGTACCAAGTGGGACATGGTAATTATGTATTTGTGGCTTTCATTATATGCCAGTTTAATTGTCACGGCTTCATTGTTGTTTTTTAAATTTCTTTTTTCTTTTTTTCTTTCCCCCTAGACCACTCAGCAAAAGAGTGAAATTGGTGCCATAGGGCAGATTTCTTTCTGGAAGAGACACTCACTTGGGTGGAAAAATAAATCCAGTGACTTAATGCTATCTGATTGATCAGGAAGTTTCCCTTAAATAGTAGGGTTACAACCCCAACATGGTTGCCTGTGAGCCCTCACCAAGGGCCTAGCATTGTGTCACTATGAATGTCAACAATAAAAGCAGAGTTGGGTTTGGCATAGTGATATACAGGTTCTCTTGAAGAGAGGGACCTTTAGAGGACACAGAGGTCACGGTTCCCTTTCCTGTCAGGCTTCGTTTCCATACTGGCCAATCTCTGCCTGTGTGACTGTAGGTTTTTGAATTTGGATTTCTCTTATAAAATTTCATCTTTGCCCTGTCCCTTGCTCATGATAGCTTGGAAGTATGGCTTCTATTATTTTAACCATAGTCAATACAGGAGGCTCCCAATGTAGGCAGGGGACAATTTAAGCAGGTGATTTTAATTATGGTACCAAAAAAGAATGCTGTTTTTACCAAAGAGTCGGACATCAGATTTCTTAAGATAGCTAGCTCTGCAAGTGAGTCTCCAATATGGTAGACATATGTGGTCAATTTACATGTGATTTGCCTGGTAGTTCATCAATTGGATAATAACAGTGGCAGTCATAGCAATAGCTGACATGGATTGAGTGCTCATGATGTGACAGGTCATCCCAGCTTTACTTACATCACTTCCTTTGATCCTTGCCTCACTTACAGCAGGTTGTCATTGTGATGCATACCACACTGGAAAGGCTACAGAGAGGGTCTCTGCTCAGTTCTCAAATGAGATGAGCAAGTTGAGAATATAAGATGGGAAACATGGGCTTCAGTCCTGTCTCTACTCTTACTGGCCTGTGAAACCTGGAGCCAATCACTTAAGCTCTTTGAACCTTGGTTTCATTTTGGGCAAAGTAGGAGAGAAGTGAGTTGTGTGTTGTATGGAGTGCTGTGGTGGTGGTAGTGATGATGGTAACTAAGCTAATGTTTACTCAGTGGTTACTGTGTGCTTTGTTTTGTTTTAGTTTTTTTTTTAAGTAGGCTCCACACCCAGTGTGGGGCTCAAATTCACAACCCTGAGATCAAGAGTTACATGCTCTACTGCCAGAGTCAGCTAGGTGCGCTGGTGGTTACCATGTATTAAGCACTGTTCTAAGCACCATACATGGATTATCTGATTTAATCTTCATCGCAAGTTGATGGTACTGCATTAGTTCCATTTTTCTGGTGAGGAAACTGAGGCACAGAGAAGTCACACAGCTACTAAATGGTGGGGCCAGGATTCTAACCCATGAACTCTACCTCCTGATCATTCCCTGTTACTCTGTTGCTGATAGGATCAGAATGAAAGACCTCAGTCCTTGCTGTTATTATGAGGGGGCACCATTGGAGGTCTCCATAATTTGCCTCAGCCTGTACTGCTTGTTTAAAGACCATTATGAAGCAATTGGCTTCCTTAATGCATTTAGGGCCTTAGATTCCTGTGGGAAGACCCTGTCTTCTCTCTTCACTACAGCAGCTCTTCTCCTTACATGGCTGGGTTTGTGACTAAGAACTCTTGGGTAGCTACACATCCGGCTGGGAGCTGCCCAGCTATGCTGCTTGGATGATCATCCTCATTTGATCCTGTCTCTTGGGATAAATCCCAAGCTTTGGATTTGGTGAGGGTCAGATTTTCCTGCCTTAACTGAACATTCCATCCAAAACTCACTGTTGCTTGGAAGGGCCTTGGGTCATGTATTATTCAGAAGGGTGGATGAGTTCTGGGCCAGTGCCCAGACCCTGGAAGAAATTATCTGGTAGAGCCAAGAAAATTCAGTCAGGGGCCTTAAAGGAATTCAGCATGGTCTCCATTGCTCAAGTTGCCTGTGTGTGTGTGTGTGTGTGTGTGTGTGTGTGTGTGTGGCAATACATGTATTTATTATAGGAAGAGATTTTTTATTCTTTTATACTAATAATTTGAGTCAGTTTATAGGAATGGGTAGGTGGAGGAATGTGATTCAGTAGTGTGTAAATGGAGCTACAATTCATTTTGTGGGACCATTATTTTTTTCAGGTATAATTTCTTAAAGAAAATGATTTTCAAAGCTGATATTAAGTCATATTCAATGACAAGTAAGCAGTGGTTCTCAACCTTGGCTGCACACTGGAGTCAATAGGGAGCTTTGAGAAATTCTGCTGTATGGTTCTCACCCCCAGAAATTCTGGTTTTAATTGGTCTCAGGTGTGGCCTGGGCATTGGAATTTTTAAAGGCTCTCCAGATGATTTTAATGTGCAACCAGGCAGGGCCAGCTTCATAGGTAGGCCAACTGCAGTCACCGTGCTTAGAAGGGCCCCGCACTTGGTTTGAGGCTCCCCTGTTGCCATCTTGGAATTATTAATAATTTTTGAACAAAAGATTCCACATTTTCATTTTGTGCCTAGTCCCATAGATTTTGTAGCCTGTTCTGCAGTTGGGGTTGTGAGCCCCTGGACTAGAGTAGCAACCCTGCATAAAAGAGAATTCTGCACGTGCCAGCTTGTGATCCTCCAGGAGCAACATGTTAATCAAGCATAGCACTGGTACCCATGAGGGTTTGGACATGACTTGGTAATGTCGTGCCTTACTGTTCTTTTTTTCTTTTCGAGAGACTTTGAAAAATTGTTTCTAAGATAGTTATTAACCTTGCTATCCAGTACTGGTTTGCGAGTACACACTTCTACCACTAGACACAGTGCCAAGAGGCCTGGCATGAACCCATCTTTCTAGGAGGCCTCTCCTGTGACAGAGGCTTTGGCAGGTGGACTCCCTGCAGTTGCCACACGCCCGCCTGCCTTCTCTAGAACCTTGTTCCATCATCAGTTTCTCCGGGTCTTTCTTGAATTTTTAATCTCTCCTTTTCTCCTGGCACTTTCCCCTCTTCTAAAAATAACTTCCCTCAAATTTCTACCCTTAACCAAGACACTGTTTGGAAGAGGAGCTGCCCCTCACTGGCTCCACGTCCTTAACTCTTTATAGCTTAGCTTCTAATTCTCCAGCTTCCCAAAAGGACTTTTTTGCAAGGCTGCTAGTTCCCTCCTCATTGCTGAAAACGCTTTATCTCAGTTCCCATCCTGAACTTCTCTGGTGACTTTGACAGTGTCAGAAGGTGTTTCCGCATTGTTATAAACACAGGTTTATGGGCCCCACCCAGACTACTGAATCAGAATCTCTAGGGAAAGGGGCCCAGCAATTGTTTAAAACATTCCTTCTGGTGATTACTGTGTGTGCTAATGTTTGAAACAACTGCTTTATATATATTTATTGAAGAAATTGCATCTTAGCCCTCGTGAGAATGTGCTAACTTTAGTTTCTGACTTCAGGCATCTGCTTTACGTGTAACGCTGCAAGGCGGTTGAGAGTAATGATGAAGAGCATTGGCTCTGGAGTCCCTCTACCTAAACTGGAATTCCAACCCTGTGACTTACTACCTGTGTAACCTTGGGTACCTGAGCTTCTTCATCTCTAAAATGGGATTATACTACCACCTACTTCATAGGGTTGTGGGGAGATTTAAGTGTAATACACATAAGACACTCAGAACTGTGCCTGCATATGGTAAGAATTCAACAAAAGTTAGCTTTTAGATTGTATAGGTATGCTTTTTTGTATTTGTATTTAAATTTTATTTCCTCCCAAAGCTAAAGTTAAAATGATCAACAAAGGAATGCCAAATCTGATGGGTTTCTATCTTTGGCAGCTTTCCATGTGGTTAATTGCTCCTGGTTTAGTTACTGGGAAAGTTGTCTTTTTCTCCTTAGGTTGAAGCACAGTCCTCAGCCATTATTTTCCTTCTCAGGTACCCCAATCCATCTTCAATGTATATCATACTCTGATCAGAGATAATGATTTCCCATGGCAGGGGTTCTTGGCTGGTGCTCCTTAGCTAGCTAGGACTCACTGATTTATTGTCATCTATAATCTTACTCTTAGTCTGGTAGTATTGAGTTAATATTAATGTGGCCAACAATAAAGTATTCAAAAACTAGACAAGGAATATGATTGTTGAACTTGTAGAGAACTGGTTCTCAAATTTCTGAATGTTGGAATCACTTGGGTATTCAAAACAAAACAAAACAAAACAAAACAAAACAAAACAAAACAACAACAACAACAAAAACCCACAAAAAAGCCACACTCAATATGCCCAGGTCCTACCCCAGATCAACTAAATAAAAATTTCTGGGCATGAGGCCTGGCATTGGTGTATTTCAAAAGATCCCTGGGTGAACCTGATATTCTGTCAGAGTTGAAAATTATTGATGTAGAGTGAGACATGGGGCTCAGCATTGAGAGGTAGGACATGGGACCAGTTTCTTGGGAAAAGGAATAAGCCCTTGTCTCTGTTGACCTCTACAACTTACTTAGATAAAGTGGCTCAAATATATTGGAAGAGAACAGCCTACAAAGGGCCAAGAGGGAGCTAGAGATGGACCGGATGATTTAATGGGTCATCTCTTCTGTAGTTAATTTCTCTAGATCTCTTGCGCTATATTGATTTTGTAAATCGCTACTGTCACATCTGCCCCTTCTGCCTGTGGGAACTGGTGGGTCTTAAAAATTGAATTGAGTGGGGAGGGGTAGTTTAATCAATATCAAGATTTATTGACTTGGGACATTTATATTAACTGTAGTGAAGTCAGGATTAATTTGAACCTTTTCAATACTTGATGAAGTGGCATGGTTTGTGTTATCTACAAGGTATTTTGCAAATATTATCCTTTATGGATTTGGTACAGCTCTCACCTCCACTGCCTGAAATGACTCCCCTTGTTTGTGAAGCTCTTAGGATTTATATTTTAATAGCAATCAAATCAAGATACTTTTCAAAGGCCAAGTTGCAATTGTAGGGAGACACTTGTTTCTGCTTGCACATTAATTCTTTCAAAATGTGTTTCTCCCTGAAACACTTTTTTTTTTCTCCACTCGGGTTAAATTTTCAGCGAGTTTATTTTTGGGAGCAGGAATTAGAGATGCACATATTATAAAAATTCTGTTCTTTGTGAAAAATGTGCCTATTGCTTAAAAAAAAAGTCAATAACTACTTTGTTTAATTAAATAATTAATGCCTCTCCTTTTACCAAGAAGGATTTCCTCTGTCTTTTTCAAAGGGCATACATAAGAACACTTCAAACACAACCTGTTCTTAACGGGGATGTTTTTCATATCATTGTGCATAAGCAGGGCCTCTGTGAGGAAGGAGAGAGTTTTGAGTTGTCTGGTCCCGGGGAGGGTGCTGCACCAAATCTCTCTTGGTCTCTTGCTGAAAAGACCTTAAATGTGTCTGTAAGAATAGGGCCTTGTTTTGTGGGGTTTAAGGCGGATCAAACCTTGTCATTCTCCCTGGGATCTGACTTAAACTTGGTAAGCAGCTCGTTGTGGCAGTGGGGCACACTGTTGAGGGAGTCCTTCCGGGTGTTTCTCTAAGGACAGAATTTAGTGCAGTGTGAGCTAGAGAGGGCCAGCTTGTTCAGACATGACTTGAGGCAACAGCTATCGCACGAGAATGGTTAGATTGGTTCAACTGACTTGGATCAAATGGGTCCTTTTTATTGATAAAGAAGTTAAGATCCTCTTGTCAAATCTTCCAGGCCTTTAAGTCTTCCTCTTTGCTCTTCATGCATTGCATTTAGAGTGTCCTTGAGTCAGTAAGGTCATTCCTGCTGCTGGCTGCCAGCCGCTTACCCACTGCCCCTCCTTCAACCTGGCCAGGGTTTGTTGCTTTGTTTTCACTGCTTATCACCCGTGACTTCTTGGCAAGGTCTTGGAGGGCATGAACATCCACTCTGCGTGACCCACCACAAAGTACTTCTCTAACCTCTGATGTTGATAAGCGCTTGCCAAGCCTAACTCTTAAGTACTTGGCAAATGTTAGCTATGCCTCATCTATTTCCTTTTAAAGATGGGCAAAGCAAGGGCAAGACAAGTGAATGATAATGATGGTGAAGAAGATAACTGTTTATTGAGAACCTATTATGTGCCAAGTCCTAGAGTATATCAGGCATAGTTACAGTTTCATTAAATCTTTATAAGCATGATATAAGTAGGTATTGCTGTCTCTACTTACGATAAAACTGAGGCGCATACAGGTTGATTATATTACTCAAATTCAGTCAATGTCAGAGCCTCAATTTGAAACCAGTCCTGACTTCAAAGTCCATCACAGTGCTCTGCCCAGATCTGATTGTTCAGCCCCTGGCTATGTGTTCTCTGCCCAAATGGAGAGTCTGCTGTGCATTCTATACTTTGAGTGCCCAGGAAGCCTTGCTCCTCTTCCACTTATCCACTGTGAGCCTGCCTTCTCAAGGCTCTTAATTTAAAGGAATAAAAATCTGAAATGTTTTAGGGTTTTTCTTGTCTTGTGTTGTCCTAAGTTACTCAGAATTTCCTGGAAGACAGCATCAGATGAAAGGCTTATTGTTTTTGAGAACTCTTTTCTCAAATTTTTGCCAAATCGAAGCCTTTCTGGAGCCCTCATGCAGCCTACCCAAGCTAGGGCTACAAGGAGCCTCTTCTCTCATAGTTCTTTATTCTTTTTTTTAAATTTTTTTTAATGTTTATTTATTTTTGAGAGAGAGAGAGAGAGAGAGAGAGAGAGAGAGCTAGTGAGTCGGGGAGGCTCCAGGCTCTGAGCTGTCAGCACAGAGCCCAATGCAGAGCTCGAACTCATGAACCACGAGATCATGACCTGAGCTCAAGTTGGATGCTTAACCGACAGAGCCACCCAGGTGCCCCAGTTCTTTATTCTTTTTATGCTCCTTTCACAGCTCCTGGGCAGTAGGGCAGGCATATTGTTCCTGTCCCATAGACAAGGAGACTGAGATACAAAGGGCTATGTTGACTTCATTGAAGGGACAGTCAGATAGAACCTGGATCTTATCACTCACAGCCCCTGGGTGTTGTTACCAAATCACACTGCCTGTCAGTCACCTTTTTGGCCATATTTACTTGAGTGGATAAGATAGGATTTTGTTTCTTCTGTAATTTGTCTTAGAGCAAATCAAAGAAAGGTTAGTAGCTAATATCTATCAGTGTCACTGGAAACTAAGGCTTCCAGCCCATGTTACCAGGGGAAACTCTGGCTTTGGAGTAGGGTAGGGGGCTATAGTAGAAGATAACTAGGTGGAGTAGTTGTCTTACTCTATGCATAGCTTGGAGGCAGATCATGGACTTCAAAAATCAAGAGCAGGAAGATCTGGATGTCCAAAACACCTGAGAGAATAGTGTCCTCAAAAATAGACTGCCTATTGCAGAGTTCATAAGTGCTAAAACTTCAATTTATTTTAAAATGAAAAAAATGTTTTAACATATTTTTAATATGTACATTGATACTAACTAGCACCCTCAAATGTCTGATGTCAGATGATTCCGTATATCATCGTATTTACGTGTCTTAAAGGAAAGGCAGGTTTTTGAAATACATATTTTTTAAATGTTTTATTATTTATTTTGAGACAGAGAGAGAGAGTGAGCAAGGGAGGGGCAGAAGGAGATAGAGAATCCCAAGCAGGTTCCATGTTGCCAGCACAAAGCCTGATGCAGGGCTTGAACCCACGAGTCGTGAGATCATGACCTGAGCCGAAACCAAGAGTCACATTGTTAGTCGACTGAGCTAACCAGGCACCCAATACAGACATTTTAAAGGAAAGGAAAGTTTTGATATTGGTACTTTCATCTGTTCATTTGTCCTCGGTGCACTGGGACATCACATTATAGTTGTGTCTGGTAAAGTGAATTTATGGGTTACATGATCTAGTTTTTATGAAACTAACCTTCACAAAATAGACAAGTGTTTTATACATACTCCTCTAAGGAGACCTTGGATTGAAAATAATACCAGTATTACAGGTGAGCAGCAAGAAAATGGCAGAGCTGTCACCTCTGCTCCTAACCTGAGCTCTTTGTCAGCCATGGTATGATGAAAAAACAATAAAGGTATAATCAGGAGTGACATAACATCAGCCACCAAAAAAACCCTCATTAAGACCATTTGAAATATAGAGTTGTTTTCATTGCTGTTAATGGCAAACCTTTCTCTAAGCCCCAAAGTGCCTTGAAATGTTGCTTAGTCATACAGTAGAAGAACCATTATGATTAGCAAGAAACTTAAAAATATTTTTATTTTATCTGTATCTCATTTATTCCAGTTTCACATTTTGGTGTAGGTTTTATAATAATTTCCGTAATGTTACAGTAGGCCTTGTACATAATTTACCAGAGTTTATATGTATATAAATACATATTTACATGCATACTATATGTATATATATCATATATTATATATATATATGTATATATATGTCATGTTTGTGTGCTCAATTTGAACTGAAACCATTATGTATTAGGGAAGAGTAGCTGCTATAAAAAATGACTCCAAGGGGCGCCTGGGTGGCGCAGTCGGTTAAGCGTCCGACTTCAGCCAGGTCACGATCTCGCGGTCCGTGAGTTCGAGCCTCGCGTCGGGCTCTGGGCTGATGGCTCGGAGCCTGGAGCCTGTTTCTGATTCTGTGTCTCCCTCTCTCTCTGCCCCTCCCCGTTCATGCTCTGTCTCTCTCTGTCCCAAAAATAAATAAACATTGAAAAAAAAAATGACTCCAAGATATATTGGTTTAATAAAATAAAGGTTTATTTTCTGCTTATGCCTAGGCCAAGAGTAGGTCAGCTGAATAGAGCAGATAGGCAGATACTCAGAGACCCTGGCTTTTTCTGTCTACTGTTTGCTTCAGTCATGCATCCAGCAGAAGAAATAAGAGGGCATGGAAGATTAGGCATTTATACGTCAGGTTTAGAAGTGGACACATCACTTCCACTCATATTCCACTGGCTAGAACTCAGTCGTAAGCCATCATTAACTTCAGGGAAAGCTAGGAAATACTGTCTGGGTAGGATTCTGGTAGGTAAAGGAAAACTGGAGAACAGTAGAATTATGATAATCTTGATCATAGCAGAAGATTGAAAACGTGTGGAAACTACTTAGTTTGTAGATGTTGGACAACTACAAAGATAATATTGTGATTAGAATCTGATGTGCCAGGGGTTATTCATCAATCCAACAAATGTTTATTGAGTGTTTGTTATGCAAACACACTATTCTTGGCTTTGGTGACATAGTAGTGGGCAAAACAGACAAAAATTTCTTCTACCAAGAAGTTTACATTTGAGATGGTGTGCTGAACAAGAGAGGCTCAGGTGAGTGTGGGAGCAATGCAGAATGGAGAAAAGAGTAAAAGGTGACGTTTGAGCAAGTTCTGATTTTTACCAGTGGGTTAGGACTGTGGACTCAGGTCTGGCTTTATATCCTGGTTTCAGTAGTCACCCACTTACCATGTGTTCTTTTAGCAAACTGCCTGACCTCTCAAGCCTCAGTTTCCTCCTGTGTAGATGGGGATAATGACAGTGCCCAGCATGTAAAGATGTTCTGATAATTAAGGAAATAAACCTAAAGCTCTTAGTGTAGTACCTGAACACAGAATAAAGTCTCAATAAATGGTAGCTATGGTAATATCACCAAGAAAATACTAACAATTATTAGGAAGGATGAAGATGTTATCTAAGCAGGTTACCTCAGCTAGTGATTTGCCATGACAAGTTAGGTCTTCCAGAACTTTCTTCTTTTACCATCTGGCTGGTTATCAGGTCATTGTTGTGCTTAACATTTAATGTTTTTTAAAATAAAAATGCATATTTACAAAAGTTAGGTATTTAAAATTAATGCCTACCTATAGTTGAAAATATTGAAAGTATGGGAAAGCATAAAGAAAAATGGTAATCACTCATAATCCTACTATTCAAACACAACCACTTTTATCATGTTGGTATATTTCCTTCCTGTCTTTTTTCTACAGAGGCTCAAGCTTAGGAAGGCACAGAGTGAGGTCTTCAGCTTGGCACCAGTTATTCAGGGTCAATAATCAAAGTTGTCTCCTGCCCCTCCACAGTCCTTCAGATAGAAGGTTCTCTGTAGGAGCAGGCACAGCTCTTCAACCAACCTAGTGGGCTCTTTGCCCTGTCTCATTCTCATTCTTGATGCTTTCCAACTATACAATTTCAGCTCCTTTATTGGAAATGTGCTGGAAACTTCTGTTCCCTGAATACTAACCAACATTTTTCTTTATATTGCTGCTCTGTATTTCTGGGCAATTATGGGGGGCCAGGTGTACTTATAAAAATATGTATATCTCAAAAGACAGAGGTGCTTTCTCGACTTTTTCTTGCTTAGTCTATGGTAATCAAAGACCTGCCTTGGCCCTTGGAAGCCATGTGCTAAATAAAACCACCATGGGCTCAGTAAAACCAGTCAATAAATCAATCACTATTCATTCAGGAGTGAAGAGTCTCAATACTTATGTTCCTCTAGTAGTCACCTCATTCTCATCGTCCAGTAATACCGGTTGTATGCTTACAATTCACAATCAGCAATCATTTATTTGAGCTCAACTACTCTGTGTCGACCCTGTATGTGAGGTCCTTTCATAAATGTATGTGCCATTATCTCTTAAGAAAAACAGAGAGCAAAGGATAGAGGACATGGTTCAGTTGAAAGAAAACCTGTCCTGGAAAGGGTTTTTGGGGAGGGTGGGGTTGGGGTAGGGGGGATAAGAAAGGAATAAGCTGAAGCTGGCAACTGGGCATTTGGAACATCTTGGCATTTTTCTGAATCTGGTCCTGATTTCATTTGGATTTTCCCTGAGTCAAAGTTTACTTTTGCCTCTCACCGGCTTTCTTCCAAGGTATAGATAATGCAAATTGATAATGTAAACAAAGCTGTGGGGGAAAGATCTTATTGCAACACTAAAGACAAATATTTTCTTTATTCCTACCACTAAGTAGGTTTTCAACAAAAGTCTGGGGAATGACTTTAAAAGGTCTTGTAAATACCTATTCCTTACAAATAATTGATATGTGAATCGCACGCCTCTTCTATCTATCCATTGTAGCTGGTAGTCCAAGAATTTTAGTAGCACTTTGGCAGTTTTAGCTAGGGGAAAGTAAGAAAATTACCGTTTAAAATGCCATTATTTAGTCATTTTACTAAATCGGGCTGGCCTTCCTTATCCCTTACCTCAGTAAGGTGGCTTGAGGAGTTTATAATTGGACATGTGAAGTGAAACATGTTTTACACAGGGAGACACTCAAGAGCACTTGCAAAACAGTGTAGAAAACAACACTAGTTACTAGGGCGCAGGGCATGGAGGAGCCATGAGCCCAGCCTTAGTTTGCAACCAGAGGTGTCCGGAGTTAAACACCGGTGTCCTGGTGGGACTTTGTTTCAATGCCATTCACATGCTTCCTAAAATGGTATAGAAAAAACTGGAGATGTAAAACTGCCATGGGTGTGGCCATCTGCTCTGGATTTAGACAATATTGAACTGTTGTGAGTTCCCAAGCCCCAAAGATAAATATCTAAAGTTTTATAGAGTCCTAAGAAAGACTTAACGATATGGTCATGAGAGGTCACACCCTGAGCACTAAAACTCCTACTTGACCTGTAACTGCAGCAGGGTGATAGAGTGAACACAATCTGTTCATGTTCTACAAATTACTCCTTACCTGGGATCACGTGCTGGTCTCCCAGGTTGGACCAGCACCACAGATGAACAGAAATACTTACTGAATTGGGAGTCAGAGGATTCAGGGTCCAGCCCTAGTTTTGCAGGTTGTGGGGTCCCAATACCAATCACTTAATCTTCTGTACATTGAAATGTATCCACCTGTGAAATGGAACAGATAAAGTTCATTCTATAGCCCTATTTTACAAATGAGAAATCTGGGGCTCAGAGAGGTTAAATCATGTGTCCAACATCACGCAGCTATTAAATGCACAACTACCAGATGCAATGGTGCTTTGTCATGAATGGTTTATGCGAAAGAAAATGCTATTATTATACTTGTGAAGGCAGTCTTCAGAATCTTGGCAAGGCTAGACTTCTTCATACGTGGCCTCTCTTTCCCACTTTTGGAGTTTTGATTCCCTTCTTCCTAGTGCCTGTGTCCTAGTGCCTAGTGCCTAGTGTCCAATTGCTTTTCCTATCCTTTTAGCTTCCCTCATCCTTTTCCATTACCTGTCCTCTCAGATCTGCTGCTATGGGCAGTTTTTGGTTTCTAACCATGTCAACAAACATATTCTATGTATTCCTTCAAAATATGTCCTCCTAGCCTGCTCTCTGCTTTCCTGACACTTGAAGTAGGTTAGGGTATTAACAAGCCAGGGTGGAGCATTTGCATTTTAACAGGTATTTATTGGGAAAGCTTTGACCCAGAGTCCAAGATGGAGCAGTGTGTGTTTGGGAAGCGAAGACTTTTTTATTTTTTCTCCAGTCAGTTTATAAGCTGGTAGAGCTTCTGGCAGAGAAGATGGCCTCACTTTGCTATAGGGTTTAGTTAAGTGTAATTGGTGATGTTGTGGGACTAGTTCAAAGAAGAAAGATATGTAAGCAAGAGCCAAAGACAGTGTTAACAGGGTGAGGCTCAATAATTCCAATTGGCAAATCATAAGCATTGACTGGAGAGGGGTTCTATGTACTTGTTATCCTGGATTAAAAAGAAAGTTCACACTGTGAGTCTGCTTATGGTAAATATATCACTAAAAAAATAAAATTCATGTATTTGGAATCACCATTCCCCACCCCTCCACTGTCCCCCCCACCTCTGGCTCATGTGTTACTAGCCCAGCCAGTGATACTTTCTGAAGATCTCATGGAGCCATTCTGACCTCTCCTCCACCCACAATGCAAAGGCTGAGATCATGCTACTATCGTGGTCTTCTGACTGATTTCCTTGTGTCCAATCCCTCCTTGCTCCAATTACTCCAACATAGTAATCTGGATGACGGATTTAGTTTTCCCATCTCAACTCTTGACACTCACCCAATGCAGCCCATGTTCCGGGCACATGGAACTTACTGATTTTGCCATGATTTTGCTATTACAGTTTTTTTGGTGTGCACTGCACATAATGTTCCCTCTTCCTTTACCTCTCTGTTTTGTAGCTGCTTCTTCATCTTTCCAGATACTGCTTCAATGTTACCTCCTTGGGATGCTTTCCCTTGAAGTAGTTAAGTGGTTCTTACAACTTTTATTCCATTTGCTATTGCATGTGTCAGACCATATGGTAATCATTTGCTTTACTTGCCTTTACTCACCTCCAGAGTCTAAGTTTTCCCTAGTACCTGTCACAGCAACCTAATAAAAAAAACAGTGTCTGTAAATGAATGAATAAATGAACAAATGAATGAGTGATGAACAAGTATCAATTTCATACCATCCTGATACTTTGAGTAGCATCAGTCACCACACTAAATTTAAAATCTGATTATCTATGGATGTCTAAGGTTGGACCAAAATGTAAACTTTAGAAACAATTGTTATAAGCCTGAAGGAAAAGCTCTCAATGGCTAAAGCTCATTCTACATTGTGTCTTTGCAATGGAAAGGGTATCAGCCAATTAAAGAATCCAGCAAACAGAGCACCTATTTTTGATGCTACTCTGAATACAAGAGGTAGATTGCCCTGATTTTCAAAGAGTTGATACTCCATCTGGGAAGTTGGATTTGCAGAGTTCTTAATATGTATTAGGTATTGTTTTCAACTATAATTATGTTAACACATTCGATCCCCACTGAAACCATAGAAGGTAGGCACTAGTATTATTCCCCGTCTCATAGGAAAAGGAGGCACAGTGAGTGACTAGTCTACAGTTATGGGTAGTGATGACTAGGCATTGGGGCTTCAGAGTCTGTCTCTTAACACTGTGACATGCCCACAGTGACATAATGACACTACAGAATTGCAGAACAACATGAGAGAGCATGGCATTATGGTGGCAAATAGTCCCACACTTGATTTCCGGTTTTATCAATTGCAAGGTACTGTTGCTGTGCATTGTATTAGAGTTATTGGAGATCATCTAAAAAGTAAGGATATGATAATGTGTTGGAAACATTGTACATAGCTGCTCACACATAGTAGATGTTCAGATATTTATTTGTGTTTCGTTTTTAATAAATGGCTATCTTCCCCTTCCTCTTGAAAAAAATTGGTAAAATATATATGTTATAAAAAATAAATGGCAGTGTATAATAACATAGGAGACATTAGAAGAGGTCAGTTGGATTGACCAAGGCAGGAAGCTTCGGTAGAATAAAGAATCAGTTCTGGGTTCACGCACCAAAGGCTCTATCAAATATTCATGACATTATCATGGTCTGGGCTTTCTGAAAAGGAACCATCTAACCTGATGTGCACTCTCAAGACCTAGATACCTTTGTCCTGTTTAGACCCTGAACTTTTACATTTAAAGTATCTCAAGTATATTAAACATCAGAGGTCATGGATTTCAAGTCCAAAGGAAAAAGGGAGCTTTTCACAGTGGAGATGGCTGTTTCTCTGAGGTCAGAAGGGACAGTAGTCATCAGGAGGATGGGAGCAAGGGTGAGATGGGAAAGGTGCTGTTCTGAGTAGAGCAACATCAGACAGCTCACCATGAAGCAGGTGCCACAGAGGACTCACATATGCGACAGCAGCAGCCTATGGCAACTGTCTTTTGCTGCTCCTTAATAGCCTCTTTTTCAGCTGATGAACAGATATTCCACCTGTGTGGAGCTGGCTTAATGCAAAAACAGCTGTGTCTTAAATATATAAACACTCATCAGAAATCTGTAAACCAGGGACAAAGCCATGTGGTTGTGTATCCTCTCTGTGGTGCCTGTGAAAAAAAGCTGTGTGTGGAGACAGCACGTGTATTATGTGTACTCCTGAATGGAACAGAGGTCAGAGTGCCCATTCTTCCCCCAGTGTGGTGACCCAACAGCAAAGGAAAGGCTGCTAGATGTGGGAAGGGCTGCTGGATGTGGATGGAGTGGTGGGGTGGGAAGAGGAATCAGTGGTGAGATGGAAATACAAGGCAAAAGAAGATAGCTTGTGCCATCTGCAAATGAGATGGAGCCCTCCTGAATTCCTGGCAGATTCATTGAAATGGACTTGATAAGGAACATGGCAAAACTCATCACCCACTTTTTCTGTACTATTTCTGTGTGAAGAAAAAGACCCATGTGTTTTAGGATTTTTAGCTTGGACCTGATGGATCTAACTAGAGCTGCTGGGACAATATTTCCAATATTCTTCTTCCTTTTTTTTTTTTTTTTTTTCTAATTTTGGCTTTAAGTGTGTGCTTTTATTTTGTGTTAGTAAGGTGAATTGTTGAGCTTTTATGGTTTGTTTGAATAGTGGAAGATGGACAGTGTGAGCTCCATGTAAGCATGAAAATGGTATTGTGTAAAAAATAGATCCCTAGCGGGTCCTAGTGAGTCCTAAGATTTCCTCCATACCGATTCACATTTAGTTATGGTGGGCATTATAATTATAAAACAATTCTGTAAATATTAGATAACGAGATCTTGCATCCTTTGGTTACATACCAGGTTAGAGAAGCAACTTCTAAAGTACTATAGATTGAGCCAGACATGTTTATGTGCCTAAGGGGACTTTCACTCCAAAGAAATCTTTAGTATGAGTTTTATGGTTGTTTATTGCTTAAAATAAGAAAGCTTCACTAATCAATGGTTAAAAGTAAGGATTAGTGAGAACACATCAAAGTATACCTAGAAGTTTGTAGTTTTTTAAATCTTGTCTGTATTGCTCTTTTAAATATGTCATGTGACACAGTTCATAAGTATTTTTAATACTTCAAAATATCAACTTTGACCAAAAAACATAATTTCCATAAAAACTGTGCTACAACCAGTGTGATGTTATATTTATTTGAGATATGATCTATATTTGCTGTGACCATCAATTAGTAGTTGCCTAAACTGAAGTCCTAGTGTTTGTGAGGAAATAGCTTTAAACATGAGAATCATTTACAATTCAAAGCCATATTGAGAAAATATCTGTATTAATTATAAAATGTTTTCCATCCTGGTTTCTGTCATTGAATTCCAATTGTAACACACTCAAGTAAAAGTCAATTCTTTCATATTTCATACTAGCAGGGACTTAAAACTTTTTATAGATTTATGTTTCCTAACCCCCCTGTAATTAACTCTCTTAAATTAAGCCCTTGCCTCAGCGATGCTGTCTATGGTGCCTCCTGAAATTGTAAAAAATGAAAGTCCAGCTCTATCTCCCTTAAAGTATGTTAGAACTGTGGGGTTGGAAGGGACTTTGGAAGTTATCCAACATTCCCAAACAGAGTTGGGATTCCTTTTACAATTGGTCCTTAAGACGCTATTTAAGTTTGGCTTAGCCAGCTTCAGTGAGTGGGAACTCGCTGTATTTCACTATTGAAGAATTTTTAGTTATTAGGACATTCTTCTCTATAGTGGGTGCCAATTTATCTTTGGAGCAACATGAATATACTTACCTACTTTTTCTTCCAATAAACAACACTTTAACTATTTGATGAGAATCATCGTCCCACCTTTCAGTATCTTCAATCTGAGATCCCTCAGTTGTCCAGCATTTTTATGGTGATAAATGTTTTACTTTCCTATTCTGAACACTTTCTATTTGTTAGCATTCTTATTAAGATGTTTCAGGACATGATTCATGCATTCATTACATGCCTATTAAGCTCTTATTACGTGCCAAGAGCCAGGGATGCAATGGTAAATAAGACAGGCAAGGCCTCCATCCTCAAAGGCATGGGCAATGAACAAGTAAATAAGAAATATACATGATGTGTTTTCAAGTATTAAGTGCCATAAAGAAAAATTCTGTAAAGCATAGAAAGCGTTGGCAATAAAGGAGGGCTATTTTAGATAGGTAGGTATTTTAGATAAATTGGGTAGTCAGGAAAGATATCCCTGAATAAGTGGGCATTTAACCTGAGACCTAAGAGCTAAGGCAATATAAGTGCAATAATCTTGAGGAAAGATGTTCCAGGTGGGGAAACAGCAAATGCAAAGGCTCTGAGGGGAAAATGATGTTGCAGAAGTTACTAACAGATGAGGGTCCGTAGCTTTTCCCCCTTCTCATAACTAACAAGGAACCCTGTAAAGCAAAGTCTCTGTGTTTCAGTGCAAATTCTCCTTTCCACCTGTTCAACTTATCCCCTCCTCCTTGACACACATTTAGGTGCATGTGCACACACATACACACACAC
This sequence comes from Felis catus, assembly GCF_018350175.1. NCBI lineage: Eukaryota > Metazoa > Chordata > Mammalia > Carnivora > Felidae > Felis > Felis catus. The sequence continues at coordinate 122,831,085 of NC_058373.1, forward strand.
ATTCTCTCAAAGATAATATCATCTCTGCTGTATGAGTTCTTAGGAATTTTGTGATGCAGAATTGAAAGACTGAAAAGGGAGAGAGTGAATCAGATTGGCAGGAGGAAAATGGATATGCTTAGTCAGGGAGGCATCATTAGAAGTTGCAAACTCAAGTTCTTACACAGGCTAAGGGTAACATAAATGAGTGACACAGGTTGAGCGTAATGCATTGAAGAAACGTGGCTCCAGTTGTCACATATTCCATATAAACAGGTCAGCTCCTACTCAGCTAAAGAATATTGTTGGAATGCATAATGCAAGCCCATATTGCCATATGTCCCAATTTCTCAAGAACAGCAACAGATCTGTTTTTTTATATGAGATTTTCCATTTTTAAAGACACTGCCATAGGGATTTCTACTTCCAGGAAGATATGGTAGACATATTTCTTTCTAGTCTATCCATTAAATATAACTAAAAACCCTGAACACTATGTTTAAAAGATAAGAAGACACTGAAAGGTGGAGAGAAAAGGGAAAATCAGCTAAGGACCCTAGAACCCAAGGAAATATACTATTGTGAGTTACCTGTTTTTGTTTGTATTGCCTCCTGTATTCCAGAGTTGGAGCTAAAGAATCTGAAAAGCTGGAAATATCAACAGGCATAGACAAAAAACAAAAACAAAAACAAAAAACAAGAAAAGCTTACTCTCTCTAGCTCCCAAATAGGAAAGGGGAAGCCTAGCAAGAAAAAAATTTAAGAAACAACGACTCTGTTCCAGCCATATAGCACAGAAATATTTAAGGCAATCATGTAATAAACATGAGAGGGTATGGAAAAGGAAGGTTTCTTTACTTCACCTTAATGAATAAAATAATAACACTAGTAATTGTGATAAGTGATGTATGTGTAATGTAATACCCTATAGAGCAACCACTTATAAAAGCTACAGAAAGAGATATACTCCAAAACACTATAGGTAAATCAAAATATATTTCTAAAACAAAGTTCAAGCAATCAGCAGGAAGTCAGGAAAAGAAAACAGAGAAATGAAAAGCAGAATAAACAATAAAATGTTTTAACATATCAATAATTACATGAAATGTAAATGAATGTAAGTGGTCTAAATATACCAATTACAAGGCAGAGATTGGCAGGATAAAAACATGATCCAACTATATACTATCTAAAAGAAACTCACTTCCAGTATAATAATATAGGCAGGATGAGAGTAAAATGATGAGGAAAGATGGATCATGCCAACATTAATTGAAAGGAACTAGGAGTGGCTATATTAACCTCAGATGAACTGGACTTCAGAGCAGAGACTATTACTATCAACAAAGAGGGACGTTATTTAATGATAAAAAGAGTCAATGCACCAAGAGGCCATAGCAATCCTGGATGTCTGTATATACTAAATAACAAAGCTAAAAAATATGTGAAGCAGAAACTGATAAAGCTGAAAGGAGAAATAGACAAATCCACAATTATAATTGGAGAGACTTCACACTGTTCTCAACAACTGATAGAAAACTACCCAGGAAATCAGCAAGGAGACATGTGTTTGTCGACTAGGGCTTCCATAACAGTACCACAGACTTAAACAGCAGAAATTCATTTTCTCACAGTTCTGGTGTCCAGAAGTCCAAGATCAAGATTTCAGCAGGTTTGATTTCTTCCAAGGCCTCTCTTTTTGGCTTGCAGATGGCTACCTTCTCATGTGTCCTCACATGGCCTTTCCTTTGTGGTACACACATCCCTTGTGGTGCTTCTTCTCATAAGTCATATTGGATTAGGGCTCACTTTATAACCTCATTTAACCTTAATTATCTCTCTAAAGGCCCTATTTCCAAATCTGGCCATAACGGGGATAGGGCTTCAAGATATGATTTTTTGGGGTGTGTGGGGTGGGGGACAAAATCCAGCCCATAACAACATAGAAAAACTAAACAACAGGGGCGCCTGGGTGGCACAGTCGGTTAAGCGTCCGACTTCAGCCAGGTCACGATCTCGCGGTCCGTGAGTTCGAGCCCCGCGTCAGGCTCTGGACTGATGGCTCAGAGCCTGGAGCCTGTTTCCGATTCTGTGTCTCCCTCTCTCTCTGCCCCTCCCCCGTTCATGCTCTGTCTCTCTCTGTCCCAAAAATAAATAAACGTTGAAAAAAAAAATTAAAAAAAAAAAAAAAAGAAAAACTAAACAACATCATTAACCAACAGGATCAAATTTGCCATTTATAGAACATTCCATTCAACAGCAGCAGAAAGCACATTTTCCCTTCCAAACATCCATAAAATATATACCAAAATATATTACATCCTGGGCCATAAAACAAACTTCAACAAATTTAAAAGAGTTAGAATCATACAGTGTGTTCACCAACCAAAATGGGATCAAACTGGAAATCAATAACAGGAAGATAACAGGGAAATTCTCCCAAAACTTATAAACTAAAGAAAATACTTCTTTAATATTACTTCTTTAATATTACTTCTTTAATATTACTTTAATATTACTTACTTAATAACCCATGAGTCAAAGAGGAAGTTTTAAGAAATCAAATAATACATTAAACTGGAAATAAACATACAACATATATGCAGGATACAGCCAAAGCAATGGTGAGAGACATATTATGGAACTGAATGGATATATTAGAAAAGAGGGAAAGTCTGTAGTCTATCCCAAACAACAAGAAGAAAGAGCCAAATTAATGAAGTTGGAAACAGAAAAACAATCTAGAAAATCAACAGGGGTAAAAAGAAATCATTCCTTGAAAAGATTGACAAAATTGACAAAACTTTACCTTGACTGATAAAAAAAATAGAGAAGACACAAATTACCAACATCAAAAGTAAAATAGAAAATTTCATTACAGACACTGTAGACAACAAAAGGTGTTATAGACAACACAAGAAAATAACCAATTAACCCTACACACATACATTTGACAACTTAGGAGAAATGGACCAACACCTTAAAAAACACAATCTACTGCAACTCAGCCAATATTAAATTGATAATATGAATAGACATAAAACTATTAAGAAAATTGAGTCAGTAGTTTAAAAACTCCAAAAAATAAGTCTCCAGGTTCAGATGGTTACACTGGAGAATACCACCAAACAGAAGAGTTAATGCCAATTATATACACTCTCTTTCAGAAAATAGAAAAGGAAAGATCACTTCCTAATTTATTTTATAAAGTTAGTATTACCTTGATACCCAAACCAAAGATAGTACAAAAAAGAAAACTACAGAACAGTATCTTTTGTGAATATAGTCATAAAAATCTTAAATAAAATTTTAGCATAAGTAAGTCAGCAATATATAACAAGTATGCATCTTAAACAGATGGAGTGCAAGAGATGCAAGGCCAGTTCAATATTGGAAATTCAATCAATGTAATCTACCGTAATAATTGGCTGAAGAAGAAAAAAATTGCATGACCCTATCAATTGATGCAGAGAAAGCATTTAACACCCATTCATGATAAAAACTCTCAGAATAATAAGAATAGAGGGGAGCTTCCTCAGCTTGATAAAGAGCATCTACCAAACACCTAAAGTTAACATACTTACTGATGAGTGACTAAATACTTTCCCCAGGATCAGGAACAAGCTAAGGATTTCTGCTGTCATTACTCTTATTCAACGTAGTACTGGAAATTGTGGCAAATGGAATAAGGCAAGAAAAGGAATAAAGGACATAGAAATTGAAAAGGAAGAAACAAAGCTTTCCTTATTTGAAGGTGACATGATTCCTTACGTAGAAAATACCAAGGAATCTACACACACACAGACACACACACACACAACCTCTTCTAGAACTAAGTTTATCAGTGTCACAGGAAACAACATGCAAGAATCAATTGTAGTTCTGTATATTAACAATGAACACATGAGCATCAAATTGAAAGTATAATACCATTTATAATAGGTCAAGAAAAGAAATAACGTAGGTGTGAGTCTAACAAAGCATATGCATGACTTATATGCTGAAAACTGGACAATGCTGATAAAAGAAATCACAGAAGATCTAAGTAAATAGAGAGCCATGGATGGTGTCAGGGATTGGAAGACTCAACATACTAAAGATGTCAGTTCTCCCCAACTCCAGGTTGTAATGGGTTGAATTGGGGCCCTTCCAATGATATATCTACATCTTAATCTCTGAAACCTATGAATGTTACCTTATTTGAAAAAAGAGTCTTTGCAGATGTAATCAATTTAAGGATCTTCACATGAGGAGATCATTCTGGATTATCAAGGTGGGTAGACATCCAAGGCAAGCATTTTGTAAGATACACATAGAGGAGAACACAGGCACAGAGAAGGCAGCATGAAGATGGAGTAGAGAGAAAATGTAGCCAAAAGCTGAGGAGTGACGTTAGTGCAAGAAGCTGGAAGAGTCAAGGAGGTATTTTCCCCTGGAACATCCAGAGGAAGTACAACCCTGCTTACACCTTGATTTCAGACTTCTTGTCTCCACAACTGTGAGAGCATACATTTATGTTATTTTGTGCTACCAAGGTTGTGGTAATTTGTTACAGCAGCCGCAGAAACTAATACACAAGTTAAATACAATTCCTATCAAAATCTCAGCAAGATCTTTTGTGGAGTTAGACAAGATTATTGTAAAACTTATATAGAAAATAAAAACAACTAGACTGGCTAAAATGATTTTGAAGAAGAATAATAAAACGAAGAACCTACTCAATTTTAAGACTTACTATATAGATACAATAATTAAGACTGTGGTATTGATGGAGGGATAGATCAATGGGACAGAGTAGAGAACGCAGAAATGGAGCCACAGAAATATGCCTACTGATTATTTTAAAAAGTGCAAAGGTAATTCAATGGAGGAAAGATAGCCTTTTTAACAAATGGTGATGGAGCAATTGGATATCCATAGGGAGAAAAAAATGAACCTCAAGTCTCTTATACAAAGATGAGCTTAAAATGGATCATAGGCATATCTGTAAGATGTAAAAATAGAAAACTTTAAGGAAAAAATAGGAAATTTTCTTTGGAATCTAGGGGCTAGGAAGAGTTCTTAGACTTGATACCAAAAGCATAATTCCTAAGAGGAAGAATTAATAAATTGAGCTTCATGAAAATTAAAAATGTTTGCTCTATGAGAAATGCTGTTAAGAGGATGAAAAGATAAGCAAGCTATGGAGTGGGAGAAAATATTTCCAAAGCACATATCTGGCAAAGGATATGTATCTAGAATACTCAAAACTCAATCCTCAAAAGTAAAAAGAGCTCTCAAAACTCAACAGTAAACAAACAAACAAACAAACACACGAAGAAAAAACCCAACAAACTTACTAACAAATGGGCAAAAGATGTGGTGATACACTTCTTGAATGAGGGCCAAGAGAGGGATGAAGAAAAATTTGTGGACTGGTGGTTAAAAATACTCCAGAACAGCCATGTGACATGAAAGTAGAAAGAAAAAGTGGGTTTTTGTTAATGACACATTTTGCTATGTATTTGGGTGATCTTTCTTGTTTTTAAGAACTTAAAAAATTAACTAATGTATTTTTTAACTATAATATTACAATGAGACTGAGCCATGTAAGATCTAGTTTTTTAAGGGTTACAAGTCAATGTTATAAAATCTTTTGGTTACAGTTAACCCTGGGAAGAGCCTGCAGTATGTATATATAAATAGAGAGGAGAGTCAAGGAGAAATGGCCTAGTGTATATATACTAAAAATAGTGGATATTGCTTGCTTTGCAGACCCTTGCTACTCCTTTTCAATTGGTATGTAGCCATGGTTATTGGTAACTTTTCTTACTAAGGATTGTAAGATTGGATTGTTTCCAATTCATACCTAGAATTCTAAGGTAGCAGTGCTTAGGATACATATGGAGACATGGTCTCCTGGGGATTTGATGGAGTGTTGCATGATCTGGATGATATTCCTGACCTAAGAGCACATTACAGAAGGGGAGTGGGGGGACCCTATCTCTACCTGCTTATCATGGTCAGTCTGGATGTTCATGTGTCATTTTAGCCACTGACTACTGGTTCTGGGAAGAGGGTGAATGAGCTCAGGTGCACAGAATTGAAAGGTAATGAGAATGATTAATCAAATTCTTTCCAGTAAGGAGTGCCATGTGCCAGACTCTGCCCTGGATAACCCTCCTACATGTGAATCAGAGGCCAGGCTCTGCCCTTAGGTGTCTGGTATCTGAGAGTAGACATCTGTGCTTGGAGCAAACTGTGAGTGACTGGAGGCCACTTTTGGCACGATGTCTTTGCCTCATCAGGCTTCTTTGCCAAGGTTTGTTCACAATCTCCTCTGGTCATGCTCATTTAGTTATGGAAAACAGAGTGAACATGAGTAATGGGATGTGCAGTTAGCTGTTGGGGAAAGAGGGCCCCAGTGGTAAGCCTCCTGCACAGTGGAAAGCCCCATGTGGTAACTAGAAAAGCTCCATGTGGTTTAAAACCAGTGTAGAATAATACCTGGATAATATATCACTGTGTTGTTGGCATATTTATTTATCTAATTCTATCTATCTGTCTTGTATCTAATCTAATTTTAGAGAAATGAATAGGAAGGAGTTGATATGGAAAGACCTGGGTATTGGACTATTTGGATTTCTTGTTAAGATCTCTAGAGTAGGTGCAATAATCCATTTAGGGAACATATATTATCCTACAATATAAAGTCCAGTAAAACATATAAATTTAAATCTCCTCATTTTGAGGCCAATAGTCTTTGAGTTCTATTCCTGATTCTACAGCTAATTAATTTATCACTCTTGGGGGTTAACTTTCCTCATCGGTAAAGTAGGAATTATAATATCTATCTGCCAGAGGCAGATGGGGTAGAAAATGATGCCTGGCCCATAGTAGGAGCTTAGCCAATGCTAATTATCACCTGTACCTAAATTCTAACCTAGAAAGATTTTATATCTTGACCTTAGAAAATTCCCTAATAAGGTATCTTTCTTAGTGGGGGCACATTTTTTTTCTTACCCTAGGTTAATGCTTTATTCTGCATGGCATCTACATGGCAAAGAGCCAACTGGTTTAATAGAGAGGCACTGTGGTACAGAGGAAAGAGAAGTGGATTAGCAGTAAGGATCACTGGGTTCTAGCACACATTCTGGGTATCAGGAAGTGCTGTCTTAAACCAAACATTGATTTATTGGAAGAGGAGAATCACTGGGATCACTGGGAGCCTAGAGGACCAGGTGTTGAAAACAGGTGGGAACCAAGGGAGCTTTGGGGGACTACATAGCAGGAACAACCTGGCCAGGCCTCGCTCTGCTAGATATATGTGAGAACCATTTGCTCTAGATTTAGCATTGGGTGAAGAGCATCCAATTTGTTGAGCTTGTCATGTGTCCATGCCTTGGCTGCTTGAATATGGAAAAAGGGATGTTATCCTCAGTTCTGCTTTCATAATGTACTATACACTGTAAGGATTTCTTCCAACATGGGAAGGGTATGGAGTATTGGAAAGCTGTATCTTCCAAATGACAAATGTCCACTGTGTGCTGATATTAAATAGCTGTGTGAATTTGGAAGTAATTTCATATTCATGTTCCTCAGTTTATTAATCTGTAACATGAGAGATCTGGACCCTACCAGCAATTTTCAACTTAAAAAAACATTTTTAAATGTTTATTTCTTTTTGAGAGACAGAACACAAGTAGGGTAGGGGGCAGAGAGAGAGGGAGACATAAAATCTGAAGCAGGGTCCAGGCTCTGAGCTGTCAGCACAGAGCCCGATACGTGGCTTGAACCCACAAACAGTGAGATCATGACCTGAGCCCAAGTTGGACATTTAACCGACGGAGCCACGCAGGCGCCCCTCAACTTTTATTTTTAAAGAGTTAACCAGTTTTATCAAATGAAACCTTATTTTGATACCCACGATGTAAAGCATGCAAAAGTAGACCACATGCTGTGGTTGAGGCAGGAGGTGAGGGTGAAAGAGAAAACTTTGCTCGGCCTCCCATTCCCCATCCTATATTCTGTTGCCCGGCCACTGTCCTCTCAAGCTTTGAAAACTCCCAGACTTTGAAAACTCCTGGGCTTCCTTAAAGATAGATCCTCCAGCGTCCCATGAAGCACAGTTTTCAAAACTGTGCTTCAGCATATACCAAATTAGGAAATTTGATTAAACTTGGTTTTCTTGGGGCGCCTGGGTGGCTCAGTCGGTTGAGTGTCCGACTTCGGTCCAGGTCATGATCTCGCGGTCCGTGGGTTCCAGCCCCGCATCGGGCTCTGCGCCGACAGCTCGGAGCCCAGAGCCTATTTCAGATTCTGTGTCTCCCTCTCTCTCTGACCCTCCCCTGTTCATGCTCTGTCTCTCTCTGTCTCAAAAATAAACAAACATAAAAAAAAAAAAATTTTTAAACCTGGTTTTCTTTCATTTTCTTCTTTTTTTAATTTTCTTTTTTCTTTTTTAAAATTTACATCCAAATTAGTTAGCATATAGTGAAACAATGATTTCAGGAGTAGATTCCTTAATGCCCCTTACCCATTTAGCATTTTCACAAAATTTAAACCAGGGAAATAAAACATTGTAGAAGCCCCAACATTTTCTGTTTACTTGTCACTCTTTATTGATAATGGTTGTTTCCTATGCAAACTGACTAGAGGAATCTGCTAAAGAACTGAGGAGAAATTTGGTTTAAGTCACACTAGGAATTCCCTCCCCAAAAACACCATACTTTACATATACCGTACAGTTTCACCCATACGTAGAAAAAAACAGTAAGAGGAAAGCAAAGAAAGCAAAATGCTAACAGGGGATGCTTTGGGATAATAAAGTTAAGGACAATTTTGATTTTTTAAATTTTTTATTCTCCCTATTTTCTAAACTTTGAGCAACACACATGCATATAACTTTAGTAATCAAAAAAGGTTAATAAAAATGAACACATTTCATTCAAAAGTAATTAAGTTAATTAAAAAGATTATTAAGTCAGCACTAAAATTGAAATTAATATTGTTAAGAAATAGCATATTATTGACTTTAAACTCAATGAGCCAGCACAGTTATAAATTTAAGGACCCACATTTTTGCATTTACAAAGGAGGCCGTCTTACCCTTTCATATGGTGAATGTGTCTTATTCCCCCAGAGACAGAAGACCCGTGATTGGATAATATTCTGTGTATGAGGCAACTGGTGGCCATTCTTCAGGCCAACTACATGGGAAGGGATTCACTCTTTGGATACTAATGTCTGTTCCGGTGCAAATGTTTAGACTGGTGCCAGATTCAACTTCAGGCATCTAAGAATTAATCTCCTTATTTCTTGGTACCATATCCTAGCTCTACTGTCTTGTAAGGCCTAGAAGGTAGGACATTCTTTGTCTCTTCCGTTTACTGTAGTCTCGGCCTATGATACCCACAAGGAGCACTTGACAAATGCTATGAGATCCCCCGGTCAAAGATAAGCCTCCAGGATGATCTGTGGCAAGTATTAAAATACACCTTGACCTTTAGAACAACTGAAGAAAACTCGTCTGCATTTTATTCCTTTTTCTCCTCTATAAGGAGCTCTAAGGTAATTAAGTTTAACTTCACCAGAAAATAAAAAGAAAAAAGTCTCATTTTCAGTATCTGACTGTCTCCTTAAGGGAGATGGGAGGATAATAGATGGATAGATAGATGGAGGCAGACAGAAATGGTTACAGTAGTCAGACAGATCTATATTCAGTTTATTTTGTTTGATTTTCAAGTTAATTGAGTGTTTTGCCTTAAAATTGTCTTTTTCTTCCTCTTCCTCTCTTTGCTGTAATTTAAAAGGAGATAGATAAAGGCAAAGAAAAATCAATTTTAAAGTTGCTTTCCAAAGTTGCTTCAGGATCTCAGTGATCATTGCTTTAAAACCAGCACTAAGCAGTCACATACAGCTGGCTTCATGGTGGCCCCTGTGATGAAGGGTCATTTGTGGCTGTGGTAGAGGGAAGCTAGGAAGGTGGGAGAATATAGACAATAGCATCTCATCCAGAGAACTGGAAGTCACATTGTGATTTTCCATGGGCCATAGTTTAATGTCAGGTCTCATGTTTCTGCCTAGCATGACAATGCCTTACATTTGTTTACGGAACACATTTGTACTTATCTTATGTGATCCTTACTTACCTGCAAGGTAGAAATGGCCATTCTCATTTTATGGATGAACACACTAAAGGCTAGAGTATATAAGTGACCAACATCAGAAAGTAAAATGCTAGTAAGTGGAAGCACCAGAACTTGCATCCTGGACTTTGGATTCTAAAGACAGTACTGTGTTTGCTATTCCCCTTAGCTGTGATGACTAGATTATACCGTATCTCATTTTGGAGGTTTGCTGTTATGCTCACCCCCAGATCTAGGTCAATAAAATGGCATTTTCTTCTTTAAGTTCTTTCTGACTTAATACTGGAAGAAATGATTTAGTTTGGAGAATACCTTTAATCCTTTTTTTTTTTTTTAATTTTTAATGTTTATTCTTGAGAGAGAGGGAGACAGAGTGTGAGCAAGGAAAGAGCAGAGAGAGAGGGAGATGTAGAATCTGAAGCAGGCTCCAGGCTCTGAGCTGTCAGCACAGAGCCCAACATGGGGCTCGAACTCACAAACCGTGGAGATTGTGACCTGAGCTGAAGTTGATGCTTAAGTGACTGAGCCTCTCAGGCACCCCTATCTTTTGCCCTTATTAAAAAAAAAAGTGTACCAAATTATTTGATTCCATTGGGGTTGGCTTAATGAACTCCTTTTATTTTTTTAAATTAATTAATTAATTAATTTTTAAAAAAAATTTTTTTTTTCAACGTTTATTTATTTTTGGGACAGAGAGAGACAAAGCATGAACCGGGGAGGGTCAGAGAGAGAGGGAGACACAGAATTGGAAACAGGCTCCAGGCTCTGAGCCATCAGCCCAGAGCCCGACGCGGGGCTCAAACTCACGGACCGCGAGATCGTGACCTGGCTGAAGTCGGACGCTTAACCGACTGCGCCACCCAGGCGCCCCCTAATTAATTTTTTTAAAGAGTTTATTCATTTATTCTGAGAGAGAGAGTGGGGGGAGGGGCAGAAAGAGAATCCCAAGCAGGCTCCACTCTGTCAGTGCAGAGTCTGATGTGGGGCTCGAACTCACCAACCGTGAGATCATGACCTGAGCCAAAATCAAGAGTCGGTCACTTAACGACTGAGCCACTCAAACACCCCATCTTCATGAACTCCTTTTAAAGTTATGCTAGGAGTTGCTATGGCCAAGGTCAGAGAGATTGCTGCCTGTGTTCTCCACTAGGATTTTGATGGTTTCCTGTCTTACATTTAGGTTTTTTCATCCATTTTGAATTTATTTTTGTGTATGATGTAAGAAAGTGGTCCAGTTTCATTCTTCTGCATGTCAGTGTCCAGTTTTCCCAACACTTCTTTCTTGACATGTCTTTGGACGTAGGGGAACAAAAGCAAAAATGAATTACTAGGACCTCATCAAGATAAAAAGCTTCTGCACAGTGAAGGAAATAATCAAGAAAACTGATGGAATGGGAGAGGATATTTGCAAATGACAGATAAAGGGCTGGTATCCAAAATCTATAAAGACCTTATTTCAACACCCCAAAAACAAATAATCCAGTGACAAAATAGGCAGAGAACATGAATAGCCACTTTTCCAGAGAAGACTTCCAAATGACTAACGACACATGAAAAGATGTTAACATTACTCATCATCAGGGAAATACAAATCAAAACCACAATGAGATACCACCTCACACCTGTCAGAATGGCTAAAATTAACAACTTAGGACACAACAGATGTTGGTGAGGATGTGGATAAAGAGGAACACTTTTGCACTGCTGGTGGGAATGCAAACTGGTGCGGCCACTCTGGAAAATAGTATGGAGTTTCCTCAAAAAGTTAAAAATAGAGTTAGCTACCCTGCAACCCGGCAATTGCACCACTAGGTATTTATCCAAAGGATATAAAAATGCTGATTCAAAGGGGCACATGCACCCCAGTGTTTATAGAAGCACTATCAGCAATAGTCAAATTATGGAAAGAGCCCAAATATCCATCAACTGATGAATGGATAAAGAAGATATGGTATATATATAGAATGGGATTTTACTCGGTGATCAAAAAGAATGAAATCTTGCCACTTGCAGCAACATGGATGGAACTAGAATGTATTATGCTAAACGAAATTAGTCAATTGGAGAAAGACAAATATGATTTCACTTGTATATATTGAATTTAATAAACAAAACAAATTAACATAGGGGAAGGGAAGGAAAAATAAAATAAGATAAAAACAGAGAGGGAGGCAAATCATAAGTGACTCTTAAATAGAGAACAAACCGAGGGTTGCTGGAGGGGAGATAAGTGGGAGTATGGGCTAAATGGGTGAAGGGCATTAAAGAGGGCACTTGTTGGGATGATCCCTGGGTGTTGATTCACGAAATTCTACTCCTGAAACCAATACTACACTATATGTTAACTAACTTGAATTAAAAAAAAGTTATTCTAGGAGTGAAGTTATTAGACAAGATTATTTTGACTATCTAATAGGAAAAACATTCCATTAGAAGTTTTCATATGACCTTGAAGTGACCTTAAGTAAGTGAGTTAGCCTCTTGGGATGTTTTCTCTGTTCTGCAAGGGGCTTGATAATCCCTGTGCTTTATTCCTCATAGGGTTGGTAGAGTAGCTAAGTCACAGAAGTAGCTGCCTGAGTCAAAAGCCTTGGTTGCATGTGATGTGTAATCACTTGCAGGGACTGGGGCTTCAGGCTGAGATGTGGCTGAAGTAGCTTCTCTCTTGGAAATGAAGGCCATCAGTTATAAACAATGTTTCTGAGAAATTCTTTGAGAGACTAGTCTCTCTTGCATCTTTCATCCACATCCCTCCCATTCTCCCTTCTCCTAGAACATCTCTGACCCAATACAGGCTCTCAAATAGGCATGTGGAGAGTGCCTGTGAGCTGATGCCTACTTTCTTATGGTGTTAATATGTATCATATAGTCTTACGTATTTTGTGGCTGATATAAATTATTTGGCCTATTGAGTAAAAAGCAGTCAACATATGGATGTCATAGCTAGAGCTGCATTCTGAGGACAGTTGATAGTTATGCAATTTGGGTGAAGTAGAAGGTTTCTAGGACTGTTCCACTTGATGTCTGCAACAGCCCCTCTCCTCATCAAAGTATAATTGACTCTCAAAACAAAGCTCATTCTAGTAACTTGCAAATGAAAATTCCACTGATCTCCAATGAGTGTCAGCCCAGAGTCAGATACTCTCACATATGACCTCACTGAAAAATTGACTAGGTGTGGTAAATACTATAATTGTTATTTTATAGGTGAAGAAGCTGAAGCTCTCATTAAATAATGTACTCAAAATCCCCTAGCGAGTAAGTGGTTGAACCAAGGTTCAAACTTTGTGTTTCTGACTCCCTAGTGTAGAGCTCTTTAGACTACACTTACGTTTATTAGGTATATGCCAGCCACAGTGAAATAGAACCCACACTACTGTCATGAATCACTGCATCAGTCAAGGTGAAAAACCAATTTGTAAGCAACATTCTACCAATGATCCTGAAATTTGGGGGTGGGGCAGAGAAGAGGGAGAGTTTTGATAAGAGATTTGGCCCTCTGCCTATTATTATAAATAAAGTTTTATTGGAATACAGTCATGCCTATTTATTTCTATTTTATTTCTGGCTGCCTTTTTTTTCTCTTCAATTGAGGTATAATTGACATAACTTTGTATCAGCCTCATGTACAAAGTAATAATTCAATATTTGTATGTACTGCAAAATGACCACCACAAGAAGTTTCAGTTCATCTCCATCATAACACACAGTTACAGTTTTTTCTTTTTTTTTCCTGTTTGTTTTTTTGTTTTTGTTTTTGTTTTTGTTTAAGCTCTACATTCAGTGTGTGGCTTGAACTCAGGACCCCAAGATCAAGAGTTGCATGCTTTACTGACTGAGCCAGACAAGTGCCCCTGATTTTTTTTTTTTTTTCTTGTGATAAGAACTTACAACATCCACTTAGCTGCTTTTGTTTCTGGCTGCTTTCGCTCTGTAGTTGTAGAGTTGAGTCACTGTGATAGAGATCATGTGGCCCACAAAGCCTAAAATATTTACTGTCTAATCCTTTACAGAGTTTGCTGACTTTTGGTATAGAACATTTAGAAAATATAGAGAATTATAAAAGAGGTAAAATGATCCCTAACCTCTCAACCCAGAAATAACTCCTGCTGCAATTTGCTATAGGTATTTCTTAATGTTTTTCTCCTGTTATTAAATTTTTAAAAAGTATAATTTTAATGGCTCAATAATATTCTTTACCATTAGCGTATCATACTTTAGTCATTTTTTTCATATAAATTCAACTTTTTTTAATATAAATAATGTTATAATGTACATCTGGGCACTTAGGCCTTGTTAGCATAAGTCTTTGCAGTCAGATTATTGAATTTGATATAAAAATGTTTAAAGTTCTTGATACATATTAAAACACTGCCTTCCAGAGAAGTTACATCAATTTTACTCTTAACTCTCCTGCAGAGCATGGGAACCAATACCTGCCTCGGTAAACCTTTATCAGTATTGAGGAATATATTTTCTTTGAAATTCTTATTATTAGTGACTTGAACATTTTCTTATTTTTTTATGCTATGAAATATTTGTGTCATAGACCTATTATTTTTCTATTAAAGATTTAAGTTTTTTCCTTATTCTTTTGATGGGCTTTTTGTTGATTAATATTTTTGCCACTTGGTAAGATCAATACATACTTGTGGCAAATATTTTTTTCTTTCAATTTTACTTCTTAATTTTATGATGCTCTTTGAGGGGCAAAAATATTTGTTTTTTCTATAGCAAAAACTATTGATTTTGTTTCCTTTTATGATTTCTCCAGTTGCTTTTTCTGTATACAAAAAGACTTTCCCCATTCAGAGGTTACATAAATATTTATTTGCATTTTCTTATTGTTTTTAATTTACTTTTTAACCTTTATGAAATTTATTTTTGACATAAAGTACTAACCTGAATTATTTTTTTTCAAAATTTTTCAAGTTTTTGTATATATAAGACTCTCTCCTGTGCTCAGTTCATCTTTTAGCCATTCTTGTACTAGTTTCACACACACTATTGTACTTGTTTATAGCTTTACGGGACAGAGTTAAGATTGATACCCAGTAGAAAAAATACTCCTTCATTATTCTTTATTTTATGCATACTCTTTAAAAAACATAAGTGCTTATGGGACTTTACCATGAGCATCTAGAGCAAGAGTTCTTAAACTAATCCTAAAGTGGCACACCACCTCTTTTTTGTAAATAAAGTTTTATTGGGACACAGCCCCACTAATTTGTGTATGTATTGTCTATCATATCCCATGCTACAATGGCAGAGTTCAGTAGATGTGACAGAGATTACATGAAACATAAAGCCTAACATATTTACTGTCTGGCCCTTTACAGAAAGTTTGCTGGCTTCTGGTCTAGAAGATTTGGGATATGGATTCAAGTAGATAGGAAACCAATGTCATAGGACCCTACATCTCAAGACATACCACAGATTCCAAGTAGAATTTTAGCTTTTTGCTGCAGTTTATTGCATCTCTGTTTTTACTTCCTTAGTAAGGAGGAAGTCAAGATAGAGATAACCTTTTGTCTGCAGTTGGACTTCTCACTAGCTATATGTATTGCTACATTGACAGGACATTTCTTCCCAATCTGACTTCTCTCTACAACCCTGGCCGCTTCTTTAGGGGGTATCAATATCTAATACTAATCTAAATAAAATAAACACTACCATGTAAATCAACTTCTTGAAAGATCATTCCATAGCTGGTGAAGTATTTAAAAAAATTTTTTTTTTCAACGTTTTTTATTTATTTTTGGGACAGAGAGAGACAGAGCATGAACGGGGGAGGGGCAGAGAGAGAGGGAGACACAGAATCGGAAACAGGCTCCAGGCTCTGAGCCATCAGCCCAGAGCCCGACGCGGGGCTCGAACCCACGGACCGCGAGATCGTGACCTGGCTGAAGTCGGACGCTTAACCGACTGCGCCACCCAGGCGCCCCTGAAGTGAGTATTTTAGATAATCCACTGCTCTGATGAGCTCAGCACTGTCCCTCTTCATTTGCCCAGGCATATAGAAATTGGCTATATGTCTGGATTAGCTGAGGGCCCGAGGTGGGAGGGGTTGGAGGTGCTTTGATGAGACAAACAAGAGGTCTGAGGTCATGAAAGGCAACAAGGATTGCTTAGAATGTCAATTCTTCAAATATGTGAGTATATCTAAAAGATCCTGCATGACCCTTCTCTGTAGCCCATGTGAGCCATGTGATCATGGAGAGTTTGAGGTGTACTAAAGTGGGATCTCTATAGCTTTTAAAAATTGAATAGCAGTATATCCACAAGGACACAATATGCAAGCCTCTGTTTGGTTGTTTATTTTTATTACAGTTTCAAAACTCTGGCTTTTCTCAGTGGGAAGCATCAGGCTTCTCTTTGTGTGGTCTGGAATGGGCTTTTATGCACTTAGCAGCATGCTATGAAAGATTGTTGTAACTGGTCAGAGTTCCATGAGAGGCTGACTGGAGCACCTAAAAAGTTGTGTGTGCACATGCATATTTGAGTATGTGTGTGCCTTCACACACACACACACACACACACACACACACACACACACACACACACAAACATACAAAGAGAAAGAAAATAGAAAAGAAAAAAGGAAGTTTTTAAAGAGCACATGTATTTTCTGGTACAGTCTCAGAATGATGAAAGAAAAAAATATATTGGTGCAAGTTGATGCAGAAATAAATATTTGCATAAGAGCCAAGAACTAGAAATAATTGTTTAAGTATTATTTTTCACCTTCTTGGAATATAAAGATAAGGTATGGTTTATCCAGCCTTAAGACATTTCCTTTCTTTAAACTGTGAAATGATTATTTAAATAGGGATGTGACAACTCTATGGAAGGGTAGAAATTGAGGAAATGGGGAAGCAAAGAGGGTGGAAAGAGTAAATGTAAACAAAGAGGAAAAGAGAGACCAATGAGACTAGGAATAAGAACAAAAGTGTTGCAGAGACCTACTAGTGAGAAATGTTGTTTGATGATAATCTTTCACAAGAAATCTGGTCTTAGAAAAAGTCACTGGATGACAAATATGTCAAGGTATGCAACTGAGACTGGGCATGGTTTAGCTATCCAGGGCTCCACTGTGGGGATGTTAACAGTTTTGAGGTTTGGCATAGTTGAATATCTATGCACAATGATATATATATATATATATATATATATATATATATATATACCATATATATATATATATACCATATATATATATATATATATATATATATATATATATATATATCCCATGGGCTATTAACGTGACACATACATACTTGTTAGAGATCATAAACTCTAAGAGCTGATAAGAGCTCATAGAAGAGTAACCTCCTACCCAGTGTAGAAATTCCATCCTATGATATCTCTGACAGAGTGGAATTATCAAATTATTAGATATTGAAAGCTTAAACCCCAGAGTTGTAGCTAAGATTGTAGGTTTTAGGATCAGAAGGTCTAGATTTGAATCTATGCTACTCCATGTCCGGGTTGCATCCTTAGGAAGGCTAGTTCAACCCTTTAAGCCGAAATGAACCTGTCAAATGATGATGATAATAGCATCTCCATTTGGAATGTGGTGAGGGTTAAGTGAGATGGTATGAAACACTTAACACAAGGTAAGTGTTCAGAAAATGTTATCTATTATTAGTTGCTGTTTTTATTATATCATCATCTCGTATTATTTTAGATTATGTATTATTTTTATCTGTTGTAGTCTCTTCATTTTACAAACAAGGATCAATCTGGAGAAAGCAGTCATCTGCATTATTGAATTGCACAGGAAGACTTTAAATCTAGAGAAGTTGAATAAGTGTTTAATGCCACTATCTCTCTGAAAGTTTGTTGGGTATATTCTCTGTACTATCTCCTTCAGACCAAAAGTGCATCACATAGGATAAAAGAATAGTTTGCTAAATATGATACCTCAGGCTTTGAACTAAAAAGAGGAGGGGTGATTTACTTTTGGAAAGAGTGAGGCTAAATCTTAAAGCAATTTTATTTACTGAAAAAATAATTATAATTCCTAGAGTATTGTAGAGTGGGTAAAAGGAAGGGAGATTCAATTAATGTTATCTTTGAGAATCAGAGGCATGGTGATGAATCAGAAGAGAGAAGTTCTGCTTCTCAGAGCCTAGACTTTTTACTCATCTACTAGAAAAGAGAATACCGTTCTTTAGTGGTTATGCCTTGTAAATGGGCATGGCTTATTTTACATCCAGCGAGTTCCAGGAAAAAGACCCAGCCAGTAAAAACAATCAGAGAATACATGTGAACTTACCATCCCCCACTTTTTAAAAACAAACATTTTATTTTGAGACAATTGTATATGCCCACGCAGTTGTAGGAAATAATACAGAGAGACCCTGAGTATCCTTTACATAGTTTCTCCCTATGATAACATCTTGCAAAACTATTATACAGTATCACAACCAGGATGTTGACATTGATATTAGTCACATCACAGAATATTTCCATCACCAGAGGGATCCTTCAAGTTACCCTTTCATAGACAAACCCACTTCCCCCACACCTCACTCCCACCCTCTTCTTAAAAACTGGTAACTAATCTCTAATGGAGAACTAATCTCTTCTCCATTTGTATAATATTGCCATTTCAAGAATGCTAAATGGGATGATATATACTATGCAAGTTTTGGGATTAGCTTTATTCACTTAGCAAAATACATACCACAGTATATTTAACCATTCACCTATTGAAGGATATCTGGATTGTTTCCAGATCTGGCTATTATGAAAAAAGCTGCTCTAAATATTTGCATACAGACTTTTATATGAACATACACTTTCATTTTGCTGGAATAATACTCAGTAGTAAAACTGCTAGGTAGTTGCCTATTTAGGTTTTTATGGAGGAGCCAAAGCGTTTTTGCAGAACTGCTGTGTAGTTTGACGTCTCCACTAGCAATGTATGTATCATCCATTTTCTCTACATCCTACAGCACAGCGTTGTCACTTTTTTTTAATTTAGCCATTCTGATAGGTGTGTAGTAATATCTCATTGTGGTTTTAATTTGCATTTCCCTAATCACTAATGATGTTGAACATCTTTTCAAATGCTTAATTATCTGTGTATCCTCTTTGATGAAATATCTCTTCAGATCTTTAGCCTGCTTTTCCAAACAGGATTTTTTTTTTACTGTTGAGTTTTGAGATTTCTTTACATATTCTAGATACTAGTTCTTTGTTAGATATATAGTTTGCAAATATTTTTTCTCACTTTTGTTATAATTTTGATGAAGACCAATTTACCAAGTTTTCCCTTTATGAATTGTGCTTTTGGTGTCATATCTAAGTACTCTTTGCAGAGCCCTTTATTCTGAGGATTTTCTCTTATTTTTTTTTCTAAAAATGGTTATACTTTTACATTATACTTCTAAGTCCATAATCCATTTTGAGATCATTTTTATATAAAGTATGAGACTTAAGTCAAGGTTCAGTTTTTGCCTGAACATATGGATGTATAATTGTTCTAGCACCATTTGTTGAAAAGACTATTTTTCCTCCTTTGAGTTGATTTTGCATCTTGGTCAAAAATCAGTTGAGCATATTTGTGTAGGGTCTATTTATGGGTTTTCTATTCTGTTCCTTGGTCTATATGTCTATCTCTCCACCAGTACCATACAGTCTTGATTATAGTAGCTATATAAGTTTTGAAATTGGGTAGACTAATTCCTTGCACTTCACTCATTTTCAATATTCTTTTAGCTAGTCTAATTCCTTTTCATTTCCATTTTAACGTTAAAATAATCTTGGTTACATCTACAAAACAAATCTTGCTGGGATTTTGACAGAAGTCATATTAAATCTGTATATCAATTGGGGAAAGTTTAAATCTTTACTATCACAGGTTTTACAATCCACAAACATAATATGTCTTTTAACTTATTAAGATCTTGTTTGAATTTTCTTCATCAGCATTGTATAGTTTTCAGTGTTCAAGTCCTATTAGATTTATATCTAAGTACTTAATTTTTTTTGAACAATTGTAATTGGCATTCTCTTTTTTCTTCCTGGAGAGAACTCTTGCCTATTTTTCATAAGTACATATAAAGTTATATACATATGTATATACACACACACACGTATATACACACACATATAATATACACACACGCATATAAACAGTATAGTTGACACACAATGTTACATTAGTTTCAGGTGTACAGCTTAGTAATTTGACAAGTTTGCACATTATGCTATATTCACCACAAGTGTGGCTACCATCTGTCCATATACCGCTATTACAATATATTATGCTGTGCCTTTTATTCCTGTGACTTATTCATTCCATAGCTGGAAGCCTGTATCTCCCTCTCCCCTTCACCAATTTTGCCCAGCCCCTCCCCATCCTCCCTTCTGGCAACCATTAATTTGTTCTCTGTGTTTCTAAGTCTGATTTTGCTTTTTGTTTATTCATTTTTTTTAAGATCCCACTTTTGAGTGGAATCATATTGCATTTGTCTTTCTTGATCTGACTTATTTCACCTAGCATAATACCCTCTAGGTACATCCATGTTGTCTCAAATGGTACAACCTAATCCTTTTATAAGGCTGCATAATATTCCTGTGTGTGTGTGTGTGTGTGTGTGTGTGTGTGTGTGTGTGTGTGTAAATGTATCCCACATCTTTCTTAACCATTGTCTACTGATAGGCACTTTGGTTGCTTCCTTATCTTGGTTATTGTAAATAATGCTGCAATAAACTTAGGAGTGCATAATACCTTTTTGAATTAATGTTTTCATTTTCTTTGGATAAATAGTAGTGGAATTATTGGACCATATGGTATTTCTATTTTTAATTTTTTGAGGAACCTCCATACTGGCTATACCGATAGTGGCTATATCAATTTACATTCCCACCAACAGTGCATGAGAGTTCCTTTTTTCTCCACATTGTTGCCAACACTTATTATTTCTTGTCATTTTGATTTTATCCATTCTAACTGGTGTAAGGTATTATCACATTGTGGTTTTGATTGGTATTTCCCTGATGATGATGAATGATGTTGAATATCTTTTCATGTATCTGTTGATAATCGGTATGTCTTCTTTGGAAAATGCCTATTCAGGTCCTCTGCCCATTTGTTACTCAGGCTATTTGTTGTTTTGGTGTTTGGTTGAATAAGTTCTTCATACATTTTGGATATTTACTCCTTATTGAATATATCATTTGGAAATATCTCCTCTTTGGTAGGTTGCCTCTTCATTTTGTTGATGGTTTCCTTCACTGTGCAAAAGCTTTTATTTTGGTGTAGTCCAAACACTTTATTTTTGCTTTTGCTTCCCTTGCCTGAGGAGATATATCTAGAAATATGTTGCTACAGCTCATGTTAGAGAAATTACTGCTTGGGTTCTCTTCCAGGATGTTTTTATGGTTTCATGTCTCACATTTAGGTCTTTAATCCATTTTGAATTTATTCTTGTGTATGG
Organism: Felis catus; assembly: GCF_018350175.1. Taxonomy (NCBI): domain Eukaryota; kingdom Metazoa; phylum Chordata; class Mammalia; order Carnivora; family Felidae; genus Felis; species Felis catus. The sequence goes on from NC_058373.1 coordinate 122,852,644, forward strand.
TATTAGAAATGGTCCATTTTCATTCTCTTACATGTAGATGTCCAGTTTTCCCAGCACCATTTATTGAAAAGACTCTTTTTGGGGCGCCTGGGTGGCTCAGTCGGTTAAGCTTCCGACTTCGGCTCAGGTCATGATCTCGCGGTTCGTGAGTTCAAGCCCCGCATCGCGCTCTGTGCTGACAGCTCTCTCTCTCTGACCCTCCCCCGTTCATGCTCTGTCTCTCTCTGTCTCAAAAATAAATAAACGTTAAAAAATTTTTTTTAAAAAAGAAAAGACTCTTTTCCCCATTGTATAATGGTATTATCTTTTTAATTTTCATGCCCACATGTTTATTGTTCATATATCGAAATACAGTAGATTTTTGTATGTTTATCTTATGTGAGCTCACATATTAGTTCTAGGTGTGTGTGTGTGTGTGTGTGTGTGTGTGTGTGTGTGTGTAGATTCCTTGGGATTTTCTGTATTGAATATCATGTCATCTGCAATTAAGATGGTTTTGTATGCATTTTACTTTTTTCCTTGCCTTATTTTACTGGCAAGAATTTTTAATACCATGTTAAATAAGAACATCTTTGCCTTGTTCCTGATTATTAGCTGTAGGGTTTTTGAAGATGTTCTCTATCAAGAGAAGGAAATTTTTCTTTGTTCTATTTTTTTTCTGAGAGTTTAAAAAAGTTATGAAGTACTGTTTTATTTGAAATATGAAAAGTGTCAAATACTTTTTCTGCATTGCTTGATAGGATCATGTGGCTTTTCTTTGTTAGCCTGGGAACATGGTAGATTATACTAATACATTTTTGCATATTGAACCAATCTTGCATCCTTGGATTAAACCTCCATTGGTCCTGGTGTATAGTTCTTTGCATATATTGCTAAATTTTGCTTGTTAATGTTTTGTTAAGGATTTTTGTGTCTGTATTTATGAAGGATATTGATCTGTAGTTTTCTTTCTTTTTTTTTTTTTTTTTTTGTATTGTCTTTGTTTCATTTTGGTATCAGAATAATTCTAGCTTCATAAAATGAACTGGAGTGTTCCTTCCTCCTCTGTTTCAGGAAGGTATTCTATAGAATTTGTGTTAATTCTTTAAGTTTTTGGTAGAATTCTTTTGTGCAACCATCTGAGGGTAGAGGTTTCATTTTGGGTAGGATTTTAATTATTGATTCATTTTCCCATAATAGTTAAGTTACTATTCAAATTATCTATTTCATACCAGGTGATTTGTCATAGATAGCGTTTGGGGGGGGGGTGGATTGGTTCATTTCACTTAAATTGCCAAAGATAAAGAAATTGTGGTTTATATACACAATGGAATACTACGTGGCAATGAGAAAGAATGAAATACGGCCTTTTGTAGCAACATGGATGGAACTGGAGAGTGTTATGTTAAGTGAAATAAGTCATACAGGGAAAGACAGATACCATATGTTTTCACTCCTATGTGGATCCTGAGAAACTTAACAGAAGACCATGGGGGAGGGGAAGGAAAAAAAAAAGGTTAGAGAGGGAGGGAGCCAAAACATAGGAGACTCTTAAAAACTGAGAACAAGCTGAGGGTTGATGGAGGGTGGGAGGGAGGGGGGGTGAGGGGTACTGAGGAGGGCACCTGTTGGGATGAGCACTAGGTGTTGTATGGAAACCAATTTGACAATAAATTTCATATTAAAAAATAAATAAAATAAAATAAATAAATTTCCAAATGTATGTATGCAGAATTGTTTTCAGTATTCGTTTATTATTTGATGTCTCCGTGGTCTGTAGAGATATCTTGTTTCATTCCTGATTGATAGTTTGTACCTTCTCTTTCTCTTTTTCTTTCTGTCCAACCTTGTTGATCTTTTCAAGGAACCATATCTTTGTTTCATTAATTTTCTACATTGTTTTTCTGTTCCATTTGTATTAGTTCTTGTCTTTCTTCTTTCTCCTCTTTGGTTTAGATTCATTTTGTTCTTTTTTTTTAAGTTCTTGAGATGGGAACTTAGATGATTGATTTGAGACTTTTCTTCTTTTTTTTTTTTTTTAACATAAGCAGTTAGTGCTATAAACTTCCCTCTCTGCACTGCTTTAGCTCTGCCACAAATTTTGATATGTTGTATTCTTATTTTCCTTCAGTTTAAGGTATTATTTGACTTAAAATTCCTTTTTGACTGATACATTATTTAGAAGTGTTGAGTTTAGTTTACAACAGTTTGGAGGATTTTCTGTTATTTTTCAATTAGATTCCATTTTGGCTGGTGAATGTACTCTATGATTTCAATCCTTTTAATTTTGTTGAGGTTTGTTTTATGGCCTAGGATGTGGGTTATTTTGGTGTATATTTCATGGATACTTGAAAATATGGGTATGCTTTTGCTGTTGGGTGGAGTTTTCTATGAATGTCAATTAGATATGATTGGTTAATGGTGTTGTTGAATTCTGTAACCTTGTAATTTTCTGTATACTTGTTCTATCCATTGGTTGAGAGAGGGGTGTGTAGTTTCCAACCATTATTGGATCGATCTCTTTCTCCTTTCATTTTTAATAGTTTTTTTCTTCACTTATTTTGCAGCTCTGTTGTTTGGTGCACTCACACTTAACATTGTGTTGTCCTGGTGGATTGATCCTTTTTTCATTATATAATTATCTTCTCTGTACATGGTATTTTCTTTGCTCTGAAGTCTAATTTATTTTATATTTATAAAGCCACTCCTGCTTTCTTTTGATTAATGTTTGCATGATATATGTTTTTCCATCATTTTACTTGCAGCCTGTCTACCATCATTTTATTGAGAGTGATTTTCTTGTAGATAGGATTTAGTTGGGTCATGTTTTTAATCTATTCTGCCATTTTTGGGGGCCTTTTAGTTCATATATCTAGACCTAACACATTTAATGTCATTATTTATATGTTAGGGCTTAGGTTTCCCATTTTATTTTATTTTTTTCCCCTCTTTGTTCTCCCTGTTTTTTATTTCTCTTTTTCCTGCCTTCCTGTTGGTTACTTGAACATTTTTTTAGATTTAGTGTTTTGATTTATGCATAGTGTTTTGAGTGTATTTCTTTCTAAGTTATTTTTAGTGGTTACTCTAGATACACACACACACACACACACACACACAGATACACAAACATAAGCATAGTCTACTGGTGTCATTATTTTAACAGTTTGTGTTAAATGTATACACCTCTTGTAAACTTCCCTTTATGTCCCTTTACCCTCCCCTATCTATAACATTACATATCTTGTCTACACACATTTAAAACCACATCTGTGTTATAATTTTTATTTCAATTTTCAGACATAATTTAGAAGAATCACAAGTAGATTAAAAATCTACTTTGCTCTTATTTTTGCTTACCATGTGTTCCCTTCCTTCCTGATGCTTTAAGATTCTTTTTTCATTTCCTCTGTTTAGAGAATTCAATGAGTGCTTTTTTAATGTTTATTCATTTTTTGAGAGAGAGAGAGAGACAGAGAGAGAGACAGAGAGAGAGACAGTGCAAGTGGGGGAGGAGCAGAGAGAGAGAGGACACAAAATCTGAAGCAGGCTCTAGGCTCTGAGCTGTGAGCACAGAGCCTGATGTGGGGATCAAACCCATAAACTGTGAGATCATGACCCTAGCTGAAGTCGAATGCTCAACCAACTGAGCCACCCAAGGGCCCCCATGAGTGATTATTTTAAGGTAGGTGAGATGGCAACAAATTCTTTCAGCTTTATTTCATCTGAAAATATTGACTTTCTCTAATTCCTGAAGGACATTTTCACTACAGATTCTAGGTTGGGGCATCTGGCTGGCTCAGTTGGTAGAACATGGGACTCTTGATCTCGGGGTTGTGAGTTTGAACCCCATATTGGGGGTAGAGTTTACTTAAAAATAAATTTTAAACAACGATTATAGTTTGACCGTTGTTTTCTTTCAGCATTTGAAAAATGTGCCATTTCTTTTGGCCTCTGTGGTTTCTGATGAAAAATCCACTGTCCTTTTAAAGATTTTTCCATTATTGGTAAGGTGCCATTTTTCTTCAGCTGTTTTCAAGATTTCTTTTTCTTTCTTTAATTTTGGAATTTTGGCTATGATATCTTAGCTTGGGCAGCCATAACAAAATACCGTAGACTGGGTGGCTTCAAGAACATAAACTAAATTTCTCATGGGTCCGGAGTCTGGAAGTCTAAGATCAGGATGTCAGAATGGCTGAGTTCTGGTAAGAGCTCTCTTCCTAGCATGCAGATGGCCACCTTCTCGCTGTGTCCCTAGATGGCAGATACAGAGAAAGAGAGTTCTCTCTCTTCCTCTCCTAATAAGGCCACTAATCCTTTTGAATTATGACCACATTTAATCTTAATTACCTCCTAAAAGCCTTATCTCTAAACACAGTCACATTGGGTGTTAAGACTTCAACACAGGAATTGGTGGGGAGGGGAGGGGACACAATTCAGTCTATTGCATATGTCATGGTGTAGATTTTTTTTGGATTTAATCTGCTTACAGTTCAGTCATCTTCTTGAATCTGTAGGTTGATATATTTTACCGGTTTTGGAAGTTTGAAATCATTACTTCTTTGAGTACTTTTTAAGCCATGAATCCTTTCTTCTGTCTTCTGGGATTTCAATGACATAAATATTAAATCCTTTGATATAGCCCACAAATCCCCATGGCTCTGTTTATTTTTTTTTTTCTGTGTCTTTTCTTTGTTGTTCAGATTAGGTAATTTTATTTTTTAAAAAATGTTTATTTTGAGAGAGAGAGTGAATAGGGAAGGGGAAGAGAGAGAAGAGGACAGAGGAGCCAAAGCAGGCTCTGTGCTGACAGCAGAGAGCCTGATGTGGGGCTCAAACTCATGAACCATGAGATCATGACCTGAACCAAAGTCGGATGCCCAACCAACTGAGCTACCCAGGGGCCCCCAGATTGGGTAATTTATACCTTTCTATCTTCCAGTTCACCAAATTTCCCCCTCTGTGTCCTCTATTCTGCTGTTGTGCCCATCCACTGAGTTTTTCATTTTGGTTATTATGTTTTCAGTTCTAAAATATCCATTTCCTTCTCTTCTTTCATTTTATTCTTATTTATACTATCTATTTGCTGATACTTTTGTTTCTTTGCTAATACTCTGTATTGTTTTATTTGTTTCAAGTATGTTCATAATTGCTCATTACAGCACTTTATGGTGGCCTTTTTATAGTCTTTGTCCGATAATTCTAACCTCTTTGTTATCTCACTATTGGTACCTATTGATTATCTGTTTTCAATCAGTTTGAGATCATTTTGGTTCTTGCTATGACTTGTGATCTTTAGTTGAAATCTGAAAACTTTGGTTCCTATAAGATTCTGGGTTTTATTCAAACTTTCTGTTTTACCGGGCTCTGGCTGACAATGCTATCAGCGAAAGGTGGGGGGAGCCACCTCCTTACTGCCTGGTCCTGGTAGAAATCTAAGTTCCCTATTTGCAATTGATTCCTGAGGGTTGAGCTTGTTATTTCTGAGCAGAGTTTGGAGACCTGGCTAGGCCTCACTGATACCTCCTTATCTGAGAGCAGTAGTGATGCTCCCAAGTAGCCTCCACAAACACCATGATGGTAGTGGAGGAGTTGCTTTAATACCTCTGAGGGGTGGTAAAAGGCCTCCTCTCATACAAACCCAGAAGGGATGGAAAGTAGTGCCTTGTTACTTCCAGGTGGGAGTAAAAAGATCCAGGCTCCCCATATGGTCTCAAATGACACCGTGCCATGTGTGTGTGGGTGGGGGTGGGGGGTTGTTATTGCTTGGCAGAGATGAAAGTCCTTTCTCCCACTTGGCCTGCATATCACACAGGTAAGAAAGTAAGATGCCTCATTACACCCTGGAAGTTTAGGTTCCCCACTTGGTCTTTGCTGGTCTGGGTAGGGGTGGCTGACAGCACTTTTTTTGTGGTGTTTGGCTGGATTGTGATTACTTTATAAAAGTTTTCTGCCTTCCTAGACCTTTCCTGATTCTTTGGTTAGAGTTAACAGGCTTTTGATGGGACTTCTTTTTCATTTGCACTGTACAGTGTTTCCATCTCCAGTTTATCCAGCATCTAGTCTGAGACATATGAGACGAAAAGAAGACTCAGGGAACTCACTACTCTGTTGTTCTTTAGGTCCCAGGGCCCCTAGTAAGTCTACCTTCTCTCCACCTTTCAGAATCTTCATCTATCTATCTATATCTATATATTATATATGTAGATATATATTAATACATATAAATATATAATATATAAAATATAAATATATAAATATATGTATTACATATAATATTTTATATTTTTATATTTAATATATATTTATATATAATGTCTAGGGTTTTTAGTCATACTTTTTTTTCTTTTTAATGCTTATTTATTTTGAGAGATAGAGTGAGAGAGCAGGGGAGGAGCAGAGAGAGAGAAAGAGAGAATCCCAAGCAGTGCAGAGCCTGACATGGGGCTTGATTCCACAAACTGTGAGATCACGACCTGAGCCTACATCAAGAGTCGGATGCTCGGATGGCCAACAGGCACATGAAAAGATGTTCAACGTCGCTCCTTATCAGGGAAATACAAATCAAAACCACACTCAGATATCACCTCACGCCAGTCAGAGGGGCCAAAATGAACAAATCAGGAGACTATAGATGCTGGAGAGGATGTGGAGAAACGGGAACCCTCTTGCACTGTTGGTGGGAATGCAAATTGGTGCAGCCGCTCTGGAAAGCAGTGTGGAGGTTCCTCAGAAAATTAAAAATAGACCTACCCTATGACCCAGCAATAGCACTGCTAGGAATTTATCCAAGGGATACAGGAGTACTGATGCATAGGGGCACTTGTACCCCAATGTTTATAGCAGCACTCTCAACAATAGCCAAATTATGGAAAGAGACTAAATGTCCATCAACTGATGAATGGATAAAGAAATTGTGGTTTATATACACAATGGAATACTACGTGCCAATGAGAAAAAATGAAATATGGCCTTTTGTAGCAACGTGGATGGAACTGGAGAGTGTGATGCTAAGTGAAATAAGCCATACAGAGAAAGACAGATACCATATGGTTTCACTCTTATGTGGATCCTGAGAAACTTAACAGAAACCCATGGGGGAGGGGAAGGAAAAAAAAAAAAGAGGTTAGAGTGGGAGAGAGCCAAAGCATAAGAGACTGTTAAAAACTGAGAACAAACTGAGGATTGATGGGGGGGGTGGGAGGGAGGGGAGGGTGGGTGATGGGTATTGAGGAGGGCACCTTTTGGGATGAGCACTGGGTGTTGCATGGAAACCAATTTGACAATAAATTTCATATATTAAAAATAATAATAATAATAATAAAAAAGAGTCGGATGCTTAACCGACTGAGCCACCCAGATGCTCCTTTAGTAACACTTAATAGAAGGAGTAGGAGAAGGGATGCCTTACTTCATCTTCCCTGAAGCGGAAGTCTATGCATTTGCCTTGAAAATGCCAAAATACTTGACAAATGTATGATAAGCTGATGGATCATTTGATGGTTAATTACAGACAAGCTTTAAAGACTCAGAGACTCCTGGGAGCTGTCCAAGCTACTGGACTCTCCAGCTTAGTGGAAGAGAATTTTTCATCTGTCTTCGTATTTCTAATGACCTTGAATTTTTCTTCTGTTTTCATTTGTTTTGGTACCAATCTCCAACTGCTCTTACCTGTCCTATAACACTTTAATCAACCTTTTGACTGCTGTCCTGTGAACCCATGCTTAGCTGGGCCTTAATAACTGGCTATGAATTGGCATTTTTGACAATAATTTGTATTTGATATCACTGTAGCCATCGCCTAGTCTGACTGGATTTTTGGAAAGTCCACAGCACTGTAGTGATCTTCAACTGCTTGTGTCAATGTTACCTCTAGTCATTGAATTGCTTTGTTTGTGGAACAGAACACGTTTTCTGGAAAAATACAAAGCAGAATGAAAGCCCTTCCCTCAAGATGCTGAATAGTTTCAGAGTGAAACTAGAATTATTAAAACTAGGGGAAAATTTCTGGGACCTTTAATCTATACAGTATTCATTACTTTTAAGGTGTAAGGAACAGAAAAAAAATAATTGGCTATTTCGAGTTTTGTTATTTTCCTCTTCTGTCAATTTTGAGTATTGGCAGAGAAATAACTACGAAACATTTTCCTTTGTTCTACTAGGAATATTGAAAGAGGATGCTGCAGCCATGGTAGAAAAAGACTTTTTTTTCCCTGTAAGAGAATAGCTCTTGGAAATAGGAAAAATATAGCAGTCTCTCATTATGAATTGACCTTGGAGCTTAGAAGTAGTAGTTATTCCCCCTACTCTCCCATCCATTCCATTACTAATGCAGTACGTAAAAGGCAGAAAGATGAAGTTTGAAAATTTTGGTGACTCCTAAAGAAAATTTGATCTGTCTTCCTTTATCTGATGGTATTTTTATTGGTTGTGTTTTTATGACTTAACATTCCCTTCCCCACTCTCCACCTCCAACAGGCAACAGTTTCCCTTCTTGAGATTTATGGGAATCTTTTATAGAAATTTTACCTAGATGTCAGTCTATTAACCCTCAGGTACTTAGTTCGTTTCATGGGGATTACAGACATTGGAAAAGGAACTGCAAAAATACATGGACCTAAGAATCCTCAAAGGACTTGGATTCCAGTGAGCTAATGAAGGGTATTGAAGGCATTTCATCTGGTCTTTCACTGGACTGTGCATGATGCCTTATAGGCATTATTTAATTAAGCATCATGATTTCCTAAAATATGGATTTAGTATGTAAATGTTGGTCTCTCTGTCTTCAAAGTGGAGATACCCTTTGTACTGAACCCTCCCTCAAATTTTTCTAATCAAAGGCAGATGTTAATTGTCTTTACTTGCACAAATAGCCAGTGTCTGGCAACAGACGACTTTCTAGTTTATATGAATTGGCTATTTCGAGTTTTGGGTTAAATCTATAACTCAAATTTCACTCCTTGATATAATCTGCTGAAATAATCAGGATAATCTAAAAGGCAATACCTGACAAAGGAACATAGTTATGAGTTTATAGGTAACTGGTTTTGGTAATTTTTAGTGCCTGGACCAGATCAAACTAGTAAGTTGCAGAGCCTGGATTTGATCCCCGGTTTGCTGGATTACAAAGTCACACAACTTTAGAGAATGAGTTATTTTACTCTTTAACATGGTGTTTCATTCTCACTGAACATAGTAAATGTTGGATCACTGAATGGATGATGAACTGTTCTGAACCATGTAGCTTATTATGCATCACACATTACGTACCATGCAAGACTGCCAGCTTACAGTCTATGCATGGTCTTCTGAATACTGATAAGATGAGGGAGATGGTACTTTCTATGTGCCCTGAGGATATTATGAGTATTAATAAGCTAACATCCATGAAGAAAAAGTCTACCGACAAACTCTTATTTGATGACAAGAAAAGTCTAAGTGAGTGAAAAGTCAGAATAAGTGGCTACTTAGAATTTTAAAAAATTATATTCAAGAGCATTCAGTATCAGAACAATGATTTATTAAGTGGATTTGTGGGTCTGTTTTATAGAATATATAATATTCTTAGGAAGCTTATATTTTCATGAATTATAAGCAAGTAGGTGCTGTGCAAGTGCTTAAAAGCATTTTCTTATTTTAAGAAACTTGGTTGGGGGCGCCTGGGTGGCTCAGTCAGTTAAGTGGCCGACTTCGGCTCAGGTCATGATCTCGCAGTTCGTGAGTTCTAGCCCCACGTTGGGCTCTGTGCTGACAGCTCAGAGCCTGGAGCCTGTTTCCGATTCTGTGTCTCCCTCTCTCTGTCCCTCCCACGTTCATGCTCTGTCTCTCTCTGTCTCAAAAATAAATAAACGTTAAAAAAAAAAAAAAGAAACTTGGTTGTTTTTTGGGAGATCATGAGCATATGATATTTTTTAACAAACCCTTTTATATACCAGAAGAGTAACTTGAAGATTAGTTATACATATATGGTCACAGATTTCAAATATGAAAGATATATATGATTTAGCATTTATTGTCTACTCAATGTGGTAGAATAGAGCAGTTTATTGATTTTTTTTTAATTTTTTTTTCAACGTTTATTTATTTTGGGGACAGAGAGAGACAGAGCATGAACGGGGGAGGGGCAGAGAGAGAGGGAGACACAGAATTGGAAACAGGCTCCAGGCTCTGAGCCATCAGCCCAGAGCCTGAGGCGGGGCTCGAACTCCCGGACCACGAGATCGTGACCTGGCTGAAGTCGGACGCTCAACCGACTGCGCCACCCAGGCAGAATAGAGCAGTTTAAAGTCACTTGTTCTGAAGTTAGATGGGTCTGGATTTCAATCCTGAAACCACCCTTAATCATAGGACTGTGGGAAAGTTATGTAGCATTTCCAGTACTAGGTGTCCTCATTTCTAAAATGCAGAGAATACAAGTCATACACGTCTCATAAAGTTGGGATATTCAATGTGATAATATATGAAAAGTTCTATGAACAATATTTGTACCATAATAAAGGTTAACTGCTTCTATTATTAATATTATTGTTAACACTATTAATAAGTGACAAGAATGATGCTTTTTCCCTGTGACAGTTTGGGTAATAACTGAGTCTATATTTGTTAGCATCACAGGATGGTAAATCCATATATAGCATCCTACCCCCTAATTTCTGCTTCTTGCCTAAGGTAGGAGCAAAGAAATGACAGATTCAGTCCAAAATATCCTTGGGTGGCTCAGCTAACCCTGGGATTAGGTTAGGGATTGAGGACTGCTATGACATAGGTCTGAAAAAAAGGGGATTTCAAGATCCTTGTATTTACTCTAGGGTATTCCAAAAGTTTGCCACTGCCTTGAAACTGCGAACCAGCCAATGTGAAGAAGGGTCCCCAGGGAACTGTTTGCTGTAGAAAGAATGCTGACTTTTGCCCTAACTTCTTTTCTGCTCACTGCAATAGCAACTTAGCTTCATAATGTCCTCTCTTGTCATGCATTCTGATCAAAGTAGTTATTTAAAGGTTGTGGCTAATAGGAGAGTAGGTACCCCCGGTATTTCCCAGAACAGAGCTCGCATTCTGGGAATCTTGGGTCCATGTGACTTCCTGAGTCAGTGATTCACACTGAGCAAGGAGATAGGTTTGGCATGACACAATCTGCAGATTCAAAGAAATCCCCTGAGAAAGGATGAGGCTGCTGAGAGTCCCCTTTGCTGGCTGAAGCTCCCAATGTATGCACAAAACACCCTATCCCAGGCCCCAGATGTGTGCAGGTTTCTAATTGCCAGTGCTGCACTAAGATTTGAAGGGTGAGAGAGTTGCAAAATCACGAACACCGAGGGCGGTGTTAGGAAGGCAGCTTCCTGCACACTCTTGTAGGTGTTACTGAGATTATCAATTGCTCCGGGAGAAACACAGGACTGGAGGGCTTAGGGAATGTGGTGGTCCCTCTCTTCGCTGTTTCTGCACCCTGAGGTTGATATTTCCCAGAGACATGCACCCTGCATTTCCATTTCTGCAGTGAAATTAACTCGAGCTTGGCAGGTAAGTCTTTTAGGTCACCTTTAAAAAAAGGTATGTGAGCTGTGGTGGGGGTGGGCTATATCCCATTCTCTTACCTTGGACATATTTTATTGGTGCAAAAGTGGTATTTGGAAGCTTAAATGTGGAGCAGAGGTTTTGAAGAAGCCAAATTAACTACGTGGCCCTTGGGGGATAAACAAAAGGAGGGGAAGGGGACTTGGGCATTTTCTCCCTAATAAATCTCTCATTTTTCTTGGAAATTTTGCCTGTAGGCTGTTCCTGGCTCCAAAACAGGGTCTTTGGCATGAGTTACAGCTGTGATCTTCTCTATTTTCTTTTTTCTTTTTTTTTTTTCTATTTTACTTACTACTGCATGAGAGCAGGCAGACAGAAGCGGGGTTGCACGTTGTCAATACAGGCTGCAGAAGTCAATAAGCAGCCAGACAGGGAGTGAAATTGGAGGAGGCAGCTATAGATTTCTTAGGTTATTTCTTGTGAGTTTTTCAGAACTTGTGTGATTCAGGCTTGTCAGATACTATTTTGAGCTGGGCTGAGACAAACACATTCCTCTGGTGCACCAGATGTTGTCTGCAGCCTCCCAATTTCCAGAGGCACCTGGGTTGGTTTTCTTGGAGGTGAGGGAATGTCCAGTCAAGGGATAGGAATGAGGGAATAGGAAATTACAATGGAGAAAGTCAATGTTCTATTGCTCTGGAGTTGGGTGGAAATCCTAACATAACCCTGGAGATAATTACTAGGATAGTAGTGATGGGCTTGAGGGAATGAAGGACTGTGCCTTATTCATTTCAGTGCATGGATCAGGTGGATACTCAATGTATGCATGTTGATCGAATATTAGTACCAACATGTGTACTTTTTGGGTGAGTTCAGATTGATATTCTGCCTTCTTAGAATAACAAGATGGAGTAATAAGAAAGGCTAATCCTGATTGGTGGGTAAATTATTAAGATATGAGTTTTGTTGAATAGTAAAATGTCCTCAAATGGAATCATTGGACAGGGACATACAAACAGAGCCTGCCTGCCTATCCATCTCAACCCATCTCTGTCTCTCTCTCTCATTTATTAATCACCTGATTCCAAGAGAATTTCAGGCAGCCTGTAAGATAGACCTAATGCAAATTAGCATTATTAGAGATAAAAATGACAGGTGATAAGGCTTCATTCAAAGGTCAATCTTCTGTGGTTCTGCAGTGACATGGCCTACAGATAACTGAAATACAAGAGTAACTGTAATTTTTATTTTAAACATTTGTTTTAGCCTTCCCTTCTACTAACCTCATACCTTACACTGCAAGCAAGAGCAAAGTAGACAAATGCTCTGGCCCTGACCTTTCAGAGTCCCATGAGGTAAAGCTAGCAAAGGGTAGGTAACATAGCACAAGTGATTGAGTAACATGGAGGGCTGGTTGAACATTCTGCCCTTGGGAGGCGATAAAGTTGATAATTGGGTGGTCCTTCTCATATCTTAGCCTGGGCTGGTCTTTCATAGCCACAGCGTGTTTTGCTTACTTTTTCTTTCTCTATTTGAATCATGAAACGGAAGAGCATGGTCTCCCTTCCCATCCTGCCTAATAAAATATTCTATTATTTTCTTGCTACTAAAATATTCTATTATTGCTGATCACTTCCTCTTCAGCTCAGTGTGTTTGTCACCAGCCACAGTTTACATAAAACATAGACTTCCTAGAGCTTGAATTGCCTTTAGAGTGGGTGCTGGGGACAGGGAGGGGGATTCCGGGTATGCTGAAGAATTCCTGCAACTGCCAGGTCTGGGAGCCTGGCTGGGAGCCAGAAGGATTGTGGACAGATGCTTAATATGCTAGGTTGACTTGGCTAAGCTAATATTCCCAGGTTCTGACCTGGAGCTGAGGGAGGGACACATTCATTCACTCAGCCTACACAGAAATATTGACATAATGTCTGCTATGTGTAGGATATAGAGTTCTTGGCATACATGGCAGTCAACCACAAGGGTCTCTTTCCCCAGGAAGTCCACTCTGCTACACAAATAGATGTACCATGCCATTATTTCACTTATTTCTCTGGGGAGGGAAAAGAGCTTTATTTCACAAATTTATTTCACCCATTTATTTAGAGCTTTATTTCACCCATTTCACAAATGATACAGATTGATGTTTTAAGCACCTTGCCTAGGATTGCACAGCTAGTGAGTAGATAACTCATAACTGAAATTCTGTTTACGTCAAAGTATGGGCTATTCCAATGACACTATGCATTTTAAGCAAAGACACATTCAGAAAAGGCTCTTCTATAAGACATACTAAGGGCTGGAAAGTTTGGTTAGGGAAGCTCATGGGGGAGTAGAAATTAAGGTGGGCATTGAAGGATGAGCATATGAGAAAGAAGCACATTTGGCTTAAAGAATAAAGAAGGTTTACTGGCTCACATGTAATGGAGAAGATCAGATAATGTTGCCAGGACTGGATCTTTCTGTCTGTTCATATCTCCTGCTGTGTTGGCTTTATCCTCAGGATCTGCCAATTGCTCTCTGGACCCTCCCCTTCTGGCAGCAGGATGACTGCAAGAACTTTAGTCCTCTGCCTAGTCCTGAGCTCACTTTTCCTCATTGGACCCAACTGTGGCTGGGCAAAACAGGAGATACCTTGATACCTTCCCTCAGAGTGCATGAGTAAAACTAGGAGAGAGGCAAATACCCCAGAGGAAAATCAGAGTGGGAAAAGGGGGACTAGATGCTTGGTAGCCCACCGACATCCCCTAGGAGAGGATTTAGAAAGACAAGGAAGCAGTGGTGGTAACTGGGGGTATAGCTGGGTCTGGGTCAGGAGTCAAGACACCAGCTCTGCAACTCTGCTTTTGCCAACCGTGATGTCTTACAATGTTTTCTGACCATTGGAGCCATAGTGCTACAACTTGATAGTTTCTTCCTGCACTTGGGGGTTGGGGGTGAGAGGTCTTACAATAAAGAGGCAGAAGTGAGTACACCCAGTAAGGTAGAGTTATATCAGGTCCTTCCCCTCGCTGTTCTCCTAATTCCCCACCTCTGCTCTGAGGACGCACAAACCCTGTACCCTAGTGATGCATTGATGTTGGCTCCTGGCCACTCCCTCCAGTGTGAGTTGGGTCTGAAAGATCACCAGCTGCTCAGAGATAAAGCAGGGTGAAGGAGACAGAGGGTCTCAGGGATTGGAAGCCTATTGAATGGCCCTAGGGGGATACAACATTTGTTGTTCCACTAGCCCTGTCCCAACCAATGCCTAGATTTGCTCAAGGAGCTTATGCACCTGGGGGCATATGCTAAAGTCATGAGTAGGAAACTCCATGTTTGGCCCATTGAAATATAGAGCTTGCATGTCTTTTTATTTCTCAGAAAAAGCAGCATGGTAATAAGAAACAATATTGTCCCAGGAGGAATCAGGAGACACAAGTTTGGTCTGGGCTCTGCACCTACAATTCCTCATTTAACTTTTCTCCAAGTTACTTTTATTTCTGAGTCTCAGTCTTATCTGTAAAGTGGGAATAAGTATTCCTTCCAGGTGTGTGAGGATCACACACAAAAAGTAGGCAACAGCTTACTTGATGCTAGTAAGCCCCCAATGGAGTTTTTCCTCTCTTCCTTCCTCAGATAGAATTATTTTACATACAAGCCTTGTTATTCTATCAGGAAAATCCAGGGTTATGCTTTGGAAGGCCATTTCTGCCTGTGTTTGAGTCAGATTGGATTTAGCAAGTGCAAAGGGCTACCGAAGGGACTTGATAGAATTATAGCCAGGATTCAGAGGGCATTGGGAATCCTGAGCATTGACTCTTTGAGTTCCACACTGTAATCATCCTTTGAACTTTCCTCTACCCATGGCCTGTTCCTCCATGAGTGATGCCACCCCATGCCCAGCTACACTTGGGAATAATCACAGCCTCCATGTCTTTGCCTATTTTTTTCTGCTGCTCAGCCTCTCTATGTTGCCTTTACGCATCCCATCAGTCAACAAAGTCCTCTTGATTTTATACCCAAATCCCTCTTAAGTCCATCCCATCCTGTCATCTCCAATGTTCCAATGCTACCTTGTCCCTCACCGGACTCTAATAATTGCTGCTTCACTGTGCACGGCATAAAGAGGAGCTCAATAAATGGCTGCTGAACAAGTGAGGAATGAGTTAATGAGACAGATGAAATTTAGTGAAATATTTATTTAGGCCCTAAGTTTCCAAACCTCCCCTGTTTGTAAGATGGGCATGGGTTGTTATTTCTAGGAACACTTATAGGGGAAAAAAAAAACACTAGGTGCATTAGCTACCAGCTTACCATGTTGAAGTTACCTATTTCTATTTTATGGAGATGTTTAAGAACTACATGTCAGGCAAAGTTCTTGTTTCCACAGTGAAGACCATTCCCAAGTCTTCCCATGCCCTGGGGGGACATGCTATACCATTTCCTACTCCTCTGAGGTCTCATTTCACCATCCTTATTGAGCCAGCCTCTGGGAAACCTGATCTAAGCCTGTGTAATGCTAGAAGTGCCCGCTTAACAGCTTGGCAGGGAGGAGAGGCGATTTACTTACCCGACTGAATTACCTGTTTACACTTCTGATCTCCCTAGCATATGTCAGGACAAGAAGATAATAGAAGAAATTGTTAACACTGCATGGGACTAGCGCATCCACATGCAAGAGAGATTTAACACATAAAAATGCTTTCTGTGCTGGTGAATCTCTTTCTCCATCTGAGCTGCCTTCTTCCCCTCATTTGCCTTGCAACAAATTTTCCTTTAAGTATCTTTGCTTAAGGTTCTTTCCCCCTGAAGACAGAAACATCTAGCTGACAGCTTACAACTCTCTACTGATTTGATGGCAGCCTAGGGACTAAAGAATAAGCCTATCCTATAGGTCTCTCTAAGGAGCTGACTCTAGGATGCTACAAGTATCTGTTCAGAAAATTCTCATGAATGTGACTGTTCTCAAAACAGGAAGGGAAGAGAATTCCCTGGTGGGTCTCCCTTCTGCATGCTGGAGGAATGAAGTTGAGGCAAAGTCATAAGCCAAAGTCATAAGTCAGGTTGAGGATGGAGGTTTCTGGTAGAGTGGGTTGGGGATTCCATTGCAGGAGGAAGGCTATTCTTGAATAGCTGTCCAACATGACTTGTTTGTTTCTCAGTTACTAATAGAAATTATCCACTTGTTCGAGAATCTCTCCTGCAATGTCCTACTTCAGGGCTTGAAATTCCGTTATTAGAGATCCATTCATAAGACCATGGGATGAGACACACATGCATGAATCTCGTTGTAGTACCCATGCCAAGGGCCACTCAGTAAATACTTCTGGAGTCAGACACCGGGCTAGTTGCTGTGAATACAAAGAAAAGGAAGTCATATCATCCACTGCCCAGGAGTGTACAGTCTGGATGGTAGTGTCCATCCTAAGAATAAGGAGAATAGGAACTAACATACCTAGTGCTTACTCTATGCGAGTCACTGTTATATGTGCTCCTCATGCCTTACCCATTTCATTGTCACAACTCTATGAGACTCATCCCTGTTTTACAGGTGAAGAAACTGGACCCATGGCCATTAAGTGCCTAGCCTAAAGTGGCAGAGCTAATGTATACAAGACACATGAGAGCAGGGAGAAAAGAGGTGTGGTTAGGGAGGTTCACACACCTGAACATCTCCACTGATTGGAGACTTAACCCTCACCCTAAATGGCCCTTTGAGCTTCCTTTGAATTGTACATCACCCTCTTCCTCTTATCAAATTTAGGTACTTCTGGGAAGGGACAGAAGTCCCTGATATCTTGATATGAATTTAGTGTTCAGACATTTGAACCTGAGATGGGAGAGGGCAGAGCCTGAGGAGGCAGAGACATTTGAGATTATTTGGGTGGCTTTTTGATTTTCCCAGAGTCAGTTCTGGTCAGGAGGCTGAGAGGCAATCAAATGGCACACAGATAGAGGGAGGTTGTTGGAAAGAGCCCTCAATCTCTACTGTTTCTGCTGCATACTGTGACCCTGAGACTTTTTTTTCCTTGATGCCCTTTCAGGGCTGCTTTAATTATAAGGGGGTGGAAACCCAACCCAAACTGCTTTAAGCAAAAAGGGAATTTTAGTGGAGTCCATAAGCAGAAAATCTAGGGTTTGTTCTGGATTGAGGTACAACTTGATGCAGTTTCATGTGATATTGCCAGGTTTCATGTTCTCATCTTTCAACTTAGTTCTGTTCTCCTCACCTCATGATCACAGTATTAATGCAGCAGCTCCAGACCTCAGTCTGCATAGTTTCTGTCTCAGTTGGGTGGTGAGGAGGGGTGATCTAAGAGCTCCTTTCCTGAGTAATCAGAAAAAGAATCCTTGGCTTTTCTTCTGTTGACCCTATTAAGTTGTCTGCTTATTCCTGGAGCAATCACTGTGCCCAAGAAAACAGGTTATACTGATTAGCTTAGACTAATTGGCACAGGGGTGGAATGAGAATGAGGAACCAGTGGGCCCCCAAGAAAATTTAGTTTACCATAGAGAAAGGAGATAATATCCTTTGCTGAAAACTTTTCAAGTGATGACTTAACAGCACAGCTCCTTCAGACAGCATTTTCTCTCCAGGGTCGGCAGCATCCGCAAGACCAACACCTTCTTTTTCTCCTTCTTACCATTCAATATATGTACTTTATTCTCAGCAGTGTGTCACAGTAGCTCAGTGGCAAGAGGAATAAGGAATGGCTAAAGAGACTATAAGAATACACTGGCTTTTTCAATGGCCCTGTAGTTCCTTCAGTCTTGAGTCAGGGTTCTTATTCAGAGCAGAGGGACCCAGAACATCTTTGGTCCCACAGATGGTGTTGGTTGGGTACCGGCATATGGGGAGATATGTGGGTGGGAGCAGCTGATGTCAGGAGGGCTGAGTTGGAACATTGGATTTGAATCAGGAGAAAAGTCTTGAGGCTTCAGTTGATGAAGAGAAACCTTCTTCACTGAAAGATGTGGAATTCTGGAAGCCTCTCTGTAAGAATGATGAAAAAGAGGCCTAACTCTGAAATGATTAAAAGTCTGCTGGACACAGTCTTGAGGCATATATATGGGAGCTACTAGAAGGGGAGTCAGGGCCTCTTGCCATGAGTACTTCTTGTCAGTGATTTCCTTCCCTTGGCCCCTGGGAGAGATAACCTGGTGGAGAAAGCTTACATTATTTAACTGTGTGACTTTGGAGGATTTACTTAATCTTTTGAGTCTAGATATCCTTATCTATAAATGGAGATTTCATGAAGAATTGTGAAAATTAAATGAAATAATTTTATGCAAAAACTAGTACAAGCTTGGGCCGGGGTAGACAATTTAATCAATGTCATTTTCAGCTTTTTTTCTCCCCATCTATAAGCTCTAGTTTACAACTAGACTACAGTAGTAGTCTATCGTCAGCAATTTGGAAGTTTTTCTCTCAACTCAGTACATGACTTCATGATATAAAGCATGTGGATAATGAGTGACTGAAATTAACTTGTCATTAATGCATTTATTTTGGACTTAGTATTTTTTGAGCAGTTGGACCAGACCATGGAATACTGGAGGTTTTCTGGCTAGGTGGACACCCCCCCCCCCCCAACACAGACACACCTCCCCCTGTGATGCAGCATGGTCCCTAGATCAGAGCCACTTGTGTTAGAATCCCAGTTCTGCCCCTAACTAACCATATCATCTTGGGGAGTGAATTAAATCTCTAACCTCAGGATCTTGATTAGCAAAATGGGGATAATAATACTTGCCCCAAAAGTTACTGTAAGGATTTGAGACAAGTCATGTAAAGCCTAGTCATGTTAGGATTCTCTACATTGTTAGTGCCCACTCTGTGGAATTTTACGATTTAAAACATCACTTCCCAGATGGTAGCTACACTTGTGATGAGCATAGCATATTGTATAGACTTGTCAAATCATTGTGTTGTACACCTGAAACTAATGTGCCATTGTGTGTCAACTATACTTCAATAAAAAAATAAAAAAATAAATTTAAAAAAACCACCATGATTTCCATGCAAGGCAGTCCCTGGAAGGGTAGAGGCCTAGAGTACCTCATCCGGTGTTGCAGGAGCCCCCATATTGACCATACATATATTAAATCAAAGTACACCAGACCAGTGGCTCCTAAGTTTTCTCTGTCCAAGCATAGGGTGGGGTGGAAGTCAGTTTGCTTTTTCTAAGGGATAACCCTGCCTTCATGCTTCTGTGATTTACTTATAGAAGAGGTGACCACATTGGATGAGAGGTTAGATTTCATGGGCTTCAAATGTCCTTTTCTAACTCTGAGATTCTGGGTGCCTACAATTTCATTTCTATTTGGGAAGTAACCTTTATAATTGGTAATGGTGTGGTCTTAAGCAAGCTACTTAACCCCCCATCCCTTAATTTCTTAATTTTAGAATGGGACTAATTCCAGTGACTACATCTTAGGATGGTTGTGAGATTTAAATGGAAAACATGTGTCATTGTTTAGTGCAGTGTGGTACGATGTTACTGCTGCTCACAGATACCCAGTTCTCTTCTCACTTGGGCCATGTCAGGATGACACTTTGTGGGTCCCTTGCTGTTGGATGGGGCCATAAGACTAAGTCCAGTCAGTGAATTGTGGGCCAAAATAAGGTCTATAACTTCTGAATCAGAGAATTTGATGGCTGATGTGCTACTTTTGGCACAGTCACATTAACATTCAGGATGGTGGCTGTTCAGTATGCCTGACTTCCCTACCCTTGGTCAACATATCATGGAATATGAGGAAGAATGACTTCTGGTGTTTTGAGGCACTGAGAGTTTGGGGACATTTTTGCTGTTGTATAACTTAGCCTATGCTGACTGATATGTACAGTGTTTGACCTGAGATAGTAGCTAATATTGGGCACTTACTATGTGCCAGGTACATGTTAGTTCACACTTTACAAACATACTCTAGAAAGACATATCATGATTATCCTCATATTTATAGGGGAAAACAAAGGTGATAAATGTTAGGTAACTAGCCCAAGGTCACCCAGCTAGTAAGTGGTAGAGTGAAGATTTAAACCATATCATCACTATTTTGCAGACTCTATAGACCAAGTCTGTGGTTTCCTAGTATGATTATCTAATATTAATTCTTCAGCTTCAGACCCTGTTGTTTCATTTGTAAATGATCTCCTTCATTGACTATTACTCTGCAGAATGGTGGTGAGGTTAGGAAATCAGCACAGTGGACTTCCATGGTTATCTAAATCTCAAGTTGTCACAGGAAGTCTCTCATTGCTTTGCTTAACCACTTTTTGGTTTTTAACTTATTATTTAAACAAAAGTCTTTGGTGTGGGGACAAGAAACCTGCTAAGAGTATGAAAGACTTTTTTTTTTTCTACCTTTGCTTGAAGGCATCAAAATGATTATCTTGATTCAGGCTTCACAGAAGCAGAGAGTGAGATGGGGATTCATATGTTATTTATTGAGGGAGTGCTCTTGGGAGAAACCTGTAAGGAAGTGAGGGAGGCAGGAAAGTGCAGGGGAAGAAGCTAAGCAAAGATGTGATGTAGCCTCAGCCTAGCCTCAGCTTGATCCCATGGGAGAGCTATAGAATATGATTTGTATCACAGAGCTTGTCCTGCGTTGAGGCAAGAGGGTTGAGTTTTTATCCCCCTGAATCAGTTGATCATTGGCCTTAGATGTAACCTCCCAGGCATATCCAGGTTAGGTGGTTCCCACTGGCTAAAGACAGTTTTCCAGACAAATTTGCAGGTGTGAGCCAATTAGCAGCCAACACCTGTAGCAGTTGGGGAATGCATGCACCTGCCAGATAAGGGAATCTGGGAGATGCACCAATAGCATCTACTACAGTGTTTGAGGTCAGTGGCTCATCCTTTTCAGATTTGTGCTTTTTCTGGGAATGATAGGGTCAAGTTAAGGAGAGGCAGTGAAGTCTGTAACACAGTAGTGGAAGGTGGTATCAATGAGGCCTTAGTACATACTTTTTGTTGATATCCAAGTGGTGTGCACATGACTGTGAGGACTGGGTGGGCACAGAGCTCTGCCTTGACCTTTGGATCTGGAGCTAACACATTTTGTCTGGTCACCTGGAAAAGCTCTTACTTTCTACCTTTTTAAACGGGCACGGTGGCTGCCGAAAATGTTTTGGCAATTCTTGGGTTGTTTTCCTTCCTAGTGAAATAAGTAGCTTCAACCTGGTACAGATTCAACAATTTAGCCCAATAATATTAATGCTAACACCAATATCAGCACAGTTTATGAAGTGCCTATTATGTGCCAGGGGCTTTAGTTGTACTAACTATTTTATCTAATCCTCCCCATTAGTCTGTAAAGTAGGAATCCTAGGATCTGTTTTATGGTCCAGGACAATAAATAACAGGGAAGGTCGGCAATTTGTCCAGGGGCACACTGTTAAAACACTTCGTATAAAAGTAGTAAAGAAAACAAATCCTAGCATCGAAGAACAGAAGATTAGGAGAAAATGGTGAAAAGCCATATCATCACCAAAAAGTACAAAGTATCATACTGTGTAATAGGGAAGCCCCACTCTTTTTAGTAATATCAAAATGTTGCTATGTTTAGTGTGGGGGGAGGAGAGCAAGGCAAAGTTCACATGCTGGAGATGGGATTTGATTCCGACTCTGTCTGACTCTAAAGCTGAGACATCTTATTACCACGCTGTTTTAATAACCATGTGATTTAAAAATGTCTAGCTGCTGGGTCCTGAACCATAAATTCCAGTATGGAAGAATGGCTAACCACCCAGGCCTTGGAGACAGACAGACCTGAGTACTGGCTCTATAACTTGGGACAAGTTATATAACCTCTCTCAGCCTGTTTCCCATTTGTCAAATGGGGATAATGATACTTAGCTTGCATGACTCTCATGTGGATTAAATGACATCATTTATATAAAAGGCCCATCATGTAAAAAAAAAATAGCCAGTCTATACTAGTCATTATAGTACATCCATGAGGATTCTAGCTGGGGAGAAAAAGACAGTTTCAACTCTCTGTTGTTTAATAATAAACTACAAAATTTGGTGGCTTAAAATGACAATGATTTGCTATTTCTCATGGCTGTGGGTTGACTGGGTGAACCACCCAGTTAGTTATGTTTCATATAATGTCAGTCTTGGTCACTCATGGTTACATTTAGCTGGAAGCCTAGCTGAGCTCCAAAAGGGATGTCTAAGAAGGCTGTAGTCCTCTTTCACATGCTTCTTATCACTCAGTGGTCTAGCCTGCACTTCGTATATGGTGACTAGATTCTAAGAGCTCCAAAGTGGAAGCATCCCTGCCTATTTTTGAGTTGGCACACTGTTACTTCTTTAGGTAAAGCAAGTCACATGGCCAATCCAGATTCAATGGGCAGGGAATCAGACTCTAAGTCTTATTGTGCAGAATGGCTTGTATATTGGAGCGGGAGGAATTGTTGGCAGCTGTGTTAGCGTTCTCCAGAGGAAGAAAACCAATAGGATATATACAAATATATATAAAGGGATATTTCTTGGTTCACACACTTATGAAAGCCAAGAAGTCCCACAATCTGCCATATGCAAGCTGGAGACCCAGGAAAGTGGTGGTGTAATTCAGACCAATTCTGAAGCCCTGAGAATTGGGGATGAGGTGGGGCTGATGGTGAGTCTGAGAGCCCTAGAACTAATGTATGAAACCAGTGCATGAACCAGATGGATGTTTTAGCTCAAGCAGAGAGTGAATTCACCCTTCTGCTCCTTTTGGTTTTATTAAGGCCCCCAGGGGTTTGGATGAGGCCCACTCACATTGGGGAGGGGTGTTCTCTGAACTCAGTCTACTAAATAAGATGCTAACTTCTTCCAGAAATAGCTTCATGGACACACCCAGAAATAATATTTTACCAGCTCTCTGGGTATCCCTTAGCCCAGTCACGTTGACACATAAAGTTAACCATCAAAGAAGCCATACTTGGAGACTGTATTTCATGGGGCATTTATTCTAGACCTTACTGTCCCAACAGAGTGCTACACTGGGGATACAGATATTTACCATGAAGGCCAATACTCTGGAGAATGGGTTAGTGTTTTTAGAGAAAACTTCAGAGGACCTGGGGCTTAAGTTGGACCCTGAGTGAAGGATGAGAAATTTCTATGGAAAAAAAAGGAGAGGGTCTATCGACTGTTTTGATTGTTCACCCACAGCAACCAGCATAAACTCAGTATGAGTTGGGGAGGGAAGGTGGAGACCCTGATTTTAACTGTCAAATTGATCTAGAGTTGTCAGATGGGATAATTTAACCCTCAAATGAGGGTGATTTATCCTGTGTATTGTAATCAGACAGTCGTCTAAGTTGCTCCCCATGAGCTCTGGTAAATCACTTTTAGTACATATTGAAAGTGACAATATTGTATTTTATCACCAAATTGCCGTCTTACAGTAATAACTAATGCATGTCATCGGCTTTGGCTCCAGTGCTGAATTACACTTACTTGGAGGCGCATAGATCCAGACAGGAGCTGTCACTTCCATTTCCTTGCCCATACTGGGGCCAAGAGGCTGGTTGGGAAACTGTGAATGATAGGTGGATGGTAAGTTCTTTGATGACTAAAGACAAGGATCTTGTTTAGACAGAGAAATAAGGACTGGTCAGGAATCAGGCTCGAATTATCTCTTACCTGGATTCCAGCTACTGCCTCGTAACTGGTCTTATCACCAGACACCTCAAAACCATCCTGCCCTAGAGCCCCCATAGTACCCTTTCTGAGATGCAAGGTACACCATGCCAGCCCCTTGCTTGAAACCATCACAACCTGTCATGGCCTGTGGGATGTTGTCCATGTTCCTTAGCTTCCACCTACAAGGCTTTCTCTCCATGGTCTGGCTCCTGCCCAACTGTCCAGCCTCATCCTGCAGTACTCCCATCTTGAATTTTCTGTTCTGCGTGCACACACGCACACACACACACACACACACACCATGCTCTGCTTCTCTGCACCATTGTTCTGTCCTGATCTCTGTTTGGAATGTGCTTTCCCGGCTACCCCACACTGACCTCCTTTGCCTAACCAACTCCCCAAGTCATGGATGATATTCCACAAACATCCCTTTCTGGAAGCATTTGCACATGCTTTCAGGCTGTGCTTGTGATGCCCTGGGCATCTTACTCTCCTTGTTGTTTTACTTGTCACATTGCATTATCATTACTTATTTATCCCTCTAGCTCTACCACTAGACAGACAATGTATGAGCTCCTTGAAGGCAGGACCTTGTTTTAATATTGTTGGTATCCCAACCAACCAGCACATGAATGATTAGCCCAGAAGAGATGCTCAATAAATGTTTGTTGAATTAATGGATTTGTGAAGAGAGCTCTTAAGGCGGTCACAGAAACACATGAGCAGTGGAGACTTAGAATTCCCACCCTGATTCTGGCTTTCCCTTTAGCTAAGGGTTTTCCTGTTTTGATGTTACATATCTGGATTGGAATTCATGTGAGTATTAACTGCGAAGGTGAAATTCATATGGCTCTGGGACAAAAGCCTGGGCAAGGGCAAAGAGATACATTAGTTTGGTATTGCTTGGAGGTATTTTTACATTTAGCATTAAGTGAGAAATTAAGCAAATCTTCACACCTATGAATTTGAGATCTGCTGTATTTCTGGAAGTAAGGTTGGATGATCATTTCATTTGTGTTGGTGGATTGGGGATGCCAAATCTCACGAGGGTCCTAAACTATTTGTATTCAGTTCCCTGTTCCCCAATCTTGCCCTTAAAATTAAAGAACGTGAGAGTAAGTTCTGGATGTGGCAGGAGAAGGGAGAGTGCATTCCCACATTACCAGCCAAAATACATAAGCTCCTTGGAGAGAAGTAAAAGGTCTCTGAGCCCAGGAAGTGGATCTCTCCTTTCATACTGCAATCTGTAGGCAGACTGGGCAAGAAACTTCTTGCAGGCTAGGAGACAGATGTCAGTGTGTGCTTTACAAGGAAACAAGGCAAGTGCAGGAACAAGGTGGTAGGGGTCTTCAAAAAAGAAGAAAGCCATTATGAAAATGACTTGTGAAAGTCATTTTGGTAGTAATGATAATAGTACCATTAATCATAACAATAACGATTTTTATATGTTGAAAGTTTTCTACTTGCTTGGCACCATGCCAAGCTTTTTACTTGGACAACTTGATTTCAACTCACAACTTTACAAGGCAGATAAATTTCATTTCCATGCTACAGATGAGGCAAAGAGACACAAACTTGCCCAAGGTTACATAGCTGAATAATAAATAATAAATGAAGGAACCGGGATTTGAACCCAGACAGTGTAACATAGCACTTTAGACCTAACCTTGGCACTATATTACTTTCCCAATAATAATAGTAACAAGTGCAACAAATGTTTATTGGATGCTAATTCTGTGCTGGATACATTGCCAAGCCCTTTACATGGAGAGTCTCATTTACTCTTCAGCACAACCTGTGGGGCAGGTTTTTATTTTTGTCCTCATTTCAGAGGTAGAGTGACTAAGACTTACAGAGAGATTCAGTAACATTTCCGAGGTCATGCAGCTAGTTCATGATTGAGTCTGAATTCATTCTTAGGCTCTGTATCTCCTGAGACCCTAGTCCCATTTTTTATTTTGGTTTGGAAAGCATTTTCTACCCCATCAATCTAGCTCTCCCTTTTAACAGCCATTTCTCATCTCCTACCTGACAATAGGACACAACGAAAATTTTCATCTTCTTTGAGGGCAAGGCCATATGGCAATGAAATGTATGGTGGATTCTGTTGGGGAGTATGGGCTCCTGAAGCAGTAGTGGTCAAGAGCTAACTGTATATCAGAGTGGATGGTGTTAGATTTGGGTGACTGGGAACCTGTTTCATGCCACTGTGTTTGAAGCCAGATGCAGTGTCATGATGCTGCATTAGGGACTTTATATTGATGGCCAAGGGAAACTGACCCCCGGTAGGTGGTTAGGACTTTATGTGTGTGTGCATGTGTGTGTACATGTATAGACAGATACACACAAAGTCCTGACTACCATTGTTACCAACACACAGTTTTTTGGGGGTAGGAGGGTACGTTTGTATGCAGAGCACTCAATTTATGCTTTTGGGCAGGGGAAACTAAAAACAAACAAACAAATACAAACAAAAGTGAAGTGGTACCATTTGCCCTAAGCTGACTTGGAAGTCTAAGCAGAGAGATAAGGCAGATGGGTATATGGACACTATTTTCATAGATTAATTTGGCTGATTAGTGTATTTTAACACCATTCATTCATTTATATGTAGAGAGAGAACACAAGTGGGGAAGAGGGACAGGAGGAGAGAGAGAATCTCAAGCAGGCTCCAGGCTCAGCACAGAGTTTGATGTGGGGCTTGATCGCACAACCCTGGGATCATGACCCGAGCCAAAATCAAGAGTTAAATGCTCAACCAACTGAGCCACCCAGGTGCTCCTTAAAACTTTTTGAAATCATAAAACCTGAAAAAATTTTTAAAAATAAAAACCTTTATGAAACATTAAAATTATAATCTTCATGTAGGAAAGGTAATAGAGCAAAGTTTATACCACTTTGCAATTAGTGATTCATATCTTTACCTGTGAGTGTCAGACTTTTGAAATGCTATTATTAATAAAGTTAAGAGGCTCATATTGGGAATGATGTGATAAAATTTATCTATCTTTTCATCACTGTATCTGGGTCACCAGAAACAAATGTGATCATTTTCAACCTCCAGGTAAAACACTTACACTGTTCACCTTCGGGTGCTGTCATTTGTTGCACTTGGGAACAAATGAGCAGCTTCAGGGTAAGGATGGAAGAGTAATATGTAGGCAAAGGAAGAGCTAGGAACTGGATTAAGAATAGATATTCTCACCTAAAAACTATGAATTTTAAGATTACCTATAGGGTCCACCTCAATTTAGGGAACGCCCCATGGATCTGAAAAATGGTAATTGAAACATCCTGGACTGGCTAGGAGACTATTGATAGCTTAAGTGCTGAGAAGCCTCAGGCCAAGGTGTCAGCTTTCATGTGATGTGGTAACCCTGGCTTTGGTCCATTGCTATAGGCAGAACCTCTAGGTCTTGTCTCAGGACTTTCCAAACAGGTTCTCAAAAGTGGGTCCTGGTGATGAAGAGTGGGGGTAGGAGGAAGCACCCTTTCCCTTCATGTGGCAAAGACTCTCTGGTTGATGGTGACGATGGAAAGGAGAGCACAGTATGGGGACCCAGCACTCCCACCTCTAGACGGTTTTCTTAGGAAATGCTAGAGAATTACTACGGCATGGCATCACGGGTCATTGGAGGATGGGAGGAGTGACTCACCTGTCTGAAAGTGAAGTTCTGTAGTCAAGGCTGTTGTTCTGTGCCCGTTTCTCTTTCCCCCCTCTTTTTACCTCTTTTGCACCAGGTGAAAAAGGCTCAGGGCATGGCTCGACAGGTGCTTTCCCAGGTAGCCATCCCTGGACTGGGTGTCCAGTTTCCCCTTTGAATGTCCTTGTGTTCTTCAGAACTCTTATCATCACTGCAATTTTATATCCATTCTTGAGGTTATTAGATGAATGTGTGGTACTTCCTATGAATTGTGTGTTTTGTCACTTTTGATTACCTCCCCAGTATTGGCATATAGTAGTCAATCACAAATGTTTGTTAAATTGTTGGTTCGCAACCCTCTAGGGAGCTTCCCAGTTGTAATGTGAAACTGGCCCCTGTACTCAGAGGGCAGAGAGACACTGAAGGAAGAGGCAGGGGTTGGTAGGTAGAAGTTTTAAAAATAGCAAAGGGAATTTACATACAGGATTTGTCTTGGGTGGCTGCAAGATGAGTAGATCCTTGGATCCACCTGGCAAATGTTAAAAGTTTACATAAAGGCCTTAGGGTGCCTGGGTGGCTCAGCTGGTTAAGTTTCTGACTCTTGACTTTGGCCGAGATCATGATCCCAGCGTCATGGAATCGAGCCCCATGTCAGACTCTATGCTTAGCGTGGAGCCAGTTTAAGATTCTTTCTCTCCCTCCCTCTGCCCTCTTCCTCCACTCACACTTGCTCTCTCCTTCTCTAAATATAAAAATTATATATATATACAGATATATATATGTATATATATATATGTATATATATATATGTATATATATATATATAAAAGTTTATGTAGAGCCCTTAACTTTTTGAGTCCCTGCAAATGGTTTCAACACCACATCACCCTCTCAAAGCCACATCCTTGGAGCAGCCTCTGGGAGTGTGAAAGGTAAGGAGAACCCACATTCCCGAGACAGGGGTGGGGGCAAGGGGCCCTGAGTGCCTGGGTCTACCTCACATGTCAGTTGGCAGTCACATCTTTTCAATTACATTCCCTAACATAAATGCATAAATAAACTTTTCAGAACAAAGGTTTTGAATAAGCTGGTAGGGAGACAGCTAATATTCTGAGGTGAATTAAAGAGACAATAGTGTTAATTGAGAGAAAGCTTCCTCTCAGAGTCACTATGTCTTTTTTTTTTTTCTGGGAATGAGTGTGCAGTTCAGCACAAAACAGAGCTAAAGCTTAGCATTCTAATGTGAGCCCATCGATCAAGAAATCAGTCAACACTTATTTATCCAGTGCAGACTGTGTGCCTAGCACAGTGCTAGCAGCTAAGACTTTTGGGAAGTAGCTTTGCCTCTTTTCTTCAGTTCAAGAAATGGGTTACTAAGATCTGTCGAAGTATGGAGGATGGAGGGCTAGGGTAGGGGCTTGGGTGGACAAACTGTTGGATGATTGCTGTAACTAGAAAAGTGCGGTGAGAAGCCGTGGCATTTGAGCTACAGCATTTTCTCTGTGGGACCCAACACCCTGAACTCAAAAGTTACTCTTTCCCAAGTAAGATGTGGATAGGAAAATGGCTCTGATAATTATTGCAAAGGTATCATCTTAAAAACAAATGAAAATCACAAGGTACCTACTTGAACTTGGAAGTATGAAATAAAGGAAGCAAACTGTTCCCAAGGGGAATAATTGTGGAGTTAGTGACTCTGAATTGTGTTGAGTTAGCAGGGTTCTGCCTGTTAGGTGTGGGGATGGTGGTGGTGTGGGGGGGTGGTCTAGCTTAATTAACCTTTCTCTCTTGAAATGTGACAAAATGTGTATCCCTCAGCTACTCTGAGATGTTGATCTCTAAAAATGCAAAAGGAGAATTCCTCCTCAATCACACTTGTATGGAAACAAAGGATAGGAAGGGAAGACATGCCTGTGAGAGGAAAGACTATGTGGGCTATGGATACATTCAGATGCCAAAATGGCTGCTCATTTTCAGCCTCTGCCCTAATTTTTTCTCTCCTCCTGGAATCTATGATGAAAGTTTACATTTGGGAGACAGGGGAACAAATCAGCCTAGGTTTTTAGTGTGCTAGGAGCTCTTTATAACCACCCCCACAGCTCCTACTCCCTAGGCCCCACCCATCAACACACACACACACACACACACACACACACACACATACACACACATGCACACACACGCATGCACACACACACACAGTGTTCATTGTTTGGGAAGTTTGAGCAGAGTTGTCTTCTGAATGACAGGGCCTCATCAATGTAGAATTTGTGATAATCTGGTCCTTGGGCTAAAATGTTTCCACATTATGGAAGTGAGGAGTTGGGGGAAGGAAAGGGGTTTGTTAATTAAGACTAAAGACTAACTGTTTGCAAGCCTAGCCTAGTTACGGCTGACTCTTATCTCTTGGTGCAAACATTTATTGGTTTGTCAAGACCTCTTTCTTCTTCTCTGCCCCATGTAGTCATTTTATTCATAAAAGGTAATAAGTTTGCATTTATTCTTAAATGTCCTTTAATGCCCAGCTCATTAGGCAGTCCAGTTAGGACCTCTTAGCTAGGTTTTACTGTATTATTGTTGTAAAAAAAAGGGATACTAGCTTTGAGAGGAAAGTTGTCTGCCTAAGGAAATATTTTCCCCCTATGGGCATGAAAACATGAACAAGCATATGCAGAAACTGAAGGGTAGGGAGTCAGAGCATCCTAAGTGAATTCCAGGAAAGGTGATTAGTAGTCTAGGTTCAAGTGGGAAGTACATCCCATGGGAACTCTTGAACAGAACTAAAGGCCACTCTTTGGATGAGGGATTCCTATGTTACCCTGTTGGGGATGGAGCTTTCTTCTCCCACATTTATCTCCCGCATTTTTGCTACCATCTAGTTGTTTCGTTATTGCGTTGCCATTACATCTGTCTTGCAGGAGACACTCTCAAGGAAAGTCTATCTGGATGTCTTCTTTTCCTGTCAGTCTTCATGTCTGTCTGTTCTGAATTTGGATCCAATGTCTACCCTTAGACCCTAGGCCCTTCCCCACATCTCTAGTGTGGAAACTCTTCAGCCATGGGGTCTACACTCCTCTCTTCATTCTCAGGGCCCCCAAGGGAATCAGGAAATGCCTGGATAGACTGTTGGACCAAAGTTCCCATCTTCCTCCCTCTGTGGGTTTCGATCACCTCTTTCAGTAACTAGGTTAGTTTAATTATTTATGGAAGGACATTCATAGTGCAAGAGGAAATGTCCTGTAGAGCATTTATCAAGGAATTGGCCTTCGTAATCTGATTCATCCCCAGAGCAAAAGCAAAATATCTGGGCTGATGATTCAGTTATTACCTTTGAGGGGATGTAGGATGAGACATCTACAGTTGGTGGGGTTTGAATCACTGTGGTTGACTCAATAGATGAACCTAGAATCTGCAGGAGGTACAAAGTCTGTGTGTTGTCCCAATCCTTCCAATAGTATAATGAAGAGCTCACTGCTATTGTCATCAGTGTACAGTGTGGAAACTGAGGCAGAGAGAAATTAAACTGCCTTGCCCAACATTTCTAAAATAGAAAGTAAGGTAGAGTCTGGATTGGGAAAGAAGGAATCTAATGCCATAGCTATGTTTGTAACACTCTAGAATCCTGTCCTGTACAAAACAGTCTTTTGGTTGTTCACCGTTTTATGTCCCTGGATTATATGATCATATCCAGCTTCCTAGAGCTGGATCTACTGATTGGCATAAATGGCAGGCTCAGCAGTTGGTCAGGAATCTCAGCATGATGATTTGGTGGGACTGGAAGAAGAGATCTTTCGCAAATAGAGCCAGGATCCAGTGTGCCTAGGACAAGCCAGCCTGCTTCTGCCACTCCCTCCATCTTTGACTTAGCCAAGCTCCTTAATTTTTGAAAGTCTCAGTTGTCTCATTTGGAGGATAACAGTAGCCTCTACCTCTCACTGGGTTGTGAATATAAAAGAAAGGAGAGAGTACATGGAAGGTACTTGGTAAACAATTAAGAGTTTTAAAAATTTTAGCTGAGGTCCTTTGGCCCCTTACAGTATGACCCAGAAATCCCAGTTACCTTGGGATACTGTTTTCCAAACTCTAGTATCCATAGGCATGGCCTGGTGTTAAAAGTTCAGTTTCCCAGATTCCTCCATAGGTGATTCAGGTTGGACCAGGTGATGCTGATGCAGAGATCCAGAGACTGCCATGGAGAAATTCTGTCTCAGAGGCCGGCAGAGTCCACGTTTTCCACTAGAATCTCCACATTCCTTCAGTCTTTTCTTACCCTGAGATACAAGTGTTAGAAACACCCTTAGCAATGCAGTCCACTAAAGGCTTTATAAGGTCAATGAGTAATAATTTAATTATTACAGGATGCCATCCTGGACTAGTATATTTTCTTCCTCTTCCCCATTTCCCCTCTTGGCTCCCTGCCCCTCCTCTTCCACCCAGCTTCTATTTGCACCACAGTCCGTGGCATTTTTGAACTTCAGGGCTCCTGTCTGGCTCATTATTCATTTAGCTGAGGAACTGCAGCACCTAATTAATAGGAAATTAGCTGTGAATGTAACATTTGGCCTGTAGTCAAGGCACAAGAAGTTATAAATATATACCATGTGAGTGGCCTGGGCACCTGATTCCTGGCAGCTCTAGAAGTGGTACTTCCTGTGTTGTTCCAGGAAGTGCAGTCATAGGTCAAGGGCATCTGGGAGCTAGGGGTTACTGGCCCAGAGGGCCAAGGGGATTATGCTGGGGAGCACAAGGCCCTGTCTACTGCATCTCATTTCACAAACAGCACATTTACTTTCCTCAAGTTTAATGTCTCTTCAAAGGCCAGGCTGGAATAGAATTGAAAAGAAAATTGGAACAGGGGCTGGAGAGGTCTTAGAGGAAAATTGTAGGGTCCCTCACAGGGTGTGCCAAGCGCTGTTCCCTCAAAGACACTGCAGACCTACTCTTGTTCCAGACACTTCCATTTAGCTTCTTCCAGAGGCATATGAGTTCCAGCTTTATGTAATACCCTGATAGTAGGGACTTGTGCATTGAAGGCCATGCCCCTGATGCCCATGGTTATGGCCCATGGAACTGAGGCCCAGAAGGATTAAAAATCCTGCCCATCGAGCTAGGGGCAGAGCTGGGATTTGAACCAGGGTTCCGTAACCCCCATGTCTGATGTGTTTTGTAGGACGTCAGCACTGCCTGACTACCTTAAAAGGAGAGTCCATCTGGGAGGAGAAAACTGTTTTTAAAAGCACCAGTAAAGAAAGGATTGAGGAGGAGAGGAAGGAACCAACGGTCAAGGGGCACCTCTAGGGGTTTTGCTGGTGTGGAGGAAGCAATGCCCAGGGACCAGAGCTGAAGTTATTTTCTCTAGATTCACCTGATTCAAGTCATCTTACTTTTCTTTTTCTCAACTTCCCCAGCAGAGAAGTAGGAATTGTGCAACCTGTCTTTTCCCTTGTGAGAGTGAAATCTGCTGATAAAAGGGTTGGTTCAAATTCTAAGTCTGTTTGTTATGACCCAAACCATGAAGGTGGGGTACAAGAGAAAGATGCTGGGTTGTTGGCAAAGCAGGTGGAGCCGGGAGGAACAGCCGGTCTGACTACATTAGGGAACAAAAAGCCCAGAGTAAGTGCAATATTTTGCCAGCTTTATTTAAGAGATCGATCGAAGCCTCTTTAACACAGGCTTCTACCTGAGAGCGATATAATGAATCCGGCATTTATGTGTCTCTGGAAGGAGGCTTCTGAAAGAGGAGAAAAATAGAAAAGAAATTGCATCTTTGGGTAGGTCCCAGAAGGGGCTGCTCTGAATGAGGGAAATAACTCATTGACGATGTCACAGAGCAGAAGATAGACAGAGAGGCTGCATGTTGCTTAAGCTGAAGGAGGACAGATTTTCCCCTGGAAGGAAAGTGTCCCTCCAGCCTTGCTCAGGGAAGGGAGTTATAAATCAGGGCCCAGCTGAGAACACAGGTGTCACGGCTGCCCTGAGAGAAAGATAATACATTTTCCTCTCCCCACCTCTACCCATTAGCCAGGGGCATTTCTTCACATTCCTCTGAGGAAGGGCTTTGTCCCTCTTGGTTTCTTATCCTCTGGGCAATGTTACCAAATCTTTACCATCCCAGCCAGTGCTTTGGCACAAAATGGCTTTGGAGTCAGAAAGATTTGAGTTCAAACATCACATTCTCCACTTATAAGTTTCCTCACCTCAGTATACCCTCAATTTCTTATTGTATTAAAAATATTGGGTAAAACCTATTTGAGGGTTTTTTTAAGAGGATTAAATGATATAATAGTCAAAACACCTCATATAGCATATGATACACAGTTGGGTCTTAAAAAAATTATTGCCATTATTGTAATATAAATAAGAGGGTCAAGAATAACACTTGAGACTTGGAAGTCACTAATTAATCACTTTCTGTTTTCTTTATCAAGGTCATATCGGCAATAATGATGTTAAGAAAAGATGTTTGATACTTTGTTCTTTTGTCAAATTTTCCCCTCCCTCAGCCAATCCTAAACCACAATCTAGACCAAGGTCAACCCCAACCCTAATCCCAGCCCTAGACCCAACTTGACCCCAAACCTGTATCAAACTGTAATCCCTATGGTCTTACCAACCCTATCCCAACTGCATTAGTCAGTGTTCTCCAAAGAAATGGAAACAATAGGATGTACATATATATATAGAGACGCTTATTATAAGGAGTTGGCTCATGGCACTGTGGAGTCTGGCAAGTCCCAAAATCCGCAGGGTGAGTTAGGAAGCTGGAGGACCTAGAGAGCTGGTAGTGTAGTTCCAGTCTGAGTCCAAAGGCCTGAGATCCAGGAGGGCTGATGGTATAATTCTAGTCTGAAGGCCAGTAGGCTTGATGGCCAGGAAATGTTTTAGTTAGATTCTGAAGACAAGAAAAAAAGCCAATGTCCTGGTTCAGAGGCCACCAGGTAGGAAGGATTCTCTCTTATTTAGGGGAGGGTCAGCTTTTTGTTCTATTTAGGCCTTCAACTGGTTGGATGAGGCTCCCCCACATTAGGGAGTACAGTTTGGTTTACTCAGTCTACTGATTTAAATGTTAATCTCATCCAAAATCACCCTCACAGAAATACTCGGAATAATGTTTGACCGAATATCTGGATACTATGTGACCCAGTCAAGTTGACATGTAAAATTAACTATCACACCAACCTTATCCCTAACCCTATCATCAACACTTACTCCAAGCCCAAGGCCAAACCCAACCCCACCCTAATAACAACTATTAAATATTGCTAAGCCCTCAGGTTTCTTCTTTGTAGTGGGGATACAAATCCTGTTGTAGCCACCAAAGCTGCTAATCAGGGTGATGAAGTCACACTGGAAAGGAACTCAACTTGATAATATACCTCTGGAATGTGGTAGAATTGAAAGGGAAAAGAGATCATAAAATAGATTCTCACTCAGATAGTAACCTAATATGATTAATACCTGCCTTTGGAATGAGGAACTGCTCAGACACACAGAGAGACTACCATTTATTGGTGCTGACTCCTGCCCCATTCTCTTGGCCAAACTTTATTTTAATAGGATCTGTGTGAAATTGGGATGACCAGAGACAGGGCATGGGCACAATGCTCTGAAGATGTCTTATAAATATTGTCAGTATTTATACTCAGGTCATTTGGGTTTCTGCCAGATTCCTCTCTTAGATTTATCTCACATGATAAAAATGAAGCTTCCTGGTTTTTAGAAACAGTACTGTAAAATCACAAAGTTTTAGAACTGAAAGGTGTGATTAGCCCAGTGGTTCTTAACTTCAGAATAACTGATACCTTGGTGACAATTGGTCCATCTCTGTGGATGAGCTCTGGGCATTGGTATTGGTGTTTTTGGAAGTATGCTTCTAGCACTACTGTTGCCAAGTGGCTCCACCATCTAGACCAAACCCCTCATTTTACAGATAGCAAAAGTGAGACTCAAAGACTTTAAGTGACATCATAAAATCAGATATCTAGGGGCAAAGCCAATGTCCAATGTCTCACAACTCCTGGTCCAGTGCTCTTATCAAACACCATACCTTCACTCAACTTGTTTTGTCAGATTTACAGCTAAAGAACAATGAAACCCTCTAGAACCTTCATGGTGAGTGGTACTCTAGCTTGGCCCATGTGAAGTTTTTCCTGCCATACCCACTTAAAGCCTCTCATTCCTCGGCACTGGCTAGCCTCTTATTCGGAGAGGTAGGTGCACTGGGGCAGAAACAATTCTTTACTAAACCATTTGGAACAATAAAGAAATAAATCCTAGCCCATCAACCTTGACCAGACAGCCGAAGGTTGTGCTCACTTGGCACTGACCTTATAAAGACAGATTGCAACTTTGGGGATCCATTTTGTTGTTGTTGTTGTTGTTTTCCTTCTGGGCACTTAGAGTTCATGTTCACCAGAGAGAGTCCTGGGAATTGTAGGTCTAATGCTATTAGCATCTGCTTCATCCTCCATTCTTTTCTAATCTTTAAAAGGTGTTTAGATTTTTAATGAACTTTCACTAAATACTAAATGAATTGTTATTTTTAAATAGCTGACTGGAATGCAGCTTAAGTCTTTTTTTTTTTTTTTTTAACTTTTCCAGTGTTTGTTTTTGAGAGAGAGAGAGAGGCAGAGCGTGAATGAGGGAGGGACAGAGACAGAGGGAGACTCAGAATCTGAAGCAGGTTCCAGGCTCTGAGCTGTCAGCACAGAGTCCGATGCGGGGCTTGAACCCATGAACCATGAGATCATGACCTGAGCCGAAGTTGTACGCTCAACCAACTGAGCCCCCCAGGTGCCCCAATCCATCTTAAATCTTGACTTAATGTATTTAGAAAATATGGAAGCCTCTGAAACAGACCAGCAAGGCAGCATGTGGCTTTGTCCTGGGTAGTAGTTCTTTATCACCCAGAGTATACATAGGGGGTTCTGTATTCATGTAGTCATCATTTAAATAACGTTTATGCATTCCTCCTGGGTCTAGAGAATTTGGCACGAGGGAAAATTGAAGTGAATCAGACTCAGCACTTGACCTCAAGAAGCTTAAATTGAGGATGAGCACCCTCGAAAACCCACACCATAAGCAATATGATGTTTCCCAAATGTTCTACAATAGGAGTTCAGGGATTAGTGAAATTACTTGTGCTTGAGGGATAGGGGAAGGTTCCAATGATAATGTGACGATTTAGCTGAGCCTTGGAAAACTGATGGGATTTAATACAGAAATAAGTGTAAATCACGTGGGAAAGGGAACAGCATGAGCAGAAGGAGACAAAGAGGAGGGAGGGGATTTTTATGGGGGTATATTTGTTTTTAATATGGTAGGCAGGGGAGAACCAAATGAAAAACTTTAAGTGTAGAAGTCAGGGACTCTTAAGAGTTGGATTTACACTGTTTCCTCACCATA
This sequence comes from Felis catus, assembly GCF_018350175.1. NCBI lineage: Eukaryota > Metazoa > Chordata > Mammalia > Carnivora > Felidae > Felis > Felis catus. Next base: position 122,889,803 of record NC_058373.1, read on the forward strand.
TCTCTTAGAGATAGTGTTATCATTATGCCCACTTTGCACATGAGGAAACTAAGGCTTAGAACTCAGTAAGCCAGTGAGGGGCAGAGCTAGGATTGGAACCCAAAGACATACTCTTTCCAAAGCCAGGATTCTACCATGAGTGTTCAGAGAGAATGGTGGCACCATTATGGGGGAAGAAGAGATAATGCATTCACTTTGGATGTGTTGAGTTTGAGGCACTCATGAGACCTGCAAGAGGAGAGGTGAGTTTGGAGCTTGGGAAAGAAGTAATACGAAAGAAAAGGAGTTTGTTTCTGGAAGTTACATCCCAAGGTTGGCATATTCAGAACACCAGTCAAGTTGACTCACCCTGTGGAATTTCCAGATGGGAATTCTCACAGCTCATCTGCAAGGCTGCTTCTTAGTGTGTACATGGTTTGCCAGACCTATCTTCAAAAGCTGCACTCAAGGTTTTCTTTTTTTGAAATATCTCGGCTCCTCTCTCCTCCATGTGTGCTTACAGTGCTGTTTCCATTTTTCTGAAGGGACTTTGCAACTTGCTGGTCCCACTGCTGGCTGCCAAGATGTGCCTCTGAGAAGCATCAAGCTGTTCTGCGTTGGGTGGGGCGATCACTCCTAACCCTGTGACCCCAATCATGAAAAAAAACCCTTCAGTTGTAGGAGGAGCTAAAGATGATAAGCATGTGCATGGAGAAGACAGTTCTTTCCAGCAGGTGGAAAGACGGGAGGGCAGCAGGGAGCTTTGGTAGCCTGAGAAAGTTTTTGTACCTCAGGTTAAAGAGAGATGTTCAGTGAAACTCCTTCTGCTTCCAAATCCCTTGTTGTTTCCTGACTTCAGTTAGCAGTGCTATAATGACTGGAACTAGAACTGTCTGGCCAGTGGGGAAACTGAGGCAGAAAGGCATGAAGAAGACTTAGTCAAGGTGTTATAGTCTTTGGCTAAGATCCTAGAATTCACAACCCTCAAGGATCTGAGGGTTGGAGCCTGAATTAGTTTTCTATTGCTGCTGTAACAAATTATCACAATTTTAGTGTGGCTTAAAGCCACATGCATTTGCTAGCTCTCAGCTCTGTAGATCGGAAGAGCAGGCAGGTTCAGATGGGTCCTTTGTTTAGGGTATCATGATGCTACAATGAAAGTGCTGGCCGGCTGGACTTTTATCTGCAGATTCTGGGAAGAACCTACTTCAAACCTCATGCCTTTACTTCCTTGCAGTTGTAGAACTGGAGTCCTCATTTCTTTGCTTGCTGCCAGTTTAGGGCCACTCTCAGCAACTAAAGGCTGCCTGCATTCCTTGTCCCATGGCCCCTCCTTCATCTTCAGGGCCAGCGTTGGAACATCAAATCCTACCTATGCTCCAATTCTCTGACTTCCCATTTGTTATCAGTTGGAGAAAACTCTGCTCTTAAAGGGCTCATGTGGGTAAATCGGTCTACTTGGGTAATCTCTCTTTTGCCATGTGTATAACTTTGCTAAGACTGCCATAACAAAGTACCACAAACAGAATGGCTGAAACAACAAAATTTTATTGTCTCACAGCTCTGGAAGCTGGAAGTCTAAAATCAAGGTGTTGGCAGAGTTGGTTCCTTCTGAGGTCTGTGAGGGACGGATCTGTTCCAGGCTTTTCCCTTTGGCTTATAGGGAGACAACTGTTTTCATATTCACAATGTGTTTTCCCTCTGTATACATTTCTGTATCTAAATTTTCCCTTTTTATAAGGATACCAGTCAAACCATATTTAGGCCCTCCCTAATGACCTCATGATTAATTACATCTGCAACAATCTTATTTCCAAATAAGGTCACATTCTGAGATACAGAGCTTCAACATGTGAATTTTGGTGAGTCAGTTCAACCCATAACACCATCTAATAGCATATAATCATGACGGTGATGTCTTATCCTATGCACAGGCCCTGCCCACACTTGAAGGGGAGGGGATTAGACAAGGGTGAAGGTCATTCCCAGGATTTTGCTTGTCACAGAGTCCCTGAACCTGGGCCACTGCTCAGTGGTCAGGGCCAGTAGAAAGGAGACACTGGAGAGAGTAGTGAGAGTGGTTCAGTGGACTGTAGACCATGATCAAATAACCAGGAAATGAAGAAAAAGCAGATTCTGCCACACTCAACAAGCAGCTGTGACTAAGAGGAGGCCAGGTGGTGAGAGGAGAGAAAAGCTGGGCAGAATAGCAGTTTCACTCAAATACAGGAGACCTGGGCTTGTTTGTTGTCTGGAAATAACCAACGTAGAGAGATTTGCAGTGAATAAATGCCTCCAACTGTTTCTGGTTGTTCATGTGCCCCCTGGTGTGGAAACTTGACTTATTACCCTATAAGGATTTTGTAGAACTCACTATTAAATGGCCTCTACAAATAGGTATGTGTGCAATATGGCTGAGTTGTAGTTACTTTGGACACCCATGTTTCCTTACTCGTGGTCCTGAAAAGCTCAGTCTTAATATCACAGGAATGCACTGATATTTGGTCTCCACTTGCCTGATTCTTTACAAATTTTGTGTGATTTCCTTGGAAGGACAGGTTTTATAGAACTTAGTAATGGTAATGGCCACCACTGATTCAGGGTCTACCTTATGTATCGTGAGAAGTGTGCTCATAGATTATTCTTCATCTCCCTTCTACATAGTAGACTATTGCTTCCATTTCAGATGTGGGGAAATAGTCTCAGAAGGCTTCAGAGCTGTGGCTGAGGTTATAGAACTATTAACGAGTGATGCCAGGATCCTACATCACTCTGGTTTAGTCATTACACTCACATTAAACCCTCTCTTAAAATTTGACAAGTTTCTTCTTTTTGAAAAGCTCACTATTTCTATAGGATGCACTCAGAAGCAGCAAGTGTTCTGTGAAAACAAAATCATAGTGTTCACCTTTTATTCCCCTCCTAGTCCCAAACTCCTGGGCTTCCCAAGTAAGTCAGCTATTTGAGAAATTACTCAAGAAAGAATTTTTATCTCCATCCAGAGTAATTCATTGCCACGCAAAGAACAATACAGAGACATTTCGGCCAGTGTGGCTTTTTCCAAAGGTCATACACACTGGTGCCCAGGGGTTTGTGATGGACATTGTGCCCAAGGCACAACATTGCATTTGCTTCTCTTTCTGGATACATTTCATCATGAAAGTGTTTGCAAGGCTCCATCTGCTGACATACAATGGTCTGTCCTCCAAAATGGGGGCCTTTTCTTATTCCCAATGAGATTTGTGGATCTTAGAAGATATTTCAAAGAAGCACTACAGCAGTAAGAACCTAGAGCAATCGGAATTCAGGGGCATGGAGTGCAGAAATGACAGGCATGGCCACCAGACTTTGTAGACTTGAGAAGCAATGAATTGTGCCAGGGTGAGAGTGCTCTGGAGAAAGATGTGGAGAGAAAATCACAAGTCGAGTGGGCTTTGGAGAAAGTGTAGGAGTGTGTTAGGTGAATTGGAAGTAGAAGGTAGGAGAGAAGGGCATCTCAGGTATAGACAAGATACAAAGATTTAAATGTCAATGCTTGTTGTGCTAAGTGGCTCAAGTATAAATGATAATATTACTAATTTTACCATCATCTCCATAATAATAAACACAAGCACTTATATATGATCTACCCTATGCCAGAGTACATTAATTATATTCTCAGAACATTGATTATATGAACTCATATGTTTTTCAAATCCACTATATGAAGTGGGTATTATTATTATCCTAGTTTTACAGGTGAGGAAACTGAGGCAAATTATCATTCCAAAGAACCCTCAACTATCAGAATCAGGATTTTATTCCAGCAGTCTACCTCCAGAGCAGTGTTGTCCAATAGAACTTTCTCTAATGATGACAGTGTTCTAAATCTGTGCTTCCAATACTGTAGCCCCAACTGCATGTGGCTATTGAGCACTTGAAATGTAAAGAAAAATTACTTTTTACTTAAATTATTATTTTTATTTTAAGTTTACTTATTTATTTTGAGAGACAGAGAAAGTGTGAGCAAGCAGGGGAGGGGCAGAGAGAGGGGGAGAGAGAGAGAATCCCAAGCAGGCCCTGTGCTGTCAGCGCAGAGCCCCACATGGGGCTCAAATTCACAAACCATGAGGGGCGCCTGGGTGGCTCAGTCAGTTGAGCGTCCGACTTCGGCTCAGGTCATGATCTCGAGGTCCGTGAGTTCGAGCCCCGCATCGGGCTCTGTGCTGACAGCTCAGAGCCTGGAGCCTGTTTCACATTCTGTGTCTCCCTCTCTCTCTCTGACCCTCCCCTGTTCATGCTCTGTCTCTCTCTGTCTGAAAAATAAATAAATGTTAAAAAAAAAAATTCAAATTCACAAACCGTGAGATCATGACCTGAGTCGAAACCAAGAATTGGACGCTTAACCGACTGAGCCACCCACATGTCCCTAATTTTAATTATTATGTTTGAATTTAAACAGGCACATGAGGCTAGTGACTACTGTGTCCGACAAGTTGGCTTTGCTAGAGTCTGCTCAACTGTAACACTCTGTTGCCTTTCAAACTGGACAGTGTAATGTTGATTCTGTAATTATAGTACTAGTACTAATAATAGCCCCTGGAAGATCGATGGCCTTTTATTTAGCTCTTACTATGTGCAGGGCAACCTGTTAAGTGCTTCCTGTAACTTATGTCTTGTCTTCTCCATGACAACCTTGTGGGTGATGGCTGTGAGCATGGATCTACATTCAAAACCCAGCTTTGCTACTTGTTTGCCCTGTGACCTTAGGCAAGTTACTCTCTGTGCCTCAGTTTCCTCTTCTGGGAAATGGAGTAAGTAATAGCATCTATTTGATATGCTTGCTATGATGCTTGCAAGATTCTATGCATTGAAAGTGCATAGTGGTGGCTGACATGTGATAAGCATTCGCTATATGGGTGGTATTGTTGTTACCATCCTTATGCATTAGATGAAGAAACCAAGGCATGGAGACGAAAGCATCCGTACTGAAAGGCACAGCTCCCTGTGGAAGAGTTGGGATTCAGCCAACAGGCGGCCGACCTGATACCAAAGTCCAGGTTCTTAACAACTGTATTGTGGCTTCCATTCAGAGTTTCTAAAAGTTTGATTTCTGGAGAACTATCGTGAAATCCTCCAGGGTGCTTGTTAAAGATACAGTTACAGACACTTCCAGACTCACAGAGAGCTATTGCCTTAGACTGTTTATGGTGGAGACCTGGGAATCTGCATTGTAACAAGTTCCCCAGGTGTTTTTCAGGTATACATTAACCAGTGAGACACCACTGGAAAAATTTGATGGGGAGGAAAGTAGCAGGAGAGGACAGGTTTTAAGGTATAGGAAGTGTGTGGAGGATGAAGGAGTTCTATGAACAGATCTTTTTAGAAAGGTCTTCCTGGTGGCCAGCTTCAAAGATGAAGTTGATTAAAGAACTTGGGGCACAGCGAGGTGATAAGACCTGCTAGGACAGTGATAAGGTGGACAGGGGGAGTGGGAGGGAAATTTTCTCTGGATATTTCTTGGTAAAATTGACAGGACATGGTACCTCTCTAGAAATTATGGAGCAAGAGAGTTAATTGGGAGTCAGAAACGATCCTGAGGTTTCTGTTTACAACACCAGGGTATGTAGCGACGTTGTAACCAAGGTAGGCAAGGTCTTATGGGAAGATGATTCAAGTGCACTTGAGGAATTTGTAGAGCGTCCGGGTAGAATTGCCCAAGAAACAGCTGGACATCTGATTTTGAGTTCAAAAGGGGGATCTATAGCAGAAATAAAGGTTGGGGTTCCACAGGCACTAGACATGGTGCTTGCTCCATGCAGTGGGTGAGACTGTCCTACAGAAACCTGGCCGCAGGCTCACCATCTGCCTCACCAAAGATCTACCAAGCTGGGGGAGTTGATACAAATGTGTGAAGTAGCCTGATGTAAGGCGGTAGGTATTCAGCTGCTTTTTTTTGCAACCAGTTGAAGAACACTTGCCCTGTCACGCGCCTTTGGAATCAGTCTATCAGCCAAACAAAACTGCCCCAAACCTCTGAGCCTTAGCACACCTTGGGGTGTGACCCTACTGAGGGCACTTGGACACTTGGTCTTGAAGCAGATGCCAGAAGAGAAGGGCACCAAGGCTCATCCTCTGGGCAACACCACTTACAGGTCAGAACGAGAAGCCAGTGAAAGCGGCAGAGGGAACTTAGGCAGAAAAGAAGGAGGAGAACAAGAGCAGAGCAGTGCCCAGGGAGCCAAGAGAAAGGAGGATTTCAGCAAGGAGGTTGTCAGCAGTGCCACTTGTCACGGAGAACTTAGCCTGAAGCCTGGGGAGAGGTCCCAGGGCAGACTCGACTAGCTGGACTGTTTGGTGCCTTTTGCCGTCAGCAGAGTGATGGGGGGTGGAAGCCAGGAGAGCGACTGAAATTTGCAAGGTAGTGGGAAAGGAAAATAGATTACTCTCTTCAGAAGGAAAGGGAAGAGGAAGGATGCTGGCTTGGGGAAGACATGGTTGACAGAGGGTTGTTTGTGGGATGTGAGGCTCGAACTTGTCTATAGGAAGAGGGGACCCAGAGCCAGTAGAATAGAAGGGTCTGAAGACAGCAAAAAGCAGAGATGATTTTTGGATCAAAACCCCAGAGGAGGAAAAAGGGAATCGTATCTTGTGGAAATAGGGAGGTGGTTCTTCCTTTGGGATAGGAGGAAAAAGTAGAGAAAACCTTAGAGGCAGGAGCAATAATTCATAACTAGAATTCTTAGAAGTGTAAATCTAGGTTGTCTGTTCAAAATGAAGGCATTGGCTAGGAATAAGGATAAACACAGTTACACCTTTAACACTTTGAATGCCTCCTCCCCTATGCTAGGCATTGTTTAGTGCTCTTCAGGAATTGCCTTCTTTAATCCTAAGAGGTAAATGTAACTGGCAAACTCATTTTACGGCCCACAAAGGGATGTGAATTGCCCCTGGTCATGCAGCTAAAATGTAGGGCTGGGACTTGTCCCCAGGAAGTCTGAGTTCAGTGTCTGATCTTTTAAACACTCTGTATGGTATAATAAAAAGGCAGCACTAATGGTAATCTGCATTCTTATAGCACTTAAAAAAAAAAACCTTCTCCCATTTTACAGGTGGAAAAACAAAGGCAGAATTTGCCAAACTTGTCACACATCTAGGTGGGGTTGGAGCTTTGGCTGGAATTGGAGTCTCTTGATTTCCAGTTCTGTTCTCTTTCCCACGGAGTGACAGGCCACACATAGTTCCTGAGCAAATTGCGTTGCATTACTGAGCCATCTCATTCCTTCTCTCCCTCCTTCTGTTCTAACACCCCCACCACCACCACTCCCACCCTAGTGCCAGCCCTGAAATGCCAGGAAGGCATGTCGGGCACCTGCTCCCTCCTTCTGGCTGGGCTCCTTGTCCTGGCCAGGTGCCACTGCCCTGCTCTAGCACGAGGGCCCCATGCAGGCAGGCAGCGGAGGAAGGCCACGTTTGTTTTGCTTTTATTGTTAAATAATATAAATCTCTTGGCTGCACCACCCGCCGGGACGTGAGTTGTGTGTCTTCCCGCACAGTCGCTAATGAGACAGTTAATCATTTGTTTATTCTGTATGAAGAGACGTGGCGGCCATATCGCTCAAACCAGACACGGGGCTCAGGCCCCTCAGGGAAGCTGTCCACACCGGCACATGAGTCACCCACAGTCCCAGCACAATCCTGCCTGCAGGCTCCCGTACCTCCCTCCCCAAGGCACTGACCAGGATGCAGGCATCAGCTGATGATGATTATTATTACTGTTATTGCGGCTATTATTTTTAAAAATACTCCCTTCCCTGAGAAGAAAAAAAAAAGTGATTTGCAAAGATGCTTTGTTGGGAGATAAGTAGGCTTCCTCTTGGGCACGCGTTTATCTCACTTGTGCAGAGGTTCCTAGAGGTCGTGCTGCTCACGAGATAAAGCTCTGGGATCCTCCCCAGGGAAGGCCAGAGTCAGCGTTCTGCTGTTTTCCTGGTTCCGGGGTTAAAGAGGTGAAATCAGCTATGTTCCTCCTGCAGGCTCCCTGGGGCTGAGGCTGCTTTTATTAGAGCAAATCAGACCTGTCCAGGTGCAGAGGGATGGGGGGAGGAGAGAGCCAGAAGGAGGTGAGGAGGGGGTTGGGGTAGAGTGTGTGTTCTGGGTCTAGTGCTGTCTGTACCTGGGTTGCCCAAACTGAATGATTGTCTTAAAAAGCTTCCATCCATCTATTTGCATGCTATTAGCATCCTCCTGCTCTTTTCTTGGTGTTTGGATAAATCCTATTGCCTGAAGCTTATATTTCAATTAACTGAGTCCAACTGTCTGAGTCCTGAGGCACAGGGATGGGCAGGAAGTTGCTGTGTTTTCAGCCGTAGCATTGTATCATCGACGGTCTGTGTGTCTGTCTTCCATCAGCCAGGTCCCACCCTTGAAGCTGTGCCTTTCTGCCAAACTGAGCACGTCTCGGTCTGGGGCACAGTTACCCAGGGCAGGGCTTATGTTTCAGGAGTAGTTTGCACAGGCAGAACAGCTATTCTTTTAGACCACTGGAGTGGGGAGCAAGCATGGGCAGGTCCCGGATGGAAACAGTGAAGCGAGTCGGAGGGGGCAGTGGAGAAGAGTTGGCTGGCCCCTCACTACAGTTGATTTCTAGCTTTCTCTCTGCTTCATCTGGGACCCTGCGTGAGGCACTTCTCCCTTTAGTCTCCTGCCTGGGTATACGCTTCGTTATCTCATCCTTTCTCCTCACTCTTTTCTTGCCCCAGATACCCCCTTTCAACTTCTGTATCTTTGCTTGCTGTTTCCTCCACCAAAATCTTTTTCTCTTTCCTTTTTCTTACCTTATTTATCAAAACCTGTCCTTCAAGATTCCATTCAAATGTCACCCCCTCTAAGAAACCCTCCCATTGTCCTCCCCAGGTAGAATTAACTTGCTCTCTGTGCTTCAGGCTACTCCGATCTCATGCCTCTCCCTTCTTTGGGCCAGGGCTAGCATCTGTCCTGCATGTCCCGCGGTAGAGCATCACACTGCCACATCACATACGGTTTTGTGTTTTTGAGTTTGTTCTGTTTGGCTTTGTAGTGGTTTGCATGGTGATCCCCCAAAAGATATGGCACGTTGTAATTTTTGGAACTTACGAAAGTTACCTTATTGGGGAGAATGGCAATTGCAGGTGTAATTAAGTTAAGGATCTTGAGATGAAGAGATCATCCTGGATTATTCAGGTGGGCCCTAAGTCAAGTGACAAATGTCCTTATAAGAGACACCCAGGAAGGGTGCCTGGGTGGCTCAGTAGGTTAGGCATCCAACTTCGGCTCAGGTCCTGATCTTGCGGTTTGTGAGTTCGAGCCCCATGTCAGGCTCTGTGCTGACAGCTCAGAGCCTGGAACCTGCTTCAGATTCTGTGTCTCCTTCTCTCTCTGCCCCTCCCCTGCTCATGCTCTGTCTCTCTCTGTCTCTCAATAATAAATAAATGTTAAAAAAAATTTTTTTTAATTTAAGAAAAGAGACACCCAGGAGAGTTGACAGACGGAAGAGGTTGTGTAAAGAAAGGGGCAGAGATTATAGTGATGTAGTCACACACTAAGGAATCCAGGGAATTCTGGAAGCCATGCGGAGATGAAAGAGGCAAGGCGTCCTTCTCAAGAGATCCAGAGGGAGTGACTCCGTCCACGCCTTGATTTCAGAACCTTGACTTCTGGCCTCTAGAACTGTGAGAGAATAAATTTCTGTTGTTTCCAGCCATCTAGTGTGTGGCCATTTGTTACAGAGCCCTCAGAAACAAACAGGCTGGTAGACTTCCTCTGAAAGGGAAGGTGGGGCAGGCACAAAAGTATCGTGTCAGGAACCTGGACCCTTTCCTGCTACACCGATGCTCGCTACCTGCCTTGCTCCTTCTGCTTCTGTTCCATACGGTGCAAGGCCTGTTCCTCCTGCACCAGGCCTTGGGTGGGTTCCTTGCCCTCGTGGGAGTATCAGTACTGAGTAAATAATGGTGATTATCATCCCACTAAGAGCTAGTGGCATTTGTGTAGCCTCTACAGTTTACAGAGTACTTTGCCTCACCTCATTGCATTCTGTGTTTGCAATAACCTTGTAAAGCAGGTGTTGCGATCCCTATTTACATGTGAGGAAAGGGAAGACTGAGGCATAAAGGGACTTGGGCATGACCATACAACTGGTGTGGTTCAGCTAAGACTTCAAATATCCTTGTCTTTCGGTTCCAAATCCATATACTTTTGAACTGTGTACTCCATGTCTTTGAGTATGAGGCCCAGTGAGTCAAATCTGTTTTTATTCTTTCTGAGACAGGAATATCCTCTGCCTGAGGTATGGATGCCTGCTTTTTCTTCTTTCCCCAAGGTGTGCTCAGACTCAATGGACTTTGGCAGTGGTGGATGGGTGAGAGGAAGCCCTGTTTATTCAAGGGTCTTGGTTTTAAAAGGGAGTGTCTATGTGTGTTAATCTTCTGTTATTATTTGGCTGCACTACTGGGGAAACTGTGAGAGAGAGAGAGAGAGAGAGAGAGAGAGAGAGAGTGTGTGTGTGTGTGTGTGTGTGTGTGTGTGTGTTTTCACGCATGCATGCACATGCACTGTGCACTCGACCAGCTATTATCCCCCTCTGGTGGTCACTGCCATAAATCTATCACCTGATCATCTAAAATCCCAATGAAAGGAAGATCACTAGGCCAGTGAGCCCAGGGAGATTCAACATATTTAGCATGGCTTATGTTTGTACACTCTCTTCTGAAGAGTTTCAATGGATGGTTCTGTTCTCCCAATAGGACTCCTTCTTCCAAGGAAAATAAGAGTGTTGCACAAATGGAAAGTGGGCTTTGGAGCATGACAGACATAGTTTCACATCTCAGCTCTGCTACTTAATTTCTACATTGGTTTGAGTTATTTAACCTTGCCAGTCCACATCTTTAAAATGGGATAATAACAGATATCCTATTTCCAGGGGTGTTATAAGATTATGTGAAATAATGTATTTAAATTGCCTCGTACATAGTAGATACTTAGTCATCATGTATTTTTTCCCTCTTAAGTATACTCTTTAAATATGACTAATTATACTGTTAAAATCCTGTTTCAAAATGTTTATTTATTTATTTTGAGAGACAGAGGGAGAGAGCAAGAGAGAGAGCAGGGGAGTGGCAGAGAGAGAGGGAGAGATAGAATTCCAAGCAGGCTCGTGCTGTCAGTGCAGAGCCAGACACAAGCTCGCTCTCACAAACTGTGAGATCATAGCCTGAGCTGAAATCAAGAGTTGGATGTTTGGAGCACCTGGGTGGCTCAGTCGGTTAAGAGTCCAACTTCAGTTCAGGTCATGATCTCACTGTTTGTAAGTTTGAGCCCCACGTCGGGCTCTGTGCTGACAACTCCCAGCCTGGAGCCTGCTTTGGATTCTGTGTCTCCCTCTCTCCCTGCCCCTCCCCTGCTCACACTCTGCCTCTCTCTTAAAAATAAAATAAACATTAAAAAAAATTTTTTTTAAAAAGACTTGGATGCTTGACTGACTGAGCTATCCAGGTGCCCCTAAAATCTTATTTTGTAAATAATACTTTTGTCCAGGGAACACTGACTAGTTCTGTCACATTACTGTCTGGAAAATGGAAAGATGTCCTCTTTGCAAAAGGGAAGCTAAGAACTTGAAGAGAGGAAATGAAGTGTTCAGTAAAATCAGACTCAGGACTTAGATAGAAATAGGGATGCTCATTCCCCACCCCCCCCAATGGAAGGGAAAGTAAAGCAATATTTATTGGGCCCCCTGATATAAGCCAGATCCTTTATTCAAATATTTTATTTAGTTCTTACAGCAACCTGATAAAGACAGTAATATTATCCCCATTTTATAGATGAAGATGTGCAGACTTGGGGATTCTACTTGCTGTAGGTTATATAGCACAGAAATCACATTCCCACTCAGGCTGCATGACTCCTGTGACAGTGCTCTGCTCCAGCACACCACTTCCCTGGGAGCCCTGGGGAAATACAGCTCACGAAGCGCTCACGTGTAAGGATTAATCTAAAGGAATATCCTCGTCATCCCCAGTTGCCAAAGAACACAATATGCAGTTCCAGAAAGTTGGTTTCCTCCCAGCCATTTAGCTCTAAGGGATAGAGGAGTTTGCATAGAACCTGACCAGTATTATAATGTTTTCCTCTCCGGAAACCAAGAGGTTTCCCCTCTGTCCTACTGTTTATGGACCCAGTGCCGATTATCATTGTGAGGAGTGTTTGAGAAAGGCTCCCAAGATATTTAAAATAGTGCATCTTGTTCTTTGAGTGAGTATAGTTAGAGGATAGATAGAAGAAATTGTATCCATTCGCCTTGAATTAAACCCCAGACCTGTGTCTTGTTAGCCAATTAACTAATGCTTCTTGTTACCTTCTTCAGCTTTGCAGAGCAGTGGAGCGACTTGTGGGGTAATGGGTTTACAAAGGAGGCGATTGCAAACTCACTGAGGAGGCTGAAGAACCGTATATGACATAGGACAGCACTTGTAACATAACACATTGTCTTGTGTGGTGGTCAGGAGACCTGTGTCCTACTTCTTGAGCCACCAGCTTTGCAACCTAGGAGAAGTCATTAGCTCTCTGGGACTCAGTTTGTGAAATAAAAAAACATGTAAGACAAGATGATATCTTGGATTCCCTTCAGATTGTAAACATATGTTGTTTGTTGAGTCTTAGTGTGGCCAGAAGGCCAGGGAACTGAGGAGAGGCAGAGCCTGACCAGACTGAACAAACAGAGTTTCATCTGCATGCAGAAGGAGCTATCTATGCATATGCAACGGGCCAAGAAATATTTCCGGATAGGGGTGAGCAGTGTGGTTGGCATTCAGCTTCCCCCTTCTCCATGCACAGTGCCTTGGGCTCATCTTTATTACCAGACTCTGGTGTCATTGAGCAGCATGTCCCTCAAGACTGTGAACTCCCTGATGGAAGAGACCAACTATTTCTCATGGGGATCAGTGAGTGGTAGTGGAAAGAGTGAATGCATCATCCAAGTTCTTTCAGATTCCCATTTCTCGAGAGACATTTTTCGTGCATCAGTTTTCTTTTTTTGGATCTCTCCTCAATGGACACTGTTTCTAAAGCTCATGTTAGGAAAGGTAGGTGAAAGTGAGTTGATGTTTGCAGGCATTGGTGAACATGGGGAGTTGTGCCTGTGGTTCTGGTCCAAAAGCCTGCTCATCTTGAGCCCCTTGCCTGCTTGGGTGGTGAGGTGAAGTCACCCTGCAAATGATGGGAGTTGGGGGTGAGGCCAGGAACAGTCCCTGTTCCCATGCTGGCCTGTGGCCAGGCACAGTAAACTTGCCTATGTACACACCTTTCTTTCTGATGACCATCGGACACCCATCATGTCCACTATCTTCCCTCCTTCTGAACCCTCTGAGACTGTCATAAGAGGCATTATTTTTTAAGTCAGTGAAAGTCCTGTTCTCTTCGGATTGGTGAGCCGATTCTCATTTGACTTCCTCCCTCTCCTTCCCACAATTTGTTTGTATCTTGGTATCAAGTCAATGAGTCAGAGGTGGAGCCTGGGGGAAGAGAGACCAAAGATACACATGCAGGATGAAGGGAAGAAGGCTTATGCAATCCTGTCCACTGACCATCCAGAAGGTGCTTAACCTTGTGTGCATCATCTGTAGTCTTCTCAACAACCCCATGAACGAAGTGTGGTCCTTCAATGTTACATACACAGGGACTGATACATAAGTGTGTCAGTGTGTGTGATCACACAGCTGGTTGGGAGGCAGATCTGGGATGTGAAGCAGAATTGAGTGACTCTAGACTCAGTATATCTTTTCAATATAGCAGTGTTATTTTCCCAAATACTCTCCTCATAGCCTTTCTATTTTAGATATATTTCACACTTGCCACTAAAAGGATCAATGATGGCATAGTGTTTAGGTGCCTAGCCTAGGCCCTGACACAAAGCAAGAACTTAGTAGATGTTAGTTGATTTTGCTATTGTTTTCACATTTGATAGCTTGGGGGTTTTCACAATATCCTGAGATGTGAAAGGGGAAAACCAGTTTGGTCAATTGGAAACATTCCAGCATTTGGATCCTAGAATAAATATTACCGATCATTAACTAATTCCAGGCTTTACGTGGTGAAGAGTGACTAGCCGCTCTGCTTAAAGGTGTTCAACCTAGGTCAGGCTGGCGAGGATGTCTGTTGCAACCTCCGACTTGTTTCTGAGTGATTATTCTTGCCATCACTTCTAGGTACCCACGCAGCGTTCTTATGGCGCATGACAGGGTTCAACATTCCAGAATTCAGTGTGCGAGCTTTACTTTGAAAACTAGCATCATATGCCATTAAAGAATGGCATCGGGCCCGGATGCCTGTGTCCACGGTTCACTCCAAGCTCCTGGGAGGCGGAGGCAGATGGTACCACATGGTCCCCCTCATTTCCAGAGCCTGCCCGAGCTGAGAGACTGGGCTACTGTGAAAAGAAGACTGGCTTGGGAGTTAAGATAGCTGGTTTAAGTTCCAATAACTTGCTGTGTGGCTCCAGGCAAACCACCTAACCTTTCTGTTTCCATGTTCCCACCGGTAAAATTGGATTGCCACATTCTGTCACTCCTATTTCAGTGTGCTGCTGATTTTGTGTGAGTAAATGAGATAGCAGATGCTAAAGTGGGATATGAATGCATGGTATGATTATGCTGTTATTATTGCTCCTCAGTCTTTTAATCATACATTTTGACTGGATCATTTTAATTCACCAAGGCACCCTAAGGCCTAATAACATATAATGCAGTTAGCAGGAAATCAAACAAACAGATGAATGCACGGGGGGGAAAAAAGCAAACTTCCCTGGGTTGCTCGCAAGTTCCTCTCTGGCTGTATGGCTCAGGGTGTGTCTCTAAGAAGAGGAAAGATAATGACCAGTGGGAGTCAGCCCCTGTCTGGGAAGAAGAGGAGACAAAGAACATCACATCTGGTCACCTCCACAGAAGGGGTACTCCATTCTACCATCGTGGGGCCTGAAATCTCACCATTAACCTGATATTTTAGCTTCCTATTCCTTGCCCTTCACAGAATGGTTGCAGTCTCCCTTTTTGAGCGAGTCACATTTGCCATGGCCTTGGAATTGGAGATAGAATCCTTGGGTCTGAGTCCTTCTTTCCCGAACTATAGAAACTTCATAAAGCAATTAATTAAACCTTTTCAAGACTCAGTTTCTCTGTCTGTAAAATAGGCTTAATAGTCATAATACCTACCTCATGGGATGATTGAGAAGATAGAATTTTAAAAAGAGGCTTTATAACGTTATGCAAATTTTTTAAATGTTTCTTTATTTTTGAGAGAGAGAGAGAGAGAGAGAGAGAGAGAGAGAGAGAGAGAGAGCAGGGGAAGGACAGAGAGAGAGGAAGACACAGAATCCAAAGCAGGGTCCAGACTTTGAGCTGTCAGCACAGAGCCTGATACGGGGCTCGAGCTCATGAACTGCAAGGTCATGACCTGAGCTGAAGTCACCGACTTAGGCCACCCAGGCACCCCATTATGCAAATGTTAATTGTCATTATAGTCTGATATGCTCCAGTTGAAATATTCCATGAGCAGATCTTGTCTTTTCCCCTGGTCTGTGCTTTGTGTTTCTTTTACTAGATACTCATTTTCTCCATCTCTCCTGTTAAAATGTTCAAGTATCATGTCAAAGACCACTTTTTTTGACCGCCCCGATGATAAATCATATTTTTTTCTTTCCGGAATTTCTAGAGAATCTATTGTCTTTCCTGTTCACCTGCTTGTCCTCTCGCACTTATTTTAGCACATTATTACTTTCTTCAGTAGGTTACGAGATCCTGGAAGATAGGATCATAGCAGGCACACAGTACATGCCCAATACTCATTTAAATGAATGTGTAGGATGTGTGGTATCAATGCCTATTCCCATAGGACTTCTTTAAAATAAAAATATTACTGGGGAAGGTGACCCAGTGGGTCACGAGTACTTAAGTATGAATTAAGAGTGCTGGGCTTGGGTGGCCAAATGGGAAGGAAGGGCAAAACCAGAGAGAACAAGTTTAATAAGAAAGTGGGAGCTGCTAAAGACACATCTCATCATTGTAACAGTTTTTCCTGGCTTGGTCTTGGTCTTAACAGATACTATGGAACCAGCGTATTAACTTGGAAAGATACCTTATGAGTTCTAAAGGGAAAGGAGAGTTGAAAGAATTCACAGGTACAGGAAATTGTGCAATATCTAGACCCACCAGAAGGTGGCGCACTGTCACTAATTCCACAGCCTGGCAGCTTTGCTCCAAGGGATCCCCCAAATTGATGTGGTTTTCTGATGGGTAGGTAGTTCTCTGCATTTTATTCAGTTCAGTCCTGCTTCCTCCTTATCTCCTTCTCTGTCCCCATCCATTCTGTTGCTTCACGGCATGAAAAGTCTGTAGGCTAGAGAGTGCTTCTCATTGGACTTTCACCTTTGGGAAGGTTCTGCTAATAGAGGTGCTTCAGCTTTCTCTCAACTCCTAAGGTGCAGAACCAAACTCGAATCTCACCCTCTGCATAAGAATCCATCTGGATTCTTAGAGGGTAAGCCCTGAGAGCCTTTTTGGACAAAAGCAGGTGAAAGGAGAAAAATCACTTTCTTTTGCATACTTTCTTTCCTGGCTCCCTTGGTACCCCCTCCCCATTTTCCGAGGTTTCTTGTCTGAATTGAAAAGCACCTCTCTCTGTGCTTCTTCCCCAGATCACCTCATCACATACAGTGCTTTATTCTTTTTATAGTAATATCACATTTATTACCTCCTTGTATTTTCACAAGATGTGTGGCATAGGTATTTTTCTATATTTTTAAAAATCATCATGATAGCTTTCATTTTTATAATCCTATACAGTTATCAAAGCCATTTTGCACTCACCATTTAATTTGACCTTCACAACATTTATGAGACCTTCTGGAGCATAGGTACTAACGTCCCCATTGTATGGATGAGAATACGTATATACAGGGAGAGTATGTGATTTTCCCAGAAAATATAAGAAATACAAGAACTCACTCACCAAACTCCTAATTTATTCTACAATTCTGTGTCTTATTGTGGATGAGGCAAACAAGGCTCAAAAAGGAATATGTGACATACCCAAGGTCCTACAGTCAATAATAGTAGAATGTCACCTTCCTCCCCCCAAAAAAGTGGTAGAAATGGCTGGAATCAACATCTGACACTCTCGGTTTAGTGCTCTTTTTATTCTCCTAAAGAGGCCTTCTGTAATCTAATGAACCATTGGCTATCTATCCAACCAATAAATATACCATCTAGCCTTTCAAAACTCTTGGGTATACATCAATCAACACCATGACAGAAGTTCTCAGAGGTGAATGAATACCTGAGGCTTTCTGGAAAGAGCATCAGGAATATTTTTTTAAGCTAAAAATGTATACAAACAAAGGCTGGAAAGAAATCCATCGCTGTGTTAAAAATGTGTTTGGGTGATGGGATTATGGACAATGTATTTTAATTTTTCTGTGTTTCTGTATTTTCAGAGTTTTCTTCAGTGAGATTTTATTACAGTTTTTAAAAAAAATTTTCATGTTTATTTTTTTGGGAGAGAGAGACACACACACACAGAGTGCAAGTGGGGGAGGGGCAGAGAGAGAGAGGGAGACACAGAATCCAAAGCAGGCTCCAGACTCTGAGCTGTCAGCACAGAGCCCAATGCAAGGGTCGAACCCTTGAACTGCAAGATCATGACCTGAGCTGAAGTCGGATGCTTAACTGACTGAGCCACCCAGGCACCCTGATTTTATTACTTTTATAATGGGAAATAAACATTAAAAAGTAGAAGAAGAAAGGATTTGGGCACTGGTATCGCATGTGTTTGTGAGGTTGTGTGTGGTGTGCAGTGGCTGTTACTGCAACCCAGTCTGTGGTTGGGTAAGACGAGAAGTGTTCTCTGATCCTCCCTAACTGGGCATCGTGTGCTTCTCTGTTCCCACTTCTCCCCAGAAGCCCCACTGAAGGTTTTGGCAGGATTCACTCACACTTTGCTCCCACCCTCCTCCCTGGTCAACCCCACAAAACTATATAGCACACAGTGGGATAGGCTGGGCCGGGGGAAGAGGCTCTTGCAGGGATGGGGGGACCAGCGCCTCACCCTGTCTTGGCAGATCTGGAGGCTCCTGCGCTCTTCACTCCGCCTGCTGTGGACTTACGTAACACATTCACAGGACTTCATTTTCCAGTAGATTGAAAGCAAAGCCACTGTTGATTTTCTCCAAAAAGATCTATTTGGAAGTGCAATTGCCTGGAATTACACGGTGGCGCGAGAGGCCAGACCTTGCTGTAAATAACTTTTCTCTCAACCACACCGGGGCCTGGCTGGCAGCAGAGTCCATGCTTCAGATGATGGTGCTTGCTGTGGAGCGTGTGTGTGCGTGTGTGTGTGTGTGAGGGGGTGGAGAGAGAGGGAGAGAGAGAACAGGTGAGCAAGGTCTTGGGGCCTTTGCTCACCTTCTGCTACTTTGTCCACCTCTGGAGCTCTGCACGTGAAGGAGCGGTGAGATTTCTCACGGGCTGGTTTATGTGCCCTCTCTCTGGTTATGTCTCCCACCCTGCCACCCGGGGGTCTGGGGCTGTGTGAGGTGGAGTGACTTGTGCATACAGTGTGGGGCAGCACAATGAACAAGCTTGAGAATTTGACATATCTGAGTTCTAGTTCCAGATGTGCTGGTTACAGTTTATGGGACCTTAGAAAATTACTTACATCTCTGGCCTTTCTTTATCCATTAAAACAAAACAAAACAAAACAAAACAAAATTGGTCCTGGGTGTGGGGGTTGAGAGTATCCACATTTCAGCATTGTGAGGATTAAAGGGAGTAATAGTGGAGAAATCACACTGCACAGAGTCTGACGCTTGATTTGTGTTCTGGAAATTTAGTTGCATCCTGTGCCCTGTGTTGCCCTCCACAACAGACTGAAATGAGAAGCAAGAGCAGTGGGCTTGGAGCCAGGATGCTGCATGCCAAAGTTGCGAAACAGGTGAAATTCAGGATGTTTTATCCCTTCTTTCCATGCTCTCTTCCTCTACAGTTATCCATAGCTCACACACACGATTCTCCCCTGCCAAAAAAAAAAAAAAAAAAAAAAGACTGGAATGAACTAACGTACACTGTGGAAGAGGGGGCTTCATGCATGTCTTCTGGTGGGCATTTGTGTTGTAAGTGTCCTGCCTGGGCAAGGAGAGGGTAGTCTTTAAACCAAGATGGCAGCACTTTATGCAAGGGAGCATCTGGATAGGGGAGTTGCTTGTAGATTAGAAAGTCTTACCAGTTACTCTGGCTATTCTTAAGACCAGCATTACCTTGCAGGCATCAGAATGAGATTGTGCATTAGCTTATCTGGGCACTTTTTTCTAACCTCATGTAGCATTGTCCTTCTCACATTTCTTCATCAAGTCTGGACAATAGTGGAATCTAGCAAACTATGGACTGTATCCTCAGGAAAAGACTTCCAGACAACTCTGGAGAAGGCATCTAGCCACCCACCCAACACTTATTGAAATCCTACTCTATGATGGAATAAAAATAGCCAACAGTTATTAAATACTTTGCCAACTTCTTGTGTACATTATCTCATCTAATCCCTAGTTCTAATGATATATTTACTGTTATTATAATGCCATTATTATGCATACTGGCTAAGGGAAAAGAAGCCAGAGCCAGAATACCTGGTTCAAATCACGGCTCACTAGTCACTAGCGTTGTGAACTTAGGCAAACTGATTCTTTGTGCCTCAATCTTCTTATATATAGAAATATTATAGTACTATCTCATAGGGTTGTTTGAAGCATTAAGTAATTCATACATGTATAGAGTTTAAAAGAGTGCTTGACTAGTATTATTCCCATTTAATATCTGAGAACACTGAGGATGAGAGGAAGGGAGGTGATTTTCCCAGCAGCACCCAGCTGATGACAGATCCAGGTCAAGAATCTGTGCCTTATGACTCCAGTCTAGTACTTTTTTCTTGTTATGAGGAAAATGTGCAGAATCATTTATATCCTCTACATTATCATCCCCTATGACAGCTGTCAGTCTTAAGTAGCAGTGTTTTCGAATGGCTGAAAACCTTGGTGAGAACAGTTGAGAAGCTGCGAGCTTTTTAAATTAAAATCTTGTCCCCAAAAGCATGCAAAAAAATTCCTTACCAATCAGGGTCAATTTATATGCACCCAGTATGGTGGCTGAGGCTTAAGCAGCAGTTAGTGGACTCTTTAATGAGTGGCTCTGGAGGCAACACTCAGGCTAGGGCCATGCCCAGCAGGGGCTGCCACTAGGCCACGTCCAGAGAGGCTTCGCTCCTAGGTCAACTCTAAGAGAAGAGCCAACTTGTGTGGTGAGCACAGGTCAAACTGTGAGTTTCCATTAAGAAAAAAATATGAATGGCTACTTCACAGAATATGGTAACTAACCCCTGATGGCATCAGGATAGAACATGGAGTGGAAGTATTTTCTAAAGAGTTTTTCTCTTTCCTAGAGTGATCTAGAGCAAACCTTTAGTTGGCCAAGTCCAATAATGTCTTATGTGTTTCAGATGAAGAGGATGGGTCAGGTGGGGAGGGTGTTCCAAGGAGTCCTCTTTTGCCCTCTCCCCATTTCCTTGGACTTCTCCTGACAAAATGCCTACACTTCTACCCTTAGGGATTTATTCTTTGGGGCATTGCTAGTGTTGTGGGTCCCCCGCCCCCATGAATATTCAATTAAATTTCCAATATCTCCAAGAGGGCAATATGTTACACTAAATCATGTAGTGTCTTATATGGAAGTCTATTCCTCCCTGTTTGGATGCAGCAGACAACTAGAGACCTTCAGCCCATTCAGAACTGGAATAAGGCAAGGTGCCTTGGGAGGAGAGAAGGTGGACAGTCTTTGCTAATTCATTATTTTGCCAAGGGCCAGCCTACTTTGTGCCTTCTTACTTAGCAGAGAGCTGCTAGAAAAAGTTCTGGTTGAAGCCAAGTCAGAGAGTTATGATCCAGCATAAGGAAGCATCCCATTCAACCAAGATATTTAAGAGTTTGTCCCTCCTTCTTTTCCTCCAGCATAATGTCATGGGTCGATGGTTCCCTCCCAGAAGGTGTTGAAGTGCTAACCCCCAGTGCCTGTGCAGGTGACCTTCTTTGGAAACAGGGTCTTTGCGGACATTTGAGTTAAGATGAGATCATTAGAGTGGGCCCGAATCCAATATGACTGGTGTCCTTATAAAAAGGGCATGTTTGGACACAGAGACAGACATGCACAACAGAGAGAATGCCACGAGAAGCTGAAGGTGGAGATGGGTGTGATGCATCTGCTAGTGAAGGAATGCAGATTGCCAGCAAACTGCCAGACATTAGTAGAGAGGCACAGAACACATTCTCCCTTATAGCCGTCAGAGGGAATGAACTAACTGTGGCAGCACCTGATCTTAGACTTACAGCTTCCAGAACCGTGAGACAATAAAATTCTGTTGTTTAAGCCACCTAGTCTGTGATAGTTGGCTATGGTAGCCTTTGCTCACCAGTGTATGACTAAACCAGCATAGTTGAGAGTTTGTCCTTCCTTCTTTCAATAAACATTTAGTGATTACCTACTGTGTGCTAGTATAATGCCAAGTCCTGGAAACAATATCTCGGATAAGATCTTTGTTTTTAAGGAGTTCATAGACTTGTAGGTAAATGAATAGGCCAATCTTAATAGTACGATGAGTATTTAATGTCTCTTCTTCCCTCTAGACTGTTGACTCTCAACTGTGTCCATACATTAGAGTCTCCTGGGAACTTAAAAAATACCGATGTTCAGGCTTCACTCCCAGACAATGTGATTTAATTGGCCTTGGGGTGGGAACACAAGGCATTGATATTTTATAAATCTTCCTAAGTAATTCCAAAGACTACCATTGTTGAGAAACACCGTTTTAAAAATATACCCATTATTTTAGGGACTCATTCCAGACCAATTAAATTTTATTTTTAAAAAGTTTCCCAGGTGGTTCTAATGTATAGCCAAGTCTCAGAACCATTCTCTCCCATAAGGTTGAAATTGTGTTTGTCTTGTTTAATGTCATATCTTCTCCACGGTGCCTGGTTCAGAGAAGGCAATCAATAAGTAATTGATGAGTCAGGATCTATGATGAGAAAATATAAGGTGCATGGACGATGTACTGTACCCACTCAGTTGTGGGAGAGCTGAGACCCAAAAGGTAAGTCAGTTTAGTCAGGCAAGGAGGGAAAAGAAGAATGTTTGTGGCTGAGGGAACAGTGTGTACATACAGTTAAGGAACTGTACATGGCTCAGCTTGGCTGAAGCGTCACCTGCGGGTGGTGAGAGGTAAGGCTAGAAAGATAAGCAGGGTCATGAAGAGACCTTTAAGCTATGATAAGGAGTTGGGGTTCTGCCATAGGCTTATTTGGGTTGCCTTGGGGGCATAGCCATGGACTCCCAAGGTTGGTTTTTGATATCTTGGCTGTGGTACTCATACAGGTGCAGGTGTGGGCTTAGAGTCTTGCATTTTTTCTCATTGAAGACAGAGGGACCCAAGTGTCTTGGAACCCTACAGACCCATCTCATGAGAAGGTTGTCACCAGCTTCCCATAGAGACCACCAAGTAATGTTACTGCACCTTAGTCCCTGTGACCCGCCACCACCAAGACTTAGGAGGGAGAAGTTCCCAACATTCTTTCCACGCTTGCACATCTTGAGTGGATGGTGGGACAGTTTTCACATCCTTCCAGATGTTCACGAGAATCCCATTTACCTGGATAACCATAGGTGGTGGGGGCAAAGAGGAGGCTCAGTGTGATTTCCCCCAGCCTCCCTGACCCCTGGCTCCACAGGAGGCCCCTTCACAGGGTGGGCTGATGACCGAGGAAGGGACCCGACCTGTGATCCTGGACATTTGTCCACTGTGCACGGCCTCCCTTGGGTGTTTGCTTGTCCGAGCCGAGCTGTTGCCAGTTTAGTACTCTATGCAGATTTCATTAACAGGCTGCCTGATCCACTCTGAGTCCTTAATGAAGATGTTAAATAAAATTTGACATTATTATTGCCATTTGTACAGCACTTCATATTTACCAAGTGCCTTCAGAACATTTTTATTCTTTTCCAAGCAATAGCCCCATGAAGTCAATTAATACCACTGTCCCCATTCTACAGAGAAGGCTCTTGGGAGTTCATTGATGTGTTGGGAGTCCTGCAGCCAGTCACCCTCTGTCCCCAGGGGAGATTATTCTCCTTCCTTTTGTGCAAAACCCAACTCCTGGAGCTGGGCCAACTCCTCGAAGTCTGTCTGACCCCTCACGCGCTCCCCCCAATTTCTAGGCTGCGCTCACTGAATATCACTCCTTTTCTGTCTTAAGGTTTCGTGTTTTTAGTTCAGGAAAGGCTTGGTCTTCTCTTAGTCGATTTGAATGAATTTGCAAGTACAATTTCCTGATGGGCATTAAATGTCTGGATGACCATGCAAACACGCAGCATTCTGCAGGGCCTCCGCTGTCCATCCTGCCTCTTCTCAGAGGCCTGCCAGCAGCACTACAGTGTCTGGCATGAGCTGTCCTTTGTAAACATCGCGGGGCAAACAGCACTGATGTCTTTCTGCATGTGACAACCTCCCCCTCTTACTGTGGGAGACCTCAAATCAGAGGCTCCTACTGACAGCATCTCTGTAAGATTGGGAGAAAAAATAAACCTCCTAAGGAGGGAACAAAAGCCGCTCAGGTGCACTTCCCTGAGGCTTGTCAGAGCAGCGGAATAAGGCATATTAATAGGTTTGCTTGGCTCTCTGGCCTTGGTTTTCTCATGTTAAATGCAGACATTAATGAAAATGCGAGTATATAAAGGGTTTCCTGTTTTAATGACTCAAACATTTTGGGAAGGACTTTTACACTGTTTTTGATTTCACAATTTTAAAATCTACGTTACTAATTTTCTCTCTGTGATGCTATTATGGCTTCATGTTTCCTTTTCTGTGCATACCCCATTTCGTCTCAGTCTTTCCCTGGCTGACTTTCTTTTCCCTCTGACCATCTCTTTCATTTTCATTCTTTTCCCTTCCTCTGCCACATGAAGTGTCCTCACTCTTTCATTATGCTACCCATCTCAGCCCATGGAAGGGTCTTTGGTATTTCTCGTGGGACCACCCCACAGGAGCCTACCTTTCCTCTCCAGCCCCTGCAGGATTACTTCCTGCAAGCTCCTGATGGAGGGTGTGTGGTGCAGTGTGGCATCTAGAGAGTAGGGCGCATGGTGAAAAGGCCCAACCCCTACACACTGTCCTGTGATGAGGATGTGGGGTGTGGGGAGGTTGTGAATAGCAGAGGGGATTGTGGGATTGATCCTTTGATGAAAGGGTCAAAATAGAGTTTGGCAATACGTTACAGTGAATGGAAAGAACATTGAACTGAGGATTAAAATTATTAGAGTCAATGGGGTTCCTGGGTGGCTCAGTTGGTTGAGCATCCGACTTCAGCTCAGGTCATGATCTCACAGCTCGTGGGTTTGAGCCCCACGTCGGGCTCTGTGCTGACAGTTCAGAGCCTAGAGCCTGCTTCAGATTCTAGTCTCTCTCTCTTTCGCTTCCCTGCTCATGCTCTGTCTCTCTCTCTCTTAAAAATAAAGATTAAAAAAATTTTTTTTAATTATTAGAGTCAAAAACTGTGAAAAGTCTGAGACTGTAGCCTATGTGCAAGCTAGTAAGTGAGTCTGCTGCATTTATGTGTGTGTATATGATTATATATACATGTGATTAATGTATGTATGTGAATATAATATTCAGATATAGAACATATATACAGGCCGTATATACACATGTGTGATGAATGTATGTATGTGTGTATATCCATGTATAACACATTTACACATGTACACACATATACACATGATGCACACATGTATTTATATACATGTATATACACATGTAAATTTATATACATACACACAATACTGTCAGTATATATATTGACAGATTATACAAGATCATGGACAGAGACAAAGAGCATTGGTTACTTATGGCAAAAGCAACAACTAGAGAAATCTCTTGCATCTGTTCTCTGAGTCCCAATTCCCACAGGGTGGTGTGAGGGCAGGATGGTACCAGCACATGAAGTGGGGTGATTCAAGGAGAGTACCCCACCCCGGTCACGTTAGGAAACTCTGATTTTATCTAGAGATGCTGGTGACCTGCTCATCCTCCCCTCTGGAGAGAGAAAGAACCCTTTCTTTACTCTGGAATGTAAGCTAATCTTCGTGGAGAAAAGAATTTATACTCCTGGAATGGCTCAGGGGAGGGAGATGTTCTCTATCTTTGTTTAGTAGCCAGGAAACAAATCTGTCTTCTGATCAGGAGAAAGATAGTATCTTAAGTTTCAAGAATGTTTTACTATTCAAACACCCTTGAAAGGATTGTCAGTGCCCATTGCCCAACTCATGCAGAAAAGTGAGATTTCATGGAGAACAGACATAATCAATTATGTTTTGTTTTGTTTTGTTTTTTCTTCCTTTCTTTTTTTTCCTTTCCTTTTTTTTTTTTTTTTTTTTTTTTTTTTGGTGTAAAACCCTCAGCAGGCAATCTTTACTATGTTGATTATTTCTGAAATTGCTCTAGCCATGTAAAATCATATTCTTTGTATTTCCTCCCTGTGTTCCATTTTTCTCCTTTTGTGAATCCATGTATGTATTTCTCTCTCTCTAATTGGCAGGGAGGGTAGAAAGGAGAACATGTCTTTTGAAGCAATATTGTGGTTTGAGATATTCTTATGAAGTAAGAATTCTTATGAAGTAAGGTCCTGATCCTACCAAATAGCATTCACAGTTTAATCTTGATTAAAGATTAAGAACTTTAGCTATTCTTAATACTTACCTTACAAACAGGGATTATAAGAAGAATGGTTATCCATTGTAATACCACCTTCTCCTCCTGGCTGTGAAGGGATTCCCCAAATTCCACTAGAGTTCTGAGTTGCAACCCTGTGACTAAGCAGAAGACTCTCAAAGAAATATGGCACAGAGGAATGTGTCCTTGGAGAGCAAAATCCTACATCAGAATAGATGGAGTCTGAGACTTCTTCCAGCTCTGAAATTGGGACAATGATGCTCCCTGGACATTTGGAAGATGCCCCTTTTTCCCTTTCAGTCAATTTGGATTCTACTCACAGTGCAGATAATCTCCCTCTCTCATGTCCTGTGTTTCAACTTCTCCATTTATCCAGTGAGTAGATATAGAGGCATGTGGCTAATGTGCTAGACTTTCTGCTGGAGACCTGGTTACGTCTTATTGTTGTTGAAATGAAAAGAATCAAGAGAATAATGGGAAAGGTGTATGAACTTCAAGTAGGGCATCAAAAGATAGGGGATGCTGATTAGCTATGTGACCTTGGACAAGTTACATAACCTCTTTGTGCCTCGGGTATCCTTTCTTGAAAATGAAGAAGATAATGCCTACTTGGCTATCTATCTCATGGGGATATTGGCAGAGCAAATGAGTTCATGTTCAGTGTATGAGGTGCTCAAAGGAAAGACACTGGTTGAATGTAAAGTTTGCTTTTGCCACATAAATGTCATCATTCTCCCATTCTGCTCCCCATCTCAGCCCATGGACGGACCTCTGCTGTTTCTGACAGTGCTATGCCACAGGATTCTGCCTTTTCTTTCCAGCCCTGCAGGATTACTTTCTGTGAGCGCCTGATGAAGGGCATGTGGTGCAGTGTGGGGCATCTAGAGAGTGGGGTGGATGGTGAAAAGACCCAAACCCCACACACTGTCATGTGATGGGGGGTGTGGAGTGCAATGAGATTGTGAATAGCAGAGGGGATCATGGGTCCTTTGACTCAGGGAGCTACTTTCTGGGCAGGAGCAAGTGGAACTAAGGGGCACAGAAAGGGTTCAAATAGGGCTGGCTCTGCACACAAATCAAGTGTAATGAAAGGAGTATGGGCTGGATCTGAGATTTAGCCCTTCTTGGGTCACTAATTAGTTGGTATGTGGCTAACATATGGAGAAGATTTGCAATATTGGAGATTTTTTTTCTTTTTGCTTCCTGTGAACATCTGAAGATAATTCTAAGTTTACCAGTCGACTAGCCCATCAGTGTGCCTGCTCCTTTTCTTTCTAACTCCCTTCCTTCCCTCTCCACAAATATTTATTTATACCTCATTTGTAACTGAAGATAAGCATCTCTGAAATCAGGCCTGTTGGCACATGTCTAAACACTCTTTAACTGAGAGACAGATATTCACAGAAACATTTTTAAATGTCCACAAACTAACACGTAGATTGTCAAATCCTAATCACAAGGTTCAAATCAGGCTTCTGATACTAATGTTTTAGAATGCTCAAATGTCAATCAGCAGTTTTCCCGGTACAACTCTCATGAATCTTGCGTGTGTGCTTACATGTGTGTAACTGCATGAGATGCATTGTTAATTAACATTGTAAGGCTAAGCACTCAATGGAAAGGTTCTGGAGAATTCTATTTCATTATTACAGAATTTGTGTTTAAAAAACACAATCAAGTAGAGCCTGTATTGAAAGAGGAAGACCTGTTCCCAGAGCCATGTTGCCAATATTAAGTCCATTCTGACATAGGGGTTTTGCTCTGAGTGTCCTGGTGGCCACATGGATGTTCCTTTATCCCCTTCTTTTAGTGCAGAAAGATTCTTGCAAAGATGCTTCAGACGAATAATTCTCCTGCCATTGCCAATATGCAACTCATTCCGCATGGGTGTTCCTTCAGACTCTAACCTAGTTTGTGTTCAGGTAATTCTGGTAATGGGACATTTTGCCTCTCCCCTGGGGGACCATTTCCAGCATCTAGCCATCCAACCGATTAGTTGGAGAACTGAGCCCTGACTTAAGGAGGGAAAGAGGTGTTTTTTGAACTGGCAGGGTGGCTTCCAAGGCTTTTGAATTGTTCTCCCAGCTGTCAGGGATCATTGTGAGCCATGAGAACTGCTAATCGAATCCTAAGTTTTTTGTTTTTTGTTTTTTATTTTTTTCAACTCAGAAAATTCGATTAGAAAACCAGAATAATTGAAATGTGCATTTCCACACCACTTCCTAAATAAAATGTATACATGTGTCAAGTCAGACGGATTCTAAAATCAGTTTTTCTCCCATTGAGCAGGCAGTGCTCTGGGGCTGGAAAGAACTGGTTCTGAACTTCAGCTTTGCACTTAACAGTTGTATGATCTTTAAATTTCCTTCTAATAAAATGAGGAGAGTAATACTTTCCCCATGGGCTTGCATGAGAGATCAATGAGATAAAGCCCCAGGCACAAGACCCATTGTGTGGCATTCAGCACATGGTCATTTACCTTCTTTTTCTAGGAAGGATGCTCAGCTTCCAGGTTCTCTGATAAGCCTCTCTGGAATTCCAATTGGTCCCTTTGGATGCCCTGATGACCCATGAACGCCCTCCGGGGTGGGTGTGATACTGTAGTCTCCAAATAGCCAACTTGCTTCCTTTCTCTTGCAGATATCAGGCACATGCAGACAGGGGGAAGGACAGATCTCCCTGGGAGGCTGTCACCAGGTGCCACATCACTGTGTGTTTATGGGCTTGCTCTGAAAAGCAGATGGGGGATTTGTCCACTTCTTAAAATTGAAAACGTTCCGGTTCAACATAGGAGACAACAGTGGTAATTGTACTATAAATTGACATAAACTGCAATGAGAAAAGACCTCCTTGACTTCCCCTGCCTTGGATTCCACATCAGGATGTGTTAATGAAAGCATCTGCCTCTCGCCAGCTCCCGTTATCAGACATCTTAATTTATTTACTTATTAAAAAATAAAAGGGGAATTTGTGCTTTGGTTTTTTTCCCCCTTTATTTTACCTTCATCATTATGCATTAAGTGATCTTAGCAAAACGGACAAACACAATGACTATAATTAAATATAGTTCTTGTTTGGTATGGTGCTTTCCTCCTGTGGCATTGGCAGTTCTTCTAATGACAATGACCTTGTAATTTAAAACATATCCTACGGATGTCTGTTCTTTATTTTAAACTGCTGTGAACACACACTGGTTGAGCAGTGGCAATAACGAGAATGAGACCTGGTGGTGGCTGATCCAAGTTTCCCCACAGGTTAAAGCAAGAAGCTTTTACCCAGAAAGGCCCCATGGCCTCAGAATGTATCATTTGTCATGGACCTTCTCCTTTGAGTAGTAATCTGGAGTCAACACATTGCTTCTGTTCCAGACGGCATTGGGAATTCCAACCATATCCATTCAGAATTTGGTGTTGATTTGAATCCTTCTGTATTCGACTTGGTGATAGTCCTTTCTTTATTAATTCACTCAACAAATGAGTAGAATGAATGGATTAAAGCTTTAGGAGATACGGCAGTGAACTGGAGAGAGGCTGGAATGAGCCTGTGTTGGGCAAGGGTCATTGGGTCTCTGGTTGGATTGGAGGGTTTGTTTGGAAAGTGAGGAATAAAGTTGGGTAAGTAGATCCCCAAACTGCAGGCGTCTTACCATATACCATCATCTGTCTGTCTACCTACCTACCTACCTACCTATCAGTCATTCTTGCCCTTTACTTCTGTTTCAGATTAATCAGAGGCTGACTTTTGTTTCCCTCTTGGGACAAGGTCATCTTTTGAATAAAGGATAGGGGATGAAAAGACCTTGGCTTTGAGTACATATGTCCTCAGGACCCTATATGACTGGGAACCAAGTCTCTTTTTCCCCCCTTCAAGCAACACCTACTTGTCCCTAGAACTCTATTCCTAACCCAGATCTGCACTGTTCACCCTTTTTCCCCACTCTGCCCATTTCCCACAGTTGGTTTGGAACATGATTAATTTAAAAAGTCACATTAAAAAAATATATATATCCCACTGAAGGGGTATACCCTTCAAAAATGTATACCATTTGTAGTAATTTAAGAATAATGTAATGATGTTCTTCACCCTGGCGACAGATAGGAGTTGGTGTGGTGCCTCAAGACATAGAAGCCATTTTCATGAGATCTTGAAAAAGTGTTCCTGCCTTATCCTCCTGTATGAATGATGGTCTAGAAATAGAAAATTTATGGGTTTATGCTGGAAATCTTTGTCCTGCTATTTCTTTTTTTTTTTTCAACGTTTATTTATTTTTGGGACAGAGAGAGACAGAGCATGAACGGGGGAGGGGCAGAGAGAGAGGGACACACAGAATCAGAAACAGGCTCCAGGCTCTGAGCCATCAGCCCAGAGCCCGACGCGGGGCTCGAACTCCCGGACCGCGAGATCGTGACCTGGCTGAAGTCGGACGCTTAACCGACTGCGCCACCCAGGCGCCCCTGTCCTGCTATTTCTTTAGGCAACCACAAACACATATAAACACATTTATAATGAATATTTTCATTTAATGTCTGTCTTATGGTAGGTACTCAAGAAATTAATTTTTTCTTTCCTTTTCCCCTTTCTTCCATGATGGTGACACATAGTAGGTGCTCAGTGTACTCTTACATATGAATTATATTAAAGGCATAGATGCATGTTAGGTATAGCATAGAAGAGAGGTGCCTCATTTCTGTCTCATGGATATAGGATGTAGACCAATAGCAGTCACAGAATTCTCTTCCTTCCTGATAATTCACTGTGGCCACTCAGTGGGTTGTTTTAGATGCAGCAAGTACTCAGTAAATTTTTGCTTAGTAGCAAGGGAAATGTCCAGGCAGCCCCCTCCAGCCAGCCTTTACACATCATTTTGTATAGATCATTATGTAACACAGAAGTGTTCAATATTGCCCCTTTGCAAAATATTCTTTGACCTTTGTCTGGAAATTGACTGTTATTATTGTTATTTTCCATTCTGTTTATGATGTCTGTTAATGTATGTGTTTATTAATTTTTTAAAGGAGAATTTTTGATGAAGTACAACTTATGACTGAGGAGTGTGGGGGGGGGGCAAGGATGATGGGATGGCGGAAAGGGGAAATTAAGGGTCTCTTGAAATCTTAGAATCGTATAGGAAATAGAGGGTTTCTATCCATACCTACTGGAGGGATTCTCTGAAGACTTGAACTACTTAATCTCTCTCCCTTTCTCTTAAAGGCAAAAGATTAATTATGTTTTTGTCCTCAGTACTTTTAAAATTAAAATTATATAAGTAAAAATAAAATAGAAAAGCAAAATTTATAAAAGTAATTTGTATACATTGTAAAAGTACTCAGATGTTTACAGAAGCAACACAAAAGCAAAATTATCTCCCCTGTGACCCATTCTCTGCTGGTAAAACTTTAAAATGTTTCTGTTCATAGTTTTGTTCTACCATCTGGATTCTAATATACTTTCTTTTTTTTTTTTTAATTTTTTTTTCAACGTTTATTTATTTTTGGGACAGAGAGAGACAGAGCATGAACGGGGGAGGGGCAGAGAGAGAGGGAGACACAGAATCAGAAACAGGCTCCAGGCTCTGAGCCATCAGCCCAGAGCCCGACGCGGGGCTCGAACTCACGGACCGTGAGATCGTGACCTGGCTAAAGTCGGACGCTTAACCGACTGCACCACCCAGGCGCCCCTAATATACTTTCTTGATTTATGAAATGGAGACAGTGTTTTTTGATTCCTTGCTTTGAGGGATTTAGAGCTACATCCCTAAAATCCACTTTCTATTCATTATTCCTTCTCCAGAATTCTGTCTCCCATATGGGTCCATTTTCAGGGTATATATATAATTAGGTTTTTCATGCCTTGTTTGTTTGGAATGAGTAAAGATGCAGTGTTTGGAAAAAGACAGTCCTGGAGGCAGAATCCCAACTTTGCCAGTTTCTAAGGGCATGGGCTTGGGCAAGTCACTTAACCTTTCTTCTCACCCATTACTTGGGGGCCATGATATCAGCTTTTAGTGTGGACATGAGGATTAAGCAACCTGATACAGAATTTCTCAAACATTTATGATGAATGGATCTTTTTTAAAGATTAAAAATGTTGGTAGCACCTCACCCTCCCAATTTGTGTTAAATTATTTTTACGACAATATTACTTGGATATTTACAAAAATAAAATTTGTTATGGATTAGTTTCATGCTCTGCTACAAGTATACAACCAAAACAAGTTGATACATTACAAATTACAATACAGAAAAATTAAATTAAGCAGTATTAGTTTAATGCGATCAGTTTGTACTCTGTATGAAAAGAAATCTTCATGAATGATGTGAATATGGTACTATCTACCATAGCCTAGATCTTTTAAAGTTTGGCCTTTCTCATTCTGTTTCTGCTGTGTGTTCGCTCAGTTCTCCCTTTCACTTTTCCCTAGTCCAAATCCCAGGGAATGCTATATGGTGCACAGGGATGTTATTTGGCCTTTGCTTAGCATGAACACATCTGCTATGTATTGGCTCCATCTCTGTTCTTTCCTCACTGGTCCATGACTATTAATATCCTATAATTGACACCAGTCCAGTTGTAGACACACCTGTAGGTGTGAGCACTGAAACTGCAAGGTAGTACTCAATTACTGAGTGGTCATCTGGATGACTTTTTAATATTATTATCATTGTGAAAATTTAGACCACACATGCACACACACACATACACACAAACTATTCTCACTGCTGTAGTTCTACACCTGCTATTTGTAAGAATATATATGTATATATTTCCTGGAAGTCTTATTACTGTTAATGGTAGTTTTATTATGGCTATAGATTTCTATCAGGCAAGCCTATCAGTTGGCTGTTGCTGTGTAACAAACGGCCCCAAGACTCAGTGACTTAAAACTACCAGGCATTTATTAACACTATGGATCTTGAGTTTGCTGGACAGATCTGCTTATCTTTTTTTTTTTTTTTTAGTTTTTTTTTAATGTTTATTTATTTTTGAGAGAGAGAGAGAGAGACAGAGACAGAAGATAGAGCATGAACAAGGGAGGGGCAGAGAAAGGTAGACACAGAATCCTAAGCGGGCTCTAGGCTCTGAGCTGCAAGCACAGAGCCTAACGTGAGACTCGAACTCATGAGCCATGAGATTATGACCTGAGCCCAAGTGGGACACTTAACTGACTGAGCCACACAGGCGCCCCCAGATCTGCTGATCTGATTTAGGGGCATTGTGGCTCACTTGTCCATATGTGGTCCACTGCAGGTAAGCTACTTAACTTTGCTGATCTTGGTTGGGCTCTCTCATATCTTTGGTGCCTTAGCTAAATGGCTTGGCTTTCTTCTATATGGTCTCTTATCCTCTCTTAGGTTAGCCTAGGCTTGTTTTCAGAGTAGCTTGGACACATGCTTGTGGTGATCATAGAGAATCAAGGGAAAGAGTAGGGCTAGGCTTGGAGCTGGCATACCTTTACTTCTGCTGTGTTCTGTTGACCAATGCAAGTCATAGGCTAACCCAGATTCATAGTTTGGGGAATTAGACTGTACAACCTGTTTCTAGGTGAGAAGAACTACAAACTCACAATTCAAATGTTGTGATTACAGGTAAGCATGAAGAATTTGAGCCATTATTATAATCAATCTACCCCAGTAGCTAAGAGGTTGGGGTATGGAGATCTATAAGGAAGTTATGCTGACCTTCTTGGTTACACAGGGATACTGACTTAAGAAAGAATGGATATGTAAGATGTTCTGCCTCTTCTTTGGTATGGGAATGAGGAAGAGGGTGGAGTCAGAGATGACTCCAAGGAACCCTAGGCTGGATGACTGAGAAGCTGGCAAAGCTGCTAACTGAGGTATGACATTCAGCAGGAAATGCAGAGTTGAATCTGGGCGGGGGGGGGGGGGGGGGGGGGGGGGGAGGGAGGGCGCTCAGAATGGGAGAGGTCAAGGTAGAGGGAGATATTAAGTTTGACATACTGGAGTTGTTCCCATAAGGAGAGTCCTTCTCCACCTGGTTTCACATTAAAATTACCTAAGTAGGGTTTTTTTTTTAATTAAAAAATTATTTTTAAAGTTTATTTATTTTGGGGCGCCTGGGTGGCTCAGTCGGTTGAGCGTCTGACTTCAGCTCAGGTCAGGATCTCACGGTTCATGAGTTCGAGCCCCGCATCAGGCTCTGGGCTGATGGCTCAGAGCCTGGAGCCTGCTTCCGATTCTGTGTCTCCCTCTTTCTCTGCCCCTCCCCCATTCATACTCTGTCTCTCTCTGTCTCAAAAATAAATAAACATTAAAAAAAATTTTAAAGTGTATTTATTTTGAGAGAAAGAGAGAGTGAGCGGGGGAGGGGAAGAGAGACAGGGAGAGAGGGAGAGGGAGCGGGAGAGGGAGAGGGAGAGGGAGAGGGAGAGAGAGAGAGAGAGAGAGAGAGAGTGAGAGAGAGAGAGAGAGAGAGAATCCCAAGCAGGCTCTGTGCTGTCAATGCAATGCCTGACTTGGGACTTGATCTCACAAATCGTGAGATCATGGCCTAAGCCAAATCAAGAGTTGGTTGCTCAACCAATTTAGCTACCCAGGTGCCCCACACCCCCCCCCCCCAAAGCAGCTTTTAAAAAATATTGACAATTGAATCTCATCCCAGATCAATTAAATTCAAATTTCTAGGAAATGTGGCCTGGTATTATTATTTTTAAAAATCCTCAGAAAAGTCTAATGTACAGCTTAAGTTGGAATAATTATCTAGATCAGTGTTCTTCTGCCCAGGTAGAATCATCTGGAGTCATCTGGATACCTTACAACAAATACTGATGCTTGGGCATTACTATCAAACTATCTATTTAATTGGTCTGGGATAAAAACTAGGCAACTGTATTAAAAAAAAAAAGTCTTTCTGAGTGAATTTAATGTGCAGCTACAGTTGAGAACCACTGACCTAGATAGTTAATTTTCACTGTGAATAATCAATGTTTTCAGGTTGCAAGCCATGGCAAAGGGGCGCTATAACAGAGTCTCTTTAAGATCTGGGCAGGCTCAGAATTAGCATGAAATTGCTGGGTGCCAGCCAGGGCATGGGGACAGGAGCAGTTGGAGGATGAGACCAGAAACTTTCAGGACCCAACCTGGATCAACACATAGCGCTTGAAGCACAAGGGCACATCACAGTTAATCCTGTTTCGAGGACAGATGCTGAGAAACCTCCCTGAGAAGGTCTGGAATATAAAATGTCATGGTGTCATCTGACTCACCTGTCCTCAAATTCAGATACAGTTTTCTTTCTCTAGCATGCAGACAATGCAACTTCCATCATTTTCTTTTTTGGAGGTAAATTCACAATGTCTTAAACCTTAATATATGAGTGTTACCTTGATTACAAACCCCAAACTGCCTCTTCTTTGAGTTCATCCCATTAGTCTGAGCGTTGACCTTGTTACATCTGAGATAATTCTGGGACCTTCTTGTTGTTAATGTCTTATAAATATTTGTAGACCAATTATCTGTCTATAGCCAGTCACTGAGTCAACAACAGAATATTAAGGATTTTTTTCCCTCGTGTTCATAAATCATTCTTGGCAGAGCTTTAATCATTTGGGTTTTTGGCTGCCTCTCTGACTTTCCTCTGGTTTATTTTTGGCCTCCATAAGCCTCATCTATTTTGGGGAAATATTTAATTGCATAATACAAGTTGACTCCTGTTAGGTATGCCACTGACAATACCCCTAGGCTTAGGATTCTTCAAAGTGGGCATGTGAATCCTTTTGGGGTGGGGAAAGCCTGTAAGGGCACATTGCTGAGCACCCCCAACACCTTCTCTCCCCTGTCTCTAACCCGATCTCTGAGGATGGGGCTCAGGCATCTGTACTTTTCACATGTTTTTGGATGATACTTATACATGCAGTTGGTATATATAACCAGTTGGTATAATAAACCATAGCTTATTACCTCAATATTATGCTTATGCAGAGGAGTTTGTTTGTTTGGTTTTGGTGGGAGAGGCTTTGCTCCATGAGCCTCATCTATAATCAAGATATAGACCCTTCCCTGAAGAGTTTCCAAAAATAGTGGTGCCTGGGTGGCTCAGTTGGTTCAGCATCAAACTTCAGCTCAGGTCATGATCTTGTAGTTCATGGGTTAGAGCCCCCATTCGTCTCTGCATTGATGGTGTGAAGCCTGCTTGGGATTCTCTCTCTCTCCCTCTCCCTCTCTTTCTGCCCCTCCCCCACTTGCATCCTCTCTCTCTTTTTCTCTAAATAGATAAACTTAAAAAAAAGAGTTTCCAAAAATGTTCTACATTAGGAATCACCATTTTACTTTGGTCTTGACTCTCAGTGGGGTTGGTCAACACATGGATTTTATTGCATACCCCTGACACCCCTAAGGTATAAGCAGAGGTAAAAGGGAAAAGAGAGGTGGGACAGTAAGTAAAGGAGATAAATACTGGGCCAGATGAGAAGAGAGATATGGAGATGGGGAGGAGATGAAGGAGAGGCACATGTATAAAAATGGCTGAGTATCATCTATGGCAAGTATAGTATCATGTTCTACATTTTGAAGCACTTTACAGTATACCAAATCCTTCTACATGTGATCCTCACAACTGTCCTAGAATAACTGGATTGGGCAGGTATTAACATCCCCGTTTTACAGATGGAAAAACAGACTCCTTGTGGTGACATGTCCAAGTTCAGATGGCTAGTAAGTGTCAGAAATAAGACTAGAACCAGGACTCAAGACTTAGTCCTAGAGTAGGTATTATTCTGTCAGTCCTAATCTATACTAGGTCTATGCAGCCTAGACTTGCTCTTGCTCTAGTGTTATGAGGAGACCTTCACTCTGGGTGAGTATCTCTTTGTGATGTGATGTAGTCTGGCTCTTTGGGGAGGTTTGTGGTATTTGGAGAAGGAGCAGAGTGGAATGGGTATCCTTGAAGTCCTTTGAAACCCACATTATAAAAGCCAGCAAGCTTGCTGAAAGAGTTTTTATTACATGTTACAAACAGAACAAACTGGTCAGTGCTACCTGAGTGTCTTCATTCTTCCATTTATTCACTTTCTTCCCTCCTCCTCTCATCTCCTACACATTCAACACACATAAACCAAGGAATGCAGTATGACTCTGGGATCCGAGGAAACCCCCAAGTCGTGTAGGGATGACTGCCAGAACAATTAGGTCTTATGGAGTCAACAAAATAATTAAGGTCCTGGGATCACTGTCTCTACTTGAACTGAGCAGACCTTTTCTTGGTCTAACCCAGTGCAGCTAAAGGCAGGGAAGTCCTGCTCTGAGCCTATTTCCTCTACCCTTTCCCTCCCCCCCCCCCACATTTTTCCTTTCTCTTCTTTCTTTCTTTCTTTCTTTCTTTCTTTCTTTCTTTCTTTCTTTCTTTCTTTCTTTCTTTCTTTCTTTCTTTCTTTCCTTCTTTTTTTCTTTCTTTCTTATGGAGCAGGGCTTTTACCTTCAGGTCAGAGTTGGTATTGATCCTCCTGGGACAATAATAATAACTAACCTGAGTACCATGCTTTAATGTTTCTGAACCTTTTCATCCTCATTATTTCTCTTGATCATTACATCAGTCAGGTGTTATAGATAATTGTACTATCCAGGCATGATTATAATAGCAGTGGTCCAGGAATATAGAATTCCCTAGACCGGCGACCCTACCCATGAAGTATTAAGGTAAATATATGCACTGAAAGAGTAAAACAATACGAAGGAACCATTCCATTGCTTGGTGGGGCTTAGGTGCCCCCCAGACCCTGAGCAGGATTCTGCACCACACAGAGAATCTAGGCAGACCTGAGCAGCCTAAAAGAAAAGCCAGACCTACCTTTCTGATTTTACTACTTAGATAAAGGGAAAGCCCAGTCCCTGCATGCCTGCTGAGAGGCCCCGAGAGAAGGGAATGGATACAAGAGACAGGGGCTAGGCCTTTCCAAGCTGGAATCTTGTAGGTCTATGGGAAAAGACACACATCAGAAGAGACAGCCCCAAAGAGCTTTCAAGAGTGAGATAGCAGATTCCATGCCTTACCTTACTTCTTAAGCCCTGGGAGGATGGACGAGACCCTTCAGTGATGGAAACCTTCAGCATTAAGACCCAGTGAACTGTTTTTCCTCTTCTTTGGGTACTGCCTTTGCTATCTGGAAGTCTGTGGGGTTTGGAGGAAGGTCATGATAGCCTTAAGAGCTACAGCCCCACCAATATTACTGTGTATCTGCCATGGGGAAGTAGAGTCAGGGAAGTTAAGTTACTTACTAAACCAAGGTCATTGGTTTAGTGAGTGGAGGAGCCAGGATTTGAATTCGTAAATTCAAGATGTAGTGGGTTTTTTTTTTGTTTTATTTGTTTTGTTTTTTGACTGTACTACCTGGCCTCTACCAACCACCATATCACCCTTATGTGGAGACTCAGTTCTGGTCTCTTGGGCTTTGTCTGGCAGGAGCATTATCATTAGAACATTAAAAAGAACCCCCAAATATATTTCTTCCATTTAATGTTTGCCCAGGGAAGGCATAAATGTCTGTGGGGTTGTCTTCTGGCTCACAATTTAGGAAGGCTTTGGTTATAAATGGAAATAGTTTTGTTAGATGGGACTCAGATCACAACGTTCCTCCTTGAGAGCTCAGGTGATCCAAATGCCCACATTATTCCCCCTAAAATAGGGGTTGGGGGTTATTTTGGGAAAGGGGCCTATTTTAAGCCAAAGGACAGGGGCTTTCTGTTCTGCCACTGCGCTGGCTTGTTTCTACCCTGCACTCAGCAAAAACTGAATATTCTCTAAACAATAGATGACTCAGCCTTTGCTAAATCTTAGGTGAAATGGATTTAGCAAGCAAAGAGAGAAAATGTCTTTTTTTCCCCATTTTTGCTAGTCCTATTTGATGATAATTCTCAGTGCTCAGGGCTCCTTTCATCCAAAGATCTGTAATTAATTAAGCCTCACAACTCCCCTGGCAGGTAGAGAAGTACAAGGATGTTCATTTAAAACCAATCCTGTTTGATACAGTAGGGCTGTTACTAAGGCTCTTTAAAAGAAAAACCTCTCTATTGTGAAACTTCTTTTTAATAGAGTAAATTAAGGGGAAAAGGATGAAGTAATTTTGCCTGAGATGCTTGTTTGGTTATGGCCACAGAGAGAGGCCTGAGTTCGGGGCTCTGATGCCATCCTGGGTTAAACTAGCTGTATAAGCTATTGCAGCATAGCAAACTACCACAAGATGTAGTGGCTTTAGACAACAACAAACATTCATTATCTCATACAGTTTCTGTGGATAGGAATTCAGGACAGGGCTAGCTGGATCGTTTTGGCTCCAGGTTTCATAAGGTGGCAGCTAAGATATGTGCCAGGGCTACAGTTGTCTGAAGGCTTGACTAAAGCTGGAGGATCCCCTTCTAAGATGGCTCACTTATATGGATTGTGAGTTGGTGCCAGTTTGGGCAGAAGACCTCAGTTTCTCACTATGTAAACTTCTTCAGAAGGCTGCTTGGGTGTCCTAATGACATGGCAGCTACATCTCCCATAGCAAGTGGTCCAAGAGAGCAAAGGTAGAAGTGGCAATATCTCTTATTACCTAGCCTTGGGCATCACACTCTGTCATTTCCTCAATGCCCTATAGACTGCATAGCTCAGTTATATTCATTGTGGGAGGGGACCACAAAAGGACTTGAATACCAGGAAGCAAGAATCACTGGGAGCCTCCTTGGAGGCAGGCTAATCTTAAGACATAGTGAGTTCATGTGTGATGTATCATTGAATATCCTCTGACAAGCATGCTTAGAGTACTAAACATCATGCATCTGATAAGAAGAGAGTAAGAGACAGGGAATCGTACAGTTAACTGTCTTGTTATTTGTAGGTGTAGAATAAATATTATTCGTATTCAAAGTTAAGTGATTAACTATATTGAAATATACATGACAGTGGCATTAAGCTTTCATCTTTAGGAACTGGAGATTTGTCCCAGACCCTATACTAGATCACTGGCTCCCCATTGTTGACCTATGGACCAGTGTTGTGTTAACTGCTAAGAAGCAACCACAGTGTTGTTAAAGATACAGGTACCAAGTCTCTACACCTAGGGATTCTAAGTCAGTATGTTTGGGACCCAGTATGCTTGCTGGCTTTCCTTATCAGACAATGGTAGCCTGAAGTTATGTTGAGTGAGAAGTCACGATTAATGGCAGTCATATCTCTGTGCTTAATATCCATCCATGATCTTTTCCTTCACCTCAGAAAATCAGCTCAAAATTGTGCATTCGGTTGCTAAGAGCTGGAATTGGTAGTTGCCAAGTTTGTTCCCATGCCATACTGTTAAAGGAGGCACAGATAGTAGAAAGCTCCCATATCATAGGGGCTGCTAGAGAGAAACAGGGAGGATTGGTGACCAGTAGCAACAGTTTGAAAGGCCACCATTATACTACTACATCAGTATGTGAAGTACTGGTTTACTTACTGTGTTCAGAAATAATGTCACATCCTGCATAAATCTTAGTCCAATGGTTCTCAAGTATGAGTATCTAGAAGAATCACTTGGGGGTATGTGTGTTAAAATGCAAATCTTTAGGCCTACCCCTGGGATTCTGATTCAGTGGGTGTAACATACCCCAGATAATTGATATAGGTAGTCTGGGAATCACACTTTTAGATAACTGTTCTAGGGATAATCTAACTACAGAATATTGACTTCATATCTATTTAATCCCTAGCAGCAAGAGTTCAACCCTTACAGTGTCTGACTTAAAAGGGGCTGCTTTATAGAGTTTGCATGGATGACACTGGGGGAACTGATGACATGTGTGAGGGGTACATTGAGGTTTGGACAGGCATGGACCTTTGATTAGCATATTTTTGCACATGTTCACTTTCCTCCTGGATGATAAACTGTTGGAGGTAAGGTCCATATGCTGTTTAATTCTGCACCTCTCATAGAGGCCAGCATAGTGCTCTACGTGCTGCAGGCTTCCAGTAGGTATGTTATCACACAGGAGCAAGTTCATTTGACATGGCCAGGATTCTGGATGGGAATTAATCCATCTCACCCAGAGCATGTTGCATGTCGTGGTAACAGCTTTGTGATTCCTAAAGCCAAGTGACTTTGGAGTATTGCCAAGCTTTCCTCTCACTTCTTTCTTCTCCCTTCTAAGCGTCTCAAGGTGGGTAGTGATAGTGAAACACTTGTGGCATGAATGACTATCTCCAGGTGTGTAACTTGGGAGAACAAAATTAGAATAAGAGTTGAAGAGTTTAATACAGCGTAGCCAAACCTACAAATTACCACCAATGAAGGATATGGAAGACAAAGAACATTTCAGCCATATTGAATATCTCCACTTTAATCAGCCAAGAACATCTGGGCAGCCAGGGTGGCAAACACAGAGCCAACGACATGGTCAAGAAGAAGGCACTCAATGGCAAACAGCAAAGCAGCGAGTTGCTTGTGCATTGCTTAGAGGAGACAAAGGGGCAGAAGAAGCATGGTGTGACTATTGGTTTTATTCAAAAATAATTTGCTGAGTTGCTATCATGTGCCAGGACCTGCTCTAGGTACAAGGGATAGTAAGGTAAGCCAAATAGACAAAGAAGCTTATGTCTTAGCTAAAGAGATATATAATGAATAAATAAATACATAATATAGCGACACATAGTGATTAGTGCCACTAAGAAAAATAAAGCAGGGAAGGGAGTAGATACTAAAGGTATAGTAAATATCATTCCAAAGTAGACTGCTTTGATATAATAGGGATAATGATCTAATAGTCATTATAATAATTATGAAAGTTACAACAAATCACACCCAGTACTGGGTAGACGGTACTGGGTAGTAGATAGACAGTGGTAGGACAAGACTAATCTCCATTTGATGGTGGGTTTTTTTGTTTGTTTGTTTGTTTGTTTTAGGGCAAGAAAAAGATTATGAAGACAAACAAGAAACATGAAATAGTGATACCCAGAGAATTAATATAAGGATAGTGAGTGAGAAGGCTTTAGTTTAGTTGAGGGAATTTCTCTCCACAGAGGTGATATTTAAACGGAAATTTGAATAACAAGGAAGAGCTAAGAGTGCAGAAGACACCCCAAGTTGGGAGGGCCCCAGGGCAAAGGCTCTGGGCTGTGCAGATCTGGGAATAGAGGTAAGGCCAGTGTAGCTCTATAAACCTGGGGGCATTGGGAAGATGGTTAGAGTAATTAGGAAAAAAATAACCTTCTCTCATAGATATGACTTTGAGAGCCAGTGTAATTCCCAGAAAACGATTTTTCTTTCCAATTAAATGTTGCCTACTTCTTCCATCAGAAACAGGTATAACTTTTAATCGATCGATTTATAATATAAATTTCTTTCTGGAATTAGTTTACTTATCCCCCGCACCCCTGAGAAAATACAAAATGCAGGACAAGCACTATTATAATAAAATTTTATTAAATAGTGTAATTACCAAAAAATCTGTATAGCAATATGCCAGTGTGTTGACTCAGGTAGTAACTGGGAATTCGTGGTTGATAATAGATCTGTTTATATTCCATAGCTCCCTAGATACAATGTTTCTTTTCTTGTCTGGTATTTGAGGTCTTGGGGTATACTTTTTCTGTGGATAGCTTCCCTGCCCTTCCTTGGTTGTCTCCACTTCTTCCTGAGTGCTTCAGTCTCAACGCCTATCCAAAGGGTAGGCTTGTGTACCCTGGTCTACTCTCCACCTCAAGTACGTGCATCACCCAACTCCTCTTTTGTATCTCTGGGGAGGGAAGTAATTCCTTTTATAGGTGTTCACCGTTTTTTTCTTTCTTCTATTGCTTTTCCTGTGGTGTCTAGAGAATCACTTCCAATACCTTTGGGTCCTCTTTCTCCCAGTTAATCATACAAGAGATTTTTCTCATTCATCCTACATTTTATACCTCTCTAAAGCACCTTTCTGTTTACAATGGCTATGAAAGTGTATGTGCAGATCAAGGGGATAGATTGCGTTTGCATAGAAATGTATGTATATGCTGGGGCGCCTGGGTGGCTCAGTCAGTTAAGCATCTGACCTCGGCTCAGGTCAAGATCTCACAGTTTATGAGTTTGAGCCCCGCATCGAGCTGTGTGCTGACAGCTCAGAGCCTGGAGCCTGCTTCGGACTCTGTGTTTCCCTCTCTCTCTGCCCCACCTCTGTTTGCACTCTGTCTCTCTCTGTCTCTTGAAAATGAATAAACATTAAGGAAATTAAAAAAAAAAAGGAAATGTATTTATATGCTAAAAATGCAATGAAAATCTTTAATGTAAGTTTACTGTATATTTGAGCATGACATGTATTTATTCTCTAAAATACACTTAGTAGCTTTCATACTGTGAGTCACCAAGCCTTATGCTTCTCCAAAGAAGGGAGCACGATTTCTCAAAATACAGTATTGTTTTTAGAATGAAAATTTAATGTGTTTCATGACCAATTCAAATCAGCTTTGAAATTCTACACTACCTCAGCCTTGACCAGCTTTAAAATGCAAATGCTACCCATAAGGAACAAATGTCTTTTCAATTATTAAAATTGAATTTCAAGATTTGTAATGGTTTCTATGGTAAAAATGTTTAAATATATCTGAGAAATAGTTCTTAAATTATAATAATGATTAAAAAGTACAAAAGCAGAAACTTGAAGGCAATAATGAGGGCAACTATTGAGTTACAGAAACTGAAATGTATTTAATTTTCTTATAAATTCCAAAACATTGTGTTAGAAAGAATGAGGGTAGGGACGGACGCCCCACCCCCACCCCCA
Source organism: Felis catus (assembly GCF_018350175.1). NCBI lineage: Eukaryota > Metazoa > Chordata > Mammalia > Carnivora > Felidae > Felis > Felis catus. The sequence continues at coordinate 122,933,335 of NC_058373.1, forward strand.
ACTGAGTCAATATGCTATCTGATCTGTGAGAATTAAGCTCAACTTACTTACTGAAATTAGAGACAGGATGCTGACCTTAGTTTTGCTTTCTCACTTGGAGAATGTGTCTGAGAAGCTAGAATAATGGTTAAACGTTTTTGATGTTCTATAAAAGAGGTATAAGGATAGTCAAATATTTATTGAATTTCTGCTCTGTGCTTTTTGCCGAGAATTGCATTGTGGATATGAGGGATATAGAACTAGAAAGTATGGTGTCTGCCCTTGGGAAGTTTACCAGCGAGTTGGAAGAAAATAAATGACTTTATATTACACAACTTAAAAACAGTACATGCCAGTACACTTAAGTGCTAGATAGTGCAGTGCAGAGACACAAATAATTATAGGAATTGACAGAAAGGAATGTTATTAGTATTGTGAGGGGCTGACATGGAACGCTTCATGGAGGAGGAGGCATTTAACTGGACCTGGAGGGAAATATAAGATTTGGCACCATTATATTTTTAGGGGAATGATAATAACTCATTTTTATTATGATAATAGTTAGCTGTCTGTCGGCTCAGAGATCAGAGAATGGAAAAGCATGTCAAACCCACAGGGTAACTATGTCTTAAAGGTCTTTTTTAAAGGAGTTAGAAGGAAGAAAGAGAAAGCCTTTCTAAGAGCCTAGGCTTGTGGAAAAATGTGGGAGGTGCAGAAAAGAATTAATGGGTAATGCTTATCATTTTGTACAAAATAACCTTGACACAAATGGGGCAATTTAAAGAAAGGGTAAGTGACTCCCAGCCCACTCATCCAGGTTGATGGAGGAAATAATCATGGGGTTGATGGCAGATTGGAAAAAGAAGACCTAGGGTAGCTTTCCCTGCTTCATTATGTGTGTTTCTCATCTAGAGGTAGGTGCTCATAGCTGAAAGAACATTTTCGAAACTCAGCCCTTTCCACTTTCAAATCATTTCAGGTAAGTAACTTGATCTAACAACAAAGTAGATGCACCTCTCTTTTCCCTCCTCTCTCAAGCTCTATGCAGAGATGTGAGCATTGTCATACCACTAACATCCACATGGTTGATGTGAACGAAGCAGGTTAGTAAAATCAAGATAATTGTAAATAATTTTTTGATGACAAAGCAGTGTGTTACAATGGGTGTGACTATCCCCATGTTTCATGAGTGAAGAAAGCAGTATTGCTGTAAGTCAGTGGTTTTCCATGGCTACACATGAGGATTACCTGGAGGGCTTTAAAAATTACTGATGTCCACCCCCTCCCTCCACCCCAAGCGGCATAGTTGGTCTGAAAAGTGGTTTGGGCACTGGATTTTCTAAAGCTTCCCAGGCCATTCTAAAGTTGAGAACCACTACTTTAAGTGCTGATGTGAATGAATTGTAGCTGGACAGCTTGTTAAACCATAGACTACTGGATCCCACCTGTAGAGTTTCTGAATCATTAGACCTGGGATGGGACCCAAGAATTTGTATTTCTAAAATAACCTCAGGTGATACTATTACAGCTGGTCTGAGGGACCACACTTTGAGAAGTAGTGATTTAAACTACTAAAGTCAGGGGTGCCTGGGTGGCTCAGTCAGTCAGGCTTCTGGCTCTTGGTTTCAGCTCAGGTCATGATCTCACGGTTCGTGGACTAGAACCCCACATTGGGCTCTGTGCTGACAGTGTGGAGCCTTCTTGGGATTCTCTCTCTCCCTCTCTATCTCTGCCCCTTACCTGCTTTCTCTCTCTCTCTCAAAGTAAGTAAACTTAAAAGAATAAACTATTAAAGTTAAACTGGTCCAGGTTATACTAAGCATTTCCTGAAGTTGGGCTCTTGAACAGGTTAAAATACACTCTGTGAGTATCTCTCTGAGCCACTGAATTAGAATGCCTAAGAATCTGCAGTTTTAAGTGAGAGCTCCAGGGTTTTATTTTGGAATCTATCACTTGTGAACTACTATGCAGCTTAACAGTTTTGTTTCTTTTGTATCTTGCTCCAAATATTATTTTTATATAAATTGAATGTGTGACTATATGATGATTTTTGTAATTATTTTATGCTATTTTTATGGAAACAATTATACAGACTGGACTGTATTAGTTACTCTGAGATATTAACAGAATAAACTTGGGGGGGAAAGGACTTTATCATGGGGCTTATGGTATAATAACAGACCCATCTGCTCATATAGTGGCAGCAATTATAGTTGTATGTACAATGTCTCACTTTTAAAAGTAATTTTTAAGGGGCACCTGGGTGGCTCAGTTGGTTAAGCATCTGACTTTGGCTCAGGTCATGATCTCACAGTTCGGGTCATGATCTCATGGTTCCTGAGTTCCAGCCCCGCATCAGCATTGGGCTCTGTGCTGACAGCTCGGAGCCTGAAGCCTGCTTCAGATTCTGTCTCCCTCTCTCTCTCTGCCCCTCCCCCACTCGTGCTTTGTCTCTCTCACTCTCTCTCAAAAATTAATAATAAAATAAATTTTTTTCAATAAATACATAAAAGTAATTTTTAAAAGCATGTTTTGCAAATTTAATGTAATTAGGTAATTGCACTCAATCACAGGTGGTGTAAAGGTTTGAGAAACATCCTTGAAACCTTAGAGAATATTAGAATTACCAGGACTACTTGTTAAAACTTCAGTTCCCAAGTCAGTGCTCCAGAGTCTTAATCCTGGGTGGCATCTAGGAATCTCTAACAATATAAGATAATTCTGATTTCCTGGACAATTTTTCATAATTGACCTGAGTTGCTGGTAAATAATTGGCTATATATTGACTATTTTTTGTTCACTTTATGCAAGTCAATGTCCTAGGAGCTATGTATAAGTGTCAGCTAAAAATGTTAATTCTCAGGATATATTCTTTAGGTAATAGTATTCCCTCACCTGTCTCTTTCTCTGTCATTTAGACATTTTGTAGCTTTGCTTTTTCATCTCATTCCTATGCTATTCCTACTTTTATAGAGGAAGTGGAGAAGATATATGGTTAAAATAAGGACCAGTCAAGTCTGTATTTAGCTGGATTTCCTTCCCTTTCATGTGTTTGTCTGAGCCAGCATATTTCTCTTCCTCTTTTTTCTCATTGTTGTCTGTTCACTTGCTCACCCCTCCTCTCCCCCCACCATCTTCTGTTCCATCTTCTCTCTCTGTTGTCTTTCCTTTGTGACTTCTCTTTGTGGCCTTTTTACTGGGCAAGAAGGGAAGGTCACTAGAGATCTTGTCAATCTATGTTTCTCTCCCCAAGGATGGTAGTGGCAGGAGGTTAGAAGGCCAAAGGAAGAAACACCTATATAAGTCTACCGTGACATTTTGGTTTTTGTGAGTGTAGGGTAAATAGAACCAATAAAATGAGTTTTCACCTAAACTCAGGGTTCATAGGTGAGAGGGAGGCAGGGTTGGCAGAAAAATTATGTAACAATCAACACTTTGTTAGTGAGTGATAGACTCTGTGCAAAATGAATCTTAACTGACTTGCAGTATGGTTGGCCACTCTTATCAAATACTCAACTGTTTTATATCACAGTGGATATGATAGGATTATTTATTCTTCTTTCATGTTTCAGAATTCCTTTACCCCCACCTGCAAAAATTGTTAGCTTTCACTGAAGAATTATCTCCCAGTGAGAAGGAAGGAAAGACCTGCTAGAGGAGGAATTTGTATTGATTCTGGTGATGAGAGAGGTGGCAGCAAAGTCTTTTGGGGTTGGTTCATCTGTTGTCATGGAAACCCACCAGAACAGTAGAGTCCAGGCAAAGTCTGCGGGTTTTGACCATCAAGATGGATGACTGCAATGTGTTTTGAATTGCACAGATAAGAGAAGTGATCTGCATTCTTTATACTTTTCCTCTTTACACTGGGTTGCCCATAACCTGTAATAAGAGAGTTAGAGCTTAGTTAAAGCTGTTCTATCTTGGTATTTTTTTGCTGTCCTTCTTGAGACAAGTGCTGAAATGGAATTGCCAAACCTGAACCAGGACAAAAAGCAAAGGGTGGACACAAACAAGCTCCTTATAGGTTCCTATTGTGGGGTAGGAAGAGATATTCCCATAGACTAAGATAGCTATTAAATATATATGTGTGTGTGTGTGGGGGGGTGTGTATCTATGTATATGTGTGTGTGTGTGTGTATGCACATACCTACACACACAAAGGAAAAAGTGTGCCAAGAGATGCCATAAGAGAATGAACTAGAGTGATCAGTTATAAGGTAGATAAAGAGAAGAGTGAGGAAAATACTGGAGAAGGGGCAATTTGAGTATCAGGTAGTAGAGTCACACAGAGAAAGTGGCCTTCGAGGTGTTCTGTCTTCATAGCAAGAATACTGGAGACTTTTCTATAGAGAAGAATGTAAGAATGTTCAGTTCAGGTTGTTGCCACCAAGAGGAAAGGGATTTCTCCCAAGGGCCTCCAGAGACCTCTGATATTTTGCTCATTCTGCCCCTTGACTCTTACTTTTATATTGTAGCATTCTTTTAGGAAATATTTGTTTCTTGAGCTTCCCTTCAACTTTTTAAGGTGTCTCCCCCACCCTTTATTTCCCCAGAGCTTGAATCACTTGAGTAAGATAATTATGTATGTAAACAAGATGATAAAATGATTCTTTATATCAGATTCCACCAAAGGTTAAGGTGAGCCCTATGAAACAGAGAGAACTATATATTGTATAATCCCAATAAAAAACATTGAGTTTTGAGCAAAGAACTCATCCCATCTCCCACAAATGCAAAACTTTGGATATATTTATGTCAGTGGACTGCTATTTCTCGTCCCAAACTCCAAAGTTCAAATAGCTGGTATACTCTTGTTAATTGGTATTATTTCCATTCTATAGATCAGGACACCAAGGCTATTCAAAGGCTTTGTTCTATGATATGTCTAAGTGTTAAATACATGGTTGTTTATTATTCCCCTGATCTGTCTGATTGAGGCAGAGAGTTAGCCTTGCTACTTCTTGGATTTCTTGTATACCCAGGGTCATGCCTATCTTATAACAGAGGCTTAATAAATATTGTCAAACTAGATTGTATGTTTTGTTTGAGTTCACAAAAGGAGACAATGAAATAGCTGGGGCTAGACCTTCCCCTCTCTCCCAAGCTCCTTGAATTGCTATCAGGACTGAGCAGTGCTGGGCATACTGTAAGCCCTCCATAAATGCCTGTCAATGGATTTCCTGATGGACAGATTCAAAAGTCTATTATATTCTTTGCTATGTGTCCCATGTACTTCAACAAGGACTTTAGACCTACTGATTTGATTGCTCATATTTTTAGACTTGTTCTCTTTTGACAAAAAGAATAGATAACACGACTACAAACATAGTGACCTTCTGGATTTGTTCCTGTGGATAACCTTGAGATAATTTGAATGAAGTTTCTTAACTGTTTCAAGAGACAAGTGTTAGAGTGGCAGGTTTCATAATTAGTCAGCATTGGCCCTTTACTCCTTTTAATGTCATTTCTCATGCTTTGCATTGATAGTAACCTATAGTGTGATCTATAATGTATTCCAGTTTAGATGTTACCATACTCTCCTTATTTTATGTCATTCTGGGTCTTTGTCCCTCTTTGATGTGTTCTATTATCCACCTCCCTTCCTCTACTCCCAGCCTCTTAGACACCTTCTCCTTTCCCCGTAAGTTCATTTTTTTAAGTTCTTTTTTTTTTTTTAACATTTTTTAAAACACTTATTCACTTTTTGAGAGGCAGAGACAGTGCAAGTGGGGTAGGACAGACAGAGGGAGACACAGAGTCTGAAGCAGGCTCCAGGCTCTGAGCTGTCAGAACAGAGTCTGACAAGGGGCTCAAACTCATGAACTGTGAGATCATGATCTGCGCTGAAGTCGGATGCCTAACTGACTGAGCCACCCAGGCACCCCTATTTTTTTAAGTTCTTAATGTGCAAAATTCTATTTTCCAATCCCTATGTCAAAGGCTATTTCCAGTGATCCTAGGAAAAATGATCTCACTAAAAGATCATGAGCTAGTAATCATAAAAATGGCCACATCCAGACTTTGGCTTAAGCAAAAGAACTAAATGTATCTAGAACCCCTGAATCTTTAGGAGGAAAGTTACATTTACAGTAAACCTGCTGCTTGGAATTCCTTGTTGGGAATGAATTAGTGAGCCTCCTAAATTCTGTGTTTCATATTTCTGGTAGTTGGTTTCATGTCACAACTGAGATTTTCTTATTGCCATCATCATGGAGACTTAGCTACAGAAAGGATGAGCTAGAGCTTTCTGCCAACTGCAAGTTGTTGGAGCATTCCAAGAGAGAATCCAACAAATCAACTCATAATAATCCTTGCTATTTAAACTGTGTTCTTTATTTCCCCCAAACCTGGCTCTTGGTTATATCTTTTTAAATAATTTACCAAGATATTTAATTCATACAAAGGGAGATTCTTAGCCATGCTATGCAGATGAAAGACACCAAAGTTTTGTTTTACCCCTTTCCCATGGTGTGGAGAAAGTAAGAAAATTCAGGCACAATTAGAATTCATATTGTTCCATGTTCTATACCTTGAGAAATTCCAGGTGAGAGAGGAAGGTGTGGAACTCACTGGCTTAACTCTGTGTAGGCAGAACTCTAGAGCTTTTAAAAGGTATCCCAGAGTTCATCTCACCCAACAATTCCATTTTGTAAATGGGGAAATCAAGGCCCAGAGAAGTGTGGCTTGCCAAGCATAGGAAATAAATTGTGGCAGTTTTAGCTCATGACTTGTGTTATGTGGATTTTCCTGTGCCGGGTGGATTTTCCAGTGTAAGCCTCCTTTTGAGGAAAGGCCAAATTGTTCTTTATATGAACCAAGGCATATTGTTTGACAATTCTCCCCCCCCCCCCTCCCCACCAAAAAACCCATCACGGAGATACATTTCTATCTGGATTCACGAGGCAGAATTATTAATACAGGTAGAATGCCAGGAATGCAGAGTGTTAATACAGCTGCTGAATAATACATTAGTGCCACAGACTTTAATAATAGATAATAATAAATAATACAGAGGGGGAATTATGTAATTCATTTATGGAGCAAATGACAGGGGAAACACACACGCATTCACAGAAGAGTGTTTCTAATAGGAACAGTTAGGTGTTTCAATTTAACTCAGCTCTTTAGCCCTTTGGCCTACCCATTTGAGAGATGGGCAGGACATTCAGAGATGTCTCCAGTTAGCGTCATTAGGCCACGTGGTGAAGCTGTGGGTTTTCAGCGCAGAGCTGAAAAATGTGATTTTTGCTCCTTGGTCATGACTGGGTATCTTCCTTTTGTGAGGGGACATGTGTCCAAGGTTGGCCATTCTCTCCCATCACTACTCTTTGTAATTCAGTGCATGTAAGGAGGTAGTATCGGAACATTGAGTTTGAAGATGGGAAGAGGCTGGGAGTGGGGGTGTAGGTTGAGGGTAGTGACAGGAGGTGAAAGGTGGAGCCACGGCCATGGTCTAGTGAGCTCTCCAATGAGCTGGTGTGTGCTTCTCTTTTCTCATCTGCACTAGAGAAAGACAGCTGCCCGCTACTATTAAACCTATATTCTTTCCGTAGAAGAATGGGATATTTCCCCCTTCACTCGTTTAAAATAAGATAAAAGGGAAGGGGTGGGAATTAATTAATGTCAGTAAATGAAGCATGGGGTGCTTGTCTGGATATGATAATGACAGTGAATTAGTGCAGAAAAAATAGAATCGTATAGAAAATGAACTGTACCAGCCTCTGCTTTGGGATGGACTCAGCCACCCCTGTAATGTATTAACTCTTTCTTCACCTCATCCTTTGTATTCTGGGCCAACCCTCTCCCACAAGAATCTCAGGCTACAGCCTTAAGGCCTGAGGTTCCCAAAGGGAGCCCTGCTTTCTGGAGAGACAGGGCCAACTGATGACTGCATACTTTTAGAATGTAAATTAAAGAGCTCTGCATCTATTTATTAGATTAATGTGAAACCACAGCAAAAAGAAGCAATTGTTGTGTGTCCCTGGGTTAGGGGAACTCCGAAATGATTTAAAAAGACAGTAACTAACTGCCATAGGCTAACTGGAGAAAAGGGAAGGGAATAGTTTCTCAAAATAAGTTGCTACCTTTGGACTGCCAATAACTAATCTCCACCCTTCTCTCATTTTCCATATGTGCCTCTGGCTTTATGTCTTTTGAAATGGTTAGAGATGACTCCAACAGACATATATTGACTAGGAACTTCCTGTATACAAAGCACTGTGGAGTGGACATAGATGAATAAGGCATACTCCACATTCATGGAGTTTTCTTCTCAAGGGCATGGTAGAATGCTGGACATATAGTAAACACTCAACAAATTTTTGGTATTAACAGTATCATTTCACTGAATTTAATGCATATTGAATTTTTCTTTGAGGATAGGAAGTTTCAGAGGTTCAGAGAGCCCTTGATCACTTTTTGTTTCTTTTCTTTTTTCCTTTCTCTGCCTGAAAGTTTCTGGCACCCTGGTAAAATCAAGAGATGCAAAAACATAGTTGCAATAACCTTTAAATGTTAACATTTAAAAAGTTATTTGCTGTTAACACAAAAACCCAATGCAGTATGGTCACAAAATATGAATCACTGAATTTAGAGATGATATTAATTCACAGTACACTAGAGGCAGGTGGCCCAGGAATGGAACTCTAGTATAGAATTGTTTGTTGACATCTTACATCTTTTTGTATTCTCATTAGTGGTGGCTTTAAATGCAGACTTATTTGGAAGTAATACCAAAAGACTGAATTTTATCACGTTTGGTATTTTCTTTAAAAAAAATTTTTTTAATGTTTATTCATTTTTTGAGAGAGAGAGAGAGAGAGAGTGAACAGGGGAGGAGCAGAGAGAGAGGGAGACAGAATCAGAAGTAGGCTCCAGGCTCTGAGCTGTCAGCACAGAGACCAATCCGGGGCTTGAACCCACAAGCCATGTGATCATGACCTGAGCTGAAGTCGGATGCCTAGCCGACTGAGCCACCCAGGTGCCCCACATTTGGTATTTTCTTAAACATACTCTGGAACAACAAAAAAAAGTTAGATAAAACCATGTTGATGATCATTATTGAAGCTGGGTAATAATAGGCTTATGGTGCTTCTTACTACTTTTTTGAATGTCATTATCACAATAAAGTCAATTTTAAAGGCTAAAATGTTTAGAGGTCCTTTGAATGGAGGCCTGGGTGAATGTCCTCTCTGGGCCTTCCTTGTCCCTGTTGCTTCAAGTCCAAGTTGGGAAGTGGATAGTGAATGCTGTGTATTGCTGGAATGGCTTACTATACTTCTTAAGGGCATTGTGCTAATATGAGCTGCCTCCTGTTCTTTGAGATTGTGACCTGCTTCTTTAGAGACCAACTTGTAGTGTGAACAAGCGTACATTCTGTCCAATTCAGTCTCTGTCTTTGCCTTTCCTCTGATCTGTTGATACAGTGGACAAGTGTAGTGGTCTGCTTCCTGGAGACAGTGGCTTTCCTAGAGTCAGAGTACATTTATGTGATGTAGATTTAGTAAGCCTTGTGATAGCCTCCCTCTGCCCTCCTGGCATGGTGGAAGAGATGTTGCTGAGAATATGGGGTTATATGGTAAGACAATAGGTTTAAGGAAAGAAAGAAAAAGTAGAATCACACACGAGATCTCCGTGTCTTTTTTTTTTCCTTTTCCTCCCCAGCTTGTTAGAGTTAGCCACACCACATAAACTCTCTGTGTATCTATGTATGTGAGCTTTGTGGTTTTATCTATTAGCAGGTGATGTCAGGGACTATAATCACCTGCATTAATGATTTATCGGGGTACAAGTAAACTCATAAAAGTGGTGGGGCTTTGGTTATAGTTAAGAGAAGAGCCATTCATGGGCCATTCAGATTGTTTTATTTATTAACCAATTAATAGAAGGACTTCTGTATGCAGACCTCAAGACTATATAGTGAAGGAGCTTCCAAAAGGATTTAGTTTGTCTGGGACCCACAAGAATCTATAAACTAATTTCTACAAGTGCCTAAGAGCAAATTGAAGTTTGTAGGTTCCTATAGGTTGAAGGTTTTTTTTTTTTTTAATCTTTATTTTTGAGAGAGAGAGAAAGATCTATCAAGCGCAATGGGGGAAGGGCAGAGAGAGGGGGAGAGACAGAATCTGAAGCAAGCTCCAGGCTCTGAGCTGTCAGTACAGAGCCTGACACGAGGCTTGAACTCATGAACTGAACCATGAGATCATGACCTGAGCGAAAGTCGGATGCTTAACTGACTGAGCCACCCAGGCACCCCCCTATAGTTTGAGTTTTAATAATCTGCCTTTTCTGGTCAATTCCATAGTCTGGCAGACCTTCTGAATGTACCTGATACTGCCTGGCTTTGTACTTTACAATGTAATTTTTTTTTCTCATTGAAGTTTTAAAATTTCTGTTGTTTGGCTTCTCAGATGAATTTTTATTTTTTTGCAGGAAGAATCTGGTTGATAGTTTTGAAGTATATTTAAATCAGTGCCAATTGCTTCTAAAGAAGTCCTTTGATATACAAATATCTTTGTGTCATTCTGACTGTTGGGCAGGCAAGGGCAGGTTTCCTGAGGGCTCAGAGTGCTGGGTGCCTTGGAGTTATATCTTTATCTCTGGACCATGCTAGTGGAAGAAAGATGTCAAGGGGTTGTTACTTCTCTTGGTAGATTTTTGTCCTTTTCGCCTTATAGAAGATTTATCCTTAAAGAATAACAACTTGGTCGATAACAAGGTAATTCTTCTCAAATTCCAAAATGCAAGACAATACAGGTAAATACCCGTATTTACTTCACATACACCTTATTTACTTCACAGAGCATATTGGTTTGCTAGGACAGTCATAACAAAATACCACAGGCTGGGTGACTTAAACAATAGAAATTCATTTTCTCACAGTTCTGGAACCTAGAAGTCTACAGTCACATGTCATCAGGCTTGGTTTCTTTTGAGGCCTTTGTTCTTGGCTTGTAGACGGCCTCCTTCTCACAGTGTCCTCACATGGCCCTTCCTCTGTGCACATCCCTGCTGTCTCTTTGTGCATCCAAAATTTACTTTTCTTGTAAGGACAAGAGTCATATTGGATTAGAGCCTACCCTAATGGCCTCGTTTTAGCTTAATCACCATTTTAAAAGCCCTAACTCCAAATTCAGTCACATTCTGAGGTACTGGGGATGAAAGCTTCAATATATGAATTTTGGAGGACACAATTCACAGGGTGACACAGGGTGAGATATCTCTTTAAGGGAGAAAAAGTAACAATTGATCTCGTGGTCTAAATCTCTGCATTCTAGAGACTCCAGAAGCTTACATTTGGGTGACATTGTAACACCTTAGACACAAGAAATTAATTTAGACTATAACAATCAAAAGATGAGCAAAAGGAATCAGGGCTCTGTAAACTTTTATCTTGTTCTCGTATTGCAGAGGAGAGTGCCTTAGCGTTACTAACAAACCGTGGAGGGAGAAAGGGAGTTGGGGGGTAGGATTCAAAAGAGCCAAAAGTGAAGGGGAAACTGTCATGTCAGCTGGAGAAAGAGAGGGAAGAAAAGAGAAGAAAAGAGAAGAAAGAAAGATGAGAGAGAGAGAAAAAAAGAGAGAAGGAGAGGAGAAAAATTAAGATAGAAGAAGTGGTGGGGGGAAGAAGAGGAGAGAGAAAAGGGAAAGGAAAAAGGAGTGATCAAAGGAGAAACAGAGAAAAGAAGAAATAGCCTGTATTTACAATGGGTTGAGAAAGAGAGTTCACGCACTTCGTTCTCTTAGAAGACTCACCTCCCTCAAAGAGGGTGAAAAGCGAGTAGATCGGATATACACACACAGGAGCAGAAAGTAAAGGATGGCCCTGGAGAGGAAGGGCTTGGGTGTTGAGGTTGGGTGTAGATAGCCGAGGACCATCCAACATTAATGAGCACAAATGTGTGCACAGGCTGAAAATCTCTCTCTAGGGATTCTGATGACTCAAGCTTTGTTGGTGCCATTGGAAACCATGAATGGAAAATAACTGACTCGCTCTCTGAGGCAATCTGGCTTATAGGCCTGAAGCTCTTACTTGCTGCCAGGCCATCCGTCTCCCCTGTGCCCCTGTGAGATATTCCTGAAACTGAACCACGTACAGTCTTCTTTGCCAAAGTGCTTGGCATTGGCGTTTCCCTTTCCCATAATTCTGAGCTGGGGATAGACTGGTTAATGTGAGCATGTCTCGTGGATGTGCAGTTTAGGGAGAACTGTGGAAAAGTGTGTCATGCCCACCTAGGGGCACACGCACAGAGGATATTTCCTCTCACTGCCCTCTGTGGGCATGACCATTTTCTTGAAGGCCTTTGCCCTTCTGGCTTTACGATATCTGAGCCTCTTCTTTGAACCTTAGTGATGAGCCTCAAGCTAAGCTATAGCTCTCCTCGGAAATAAATTTATTTTCCTCCCCTCCCCATGATAAACAAATTATGTTGACAGACAAATGCAGGATTAGGTGGGGAGATTTGTGAGGCAGTGGGATTCTGGAGGCTTGAGCAAGCAGATGTCAGGATTAGGTTGAGAGGGAAGGATTCAGGTGGGGCGGGAGGCTCCAGGGATAAATCCACGGTGGTAATGAGGCCACGACTGAGATGAGGCAGGGAGGTGAGGTAGAGGGAGAAGCAGGTTCAAGATGCCACAGAAGAGTTCTCTGTTCAGAGCTACCCTTGGATTTCCAAACTTTCAAATAAGGCTGCTTGGCTTCAGACAAGACATCTGGGTTACCAGAGCCTCCATTTTACCTTCTGTGCAGTGGGCATACTACTTACCCTACTTACCTCACAGGTTGGCTTTGAAAACACAATCATGTGGGAAGAATGTCTAAAGTGCCATTAAACATATTATTATTACTTTTTTTTTTTTTAATGTTGCTCTACCCATAAAGGGATTTCTTTTCTATAGCATCTGCTTTAGAGTATTTCTAGTGGTGGGGAGCTTACCAGCTTACCACTGCCTTTATGGGAGGTCATTTCTTTTACATTTATTTACAATTTTTAGGAAAAATTCTGTTAAGCCCAAATTTGCCTAATTAGTAATTGTAACAACAAGCTAACATTCATGTAGTGCACACTATGCTCTGCAGCTAGCCCATTCTAGGTACTATACGTATACATATATATGTAGGGGTGTGTGTGTGTGTGTGTGTTTAGGTTACATTTATTCTTTTCAGTAACCCTGTAAGGTGGGTCCTATGATTATTCCAGTTTTACATAGAAGAAAACTGAGGCATAGATAAGTTAAGAGACTTATCGCAGGTCACATGGCTGTCATTTTTACTCTTTGATCCATGGTTTTCTGTCCATAGTCAGCTCATAGTACTGGAAGACTTTATTTTGCCCTTTCTGTGTCCTCCCTTTGCCAGGCTTCCCTCCACTCTCCCTTGCTGTCTTCTGCATGTGCCTCCTCTCTTAAAGTGTTGTTCCCAAAACCCTCTAAGGGTTTTTTGACAGATACAGAGAAGAACTGCATTGCTGGGTCTCCTGGGGCTGGCTGCTGCTGTTCTCCTAGGAGCTTTGGGGAGGGGGCACTATACGGAAGAAAGAATGTTTTCAAGCCGGCACCACTGGAAAATGGATAGTATGTGCTGGTCCACTGGCCCCAGCTGCCGGATGATGGGGATTGGGATCAGCTGTGACCTAATTATGGTCTCATAAACCTGCATTGTGTCCTTCATTTTCCAGCTCATTGACCACCCAGAGGGGGAGGGAAAATGGATGGGATTCTGGTCAAGTCCTTCCTGCCACTACCATGTGGCCAAGGTCACAGGCCAATGATGTCCAGAGGGAGTTTAGGGGTAAGTTCTTTGTTGTCCTCTCTGAATGAAGCTGGCAGGAATGAGAAAGAAGAAAAGGAAGATTAGCAGACATTCAAACCTCACAAAAGCTCCTTGGATTAGAATGTCTTCTCACGTTCATTGTATAGACAGGAATTCCTTATCGGGCATTCTGTGATTGTCAGGGTTGCAAATTAATATGAGCTATGGCTCGTACAACTACATATATGTGAATATACATACACAAAACTGTCAATATCTGGTATATGTCATGTATCTGATGATTCTTTGGGAATAAAGACTGAGTCATAACTGTGCTAAGAAAGCAGTTTCATATTTCCATAGAGCCCCAACTCCTTACCCCAAATCAAACACAAACTCTGTATCACATAGGTGTGTGCTATTCAAACTGACTTCTTCTGTCTAAAGATAGTATCCATGAATCACTAAGTAGAGTCTATGGAATCTTCAGTTGGGAAGTGGTCTGATAAAATTTTCTCCTTTCTTTAAAAAAAAAATTACTAATTTCTCTCTCAAATCCTCCCATGGGAGCCCTAGCATTAGTAGGGTGTTATAGAAAGGATGTGGTATTTGGGACGACACAGGTGCTGGATTCAAATTCTGCCGCTGACACTTATTATTTGGTCCATGTTCACCCTGGGTAAGTTACTTATCTCTCCAAGCCTATTTCCTTATCAGTCAGATGTTATAAGTAATAATAATTTTGTGAGTTTGTTGTATATTTAGCATTAAATGAAATAATACACATGATATACATAATAGATGGTCTTTGACCTAGTAAAAGCTTAAGAAAAGAGAAACTCTTTCCACCTTCCATTTATCCAAGGTACAGAGTATGAGAGGGGTGCGTGGCTATACAGTGGGAAGATTTCTTAATACAGTGACCCAAAGATTTTTGGATTTTTTATACTGGTAACCAATTTAGGACTTCTAAGATTTTGTTAAACATTTTAAAAACTGCCATCTATTTCACATTATTTTATAAAAGAAAAGACATGCTAATATCCCTAAAGTGAAGAACTCTGCCTATCTCAAAGGAGTGTATGAACGTTAAATAAGATTATGCGTCCAAAGTACTTAATATGGTTCTCAGCATTTGATAAGCACTGAAAAGATGCTAGGAATTGTGTTTAGGTATATTAGTTTTAGTGTTGGTATATTATAAATATTATAAAAACCGGGTCCAAATTCCCTGACATGACATATTAATGGTCTTTTACACACAGATACACTATTCCTACCACCATCTTCCCCCAATATACACACCCCCATTCCAGACAGAGGTTCCCAGACATAAATGCCCATAGGAACTCGATGGATAATATCACTAAGTAACGTAGATAGTGGGTAAGAAGACTCTGGCATGGTGTCAATCTGTTGATTTAGACAGGGATTCAAGTTCTTAATAATAATAGAAGCCAACATTTATAATGGTGAAGACTATCATCTTTTATATATCCAAAAATATGTTTGTGTGTAGGCATAACTTTGCTAAGTATAAAATTTAGTTTAAGAAACCTGTATGGACTTGCTCATCTTAATGATTACATTCCAACCCTCTGATTCTGTCTTTACATATATCTGTGGCCCATTCTGTTTCTGCACAGAAAGTGTTTAGAGGGGAAATAGCCCCTCAGATGATGTTTCAGAACGAAAGGATAGCTAGAAAGTGACAGGAAACTGCTACACATGGTTGACCTTTATACATTTGCCGATATTCTTCAGGGGGATACTGTGCATTTGATATCCCGTCCCCACCTCCCAGCCGCTCCAAGCTTTTACAGACCATCTTCTGACAAACCTGATTGGTAATCAGGAGAAATTCCAAATGAATCTCATCTTTGGATTACCCTCTTTGGAGGAAAGCTTATATTCTTCCTCCTGGTGATAGGAATGGAGTCACCCTTATGTAGAGGATAACATATTGGAAGAGGAAACATTTGACACTTAGAGGTGAAATTGTTTTCACTATTGTCGTAAAACAGATTTTTAAAAATATTTCAAAACCCCCAAATTCCAGTACATTCCAGTTGGTGACAAAATAAATGCGAACAAAAACTAAAATCAAGCCAGGTTAATATGAAAACAAAACCTACTTAAGATTCAGATATGTTATCTCAGAATTTAAGGATACTGTCAGCATGGATTGAAATAAAAATGCTGAAATAACTTTTCAGCCTGTGGACGTGTCATTTCCTATATGTAAGATGCCTACTGAGGAAGTGAAAAGATAATACTGTTTTCTTTTGCTTATTCTCCTGAGAGATGGATTTCAGTGTTTGGGTCCCTTTGTTCTGGATATTTTGAAGAGACTGATGCCCAGAGAGTCACAGAGTCATTTAGCACAAGTGTGGAAATGTAGTTCCCGTCCACAGCAGAGATACTTTTCATTAAGCTGTATTTTTTGAGATATCATTGACATCACTGATTAAAACCAACTTTCAAGTTGCTGTTGCAATGTGAAAGACACTAAGCTTAGGTCACCAGGTAGATTTTTGGCAAGTGGTTTTCAGTCATTCTCTTTAATTCAATTGGAAGCAGGGTCAGAAGAAATGCTTAACTCCTAGTCACATAGAAAAACCCATATGTGGCCTGTTTGGCTGCTTGGTTAAAGATAGTGAGACCACACTGACTTGGAAGAAGACTTCCAGAGATTTTCTTTTTGTTTTATTTCTTTTCTTCAAACTTAATGATACAGGAGTAGGCAAAAAAAAATTGTGAGTCATCAGAATTGGGATTTCAGAGATGGATGGTTTAGCTGAAACCTTAGGTAAGGGTTGGATGGGGGTAGAAGGCAACAGATTATGTGGCTGTAGCCACTGAAAGAATATTTGCAGCCCCACAGGCTGACTCCTTGATCATTTAGATATACTTCTTTTCTCTGTCTAGAGCCAACCCAATAAAATATATGGTTCCTACCCTGAGATGCAGATAGAGATATCTCCAGGCTACCATATGTATTTATTATGAAGTGCATGAATAAATCACCACCCAAATCAAGCAAATGCATTGCTATTAAAAATTAACATAGACTTTTGTTGTCTGTCATCCCCATCATTTTCTCTTTAGTGAAATAACACACTGGAATACTACCTAATAGCCTGAGGTGCCTCTGAGGATGAGGTATATTTTACCAATTCTTTAACTGAATCAGATTGGCCTCTTTGTAGGGGGCCCAGCTCTTCCAAGTAGGTTGCTCTGAAGTAAAAGCAGGATGGATTGGTCCACAGAATATGGAATCATTTGCTTAGCAGGCTTCTTTTTAGAAGCTCAGGCACCCTTTCTGAGGAACCTGGCATTCCCTGAAAAAAAAATTTTCTTTTTTTTCCCCCTGAAGCCTCTTCTTCTTTGTCAAACACTGTGTGTGTGTGTGTGTGTGTGTGTGTGTGTTCAGGGAAAGTTGCATGTTGGTACACACGTGAGATGTCACTATAGCTTCTCTTGTCAATTTTCATCCCAACTACACTGGAATGAGTAAAAGTGACAACCTCTAGACACCCAGAAGGAACCTTCAGGTCCCAGAGAGTGGAGTACGTAATGGTGCCTAATTTTTACTTGTGAGGGAAAGAACTAAATGCTGAAATAAAAGATGATCTCTTG
Source organism: Felis catus (assembly GCF_018350175.1). Classification (NCBI taxonomy): domain Eukaryota; kingdom Metazoa; phylum Chordata; class Mammalia; order Carnivora; family Felidae; genus Felis; species Felis catus. Next base: position 122,950,703 of record NC_058373.1, read on the forward strand.
CTCTCCAAAGCAAGACACAGAGGGGCGCCTGGGTGGCTCAGTCAGTTGAGCGTCCGACTTCAGCTCATGTCATGATCTCACGGTCCATGAGTTCGAGCCCCGTGTCGGGCTTTGTGCTGACAGCGTGGAGCCTGGAGCCTGCTTCAGATTCTGTCTCCCTCTCTCCACCCCTTCCCTGCTCATGCTCTGTCTCTCTCTGTCTCTCAAAAATGAATAAATGTTAAAAAAAATTAAAAAAAAAAACAAAGCAAGACACAGAGATCTCAATAGCAATGATGAGTTGTTTCTACCTTTGTGTCCCAACAGAAAAAGGAGAAGAGACACCTACTATGTGTTGGACACCTACTATGTGTCATGCTTTACACCTATTATCTGGGATAATTTCATTGTGCAAGAAGCAAAGCTTCTGCCGTACTGTGACAAAAACTACAAATCTTAGAGCTTGCTTAGTGACACTGGTGAGTCTTCTTAGAAAATAAGTGAAAAAAACTCTTAATTTCTTACATTATGTAATAGAAACAAGCCCTGGATGGGAAATCTGCTGTTTTGATTTTTTTTTGGAAGAAGAGGCAGGCATGTAGTGCCTTGAGTTCTCACAACAAATCCCCACCCCTTACTGAAGATGAGAGTAGCCTGGATCCCTGATTAGAACCATTCCAATAGGCTGTTGGCCTCTTGTGGCCTACCCTATGAGCCTGGGCAGATTCTTCTTCCAAAGAAACTTATATGATTATAAATCAGCCATCATGGGGTAATTACACTTTCCACTGCATCCACCCATCCTAATTCTTTCCTCACTTCTGTGTTTTACTCCCATTATTCTCATTTAGTGATATAAAAGTCTTAACAAAGGTAGCACGTCGATTATAGGAGTTGTGAAGGCTTGAGCTTTCATTGAAGCAAATGGAAGGATGGGAAACTGATATAATTTGCACCAATGACTTGGATTGAGTCTCCAGGCATTGCTTAGGTATTTAATTTTTATTGTGATTTTTTAAATATTGTGGGGCAGAATGCCAAGACACCAACTATAGTATCCTCTTCATTATACATTATTAGTCAGAGGAAAGCCTACCTCCTCAGATCATAGTTGAAAGTGAGGGGGGAAAAAGTCAACAGGTTTTCATTAATACAAATACAATACAGATTTTTAAAATATTTATTTTAATTTGGGATTTTTCCCCCATGTGTTTTGGAGTTTTCACGTGAATTTTTTTTTTTAATTTAGAGGACCACTCCTCTAAGAAGAGAGAAGTTAAGTAGGTGATTTTCTTTTATTTTCCATCAAAAATATAAAATGTGTTTATTTATTCAATAAATATTTACCCAGTGTCTGCCATGTACCAGACACTGTTTTAGGGGTATGGAATATATCGATGGGCAAAAAGAGAAAAACTATCCTTTATTTTGTAAAGCTTATATTCTGGTAGAGGGAGACAAAGGAAGTTAAAAAATAAACACTACAAATAATTTACCTTCATAATATATTACATGGTGACGATCACTATAGAAAAAGACAAGGCAAATCAGCTTAAATGGATAGGAGTACTGGATAGGAGGAGAAGGAGACACCTATTTGATCTGAAGACGAAGGAGTTAAGCATGTAGATACATAGGGAAGGTAAAGGCAGCAGGTCTAGAGTGGAATGAAGAGGGAGAAGAGTTACCTACTGGGAACATGTTGGGTCTTTTTGGCCATTGAAGTTACTTGAGCATTTATTCAGTGTTGACATGGGGAGCCATTACAGAGGCTTGAGCAGATGACTAACATGAGTTCACTTGGGTTTTAAGATGCTTGCTTTGGTTCCTGTGTTTTTTTGTACCAAGAACATATTTCTTACTCTATGATTCCAGTTTTCTGTGTGGTATTATGTCATTATTTACTGTGAAACAGATGTCAACAACTATGGCACTGAATGAATGTCTGGCTGTTCATTCCTGATAAGGTGCTATAGCATCTAGATCCACTTAACATTCACTCTCAAGTTCCTTAGGTGCCCAGTTTTCATTGAAAAATGCAAGAGTGTATGGTGCCCAAGAAAAAGACAGCAGAAAAGGTAATACATTCCCCCCTGAACATGAGGTTTGATTACCTTTGTCATTATTTCCAGCCAACACAGCCACAAACATAATTAGTGGTTATCCAATTATGCAATCACATTGTCTGAGGCCTCATTATCCCTTAACTTATAAATTTGCCTTGCCATCTTTCTATGGCCCTCTTAAAGAATGTACCTACCCACCACCTACATAATGAAAGAAGCCACAAGCCCCAGCCTTGGAGGAACTGTATTGATTTGTAAGAGAGAAGCTATCACTTGCTGTTCTCACTAACCTGGAAATAGACACCACATTTGATCTGCCGCCCTGTTTACTGTTGTAGATCTACATAGTAAATCCATTCATCTGTCTGTCCATTCATCCATTTACCCATCTACCCATTCATCTATCTGCCTATCCATGTATCCATCCATCCATCCATCCATCCACCCACCCACCCATCCGTCTAATTTCTATTTATTGAGTGGCTATTTGCAAAGTGCCAGGTACCACACTGGAAGGCAATATATTTCATGATTAGATGCATGGACTATAGTCTCAAACTGCCTGGAATTGAATCCTGACCATTACTTTAGCTATAGGACCTTGGATGTTATATTATTTGAGCCTTAGTTTCCTCATCTGTGGGATGAGAACAATAATCAAACATAGATCATAGAGTTGTTATGAAGATCACAAAGTGAATTGGTCCAAGGCCTTTCTTTTTGTCCTAGAAGAATAGTTTCAGTAGTTTGAGTTTACATTCAGTCATCCCTCCTTTCCCTTTTTCATCAGTTAAGTCCTTCCCAGTTCATCCAGCAATCTGTCAAGGACCCAACACATGTTAAGCATTAAGGAGCGAATTGGAGTTTTATGAGAAATGGAAGTGTAGAACGATTCCTAGCACATACCACACTACTTGGCACATGCACAGTACCCAGTGTACCTTTCATGGAATAAATGTAAGTCCTTGTCCTTGAGGAGTGTTCAGTGTGTCTGAAGAAGGCCAATGTCAGGTGGGAGTGTCGCTGGGGCAGCCAGCCAAGGACAGAGGGCAAAGCAGGAACAATTGAGCACAGGCAGAGGGAAATGGTCCTCCAGCTGCTTTTGCCGGCCTGGAAATTTAAAACCCTTTCTTCCTGGGACTGGCTCTTTTGTTCTGTGGTTTGATTTCTGTCTTTGTGTCAGTGACTTGTCTGACATTTCTGGGACTCTGTTCTGATACACTGTCCAGGCAGGTGGGATCCCAGTGGGAAACTCTGTATGTCTCTGTGTATATTTCAGAAAGAGTTTAACCTTGGAAAAACAAGGCCAGTTTTTTTACTTTAGGGTATGTGTGATATTATCTCTATGTCATTCCTTCTCACACCTGGTTTGGGTAAGGGTAATAAATGTTTGGCTTATAGGACTTATACCTTTGCAAGATACAGTGATGGTGCTTACATTTAACTTTGCTGTGACCTGTCTTAGTGCAAAAGCATGGGAAAACCCCTGGAAAAATATTACATTTGAGAGGATAATCACAGTGGTAACCTCCATGCAGTTTGGAAGCAAAGGATTAAATATGGGGTTTTCTAGAGCTAGACTGCCTGAGTTCAAATCATGGCTCTATCTTTTACTGGTCATGTAACCTTGGGCAATGTTATTAACTTCTCTGTGCCTCATATTATTGCTATAAAGGGTTACAATAATTATAACCTACCTCTTTGAATACTTAAGAGGATTGAATGAGATGATATTTTTAAGGTACTTAAGTTCTAGGCTCATAATAAGTTATTCAATAAATGTTACCTATTATTTCTCTTTTTTCCTCCTCTACCTGCTCCTCATTTCTCCCCTTATTTTATTACTACCACTGTTACTATTTAAAACAATGTTATTATGAATATTTAATTAGATAATGTTTGTGAAGGTAGAGGGTTGCCTAGCATAGTGCATGGCACAGGCAGATTGTCAACAAATGTGAGTTTTCTTTCATATGGGCCTCTAAAGTCCATCCTTAAAGTCTCAGGGACTTTCTGGTCATTCTTCTTACACCTAATACAATATACTCACACTTCTGGTGCAAAGAAGAATCTCAATTCAACTGAAGAATGAGGCCTCTCTTGTCTTCCCACTGCTCCTTGTAAATACAACACAGGACAGATATGTGTTCATAATGCTTTACAGCTTTGTGTCAAATGAAGATTATAACAGTATGCATTAGTTATCTTTTGCAGTTTCACACATTATCACAAACTTACTAGCTTAAAACATCACACATTATTATGTCACAGCTTTTGAGAGTCAGGAATCTGGGCACAGCTTGACTGGATCCTTGGCTCAGGGTCTCTAAGGGGCTGCAATTAAAGTTTCAGTCAGGGCTGAGGTCTCAGCTGAAGGCTCGACTGGAGAAATACCCACTTCCCAGATCACATGGTTGTTGCCATAATTCTATTTCTGGACTGTTGTTGGACTGAAGGTCTGGACTGAAGGTTGGACTGAAGGTCTGGACTGAAGGTCTGGACTGAAGGTCTGGACTGAAGGTTGTTGGACTGAAGCTGGGTGTTAGCTGGGGGTTGTCCTCAGTTCCTTGCCTTGTGAGCTTCCCAACAATGGCAGCTTCCTTCCTCAAAGCTGGGGGGTGGGGTGCTGTGGGGTGCAGAGAGAGAGATGGAGAGAGACTGTTAACATGATAGGAGTTATGATCTTATATAAGGTAATTACAGAAATGACATCCCATTAACCTTGCCATCTTCTGTTAGAAGTAAATCACCAGTTCCACCTGCATTCAAAAGCAGGAGATTATACAGTGGTGAAAACACTAGGAGGTGGGGACCACTGGGACCAATCTTTTTCTGCATAGCATGCCTGCCTTCTTGGTTTTCTTTTAGATGCTTTATTTTTCTTAACTTTAGTGTGTGTGTGTGTGTGTGTGTGTGTGTGTGTGTGTGTGTGTTTTGTTTTATTTACCTTAATCCCCAGAATCCAGTTTATCAGAGCAGGTCTAAGAGGTAGAGTTGTGCTTCAATTTCTTCAGCAGGATTCTGGAAACTTTGTTTTCCAGAAACTTAAGAGTTTTGCTTCATTTTTTTCTTCTGTAAATAGAAACGTATCTTTCCGTTAATGAACATTGCGATTTCAGGGATGCTTTGTCTTCCTTCTGATTGATTGTCAGAGGGCAGTCACACCTAACAAAGAGAACATTTTAAGTTTCTTTTCCTCCTCAGCTTCTCTGTTACATGGTTAATGATCTGGAAGCAAGTACTTGGAGGTGCTAGGGGAGCTCCTATTTTAAGGAATACTTTGTAAAGAAAAGCTGCCTTCTAGGTGATAAAAGAGGATGGTTAGCCCCTAATTTGTCTGTTTAGTAAATCTGGATATTTAGACCTCCAGCTCCCCTCCCACACCCACCCAACATGTGGATGAGTGAAGAGAAAAGTACAGGATGGTACTAAGAGTGTCTGACTAGGAAAGGCTTGCTCTACCTTCCCTTAGGATTCAAAGGGAATACAAGCTACATAGGAACATGGTTGCAGGTTAATAGAGGTGCCAGGAAAGTCTCCCTTATCATGGTTTCCATTCACATGGGTGTAGTCATTGCTATTTAGACTGAAATAGGGAATCATTCACTCGTTTTATTTATTCAGCAATTTTTTTTGAGCATTTTATATGACCCAGCTATTGTGCTACGTGATGGGATTATAATAAGATATTCCCATCCCTCAAAGACTTACTTGCTTAAACACTATAATCCAAATCTTTATTCTGATTTTCATCTGCCATTAATGGGAGTAGGTAACTCTATTTTTCTCTTTCTTGGAAGCTAGAGAATATAGGTAAATGCAAATGATCAAATCCCTTTTATTGCCCTATTCCTAGTATATTCTCCCTTTCTTTTGGTTACTACATGCCATTTTCCATAAATAGTATATATTAATTATCTATGACCACATAACAAATTACCCTAAAACTTAGCAGCTGAAAACAGCATTTATTATTCCACAGTTTCGTGGGTTAGGAACACAGGCATGCCTTAGCTTGGTCCTCTGGCTCAGGGTTCCTCACAAGGCTGTAATCAAGGTGTTGACTGGGGCTGTAGTCAGCTTAAGAGTCAAATGGAGAAAGATCTGCTTCTAAGCTCAGTCATGTGGTTGTTGGCAGGATTTAGTTCCAAGGAGGTTGTTGGATTCAGGGCTTCAATTCCTCACTGGTTGTTGGCCAGAGGCTTCCCTCATTACCTTATCACAAGTACCTCTCTGTAGGACAGCTCATGACAAGGCAGCTTGCTTTATCTGAGAAAGAAAGTGAGAAGATCCAGAGAGTATGAACAAGACCAAAGTTACAGTCTTTTGTAATAAACTTGGAAGTCACGTTGATGGTGTTTTGGAGTGGTGGTGGGGGTCTAGAGCTGATGGCCAAGAAAGAATTCTTGAGATGTCTGTGGTACCAAAAGGTGATTTTATTGAAGCACAGGACAGGACCTATAGGCAGAAAGAGCTGCACTGGGGTTGTGATTGGTTAGAAACTATGGAGTTGGGGGAGGTAAAGCCAAAAGGGAGGCCTCCAAAGGGACTTTCATATGCTAAAGAGGACTCACAAGATACCTCAGGTCCTGCTATTGTCAAGCTAAGGTTGTTTTCCTTCCGGTAAGATATCAAGAAGGTAAGGAGTTCCTGGAGGAGTGTTTTACTCTGCCTATCTCAAGTATTTGTCAATGGGCTGCAGGTTATGAAGAAATTTAATTTTATTTACCATTTCTTTCTTGCCTTTGTTCCCCACATCACTATGGAGGGGAGGGTGATATTGGGGCTCCAGGAAACTGAGTCTATAGGTTTCCAGAGATTAGGCTTTTGATAAGATTGTCTTTTTCTTGTAATTTGCTAAGACATTTGTAGACTGATGGAGACTCCTGTCCTATATGACTGTGATCTCGAACAGTTAACTATTGTTTTTTTTTCTTTTTCCTTTCCTTTGTTCTTGGGTAGCCTGAGGAATGTCACACATATCCCACCTTGGGGGGGTGGGGGTGTTAGCTTGTTCTTTGTCCTCAGCTTGCTTTATGTTCCCTCATCAATGTCCCATGGCTTTTGTTGTATTTTATTCATTAAAAGCAATTCACTAGATGTAAAAAAGTGGAGAAGATTACATTTGGGCATGAATACCAGGAGGCAAGGATCATGGGAGCCATTTTAGAAGTTGTCTCCCATTGGCAGTTGATATGAAGGTAGTTGATATGAAGAAGTGTAAGACATAATGAATTACCCCTGAGCTACCCATTACCCATTCATAGCTGTCAGTCTGTTTCATACTTTCTGTGATCCCAACACAGGGAGAAAGAGAGATATACAGATAGACATGGGGTTGGGGGTGATATCCTACTTATTTTTTATCCTATTATTTTTTAAATAAAAATTATCAAATATTAAATCTGGAAAGGTCATTAGAGGGCCTTATACAATTCAAGAAACTGTGGCCTAGGGTTCCTTTGTGTAGCCTCTCCTCCCAGGATTCCTAATACCTGCCAAGCCAAGACTGAACACTGGCCCTCCAAAGAGATGCACAAAGGCCCAGAGACATTGTCCCAAAGATGTCCTCCTTCTTCTTCCAGTCCCTGTTAGGACCTCATGTGAGATCATGTGACCAGCATTTCCAATCTACTTCTCCAGGTAGAGAAACATCTGCCACATTGAAAAACTACTAAGGAGCCTTATCACCTGCCTGCTACCTGTCTAGCAATGCATTCATTACATATGTTGATTCTGCCTTATGCCTAGAAAAGAAAGCATGTTAAGGGGAAATATTAGTTTATGTAATTAACATATCTGCTGCACTTTGGTCCATAAATTTTCTCACTCATCTACGGGCCATCTGCCTTCTGGGAAACAGTGGATTTGAGGCTATATACTGAGACTGCTGGGTAGTAAGGCTGCAGGTCTGCTTACTGAACACAGTCTTGTAGTCTATGAATACTCTTTTCTGTATTTGAATAGCAATAATTGGAAAATGCATAAGGGCTTGATCAAATAATTTTATGTTTGTTATTTTCCTTTTTTTCCCCTCCAACAGTAGTCTGCCCATCAAAAATGTCATCTTTTACTTTCTGTCTGCAAACTAACTGGACCCAGTTGTGCTTTAGCTACCCTGATAAGAAATTTGCTTCTTAGGACAGATGTAAGAAATGGTACCCAATGGTTAAACTCCCTTACCTTTCTATTTGTTTTGAAATGCTGTTAGAAATCTTGAACTACTCAAACAGAGAAGAGGAGGTAGAGAGTAAATGGCTAGAGGATGGTTGAGGAAGGGAGCGGCAGTGTTTGCCTGTTCTCAAGAACTCTCTTCCATGGCCTAATGCCATGAGTTTGTGTCCAGGGTGAATTTTGATAATTTAAAGACTATGTCTTTTTGAGGAAGCTTTATTTTTGCATCAGATAATATCTAAGGATAAATAATGTACTAAAGAATCTGTAGTTACTTGAGAAGGGAACAGTGTCATTTTATTTTATATTAAATGTCACTGACAGAAGTGTGAGGATAGGTAAATGTCTACTGGTAACTTATTAGCTCTTACCTGACTTAATGACAATATTTGCAATCTGTTTATTTAGTTAACTGTAGGTCTTGGCATATCAGCATAATAATACCTTTAGGCAAAATATTATTGAGTGTTTTTTTACCTTTAGGTTATTTTTAAAAATCCATTCTTGTACACAATAAAATAAAACAAGGCTTGGTTGGTAACAGGATGGTGAGGTTTGTGAATAGCACAGGAAGCCAGATGTAAATTAAAGAGGCCATGGAAGAAAAGGCCAGGAAAGCAGCAGACAATAGAAGAGTATCCAAGAAGCCAGGCAATCCTTACAGGGAGCCCAGGAGAAAACAGATGATTGGTTTCAGGATGTCTGACAGGGATCTACAATATGGGCTGGGATTTTGATCTTTGTATAGGACCAGTGTGTATAGGATCTTTGTAGAGGATCTTCAGGCAGGACTGAAGCAACAACTTGGGGTCAGGGCAGAACAGGGAAGAATGGTAAAATTTGAGGTACAAGGGCTTGGTCAGGTCAGGACCACAAGCAGAACAGATTCAGGATTAAGGCTTTTGGGTCTTGAACTTCTTTTATTCATTCTTTCTGACCAGAGACAGAGCTGGTCCTAGGGCCTGGGACAGGGTTAAGCCCAAAGGTGGGTTTTATGTAACACGAAACAAAAGGAGGAGCAATATGTTAGAGTCACCATATGTCCTGTTTTCTTTAGGACAGACCCACATTATATCTGCTATTCCAGGGTACTAATGAATAATATTCCCCTTTTACTTAAAGTGACTGGTTTGGAAGACAAATTACACAGTGATCCTGATAGTTTCCCAAAATAATTTTGCAGAAATGTTATCCAGAAGCTGCAAAAGCCGAGATCTCTGGTCACATGAGTATGGAAAACCTAGAATTAACCAGAGTTCTTTAAGAAGATTCTTTACTATAGAACTTCTCACTGCCTTTATATGTCAATGTGTAGTATGAATCCCCAAGAGGGGGACAGTATTCTTAATTTCCAATCCTAAATTGATCTATTGGTATACTTTGGTCCCCCTGAGACTATAGTTCTGTGGGACACACTTTGGGGAACTCTGGTTAATTGAATACGGTGTCTTAGAGGAAGGTGGATCATCACTCTTTGTGTACCAGGGTGCTCAGCAAAGTCAGCAGCCATTAGTTAAATAAATAATTACTTGAGAGAACAAATGCAGCCTCTGCCAGAGTTTTCCAATTTGCTAGTTATTGACTGATGTTGGCAGTGTTGTATGTGTTATATGTGACTTGCTGGAGTAAGAGTCTGAAGAATGACTAGGTCTCAAGGTCTGTGGCAAATCCATTTACTAGTTAGGACATAGAAAGGAAGATGATTTTCTTTGTTTAGTCTTTCATTGCATGGTGTCCTTGAAGGAGAGGTTAATGAGGAAATAATAGGTCAGCAGGTGTGCGTGTACGTGTGTGTATCTATGTGGTGGGGCGGGGAGGAAGCCTCAGAAAAAATGTATTTTTAACCAGCATGCCAGGTAATTCTGATAAGGGTGGCCCTGAAACCATTTGTTGAGAAACATTTTCTTGGGGTTCTGATGAGGGACTCTTTTGGTGACAAAATACCACAATAATTCTTTCTTTGATTGAATGAGTCCTCTGATACAGTGGCCTGTGTTCTGATATTTGCCGAGTTCCCATTTTGTGCCATTGCCTATGCTATATGCTCTCTTGCATGCATGTACTTAACATTCACTATGCTAAATAATCCTTAATAAACCTGAAATTTATTATCTCCATTTTACAAAAGATGTTTAAAGATGAACTTTTAGGTGGGCCTGTTGTACTCATATTAGCCCATCCTTTTTCAAGCCCCAAGAGAAGGTCCTGGCTCTTAGACCCACCCCTCAACAACTCCCTAGGGCATGGACCCTGGAGCCAACATCCCATTCGAGTGTTTGTCCTGAGGCTATACAGAACTCAGTTGGAGCTTTAACAAGCACATGACTGGACTGTTCTTTTACCACAAACAAGATCATGTGCTGACACATTTTATCTGCCTGGTAGAATGAGTCAATATCAAACAAGCTAATCCAGGGAGAATGATGAAGTACTGATTCTCCTAGGCCTTATCATAAGTAGGTAGACCAAAGTCAAGGCATAGAAAAAGTTTTCTTAAGATGTAGTTGAGGAGAGAATAGAGCCAGAAAAGGAGAAAAAGACTTCCTTTGTTTTCTTCATGGAATTACAAAATGAGACAAGTAGCATGAACAGCTTCTTGCTTTTCTCTGGGCCAAAGAATGATTTTTCCTTTTAATGGTTTTGAAAGACTCAAGCTCCTTCTGGTTCTGTCTCTGGCTCTCTCTGCCCCTCTCCTGCTCTTACACTGTCTCTCTCTGTCAAAATAAATAAACATTAAAAAATTTTTTTGAAAATCACATGTCCATGGAAACTTAGAACATGCAGTGAATGAGGACTCCCTGCTGGGTGAGGTCTGTGAAGACCTGAAGAGAACAAGCCTCTTCTAAAAGGGATTGCCTTTTTTAGGATCAGTGAATGGATTGCCTACAAAAAAGATGGCTATAGTTTTGCCAGAAGCTTCAATTTTTTTTAAATTTAAATTTTAAAAAAGTTTAATGTTAATTTTTTTTGAGAGAGAGAGAGAGACAGAGTGCAAGCAGGGGAGGGGCAGAGAGAAAGGGAGACATAGAATCTGAAGCAGGCTCCAGGCTCTGAGCTGTCTGCACAGAGCCTGATGTGGGGCTTGAACTCAAGAATCGTGAGATCACGAGCTGAGCTGAAGTTGGACGCTTAACTGCCACTCAGGCACCCCAGAAATTTCTTTTTCTTTTTTTTTAAGGAAAGTTGAAAATCCATATTTTTATTTGTTTTCCTGATTTTTTAAAATTTGCATTTAATTTAAATGTTTAAAGCATTCTATTAGCCAAAATAAAACAAGCAAACTTCCACTTGGTGACCTCTGTTTTATTGCTACATGAGGGAGAACTCACATCACCAAAAGTAAGAGAACCCTTCATACTGGGTGTCCACAGTGTTTTAGACATTTTATAAGTCACCTCATAAAGTTCTTAAAATAACCCTGTGTTTAGAAATCGTCATGTCCCTCTTATAGATGAAAGTGAGGTGCAGAGAAGTTAAATGATTTTGCCAAGTTCACACAGCCTGCAAGTGGCAAATACAGGTCTGAATTTGGGTTTGTTTGCCTGGAAAGAGCCACAGATTTGGTGCTGGCATGTCTCCTCTCCTCTGGGAGGAAGTGTCCTTCTCTGTGTTATTTATATCACTGTTAGTGGTTACTGTTTGGGATCTAAGGCCATGCCAAACCTGATCTCCAAAAGGTAGACCCACTGGTATATGAAGCAGATGCTGGACTGGCTCTTTTTTGATTAGAACAAACTACAAGCTAGTAATTGATCACAATTTTTCTGGGGTTGTCTAGCTTAGATTTATTCCATTTTGTAAAGTCACCCTTCTATGTCATCAAAGTCCATATGTATAGTCTACATTTTCTAGATTCCACATTACCTGGATATTTCACGTGAAACTCATCTTCCTGAATTGTAACCAAAGTGTGGCTATTAGTCTCAAATTGGAATTATGTATGTGGTGGCAGTGGTGGTGAAATCTATCCACTGATATGCCAGTTATCTTGCAAATTAAACTGCCATTCATTTTATATTGGAAAATTTGTGACATTTCTTGAGACACTTTGAATCTCTCTGAGTTGTTACAAACCAGAGAGAGGCGTCAAAGCTGTAATCTGTGCCTGCCACTCATTTTTGAATAGATTATGAACTCTTAGAGGATTAGACTTGTGTCTATATAGTTCTCTTTATACAGAGATGAAGGCTTTCACAGCATTATCTATAATTGGGTGTTTAATAAATGCTTTTTGATGAGGATAATGGTATGGAAATAAAACTCTTGAAATCCAGAGTCTGCCTGGATTTCTTGCCTCATTAGGGAAGAAGAGATGAATGTGAATGCTTGGGTAAATATGAATGTAGATCTCATTCGGGAAAGCACACACTCTCTGTGCTTGAAATTCTGGGAGAGAAAAACTTGAAGGGTGTAACTAAGACAGAAATTCTGCGGATTGACACTAATACCAGTATTTACCGATCATCTCTAACAAGGCAGACTCCATTTGGAATCTGGCGATGCATCTTATAGGCCTCAGATTGCTTGACAAATCACACCAAGGTTTACTCAAAGTCACTGCCATTATGGTGTGCAATCACAGGCACACCAGTGCCCAACAGGGGTGAAGGCAGAGGTTAATGGCTTTCTTTATATTTGCATTATACTTGATCTCTGGCTTTCATGGTCAGATGGGTTTTTATAAACTCTTCCCATCTAGCTTTCTGAAGTGTTTTCAGGTTGTCTATTTTAGGGCTGTTTTACAGCTGCCTTTTCATACATCTGCTTTGTATGCTAGACAATAAGGAAAGAGAATCCAAGATATGAGCTATTGATACTACCATGCACACTAAGGTAAATATTAAGTCTTTTGTTGAGCTTTCCAAAGGCCGAAGTGCATTTCCTTTTTTATCTAAAATGTTTAAAGTGTAGCCAATTCTAACCAGCTGCTTTAATGTATCAAGAGGGTCTTGTAAGTTTTCTTCTTTGCCACCATGGTGAATTCTTTAGGCAAACTGAGTTTGAGCTTTCAAAACAGTGTGAATATACTTAATGCCACTGAAGTGTATACTTAAAATGGTAAATTTTATGTTTTGTGTATTTTACCGTATTAAGAAAATTTTTAAGCATTGAATCAACCATCGAGTTTGTCAGACTGATCTGTAGGGCATGGGCAATATTTGCAGGCAGTACTGTAAATGTGTGGTTAGAGAATATTGCGTTATAACACTCAAATGAGAGAAATACCATATTATTTTCCTTTCCCTAAATCAAATTAAATGTAGCTTTGAGCTCCCATCTATTGGAAGGGTGTGTGATCAAATCAATCACATTATGTTTGAGAGAATACATTTCTTAGGATTCTTAAAAAATTTGGGTGAGACTTTCATGAAATCAGGAAACAGGAGTGGAGGGTTATGTCCTTCCCATAGGCCCCTTTGTAATTATTTCTGTTTGCTACATGATGCAACTCTCCAGTTTGATCTTTCACTATCAAGCTCATAGACTTGGTTGCAGAGAGGCTCTTCATAATGGCCCTCTCTACCCACCACAAACCTGGCCAGAGAGATACTTTCTTTCTTTTCCAGGCTGAAGTGTTGGTTCCATAGGAGCCTCAATACTCCCTTTCATCTTGGACATTACTTCAAAGGGAACATGGATTTCTGTTATTCACAGAAACTCCCAAGTTCCTATCCCTTTTCTCACCTCAGAAAAGCTCATGCCTTTTGGCCGGGCTCTCTGGTTCCTTATACCCCAGCACTCAATCAGCCTTCAGTGAGGACAATTGAATTCTGGGTACCTGAAAACTTTGGCTTTTCTACCCTAAGACACAGGAGTTGTTGGTGATCTTGAAAATAAAGGATCTAAGACTCAGAATGGGATGCCTGGGACCTTCTTAACATGGGGAGGTAAAAATGCTTCTCCATCTTTTGAATGTCCAAGGCAGCTAGAACAAGGAGCGATTATTCCACTAGTTTTATCTTTTGTTTTGTTTTTATTTTTGCTATGCAAGCACGAGCATTAGTAACATAATAGTTGCAAGTGTGGCTTTAGAGACAGAGAGCTATTGGACACTAGAGATTGCTATTACTCCAGGAGACTGGAAAGAAGTCACTTTGAGTTGGGGAGTCAGAGAAAATTACATGGAAGATGTAACATTTGAGCTGGGTTATTTTGGATAACATAGAGGTAGAAGATACTGTAACCTAAAGAATAGTGCTATAAAAGCTCAAAGAGTTTGGGGTGGAATAATCAAGTTTACAAGATAGTACAGGAATGTGGACCCTTTTCTCTAGGAAATAATTTTGAGAGGAAGTTGGGGACAATCTTTCCTGGAATGTTTTATGCATGCCAGTGATTTCATTCATCCAACAGATGTTTATTGTGTACCTACTATATTCCAGGCACTGTTCTAGGCCCCAAGGATTCAGCAATGAAGAGGACAGGAAAGGTTCTTTCCTTCATGCTGATTATACACTAAATGTGGAGACAAGCAATGAAAAATAAGAAGATACATGCATATGGTAATGCCACATAGTAGTAGAGCTATGAAAATTTAAAGCAAGGAAATGTGATAAAATGTGACTGGAAAGATTAAACAACACTTTAGGGAGGGAAGCCAGAGATGGACACTTAGAGTAGGTGATGCTATTTAAGCTGAAATTTGAATGAAAAGCAGGAGGCATTCATATTAATGATTAGAACAAAGGCTCTAAGGTGGGAATGAGCTTCATAGGGTCAAGGAGAAGCACATAGGCCGGTAGGTTGGTGCATGAAGGAAATGGGATGGGAGATCAGACTACCCTGTAGGTTATTTGGAAATATTAAATTAAATCAATTAAACCAATTAAGTCAGAATCTCTGAGATGGGGTCCAGTCCACAGTATATACTAACACCTCTCGAAGTGATTCTAATGAGTAGCAAAGGTTGAGAAGCACTGTATCAGAGAGAAGAACCAAAAGAAGAAGAGTTTCTTTTTGAGCAGGTAGAAGATGTTGAAGGAATGGGATGGAGTAGGAGTGATGTGAAGATTGTAATCCTGCAGGAGTATCCTGGGGTTGGATGGATTATTGTCCTTGACCTGGTGGTCAATGGAGTCCAGAGTGGCCTGTTCCAAGGGCAAGGTCCCTAGGTTCTTTAGTTAGTGTCCTTTGCCTGTTTGCTGAAATGGTTTGTGTCAATTATGGCAGAAGTCAAAGAGTTAAGTTTTAGTTTACTTATTTTCTGCAGTTCACAGAGATCCAACCCTCTGAGCTAGAGATAAGGCAGATGGTCCTGAGCTGGAAAAAACTTGCCCAGATAACCTCTCCTTCTTGAAGAGGATTTAAACTGAGGATTTAAAAATCAGTTTAAATAATAATGGCCTATAACATAGTTCTACATGCAGAAATTTTTTTTCTATGAAAACTAGATGTTGCCTTAAATCAGTCTGTATAAAAAAGTGGGGGGATTCGCTAACAGGAGTAGAAGCTGAAGATCCTATAAAGGAAAAAGACTGGCTTCAGTTACAGATGGGGTGTGAGATGGATGGAAAGCTGCCACCATGGCTGGAGAGGATGAGATTCATACAAGACAGAGCTCAAAAGAGGAGGCTCTTGAGCTTAGAGACAATTTGAGACACGAAAATGATTGTGTGTGATTAGAAGGAATAGAATAAGAAAAGATATACACAATATAGATGGAGATCTCATCTCTTTAAAATCCTGAATAAGAACATCAAGTGAGGTAGCATAGCTAATAACCAGGGCTCTAGACTCCAAATTGAATGAATTCTTTAAACACTTTAACCCTCAGTTTCCTCACTTATAAAATGGGAATAATAGTACCTAAGTCATCAGTCACTGTGAAAATTAATGATAAAATGCATGTAAAAGGTGTGGCACAATGCCTGGCACTTAGTAAGAGCCTTTAAATATCAGCTTTCAGGGGCGCCTGGGTGGCTCAGTCGGTTAGGCATCCGACTTCGGCTCAGGTCATGATCTCACGGTCCGTGGGTTCGAGCCCCACGTCGGGCTCTGTGCTGACAGCTCAGAGCCTGGAGCCTGTTTCAGATTCTGTGTCTCCCTCTTTCTCTGACCCTCCCCTGTTCATGCTCTCTCTCTCTCTCTGTCTCAAAAATAAACGTTAAAAAAAAATTTTTTTTTAAATATCAGCTTTCATTGCAGTGTTCCTTAACATCGTCAAAATTGCTGTTATAATTAAGATTGCCTCAGTCACAAAAGCATGTCATGTTAGGGGCGCCTGGGTGGCGCAGTCGGTTAAGCGTCCGACTTCAGCCAGGTCACGATCTCGCGGTCTGTGAGTTCGAGCCCCGCGTTGGGCTCTGGGCTGATGGCTCGGAGCCTGGAGCCTGTTTCCGATTCTGTGTCTCCCTCTCTCTCTGCCCCTTGCCCGTTCACGCTCTGTCTCTCTCTGTCCCAAAAATAAATAAACGTTGAAAAAAAAAATTAAAAAAAAACCAAAACCATGTCATGTTCACCAACAGCCAAGGATTCTAGATAAAAGTAAGGAGGCCAATATGGAGCTAAGTTAATATATGAAGAAGGTGCAGCCTAGGGAATACAGGCAATGGTATTGTAGTAGCATTGCGGTGACAAATGATAGGTATACTTGTACGCATAGCATAATGTATAGAGTTGTCGAATCACTATGTTGTACCCTTGAAACTAATCTAACATTTTGTGTCAGCTAAACTGCAATGTTAAAAAATGCGAAGAAGCCAAAGCTATAGAGCTCATGTATTAGAAGGGAATCGGAATTTGACTAAATTCATAGTCAATAATTTTTGTCCAGTGTCTTCCATGGGCCACCCATTTGCTTCACTCTAATATACTTTATTCCTCTTAATAATATGGAACAGAGGAAAAGGAGCAAGTCTGGGCAGAGCTCCAGGAGAGAGATTGGCTGTGAAGGATATAGATGACAAATGTTGGGCAGGGCGATCTCTAAGAAAAGTTTTAGATCATCCATGGCTTAGTTTACCAATCTGGAAGCAGATGCAAAAGTTAGATTGCCAGTCTTGAAGACCAGGAAATCTGGTTTTAAAGACAATGATTACATTGTTAAGTAGTGATGGATTCAAGAGTTTTAACCCTTTTGCTTGGGTGTCAACGGGAAGCACCAAGGTCAGGATCTACATTTATAGTGTGGACTTCTGGATCTGTGTCCCTGGAGGGAAAGTTGATATGTGAGCTGGTGTGGAGGATTTGGGGAGAACCTGTATGAAAAGTAACAATGAAAACCAAAAAAACAAAAACAAAAACAGTTGAGTTCTCTGGGTGAGTAAGGTAGAATATTGGAGAGAATGTTGCTGAAATTTAAGAAATAACTAGTCTGTGAATCATGAGAGGAATTAGCAAAGAATCAAAAAAATCTTATCATTAACATTATATATAATTATAATAAACTGGGAATTAGGAAGGCTGCATGCTAGGCTCTCTTACATGCAAGTAACTGGAAGAATCTAGCCCTCAGTTTCTTCAGTCTGAAAAATAAGGACATTGAATTAGGTGATGGATAATGCATCTTTTTGTTTAAAGTACTGTTATTCTATGGAGTACAGAGAAGCTGATGATTTGGGCTCAGTGGTATACAAGCTTAAGGCAGCAATTGAGAAAGTATTTTACCTTCTTAGGTTTTCATGCCATATCCAGCTTTGTTTTATTTGAATGTATTTTAGGATTTCTTTCTCTTGGGATGAATGGAAATAGACATTGTAGAAATGTATACATCAATGTGCATTTATTGGGGGTGCAGCCAATGGCCTCACAGATAGAAAGTGAAAAGAGGTCGTAGGCTGTTTAAAAAGTTGATTGAAGTAATGCTGGGTTATGAGTCATAGTGACCAGACTCTTATGAAGACATCACATTAACAAGTTCTGTCCTAACTCTGCATTTGCCTAGTATATATGGGTGTCTAGAATTTGGTGAGAGAGTGCTGTCTACTGAGCTGCCCCCACTGTTGTTAGAGTACAGGCACAGAAACGAATCTTTAAGCACACCTGTTTTCCCTGTCATCATATTTGTCACAGAAACAGACTCCTCATGCTCATTATCAAGAAGCTCATATGTTATCTCCAATTCACATTTGTTCACCTCGTTCTCTTCATTGCATTAGTCAAGTTCAGAAACTAGACTGTCAGCTGCCAGACAGGCTGCTCTTTCTCTTTAGAGATAGGTGAATACCATTTAGTAATTCATTATCAAAGCTTACAGTCCTAGAAGGTGTTTTGGCCTTCAATTCAATTACCCAGAAAAGCAAGCCATAAGGAAAAGAAAAGTGCCTGGGACAATTAGATGTGCTATCCAGTAGTCAAAAAAATTTTCACCTCTGCAAATTCAGGTTCATTTTCTGTTCCTAAGTCA
Source organism: Felis catus (assembly GCF_018350175.1). Classification (NCBI taxonomy): domain Eukaryota; kingdom Metazoa; phylum Chordata; class Mammalia; order Carnivora; family Felidae; genus Felis; species Felis catus. The sequence goes on from NC_058373.1 coordinate 122,969,267, forward strand.
TCAGAGGGAAACACAAGATGTTCACTGTCAGTTTGGACTGTCAAAAAAGCTTGTCCGAAATCTGTAAAGTTGTCACTCCTTATGTATTACTGCTTCAGAACCAGAGATCCAACTTCCTGTGCTTCAACTTTCTGATGAGACCTTTTGGGATGATATGTGTGTCTTTGATGAATATCTGAGCTGGAGTTGAAAATAGAGTAACCTGCTTCTGTGAAGTTATTAGAACCCAGATTGCATAGATTAATCTATGGAGTTTGGAAAAAAGATCTAAAACATTACTTTACAACCTATTTGGGGAGTTAAAGTTTACACTTATACACTTAGAACCTTATTTTTAGTAGTTTCTTGGCAGTTTTAAATTTCCTGTACTATAGTGCACCAACTACCCAAATATGATGCTGTAATGAAGGTTATGGGAGGTCAGAAAAGAGGCTGAGTTTCTGAGGAAATGGTAGCTTAGGTGGAGTTTCACTCACCTAGAACAACTGCCCTCGTTATGTTCAGTGACACTCTTTGTTACTTGCATTCTTCTCCAGGCAGTGATATAACCCATTCTGGAGTTTTAGGAGCCCGAATTAGGAGTGTGTTTAATTTGAATTTTGCTTCACATGTGAAGTAAAAGGGAAACAATTGAAGGCCCCAAAGCAAAGGTGGCTTGAGAACCAATGAGAAAGTCTGTGAACTCTCAAAACCCAAGGAGGTCCAGCACATACTGGGTGTGATTTAGTCTCTAACTAGGATAGGTACTTGTTTGGTACTTGTTTGCTCCTTGTCCTTGATGTATACGGGAGCAAGCTTTATAAGAAGCAGAATTTCACCTAGAAGCCAAGCTTACTGAACTTATGCCTTTGTCTCTTCTGCTATAAAGTGGTGAACTCATAGCCCCTGCTTCAATTGGTTCACAGGTAGATACATCCTGAAGTAAGTAGGGGTAATTCTTGAGTTTTTCTATTCCAAAGCTTACCTCAGAAAGGAAAAGAGTACATTCTGGAGGTATTATGGGAGACAAGACAGGACTGCAATGGGTTGTCCCATTGATCATTCTTTAGACTCTTTTCTCTGTGCTAGCTTTTGCTCTACCAGTTGCCTAGTCATGGGAAAAAGAACCTTAACCAGGGACTGTCAGTCTTCTCCATGGAGTCAGTCAGCTGCCCTTTAGCCTATACAGAGATAGGCTCTGGTATATCATACTGCTACATGTCAGTGGTTCAATAATTTACCATGCAACCTGTCTATGGATCGGCATAGACAAAGAATAAGGTCTAATATGTAAAAACCTTATAAAGAAGTTAAAACTTATGGTAGCAAAGGCTCTTGGAGAATTGGGGAACTTGGGAGCCATTTATGAAATGTATGCCTTTGCTAAAGACCATTTTGGCAAACCAAAGGGTCTCTACCCGTCACCCTGACTCAGGAAAATCTGGGCTCTGATAATCATGAATATAATGATTGAGTTCCCCACATCTACTAGCCCATTGCAATCATTTTGATGCCTTCACAAGAAAATGATTCATTTTCATCTATCCCATGGCTACTTCCATTCCCTGTATGTTTATTTATGAAGCATTTTATTGAAGTGGTTCCCCATTATGTGAAATTTAAGACTATTTATTCATTAATTCATTTATTCAGTACAACTAATTGAGCATATACAATGTACCTGGCACTGGGAAAACAAAATAATAAACCACTATATTTGTCCTTGAAGTCATCTCTCTCTCTTTATAGAGGTTAATTATAAATTATTGTAATGCAGAGTGAGAAATATCACTGAGTCAAATGTAAAATGCTAAAGAAAATAGCAATGTCTAGGTTGGTTGGAAAGATTCACAGAGAAGGTGACATTTGTTCAGGGCCTCAAAGAATGAGTAGGAGTTTCTTAGGTGAAATCAGGGGAAAGGGGGGAATATATGTGAAAGAAAGTTCATGCATGAGGACACAGAAGACATGGTACAAATTCAACTAGATTTCACCACTTATAAGCTGGGTATTCATTTAGCTTATTTTGAAGCCTCAATAAATATCATTACTTATAAAATATAGATAAGTTATTTCTTGTCTGCTTAAAAAGTTATATTGAGACTCAACTATCCTCATGTTTTTGAAATGAGTTTGAAAATAAGGTTGGTTGAGTTTGAAAATAGTGTGGATGGTTGTCCAACCCTTCATGAGGGGAGTAGAGAGCACACTGCTCATCACCATGGTAAAGGTTAGGGTCTGTGAGAATCACAGGGGGCAGAGGAGACACAGACATTAAAATGATGGAGCTGAGAAGTTAATCTGTTTCTTTTTTTTAATAGCTCTGCATGGAAGCTGTCAGTGGGGCTCTCTCCCAGCTAGATTTATGGCTTCTGAATGACATTGTTTTACTTTGCCATTTGGAGGCTAAACAAGGCTGGAGGGAACAAGAGTCTTATTTTCCTATCAGTGGCAAATGCATATCAATCAATGTAATTGAAGTCCAAATGGAATAATTTATGGGAGACCCATTGCATCCTCCCTTGTCTTCTTTCTCTCTTTCTTTCTGTTCCATCCTATTCTCTCCATCATCATTTCTTTCTGGCTCTTTCTGGTGTTCAGTCTTGTCTTATGATAAGCGCAGCCAATTAGAAAATTGTTGCTCTCACCCTTTGGCCTGTTTCTCTTGATGTTTAGGTTAGTTTGGCATCAAGTCCTCTCCAAAGGACACATCTTTCCAGAAAGAAATCTATCACATTTAATAGTTGCCATTTAGATATTAATCATCAGAAATAAATAGTGGAGGAAGATTCCTTATTCTTGAAAGTCATAATTAGCCAATGCTATTTAGGAGACATTCTCTACCTAAAGCCCAGGGGTGATTTTTACAATGACTACTTAGCAATCAAGGATAGAAAATGAGCAACACTTATAGGCTCTTGTATTAATTATTTTGTGGGGGATAGATGTAAACTTTGGGGTGGGGCAAATCACTCAGATTTTTCTTGGAGAGATGGAATGTATACTTTTGTAAAAACTTACAAAAGCTTATTATGGTGGGTGGTTTACAATGTAAGATAATAAAATGATAAAACTGAGTAAGAGGCTCACTGTCTCAGTAGATCTTATTTGTATATCTGGATGAAATTAAAAAAAAAAGGAATATGTATTCTTGGAGGATATACAACAGGCAACTTGGGGACCAGAAGAAAAGAAGAATGAAAATTACTTTATTGCCAGGTGCCTGGCTGGCTCAGTTGGTTAAGTGTCTGACTTAGGCTCAGGTCATGATCTTGTGGTTCATGAATTTGAGCCCTGCGTTAGGCTCTGTGCTTACAGCTCAGAGACTGGAGCCTGCCTCAGATTCTGTGTCTCCCTCTTTCTCTGCCCCTCCTCTGCTCTCTCTCTCTCTCAAAAATAAATAAACATTTAAAAAAAGAAAATTACTTTATTGTTGTCTTTTACTGTTTGAGAAATCCATATTACAGAGGATAATGACCCACTGTTTTTTTTAATGTTTATTTATTTATTTTGAGAGAGAGAGATAGAGAGTGAGTAGGGGAGGGGCAGAGAGAGGGAGACAGAGAATTCCAAGCAGGCTCCGTGCTGCCAGTGCAGAATCCTATGTGGGGCTCAAACTCACAGACTGTGAGATCATGACCTGAGCCAAGACCAAGAGTTGGTTGCTTAACCAACTCAGCCACCCAGGCACCCCTGACCCACTGCTTTTTAATCTCACTAATAAATTAGTAGAAAGGAATAGATAAAAGTGAAGAGGAATGATTTTAGTTGAACTTCAATAAAATATCCTTATTGTTTATTTTTTATATCATAGGTTTCTTAAAGTAGGGTATTTCTTATCTGACCGATATGATTTAGGTGTCGTCTTGTCACAAGGTAAAGTCTATAAAGGTGGAGGAAGTGTATGTATGTTTAAGGCAAAGGATGAATATTTATTGAGCTCATACTACTGAGTGCATACTATGAATTTTTTATATAAACTAATCTCATTTAATCAAGAGTGTGATAAGTAGGTTATTTCTACATTTATTTTATAAATGAGAAAACTGAAAACAAATGAAGCTAAGTAACTTGATCAATGTTATGTAGCCATGATATGTCAGAATCAGGATTTAAATCCAGGTGTATCTGACTCTAAATTCCATATTCTAAATTCTTCATATTGTACTATGATACCCAATAAATAATTGTTGACAGGCTCATCTCTATTCAAGGTAAGAGAGTGGATCCATTGTTTTCTCATAGCCTTTTCCACAAGTATATTATCAGAAACACTTGGCTATAATGAGAATAATTTCTCGTATTATCATGGTAGTAGACATCTTTGTGTTTCCTGACTAGTATCTTTTTCCCTTTTTTGGGCAATAGCATTGTTTTCCATATACTTTAAAAATTTTTTTAAATTTATTTTTAATTTAAAAAAATTTTTTTTTCAACGTTTATTTATTTTTGGGACAGAGAGAGACAGAGCATGAACGGGGGAGGGGCAGAGAGAGAGGGAGACACAGAATCGGAAACAGGCTCCAGGCTCTGAGCCATCAGCCCAGAGCCCAACGCGGGGCTCGAACTCACGGACCGCGAGATCGTGACCTGGCCGAAGTCGGACGCTTAACCGACTGCGCCACCCAGGCGCCCCTATTTTTAATTTTTAAAAAAGTTTTTAACGTTTATTTATTTTTGAGAAACAGAGCGAGACAGAGAATGAGTGGGGGAAGAACAGAGAGAGAGGGAGACATAGAATCCAAAGCAGGTTCCAGGCACTGAGCTTTCAGCATAAAGCCCAACATGGGGCTTGAACTCACAAACTGTGAGACCATGACCCAAGCTGAAATCTGATGCTTAACCAACTGAGCCACCACATTTTTTCGGTTGAAGGTGTGAATTCCTTTCACTTCAGTTTACCTCCAGTTATAAGGCTGGGCACATAATCTAGGCCTGATCATTCAGAATAGCCTATTCTTACGACAACAGCTCTTGATTTTTCATGTTTCCCAAGCTGATTTTACCTTCTGCTAGAGTCATTAGGGAAGATGATCCCTATCTCCTGGGGTTGTTAAGCAGGTAGGAAGCAAGACTGAGACTGCTAGTAGGAAATGTTCCCATTAATTGGAGAGAAAAAGAGATTGAGATATAAGCGATAAGAGGAGAGTCAAGCCCTAATGATATTCTTCAAGACCCTACATCTATCCACACCTGAACCTAATTATTTTTATTCTTTAAAAGCATTTGAATCTATAATGTTTTTCTTTTATCTTAGGTTTAGTTGCAACCAAATTATTTTTAAAATGCACAAAAAATATGTCATTGTTATCTTATTTTGTATCAGTGGCTTGATAAATCACATATCTGTAGTCAATGAAGCAGCACTAATTACAATTGATAATAGTGGCCACAAAGTCTGATCCACACTTTGTGAAGACTTTGGCACCTGCACTAGGTCCTGGATTGTTTCTGGTTGGCCAGCAATATCTTTAATGCCTTAGACTCTGTAATGCCTGGCAGAATGTCTGAATTTGCCTTGATTGAGCCATCTCTCCTCCCTGTGGAGGTTGCTGTAAACTCAAGGTAAAATGCCAAATGAAAATTGAGGTACTGTTTTATTGTCAATTGCACTTGTGTTCATAACTCCCAATAGCTTTCCAATCAACTTGGTTGGAGCATAGGGCTTAGTCTCAAACATAAGCAAACTCTTTCCACTCTCTGATTCAAATCTTATTTCCACCCAGTTGTAAGATCACCGTGCCCAGTAACAGATAGTAAGAAACACAAGAGAGGATGACCAGCAGGTCAGACTTTAATCAAGAGTCTAAATGTGGGTTGGGTTCCTGCACAGATAGGAAACAGTGGAGAAAGCCACACCCAAATGAAAAATTTCAAATTCAGTGCTTCCTTCAACTAGAAAACATGGCTCAATTAATGCCTTGGATTCTGTCCAGGGAATTAGATTGAGAAAAAAAAGTAAATAATCCACAGATTTGGGTGCTTTAGCATCATCATCATCATCATCATCATCACCATCATAATGGATGTTATCAATATACCTCATGAGTGATTTCTGACACAAAGATAAAGCAAACAGTGCTTGAGAACTGGTCTGCATTCTAGGAATCACTGCACTATTCTCAGAAATCTTTACGTATGTTACTTCTTTGTCTTTATTGAATATGTTTATATTTTCACCTATATGTGGGCCATGCTCTTCTAAGATATACCATAGTGGAAAAAAAATCTCTATATTGTGGTATAGAGATCTACTGAAGAAAAGTGCTATATGTGTGTGTTTTGCAACAGGTCAACCTATAGGATGTGTCTCTTAACAGAATCATTGAACCAGACCCAAGGTCCCCAGAGGACTACTTGAGATCATCTTTCCAACCCAGTAAATCTCAAGCTTAGTTAGGTGTACAACAGAATGCCTGGAGAACTTACTAAAAACACTGGTTCCTGGGCTCTACCCAAGACCTACTGAATCAATCTCTTCTGGTGGGGTGAGGGTGGGTAGGGCATAAGTATACTTATTTATAACACCTTTCTCAGGTGATTCTTATGCTAGTTCACAAAATAGCCCTTGGAGATCCATTTATCTTTTACCTTCAAGTTAAAAAACATCACTCTGAAATCTTATGAGCCAGATAAAACTTTAACATGTATTTAAAGATGTTTGCAAAAATATATATGCAACCTGTCTCAGCAAATTTTTTTGTTCAATAAACTTCATTTTCAAAATATTCTGTTTCATCTCACATAAATCCCTGGCATTGCAAACTAAGTCTGTTTCCCACTGTCTGCTTATTGTTATTGTTGACATTGTTGTTTTGTGCTGTTACTGAGGCCCATGTAGGTTATGGGCCATATACATGAAGTCATGTCACAGGTATGCTTTTTTAGCTTCTTAATTCCCTATTAAGGGAATTAAGGGAATTCCTTAATTCCCCCTTCTTAATTCTATTTTTAATTTGACTTTTAATTCTAAGGTGTCTATACTTGTGATGTTTTATTGATTCTATTTTTTCTCAGTAAGATCCATTACTAAACCTCATCTGAACCCAGGTAAAGTGATTGAAAATGACATTAAAATTAACCAGATCTTATCAATTTGTAGGGTGTAAGGGGAGAAAAGGATCATGAAAGGGGAAAGAATGAGAGTCTGGGAGACTGAATGTGAATTTTAGAGGAAATGATGACTCCAATAAATGTCTTTTTCCCCCCTCTTTTGCATTCTCCTGGAAGCTAATCCGATTGGCATAATCCTCTTAACTGCCTGTGTTCTATCAGTATTTTATCTGATCTACTTCTCCGACAATCCTTTCTATGGTTTGCTAGCTTCCACCTATTTCTGAGAACGTTTAGCTATTACAGGGGAAAATCAACTCTGTTTCTCCATTTTTATACAAATTGGGGTTCTTGGGATGCTTAGAAAATGGAGAGACCTTTGCAAAGGCTGGATTTGTGTGAAAAGTCTGGGGACAATGTTTCCAGCTTTTAAAATTTGGTAGGGAGAGATATAAACAGGCCTTCTCCCTCATCTCCAAGCTGGCTCCTGATATGCGTACCATTAGTATGGGTCAGAGGATTGTTGGTCTGAGTCAGAAGATGCAAGATAAAAGGAACCATGAACATAAAAACTGGCCCACATGCCTAGGTACTAAGAACATTGACCAGTGGATAGGCTTGACTATTTCTTTTGTTTATGCCATCAAGGAAATTAGAGCATGATGAGGGACATCTTTCACTTCCTATAGATAAGGACAGGGATTCTCTTCCTATAGACCCAACCCTATCTGTGTTCTGCTTTCTGTGGAGTATGATCTCAGGGATAAAAAGGCATGGCCACTTGCCCCAGTACTTCAATACCTCTGCTTTACATTATACCATAATTACTTCATCTAGTTGGGAATTCAAATCTCTCTAAATTAAAATACTCCTGAGAAGGGTCTAACCTTAATCCCTTTATCAGCTTACTCTGTAATTATCAATTAATACTTTAGGAAAGATTAGCTGGCAACCAATGGGAATCAAGACAGTGGTGACATAGTGAGTTCTCCTGGTTTTGCTACTCATTAGCAAGGTGACCTTGATTTTTAAGTTTCTTTAGGTCCTTGGTTTTTCATTTTTTAAGTAAAGGGGCTAGGTACTAGGATCTTGGACTTTCTTCCTATTCTGGTTCCATGAGAGAGTTCCAAATGCGTTCCTAGATTTCTAACTGGCTGGGAATAAGAGACTTCCTTCATGGCTTTCTTTATTGTGTTCCTAGAACTTAGGCCATATAATCATGGGTCTAGTGAAATGAAAAGAGTGTGGCCAGAGAGTGAAAACCACGGGAAGCCTAGATTGCCACAGAATTGCTTAGTTGCAAACCCTGAACAGCTGCATCCCAGAGATGAGTTTGCAAAGGAGGAGTTTATATGGGATGTCACAGCTCAACAGCAGAAAAATAGGCTGATACAATCAGAAAGCATGCCAGGCCATTGTGGACATCTGCCGTGCAGAATGACATCAAGTGGCTGTCTGAACACGATCTGCAATCCCTCTCTTGACTTTGAAGAGACCCCTGGGCCCCAAACTTCAAATCTGCACAGATAGCATATAGCCAGCAGGCCTGGCTTTCTCATGTCAACATGATGCAAATGTTTCTGTGGATAGAGAGCTTGGAGTCACGAGAACTGCATTCCAGTGTGATATCTTCACACACACGCATGCGCGCGCGCGCGCACACACACACACACACACACACACAATACTATTATTACTTTGAGATTTTCTATATCCGAAGCAGTGGACTAAGTGTTTTACATACTTTATCACATTCAGGTTATGACCTTGGGTTCTTAACTTCTGTGGGCCTTCCTGTCATTATTAATAGAAATGGAACATTTCAGCCATATCCAGTAATAGTAACTAGAATTTACCAAATGCCTACTATGCACTAGACACTGGAGGAAGCCCTTTTTGTGCATTATTATATTATTTACTTATTAATCCTAAGAAGTAGGTAGGAACTATGATTATTTCCATTTTACAGGTGGTGAAGTTGAATTGGAGTAGGTGGGATTAAGCAGCACCGAATGGAATTTGTAGAAGGAAGGGGCTTCGTGTTTCTTTTCTTCCTGAATATTGCTGCTATAACCCAGAATTACCCTAAAGGGGATTTCTGTCTTTAGTTCTGATTCCACGAAGCCATTTCATCTCAGTGAAAGCCAAAAGGAAGACTCTTTGTTCTCAGTTGCGTGGATGGAGGTAGTGAGGTGGACATGAGAAACAGAATCCAAGAGATGTTCTGGAGCTGGAATGAAACTGCTTGTTAAGAGTGCATGTGAATTCCAGAGTTCTGTCATGGGGAAGTCTTGTTGACTAACTTCCTAAAGTCACCAAAAATAATATCAATAAACTAAATCCATCCCTTTGTTTCTCCATACACCTTCTTTTCTGCATTGTCCTCTAGGGTTCTGTCTTATTGAGCTTTCTAAGCTTCAGTGTTCATGATCTGAAAAATGCAATTAATAATACCCTTTATTGGCTGGTATGCATGTGGAGGGAAGGTAAATAGGAGAATTAAATAGGATAGCAGACATTAAAGTATTTTGTCAATGATGAACCAATATATATGTGGGGCCTAATAGTGACCATGTTGACTGATTTAGTATTTGTTACTGCTACAGGACTACATCTCTCTTATTTGAAAGAAATGTCTTCTGATATTTATTTTCTTTTCTAAAAAGATTGTGTTTTGCTAATTTTCTTCCTTCCCTGTGAAATAAAATTATATCAAGGAGAATTGAAAATTAAAAAAAAAAAAGCTGTGCAGTAATTGGTAGGGAAAGGATAATGAGAAGAAAAGCAGACAACTGTCTGCTGTTTAGCATATCTGTGAGTGTGTTAATTTAATTAGAACTGCCCTGTATAAATATTAAACTCAATTCACTTTCTTTTATAGCTCCTTTGCTTTTCAAAGTATTCCCAGTTACAGATTATCTTTTTAAAATTCTTCTGTGAGTTTGAGGGAGTTAATGGCAGAAAGACAACCCAAATTTAAATGAACTGAGAGAGCTTTTCATCTTATCACACTTTGTCTCCCTCTGTTATTTTGCTTTGCCTGGCTGCTGGCCCAGAGGCAAAAGAGTGCTTGATTTTCTTGCCTTCCTAGGTAGAGGTGACGTAACAACTTCCCTTCAGTAGAATATATATTTTGTGTTGTTTTTCTAGAAGAAGAATTAGATTGTTTTATGTCTCCATGCTCCCAATCATTTGTGAAAAATCACCCAACTTTTCCAGGACACTGGCCAGGATGTGGGATATAGTTTAGATGGTTGTTTCATTTGATTCTCCTGACAACTATTAGGTGAGAATAACATTATCCCCATTTTACAGATAAAAGTAGAGTCAGTAAGTAAGAGAGCCAATCATGTTTGAACTCAAGCATATTTTTAGTGTTATAAATGGTGTGCTTAATTCCTAGATTGCACTTTGGATAGACGTGGGATAATGGTAGTCAAACAATTGCCCATGGAATTAGTTTGAAGTGAATTCAAGAGAATCATAGAATCCCATAGGCAGAAGGGACCTGACCTCTCTTATAGAACCTATCTTTTAGGATGAAGGCAAGGGAAGGATAGTCCTGCAAATATACAGTCAAATCCTATCTTTATTTCAAATTTTGGCATTTTGTTCATCGTGGACTTTTGCATTCATTAAAAAAATGTCGCATTAAAATATTATTTATTGACTACTGAGTAGTTTTTTGGGGTGCTCCTTTAAATTTTGTGCTCCAGATGATTAAGATACTTGTCTCAGGATATCCTTGTCTAGGATACCCTAGTCCTGGAACTGTAGAGCAGACACAATGCTAGGTAGTCTACGAGTCCTATTCCTTTATTTTTCACATGAAGAAACTGAGGCTTTAAATCACAAAACTGGTATTAATAACCCATGTCTCTTGACTCACAATTCAGTGCTCTTTGTGCTACAGAAAGTGGAGATAATAGTGTGACAGATGAGCTTCAGGAGAGTGTGATCTCATAATAAAGCCTGACTAAATATACCAGGGCAAAAATGTAGAGTCCATGAACTGCACGTGTCTGTTTAGCACACAATCTTCTTCTCATCCAACAAGTAGAAATAGCCGCAAATTGTAACAGGTAAACTTAGATTAGACTGAAAGAACTACTTGACAGTGTGGAAGGTGAGGCGTACTGGCTTCTAGAAAATGGCACAAAATAAGAGTGGTAAATGCAAACATCTTAGGTTGGGTGTAAAAAAGTGGTGGGGTTGGTGGCAAACTGGGGAGAGAGACCATAAGTAGAAACAAGTTCTGTAATTTTTTGATCACTGGAGAAGCAAGGTCTTTTTTCTTTCTTTCTGGGTCTTAGACACCTGTTCAATTTCAAGTTAAAATTATTTCCTTGAAGCAACTTGAACTTAACTTGGCAGCATCTTCTCCTTCCCCATAGAAATTCCTTGTTATTGCTTCTTCTTTACCTTTGCAGTTCTAATCAGCAAGACTGCTTCCCCAGTTCTCTCTCCTTCAGTTATCTGCTCCTATAGCACTGGGTCCTATATTACAGCATTTTCGAACACATTGAGTTGGCTCTCTGCTATCCTAAAACACATGAGCTCTTTCACAATTACTGTGCAATGGCCCCATTATGGCATTTTCAGCTTCCCATGCTGGGCCATCCCATCCCCCATTAACAAATCACCTTGCAACCACATTTCCTTTTCTTGGATGACTTTTATATAGGACAACACACATTCAGACTGGGTAAGAGAATTACACAGGCAGGGGCTTTCCTTTACTCTGCAGTGAATACTCAGCATCTATTGTAGTTCTTAGCTGCAAACGTAGGAGGGCTACAATACTGTTGGATGAATAAATAATTACACAAGTGCAATTTAATTCACTCCAAATTGGGTATCTCCTAAAAATCACATAAGAATTTTGAAAATGGCCAAAATGCAACACATTTCATAGCAAAACCACAGCATGGGTAATTAGGTAGATGCAAGAAAGAAAAAAAGCTGTGATGTTTTACATGTGGCCTGATAAACAACTAGAGCTGTGGATCCTGTCTTTTTAAACAGGCCCAACACTTGCTGGCCCTGTCCGGTGCTCATGTGGAAGTTTTCAGCACCATGGACAGAGGTGCCACATTTCCTTTTATCTGTAACTACCTGAACAGCAGGATGAAGAAATACTCAGGGTTTGGGACAGGGCTCTCAGCCACTGTGGTGGAAATTACCCCCTTTTAGCAGAAGAACATTCACTTAGAGCCTTTTTATTTCCCTTTTCCCTTGGACGAACTGCATTTTCAGCTGTCAAGGCACTTAGGCTTTTACAGGTTGGTTTTCAGATGCCTAGAGGATGGAGGGGGGCTGCCATGGAAATTGGAATCTTCTGAGTTTTGACACTCCAGGGGAACCTCCAGTAGTGGGTGTCCCTGCTGATGGCTGGGATGTCTCTTATGCTAGGCATGACCATCATGCAAGTAACCAAGTGTAGGTAGGAGGTAGGCCCAGTTGTTCATGGAGCACTCAAGGCCATCTTTTGCCAGAGCAAAAGTTAGGAAAATTAGTAAACTCAGTTGAGATGTAACTGGGGGAATATAATATACACACCCATGAGGGTAAATTCTTCCCAAACTTACAGGTTTTACTGTATTTGGTTGTAAAACCCAAAAGTCAGATTGACTCTCAGTCCCTGTTGAATCCTTTTTAGGGATAAGGTGATAAGGCTTCCACTCTGGCCTTTCCTAAGGATTCTGTCTTCTCATTAGCTATATTCAAATGTAGATTTTTACTGAGGCACACTAAAATGACTTTTGGTAGGGGGAGGGTTCTCATTAGGTATCCTCTGAGTGTGCTTACTTTGTTTTCTACATTTGATGCCTTTCCTTTATTTTCTTGAAACATCTTTAATTTTTGCAATCTGTTTCTTCCTTTTTGCCCCATTTCTAGACATCATAAACAATCTGAGCTTGTCCTCTTCTTATGGTGATAGATGTCCTGAGCTCCTTTGGTGAGGAATCTCAGGACAGGAACTGTTAGAGATTGGCCAAATGCCAGAGCTGTCTGCCCTTTGGCCTGCACCTAGGAACAATTCCACATGGCTATTTCTGTCTGTGTCCCAGATTCAAAAAAATGGGAGATGTTTTCTCCCTACACCTTATGTCAATCTCCATCTCAGCATCCAATTGCTATAATCGTAGAACCAGAGATCTCCCAGTCTGGGTATTTGCACATCACGATGAGAATCACTAAAACTAAGATTGCCTGATGAAAGAGTAGGAGTAGAAATTTTACCTGAACTACAAATTACCTTATAATGTTGGCTTGAGAGAGAATTTAGGGTTTACCAAGGGACGTATATGTTTTGTTTGTTTGTTTTTACGAAAGAGCTCATGATATAGTTCATGTTATCCACCTGTATCTGTTATATACCTGCACAGATCCAAACTAAATCAGAGTGACTTTACCTTTTAGGCTTATGCTGGTACCTACTGTTGGCCTTTAGTGTCTGATAGGATATTTGGAACCCTCCATGAGTTGTGGGGAGAGGACTCCATTAGGTGGTAGATTAAGGCCAGACTTCTCTAACATGCTTACTTTCTTTTTATCCTTAGGAATACTGTGGACACTTTGAGACTGTATTTTATGCTTCTTTTTAAGAAGGCAAATCTTTTGGGGGGAAAGTCCTATGAATGAATTTAGAAATGGCCTTTGTTATACTAGGTTGGCATGCTAAAATGAAGGGCTCTCTCTCTCCTCCTCAGGGGTGGCCTAAATAAATCCCATTCTATATTGTCAACCTCCACTCATCTTAGGATAGTATTTATCCTCTCCTGCTCCTAGTTAATATGATAGCAACCATTGGTCATGCCTGGGCCCAGAGTAGCCATATCAAGAGGCATGGAGATAGTATGAGAATAGGAAGAACTCAATATATGCTTTTGTATTTTGTATTAATAATCATTCTCAAACAGGCTTTTACACACACCACAGTCACTTTAAATCTTCATTATAACCCTGTGGAATTGTAAGGATCATCTTCAACCTCATCAGGGCCCTCAGCATTTTCATTCAACATTCTACGTTGTGGTGGTCCCTCCTTCCATGTCCTTCAATGATGGTTCCAAAATATCACCACTCTCCTATTTCCCTTGTTCAACCCTCAATTTCATTGGAAAATCTTACTTCTAAATCTGGAGAAAGTTGATACTATGTTGTGGTGTGTCTTTTAATTCTCTAGCTTCCTTTTATGTATAAACTCTTTTTCTAATTCGTTCTTATGTCCTTTTATTTAGGCTTAGATGTTCCTTCTCTGGGTCAAGACCAGTTGCTTCTATCTTTCAGGACCTTTCTCTATAAGTTACCCTGCACCCACTGCATGATCTGCAGCCTCTCCCTCTCTACTTGGCTTCATTCTGTCAGCTTAGAATAGACTTTCCCATCTTCCCACCTACCAAATTTCCCCTGTGACCTCACATCCCTTTATCTCCTAACTTGCTTCTTTTTGCTTTCTTCTTATTTCTTTTTTGCTCCTCCTCCTTCTTTTAAAATCCAAACCACCATTCATTGTCCAACTCATTAAAATCTGAATTTTCCTTTTTTCAGATCCAGTGAATTTTCCTTAGGCCAATGATTTATCCTCTCACCAAACTTGATATTCCTCCAATATTTGCCATTTTTTTAATGTGGCACCACTATTATCCAGCTAGCTACTCGAAAAACTTCACCTTGCCTCTTTTCACATCTTCTGTAAACAACCAACCTCCATTTATTATTTCTTCCTTAAGAGCTCTCAATTCCATCTTTTCCCCTCTATTCCTACTACCACCACCTCTGTTCACATCTATATACATATAGTCTCTTACTCTCCCACTGCATCAACCTCCTATTATCTGTGCCTCTAATCCTTGCCTGTTGAAGTCCATCCTCCATATAACTAGTATACATCACCACACATTAACCAGGTGAAATGAAGAGCTGCCCTGATTAAAACCCTCGTCACCTCTCTATTGCCTCTAGGATTATGTCCAGTTTTCTTCACAAGATCCTCTACAGTATGGCTACCAACTTTCCAGCCTTTTGTTCCCACCAACCCTTACCTTACTTTTTATCTTCCAGCAATACCCAGTTGTTGGTAGTTCCTTGGATTTGATATATTGTTTCTCAGATCCATGGTTTGCTTGAGGTTTCCCCTCTGCCAGCATTGGTCTTTCCCTACTTGCATAGTTAATTCATACAGATCCTTTAAAAATCAGCTCAGGTATCACTTCTCCAGAAAGCCCTCCCTAATGTTTCTCCCATGCTTTCCATCTCTTACCATACAGGGTTAGTTACCCTCCTTTCTGTTGGATAAAATACTGTGCATATGGCTACTATTGCACTCATGGTATTGAATTATGATTATCTCTTCCTGTATTTACTCTCCTCAATATGTCTCCATATTCCCTCAGTGCATCATTTGCATCTCTAGCACTGAGCAGAGTTCTTGACACACAGGAGGTGCTAAATAGATGTAAGTTTAATACATTTATGCCAAATTTAGAGCAGGTTGAAGAAATTGAGTCTTTTCCTGTGAAGTAAGGGGAAATTTGAGGGGCAGTGGGTTGAAAAAATTTTATCGTTTTTGTGGCTTATTTGTCCATTTAATGGAAATTCTGATTTAAACCAAATGACTTCAAGAGTCTTTAGTGAATTTTTCACCACTGGGAAATAATGAGGAAACAGGGAGTTGTCCTCTCCTCTTTTGAATATCACGGAATCCCATTATGAAAACTTTTAAACCTACGATGGTATTTTCTATCAAGACTAAGATGAATGAGAAGAAATGTTCACTGACAATAATGACTATAGATAAATGCTGTCAGCGGGAGGAAAATGTCAATCACAGATGTCAGTGGACTTCCGAAGGCCACGCCGAATTTTATACAAATGTAAACTTTATAAAATAAGATTTTAGTGAATGTTGTAATCGTATTCTGAAAGTAGAGTAAGTGTGAAATGTGCTTGTGAGTGATTGCCCAATGCATAAAGAATACGTGATAAAGCAATAAGGAATGAAGATGCCGCAGAGCAGCTAGCCAGATGCAGTCATCCTTATTTCTTTAACCTTTGTTTCTGGATCCTGTTTTGTTTGAGTCATTGTCAAGGCATCCCACAGAGCCATTTTCCATTTTCTTTCTCTTTAGTATGTAAAGTTCTAAACCAGATTCTGATGTAGAATTCCCAGAAGGTCACTATGCTACATTCCTGTTCAGCATTCCTGGGGTTACATTTCCCTTTACAAAAGGTAGCATTTCTGTATTCCACTAGGACCCCTAGATTCTCCTCTTCTGTTTTCTTTGATATTCACTAAAAAACAGGTGCTCTACAACCTGTATTTGTGCAGGTTTTGTAGTAGGCAATTATGTGAGCTTTTAGTGATAATGCTTATTTGTACATTAATCATGGTTTCACTTTAAAAATTAGTTTTTCTTCCCCTTCCCCATTTGTATATGTACACAAATGAATACAAACAAGGAAAGACCTGATTGTTCCTTTGTTATAAGTAAAGACCATCTAATCATAATGAAGCACATTTAATAATTGTGTATAATGAGCAAATTAGAGCAATAATGCGAGGAAATGAGAGCCAATTTCTTGAAATGTTTGTCTTATCTTTTAATTGAAAAAAAGAATTCTCTTTTTCCCCTCAAGTAGAGTGAGACCGACTTCTCAGCTGCCCTACTTCTGCCAAATATGAAGGTATCAGACATTCTGCTTCTCTAATGTTTGCTGGGTGCATCCTGGAGGGAGGGTGGGAAGAGGAAGGAAAAATATCTATTGAATTTGGGGCTTAGTTTCACTGTGGGTTATGTGGCAAACTGATTTCAGTAGGACCTATCCATTCATACCTGTATTATTCTTAGGATCAGGCAACAAAATGATTAAAAGTTTAATGATTAAAAGCTGAAGCTTTTTTGGGCTCTGTGCTGACTGCTTGGAGCCTGGAACCTGTTTCAGATTCTGTGTCTCTCCCTCTCTCTCTGCTCCTCCCCCACTCATGCTTTCTCTCTCTCTCTCTCTCTCTCTCTCTCTCTCTCTCTCTCTCTCTTTATATCTCTCAGAAATAAATAAACATTAAGTTTTTTTTTAAAGCTGAAGCTGTGGTGTTTAGAAAGACTAGATTCCTGGTCCTTGGTTTTGCCACTGTACTAATTTGTGATTTTGGGAAATTATGTAAAATTTCCAAGATTTAGTTATTCTAACATGACAGTACCCACATCACATTTTTTGTGAACACTTAATGTGGTAGTGCTTACTTCAGCGGCTGGCATATAGACAGGATGCAGTGAATATTCTCTATGAGAAAAAGGAGGGGAGGAAGTGAGTAAGAAGTCCAAGGATAATATGATATAGTTGAAAGAAGGTGGGATTAGGTATTTAAATCCTGTATTCATTTCCTACTAGCTGTATTATGATGGATAACTTTGAGGGCCATCATTTTCCAAATCTAGAAGAAAAAAGGGATATTCATGCTTATTTATAGTTCTAAGGATTAAGTGTGACAATGTATGTGTAGGTGTCCAGTTGCCTAGTGCTGTATCTTTCTGTTAGTAGGAACTAAGTAAATGCTAATTTTGGTGGTGTGCTACTGATGTTGAACAGAGCTTAGCTCTGATTTATACTATTCCCAAATGACATTTTATAGTATGAATCCACGTGTCCTGTGCTGTTCAACGTTGCCATCATACTCCCAATTCCTAATTCTCAGAGCAAAATTTGATGCTGGAGAGCATTTCATGGTATAACAATCGCTGTTAGAGTACCTCTCATGTCCTCTTATTCTTACCACTGCAAAGCACACCAGTCCAACATCTATCAGCACATAGGGTTCTCTGCCTGGGGGTGGGGCTTTTTCTTGCCACTAGGCCCCACTTTGCCAAAGTGCAGAGGAATTAACGGCCTCTTTCCCCAGTATCCCCTAACCAATGAGTGGTGGTGTTTTTCACTGGCTCCTAGACTCCATTTTCCCTTAGTAATATGTGGCTAATATTAGCATGTAGGTGGTAATACACCCTATATTGTCCGCTGTCCCATCCTTATGTTGCTTACATGTCATCTTATGCAAAACATTACTTGCATTTCAACCCTGGTCTCAAAATTTGCTTCTGAAGAAACTCAAACTGGATACATGGCTACCCCAATAAGACAGCCCAGTGATACTTTTGGATAATTATTATATAAAGATCTTTAGGATTTTTTTCTGTAGGAAGCTGCTTACAACAGAACTAGTTCCATCTGGTCTGAGGCTTAATGATAGGTTTGAATAAATATGACTGGGGGCCTATTGAATCTTTTTGTAAAATCATACCTTTCTGAATACCTGTCAGTGTGCTTGGGTTGCTAGGGACTATGAGAATCTTACTGACCTTCTTTATCAGAAGGACATTGTGGGATCAGGATATGAGTGGGTGAAATAGGATCATCACATTGATTCCAGGGTTAAGGTTAGGGCTTAAGGTTGTTCTGGGGACGTCTGGCTTCATGTGAGATTTTGAGGGCCATTGTAGTCCCAAATGCACTTAGGCTTTATAGCATCCTTCCAATTAAGGATTCTCTTAAACTGGCTGCTCTGATTTAAGGTGATCTTTATGTCTATGATCAGTGGAGGAACAGGTTGGCCCTAGGGAAGGTGGAGGCAATATGGCCAGATGTCCATTTCCTATAATCTTTCTAGATTTAGCCAACTAGTATGATGCAGTCCTGGCCTGAGGTCATGAATGGGCTTTACAGGGTTCATAACCATCCTGATATTTTATACAAAGCTTTGTATTTATGTGCATTTTTTTCTGGGGAAGAAGTCATGAGCTTTTGTATTTTAATAGGGGTCATCAGCATATTAAAAACCACCTCAGCTTGATGTCTAATTTTAGGATTATTTGAAGGAATTTTTTTTTTAGCACTGATCTTATCAATTGTAATAATAATGTTTCTTGGGGGTTCCAGGAGGGCTCAGACCTGGAGCTTTGGGACCCAGAACTCAATGGTTGCCTCATAAGGCATCATCTCTTTTACATGTCCAGGTTTGCTCAAATGCCCTGCAGGTTCCTGCAGGTCTCTCACATATTGGTGGCAGAGAAGCCCCAGGGCACAAAATGAGACCTACAGGATACAGCTGAGACAAAGTGCTATATCATTCTACCTACATGCAGCTGTTTGCAGGAGCAATCATTGGGGTGTAGGGGTGAACAGAGAGGGTATGCTGCAGGGCATGGAAGTTGTCTGGTAGACCTTTTCCATGTGAGTACTCCCCTCATTGAGACCATATTCATCTTAACATTGTTGTTGGCATATATGAATCATAAGAAAGAAGAAATGTGGAGATTTGAACTTTGTATCAGGAAAGGTACATTCCCACAAACTATCTTATTTGATTGTCAAATCATCTTCTGGGGTATGTAGAGTATATAGTGGAATTCCTTTTTTTTTTTTTTTTTTTTTTTTTTTTTTTACAAACAAGTAAGTTATGGCTCACAGGGGCTAGATGAGAATTGACAGGGGTCCCATAGTTAATACATCATAGAACCTATTGCTTCTTTTCTTCGAAGTTTTCTATGACATCATTCTGCTCTCTGGCAACACATCATTGGCAAAGAAAAATAGTTCAAAGAAAGATATGTTGATGGGTGTTCCATAGTTTCACCATCTTATTGGGAGAACACACATTTATGACCTGCCAAATGTTAAACATTAGGAATTTTGCTTGCAACTGGTTTGATCTCCAGCATGGATAGAGGTGGCAGCAGAGAGGTGAGTGGAGAGAGGTCACCCAAGACACTGCAGGGGGATTCTGGGCAGGCATAGGTCTTGGGTTCCCAAGTTGTCAGCTAAGCCTGCTTTTGCTGTGGCACCTTCACAGGCTGCCATGGAGCCCAGTTGATTTTAAAAACTCATTTCCATTGTTTTCTCCCTTAATGATAGTTTTAGATGTTGATTTATTGGCATTGCTACAGATGTGATTTAACTATGGTGTTACTGATGAACGGTTTCTCTTCTTGGAAAATTTAGAAGGAAGGTGGAGAGTCTGGGAGAACCAAGATAGACAGGAGCAATAGGCTGCACTGCTAATGGATACTTTGTGCTCTGGCATCAAAGGAAGGCACATGCAGGGAGGTCTTTGAGACTAAGCCTACAAGATATTCCTACTTGCCTTAGTTAAGGTTGCAAGCAACAGAACTTAATGCAACAGGGAATATACTGAGAGGCTAGAGACCAGATGGAAATGAATAGATACACACATTTTTCAGTTCAGTGTCTTATAGAATGGGATACTCTATGCTTATTTTGCATCTTGATTTCCTTTCTAGATAAAATTTTATTGTAGTATACAGAATAAATACAAAAGAGCTTGCAATATATTTATATGGTTTGAAGAATAGCAAAGCAAACATTTGTTTGAGATCAGTCCTATGCTTCTCTGTACACATTTTGTTTTCCTTGCTTAAATTTACCTCATGGAAATCCCTCTGTGTCAAAAGCAGAGCTCTAATTGACTCTTTTTAAGGGGTGCATAATACTCTATTGTGAGGATGTATCATATATATGGCATTCCTCTATTAATTATAATTTTATTGACAGCTTTTTAGTCTACCATGCATGATGTTGCAGTAACTGTCCCTGTGCTATTTGCACCTGGTGCTTTTGTCTCTATGGGATAGTCTGGGAGTGGGATTGATGAATAGGAGGGGATATGAATAAACGTAATCATACTATTTCACAAGTGTTACCTCCAGCTGTGTGTGAGAACAGCCTTCACACACATCCCTGATAGGAATTGAGGCTATTGCTCTTTTTAATTGTGCCAGGCTGAGGAGTGCCAAATATCTCGTTGTTATTTTATTTAATTTAAAATTTACTTATTTGTTTTGAGAGAGAGAGAAAGAGAGAGAGAGGAGAGAGAGAGGATGAGCAGGGAGGAACAGAGAGAGGGAGAGAGAATCCCAAGCAGGCTCCGTGCTGTCAGTGTATCCAGCCTGATGTCCGGCTCTATCCCAGGAACCATGATCATGACCTGAGCTGAAATCAAGAATCAGTTGCTAAGATGACTGAGCCACCCACACGCCCCTCTCCCCTCTCGTTGTTATTTCAATTGTGAATCTGAGCATCTTTGCATTTGTTTGTAGGTCATCCAGCTGAGTACTTCTGTGAAGGGACTATTCATGGCTTTTGCTCATTTCTTCAGTGGAGATGTTTGTTTTACCTTGTCTTTTCAATGTCCACTACTTGTTTATTTTGTTGACGGGGTATGTTTTTCCATCAAATGTGTTATTTTTTATGCAGTTAAACATCTGTTGTTGTTGTTTTTTTAAATGTATAGCTTCTGGGTTTCCAGTCTTGATAGAGAATGTTTCCTCCATCCTCATTTCTAAAGGGCCTGATTAGTTACTTAGGTTGTCAAAATTAAAAAAGAATAGTTTTACTTTTTACATTTAAATCTTAAGCTACGTGGAAATTTTTGTGTTTAGTATAAGCTGGAGGTCCACATGAATTTCCTTTCTAATGATAATTATAATAATGATAGCTAATGCTTTCCTGAGCGTTCCTTGTGTGCTGCACTCTTACACAAGTGCTTTGTGTATATTAACTAATTTTAATCCTGTTTCTCATAACTCCAAAACACACATTTTCTTACTTATCCCCATTTTTCAGATAAGGAAAAATAAGACACAGAGAAGCTGAGTAAGTTCAAAGGTCATACAAAGGTGGAGTGGTAAAACTGGGATGTAAACCCAGGGAATATGGCTGTGAGGTCCATACTCCTGCTATAGCTTCTTGCTTGGGTTAACTAGTGAGCCAGGACTATTTGTTAAATAATCCATTTTTTTCCCATTGAATTGCATTACTGCTTTTGTCCTTTATTAAATTTTCATGAACACCAGAGTCTATTTCTATATTCTCTATTCTATTCCCTGATCTATTCTCCTCTTCCTATAATAATTCCTTATTGATTTGATTATAGTAGCTGTATAATGTCAGACATCTATATAGTCCAGTCCTCTCTCCTTCTTTTATCATTCATTTGATGACTATTTTGTAGACATTCATTCCTCCATATATAATTTATGTTCATTTTATTTAAGTAAAATATCTGGTGATATTCTAACTGAAATTGCATTAAATTAATATATTAATTTGGGGATAATTGGCATATTCATGTTAAATATTCCAATTTAAAACATAGCATACTTTTCTCTTCATTCAGATATTTCATATTTTCCAGTAAGATATGATACTTTCCTCTGTGTTGCCCTCTGCATTTTTTAGTTAAATTTATTCATAAATATTTTAAAGTTTTAATTGATGTCATCAATTAAATATTTTTCTCCCATTTCTATTTTTTCATGATTATTACTAGTTTATTTTATTTATTTATTTATTAAAAAAAATTTTTTTTCAACGTTTGTATTTATTTTTGGGACAGAGAGAGACAGAGCATGAACGGGGGAGGGGCAGAGAGAGAGGGAGACACAGAATCGGAAACAGGCTCCAGGCTCTGAGCCATCAGCCCAGAGCCTGATGCGGGGCTCGAACTCACGGACCGCGAGATCATGACCTGGCTGAAGTCGGATGCTTAACCGACTGCGCCACCCAGGGGCCCCAGATTATTACTAGTTTAGAGAAAAAAGCATTGATTTTGTATATTTATTTTATATGCAATCAATATGATGAAAGCTATCAATATAATCTTTTTTATTAATGAATTAAAATGATCATATCAATACAGGCTGAAACAGCATTGATAAATTTCAGCAACCATTCTTAATAAAATCTAGGTAAGATGGAAATAAAAGATCATTGTTTAGATACATAAAGATTATTTACTAAAAACCACAGCAGATCTGACAAACATAAGAATCATTGCATTAAAATTAGAAAGTATTCAGAGATCGTGTTACCAGTAATAAACATTACATTTGCTATAACCGCCAAGGTAAAAAAAAAAATAAGAAAATAAAATAATTGGTATAAATATCAGAAAAGTAGAGTTAAAATATCTCTCTTTGCTGATGCTATGATTGCATATCAAGAAATCTAAGCAACTCTGTTTAAAAACTTGCTGACTGAAAGAGATAATTTGGTCAGCTGGACAGGTCTATAAGCTAAGAATATAATATCAAAAGCTTTCTCTATTCTATCAATAATTAACCATTTTTATTTTCAAAGTTCAAATTCTAGAGAAGGAGCATCTCATTGCCCTAGCTTGGATCATTTCCCACTCCTTGGCTAGGGAGGTGGAATCTTCTTACAACAGCCCCAGTAGACTCAGGGGAACAAGTGTGATTACTCAAGGAGAAAGATTTGAGGGTCAGATTTTTTTTGTAAGCTGTAATATATGTTATTTTTTGGTCAGAGAAATCAGGTCCAGTCTAACCAGTTCTATCCTCTTGCCTAGAGGATGCTTTGCTTCCCTGTTTCAACTCTACACAGCATCCAGGATCATGTCTTATACCTAGTAAGTAGGTCTTTGTTAATCCAAACAAACTATTTATGGCTTTACTGTTACTATTCCCTTATTCCCTTTCTCCAGGATGCCCTTCCTCCTTCTCTCTCTGTTCACTTGCTAACTCTTATTTTTAAAGCTTCAGCTCATGTGTCATCTCTTCTGGAAAGCCCTTCCTGAGCCCATACTCCCAGTGTATATTAGATGTCCCCTTCAAAATTGCTACAACACCCTGTGTGCATCAAGCTTGCCACACTGATTCAGATAATTATCTGTTCATTTGTCTGCTGCCTCCATTAGACTGTCAATGCCTCATCAGTGTGCTCAGCTTCTGGGGCATGGAATGGTACACAGGTGACCCCAGTGAGTATTTTCTGAATAAATGAATAAATGTATGAATGAACTAAGCAAGGCTTTGTTAGCAGTGATGTTGGTCCTATCTTTTCATAATTTGTGGTCTAATTTTACCTTTTCTCTTCCAATTCCATTAACCTCCCAGCTCTTGTCTCTGATGAGGATGCTGGGTAAATGCTCGGTGAACTTTTAAACTGCAATACATTTCTTCCTTGCATGCTGGGTCTTGTATCCTTGTCTTTCATCTGTTTATTCCGATCTTGTTTGAACATTAAGCTGCTTCCACTGCCCCTATCTTATCACCCTCACTCTCCCTGTTGGGAGACTGCTATTTAATAAAATAAGAGCCTCTTGGAATCTTTGACTTATTAAAGAGGACTTCTAAAGGACAAGACAGAATTGGTTCTGCAAGCTGCTACTACCATGGCCTTCTTTTTCTCTTGGTTTCTCCCTGACAGCTTGCCATTTGTACATCCTTGGTGCAACTGGGGTGTTGGTGTCCAAAAGAGGACTATGTACTGAAGTCACTCACATTCAATTATTAGGGAAGTTCAAATGACCATTCTTTTGATAGTAATTGTGTTTTAAAAGAAAACAAGAGTGAACGTTAAAAACAAAAACCAAAAATCCACACGCGAATTTTAGGTAAGCATCAGTTGGGAAGATATTTTGGGGTGAGTAGGCCATTATTAGTGAAGTTCAACTTGCTCCACAGAAGGGACTGAGAGTCCTGCCTGGTATGCCTGAGGACAGCCTTGCATGGCATGGAGATTAGACTGGAGGTAGTACAGGACATGTGGATTCAGAGGTTGGAGGACAAGTCTAAGTTCTACCTGTGTACCACCGTGTGACCTTAAATAGTTCATGTGACCTTTCTGAGCTTCAGTGTCCTCCTCTGTAAAATGAGGACTGCAATACGTATCTATATAGTCACTCTTGTGAGTAGCAAATGAGATAAGAGATGTAAAGCCTTTAGGAGTCAATGAAGCGTAATGGTAGAGTGTGAGGGTTACACGGTCTGATTGGTTGGGTTCAGACTCTGGGCCTGACATTAACTAAGTGTCAATGACCTTGTCCACATTTCTAACCTCTGTTTTCCTCAATTTCTCTCTCCATATCATAAGGGTCATATAGAACCCCTTGTAGGTGGTTAAAGATGAGATGAAATAATTTGTTTCATGCATGAGTGGCACATAGCACTCAGTTGGTGAGGCTCTCATCATCAAAGCTACAACAGACAAATGTAAGGCCCTGTGTCACCAGGGCCAGTCTAAACCTTTTCCTTGGCCTTAGCTGAAGGATCGAGACTTGCTTTATTTCTATTTATGAATGGACCTATTAAACCCAGCTCCAGTTTATTTTCTCCCCCTTACCTCTGTGTATGCCCCTTTTTTTAATCCAGATGCAGAACTTTGCCTTACTGATTTCCACGAGAAATTCCACACTCACTCTCCCTCTTCTATTTTCCCTTTATCCCCTCCCTCTCCTTGTCCCTCCATTTTCCTCTCCTCTTTTCTACTCCTACCCTTCCTCTCCCCTTTTATCTCTCCCTCTTTCTGCATGCCACTTCCACCACCCCTGTTCTTCCCTGGGGCTCCCACATTACCCTTTGCTGTAAGTGGGCTCATGAAAATATCTTTGTGTTTTAACAAGGGCATGTCTCTCCCTAAGGAAAAAAAGATCATACTGCTGCTAAGACAGTAACGTTTTCTTCTCATTATAAAATAGTAGGGCTGCATGTGCCCTTAGAGATCAAGTAACTCAGAGGTTCTCAGACACGGCCAGTTGGTCATGAAACCCTGGGCAGCATTTAAAAAGCTGGGCCCTGCCCCAGTGATGCTGGATCAGTAGGTCAGAATTGGGACGTGGTTTTTGTGTGTGGTGTCCCAGAATATATTTATTTTAATTCAGGAGGGCTTGGATTTCAGTCCTCATTCCACTGTTTGCTAACAGAATTATCTTGGGTGAGGTACTAAAACTTCCAGAGCCTTGGGAATATCTCTTAGATATGGAAAATAATTCCTTCCTCAAATAACAAGTAGTAAGCTGCAGACTGGTCACATAGTAGGCGTTAACAATTGTTTCTTTTCTTCTTTCCTTGGGTGAACAGTATAGAATCCTGATTACCTCTACACACACAGGGTGAGGATGGAAGAAAGTGTCCTTACTGTACATCTTGGAAAGGGAGAAGGGCTAGCTAGCCTCATCATAGCCACTAAGGATCCCCACCCAGCTGTCTCCAAGAAGTCCCAGGAACAGGCATTGAGTCAGGAAACAAAAATAAACAACACTTACTGTGAATTTACTTTCTCAGGACTATTCCATTTTATCTCTGCAACAACCCAGTGGAGAAAATACTGTTGTTATTATTTTTAACCACATAGACAGTAAAATGTCTGCAGGCAGAGTTTTTGTTTTCGTTTTAGTCTACTGTTTACAAGTCTGGATCATTTACCCCATCCCTTGTTTAATGTGTTCAGATCCCAAATAGGTATCGAGGGGTCTTAGATTCACTCCAACCATAATGTATCGGGCACCTCACACAGAATTGCTGGTAGCTAGTGTGAGGAGCCCCGAGAATGAAGAATGTGAAGTTGTGACTATCTGGGCTTCATTTTATTTGCTGCTTGAAACACCTGAGCACTGACCATTGAGCCCTGCTACACAGTTCCCACTGATTCTGAGACCCACTCTTTTCAATGCTTCCCACATTGTGTTTGCCTCCAAACCTTAGCCCCAGAAATTTTGTTCTTCCCCTTGCTCCATCTACCCCTCCCTTCTTAGACTTGCAGGAAAAGATCCAGGGAGGCCATTCATTGGAGGCTTGACAGTGGTGCTTTTTCTTTGAGGAGGAGGAACACTTGTGATTTCATGATAACAAAGTTCCAATTTGGGTAAGTCCAGGGAGCCGAGATGCTTTGTCACAAGTTCTGTATTTCTACCCCTCCCCAGTCCCCACGTCCCAGCCAGTGTGTTTAAATCTTGCTCATTTTCTTTCTTCATTGCCCATTTAGTTTTTTCTTTAAACTCACTGTCCAAATGACTGCCCCAGTTAGCTGTGTCCACAGAAACTGGCTTATTAACTCTTTCCAACAGGCAGTAATGCTGGTGCTGGGGGGTTGGGATTTCTCAGGTTTGAAAAGAGGAGGGAAAAGACATAACATTTTAAAAAAAGAACCAGAAAGGCAGGGAGAGAAGAGTGTGTCGAGGGAGATGAAGTTGTATTCTGATGGGAACAGATTGCCCAAAAGGCAGGTGGGTGGCAGAGAGTAAAAATAACCAGGGAGTGACCGAGCCTTCATTTCCTTTAAAACACTCACACTTTAGGGAGATATTGAAACTGCTAATTTTGTTGGCACATTGACACCTCCTCCTAATTAATGGAGGGCTTATTAGGAGGAGACCAAGCTGCTCACACACAAAGAAAGGAGGGAGAAGATGTTGAACTTACTCAGCTTAGCAGTAACGAGCAAGTGAGGTGCCACTGGGTGTGTGGTTACTTGTGGGCGAGCTGGAGCAGGAGCCTTCTGCTGGGCGCCCTTCCTCCTGGCTCCTTGTGCTCACTGCTGCCCTCCTGGGCTCACCACTTAGAGGCAGGGCTGGAGACAGGCTGCCTCTGGCCCAGACAGGCTAGAGGGGGCTCCCTTTAGAACAGAGGCTCCAGAGTCTGGCCTTCCAAGGAAAGGAAAAAGTACAATTCTCATGACATCTGTGTGCTTTGTCAAACAAAATCTTCTGCACGGATCTTGCAAGTTGGCTACACCTGGGAGCAGCACGTCTGTGATTCCAGGTCCTAAGCATCACCTTGGATTATTAATCTTTTCCACCTGCAGAACACTCAGAACACCAGAAGCCTGAACTTGGGGGAGGTGAATGCTCTGACATTTTAGCCTTTATGGGCCAGTTTTCTGAGATCAGCAAGAAGGGCGGTTCAGGGGAGTATCTTCCAATGTTTTTCAGACTTGGAACAACTAACTCTATTTTCTGGGTGGGGGGAGGGGAGATAAGTCACTGGATCTCATTTTCCAAAGTCACATATTTGTCCTTTCAGATCCCTTATGTAGTCCATTATATACACACCATAGAGCAGTCAAGATCAGGGGCTCAGCAGCAAAGGGGGGCGTCACCCCTCAACTTTGCCACTCACCAACTTGAGTTTTCTTGGGTAGTCATCTACTATATCTGTGTCTTTATTTCCTCATCTATAAAAGGGGGACCTTAATAGCATCCACTTCAAAGGACCATTGTGAGGGTTAAGGAGATAAAGGATGTAAAGGGGTTAGTTCCATGCCTGCATACTAAGCACAAAATAAATCACAATGTAAGGATCAATTTTCAAAAAGCTTTAATTTATAATTTTGTAGCAATGTGCTTATACACTGGGGAGGGCAGGGTTTTTAAGATAAGCCTTTAATAAATGGGAAAATTGAGTCATGCAATGAATTGGTGACTTTCCCAAGGTTTACAACTAAGAAGATCCAGAGCTCAGGTATTCTGGTTCTAGATTATTTTTTATTGTTGTTTGCCATGCAAACACACTCATATCATCCCTCAGCATTCTTTATCCTGTCCCACTAGTGCAGCAGGGTTCAGGGGAGAGTGAGAAATGTCACGCAGCTGCCCCAGTCCAAAGATGTGTGGCTCAGAGGAGGGAACCCCTGACTTGGATAGTCACCATGCCTTATGATCTTGGACAAATCATTTAATCTGACTGAGCTCCAAATCCCCTACCTTTACATGGAACATGATGATTATTTCTTTTTGTATGTGCATATATTTTACATATATATTTATATGTGCATATATTTTGCACATATTTTGTACATATATATGTACATACATATATGGTATATATTATGCAGCTAAAATACAAACTGGAAATATCACTAAAAGCCAATGATGGAACATTGAGAAAGAGAAGAATATTCTTTCCAACAACATTGTGCAAGCAAAACAAACAAAGATGCTATCTAAGAAGAAAACAGAAGAGGTTAAGTTATGTCTTTAATTATTCTTTTGTTGTTTTAGTTTGGAGGTTATCTTTTTAACAAAATGAATAATGCGATTGGCTGCTATGGAAAGATGTTAAATTTTCATGATGTTGAAATGAGAGACTGGGATCCTGTTTGTGAGGAGCTCTAGTTTCCCTTCCCAAAGGGAATGCTCCAGTGTGTGTACCCTTAGGGATCATCCCTGTCCCGACTGGCTGGAAACTCTCTGTCAGCCCAGACTGCTCCTGACTAGGGTACGGACCATTTTCCAAGGAGAATGCAAAGGAAGTGACAGTTTCCACTGTTTCTCCTTATTCTTCAGCTTGGCACCAGTAATCCATATGTCTATTCTGTGATGCATGCCAAGAGGCTGGTTAAATTGGAAATTATTCTTTGTTAAATAATAATAGTATAGATGGCATTTCCATTTTAATCTGGAAGTTCTTAAAAACAGCCAAATCTCAAAAGGTGTAATATCATGCATTGCATTTTATGACTCTAAAGGAAATGTGTGAGGGTGGACTTTAATGGCACTTCTTAAATTAGCAGATATCAGCGTTGGTGCTGGGAAATGCTGATGTGTCATGATCAGTTGTGAGGCATATCACATGTAATATGTTACTAAATAATAATTCATATACCGAAAATTTGCCAAAGATTTACTAGAAATTTAAATTAGATTAGGCTCAGAGCTATTGCTAAAACAACGTCACTTCCACCTACCTGCATTCTGATATGCTCTTTGGAGATTCTTTGTCATGGGAGTGTGCCTTGCATATCAGTATCATTCATCATGCAAGTTGCACAAGAAAAAAAGGAATATATCAACTTTAAGCTTCTCTGTGTTAACAAAGGCCTGATAGTTATTTTCAAAGACCCTAAGGAGTAGAACTGTGGTCATTGAGTTTCACCTTAGCAGATGATGGGAAGAAAAGACATCTAGGACATCTCCCTTCCAAATTTAATTGGATAAGGAAGGGACAGTATAATTTAGTGGAAAGAGCACAGGTTTTGAGCCAAAGTGACTCTGACATTTAATAAGCTGTGTGGCCTTGAACAAGTCACTCGACCTCTCTGAGCTCTAGTGTTCTAGTTTGTAAAATGGGGCTAATGATAGTGCCGACTTTGTTTTGAGGATGAGAACTAAGAGGCATGAAGGTCCTGGCACAAAGCCAGGTACCAAGTGGCCTTCAGTTATTATGACAGCTACAGGATTACTGTTGTTACTGTCTTTTTACATGTCCCCCCAGTGCCTGGCAAATAAAAGTATATTTTATCTGTGTGAGAATATAAGCTCAGCATCTAACTGTTCACAGGAGACAACTTTGCCTCCCTCACAGCTGG
Organism: Felis catus; assembly: GCF_018350175.1. Lineage (NCBI taxonomy): Eukaryota > Metazoa > Chordata > Mammalia > Carnivora > Felidae > Felis > Felis catus. The sequence goes on from NC_058373.1 coordinate 122,999,417, forward strand.
TACTCAAAGCATCAAAGAGGATCCACACTCCAGGTACTTGTTAGACAATTCAGTCAGAATCTACTACAATCCAGCACCTGCCAGAGGCTTGCTTATGGCTTCTGATATTTCTTTTTTCATTTATTTTACACATGCTAATGTAGCTCATGTAGTGTTTACCATGTACGCAGCACTGTTAAGTGCCTTAAAAAATACTCATTTAATCCCCAGAAGAACTCTATGATGTAGACCTCCATTTTACAGATGAGAAAACTGAGGCATACAGAAGTAAGTTCCCCAAGATCACAGAACTAGTAAATGGCACAGCAGAATTTGGACCTAGATGGTTTGGCCCCAGAGCTTAGGAACTTGATTTTTATGCTATGTGAGAAAGACTAACAGTTGTATTAACCAGCATTTCCTCCTGAGTCATCAAGTTCTTCCCCTGGGCTTAGTGACATTATCAGAAAGCAAGAGACCCAAACATATGACTTGAGCACCCCCTTCCTCATTCCTAACAACTTAATGTCCAGCCCTCAGTGCACAATGAGCACCTGTTTAGATAGACATTGTGTGTCACTGCCAAACTTGTTGCCAGTATTGTGTTCCATATTATCCAATATTCCCAACATGAAAACCAAGTGGTAAAGAACATAAGCAGAGTGTGTTGCTGCCATGAAATGAAAACTATGATGCCAATATAGTTCCCTTTCTACTCTCATTTCCATGGCTATTGGGCCAACTTCTGTGCCCAAGTGTAGTCACCAGCTCTGTTCAGGTATCTGCTGATACTTACTTTTTCTGCTTCCTTTAGAGGATATCTGCTCTATTTTTTTCCCCGATTGTTCTGTTTTTCTTATTGATTAATCATATATAATTCCTCTGAATCTCTTGGATGTAGGGAGGGTATAAATCATAAGCCAATAAGAAGCTTATGATGATTTTCTTACCATGTGAAATGTTTCAAGGTGTGTGGACTAAAGTAGAAGGGAGATGAAAAAAATGATATATTATCTATTATGAAGAGCTACCATTTACTCATTGCTGGCTTTGCAGCAGGCACTGTGCTAAGTGCTTTACATATATTATCCCTTCTTAATCCTTGCAGACATGGTTAATAAGCGATAGGATTCTAATTCAAAACCAAGTCTTTCTGACATCAGTGCCTGTCCTCCTAAACCACTATACCACACTAGATAGAGGAATTCAGTGTGGACACAAATCTCATTTTTTGCCCAAATCAAGAAAAATGCTTTTTCTCAGGTAAAGAGAGTTTACACATCATCACCAGTAGTGCAAAGTCTCCTTGGGTTTATTTATTTTTCTCCTTCACAACTAATCATACTTGCTAGTCTCCTTCCCTGTGTAATGGGACACCCATTACAGATATATATATATATATATATATATATATATATATATATATATATATCGTTGCAAGATATGTAATATGATTTTGTTATGCATTTTAAATGTATATTAATGTAGTTTGTTGTATCTCTTGATATGATTTTTTTCCTTCAGTACTGTGTATTTAAGATCTTTTTCATGTTGCTACCTATACATTTAGTTTCTCCTTTGCAACTGCTGCACAAAGTCCCATTATATGCCTCCACCATGTCTTCCACATCCATTACTCTAGTCTTGAACTCTGCTTTTACCAACAATGTGGTACATGGCGCTGAGTGAACTTCTTGGGGCTGGGTTATACGGCGTATACATGCCGAATTACACCCAGAGCTTCCAGACTGCTTTCCGCAAGGGCTGTACCAGTTTAAACTCCCACTAGCCATGCATAAGAAAAAGTTCCAAAGGGCCACATTCTTGGCAATACTTGGCATTGTTCACCCCCTCCATTAATCATTTATTACAAGTAACGCTCTTCGAGAAGTACATGTGGATGTATATGAAAAAATCAAATATAAACAGGAATAAAAGATACAGCACATAAAGCAGCATATGCATTCCAGTGTTCGCGCCAGAGGCAGCAGGCACCCAAGTAAAAGCTCTTCTAGGATGGCCTGGCCCCGGGCGGCAGGGGTGCCAAGGGGCCCCGGGCGGCACCGGCCGAACTTGGACACAGCATGGAGAGCTCCTGCCCCTCCGGCCTGGACAGCACTAGCTCCTGGGGCCTGCCAGCCGGCGGCCACAACATCATAGGTCTCGCGGGCTTCAGGGCCAGCAGATGGGCACCCTCACAAGCCCTGAGCCGGTCCTTTGCAGGATGGTGTCGCTCAGAAGGATCCCGCCAGAGGATTGGGGGGTGGGGGAGCTGTGGAGACGCACAGTACTGCTGGGGGCGGGGGGGTGGTGAGGGGCAACTCCGTGGTAGAAGGCTTGATCTGGAGGGGTGTCAGGGCTCTAGGGTAGTGACACAGATGAGCTGTCCTTCTGCAAGACCTACCAGTCCTACCAGCACCTGTGCAGGCGAACTCGCGCCTGACCGTGAGCTCTGGGCTCGGCAGCGGAGGAACATTCCGGACACAGCTGCAGTAGGTGGCGTAAGTGGAAGTGGAAGGAAGGGGTGTGGCCAGGCGGCTCACGCGGGGAGGGGCCAGGAAGTGAGGAGCGTGCACGTGCTTCTAGAGGCTCTCACTCACCTGGGCAGGCGGGTTCACGTGCCCCTCCCAAAGCGCCTGCTCTCCGGCGTCCTCGCCCTTAGGTGTCTGCGTCTCGCTTGCCTGCTGGAACAGGACAGGTTTGCCTATTCCCTTTCCCAATCCTCGCCACCTTCTCCCGTAGAATATGGTACAGGGGCGTATAGGCGCCAGTACAATGGACTTGGCAGGGGTGGAACATTATCCACTTTGGTAATCATTACCATTTGATATATATAAGATGGTATCATAAGTAAAAGCCGTCTGCAATTTGGGATACTTGAGCATGCCATTGAGGTGGCTTGGGATAGCTTGGGATGCCGATTGGATGCACATAGTGCAGGGGAACAGCAGCCTTTCCTCTGAGTGCTCCCCTCCCCCCGCAGTTGGTTTATGGGTTTCTTATAACCCCAGACACTGCTTGGCTTTGCGCAGTAGTTATTTGTGTACCTGTCTGCAGTGAGCATCTTATGGGTTGTCGACCACGTTTTTCTTCTTCACTTTTGCAAGTCCTGCAATGCTTTGTTTGTAGCAAGACCCTCAGTAAGTGTTTGCTAAAATGAATTGTCTGAGTTCTGGAAGTTAATACCTGCTAGTAAGACACCGTTGGCTGGGAAAGGGTGGGTTGGGGCTAGGAGGAGAAAGCACAGGGGTTATCTATTCCAGTGGGGGTGATTCAGTCTGTCTTCTTTTCTGGAAGATTTCCCCCCTACTTTAACCAGACGTACCTACTTACATTGAACTATATGAAACTGCTCTGGTAAAACTAGACCTTTGAACGTATAGGATTTTTTCCCTCAAATCAACACCTTGAAAATTATGCCAGAGAGGACTCATGGTCTTCTCCGGTAACATCCTGGCTTGGAAGTTCCCAGAGACAGCAAATACTTTTCTGTCAGCTAAGGCTCAGCTCCCAACCTTGCTGGGCAGAGTGGATGACATGTTTCATAATGCATGAGTGTTTATTTAACAAACAGCAACACTTTTCTAATTAAACTGTTGTTGAAGATACAGCATAACCTTTCCCTCAGGGCAAGGTACTCACTGGCTTTTTAAGATGTGACCTCTCACTAGCCCATAGGCCTCTAGGGCAGTCCATGCTGAGGGCCTCATTAAGAGTGAGCTGGGTCATTGTAACCATCTGTGTTGATGGTTACATTCAGCGCCTGAAGAATAGGCTTTGATGTAGAGTTTGGCTTCCCCACCCAGAATTTCTCTACATACCAAAGCTCTTGAAATGCAGGCAGGTGACACCCTTATGTGGGAATGTTGGGGAGAAGAGAGTTGGGTAAACTGGAGGAAATTCTGCACAACTTCTGGCTTTAAGGAATAAGTGATTCTTGCAAATCTCATCCTGTCACATCCTGAGTTACTCAGAAATGTGGTTGCATTTAGGTTTCAGGACTTCATTTATAGAGCTGGATCCCTAAAAGATTAAACACATATTGGAATTATGCTTTCTCAGGATGCTGTCTTGCGTTATGGTGGTTATGTTAGTCAGCACAGACTTGATTATGCTGCAGTAACAAATGAAGACTCTAATCTGGGTATCTGAAAACAGCATAGGCTTCTTTCTCACTCATGTTCCTTGTTGAACAATGGGGAACAATGGGGAACAATGGGTTTTGTTTTGGCAGCTCTACTTAAATCAGATTCTGTCCCTGATTACCTATTGTAGTGAAACGAACTGCTTTGAAACTCACTGCGTTAAAACTTTTTATTCTGTACCACAATTCTGTGGGTTGACCGTGATCAGTTGAAGGTTTTTCTTTTTGATGTGATACCAACTATCTGGTATGGTCATCTGGTGTCTTGATCAGCAGGGACATCAAAGGTATCTCGTTCACATGCCTGGGTAGCAGTTGATGAGGGAATGCAGCTGGAGAGAACCTACATGTGACTTCTCCATGTGATCTAGGCTTCTTACAGCATGGTGGCTTGGTTCCAAGAGGGTGGATCTTAAGGACAAATATTCTCAGAAAGCCAGCTAGAAACTACAAGACCTCTTATGACTTGGCTGCAGGAATCACTCAGTGCCACTTCCACCATACTCTTTTAATTGAAAGCGAGTGACAGGGCCAGCCCAAATTCAAGGTGAGGAGACTACACAGAGGATTAAGTACTAGGAGTCATGGTTCATTGGGGACCCATCTTTGAAAACCAGCTACTTAGGTGGATGTTGACATGTTGGAAATCATTTTGATGAAAATGTGGTTCATGTGAATTAAACTAGGTCTGATTGTTAGCGGGTAAGTTGTCTTTTTTCTGGAGCTTGTGTGAAGAGAATGAGCGGTGAGTTGACCCTTATCTAGAACTATCCTTTGGGAAATGATGATATCCAATTAGCGATGGACAGGGCTTGCTGGCCATTGAGCACATATAACCTTTAGTCTCTTACCATGTTTCTTCCAAAGTGGCATGAAGCAGTTTTTTAATGAGACCTATTGAGATATCCTGAGACATCTTTTCCTTTCATGTCTGGCCTATCCACCTCCCCGTGAACACATGATCAAGAAATAAGACCTAGGATTTTGGGATGGGTATGTAAGAACCAAAGAGAACTAGAATGATAGCATTCTTTTTTTTTTTTTTTTTAACCTGTCCCTTGGCACTCTCAGTGGCAGCAGGGTGGGGTTCTAATGGCAGAGCTGGGATAGCTTAGATCCCTATAGCAGAGATCTGGGGATTGGGGCTGTGGAGGGGGGATGGAAGGGGGAGGCCGAGCTGGAGCACGTTTCCATTCTGTGAGAGTGGCGTTTGCCTTTGAGGCAGCAACAGTAATATTTCATGTCTTCCGTAGTGTCTCCTACCTTTAAATGTCAGCCTCTGCAGCCGCCTTATCTACTGTAGCACATTTCAATTAGGTATTCCAAATCACACTCTTTTCTTCCAGGACAAATATGCCAGAGGTGATATTTACTGTTACAGCAGCATTTTAAATACTTAAGGGGGAAAAAGGCCTAGTGAATAGCAGTTTCTCCCTTATAATAATAATAATAAAATAATAATGGAGAGAAGACATGAACTCATGTAACTGGCTGATTTAAGTGAACATCTTTTGTCTTCACCCTCTTTGGTTGCCCCCCTCCCCCCCCCCCCCACGCGCCTAGATTCTTGCCTTAGTGTGAAGGTTATAACGCTTAGCTCTTTCAAGAATGGCCCCCCACATCTTCTTCATTGGAGGTTCATGAATGTCTTCTAGAATGGTTTCTGCCTAGAGACAACTGGGCTCTTACTTCACCCACTCCTTGTTCCTTCTTTTGTTTTGAGGAATGTTTGCATGAAATTAGAATCCCCATTTCTCAAGTATTTTACTAGGCACCGTTACTTATCCCCACCTGAGGGACATTTTCATCTCTCAGTGGAACACCACCCACCCCACCTCTAGGAGGCATAATGGTCGAGAAACTTAATTATTACATTTCCTCCTTGGAATGAAGTGTCTATTCCTTGGCCTAATACTGCATGTTTCAGCTTCCTTGTTACTGGTCCTTATACTACTTGTTCACCAGGCAGATCTTCACGGTCTCCCTAGTAGTAGATTTGCACATCCCTTTGCCCAATTCTTGTGCAGGCTAGCACAGTGCTTGGCACATAGGGGCTGTGGTAGTGGTGGGCTCTCAGTCAATTTCCGCCTCCCCCCATATTGGGGATCTTTCCACTAAATCTCTTCTCCACATTTCTGATTCTTTCTTAAGAGATCAGATTAGGATCTACTGCCTCTGTTAAACCTTCTCTGACTTCCTTAGCACTCAGTGCTGTTCCTATCTGAATGTTTAAAGTGCTCATTATCATCATTGCTCATTTGGTACTTGGCATGTGCTATCGTATGCTATTTTGAATGTCCATATGTTGTCTACCCAAATAGACTGTAAGTGCCTTACAGGCAGGGATAGCTTTGCCTTGTGCTTATTTCCTATTCCCTTAGAATCCTCAAGATTTTTGAACATAGAATGTGCTCAGTTAGTATCGTTAAGTGGACAGACCGAGGAGTAAATGGGAGCCAGGATCCAAAGAAGCCTGCCTTTTGGTGCCAGTCTACTCAGTTTGGAAGTCATAAACTTGCATAAAACAGGGCCTTTCATTTTACTGTTTCTCCTATAAGTGGAGCTCTCAGAAGTGAAGGCTCCTACCCTTGCCCAATTCCTGAAGCTGATGGTTCAGGTGAGGAGCTTTCCTAGTGTGAGAGAATTTTGAAATCATCCGGAGCTTGGCACATCCAGTGCTCTGACAGTTAAGGTGTCTTGATCATTAGAATGAAGGGGATCAGAATATTAGGCCATGATCTCAAGTTCAAGGCCATAGCAGACTAAGAGTAGAATCTCATACTAGTTTCAGTTTTGCCTCTCCCATTTGACAGTTCGTCTCTTTACACCTCAGTTTCCCCGCCTAGAAAATGGATTTAATGGTGGCTGTCTACCTTACAGAATTGCTGGCAGGTGCTAATGTGATAATAAACGTGAAAGTACTTTGGACATTGTAAAATACTATATGAATGTCAGGAATCATAGGCAGCACCTTGTAACTATCAGCTAATATTTATTGAGGGCTTCCTCTGTACAGACAGAAGTCTTCAGCATCGTATAGTAGACACGCTGAGGAATCTGGGATTCCTTATGGTCCGAACTCTGATCCACGGGTAGATGAAAGCTGGAGAAAGGATTATAAGCTAGCAATAACATCTGGAAGTTTAGCGACAATCATTAGGTCAGGTAAGATGGGAAGCTACATGTGTGGCAAAAACCTGACCCTGGACATGCCTTGAACATTCTGGATTTCAGGTTCTATCCCTTAAAACATTTCAGAATACTCAGATTTTGCTACCTCCACTTCTTGAAAGTTCTGCCTGTCTGAAGCCTTTTCAGTGTCTGGGGTGATCAGGTGTATCCAACTTGCTGATGGCACTCACCCCTCCTGAGTAATCCTGGGAGCCTCTGCTAAGCCTGCTTCCTCCCAAAGGACAGTCTAAAAACCAGATGCCCTTGACTGATCTCGCTCTGCTGCCAGCTTTGACCACAGCCCAGCAATGACGTGACCTTAGGCCCAGGGAGTCTGTGGTCCTCAGCCCAGTTTTCATGTAAGTGTCTCTGCCAGTGAAAGGGAGCTGATGCACAAATTATCTGCTGTGGAAGCAGAACAACCTCTGACTAAAATGTCATTGGGACTTTTCTCTCTTTCCCTTTTTCTTCTAGTTTTTCCATGTGGCATCAGCAGCTGAGTAAGGGAAAGCAAAGAGGTTTAAGTATGTTGGTGCTCGCTGGGCCAGATTAATAACCCAAAGCCTTCCAAACTGGCCATTTGGGGGTGAGGCAGACTAGCCAGAAAGCATTGGGTTGTGGGGAGCACGGGTGTGAGCTGACAGCAAAGTGATGAAGTGGTAAGCTCTCATGCTTCTTCCCTGCCCGACTTCCTTCCTTCCCTTGCTTCCTTTCCCTCTTTACCCAGAGCTTGAGATGGCTGCACACCAGTGGCTCCAACCTCTGGCAGCTACTGCCCTCTGCTGGGAAAAACGCATCACTCAGAGTGGGAGGTGCTGAACTCTGTACCTGGAAACCAGCCTCAATTCAGACCAGTCCCACAGGTTTTGGCTAATGTGTGATTTGGCTTGAGGAGGGCAGAAAGATTCAGAGAGCCCTCCCCCTTGTACCAGAATATTTCCTGAATGGTGTCAGCTGGGCACAGGTCTACGGAATCTATCCACTAAGGATCCATTGCTTTGGATCCTTTGAGTTCCTGAGGGAGGTGACTTCTGACTTCTCTTTGCCTGGGTCCGACATTGAGATATTGAGGCCTTCCACCATGGATGATGCTTTCAACAAACACTGTTGGTGACTTTGCTTCCTGGATCAGCTAGACACAGTCCTTTCTCAAGGGAAGGCAACAGAGGGAAGTTGAATCTGAAGGGGGCTGTGGAAGCATGACTTTAGTAGTGGTCTCCTGGCTCAAAAGAAGCCATCATAGAGTGAGGGCTCTGAGTGACCCAGAGGCAGAAGAAGAGTATGAAGAGCCAGGTGAGAGTGGGGAATGTGGCCTATTATGGGGTGGGGGAACAGTGGATAGGAAGGTAGGTAATACACTGGCCTTCCGTACCTCTCAGCTTTCCCCAGAGCTGGCCATACTGGTAGACTGCCTTGTTGGCTTCAGAAACCAGAGGGGCAGAAGGATCCCTCCCTGTCTCCAGTAGAACTGTAGAGTGATCCTTGTGCATCTCTGGATCCTCAGCCCAGCCAGACAGGAGCTATGACCTCACTGACCACACAGTAATTCTACTTGAGGGATTTATTTTCCTTTCATGAGCTCCTGCCAAGACTCTTGGTTAGAACTAATGGGGCTCCCCCAGCCAGCGAGTGTCTCCTAGTGATGTGTGTAAACAGTGCCAGGCAGGAAATGGGTTTCCTGTTCTTAATGGGCTTGTTAAACCTCTTATTGAGTGGGGTTTAAATGGCCTTGTTATGAAAAATAATAGTAAGCGAGTATTAGTAATAGTAGTAGTAGTAGAAAAATCATGATGTGGGTCCTGACTTCCCTTCATATTTTAACGTTGCTGGCTTGAAAATCTTTTTGCCAGTAAGTACGCAGGGATGGGTGGTGAGTGACACTGGGATCCATAAGTGGGGAAGAGGGCAGACCTTGGGTTCATGATCTACGGCTTCCCAGTTCTCAGCCCTTTTCCACTTTTGTAGTGTTTCCTCCTCCCTTGTCCCTTTCTGTCTGGGTTCTTCAGCTTTCCTTCTATCAGAGAAGATAAAACCACAAACTTCTCTCCGTCTTAATTAGGATCGAAAGGGTTAAGTTTAGGTTTTAGGTAGAGGTGATTTTGGAAAGGGTGGTGGACCCTGGAAGAAGCCCAGTGAGAAGTGGGGCTCATCTTCCTGTCTCTGTTTTATAGCTGGAACTGGAGGGGTGATGTATATCCCAAACTTTAGTAATTTACAGATCGGGTTTGCTATTTTTACTATTACTTTCCACAATGGTATTGGTTTTCTTTATACTTATTGTCTTGTTTGACTTAAGTAGATTTAGCATCTTCCTAAGCAGTATGTCTTTGAAATTATGGGTTGAGTGTGTGAGCCAGGTTTTTTTTACTTGATATATATTTAAATGAAAACAGCTAAATTAAAAAAAAAAAAGTTCGTCCATGTGGCGAATGTGTCATACCCTTGAGGGAAGGTGTACCGTACTTCTGGAAACACTGGTATAGAGAAAAGTTTCTCAAACTTTTGTGGGCATAAGAAGCACCAGCAGAGCTTGTTAAACTATAGATTGCTGGGCCCCTCCATCAGAGATTCTGATTCAGCAGGTCTGTGGTGTGTCAGAAGCATTAGCCCAGAGGGCAAGAGCCCCTTCTCCACTTCTGCATGTGTAGGTGTCCTCATCTGAAAATGAGGACAGCACCTATTTCAAAGGGTTCATCTTATGCTCATACTGAGTACTATAGACATAGTGGCTTAAACAACAGACGTTTATTTCTCACAGTTCTTGAGGCTGGGAAGTCCAAGATCAAGGTGCTGGCAGATTGGGTGTCCTCACATGGCCAAGAGAAAAATCATTTCTTTTATGTCTCTCTTTATAAGGCACTATCCCATTAATGAGGGCTTACTCATATGACCTTATTCCCTCCTAAATGTCCCACCTCCTACTACCATCGTGTTGGGGGTTGGGATTTCAACATCAGAATTTGGGGGGGGGGTGGTATATAGACATTCTATCCATAACAATGTTTATCAACATTAGAGGAGTTACTTACTCTATGTAGAACACCTGGCATATGGTGGAATGATTTTTCTTGGAGCCAGTCTACCCATTTGGAGTTTTTCAAGCTGTAGAGCTTTTTAGGGTTCAGCTTGAAGCTCAGATGGGAAATACAGGGAATTCTGTCAGGTTAATTTTGGTTCTAAGTTTAAGCCCATTATGCAACTCTGGGCGGCTAGGCAGTTTTCCAGCAGCATCCCACCAGTATTCTGTCTTTTAGAACCCTGGCAAAAAGACACAGTGGGTCTTCATTTCTCTGTGTCTGGTCAGATGCTGTGCTGAGAGCTGAGGAACAGAAATGAGTGGGAGTGAATCCTTGCTATGCTCACTGTGTTCTGAGAAGTAGGCAAGAAGTAACTTAATTAAAAAATTTTTTTATTATATTTATTTTTGAGAGATAGAGCAAGACAAAGTGAGAGTGGGAGAGGGACAGAGAGAGAGGGAGACACAGAACCTGAAGCAGGCTCCAGGCTCTAAGCAGTCAGCACAGAGCCCGACGCGGGGCTCGAACCCACAAACCGTGAGATCATGACCTGAGCCAAAGTCTGACGCCTAACCGACTGAGCCACTCAGGCACCCCAAAAAGTAACTTAATTTGATTAAATGATTGTATTTGATTTTTTTAATAAAAGCCTCCCAGTAGTTGAGCCCCCTTTCTGTGTTTGTGGAGTTTATCGGTGTGATTCTGAAAGGGAGACAGGACCCTCATTTTATTACTGAAACCCAAGGCTTGGCAGATGGAAGAGTTCGTTCTGATGATAGCAGGGGTGGGGGAACAGTAGCCCATCTAGGGCCCAGTAGTGGCAGGCAGTGCTAGGAGCCGAGACCCTGTCAGGCTCCCCCTGGGACATCACCCTTGCCGTTGGCAGCCTTCTGGCATTTCTGCTCCTCTTCCAGAACGTGTGCTTCTTAAGCTCTTCCTTCACATCCTTTCCCACTTTGCCCAGAAATGATGGTTTTTAGAGCAGTAAAGTGACATTTGACAAACTTGTAAAGATAACTGGACACCATCTGGGACATTGATTAGAGGAGGAGTGGCCCAAGGCAGGGAGACCACTGAGGGGGTGTTATCTGAGAATTGAGGATATAGAGGAGAGGACAGAGGAGGAAATAATTTAGGGGGTAAAATTGACCAAGTCTGATGATTGGAGACCTGATTTTACCTTTGGACTTAGAAGACAAAAATGAAATTTGAGTTTTTGTGTACAGTGTTAGTTGCCTTTTAGGGGGTAAGTATCCATGCAGGTGGCAAGGTAGATACCTCAGAATCAGTGGGGAAATAAGAGGTTATTGAATAGGACTGTGTGTGGAGTACAGCTTGGCTATGGTTTTTTCCACTGCAGGTCTTTTCAGCTCTACAAATGTTGAGTGTTTATTAGATGTTAGACATTGATAGTTATTTAAGAATACCATTTCTTTTGATTTTGTTATTGAAAAGGGGTAGAGGTATAGAGGGAAAAATCCCACATGATCTTGTACAAACACACAGTTACACTATGCAAAGTGCTTCTTGGTCTTGAGATTCCTCGAAGGCCCAAATGAACCGTGTGATAAGTCTGTGCTAGAACAGGGCATATTCTGAAGGCTCCTGGCTGCTTTTATAAACCTCCTCTTTTCTTTCCTCTCACTAACAAATATCCCACTGAGTTATTACCTCCCCAACCCTGTGAGCTGAAGGGTTCACAATTAAATGTTTCTTATGCTGGGTGAACTTATACACTGCCAGACCTATATGCACCTGCTTCTCGTGGTGTGTTTATCGGGAAGCTGCCATCGCTGTCTTCTTCACTCTTTGAAAAAGGCTTTGGGTAGATCCAAAGTGCCGGCTATTTACATAGCTAGCTCCTGCCTGCTTTTTTGAGGCTCTTTGTTCAAGTGTCAGTACTGGTTTGTAAAACATGAGCAGACTTGGGGGGGAAAGTAATTACAGTTCACATCTGGCGTTTCTACTGACACGATGTTGAGCTGCCTGACTGCACTCCTTTCCTGTCGCTTCCCTCATTCTGTCTCTCAGTCCCAGGCTCCCTCTCCCCCGCCCCCTCTCTCTTCCTTGCTCTGCTCTGTGCCAGAGAGCCACACATGTGAAGGGTGGCAGGCCTTCTCCATGGCTGCTAGGTGGTCTGGTCTACCTTCAATGTGAATGAAACCTTCCCACCTTCAATATGTCGAGATGCCAGGGGTCCTGGCTGGTTACCCAAGGAGATCTCTGGTGTTGTCCATCCCCGGAGGCCCTAAAGGGCTGTCCTCTGTATCTAGATCTGAAACCAAACCTTTTGTGGATCAGGCCACTCCAAGAACTTTACATGATTAATTTAGACTGTGGAGACTTCCAGTCTTCTTAGAAGACATATTGCTGCTTGGATGCTATTCTAATTTCTCTCTCTACATTTAATGATGTCTCAGGACTTGGTTACAGGCGCATTCACACCCACCTCTCAAGATCATTAGTAGGTATCTTGAGGTCACAATTCCCCTGTTGGTGGGGAGGGGTAGTCTAGAGTAGTGATTGTCTCACTTTTGAGTTTAAAAATAATGTTTTTAAGTTAAAAATGGTATTGTCAACTAAGGATCACTTTAACAAATAATTCAACTATTATCGCTACTTATCATAAAAGAGACATTTTAATTTCGAAATGTAAGAAAGACTTTTTTCAGTATAAAGGACAGTTCTTTACGTTAAATAAATATAGGCTTATTTTTAAAATTCCTTTTTGATAGCAGGAATACTATTCCTTGAAATGGTAGAAATGGTGTCATGTGGCTACCCAGCCCTCATGAGTGGGGAAGGGGAGGAGGCGGGAGGGAGGGGCAGCAAGGGAGTGTCCTCTGTGATTCCTAGAGCCATGCTGGGCATCCAGTGGTACAGCCCAAGCTTCATCTCCCTCCTTGCTCCAAAATTCCTTCAACCTTACGTGCTTAGTAACTGTTTGCTGAATGATCTTCTGTGATTTGTCGTTATTTAATGTGTATTCATTGAACACAAGTTTACTTGAATCTTCACACACGCCCATTCTTTATTTCTTAAACATACAAAACACTTTTCTTTTTGATTTCTTTATTGGTAAAAATTCACAATTTATCTTTTCTGTAATTGCTGTGATAATGTCATCACTCATAAAATGTTATTTACTAAATAATAATGACTCGTGCTTTTATTATAATTAATGTTATCTCTGACATGCTGTTTTCGTAGGAAAATGCTAGGGCAGATGGTTTGCCAGATATAAAGTAAGTTAGGTTTGGGACATAGCAAGTTTGAAATTATAGCATAACTTCCAGGTGATGTCACATCCAAAAGTTTTCTTCCAACTATATTATACACTTTTGCCGTCACAGTCTGTGTGCTTTCTTTATGCCTCCATAATCCAGTGATGAACACATGCTAGATCAGGAATAAATGCTTGTTGGTTGCTTTGGGGACTATGCAGATGGAAATTGGTGAAAATTTCCAGGAAACATGGCCTTTGGGAATTGGTGATCAATGAGTGATTACGGGAAAGTCATATAACAAACAAATAGCAGGGGAGAGGGAGTGCAATTGAGGGTTTTCAAGAATGAACATGAAATGGGCGACGCAAAACAAATGCCTAAATGATGCAGCTTTACAAGCCCATTTTGTAGGTCACTAATAAGTTGGAATTCAGAAAATCATTGAATGGTTTTTAATGGGATGAAATTTTTGGCTGAAACACTTTACCTCTGGGGATTCCAAGAAGCCCATTCATGCAAAGTGATGTATTCATTCATTGAACAAGTAATTATCGAACCCTTACTATGTACTAGGATTATTAGAAGTGCTGGGAAGGTAGTAGTGGATAAAACAAAAATTCCTTCCCTCTGAGAGCTTATATTCTAATGGAGAGTGATAGGCAATCAACAAAATCAACATTCAGTATTCTAGATGGTGATGAGTGTTCTGAAGAAAAATAAAACAAAAAATAGAGGGCAGGCTGGGGTGGTGATGGTGATTTCAAGTTTAAGTAGGATAAAGAAGAAGACAGAGGTTGACAGGCAGCCCTGGTGCAGTACAGTTTTCCAGGGACCAACGCAAGATGTTGGGAAGCGTGAGGCCTCAATTTCTCCAAGTGCGATCTGACTTTGCATCCCAATTAACAGTGACAGCCTACTGCTTTAAAATAGGAAATAAAGTGGAAGAAAAGCAAACGCTTGATAGTTGACCTGACATTCACTGTTGCAAGATTGGGAACGTACAATAAATGTCACTGATGGAGCAATATTCATGAAGTAAAAATGTCAGTTTTCAATTTGGCATGAGGATGGTTTGACATGTATTAGTCGCGCACAGAATATTATCATAATTAATGCATTAATAATGCAGCTGTCCTTTTCCTCCCCATCCCAAATTAAAGAGAAAATGGAGAGAGTCAGGTGAAAGAGCAGCATTCCCCCTGATCAGACCTCTTCTGCCAGCATTTGTCGTTTTCTCTACCGTCTACATAGCACTGGCTTCTGATTGGTATCGGTTCAGATTTACCCATCTCAATTTTTCCCTCATGTTTCCACAAACACCACCAGTGGCCTTGTCTTCTGAGGGCCCTTTTGTTAATTTCAACAGCGCTTTAAAAAACAGTTATAGGGGCGCCTGGGTGGCTCAGTCGGTTGAGCGTCCGACTTCGGCTCAGGTCGCGATCTCGCTGTCAGTGAGTTCGAGCCCCGCGTCGGGCTCTGGGCTGATGGCTCAGAGCCTGGAGCCTGCTTCCATTCTGTGTTTCCCCCTCTCTCTGCCCCTCTCCCGTTCATGCTCTGTCTCTCTCTGTCTCAAAAATCAGTAAAACGTTAAAAAAAAATTAAAAAAAAACAGTTCTAAAGATACACATATTTACTGTAGAAGTGGCATATAAATGAAATCAAGGATATGAAAATCTCCCATAAATGTACCACCCAGAGAAAATAACTACTAATATTTTGGTGTTTGTTTCAGTCTTTTTTTCCCCCCTAATTATACATATTTATAAAAATGGTATCATTTTATATATAGTTTGATCAATTCAATTCATGGCAAATACTCTTTCAACTTAGTGAATGCTTCTCTACAACAATCAATAGCTGGGGGTATTTCATTATACAGATGTAGCATATAATTAATACCTCCTTATCCTCATGCAAGTTTTTATATTTTTGGTGTATTAACAATGTCGTGATAAGCATACATGCAGCCAGATCTTTGTACATATTTGTGATGATTTATTTTGGACAAATTCTTAGATGTGGAGCTGATGGAAGTATTAGTTGTCTGTTGTTACAATAATGCTGCAGAACAAACAAAGCTTTGTGGCATAAACATTAAGCATTATTGCTCACCTGACTGGGGTCAGCTGACTGGGAGTCTACCAGCTGGCTCTGCTGATCTTGGCTTGGCTTGCTGTCATGTCTGGGCATTGATTGGCTGGTTGTCAGCTGATATAGGCTAGCCAGCGCTGGGGTGACTGGGGGAACTTGGCTCTGTTTCTCATTCTCCAGCAGGCTGGCTCAAGCATGTTCTTATGTCATTCATGGAGACACAGCAAGCTCATTCTTACACATGCTTTTCAAGTATCTGCTTGTATCACATTTACTAACACCACAAAGCAAGGAAGGTGACTGAGCCCAATGTCAAGGGGCAGGGCATGCTGCCCTATTTACAGAGGATACTGCTGAGTTACAGGACAGAGTCATGGATTCAGGGAAGGGTGAACAATTGGGGCCAAATTTGCAATCTCCCTTACTGGGTCGAAAGGCAATCTTATTTTTAAGGCTCATGATATTCCCAAACTGCTCTCCAGAAAGCCTGAAACGACCCCACTAATGGTATAAGAGACTTCATAGTTTCCCAGTTCTCTCTACTCTTGCTGATTCTGGGAGTGATTTGTGACTTTTCATCTTGGCTATTTTGATTGCCATCTTTACCTGACCCTCTAGGCTACATGTTTGCTCTTGGTGTTGGTTCTTTCCTTGCAGAGTGCCCTCAGATGCCCTAGTCTCTGGTCTACTTATCCTCTTCATCCTGCTTCTTCTGCCCACTTGACCTTGCACCTGTGCTGACCAACTCTCAACTATCTGGAATACCCTATGATCCATAAAAGCCCTTCCCTAACCATTCTGAGTCAGCAGGTGTTCACTACGTATCTTTTAACTCCACCACCTACACCAACAGTGGGGTAATTGTTCTCATTATTCTTAGAAACTCAGAATTGTTTAGGGCCAGAAAACAGCTAAGAATTCAATCATGTTTTTTTATACAATATTGTTCCAAGAATATAGCTACTAATATGGGTATGCATGGGGATGCAGACATGGCTCTAGATAAAAAATTGCCTGAAGAAAATGCTGGAAGAAATTAACTACTGTTAATATTTTAGCATATTTCTGTGGAGAGGAATTATGTGTGGATTTTTTTAAAAAAACATTAGAACAAACCTTTAACGTTGTGTACAGAAACTGAGAGAGAAATTAAATGACTTGCCTCCTGTCCTACAGGTAAATAATAGCAGAACTGTGACTGCAGCCCAGTCTTGCAATTCCTGATTTAATGTTCCTGTGAGACACTGCCACTGTATGACCTCTGGAGCCCAGCTGTCTTTTGTTTGATTGTTTCCAAGCAACACTGGTGGTTCGGTTTGATTTGGTTTTGCAAGAGTGCTTTGCTTTTTGTGGGTGGTTCATAAGGAAGTTGGGAATATTTTAGACAAAGATTGAGTCATCTAAGCCAGCTATGTGGATGTGGAGTGCATATACATATAATGTCTGGGTGCATACATTATCATGGCTTCAAAAGTTGGCAACTGATTTAAGTAAATAGTGGGTTTTCTCTGTTAAATCACATTAAGGCTCCTAAGCAGCACATAATTTATCATAATTATCATGTGGATTCTAGGTAATTATAATAATTATTTAGTATATACAAAGGTAAGCTTTACAGATTTAGGGTAGAATTAAATAAGCTCTTTGGGGACATCTAAATTGATCAGATTGATTAGATCTCGTGCTATGAGCCAATTGGGGGGGGGGGGCGGTCACTATGACAGAATGTTCTTTCTCAGAGCTCACCTGTACTGGTGAATGATTCTGAAAAACTGAGGATTGGTTAGGAGACCGGGGCAGGGCCTCTGTCCCTGGAAATGATGGGCTGGTCTTCTTGGAAATGAATCTTTGATTTGATTCCTGCTTGCCCTTTGCCTTGTTTCCCTTTTGTCTGAGCACCATTTCTAGGATTTTCATAAAGGATAAGAAAACTTTGTTATTTCTCTGGAGAGTAGGAATGGCTCACATATTGCTTGGTGATGAAGAAGTGGGGAACATACTTTGAAGAACCCTTGACTTGGAGAACACCAAAGAGATGTTGGTGTGTTGGGGGGTGTGGTTAATGTTTGGAGCCAAAGTCAAATGTTAAGTTGCGGCATTTGGGGCCTAGAAACATGTCACTATTGCTAAATTAGTACCTTTTACCCACCTAGGGCTTTCTATAAGCCTTCTTGGATCACAGAGGATACACTCAGAAATGGACACAAGTTAGTGGGGACAGAAACTGGGAACTGAAGCTGCTTCACCAAGCAATAGGAGGAGGAATCTAAGCCCCTAAAAACTGAGCTTCTGTAGGTTCTCTTTCCTAGTGCTTCCATGGTGTTTGTTTTCCTTTGTACTGGTTGTCTTGCAGAGAGAAAGACTGCCCTGGAAACTGAGTTTTTGCTGGTATTGGGGGAACTGCCAGCCAGTTAAAAATCAAAGCCTGTCGGCCAGTCAGCTGGGGACCAGGTATACTGTGCGACCCTGCTTGTTTATACGAGGATTCAAGCATAATCCAATTGTCACTATTAGCCCACATTCCCACATGCTCTCTTGGCATGCACATATGCACCTGGGCGCTATCTGTTAGTGTCACTTACTTAGATGTCCTAAGGTAGTTGCTGGCTGCTTTTGGATGACAAAGTGCTCAGTTACAGCCAGTTTAAACAATCATGTCACTAGAACCGAATAAATAGATTTTGATAAAACTAGTTCAGTTAATATTTCCCTTAGGGTGAAGTGTAGCCTTTTCCACTTTGTTTCTCTGGCTAAGAAATCACTAGCCCTATTTCCAACCTGTGTCCAAACTCAGATTTAATTTCTAGCAGTTAGGACCACAGTGAGATCTACATGGCTGTGGATTAAGACACTTGGAGGGGTGGGGTGGTGGGCAGTTGAGTGAAAAAGGAGGTGATAGAGCCAAAGGGCAAGGAGATGAGCTGGAGGCATATAGCAATATGAAGAGAAAACCTGCAGTGGGGCACCTCATCATGCTGGTCAAGGTTAACATGGTGGTCCCACAAGTGTCAAGGACAGAGTCTGTGTCCATTACCTCATTTCTTTAGAACTGTGCTAATGAGGCAAAAGTAAGAGCAACTTAGGCTCCCCCAAGTTGTTTGGTTTTATTACGTCTCACAGCCACAACACGCACCTTTAACCTACAGTTCTGGCTGGAAAATAGCTGCTACAGGGCATGAGAGGGAATTGTGAAAGGCAGCAGTGCACATTTGCCAGAAAGTTCTTCAGAGTCATCCTGGCTTCTTAACCTCTCTATGCTAATTTCCTCTTCTGAAAAATTAATAATAGAATAATAATATCTCAGGCTTTTTGGGAGGATTAAATGAGTCAATACTAAGAAGACATTGAAAACCACGCGTGGCATATGGCAAGTGGTCTTTGCTAATTTTTGTTATGGTTACATTTATTAACTACAGTACTCATATTGGACTGGCAGCTGCTTCTCTTCTGAGAGTCTTTAATATTTCAGAAATAATTTCTGGGTTGCTTCTGCATAGAAGAGGCAAAGACGCCATTGCTACCACTGGAGCTCATGATGAGTGTTGGGCGGTGGGAACACCTTGACAGTGACTGAAATGCATCCACTCCAGCTTGTCTGCCCTGACTGCAGTCAGCAGCCTGAATTCAGGGGCTGCTTATCTCTGTAAGCACCAGTTTTATGACTAGCCACGATTTACCCCTCTTCTACTACTGCTCAGCACTTACTCTCAGTTGACACCATACTCATTTAAGTTGTGGACTCATTCCTGCCTGAAACATTCTTTAGTTGTCTCCTGACAACTGAAGGGTGTTGTCACTCGATCTTCAGCTCAACTATGAGCTCCTTTCAGTGGAAGATCCACCTGTGTGTACTTCCTCTTGCTCTGTCCCTCACCATTGGCATCCATTTTGTGCTGCACATATGGAGCCTGTTTCTGATTCGGAGCAGGTCAGGATTTATTCACCCTTGGGCTAGCCTTAGCACCCAGCACAGAGCTGGGAATTGTTTGTGGAATGAATCTCAAACAGTGCTCTTCTACCCATGTCCTTCCTTTTTTTTTTTTTTTTTAATTTTTAAAAATTTATTTTGTGTATTTATTTATTTTGAGAGAGAGATCAAGCAGGGGAGGGGTAAAGAGAGAGGGAGAGAGAAAATCCCAAGCAGGCTCCACGCTCAGTGCAGAACCCAATGTGGGGCTCATTCTCATGAACCATGAGATCATGACCTGAGCTGATACCAAGAGTCAGACACTTAACTGACTGAGATACCCAGGTGCCCCTCCCCATGTCCTTCCTTAAATCTGACCCACCGTATACATGGCTCATACTGGCAGGTTTGGCCACTTGGGGCCAGACCAGGGCTGCGGGTCCCAAAGGACTGTTTATTCCTCTTGGGTTAGAGGTATCTGATCCGTATATCATAGTGCTTTTATCCTCAGTCCTTGAAAAGGGAAAAAGTTCTGCTTATCCTCAACTTCTTAACATGACACCCTCCATTATATACGCCTCTATGAACACAACAATAATGGCCATAGTTTATAAAACATCTACTAAATGCCAGGGACTCTGTTAAAGTAGATATTTTGTGTACGTTTTTCATTTGATCCCATGGATTAGGAATTGTGCCCCATTTTTACAGTTAAGGAAACCGAAGCTTAGAGAACTACTTGACCAAGATCAAAACTTACTATATAGCATAAACTCCACATCTAATACTGACTTGGTCTAACTAGACTTGCTCTTAACTTCTCTACAAGTTGATAAAAAATACTCTTTTATCTATGCTCAGATGTCTTTTAGTTATTTTTCCTGCCCGAGCATCTATTTCCTTCTCTGGAGACAGGGACACTTTTATTGACGTTTCTTGTTCTGCTCTCTGATATTCTAATGATTTCATTGTGCACACATAAACTCTTGAGAATGTACAATTGGCTAGGTTCTGCCCCCTACATGATAGCTTACTGGAAGCCTGGTTACTCTAGAGCAGTAGGAACTGAAGAGAAAGAGTAGGATTCAGCTTCAAAGGTGCAAACACCTGTTGAGATTCATACTTTGCTCATACCTGAGCCCAGCCCATACTAGGACTAACCCTGGTAGGGATTAGAAATTCTTAGTATTAGTATCTCTGTTTGTATCTTTGATCCAATATCTGTCCTTCATTAGGTACTTACTAATTTGCACAGCATCCTTGGTGGTGTTGTGTCCATTATTTGTAAGGCTCGAATGTAGAAAACAAATGTCTCCCTAGCAGCAAGAGATAGTGCAGGGCATTTGTGGGAGAGCCCATGACCTCTTGCATCTACAGGGCTTGAGAATGACACTTCTGGATTTTGAAGATGTAGAGTTTAAGGAACCAGGGAAGTCTGAGGCAGCTGCCAGTCAGTTCATACTATATTTTATTTTAGAAAGCACAACTCCAGTTGTATGGTGTGCTGTCCTCCCCTGTCACAGCCCCTCCCCATGACTGCTGAAGTCCCTACCCTGAGAGAGAAGTAGCTGTACTGATTCTTTATCTTATCATTAGACAGCATCTCTTTTTATATGTTTCTTAACAGGAGAATAACCCATACATACATGATATCATACATGCTATGGGAGGCTCTATATAAATGTTTGTTAAATAAATAAAAATAAATACAATGCAAAGAAGGTCTCATTTATCCCAGACACTCTTTTACATAGAGGTCACAGCCACCATTTTATGTAGTTCCTTCTAGAAAGTTTCCAGGTATACACAGACGAGTGTATCAGCCCATTTTGCCTTCACCTGTGGGATTGGCTGGATGTGTTGCTGAGATCTCAGTGCCTACTCTCCTGCGTGTAGCCCTGTGGTTCTGATCTAGGGTGCTGGGATACAAGCATGTACCCAGGGAAAACACTTTTCCTTACTGCCGCCTCTGGAGACCACCCATCAGACCGACTCATGAGATCTTGGGAGGTCAGTTCCCACAGAGGTGCGGAGCTGTAGTTTTCTCAGGAAGATGATGACTCATAATATGGAGTTAAGACTTACTCCTCTTTAAGCTCACCAAAATCTTAATAGGGTTAGGGCATAGGGGAAGGGAAAACCATGGATGATTACTTTCTTCTTTTACATTTCCTAAACTTTTAATAATGAAATGTTTATAACGAAATTTATTTACAATTAAAAAAAAATCCCAATGCATTAAAAAAAAAGTGAATACCACTTCCCACTGAAGTGGAGTCTTAAGCTCTCAACTTATTAAATCTAATAAAATTTTTATTGGTTACTCACAGATACAAAAATCCCTTTATAAGAAACCCCAGGGGACAGCTGTAATATTATCTGGGTCCTAATGAGCACAGTGCTAGCAATCACAGTTTGCAGAAACTAGAAATGAGATAGAGTTGGTTTGGGGTGTCTCTGTAGCGAATTACCCTAGTGCCTTGAAAACTCTCCTGGATTGTGATAAGCATGGTGAGTAACAGGATCTCCCAGAGTGCTTTTAAAGCTGCACATGACTGCTGTTCTCCTCCGTGATTCACTTATTGAAACTATGCTTCAGAGGCGTGATTCCCACACGTGGGCTCTCTGCTTCTTTGGGGCTGGGTGATTACTGCAGATGAACTGTGGACATTTCCAGACATAGCACATTATCTGCCCGTCAGTAATACAGTTACCATTTACTGAACATCTGCCATATGCCAAGGACTGTTGCAAGAACGTTAGTGCATTTACTCATTCAATTCAGTGAGCCAGAGAAGCTGATATCATTTTAACCCCTCTAATGGATGAGGAGACCAAGACACAGAGGGTGAAATGAGTTGTCTGGGGTTTTTCTACTATTGGGAAGTGAGGTCATGGCTAAAATCCATGCCATCTGGCTCCAAAGCCATCCTTCTAATGGCTTAACTATACTGTCTGTCAGTGTGTTGTGTGTCGTATGTTTTCTCAGTTGTTTGTAGATGCTCTTGGGATTGATCAAATAAAAATTCGTGTAAAAGTGATACTGAGTTTACATCAGCTTTTTGTCATCAGGATTTTCTCCATCAGTAGATCTAAAATGTAATTTCTTTCCTGCGATGATCCTTCAAATCTTTAGATGTTGTCAAACGGCTATGGTCCAAAAGGCTGAAAATCGCTGCTCTAGTGGAAGGAGGTGAGATTAGAAAGCATGCCATCCATGTTTTGTAACCAAAACATCCATATTGTAACCAATACTCACATGTGAGTAACCATCTCTCCTGACCACCTGTCTGTTAGTTCTGTCCTTTCGTTCTCAGCCAGGGTCCACGGCATGTACACTCATTCTTTGCGATGTGGACAGGCATTGGTGAAATAATTTGATAAGCACTGCTTTTGGAGTCATCTGGTAAGATACAAAAGTAATTCCACAACATAACCTCCTCCTGGAGACATTCAGTGGAGGACATTTATGTATTTCATATTCTGTATGCGAGGCCTACCAGACCTTCCATTGGAAGGCCATGTTCTAGCATCAACTCACCTATGATCTACTTTACTTCCATTCTGCCTCTGCCTCAGCGTATTCATCAGTAAAATGCCTGTCTGGGAGAGTGGTTGCAAAATTAAGTGAGATACCAGTTCTTTGTATCTTCTGTAGTATGTCCATGTGTTTATTCTAAAGAACATTGAATAATCTGTAACAGGCACTGCTGTAGGTTCAGGGATTCCACAGTGAGCAAGCAGACAAAGCTCCAGTCCTTATGGGGCTGACATTCTGTTTGGGGAAGGCAGACAAAAAGGAAATAAATACATTATCAGGTAGTGATAAGTGCTATGGAGAAAAATAAGACAGGAGAAGGGAAATAGGGGGATGGTAAATTTGTCTAGCAGTTTAGGAAATGACTTAATGTTGAAGCTGTACTTGGGCTCATTCATGAGGATGTCCAAGAATGAGCCAGAAACCTATCGGAGGAGGTGGTGTCAGCCAGTGCAAAGGCCCTGAGGAGGGATATGTCTGGTGAGTTGAAGGCATAGGAAGGTGCCTGTGTGTCTGGGACAGAGGGAGGAAGGCTGTCTCTGGGACAGAGATGGTTCGAGCTCTAAAGGGGCTAGATAGCTGAGGATGGGTCTGGGAGTGAGCTGGAGCCACAGATGGGTTTCAGCACAGTGATATGCATGCTCCAAATTCTAGAAAAGGCTGATCACTCTTGCATATGGAGAATAGACACTTGGGGACAAGGAGGGAGGAGAGAGGAAGGAGATTGTTTAGAATACTATTGTCATAATCCAGGTTAGTGATGATAGTGGCTGAGGCCACAGACCACTGTTAGTGTTGAAAGAAGTAGAGGAAGAGGTCTGATTTTCGGTTTTTGTTAAAGGTAAGCATGATAGGATTCGTTGACACCAGTTGGCTGAAGTTGACACCAAACACATTGTTAAGGTTTTTGGCCTGAGCACCTGGAATGATGAGTTATTTCCTGAGATGGGAAAAACAGAGAGAGAAGCAGGTTTGGGAGGAGGGTTGAACTTAGGGCTTCAGCTTTGGACTTGCTGAGTTCCAGTATCTGTGGGATACCTGAGTAGAGACCCGAAAGAGGTGGTTGAGTCTTGGGTGAGTCTGAGTTGTAGGTAAGAGTTTGGGAGTCATTAGCATGCTCCTGTTGTTTAGAGGCCTGAGGCTGGAGGGCAACACGGAGAAAAGGTTGAAGGGCTGGCTGATCCAGGGGAAGGGTGGGGGCACCTATTGTTTAGAGTTGGGGTGGCAGACAGCAGCTGGATTGTTATCTCTTTTGTGTATAAGGTTTTTTAAATGTTTATTTCTTTTGAGAGAGCAAGCAGGGAAGGGGTGGAGAGGGAGGGAGGGAGAGAGAGAGGGAGAGAGGGAGGGAGAGGGAGAGGGAGAGAATCCCAAGCAGGCTCCACACTGTCAGTGCAAAGCCCAACACAGGGCTCGAACTCACCATGAGATCATGACCTGAGCCAAAACCAAGAGCCGGACACTTACCCGACTGAGCTCCCCTGTCCCCCCTCTTTTGTATATAAGGTTTATTGGAATACAGCGATTTGCTTTCCTTTATCTATTGTCCATTGCTGCTTTGGAGCTACAGCTGCAGAGCTCAGACTCCTGGGTCTGCCAAACCAACAAAATTTACCGTGGCTTTTAACAGACAAGGTGTGTTGACTTGGATTTACAGATCATAGAGATGAGGGGTGTCCAGCAAAGGAGGCCAAGGAATAGCCAGAGAGGAGGGAGAGACCCTAGGAGTTCTGCCATAGGACAGGTGGTACAAGAATTTCAATCAATAGCATATTATAAGGTGTGACACTGGGCAGGTTACTTTGGCTTTAACAGTAGTAGCTCAGGAGTGTTAAGATGGAATGATATAGGTAAAGCACTCACAGCTGTGCCAAATGTATAGCAAGTGCTCAGGAAATGTTCCTATAGCGCCCATTTCTACCTGCTTAGCCTGTTATTCTCAGCTTGGGCTCTGTCCTAGACTAGCATCAGGGTGTTTGATGACTGCCCCCCCCTCCTCGAGTAAGCCCCAGACCTTGCTCAGGGCCCTGAGGAAGCAGGGGGAGGGTGTGAGCCAGGCCCCCCTGCTCCGATCCTGTATACCACCTTCTTCCCCAGGGGGCCTTGAAGGCATGCTCTGAACCTCCAGCATCTACTTTGACAGTCTTTACTGAAAGCCTTTGAGCAAATGGTAAATCCATCTCTATGAGGTTACCAATGTCAACACATTCCTTGTATCAAAATTTGATAGGCTCCTGTGGGGCTGTGCCTTTGACAACATTGGCTGGCAGGGCTCACTTGAACAATTCTGCAACATACCCCTCATGTTGAAGAAGGGTCTTGATGTCCCATGTAGGCCCAGGCCGTTTTCTCTCAGGACAAGCTTGGATGAGAAGCTTGGAGAGGGAGTGAGGCCTATCAGGGCTCTACAAATCCTGGCTCCAAGACTTGGAAAGAAATACCTTGCATCCATGTACTGTTTGGGCATTTAGCATGCCAGCTTCACCCCTGGTCTTCTCTGGGTGAGGAGTCACAGGAGCCCATAGAAATGTCTGTCCTTTTAGGCAGGTCATAAAGGAGAATTTGGCCTTTCCTATTTGTTCTTGCATCTATTATTGGCCTCCTCCTTTCTGTAACGGCTAATTCCCCTGGTTAGTCTCTACAGCAGTGGTTCCCAAAGTGTGATCTGTGGACCAGCAGCATCACCTGGAAATTTGTTAGAGGCTCTATCTCTGACTCATGGAGTCAGTGGCTTTTGATGTGTGACCTTGGGCAAGTGAGTTAACCTCTCTGAAATGCAGTTTTCCTCTATGGGATGTTGGAATACTGCCAGCACAGGATTGTTGTAAAGGTTAAAAGAGATGAGTCCAACAGGTTCTCCAGGTGATTCAGATCATGCTAAAGTCAGAGCTACTCCTCTAAAGATTCTTCTAAAAGATCCCTATTTTTGGACAATGAGAGAAGTTTCTGCTAAGAGAATTTTTCAGATTTTATTTATCCCTTTATATGTCTCAAACTGTTTTAAATATGAGCTAATCTTCGAGTCATCTTTCCAAAATAAATGCATTCTTATTTTCTTAAACATTTTGTAGGATATCAGTAATAGTTTAGCCTTTTCTTAAAGACTCGGGGCATAATCCATGTATAATCATTGCTATGTTGGGTATAGGAATTTTGGCATCATATTTCTCTGTTTTTGTATTCTTTACCAGCTTTTTAGTATTTAATTTCTTTTTTGGTTGTTTTCTTTTTCATTTCTGGATGTCAGCTCTTCTCACCATAAGTACCACTAGTATGAGCCTCATTACTTTCTAACTTTTTATTTTTAAATGGATTTTGTACAGGGACTGAGATAGCCAAGATGGTTAATAGGTGCACAAAGCAAGAGTAAATACGTGAGAAAAAAATGAGATTAGGTAACAGGAGCTGAAGGACTTTTTATATTTATTTAAAAAATTTTTTAATGTTTATTTAAAAAAATGTTTTTAAAAATGTTTTTATTTATTTTTGAGACAGAAACAGAGCATGAGCAGGGGAGGGGCGGAGAGAGGGGGAGACACAGAATCTGAAACGGGCTCCAGGCTCTGAGCGGTCAGCACCGTTGGGCTCAAACTCACGGACTGTGAGATCGTGACCTGAGCCGAAGTTGGCCGCTTAACCGACTGAGCCACCCAAGCACCCCTAATGTTTATTTATTTTTAAGACAGAGACAGAGTGTGAGTGGGGAAGGGGAAGAGAGAGAGGGAGACACAGAACCCGAAGCAGGCTCCAGGCTCTGAGCTATCAGCATAGAGCCCAACGCTGGGCTTGAACTCACAAACCATGAGATCATGACCTGAGCCGAAGTCGGACTGCCAACTGACTGAGCCACCCAGGCACCTCAGGAGTTTTTATTTATTTATTTACTTTTTTAATTTTTATTTTTTTTCATTCTTTTTAGTTTTAATTCTTCTTCCTCTTCTTCTTTTTTAATATGAGGAGTTTTTATTTTTAAGTATAAGTTTCTGTACCTAAATTTCACAGGATCAAATTTGGATTCTTGTGTGTGTCTGTTTACTTCTGATTGTATTCTCAATAATTACTGTTTTGAATGACTGAAAAATTGTTAAATAGTACTCATCCCTCAATACATCTGAATGTTTCCTCTCACCATATTACACTTTTCTGTTTTGCCTATCTTTCCTCCTTTGTTATTGACGTATGTATTTCCCAGAAATTTTTGTAACATATCGTCCATTCTCATGTAAATGAGTGCTCTTTGGAATAAAAGATAATTACTAAATGTGAGATGCCCCCCTCTTTCACTCTCCCTTTTCCTGTTGTTTTATTTCCACTCTTGTTTCTTTTTTTTTTTTTTTTTTAAATTTTTTTTTTCAACGTTTATTTATTTTTGGGACAGAGAGAAACAGAGCATGAACGGGGGAGGGGCAGAGAGAGAGGGAGACACAGAATCGGAAACAGGCTCCAGGCTCTGAGCCATCAGCCCAGAGCCCGACGCGGGGCTCGAACTCACGGACCGCGAGATCGTGACCTGGCTGAAGTCGGATGCTTAACCGACTGCGCCACCCAGGCGCCCCTCCACTCTTGTTTCTTAATGTAGCCTGGGGGAGAGCACAAAGTACTGACACATAAAAACCTTTGGATTCTAGGCGAGGTTCTGCCATTAAGTGACTATGGAATTAAGTGAATCACTGGGCTTCTCTGGGTCTGAAGCTGTAACATGATCGTGCCTGCTCTGCCTTCCTGCAGCAGTGTAGCAGGAACCCAAACAGTGCAAGTGGAAACACAACACCATATTCACCTGGGAAACATCACCATTAGGATGTAGTCAAGGCTTTTTGGCTTCATGGAGGTTTAAAGATTGTTTCTTCCGTGTCCCTCTGCCCCACATTCAGCTGCCTTGGCTCAGAGACTTCAGGACTGTGGTGTATTTTCTGTCTTGCTTCAGAGTGTGCCCAATCAACACAGACGTAAAATGAAGCCATAAAGAGAGAGCTGATATTCACCATAGAAAATGTTGGCGGGAAAGACAAAAATACTCAATGACAATTCCACAAATAACCCTTATTATGGCTTTGGAAGGTACAATAGTGTGTGTAATGTGTTGTTTTGGCTGTTCTCACTGCTTAGGAATCTGGTGCATTCTGAGATGTGAGGTGTTGCCAAGTATTCAGACTGTGTGCCTGCTTGGCACCTGCAGATTCCTGGAAGGACTGGGGTCTCTAGATGTAGGCTTGCCACCAGGATCCTCAGATAGGCAAGGACGTATATCCCACTGGTTAAGGCCATTCTGGAATTTGGTGACAACAAGGTCAAGGAGGCCCTTAGAAGCCCACCACCAGTGAGATCCAAAGAGACATCCACTCTCCTAAGCAGCCTGCTCCCTTAAGTTGTGTATTTGTGTGCCTTCTCCCCAGGAGAGGATGCTCACAGCTACTGCTCCTAAAGGAAATGAGAGAAGATTTTCATGTACTTCCTACAGGAAGCTTCTGGAAGGGCTGATCCAGTTCATTTCACTTCCTTTCTGCCATCCCTAATCTGCCCACTCTTTAACGCCCAGTTTAAGTCTGACCTTCCCTATGAAATCACCAAAGACTTCTGTCTTCATGACCCCTCTCACCTTTGGCCTCTTTAGTCATTGTCTGAGATTCTCTTTGACTCTTACCATCTGTTACCTTGTTATGTAAATTTATAACAGGTGTGTCTTCTCATGTTTCTTCTGACTTTCAGCATCTTGAAGGAAGTGCAAGGTCTTATAAACATTGGTTCTGCTCTTGGGCCAGGATGCACGTTGGGCAGTAGTGATGCCCTCTCCACCTGGACTAGAAGGTGTGGAAGGTTGCTTCAGGGTAAGCAAAGGCAGCAGAGGAAGAGGGAAGAGCTAAGTGAATTTAAAGCCTGACAGTTTGCTCTGAGCTTTTTATCTAAGGGGGTAAGGGAAGTCAAAGCCCCGGACACAGTCAAGGTTAGTGGTCAAAGGAAGAGGAATCAGGCAAGTGGCTCAGGACTAAGCCTGTGAAGTATCCCGTGCCGGGGTTAAGAGGCCTCTTTGCTGTTTTGTGGTGCTCTTTGTGGTGTGGAAATAGGCCATTCCTCTTAAAGGATTCATGCAGGTTGGACATTTAGAGCATGGTCTACTCCCAAGGGCAAGGTGTATGGGAGTGTTTTGCTCACTTCTGCTCTCCATCTGTAAGGACAGCATGGTCCCGCTGTCCTCACCTGTGAGACACAGTTGTTGGACTCAGTCCTTTCTTGCTCTGTAGTCCTAGCAAATGAGTTGAGGGAATTGGGAGCTGACCAATCTCTTATGTAATGATGGGATGTTCCAAGGAGTACCTTTTAAAAAGCATTTTGGATATAGCAACATTTCCTTTATCAAGCAGTGGAGGCTTGGAACCCAAAGCTAGACCATTCCTAAAGAGAAGTTTAATGTGTTCTTCATTGAGGATGATGATCCTGTACAGTTAAGAATGGAACGGAAAGCTTGCATGGGTTTGGGGATGGAGGATGGTGAATTGCAGTGGCTTAGAAATGGGATGGAACAAAATGGTGGATGGTGACTATCATCAGAGAAGTAAATTCTATTTTTACAAGAAAAAAGATGTGGAGACAGTGATGCATATAGACCTCCAGCTTTAGTTAGCTGTTGCCTAGTGATATTGGTACTCAGGAGATCTTATCTGTAGGAAGAGGTTTAGTTTTGGAACTAGTGAGCTGGGTCCCCATGAAAGCATTCTAAAGACCACTTTGGAGCAGGAGGGCCAGTGAGAGCAGAGTGGAAAATTGTCTTGGTGAACTGAGACTCCCTCAGAGAAGTTGCTCACATCTGTGTATGGGGACAGTGCAGAGCAGGGTGATGCTGTAATATGCATTCTTAGCACCTGGGATCTTGGGAACAGTAAATTTGGATTCAGTAGGTCTGGATGGGCCCACGGCTGAGTTTCTAACCAGCTTTTGGGCACTGTTGGTGCTGCTAATCTATGGACCATGTTTTGGGTAGAGAGATGGTGGTGGGCACTGGAGGAGGAAGCTGTAGACCTGAGTTCCAGCCATGCTCTGGGCAAGTCGCTGACTCTCTGAGACCCACAGTTTCTTCTATGACAGCAAATGAGGGAAATGGACTAGACTCTGTTTAGTTCTATGATGCAGAATTTCTGTTACAGTCCCAGAGAGACTTAGACTTCTATCTTGCTCTTCCTTACAGTGGCCTGTTGGCCCTGGAGGTTGTGCCCAGTGGTCTTGCAGCATGGGGGATTGCTGGGTTCATTCACCATGTGTGAGTGATCAGCCTTTGTTCACCACATTTAAGAGATATCAGATTCTCTTGTTACTTGAAAGAAAAAGAAAAAACAGTTCAGTGACCCCCTGCCCCATCTCCATTCCTCTAATGGTTCAGAAGTGGCTTTCCCTTCTTCCCTTACTACATGTTTAGGTTCACATTGTCCTTTCTGTCTAGGAAGCTGGCTCACTGGGCCACCCTAAAAGAATGCTCAGGCCTCAGACCTCGAAATCTATTTCTCTGAAACGAGATGTCCAGTGTATTCACTATAACAATAGCTGCCAGGCCTATTATGGTTATGTAATAGGTTTCTTTTTTTAACCAGGTCTTGAAAATGTGTGCATTATCCTTTAGGTAATAAATGAAATAAAAAAGGCTGAAAATAAATCGGCTTTGCAAAGTGGGACTGAAGCTTTTCTACTAACTGCTCGCTTTCTTTCTTTCTTTCTTTCTTTCTTTCTTTCTTTCTTTCTTTCTTTCTTTCTTTCTTTCTTTCTTTCTTTCTTTCTTTCTCTTTCTTTTTTTTCTTTCGCTCTTGTTGCTGTTTTAGGAACTGATGGCAAGTGATTTCTTTTTAACCCTTTTTTAAGGACCCAGTTCTTATTGGCTATTGAGACTTTGGCCTGATGCCGAAAAGGCCCCCAGACAGTTGTTGTGAGAATTGGGGGCAGAGGGGTATGATTCAATAAAACATTGTTATGTGTCTTCTGATAGGAGGTGGGTTCTGCTGCCCAAGGCTCATTCCCTACCTTGCTTTCTCCACAACGTATCACTGTTATGGTGGTTGCAGTAGGAAAAACATGTCTTCTTGGACAGATGTGTCACCTGAGAGCTGAAAGGTGACAGAATACCCCAATTGTCTAAGCATGGCACCAGGGTCAATTTCCTTTTGACCTTCTTAGGCTCCTTCTTCTCTGCCTCTGTGAAATTTCATTAACACCTTAAATATAGCAAGCAGATTGACTTACAGGTTATGCAGTCTGCTCTGTGTGCAGTAGGCCTATTGCTCTACTACAATTGAACTGTTTTTCTGATGAATGTGTTCATAGTACCCACCCCGCTTCTAGGCAGGGTGTATGACAGCTGGGGACTAGAAACGGGACAAAACATTATCTGAACTCATAATCCCTCTACCCAGGGAGGGGCTGACGGAGTGACAACAGTTAATCTATAGGAGGACCCATGTGATCTGCTGCTGAAGAAGCTTTCTTGGCTTGCAGAGGGATAAGGGAAAGTACCATGGGAAGCTTAGGTCTGATGTTGGTGGGAAGCGACCCCGCCTTTATTTGTGCACATAGACATTGAATGGCGATTGTCTTGAATCATATGATTTCACTCCTCATTAGTATTTCTCCTCCGTGTTCCCTGACCACACTTTCCTCCTTGGTGTATGGAAAGCTATTAACAATACACACACGTGGCACATCTATGGAGCCATTATTGCTGCTGGATAGCTGTGTTTGTGTAAAATATTGAACACCCCATGAAGATTTATAATAGTTTGTCACCCTGCCCCCTAAACCCTGCCTCTTCCTTTTTCTCTATTTAAAGATACGTTAACAGTTCTGGTTCTATCTGGAGGAAAAAAAAAAACAACAACTTTGAAGTGAGACTGCATGAAGACAAAAATGCTTATCTCTGAAGATTTCCCACTAGAATGAGCTTGGAGGTCTTCTGAGGAGCAGGAGGGTTGACTGAGGCACGGGGGTAGCATAGCTTCACTACAGGGTGGTGCACCTCAGTATCTCTCTGGTCTCTGTCCCCACTGCGAGTCAGACTCCCTACTATGGGCTTACACTTATAGGTACACACTTATCCGGTGCTCATAATACTTTGCTGATGCCTTTTCTAAGATCTGCATGGGGTGTTTTCTCTTGCTTCAACAACATGGTATGTCTTGGTTCTAAGGGACCCTGTGACTTCCTAAAGTATTAGTTTTTGCTCTTCTTTTTTGTCAGTGGAGGGTACTGGTGGCTGTAGTTTGGTCCCGGGTTCTATGAGCCAGGGCTTGAGGCAGGAGGTGAGAAAATAGTTGTCCTCACCCAGTGCAGGGCTGGCGGGGCTCTGTTTCCAGGCGTTTCACAGACCACTGATATAATGAGTGCTCTGTGGGTAACTCAGAGTTTAGCTTCCTCTGTGCTTGTTGAACTGTCTCTCATCACCTCTGCTCAACTCTCTTGTCCTAGCCTCCTCCCAACTGAGAGGGCCCAGGTGTGCAGAATATTGCATTCCTGTGATGCTAACATCGTGTGCAGGATACAGGAGGTCCTGGGGGGAAGAGGCTGCTTGGGCCTGTGGTCACAATGGCCGGCTCTCTCCTCCTACCTCCCCTGCACCCCTCCCCCAACAGGCCCTGGGCACACGGTGTGCAGCATGCTCTAAGAGCAGGGAGCGACATGAGGCAATGTCTGTGGCAAAGGGGAGAATGCGTGCTGAGCCTTGGGAGGTGCCGATTGGCTGGCAGTGAGGTAATGCAGTGCAGTCTAAATGTGGAAGCAGCAGTACCAGCATCGAGGGCGTGCCTCCTCAGCTAGCTGAGTTGCCTGCCAGCATCTGAAGGACAAGGTCTCCGAGGGCTTCTTCTGACCTTGTGTGGCTGGCTGGCTCACAGGGCAGCGTCTGTGTGGTGAAGACCAGATGGCAGGATCTATGTTGTCATTAGTGTTCCCTACCCCTAAGCCCGCTGCTGTTCTGACCTCTGCTTTTAAATGGCAGGGTAGGGTAGAGGAGCTTGAAAACGAGGGTCTAGACCTACCCGGGGAATGATGAATGGCACTTGAGGATTGGGATGGTTTCCACCATAATCGTTGTTTTAACTCTTTGAATGATGTGGACCACCTCAGGGTCCTCCTTTCTGTGTAAAATTCCGGGTCCATAAATCGGCCAGAGTCTACACTCAAACGCTTCATTGCTTCCTACTAGTACTTCCTACCACTTAGCGTCAGTGGCATTTTTAGCCACGAAGAACTGAGGAATTCAAGAGGACACCACAGGTTATACTTCTTTTTAATAAGACACCTTGGAGAGCAATGCCACCAAAATGGTGATACACATTTTTCCTTACTTCACTCTCCCTTATAAGAACAACTAACATCTCTTCAAGATATCACCGAGAGATTCCTAGAACATGGGAGTAAGAACGTGGAAGCAACCCCTTGCATCTTGAAGACCAAGACAGACTACATTAGAAGGGTGAGAGAAGTGGCTACAAGTGGACCACATCGCCCCCCCCCCCCCCCCAGGACAGTGCTGCATCATGCAGAGCCTCTGGTTCCTCCAGTGGGAAAGAGAATCAGTCTCCCCCAGCAACGTGGGTCACTTTGTGGGAGCTCCTACCCCAATCTTGCACCTTGGGGATTGCAGGGAGATTCGTGGGGCCTGACCACTGGGAATCTGACTGTGATGGAGAAGGAGGAGAGGGGATTACAACGACTGGCGCAAGGATCTTGGCAGACTGAGTTCAGACCTGCAGTGACCAGGTGGTAAGCCAACCAGTGGTTTTGCTAACCTGCAGAACCGTATGGGGGACACACTGCGACCAGGGAACTCAGGGTGCAGATCTGCCTGATATGGATTCTTAAACAAGGAGTTTCCTGGCCCAGGCAAGGTGCTGAGTCATAGCCCCACCCATTGTGGATGGTGCCTTCAAGCCCCATCTGAGCAAAGGTCTAGTGACAGCTCCTGGAAGCTTTGCAGCCCAGTGGTACTCAAATTGAGAGGCAGACAGGCAGAGCTGATGGTCCCTAGAGCTAAGCCAGTACTGGGTATTAAAGCTTCTCTTGATATGCACAGGTAGGTGGATTAATTCATAGCCAAGGCTGAGGGTAGCTTCCGGCTCCTCCCAAACAGAGAGCCTGTTTGGGAAATTGAGAGTAGCTTGGAGCAGCCTCTATCCCTCCTGCCCAGGAAAGGGGTTGAGACATAGCCTCACCTACTGTGGACAGTGTCTTCCAGCCCCATTTCACCAGAAAGGCTGGCGACATCTCTTGGAAACTGTACGGCTTAGTGGCATTCAAGCTGTGAAAAGAGCAGACAGAGCCAATAGTTTATAGAGCAAAGCCAGTGGTCCTGGTCAGTCAGGGAACTTGGAGGTGCAGGTTGGCTAGAGTTAAGACAACAAAGAGCTTTACCAGGTTTAGAACTGCTTCTCCTGCTGCCCCCGGGTAGGGAATCTAATTCATAGCTCTGCTCATTTCTGAATACAGCCTTTCAGTCTGTCCAACAAGGTAACCTAACCAGAACACACAGGAAGCTGCATAGCTCTTTCAACAGCCCTAGGTACAGTGGCACTTGAACAGAAAGCACAGCCCATGGCGTCCCCCATCTGTGGAGCAAAATGAGTGCCATCATGTGACCAGGGAATTCACTGCACATTCAGGCCTGATTCAGCTCTCCAAATGAGCTGGACAGGTCCTAGGCCTGTTGCCCTGCCAGGGCAAGGAAGCTAATTCATGGCCCCATCTGCTACTGAATATAGTACTCGGTCCTGATCATCTAGTAAGCGTGACGAGAGAATCCAGGCAACTGTGGAGCTCATCCTACAACCTCACTTGGGTAGGGAACCAAGCCAGCAGTCTTATCTATTTTTAGACAGTAACTTCTCACCCTCCCACCCCATACCTTTCTCAGAGGTTGAACACTTACCTTGCCCAAAATTAGAACATAAGATTAGGCCCCACCTTCCCAAAGGCATTACCAGCAGACACACCTGGAATCCCAAATTGAGTTGACTGGTGAGGAATTGTCTCTACTAAAACCTATAAAGTCTGGAAGAGGAGCTCCATTAAATTCGTAGATACCAAAGTGAGGAATCAAGGATTATAAAAAATTAAGGAAATATGAGGATGTATTCCCTGATACTTCCAGGGATAATTTCACCATCAAAGGAACCTAATAAGACTCCAGTAACTGACCCTACAGAAATAGAGATCTGTGAACTGTCAAAGAATTAAAAATAATTCTTTTAAGAAAGTTTTAGTGAACTATGAGAAAACACAGACCATTAAATGAAATTAGGAAAATAATGGAAGAAATCAAAACAAAAAGATTGACAAGGAAATAGCCATCAAAAAAAAAAAAACTTAAGAGTTGAAAAATATAATGACTGAACTCAAGAATTCAATAGAAAATTTCACAAGTAGACCTGACCATACAAAGAATTAGCAACCTGGAGGGTAGGACATTGGAAATTACCTAGTCAGAGGAGCAAAAAGAAAAAAATAAAGAGTGAAGAAAGCCTTCAGGATTATGGGACACAATAAAAAGAAATAACATTTTCATTATGGAAATTCCAGAAGAAGAGAAAGGGACAGAAAGTATACTTAAAGCAATAATCGCTGAAAACTTCCTGAACCTGAGGAGAGAAATGGACCCTCAGATCTGTGAGACCCAAAAAACCATACTAGGTTGAACCCAAATAGGGCTAAACCAAGAGGCATTATAATTAAATTGTCAAAAGTAAAGGACAGAAAGAATTTTAAGAGCAATAAGAGAAAAGAGGGAAGTTACATATAAGGGAAACCCCGTAAGACTGTTAGTGGATATCTTAACAGAAACTTTTCAGGCCAGGAGAGAATGAGGTGACATATTCAAAATATTGAAAGAAAATAATTGTCAACAAGAATTCTGTACCTGGCAAAGTCATCCTTCAGAAATGAAGAAGGATATTTTCCTGAGTAAACAGAAGCTGAAGGAGTTCATCACCATCAGACCTGCCTCACAAGAAATGCTAAAGGGAGATCTTTGAGAGGAAATAAAACAATGGTAATTAACATTATAAAAACACAAAAAGGTAGTATAAATATCACTGGTAATGGGAAATATATAGTCGTAGTTAAATTCTCCAATATGGTAATAGTGGTGTATAACTCACAACTCTAGTTTAAAGTTAAGAATGTGGTGAAAATATTCATAAATGTAATAATTTGTTATTACACAGTGTAGAAATCAGGTAAATTATAACAGCAATAACCTAAAATGTGAAGGGGAGAAGTAGAAATGTAAAGTATATGAATTCTATTGAAGTTATGTTGTTATCAGTTTAAAATAGGATGTTGTGAGTTTCAGATATTTTATGTAAGCCTCATGGTAACCACAAGAGAAAATCTTGTAGTAATTACACAGAGGAACACAGTAAAGGAATCAAAGCATGTTAATACCAAAAGACATCCAAACACAAAAAAGATAAATAATGAACAATGGGGGTGTCTGGGTGGCTCAGTTGGTTAAGCGTTCGACTTCGGCTCAGGTCATGATCTCACAGTTCGTGAGTTTGAGCCCCCCGTTGGGCTCTGTGCTGACAGCTCAGAGTCTGGAGCCTGCTTCCGATTCTGTCTCCGTCTCTCTCTGCCCCTTCCCTGCTCATGCTCTGTCTCGCTCTCTCAAATATAAATTAAAAAAAAAAAAAGGTTAAAAAAAAAGGAAACAAAAATAATATAAAAACAGGGAGGGGGACAAAACAGAAGAGACTCATAAATGTGGAGAACAAACTGAGGGTTACTGGAAGGATTGTGGGAGGGGGGATGGGCTAAAAGGGTAAGGGGCACTAAGGAATCTACTCCTGAAATCATTATTGCATTATATGCTAACTAATTTGCGTGTAAATTAAAAAAAATAAAATTTAAAAAAGCAAAAAAAAAAAAAAAAACCCAGAAAACAAAAACAACAAAAAAAGAAATCATGAACAATGGACCTACAAAACAACCATGAAACAGTTAACAAAATAGCAATTTTTTTAATGTTTGTTTATTTTTGAGACAGAGAAGACAGAGCATGAGCGGGCAAGGGGCAGAGAGAGAGAGGGAGACACAGAATCTGAAGCAGGCTCTAGAGAGCCTGACATGGGGCTCGAACCCATGAACTGTGAGATCATGACCTGAGTTGAAGTTGGTTGCTTAACCTATTGAGCCGTCCAGGTTCCCTAAAATGGCAACATTAAATTCTTACCTACAAATAATTACTTTAAATATAAACAGATTAGATTCTCCAATCAAAAGACATAGAATGGCCAAATGGGGGGAACTAAAAGATCCAATAATATCCTGCCTAGAAGAGACTTACTTTAGTCTTGAGGAGTGAAGGAGTGGAAAAAGACATTTAAAGCAAATGGTAACCAAAAGGAGGGGTAGCTGTAGTTTGAGAAAATAAGATTTATAAACAGTTTTTTTTGAAGTTTATTTATTTTGAGAGAGTGTGCTCATGTGAGTGGGGGAGGGGTGAAAAGGGTAGGGGAGAGAATCCCAAGCAGGCTTTGCACTGTGAGTGCACAGAGCCTAATGCCAGGCTTAACCTCATGAACTGCGAGGTCATGACCTGAGCCTAAACCAAGAGTCAGCTACTCAGCTCAGCTGCCCAGGTGCCCCATTTATAAATAAGTTTTTTAAAAAAGTTTATTTATTTTGAGAGAGAGCATGAGCAGGGGACGGGCAGAGAGAGAGAGAGAGAGAGAGAGAGAGGGAGGGAGGGAGGGAGAGAGAGAAGAATCCCAAGCAGGATCTGACTGCCAGCAGGGAGTCTGACCTGGGGCTCCATTCCATGAACCGAGAGATCATGACCTGGGCTGAAATCCAGAGTTGACGCTTAACTGACTGAGCCACTCAGGAGCCCCTAGAGGAAATAAGATTTTAACTAAAAATGGTAAAAAGAGAAAAAGAAGATCTTTGCATAATGGCAAAAGTGATAACATACCAAGAAGCTATAAACATTTGTAAATATTTATGTATCCAGCATCAGAGCACCTAAAAATAGTAAACTAACAGAGCTAAAAGGAGAAATAAACAGTAATACAATATTTGGGGACTTTAATACCCCACTTTCAATGGTGGATAGATCATCCAGACAGGTAATCAATATGGTAGCAGCTTTGAGCAACACTATAGACTGAATGGACTTAACAGACATATGCATAACATTCTATTCAACAACAGCAGAATGCACATTCTTCTCAAGCACACATGGAACATTTTCTAGGATAGACTGTATGTTCACAAAGCTGGTCCTTACCAATTCAAGAAGATTGAAATCATACCAAGTGTATTTTCTGACTACAATGACATTAAACTAGGAATCAATGGCAAGAGAAAAACTGGAAAATTCATGAACACATGAAAATTAAACAACACTCTGCTGAGCAACCAATGGATCAAAGAAGAAATTAAAGGGGAAATAAATGTTTCTTGAGACAAATGAAACTGCAGGCACCACATACCGAAACTTAAAGGATACAGCAAAAGCAGTTCTAAGAGGGAAGTTCATAGTAATAAGCACTTGTTAGTAAATAGATTGAATCAGTAGTCAAAAATCTCCTTGTGAAGAAAAGCCTAGGACCACATGGCTTCATGATGAATTTTACCAAATACTTAAAGAATCAACACCAGCCCTTCTCAAACTCTTCTAAAAAGTCAAAGAGAAGAGTATATTCTCAAACTTATTTTAGGAGGCTAGCATTATCCTGATACCTAAACCAGGAAAGGACACTGTTAGAAAACTATGTGCTAATATATCCCTGATAAATATAGGTGCAAAAATTCTCAGTAAAATACTAGAAAACAAAATTCAGTAGCACATTAAAAGGATATTTCTCCACTATCAAGTGAGATTTATCCCTGGGATACAAGGGTAATTCAACAAATGCAAATCAATCCATGTAATGTATTGCATTATATAGAATGAAAGAGCCATATGATCATCTTGATAGATTCAGAAATAAACATTCAACAAAATTCAGCATCCATTCATGATAAAAACTCAAGAAGTTAGAGATAGAAGGAACATATCTCACTATAATAAAGACCATATATGACCAGCCCACATATAACATTATACTAAATGGTGAAAGAACAAAAGTTTTTCCTCTGTGATCAGAAATAAGACAAAAGGGCCCACTCTCACCACTTGTATTCAACATAGTACTAGAAGACCTAGCTAGAGCAATCAGTCAAGAAAAAGAAATAGAAGGTATCTGAATTGGAAAGGAGGAAGTAGAATTATTTATTTGCAGATGGCATGATTTTATATGGAGAAAACCCTAATGCCTCAACCAAAAACTTGAATTTAATCAATGAATTCAGTAAAGTTGCAGGATATAAAATTAACAAAAATCAGCATTTCTGTGTACTAATGGTGAAATGTATGAAAAAGAAATAAACTGATCCCATTTACAGTAGGATCAAAAACAATAAAATACTTAGGAATAAATTTAAGGAAGTGAAAGATCTCTAAGCTGAAAGCTATAAGACATGAAAAAAGTGGAAGACAAAAATAAATGGAAAGGTATCCTGTGTTCATGGTTTGGAAGAATTAATATTGTTAAAATGTTAATACTACTGAAAGCCATCTATAGATTTGGTGTAATCCCTATCAAGATTCCAATGACATTTTTATAGAAATAGAAAAAAAAATACTCGTAAGATTTATATGGAACCACAAACAATCCCAACTAGCAAAACAAATTTTGTGGAAGAAGAATAAAGCAGGAGGTATCACACTTTTTGATTTCAAGCTATATAATAAAGCTGTGGTTATTAAAACAGTATGATACTGGCCTAAAAACAGACAAATTGCCCAATAGAACAGAATTGAGAGCCCAGAAATAAAACCAAGCTTTATACAGTCAACTAATATTTGACAAGGGAGCCAAAAATGCTCAGTGGAGAAAAATAGTCTCTTCAATAAATTGTGCTGGGATAACTGGATATTCACATGTAAAAGAATGAAACAGGACTGATATCAAACACCACTTGCAAAGATTAATTCAAAATGGATTAAATATTGAAATGTAAGACCTGAAACCACAAAGCACCTAGAAGAAAACATAAGAACAGAGCTCCTTGATGTGGGTCTTTGTAGTGAATTTTTGGATATGATACCTAAAGCAAAAGCCACAAATTAAAAAAACAAGTGAGACTACTAAAAACGAACTAAAAAGCTTTACGTGGCAAAAGAAACCACTGAAAAGTGAAAAGACAACTTATGGGAAAAATAAATTTGCAAACCATAAATATGATAAGGGGTTAATATCCAAAATGCATAAAGAACTCCTACAACTCGATAGCAAAAGATCCCCCCTGCCCCCAAGCCAAAAAAACCCTCTAAAACCCCAATTAAAAAAGGGCAAAGGATCCAAATAGACATTTCTTCAAAGAGGATAAACACTTTTTGTGAAAGACCAAGAGGGGCATGCAATAATGTTCAACTTGAGTAGTCACTAGGGAAACAAATTAAAACCACAGTGAGAGAACACATCATGCCTGTTGGAATGGCTATCGTCAGAAAGACAAACCGTAACAAATGTTGGCATAGCTATGTAGAAAAGGGAACCCTTGGGCACTGTTGGTGGAATTGCAAATGGTGCAGCCACTGTGGAAGAAAGTTTAGAGGGTCCTCACAAAATTAAAAATAGAACTACGACATGATCCAGTAGTTCTGCTTCTGGGAATATATCCAGAGGAAATGATAACACTTACTTGAAAACATATCTGCACCCCCATGTTCATAACAGCATTTTTTACAGTAGCCAGAACATGGAATCAACCTAAGTGTATATCAGTGGATGAATAGATAAAGAAGTTGCTATATATAATATAAATAATATTCTGTTATTTATATATGTGTGCTTGTATGTATATAAATTAAAAAAATGAGGAAATCTTCCCATTTGCAACAACATGAATGGACCTTGAAGGCATTTAAGTGAAATTGGTCAGAGAAAGACACACACTGAATGATCTCATTTATACGTGGAATCTAAAAACAAAAACCAACCAAACTCAGAAAAAGAGACCAGACTTGAGGTGGGGGTTGGGGGTATGGGAATTGGAGAAAGGTGCTCAAAAAGTACTGACTTCCAGTTATGAGAAAAATCACTAGCGGGGATGTGATATGCAACATGATGACTGTAGCTAACAGTGCTGTGATACGTGGGGACATTGAGAGAGTGAATATGATGAGTTCTTATTACAGGAGAAATCTTTTTTCTTTTATTCTTCTTTCTTGGGATGCCTGGGTGGCTCAGTTGGTTAAATGTCTGACTCTTGATTTTGGCTCAGGTCATGTTCTCACAGTTCAGTTCATGAGGTCGAACCCTGCGTCGGGCTCTGAGCTGACAGTGTGGAGCCTGTTTGGGATTCTCTCTCTCCCTCTCTCTCTCTGTCTCTCCCTTACTTTGTCTCTCTCAAAAAGAAATAAACTTAATACAAATTTTATTTTTCTCTCTTTGTAACTATATGAGAAAATGAATGGTAGTTGAACCTATTGTAATCAGTTCACAATATATGTGAACCATACACCTAAAACTTATAAGTGATGTATGTTATTTCTCAGCAAAACTGGAAAAGAGAAAGGAAAAATGAAAAGAAAAAAGACACTACTTCAAGGACAGAGCTGGCCTCTCAGGAAAAGTCTTCTTAGGCTTAGCAGCTTCCAGGGACCATAGTTGGTACTCAACAGATGCCTCAGGTCAATTAAATAAATAGTAATTGAGTATATACTGTCAACCCATGTCTGGGGCCATGGGAATTGTAAGGACATGGGACTTGAGGAGATCACTTAATCATTTATTCAGCTAATATTTTTGGACTATTTACTACAGGCCTGACACTG
Source organism: Felis catus (assembly GCF_018350175.1). NCBI lineage: Eukaryota > Metazoa > Chordata > Mammalia > Carnivora > Felidae > Felis > Felis catus. The sequence goes on from NC_058373.1 coordinate 123,041,347, forward strand.
TTAGAAGTGTTTAGGTGACAGTGGTGAACAACACATGAAGCTAACATTTTATTCATTTATTTATTTAAAAAAAGTTTTTTAAGTTTGCTTATTTCAAGAGGGACAGAGTGAGTGGGGCAGGGGCAGAGAGAGAGAGGGAGTGAGAGAATGCCAAACAGGCCCTGCACTGTCAGCACAGAGCCCAGTGCAGGGCTCAAAACTCATCAAACGTGAGACCATGACCTGAGCTGAAACCAAGAGTCAGACACTTAACCAACTGAGCCACCAGGCACCCCATGAAGCTAACATTTTAAAAGGGAGATACTGACAGAAAACAAGTGGGCTAACAAGGTGAAAATGATGGGGGATATGGATATAGAAGGAAAGTAGAAGTTGAGGCGGCTTGGATTTGGACGTCAGGAAAGACTTCTGTAAGGAGGTGATGTTTAAGCCAAGAGCTCAGTGAAGCAAAGGAGGTAGCCATGAGAAGTTTTAGGGGACAGTTGTTCCAAGCAGAGTGAAGTGTAGGGGGCAAGGCCCTGAGTCAGGACAAACTTAGAGTCTCCAGGAACGGAAAAGAAAAGCAAACAGGGGGAAAGGGCTATGTGGTAAAGGGTAGTAAAAAGGGCAGTGGCCAGATCTTGTAGGGCTTTGTAGGCCACAGAAAGTAATTACACCTTACGGCAGGTCACAGAATTGAATATCCAAGGATAAACACCCAATGAGAGAAGCAGAACTTGTTAGTGGTCTGCTACAGTCCCGTGTATTCATAATGAGGTCACTCCTCCTCCCCCAGGCACACAACAGTTCTGCTGGGATGCTGAATGGCAGTGGCTTGTAGGCAGATAGACTGAGTGGGCAGCTAGAGCAGTAAGGTGGGTGGTATCATTCTTATTTGACAAATGAGGAAACTGAGGCCCCGACAGATAACTCCCCCAAGAAAGCTTGTCTAGGAAGAGATGGAAATGAGCTTCAAACTCATTAAGAGTCATGGACTTTTGGCAATTTTGGTTGAGGATGAATAGCTCAGGAAACAACTCCTGGGGCAGGGGTAGAGATGGGGAAGGATGGAGAGAGAGATTGGGAGACAAGCTATATATAATATTATGTGTTAATCCAAGGGCAATTTGGCACCCCAAGGGGGCAGCTGGAAATATCTGCGAGTCACACTGTGAGGTGGGTAGCGGTGCTATTGACATCTAGTGGCTAGAGACCTGGGATGCTGCTAACTATGCTACTGTGCACAGGACAGCACCTCACAGAAAGTAGTTGGCCCCAAATGTCAGTGTGCAAGGTTAAGGAACTTGGATTAAGGTCTTCCAGTGCAGGCTGCTCTCTGCTTCCTCCTTTCTTCTATCTCTGCCCTGGAGGTTCCTGCCATACCTTATCTTCAGAACTAAAATGGAAATGGAAGTTTGAGATTCCATTGGGATGGTGCTCTTCCCCAGATCTCTTTGCCGTTTAATCGATGTTACTGAAGGGAGATGAAGTGCTTGATCTTAGGGTGGGTGGGGTGGGCCCTGGTACAGTACCGCATCAGCTCTGTGGCCTCGGGAGGCATTAGTGAACTCTGTGCTATGCTTCCCCATCTGCAAAATGGAGGTGATCATACCCCTTCCGGCCACCTCGCAGGTTTGTTGTCAGAATTCTACAACATAATAGATGTGAAAGAGCTTTCATAAAGGACTGCATAAATGTGTTATTACCAATTTTTATGCCACTAATAAAACGAAGCCGTCATTATTTTGCTCCTGACAACACCAACAGTTGCAGAATGGTTAGAGTTCTGTAGATTATAGTCTTAAAAAGCCATACAGAGATCTGTAAGGGACCCTAAGGTTGCACATAAGCAAACAGCCAGTGATGTACCTTGGGATTATTGAGGTGGGGAGACATGTGACTTCTTGCTCAGTTACTCAAACATCCTTTGTTCACTTCTTGGTATCATCATTACTTTTAGAATCAATATAATAACTTCATTACCCTCCTCCCACCCCTGTCAGGACTGCGAGGGTGCAGTCTAAACAGAATAATTAATTAATGGAAATGTAGAGAAAATAACTCAAATGGTGGCTACAGAAGATCAAATAGCAAAAAGGGACCTGCAGAGATTTTCACTGTTGTTTGAACTTGGGCAACACAGATGAGGCTGGGGAAGTCCTGGGATTCCAGATCAACAGGCAGAATATCTTGGAAATACCCTCTTACTTTTTTTCCCTATCTTGAAGCTACAGAAGATACTGAGGATGACATCTTGACCGTCATCTGAAATACAGGCCAGTTCATTGCTGGAGAAGATGTTGTGGGGAGTGAGACAGCCTTGGATGCTGTAATGCATGCAGGATCAGTCTCTAGGAAGGGCTGAGGAAAAGGTTGCTCAATGATCTGATTTCAGAAATGCCCCCTACTAAAATGTCCCTCCTCCAAACTTCACTGGTGTCTAAAATTTCTTTCAGAAGAAACAAATTTTTCTATAATTAAAGATAAGATTCTACTCTTTCAAGGAGAGAGAAGTAATAGTATCTTAAATTTATCCTAAAGTGCTATCATATGATTACAAAAACTGAAAAAAAGCCCTTTTCCTACTCCATGGTTTGAGAATGGGCTCTAAATAAAAAGGCTGCCGTGCTTTGCCTGGGTGTCTATTTATTAACTATAACAAACCTTCCCCAGGATGTCACTGGTTAATACCTTTCCATGATCACAAAGCCCTGTGCTTTTTCTTTTTTGGTATCTGAATCTAGTTGTTCAGGACACAGTGAAATTCCTGGTACTCCCCCCCCCCCACCTCCAGCCCCCCAGTTTCTGCCTACAGACCTATCTTGTGTCTCACAAAGAACCCCACTGAGCATCCATGGAGTAGAGGAAAGAAGATCCCAGGGAACGAGGAGATCTCAGGGCTAAACCTGTATCTACCACTAAATAGTTTGAAAACTCTTTAGACCTTAGCTCCTTCTCCTGTGAGGTGAGAGAACTGGACTAGATTTTTCTAAGGGACTTTCTCACTATAAGATTATAGATTGAAGATAGATTTTCTTCTTTCCATGTGCCCTTTTATCACCACCATCCCCCAGTCCAACTCAGTATTTTCTCATCAATCTGAGTCCTTTCAAGAGAATATAAGAGGTGGCCATGGTTCAGGGAGACTGAAAGGAGCAGTCATTTCAAGGGGATTTAGGTGGTGGCCATTGTTGAGGGGCATTTAAAGGTGTCCATAATCCAAGGGGTTGCAAAGAATGGCCATGGTTTAAGGGGATGCAACAGTATCCATGAGTCAAGGGGATGCAAGCAACAGCCATGGTTGGTCTCTCTTGGCAGGTTGTTGCCATCTAGAAAAATTTGGGTGGTGGGTTGCTAATGATGGCATCAGTGGAATTAAAAGCAGAAGGACTAAATTTAAGACTCACCCTTGAAGAGGCAGAACTCAAAAGGTCACCAGCTCACAGCTGTGGGCCAATGTGAATAGACAAGTTGACAAGATAAAGCAGGGCCTGGACAACCTTACAAAGTAGCAGATCCTGAATTTCTCATTTTCATGGATAATTAGCGTAGCCTTCAATTTTAGAAACATGGCAGTGTATCTGTGTACAATTTACTCCTCTTTCAGGTGATAGACCCAGAGCCCATGGAGTGCATGGGACTCTGTTGCCCTCTAGTGGCCAGAGTGGAGCAGAATGCACAGGAACTCCCCCACAGTTAGACTTCTGTTGGCTTAGAATTACAGCTGAGACATGAGTCACAGAGGACTCCTAGGACACAGAGCATGAAGGGGACTCATGGACTCCTTTCAGCATACCTCCTGACAAGATGATGCAGAGGGTGGTGCATCATCCCTTCTATTTCTGGGGGGTCAGATCTGTAGCACAGAGAGGTTTTGTTTTGCCTAGAGTCATACAATATCCAGCTGCAGATCTGGGATGTGCCTGCTGCTTCTGAGGTCAGGTGTCTGTGTTCTGGGGTAGCTGAGGCACCTGAAATCTGCTGTCACAGTCACGCATTTGCTGTGTCACTTCTACCTTAGTTAGATGTTGTCTCTAGCAAACAGATATCGTTATGTGGTTTTCCAATTAACACTTCCCAAGGGGAGCTGGTTAATATGGATGAGGCTTTTTAACATTTGGATTTGAAAAGAGGGTTATATGCAGTTGTAGCAGAAGGAGCCAACATGTTAGTAATTGGCTGAGGTTTACAGAGGAGCAAGGCAGTCTAGGGGATTTGCCATAGCTGGGACTCAGGTTCTTCACAGAATATATTATCGTGGTTCAGACTTGAGATTTTTCAACTAGAATCGAAGGTGGGTTTAGGTGGGGATTATTTAAGAAGGTTAGAACCCTAGACTCTAGTTACAAAAAAAAAAAGTGAATTTCTGGAGATCTCATGCATGTTGTTAATACTGGGCTCAGGCAGAGAGTTGTCAGTAGGGTTCCCTTACTCTGACTTTTGCCCTTTATAACAGGCAATCAAACAAGAGGATTAATATATGGAGAGGCTAAAGAGTGTAGTGGGATGAGTAGATATGTAGAATGACCTTTAATGCCAGGAGGCAGTCCAAAAGTTGATGAGGCATGGACAAGGCTAAATTTGGTATGCCAGCTCCCCATCCTTTGGGCAGGAATGCCCAATTTACCCCACAAATTCCCTTTCTTCTACTTCCCCTCCCAACAGTTTAAGTCATGAAAGGAAATGGGGGAAATAAGACATTTCATATCATTAAATAATGGTCTTTTGAAAACATAGTGTTTTTCCATCTATTGGACATTTGGAATGTACCTTATGGTGGTGACACTAGTGAAGGTTTAAATGATCCTTCTTTGTAGCCTGTTGCATTTCTTTCTTTGAAAATGAGGAGTTTGAGGGGCTCCTGGATCGTTCAGTCGGTTAAACATCCGACTCTTGATTTCGGCTCAGGTCATGATCTCACAGTTCATGAGTTTGAGCCCTGCATCGGGCTCTGTGCTGACAGTGTGGAGTCTGCTTGGGATTCATTCTCCCTTTCCCCCTCTCCCCCTCTCTCTCCTGCTTCTTTCCTGTGCATGTTCCTGCTCTCGCTCGCTCTCTCTCAAAATAATAAAAAGAAAATGAAGAATTTGAATTACCTTTCTTAGTTCACAGTAGAAATTTAATCTCATTTCTCACTCCCTACTCTTCCCAGTATGTAGTTAACATGTAACAATCTGGTGTCTTTTAGTGACTTTTTTTTTTAATAAGCATTTTATAGATGATTCTCTAACACTGAAGCCCATGCTCCTTGCTCACAAACTTCTTGTCTCCTAAACGTCGGAAACACTGCTGTTTCCTCTTTTATTCTGTCCCTCTCCAGCCCCTAGCCCTACCCTAACACTGCCAGCCTCCATTTCAATTATTCACCCAATCCTGCTGTCTTTTTGTCTCTACAGCATGAGATCAGTTTTTAATCAGATCACTTAATTTTCACTCTATGCAAAAGTCTTTTTAGCCTTGGGGAAACCCTTGTCAGCTAACACACCAGGGATACCTGTGGTGCTTCTAAGATGTTTTTTGGGACAGTGTTAAAATGGATAGGAAAGAGAAGGAAAATCAGCAGGAGGAAATGAGGCCCCATGAGGAGAGAGAGACCTGTTGGGTGGTGATGGGAAGATTGAGTGCCCCCAGCTATAGCTACGGACTGGGCCAGGCAGTGGATGGTATGAGGTGCCCAGCTCACAGATGGCTGAAGTACCACCTTAAACTAGATTCAGTTGTGTGCTTTGAGGACAAGAGAGGGAAGGTCACATGGGAAGGAGAGACATACAGGGGTCCTGAAGAACAAATTCATTTATTACCCAGTTTTGTCCTATACTGACACTGGTCTTAGGTGCCCAACAATGGAACTACCAGTATTTGACCCACTTCCTCTTGCCCAGCTTTCTCATTCCCAATCTGGTTGTTACACAGCAGCACAAATAAGGGGAGATGGCTGGGACTTATGGGAGAGCAGGTGGCTCCTACCAGCTGGTGCTAAAGATGCCCCAACTTATAGATATTTGTATTTCACTCACAATAATCTTTGCTGTCACACATACTGTAATAAAGTCAAAAATGCATGCTACTTGTCCTTTTGATACTCCCTTTTCCCCTTCTTTTCAATACTGGCTCCTCTGTTCTTACCTGGTCACAGAGTTGAGAAGCCTTAGAACCACATCCCCTTATAGGTGGATTACTTTCTTTACCTGTGGTTGCCCTCTTCCTTCTTTTACCTTTAGAGTTTTTCTTTCTTTGGTTGCTTATGAAGTACTTGTGCTCTTCTGCTCCTGAAAATTCTGTCTTTGCTCCACTTTTTCTTCTCATCTCCTCTTTCTGGACAATTTGAATCATCAGTTTAGTGTCACCAAGTCTCAAGTTCTAATTGCCAGCCTGGATCACTCTTTTGGGGTATGGACCTGTGTTTCCAGCTTCCTATTAGGCATCTCCACCTATTTGTGTCACAAGTACCTCAAATAACCCCTCTAAATCTGAGTTCATTCTCTGCCACACAAAGGTTACTTCTCTATTTCTCATTAGAAGAGTGGAAGTGAGTGGAGAGAATAGAAGATTTACATTTACTCCATCCCTTGGTAACTACCTACACTTCTTCCTCTTGCTCATTCCACATGCCCTTCTACCTTTCATCTCTAATTTGTCACCAGATCTTGCAATTCCACATTTCAAACCTCTTCCTAGGCTGCCTCTTTCTCTGTCTACTACACTGCCTTAGTTAGGGTTTCATCACCTCTGTTTGGCCTGTGACATTTGCTTCCATGTGTTGGGAGCTGCATAATGATAATCTCTAAAAGAGAACCTAGATCTAGTTTTTAACCCAAATTTCATTTTAATGGAATATCTGCAGTCTTCTGGAAAGTTTTCAAACACACTATTACAGTAATGTCAATGAGTATAAAAGGCTAACGGACTTTCTAGGGTAAAAGAAATCCATTTGTGAGACAGCCTGTCTTCCTAAGTTCTCAATGCCCAGAACATTCTTTTTGGCCATATGGCAACACTGTGAGTGAAATACAGACCTTCTTTATGACAATCAATTTTCTGTTATGGCCAACTAATGAGGGTAGTCCTTCATGAAAGTTTCTTGTCTTTCTATAGCCTGAAGAATATTGATGGTTTGAAAGTAGACTGCTTTTGGCACCCCTGTGTTCTTCCATCTTGATTCATCTACCAATTGGTACAGATATAGGTAGTAAAAACGTTTATTCTATTTGTTCCCCTTCCCATCTGGGTTCCTAACATGCTCAGTTAAGTTCTCCCTAAAGATTAAGATCCTGCCTCAAAATCAGGTCATACAGAAAGGTTGAGAAAATGCTGTTCCTTTGGAGTTACCTCTGCCTACCTTGAGGTGGCATTCTTACATGGATACAGGTTTAAGGTGTGCTCTTCTGCCTGAATCACGATGAAGTCATCTGAGATGCGAGGAGTCTCAAGGTCTTCTGTCATTCTCCTTTCAAACACTCACGGTGATTAATTCTACAGAAATCACTCCTGGTGCTATCGCCTTTAGAAAGCAATTTTATTTCTGAATGCATATAGGATGGAGAGGCTTTCTCCCTGGAAGAAAGTTTAGTTTGCTTTTCATATTAGTTGTTTTTTAATTCCAAGGAAATATACCCCCCAAAACAAGCAAACATCCTTCTCCCAGGTGACCCATGCCTCAGATTTCAGAGCCTGACTTACTGTTTTATCAATTCTTCTCTCTTCTTGCCCTTCTGTCCTGGCCCCCTGGCTTTCTTCATCATTACATTGGTCACCACAGGCTGATCCACCGAATGGGCAGGGGTGACACACTGGAGAAAGGGAACTGAGTCATTGTTTTAACTCTTCATGTCTGATCTACCTCTCTGGATCAGTGTAGCTTTAGTTGGAAGAGTAGTGGACTGAGGAACCAACAACCATAGGGTCTCTAAATGACTCTAAGATATCTCGAGTCTCAGGGACATGAATTTCTGCTCTGGGAGTAATGGTCCCATTTCTAGGGGTTTGCTCCCAGACAGAGGCAAAACCCTACTCTAATTTCTCATGACCCTGAACCCTGGCATAGGCTAGGAGTGGTGTTTGACATTCTAAACTAGCCTAGTATCTTTAGAGTCTTTTATTAGGGATAACTTGGGGGCAAGTCATGTTTTCTAAACCCACTTTAGTACTGCATCAGAGAAACTCCTTCAGAATGACCCCAGCTGGAAAAGAATCTTAGCTTCCCTTCCTTCATGGCCTTTCAGTCTGGGAGTTAGGGTCAAGGGGGCATCAGGAGCCTGCAGGCCTGAGCTGCACTGAGCATGGGGCGGGGGGACAGGGTGGCAAGCTGGCACCCAGGTGTCTTCCAATTCCAAAGTCAACCATTTGTTTGCAGTTTTTTGTTTTGTTTTTGGAGAGGTAGTGGACAGTAGAATTAAAACCATAAAACAAAAACTTCCAAACAAAATTGTTACAAAGCAGCAGGCTCCCTGCCCAGGCCTAAAATTTCTTCCTATCCTCTGACTTTCCTCAAGATGCCCAAAGGTTTTCTCCATTGCCCCCTATTGCTTTCCCTTCTGCCTGGTTTGTTTTCATGGCATGAAAGAGCCTGCCTACTTACTTCACGAGGACCTTCATTTCTTTATCCATTACGTTTTCTTCCCCCGCCTTCCCTCCCCCCCCCCCCCCCCCCCCGCCAGTCTCAAGGTTTACAATCAAGAGCCCTTTAACTGAAATACTGGGCTGCCTGCAGCAGCTGTGGGGGTTCCCAGCCAACTGCCTTGTCTTTTGAAGAATAAATTCCCTTTGACAGTACCACTTGTGAAAAAACAGGGCAAGTGTAGAGGATCCTACAGATAATTCAGGAAGAGAGCGGCCTTATTGGTGGGCGGTAGGGGAGGACAGAAGATGGATTAATATTTTTTTCTTTATCATTTGGCATGTTAAACTTAATTATATTCCTTGAGAGACCTCTAAACAGTCATAATTAGGAATTATGATAACAGCCGCTGTTGCCTTACACATGTTCGTTTTACTGCTTGCCTCTGTGACTGTGGGCTGTGATTAATACCAATCAGCATCATTAGGACAAGACTTCTCCTTGCCTTCTGGGACCTTTTGGCTTTGGATGGCCGGTCTCAAGGGTCAGGGGCACCTGGGCTAGCCCCATGAGCTAGAAAGAATGACCTTCCCAGACTAAGTGGAGTTACAGGAAATGAAGTTGTTGGGAGTGTTAGTTACGGCTTATGAAAATGAAGATTTGGTTCCCAGAATTTCTACCTGTTCTGTCTTTGCCTTTTTTTAACTTCATTTATTTATTTTGAGAGAGAGAGGGGCGGGGAAAGAGAGAGAGAGAGAGAGAGGGAGGGAGGGAGGGAGGGAATGAATCCCAAGCAGGCTCCACACTGTCAGTGCAGAGCTTGACATAGGGCTCCAACACACGAACCGTGAGATCATGACATGAGCCAAAATCCAGAATCAGACACTTAACCAATAGAGCCACCCAGGTGCCCCTCTTTGTCTATTTAAAACAAAGGTTTTTTTTGATAAACTTGCAAACACCATTCATTTGTTTATTTTTGTGTAGAGAAGAAGGAGGGTTACTGGGGTATCCCTATATGTTTATGACACGAGAGTATGGAGGGATAACCCCAAGGAGAGTGTGAAAAGGGAACCCCCTACTCAAGGGTCTCAACTGAGTACCAACCACTAAATAGAGAAATTTAGTTTAGGTTAAGACAGAGTCCTCGCTAACATTTCTGAGATACATTCTCCTTTTGATTGTAAAAGGGGAAAATTGAGAAAGGCTTACTTCTGACATAGCTGCTGGTTGGCCCTGAAAAGGATTTTAGGGCTCCTCTTCATTCTGTTTATTTTATTGGAGAAGAATCTGAGTCTAGAGGGGTTAAGGCATTACCTGGGCGAAGAGGTACAGCCACTCACGTTAAGATGCTCAGTAGGTGGTTTTCACATGGGAGTATGAAAAGAAGCCCCTTTACCCTCTATTCAGCCTCTGACACTTGTAGAAAAAAACCCTGGAGGAGTTGGTTTTGAATAAAAATAGATTCACAATCAAAGTCAACATTGGTTTCAGTAACCTCCTTGCAAGGTGGGTGTTGTGACAGGCCAGAGACTTAATATACTGAGTCATACATCTCAGGACAGTCTCAAAGGTTATTCAAGACCAGATTCAGAAAATACATGGTCATGAGCCTAGGGGATTCACATTCAAAGGTTGTTCTCAGAGCATTTTCCTAGAGGCATGGTTCTAAAGAAAAATAAAGCGTAAGGCAAAGGATTTGGATTTTCTTTCCACTACCTCCCCATCTTCTGTCCCACAGGTTGGCTTGGAGTTGCCTTTGCTGCTTTAGAGTTTTAGTCATAATCTTCCCTTAGGCTCAAGAGGATGTATTTTGATGAGATGAGTCACCTTTGATGTCACGGTCCTCACTCTCCAGGAACAAGGAGTCATTAATATCTTGACACCTGATTGTAGAAGTTAAAGCACTTCCTTGGAACTCTAACACAGATTCTGCTGGAAGTAAATGTGCCCTAAAAAAGGAGGAGAAAGAATTCTATTTGAGTGATGCCATTGGAATGTTAAAAGAAATCCAGAGGGGAAAAAATCCAAGTGAATAATATATATTGGGTCTCTGGCCTCTAATTTGACATTCAGTTCAGATCAGAACTAACCCTGGGAGATCTTGGAATTTAATACCATATAAAAATGCTACCAGGCAAGGAGCTTTATTATACATGGTCATGAAAAATATGGGAGGCGCTGTCTCTGGATATTTTTCTATCAAATTTTTACTCAATTTCACACCCTTTACAAACACAAGCCAAAGTGCTATATTTAAACATCTACATTTGTTGGGATTTCTTTAAAAAAAATAAACAGAAGAATCACATTTCACATGTGTTAAGTGGTGTAATAGTAAACCATATTTAACCAGTTGGGAAAGGCTTCAGCTTTCATCGGTGTACAAAATGTCTTCATGTAAATATTGGAACCACTTTTCAAATGAAGAGTTTTCAAAATAATAAAATAATCACACGGTTCAACATACGGAGTCAGCATGTGACTGTAGGTGTGTGAATGTGAATGTGTGTGCATCTACATGTTTTTAGTTCCTTAGGATTAGCGGAATGACAAAATGTGTGAAGGGAGATAGATGGTGGCTATTTTAAGCGGCACAAAAATGTGAGGAGGAGGTGGAGAATGAAAAAAGATCAAGCAGGAAGAGGGACATGGGTATAAGACTAGAAGAAAAGATGAATTTCTTTAAACTAGAAAAATCAAAGCAGTGTGTTTTCCCCTTACAGCAATAACCACTTTATTCTAAGGCTTTACACATTAACACCTAAAAAATAGATTTGCGCCATAAATACAAGCTGTCTTCAATGCATATCTCTGGAATTATTTTTCTTTATGATTCTCTTGTGGTCTGACGACAAGGCCATGCTCTCATCTGACATTTTTCATTAGGAAATACCAACCAAGAGTTTTCTTTGATAATGCTGCTACTTTTGCCCTAAAACTCTTTTCCAGCTTTTTCCCCCAGCCAATGTTTACTCCATTTCTAGAGTAGCTCAGCTGCTTCACCACTCAGAGAACCCTCCCCGCCTGTCTTTCCCCCTTCCTTCATCTTGCCAAATTTTCCCTGTCTGAAGGCTGAGATCACATTATATTTCAGTGAACCCTGCCTCTCCCACTGGGTTGCTAACTTCTGATGGGTACAGCCGTGTCTTATTCCCATCTGTACTCCTGGAGCCTAACGTGGTATCCTGGGTGCTCAGTAAATATTCTTTGAATTCAAATGTACTACTGTTTTAACGTTCTAATCCTCAGTGAAGCCAAGGATTTTCAGAGGAGAGAGTCAGCTGGGGGGCATTTCTTGTTTAGCACCCTGACAGTATGTTGACAAACATTGAATTGCAAAGTCCTTTTTCACAAATGATTAAGCCCTTATTGGGGAATAAAAAAAAATGAGGATTATTTTCCAGTAATGTGTATACTTAAGTGTCTAAACAGAAATCGTGGTTCCTTATTTATTGAGCAGGAAGCATTTTCCTTAACCTTTCATGGTTTTAGGTAGCCATTGTCATTTACCTGCTCCCCATTCTCTGAGGATAAGTTCCCTGAGATTCTAGTTGGCAGGCTTAGAATTTTTATGATCATGGCCATGTGGTCTGTTGGATCCTAGGCTGTCGTAAGCTTTTGTGAGGAGGCTTTGGTAGGTGTTAGAGGTGGGAGGGGTAGTTCCCCTTCGACCCGGGGAGCCCACTGCCTTCCCCATGCCCCGAGTGCCACTGATCTCTCTGTTAAGGTGCAGCATTCACTCCAGTGACATAATTTTGTTACAAAAAGATCAGTAGTTTGAGGACTCAGAGAGGAATCTTAAAATATGGATTCTTTCCCTGCTAAGCTTGTATGGGAAACTTTCTGTCCTCTTTGCTTGTGTCTTTTGAGCTGGCTCCTTTGTTAATCCCAGAGAACCAAGGTCTAAGAACTCAGGCAGGACAGCTACCTCCTTAGGCAAACCTGGGCTCTGGCCTACTGTCCTGAGAAAATGATCGTACTTCCTTCAGTTCAGTGCCCCATTTTATCAATGGTCCAGCCTTGAGGTGTCTGGAAGTCCTTCTAATCCCCTCTCTAGGTCAGTTCTGTTATTGTACACCTGTTATGTGCTTGGCATTGTGCCAGAGGCTGAGGCTCCATGTCTGTAGGTGATGGAGCACTTGCTGAGTGGGCCTGTCATGAAAAGCTTCCCTATCAGGTATATTCCTATCAAATGTATAATTTGAATGAAATTGAATAGTTCCATTCTGATGAGTAATGGTGGAACCAAGCATATGTTGGCTGTTCTCAAAGCCATGGATTGTGTTAAGGTTTTTATAAATATGCGAGTTTTTTTTAAAGAAATGGCAGTCCTTCTAACTTACATCCTCAAATATTCACAGAGCACCCCTGCCACCGTGAGACCTTTTTTTGCCTTGCATTTTTAAGATACTAAAGTAAAAGCTGGCTTAAAACGGTCCCAAGTGGGGTGCCTGTGTGGTTCAGTCAGTTGTCTGACTCCTGCTTTTAGTTCAAGTCATGATCTCATGGTTGGTGAGTTCAAGGCCTGCATCGGGCTCCACGCTGACAGTACAGAGACTGCTTGGGATTCTCTTTCCCTGTGTCCATACCCCTCCCCCACTCGCTCTCTCAAGCTCTTGAAATAAACTTCAAAAACAAAAACAGTCCTAAGTGCTTTTCTGTGTACCATGAAGCAAGACGGTGGTAGGGCTATGAGAGGCAGCGTGAGAAGCTGGTTGGTATTTAAGTAATGTGGAAACACTGTTTTTAAGCCTTTGGAATGAAAGATAGAGACAGGAGGGACATAGACCTTTGTTAAGAGAAACTGTTGAGGGATAAAGAGCCAGAAACGTGAAACAGATTTTGTATCATGAGAAATGTTGGAGGAGATTGTGGTAGTTCTGTGCGTATCTGGGATGGGGAGTCACTTGCTGTCTGTTGGCACCAGAGGTCGTAATGGAGTCCTTGGTGTGGGTCTGAATGTCACAGCTTCCCATCCAGTGTGTTCTGTATATCCTAACCTAGCACATGACTTCAGCCAAAAGAGATGTGTTACCATTGTTGTCACCCATAGCCACTGTGCAGAACCAGTATATCCCAGATGTCACTGTATATTAAAACATTTTTCTTTACTGTTTTTAAATAAATTGATCCACTCATTTATGTATGCCTGTAGTTATGTGCATACTTCCATACATAAATTCTCACCAGTTGGGGCTTGATGATAGGAAAGCACTGTTTTAGGAAGTCTGGTGTGTGGTGTAGTGTGGGCAAGGCAACTCTTCTTGACCCCCTTGTCACTTGATCAGTTGTATTTAATGTCAGGGAGGAATGTCTGCACAGATTTAGAAAATAACCTCATTTTTCTGTCAACTGAGATAGGTAATTCATTTGATAATTGTTTAATGACAGCCCACAATGTGCCGGGATGTAGAGACCAGTGACCCAGGCAGGGTCCCTGCTCTCAAAGATTACAATGTGGTATGATAATGACTACCATAGTGGTACCTGGGAGCTGAGGACACTTGGGTAAGCAAGAAGGGGTATCTTGCTTAGATATGGGGATCACAAAGACTGTCTAGGGATCTCAGATGAGGCTTGAACTATGTTGTGAAGAATGAGCAGGGCACAGATAGACAAGGGGGAGAGACAGACACATTCCAGGAAAAGGGGTCAGCGCGTGGAGGCTGGTAGCTTTCTGCAGTGTTTGGGAAGCCAAGGGTGGGTGATGACTGTAGGCCCTTAGGTTGCTTTGGGGAAAGTGAATGGGGATGAGGCTGTAGAGGACGGCATGTGCCAGATCAAAAAGGAAGTCAGATCATGAAGGCTTTGGATGGCTCACTGAGAAGTGGAGATTTATCCTAAAATCCGTAAGTGAAGACTTAACGGAGGAGAATGACATGCTCATATCCACACGGAGGAAGATCACTCTGGTTGTGACTTAGAGGAGGAAGTGGTGAAGGACAGGATGGGAGCAATGAAGGGGCAGGAGATAATCTCAGTAAGAAAGGGTGAGGTGGCAAACACAGAAGTAAACTTGTAAGAGTTCTAACAAAAGATGTCATTAATTAAATTTACTGTTTGGGAGGACAGTGTAGTAAGCCAGGCCCTGGGAAGAGCAGTCAGGCTATTTTAAAGTTTGCATTAAAAAAAGGAAATGAGTAGGAGATCATAAAACTAGGCTCTAGAATGTTCCTGTATTTTGTAGGGAGACAGTACAATGTAGTGGGTAAGCACTTGAGCTTTGGAGTCTGACAAACTTGGCTTTGATGCCTGGCCTTACCTCTTACCAGTCATATGACCTTGGACATGTTATTGACCCTCAGTTTTCTCATCTGTGGAATGGGGAAATAATATGTTTCAAAGGGTTCTTGTGAGAATTCTATAAGAAAGTATACGTTAAGTACTTTTTAGCACTTTGAGAGTGCTTGGTAAATGGCCACTCTTCTTATTTTTGTAACTTGTAATTAAAAACCCAAAGAGGGAGATTGTAGTGAAAAGGCATGATATAGTATTAATGGGGCTTTGCTGATAGGAAATTAATGTATGGTCTCCTTCTGACAGCTAGTGTACCAGACTCAGCGCTCTTGGAAAGTTTGTCCCATAAGCAAATTCTTGGGGAAACAGGATCCCTGGAAAAGTGAATTCACAGCTCTCTTTATCTCCCACTGGGAGGGAGGAAGTGTATGTGTATGTGGGAGAGTTGGAGAGAGGGAGAGAAGGAGGAATGAGATGGGGGGGGGGCGTGGAAAGGAAGAGGGAGAGAGACAGACACACGTAGACTAGATTAGATTATGGGAGGGAAAGTTACATTTATGAAGGTAACTGGGTTGGTCAAATTTCTTAGCCTTTCTAAGTCACAATTAAAAACGATGTTGGACTAAGTCCAGTTGCAAAATGGCAGCCCATTTTAAAATTTTTTAAAAATTTGAGCCAACATTTAAAAATTGGAGATGTGTTACTCAAAAATAGAGATTTCTGGATTCTGTTTCAAAAAGTCAGAAGATGTGGCCAACCAGGCTCCTGTTCCTCCAAGGGCATCAGGGCTACTGCTCCTCTTGGGTGCAGAGTCAGTTCTTTTCGAGGCCCATCACTGCATAGTGTGTGCTGGTCAGTCACTGGCTGGTGCTGCTTCTCTTTGTACCGTAGCTGACTCCATGATTCCTGAGGTCCTGTGTAAATTAAAAAATGTGTAATTTTGTGAAAAAAATAAATATGTTCCAGAAAAAAAATATGGATTGGACAGAGCCGAGGTATAGATGTCCTTTGTTAAATTGGTTTTTCTCTTCTCAGTGCTGAACATTCAGAAATCCCAAACCAGCCCCTGGTACCAGGGTGGAGGTAAAGAGTAGGCAGGGAGGTGGATGGAGTAGAAAGAAGGGATCTGTGGTTATTTCGGAACCCCAAATTTAAGCTCCTGTGGAATTTGAGTGGAGAGCCAATGTGAAGGAGAATCTACTGTGCAGGGCCACCGGAATATAGATTGTGTTTTCAAAATGGCCAATTTATCAGGTGCAAGCAGAGCATGACAAAACAGCTCCACGCTGTTCTTCCTTCTGTCACATTCCCCTGCCCCTGGCCCTTCCCCCCCTCCCCACCCTGACACCCTAACCCCTTATAGCATTTGCTCCCCCTGCACCTGACTCCGCCTTGCTTTCCTGGCAGGTTCATCCGGAAACAACCAGGTCTCCATGGCAACGTGAAGACAGCTGAAAAATGGCAGCTAAGTGCAGCTGCCCCTCATTTAATATCGACTCTGGCACTGACAGAACAGATAATGGGCAATAACACACCATTATGTTGTGGGAAAATGAAATGCTTCAGCAGAAGGCTGTCATGCTGGGGGGATTTATTTGTTACTGTACCAGCACCAATTTCTCTTCCTTTCCTTTCTTTTTATTCCTTCTTTTCCAGCAGAGATTTTTTCTCTCTCCCTCATATCTTTCCCACTCTCCCTTCTGTAGTTTCTCTTTTTATACTTCTTCTTTCCATTTTCCCCTCCCTCTTTTCTTCCTGTTCTGAATCACTTAAGGGTATCTAGGATATAGGAAAGCACACGTATGTAATCATAGTAATTATTCTCATAACGACTTACAAGTTGCAAAGCCTTTTCCAATACATTTTCTTTTTCCATGTGGATGATGAGAAAAATGTGTGAAATGAGTGGGGCTTGGTGCTGATATTTATTTTGCAGATTTTAAAAAGGTCTTAGAGAGGTTCAGCAGTTTGCCCAAGGTTGGGTAAATAAGTAGGTGTCAACCTTCATTCCAACCCAGATTTTCTGGCCCCTAAAGAGGATTCTTACGCTTCTATGACATGGACATTTCAGAGTCACCAATTCCTACTCACTTTATCAGGACCCTATTTCTGACTCAATACTCTTCAGCCCCAGAACAAGTCCCCCAGAAGGAATGTCTGTAGATCTCTACTTATATTAACAAGCTCTTGTACCTCCTGCCTGCCAGTTGGCCTTGGCTTGTTGATAAGATAGGATTATTTTTTGTTTTTGTTTATATTTTTATTTTTTTAAACCCAGTACATCACTATCTGCTCATTACCTCCCATTGTATTGTTATGTAATCTTGGCACACAGAAGGGACACAGTGTACTCTTTGACTTAACAGTGGGGGCATTTTGGTGGACGTCAGTCAGCTTTGCTTTTTGCCAGAAGACGATATGGTACATTGAGAACCAAGGGGCATTGTTGGTGGACCTGGAACCCTCCTCTAAGCTGTTGCTGTGATTTAAGATTTCTTTCGTAGATCTTCTTAATTGTATTTCCATGCAGCTCCCATCTTGTCCTGAATATTTAGTGGATGCTTTAAAGTCTAGAGATTTCTGGGATCAAGTTCCTGAATTCCTTTGGTCTTGGGAGGTTTACAAATGGAGTAAGAATGGATATTCCAATTATGTTTTATTTCTGGTAATGGCTGATGAGGAAAGAACTGAATAGCATGAAGTGTATATAGACATCTAAAGGAAGTGCAGTATGTGTAATAAATACAGTGGCTTTTTTTAATCCTAAGAAAGAATGATTTGTGCTGATAAAGAGAACAGTGCTTGTATTTCACAGCAGAGGTTTTTTTTAAAATTTTTATTTTTAATATTTATTTATCTTAGACTGAGCATGAGCGGAGGAAGGCAAAGAGAGAGGGAGACACAGAATCCCAAGCAGGCTTCAGGCTCTGAGCTGTCAGCACAGAGCCTGATGTGGGGCTCGAACCATGAGATCATGACCTAAGCCGAAGTCGGATGCCCAACCAACTGAGCCACCCAGGTGCCCCACACAGCAGAGGTTTTTAACCTAGGATCTCTGAGTTCCTTGAAATGTATGAAAAATTTTGTACGGACAAGGCAATATAATATAGTGGTTCAACCCACTGGCTTTAGCCATACTGAGCAGTGTTTTTGTTCTGCCACTCACCAGGTCTGTAGCATTGGAAAAGTTACGCTCTTTAGGTTTTGGACTTTCAAGCTTGTCTGTGACTTAAACCAGAATTGCTGTTACCTCTTGTTCCTCTTCTGTCCATGATATTTTCTTTTTCTGCAATTCCTGCACCCTGAAACTCTTCCTTCAAGTTCTTTTCTCTGGTAGGCATACTCATTTGTAGTTGCAGAAGCTCAAATAGGTCTTTAGCAAAATGCTGACCTGGTGGTGAGGAAGCTGAGGAAACTAGGCTGCTTTGGTCTTTGCTGCTTGGTTTTAGTCCCTGTGTGGTTATTTCCTGTGATGGCTCCTCAGAGTGAAATGAACCTTCATGTCATATCTCGTAATCGTGGAGTGTTAGAACTGCCGAGATCCGGAGATCATCCCACTTCTGCGGTCTATCAGTCCAAATCTTTGCTGCACGAAAAGCAGCTTCTTGGCCAAAGGCCTGCTTTGCTCACTAACCCCCTTGCTGTCTTGCCCCTCTGCCCCCTTTAATTTGTTTGATTGCTTTAAGTTCTTTAAAAAAAAATTTTTTTTTAACGTTTATTTTTGAGACAGGGAGAGACAGCATGAATGGGGGAGGGTCAGAGAGAGAGGGAGACACAGAATCTGAAACAGGCTCCAGGCTCTGAGCTGTCAGCACAGAGCCTGATGCGGGGCTTGAACTCACAGACCGGGAGATCATGACCTGAGCCGAAGTCGGATGCTCAACCGACTGAGCCACCCAGGCGCCCCATGATTGCTTTAAGTTCTTATGTGGGTGTACTGCTGTTTCTCATCTAAGGGTGGAAAATATAAAAATAGAAAGTATGTTTATTCAGTATTTGCATTATTTTAGTAGTTATATTTAATTCTTGAAAAGCAAAAGTGGCTGGTTTGTGAGAATGAATGCTTTGAAGACTGAGAAATATTTTTAAATGTTTTATCATCTTAATAAATTTTAAAATTAGATTTTAGCATTTAGAAGAGTGTTCAGAAATTGCCCCATTATCTGATTTTTATTCATTATTCAAGGAAATGTAAGAATAATGAGCCCTTTATCTAGCTGTTGGAATTTTGGGACTTCCAAGACAATTGTGAATCTAAAGCTAGCCAGAGATAAGGGGGCACAGCCTTTAAATGAGGGGAAAAACTTATCTTGTAGCCTATGCACTTTCTTCCACATGAATGGAGTAGGGTTAGACAGAATCCTTAGACTTGGTTTTCGTATCAGATAGAAGAATCAAGCGTTGGTGGTATAGTGGTGAGCATAGGTGCCTTCCGCATAGAAGAATCAAGAGCTGGAATATAGACAGCGAGTGGAATTGATGGAGAATGTTGGAAGTAGTCACACCTACTGTGAGCAGGGAGGACAGCAGCAGGGACAGAAGTGCTCTGAGGGAGACCACAGAAGGAAATTCTAATAGAATAGTTCAGGAGACCAGAATCTTTTAGGGCACAAGCAATACCCTCAAGAGAACGGAGTATAATGTTAAACCAGAAAGCATACTCAGAAATCATGGAGATTTCAGGGAAGGGTCTTTCAGGGACCAACATCTTTTAATAGCTTTATAGAAGCACCCATGAAGGGTTCCTGGGTGGCTCAGTCAGTTAAGCATCCAACTTCAGGTCAGGTCATTATCTCATGGTTTGTAGGTTTGAGCCCCTCATCAGGTTCTCTGCTGTCAGTGCAGAGCCCGTTTGGATCCTCTGTCCCTGCCCCCCTCCCTGCCTCTCCCTTGC
This sequence comes from Felis catus, assembly GCF_018350175.1. Classification (NCBI taxonomy): domain Eukaryota; kingdom Metazoa; phylum Chordata; class Mammalia; order Carnivora; family Felidae; genus Felis; species Felis catus. Next base: position 123,061,017 of record NC_058373.1, read on the forward strand.
ATGCATGCACACACACACTCTCTCTCTCTGTCTCAGAAATAATTTTTTTTTAATGCACCCATGAAATAACTGATGCTCATCAAGATTATAAAACCCTAGACTCTTTTGGTTGGATGGATCTTAGACATTGTCTATCTCTGGACTACTCAAAGTACTTCCTGTGAGGTCAGTGCTGTCCAAGAACTCTTACCTATCTGTGCAAATTTGAATATTGAGACTGAGAGTAACCATTTAAACACTTGGATAGCAAGTCCTTATATGGGGACATCCAGAGCAGTGGACTGGTGCCATTGAATAGGGTGTCAACCAGTTCAACCTGGTGGATCCCATTTGGCATTTAGCTGCTAGTTCTACACCTTAGGGCCATAAATTGGCCTAATGGATTGGAAATTTAGAAAACAAAACAAAACTAGTTCTTTACCACAAGACTTTGCGAGGACCTGATCTAGTTAAAGAGCCTCATTTTACATATGAGAATATAGATGCTTCATCCAAGCAATTCTAGAAAGATAGTGGCAGAATCAGAATGATATTTTAACCACAGAATATTTTTTGAAGGACATAAATTATACCCAACATACTCACTTTCTTAAGACAGAGAATATAGGTGCTTCATCCAAGCAATTCTAGAAAGATAGTGGCAGAATCAGAATGATATTTTAACCACAAAATATTTTTTTGAAGGACATAAATTATACCCAACATACTCTCTTTCTTAAGAGGGAAAACATGCAGTACATTTTAGAAATATTTTCTTAAAAGTATTAAACATTTGAAATCTTTGGGCTCTTAAAAATTTAATTGTTCCCCCAAACACTCCACATTTCAAATGAGGTTTTGCTATATATACACATACAAGTTTGTTGCCCGAAAGAAAGCATATTTTGCACCTTTAAGTTTCTTGATCTCTGGAGTCATTATTTTGTTTCTGGGAATTCTTAAAGAATATAGAGGTCATGTTAGATGGCCCTTTTCTGGGTCAATTTTGCCCAAGGCACTCTCTAATAGTGAATTAGGTAATGAAAGAGCTCTCCTGGGCTCTTATGATGCAATTTAGAGCATATGTCCTGGTAATAGACTGGATAGGGGCTTAGCAGCTAGTGGAACTCTAGGGGTCTCAAAGCATGACTAAGTCTTCTTCAGTGTCTACTATTTTCTACTATTGGTGTGTGGCCCAGGCATATCAGAATCTAGATGTGCCCTTGTGACACCCTTGTACCCACTTTCATCAGAATCATGGCCAGATAAAACTTAATAAATGTTTGGACACTTCTCCCACTGCCCTACTTAGGTTATATTGGTTATGTCTCATGAATGGAGGTTTTGAACCAACTGGAAGTGGATAGTATCATAGTGGTCACGATACTGTAATAACAATATCTCACTTGTATTACATTGTGCTTTTATCTCATTGAGCCCTCATCATGATCCTACAGAGTTGGCAAGATTCTTTGTTATATGTGAAGAGAATAAAGGTCTCAATGAGATGAACAGATGTTGACTTTATTCCCAAATTAAATCTCAAATCCACCCACATGTGTACATCTCCATTGTCACTATGCAATTCTGCACCAACGTCCTCTGTCATCTGGATGATTGTAGAAACCTAGCAACAGTCTCTCTGCTTCACATTTAGCTCTTCTAATCAACTGTTTATATAGCAGCCAGAGTGCTCTTTTTAAAGTATAAGCCATGCCATGTCACTGTAAGCGTAAAACTGTTTCATGGTTTCCCTTTCTTTAAAAACGAAGTCCAAACTCCGTGACAAGGTTTGCAAAGTCCGGCGTGATCTAGCCCTCGACCACCTGCAACTTTATCTTGTGCCTCTCTCCTTTTACTCCCCATCCATTGGCCTCATTCGCTTTCAGGTTCATCAAGCTCTTTTCTGCCTGTGCAGGTCTCTTTCCTCATTCTCCCAACGGCTAACTAAGCTCATATGCAAGCTTCAGTTTTAATTCTGCTTCTTCAGAGGATATCTCTAGTCCTTCAATCTAAATTAGCCCCTCCCACTTTCTCTTTTCTCTCATACCACCCCCATCTTGTCTTGACAGAGCTTAAAAAAATTCGCAGTTATATCCACCAGTGGGTCTCTTTGTTTGTGGGTTGTCTCTCACCCTGGACCACAGGATTGATGAGGACAAGATCCATGGCAATTTTATGTACCAGCGGACATCCAGCATATAGCTCACTGCCTGCCTCAGAGCTGGACTGCTATAAATATTTATTAAAAAAAAAATGAGGGGGTGATATCGCAGGAAGGCACTGATGGGCGATGGTGGTTTGAGACAATGCCACTCTGCCTCTGAAATAGTTCCTAGTTACCTTTGGTTTTGTTCTTACTTAAACACAACTGGGGGTTCCTGGAGAACATGCAGCCTGGCACATAGTAAGAGCTTAATACATATCTGAATAAATGACTTGATGTGTAATGAAAGAAGGAATGACATTTATAGATTGTTCTGCTGCTATGCTGTCTGTGTGTTTATGGTGGTAGACCACACAGTGTTATATCACTGTCCCCAAGTTGCACTCTTGTCCTCCTTTTAAGTGGGCTAGATGTCTATCACCCCTCACCTACTGCTGCACTGGAGTCCAAACAGCCTCTGATTTATCATTTCCCCTTTCTCTTGTCACTGCCAAAGTCTGTCCTGAGTGAGGAAGCAGCTTGGTTAAAGAACAAAATCCGTGGTACTTTTTTTTTTTTTCCCTGAAGAATACCATCAGGGCCAAGGCTATGATTAATACATATAATTGAAACAAATGGCAGCTAACTGCAGAAAACCATCTCCCAGCTGTTGGAGGAAGGAAATTGAGGACAGCCGGTCCCCATTGAATGGTTACCAAAAGAGAGGAGCTGGTAGGAGCAGGAGAGAATACACATCACCACCCCACATCACTCCAGGGCTGTGGTTTGGGCCAGAGATGCCCCGAGGGCTCTGTCTTATATGTGAACTTTACCATAAAATTGTAGTGTCATTCGTTTTTGGGGCTAGGGCTTAGGGCTGGACTTTGCGTCTGGGGTTGGCTTGTCAAGAGGCTCTGTCCTATTGGATTGGCTTTTAGAATCCTTATGTCCCAGACAGCATTACTGCAAACCCCAGGTTAAATATCCTTATAAGGAGACAGGACTCTTTGGGGTCTGTATCAGATTTCTTCTCTCCTTCCTTGTTCCTTCATCCTGTGCCCATGGAACGGGGAGCATGGTGGGAAGGAAGAAGATACGAGTTCTTGCTCTGAGTCTGCTTTGTGATCCTGAGCAGACCCTTCACCTTCCTGGGCCTCAGTCAGCTCAGTCTATAATATGGGCTATCAGACCAGAAGATCACTGTCTTCTCAGTTGTAAGAGTTTGTGTTAGGAAAAAGAAAAGTATATGTACAAATTACACACATATGTAATGTTAGATCTGTTTATCTATCTAGATATTTATCTCCCACTGCCCTTCTTCTCAGTGTACTATTTCATAGTTAGCAGCCCCAAAAGTTATATGGCTTTTGTGTCAGTGTTCATATGTGTCTGGCTATACTACTACCTAGTTTAGGTACAGGATTTTATCAACACACAAATCAGAAGACAAAGGAATCTGAAGCTCAGCAGACTCCATGCACATAAGCTTCCCTAGACCACCAGACCAGAGTTGTGCATATACTTTTGCTTTGACTTTGTTTGGCAAAAATAAAACATCTTGGAAACCAAAATGAGAAGCAGAACCTTGGGCCAAGGTGTGCTATGATATTTGATGAAGCTCTTCCCTCTGAGTCTGTAGCGGGGAGAATTTTGCCATGTGACATATTCTCCCAGCACACCTAGACCATTCTTGGTCTGTGAGCACAAAGTCAGACCTGAATGTGCTGGGAAGTCAGCTGAAGGACACTGTCAGCACACCAGCTTTGGAATTAAGTGCACTGCAGTCACCGTCCCTCTGGAAAACTCTGTGCATTATGAATGCTGACTCTGGAAGTGCACACTCTGAACATCAGGGCTTAGAAAATAGCCGAGAGAGAATGTTCTCCCAGAAGAACCAACCTCTGAGCTTCCGCCATGTGCTCTGTACTGTTTCATCATCTCACCGTATCCTCAAACAATCTAAGAAGTAATGCTCTCTTCTCTTTTTGCATAAGAAACCGAGGATCGGGGAAGTTGACGGCTCTTATTTAAGGTTACCCTTTTAGTTGTGGGCATCAGTGCTTTGGTGCCAAAGAAGAAAAAGCAATTTCTTTCTCCAAATAGAAGGGGACTTCTTTCTGTAGGGATTAAAAGAGGAAGATAGCATTAGAACTTCAGGACTCTTGCTTCTCTCTCTGACCTCTGGTTATTCTTGTAACTTTATGTATGACTCCCTGATGTGATGGCTGTGTTCTGCCAGTCCGTCTTGGAACCTTACACAATTGACCCTTACTCTTGCAAGCAAGATCATCTCTTGGAAGAATTCCATCAGGGAGGGTGGAGCATTATCCAGAAGCCAGAAGTCTTCACCTACTGCTTGAATTTTCTGCAGAGTTCCTCCTTTACTTTAGCTAAGAGTCACAAGATGTTAGAGAGATCCAAAGCATTAACATCAGAGAAAGGTTGAGGGTCCCTGACATGCTGTCACCTTTTCATATGGATGACCCTGCTTCTAAAATTCAATTTGAAACTTTCCATTCATTTTTGCTGACATGGACTAAATGTTTGTGTCCTCCCTTTCTGTCAGATGCATATATTGAAACTCTGATCCCCAATGTGATGATACTTGGGAGGTGAAACGAGGCTAGGAGCTATCTTATAGGTGTGGGATTACTTACTTGTATTCCCTTGGGAGTCAACTAGCAGCTTGGTCTATTGATGGTAGAGCCTGGACAAAGGAGAAGAACACCAAGCACATTTGAAACAATTTCAAGATGGAGACATTTTTAATCATTTCAGACAAATGCAGATAGAATGTTTACTGAGGTGTTGCGCTAGCCCTTGACGTAATAGTTGGAAAGCACAGTCCTCAGCTAGATGCAGACAATGTGTTAGGCAGCTAGAAAAATAACCTGCTTGAACTTCTTCTGATTTATTCCCCCTCCCTCTCGTGTCTTCGTTCACAGTAAACACATCAATATGGAGCAGCTAGCAGATGAACACTTCTTTATCAGACGTACATGTGGGTTCTGGTGGATGCTACTGCATCTCACAGCAGTAGGAATGGCAGAAGGGGGGCTTACTGATGAAGCAGGCACATCCTCTCCCGGACTGGTTGGTAATGGTGTTTATTTGTGTCTGGGAATCAGAATATGGGGACAATGTCTTAGTTTGTGGTGATGGAAATTATATTGGAGGCCAAGTAAAATGATGATGAGAAAGAGAAAGGAGGAAGAGGAGGAGGATTTTTCAAGTGCTTATTCTATGTCAGGTTGTTCTCTAAAGGCTTTACGTGTATTTAAACCTCAGTGCAACCCTAGGTGACACCTAATGTTATTATGTTATTTATTATGCCCATTTTATAGGTAAAAAAAAAAAAAAGAAAAAGAAAACAATAACCCTGAGGCTTAGAGAGTTTAAATAACTTCCCAAGTTGATGTAGATTTAACCATTAGAGTCAGGAGAAGAGCTCCCCAGCTACCCAGGAGATAAATTAGTTAAGAGTCTCCATCCATTTGAAAGGATTGGAAGTCCCAATCATTTCTGGATGTCCCCGTCTTTCTCTAAACTTCAGGAGGTCCTGCCAATATTGTTAAGCAGTATTTAATTCCTTTGAGATATAAGCTGTTGGGGTGAGGAAGATCATGGGCTTGAGTGAAGATTAGCTCCAAGTCATGTTCAGTCTAGTCCCAGACTTAGGAAGGCAGAGAACCGGCAACATTTAGAGCACGAAGGGATGTACTTTGGAGCCCTATCGCTCTTGTGTGGTCCCCCCAGTTATGTGAAGCCCCTGGAGAAATTTCTGTTTTCCAGATGAGAAGTATGAAGAAATAAGACAATTAGCATTTTCCTTTCCTCAATAAAATTGCTTCATTGTTGACCTCACTAATCATATATTTTCCCAGTTTAGTCATGTTAGGCGAAAATTTACCTTTGGACAGTGTAGGTTGGGGACTGGATTTATAAAACAAAAAGAGAAAAGAATTACTGTGTTCTGTGAGGTCAAGTCAGGAAATTAGTACCAATCCCCACTACTTAAGGACAATTGTTTGTATTCAAATAACAAATGCACTAATTACAAAAGAATATCCATTTTTGAATTGCTTATAAGATTCCCACACACAAGTAGTGAAGTTTTCTTTTCCCCTTATATTGTTGGAGATAAGAAACAACCATTTCTCTCAGAAAGCATTTGTTAATTTTTTTATTTAATCATACTGATCTTTCTTCCAGTTAGGAATTAGTGAGATTTTATTCTATTAAATTGCATATAAGAACTGTCGTCCTTGCTTGAATAATCAGTTTTCACCTCAGTGCCTTTTGTTTTGGTTGATGCATTTGCTCACTTGCATCTATTATTTGGTAGAAGTTTTAAGAAAGCTGCCACTTTTGAGCAAGATATGCGATGTCCCTGAAATGGATTTGGATGTTGGGACACCTGTGACAGTGGGATTCGCGCTATGAAGGCAGTGGACTCTTTCACATATGAGTTGAGGGTATACACTTAACAACTTATTTGTACTTAAACATTGGTTCTCTGTAACGAGACTATTCCAGTTGGAAATAAAAAGTTATTTTCGTAATTTAAGGGGCAGAATCGACTGGAGCTGGATCAGTGTCCTCTGGTCCTGCTGAGTGAGTGATTACATGGAAACATTGGACAGCCTATAGACCTCAGGTTGAACCACCTCCCAAATAGTGTCCACTTCTCTCAGTTCTCACCCAAGACAAACCTGTGTATGACTTAGGATAGTAAACAAACATGTTTCAGCATGGTGATGGCAAAAGTATTAAAAGGATGTGTTGGTGTGTGTCAGGTCACATTCTGCACACCTTTTGGTTGTGTGAACGGTTTCTGGAGCTGAAGCACTTTATGATGTAAAGTTCAGCCAATTTGTCTTTGATCCTGCAGAGCCCTTTCACTATGGCCAGAGGCACTTGAGGCATAGAAACCCCCAAGGGGACTTACCTCTTTTCCTTTTGGTCCCACAAAGTGATTTTGAGATTTGGAAAGGAGTCCTGGGAAAACCGAATGGTCTTCCATTGATGTTCATGCTCTATCGTAGCTTATAAGCAAGACTGCTTTTTAAAGTGGTACAAAGGGGTGCCCTGTGAGTACAGGCTGATACGGGCACAGAATGGGGGAGACATACTTTGTGGGTGAGCAGGTGCTAGTCTGCTGGCAAGGCCATGAGATGGTAAGATTTGTGGGATAAATGTTCTGGTCATTGTATTTCTCAACCTTTCCATATTTTCATTTTGTAAACCTTGCAAGGCAGAAGCTTGATTTTAGAAATAGTTGTGCATTTTTGCACTAAACTCTTTTGAAGTAACTGGTAATGGCTTATTTTAAGATTTAAAGTGTTATTTTTTAATAGACTGCTAATAGTAAGAGTTACCACTTACTAATTACTTACCAAGATCCCAGCACAGTGCTAAAGGCTTCCCATGTATTACACCATTTAGTTTTGACAACAGGCGTAGGACTTACAAATTATTATTATTACTATTATTATTATTATTTTAATTTGCTGATGACTAAACTGAACTTTAAAGAGGATAAGTGATTTGCCGAAAAAGCTTCAGGTGACTTCCAAGGAAAGATAGGATTCTGTCTAAATGGCAAAGCTTGAATAATGTCTTAGCACTGCCTTGCTTTAGATATTCTGTATGTTAATTCTGTATTTTTCTTACTCCTGGGATACAGAAGTCAGATTTCATGAGAATATGGTTCTGTTTTTTAGAATTCTTCAGTACCTTTGATTATTAACCCTTCCTTCTTCCCAGTACAGGGAAAGGGTTGTTTCAAAAATGGGTGGCTTTTACTTAAAGAAAGACGTGTGGCTGTCTCCGAAGTGTAAAATATCTTCTTGTCCACTAACATGTGAGGACTCTCAAACTGTCAGTTTACCTGTTTGCTGACATTTTGTAGACTTCCTGCCTTTATGCAAGAACATAGAGAAATGGCTTTGGTAGATACCATTTTCTACACTAGCACAAATGCCCCTCGCCACACAGCTAGGGAAATAATAAGGATATGTATGATTGGAAAAGGAGGTTTGTGGTGATAGGGCTGGGCACCCAGTGGACACATAATGAATCCTTGATTATTGTGCTCTCTCCTTGGCTTGCAGCCCAACATAGAATTTTCTCTGGGCTGTGGTTGCAAGCTGACACCTGCAGATTTGTTTGTTCTCATATGTAGCTGAATAGTCAAAATGCTTTCTCCACCTCAAGGTGGAGGGCAAGCACTGTGCAGAGTCAGAATTGGCAGCTGCTAGGCAATATAATTTGAGGGACTCCGTGGAGTACCCCAACCAAAAAAAATAGTCCTTCTCTTGCTTGAAATTTCACAATTATGGCTTGATTCCATTGGGCTGAGAGATGCCTCCTCCTTAAAGAAGTGCAGCTCTTCTCACAAGGGGAGGTAACTCTTATGTCCCTCACATAATAAAATGATCTTTGGTGCTTGTTACACTACTTGAGGTAGAATAAAGGATGTGGGTGGAGGAGGAGATGGAAGAGGTCCATAGAACAGTTTTGCTTAGAGCTGACCTGGTAAGAGGAGAATAGCATATCTACTGCACAGAGACAAGGCCTGAGTGCCAAATGCTACACACAGGGACATGCTTCCAATTGCCATCTGTTTCCAAGAGGAGGCTGAAACAGCTTTTCCAGAAGAGAGTTGAGGAAGGGTCACTGGACATCAGGGGGCTGTTGGGCTTCCTGCAGCGCATCAGGGAAGGGGTTAACCAGTGTAGGGTAGCCACGGTTCTGATGACTGGAGGAGCACAGGAAGCACACAGTAGGTGAGATTTCATAGAAAGGTCAGTGTCAGCAGGGACTATCTCTGTTTTCTCATGTCATCCTCCAAGGAACAGGGAGGAAGTCTAGGAGGGCAGAATTGGAGAGCAGCAAACTGACAACCTGGAGGAGATTCCCTTGCCTGGGAGTTAGTGATGGTATTGGAGCCCTGGCATCTAACAAGCTCTGTAACCCAGTGCAAGTCTCAGGACCTCTTTGGCTTCCAGTTCTTTATCTGTACAATGAAGGCATTTGACTAAAGAGACCCACAAGTTTCTTCTGGTTATGAAGAATATAAATTAGAAAAAAATTGTACCTGCATTTCAAAGAAAAGCATGAGGGATTATTTTTGTCTTACTCAAGATCTATCAGTGATGGAATATGGGTCAAATCATTCAAAGGACTTGCCTTTTTCCTGCCCCACCACCTCCAAAGGATATTGATCTCAGTAAGATGTCAGTCAGCACCCTGTTTTGTTAAGGGAGGTTAGCATTGGATTCTTCTTCTTCTTTCTTCTTTCTTCCTTCTTCTTCTTTTTTAAATTTAGTTTGTCTTGATACAAGACCAGGGATGCTAATATCCCATGCCAAAGGAAGGTCACTGACAACATCTTTGCCCTCTCCGGTGAGCCAGTCACCTCTTGGACTTAGCCTGGATTACCTGCATCTGGGAAGGACTTGGACAAAGTAGTCCCTACACACAGGAACTGAAAGGGAGCCTTTCTCACCTCTAGACTATGAGGACACAGGTTAATTCTTCCATAGGAAATAAAGGAGAAGTGATTCTTGACCATCAGCCATAGCTTTAGAACTTCCCCAAGCCTGAATCCCTGGGAGGCTGAAGTGGAGTTTGAGGCTTCAGATGAAGTGTCAGAATATCCATCTTGCTCCATGTGTGCATGAGGCTTTTGGACGCTGATGTGGGAACCATGAGGTTACCTGGTGAGGCAGTCCAGGACAGTGGTGAAGAGTGAAGGCTTTGGGGTCATCCAAACCTGGTTGTGAGCCCTAACGCTGCTTCTTACCAACTGAGCCACCATGGACAGATAAAAAAAGCCTCAACCCTTACATCTGTAGAACAGAGACTGTTACAGAGCTCACCTCTCAGGGTTGTGATAGTTCCGTGAGATGTCCAAGCAAGGAGGTGAGCGTGGTGCATGACACGGGGCCAACCATCCACAGAATGGGTTGTTGCCATTGTTATTAAATAGTGCAGCCCTGTGGCCAGTGAACAGCATCCTATAAAGGAGCAAACGATTTAGAGTAACTGAATTTAGGGAACCATTTAGAACTCTGAGAAAAGGAACGACATGCAGCAATACTCAATTCTTCTCAAACTTGTCTCCTTTTATGTAGCTTGTTAAGTAATGATGAGTTCTAACTATAGTATGTAGCTCTCCTTCATCTCTCTCTAACCACTGAGCCCCAACTGTGTCTGATAAAGCACCTGTGTCTGTACAGTTCATTTCATATTCAACACAGACTGGGAAATGAAACCTGTCTTTCACAGATCTGCAGAAAATAGTCATCATGGGCGCTTCTTAGACTGTCCAGGGAGTTAAAGCACTAGGTCATTATTTTTTTCCCTTCAAAAAAAAATACCAAAACTTTATTATTATTTTTGTCAAATACCAAAACTTAAAAAAATTTCTTTTTTGCCTTTAAACATGTATATTTGTTTATAATCTGATAGCAGAACACTGAGAATGCTCTCACCTCTCTGTGGATGTATGTGTAACCATCTCCCCAAATATAGTTTGTGCCAATATCAAAGTTATCCATGTATTTCAGATGAGAAAGGGACCCAGCTTGCTCCATGGGGATGACATAAAGGAGTGCCATTATGGGCTCTTCAGAGGGCAGTCCCCACCCACAGAGGGCCTGGAGGAGTAGGTATGAGGCTGTTGCCAGGTGGTTGGCTCATCTGTGTCGTGGAGACAAGGAGCTTCTCCTTCAGAGAGCACGTGAGGTTGAGAGCATCCGTACCACTTGGAATGCCTGTCAGTGCTCGTGGAGAGTGGAGAGGCATTTTATGTATCAGAAGCTGCTGTATGCTATAGCTTCTCCTTCTTTTCTTGGCCTCTGTATTTTCCCTCACCAGCATGGTATTAACAGCTTTTCCAGGCCTTCTGCAGCTTTCAGGAAAAGAAATCAAGAGGATTGGGAGAATCCAATCCTCTTGTGCTTATTCTCTTCACCGTCTTGATTTGTCTTTTGTTTCTTCTTTTTCCTTCCTTTTCAACAATTTCTGTGTTGCTGCTCTGTGTGAGGCTAGAGTCTCTTTTTCCCTCCTCCCTCCTTTTTTACTGCTTTTAATTGTTTTGGTGCTTTTTGTTTTTCCCTGACTTGAGCACAGTGAGAAAGGTCAGCTGTCAGCACAGGGCTGTATGCTGCTGATAAAGCCTCCAGGAGACTGCATTGGAGTCATTAAGCAGCATTCCTTCCCTGAAGTCAGAGTCTCCAGTGCTTCAGAGGGGAGAGAAAAAGAAGCTCAAAGAGTAGAAAAGGCAACCCATCCCAAGTGAGTGGCTTAGCCACACGAGCACTGAGAAGCATACTACTTACCCGGAGCCCTTCTCCAGGGGCAGAAGCTATTGAGTGCCAGCTCTGGTGACCCTGGGACATTGATAAGACACATATGCAGGCCTTAGAAAAATGGACCCTCAACTGGGAATTAGGCATTCAGCATCCCGGAGGCCACACTTCTGAAATTGTCCCTTTAGTTATTGGATTCCTGTATCTACCCCAGAATTATTTTGCAACTAACTCACTTATATAAAAATAGGAAAACCTCTGTTCTGGTCTTGGCTCTGTTGCGAATTCCTTTAGTAAAACTATGCTAGGCTTGTAAAAAGAAGTAGAAAATATGATTTTAAAAGTACCTCCCATTGCTAGCTGAATTTCACTTTTCTCTGCCTGCAAAGTAGAAGTGAGGAGCATGTCTCCTCTTGGACGCCGATGTGAAAACCAGTTAATTCCTTTTTTTATAAGTGTCTTGAGGTGAACCCAAGATCAAAGTTCTTGGAACTCCTCCATATTGCCTATCTATCAGGAAATTCATGATGTAATACTGCAGAGCTTGAAAGGAAATGGTGGACATCTTCTGGAATGGAAAAAAAAGCAAATTATAGGATAATAATAGCATCAAGTTGTAGAATTCTTTATGTGCTATCAAAGTCTGTTTACACTTCACAGTGACCTAGTTTAAGGATAAAACCCTACCTCAGCATACTTTAGAAATGTGACATGCTAAAATCTGATGGAACTCTTCCTGTTTTCACTATCAACCTACTAAATGATTAATGTTCTCAAAACACGTTTGCTAAATGGATGAATGAATGAATGAATGAATGAGTAACTTAAAGGCTTTAAATAACATAGTCAATCAGCTGTGCCAAGCACAGTAGTGGTTGCATATAAGGAGGAGTTGGGGTAGATATTGCTGACCATGAAGAGTGTGTAATTAGATTATACTGGTACTGTTGTCTTGCCATAGAAAAGGGAACCAGGGGTGCCTGGGTGACTCAGTTTACCATCTGACTTCAGCTCAGGTCATGATCTCACAGTTTGCGAGTTCAAGCCCTGCGTTAGGCTCTGTGCTCATAGCTCACAGCCTGGAGCCTTCTTCAGGTCCTGTGTCTCTCTCTCTGCTTCTCCTTCACTCAAGCTGTGTCTCTCTCTTTCTCAAAAATAAACATAAAAATGTTACAAAGAATTAAAAAAAGAAAAGGGAACCAAAGGATAATGACTAGAGCATAGCTAACTTGAGAGTCATCGAAGAAGGTTCCTGTCTAGACCAGCCACCACAGAACCCCTAGAAGGTCACACTGTGGTTGCTTAGCTCCTGATCTGCATTTCATACAAAACCTAACCCTTACTGCATTGGGAGGAGCAGTGAGATTGAAGTTCGACCCAAGTCCAGCCTTGTTCTAAATTCCCTCATTGTCAGTTATTGTTATTCTAATTGGGTAGCCTTGAAACCCAGAATCTCAGCTTTCCTGTTTGATAATTCAGGTAATGATACCTAAATAGGTTATTGTGAGGATTATATGAAATACCTGCATAATACTAAACCAGAGCTAAAGCCCATGATGAGCAGTAAGCTTCAAAAATGGTAGCTGGTGGGGCGCCTGGGTGGCTCAGTCGAATGACTGTCCAACTCTTGATTTCAGCTCAGGTACTGATTCCATGGTCTTGGAATCAAGCCCTGTGTTCTCTCAGCATGGAGCCTATTTAAGATTCTCTGTCTCCCTCTCTCTACCCCTCTCCCCTGCTTGTGTGTGCTCTATCTGTAAAATAATGGTTAAAAGGTAGCTAGCAGCATTATCATAACCCCCATCTCAGGAACTGTGGGCATTTCATGGTAATAAAACAATAGTGATAGTGCCTATTCCATAAGGTCACTGTAGGATTGAAAAAACAGTATACTTGTAAAGGGCTTCTCTCTGTGCCAGGCACATAGTAGAGGAAGACTAAGTACTAGCTTCTTTCCTTCTCCTTTCTTTTATGAGGTCTTCTTACTTTTCTACTTCAGTTGAGGGCAGCAGGGCACGATTGCTCTTTTGTAAAGTGGTGCTCCAAAGCCCCCAGCAGGTGGGTACTAGTAGGTAGGTGGGATGTGGGTAGTGGGGTAGCAGGGAGGGAAAGAAAGAATGAACAGTGCTCAAGGGATGAAAGACCATTTTATGTCAAATGTATTTTCACCAGAGGCTGCAGTTCTGAAGTTTTTATCAAGTTTCTGCCTGCTCCTGAAGTTATTCTAATAATTTTCAAGGGAATACCAGTGTTTGCATAAATCATCCCATACAACTCAATTAGTTACTTATAATACAAGGATACCTCTGATCCCAAATTCACACAATTGGAAAGCAAAAGCTGTTTATGCATGATGGCATACAGTGGTAATTCATGATGAGCTAGGTGGCTCTAAGATACCATGAAATCTCAGAGAGCCACTGAATCCTCAAAGTGGGTTTTGGTTGTTCTTAGACTGAGTTTAAAGTTCATAAAAAGTAATAAACTATAGCAACAAATACCTTACTTATAATGTTAATGTGATTATTCTTTAAAAACCAGAATGTCAAGTTTGAAATGGTCAAAAATTCACACCTAACAAAAGCATCCAATTAATTCAAGCCCCTTTCTTTGTCAATGATTCTTGATAATTGAGAGTTTTATTTGATCTGCCTAATCTTTTTTTTTTTTTTTTTTTGGTACCTTCTGACATGTGACCCATGTAGAAAAAACCATCCTGTTTTTCCAAAGATTGTTCCCATTTTAGCACAGGGAATCCCATGTCCTGGGAAACTTCTCAGTCCCAGCAAATTGGAATGGTTGGCTACTTTGTTTGAAGCTCCTGGTAAACCCCTTTTTGGGAGGGTGCTGTGTTTTGGTAAACACCTGACTGAGAACATACAAAGAAAAGATCCTCTGGTTCAGTGCTTCTTCAAACTTTTGGATTTTGTTGACATCTAAACTTTTTACAGAGAAGGGAAGGAACACAGTAGTGGTGACTACTTTTTATTTGGCAATTAATGACATTAACACATTTCATCTGTCTTCACTGTCATTTTATAAAAGACAGGAAACTCAAAACCCAAAAAAAATAGAAAGAGGTAGAATGAGAATCCCGTGTTCTCAATGCCTAGTGCAGCACTGTGTAGGTCCTGCATAAATATTTGTTGCATGAATGGTGAGTAAATTTAGTTTTTATTAAAAAAAATGTAATAGAACATCCATATTTTTCTGATTGTACCATGGATTGTTGAAAATTTTACTTGAGACCAATGTTTGGGAACCAGTGTTTGAATCCAAGTCTGTGGACTGTTGGGTTTTTTGATGGTAATTTTTCATTGTGAATTATGGTAATGGCATTCTGATGTCTCAGTCACATGTTCATTAGTTGGGATAGTCAGTCTCTCACCATATGGTGACTCCTGAAGAAGGATAAGACTGTTTCTGGCCCTTTAAATCAGAGAACGGGATTCGGTCCACTTCCTCTTAGACTTCAATTGCTACCATATTGAAATGTATCTTTATTGACATCTTCATGGGGGGGTCTCACCACATCTGGCAGGAATGAGCTACCAGTCTCCTTTATGTTTTTAACTCTTGGACAGTGTTTTAATGTACCCTGATTTACTTTTCTTTGTTCTGATTCATTCACCTAGCTAGTATGATGAGAAACCTTGACCAACTGGTATTATGTATGTATATCCTAATTTCTGTAAGTCTGGGATCCTCTATGCAGCATCTTCATATCACAGTTGGGATATCCAGATCATTCATTATTTTATCATAACCCTTGGATAAAAAATTGCCACTGATAAATATTAACTAGTATTGCCGGAGAAGGTTAGGATTTTGGTTTTACTGACATTGGAACTGTAAATATCCATTCTAATTGTTTATGTTTTGAGAAAGAGAGAGAGAGAGAGAGAGAGAGAGAGAGAGCAAGCTGGGGAGGGGCAGAGAGAGAGGGAGAGGGAAGTCTCAAGCAGGCTCCATGCTGTCAGTGCAGAGCCTGACATAGTGTCAGACACTTAACTGACTGAGCCATCCAGGGCCCCCTGTAAATATCCATTGTAAATGACTATACAAAGTACAAATGAGTGTATATTTCAGAGTCTTACAATTCCTGTTTTTTGTGTTCTTTTTGATCGTAAGTCAACTAACCTTTTTCTCTTCTGCAAGCCCTGAGCATATTTCTGACTATAACTTCTGCTATCATAAGCTGGAGTCCAGCTGTGTGGCCCTGGAGCTTCAGTGAGCTTGTTGGGGGTGATGCAACATCTGTAAATGGTTTGTGAATCATTCTGACTCAAAAAGAGGATATCCATTTTAGATTCATTGCGTCAAAAGTGGATTTCCTTATTTATGCTCTCATAATTGAGTGGTTTTTGTTTTTAGCACTTGTGTATTTCCAGTGTTGGAAATGTGCAGAATTCCTACAGTTTTCTTCAGTGCTCTTAGGATCTGTATTTGTGTCCCAAAGTGTGTGGTTAATTCATCTCACTGTTTGCTTTGTTGGGCAGAGAGAGGTTCCTACAGAAGCTGTCAAAGGGTGCTTTACAAAATTAGATAGCGTACATGAAAGTGGCTTGGAAAATGTGACATGCATGCTATGCAAATGGGTTTGTTTTGTTTTTAAAGAGATGAGTAGTTCACCTCCCACAGGAATACTATTGACAGAGGTCTTTGCAAAGATACGCAGCCCTCAGCAGGAGGCAGCATGGCCTGGGGGACAGCATATAGTGTTTGGAAGTTGACCTTAGCTTGTATTTTGAATCTGCTTCTTATTAGCTGTGGTAGTGTACAGGTATATCCCTTGTGAACCTCCTCTCTGTCATCTGTAACGTGAGGCTGGTAAAACTTTATTTCACAGGGCTTTTGTGAAATACCAAGTATTCCAGTAGAAAAGCTCCTCTTTCAGGTGACACATGAACACAGATATGTCATCTATTTATATTAATATTAATTATTAATTAATTAATATTACATGGGTTCTCATGGTAAGTGTTTTGAATTCGTATATCTGAAGTCATCAAAATAAATCTTGGTTAATTTTTGTCAAATACTATGTATATAGTATTGGGACTCTCTATAAGAGCCTGGAACATAATATAGGTTTAATAAATGTTAATTTCCTGTCCTTTTTACACTATGGCAACAAAAAGTCTTCTACCTCTAAAAAAGAAGAGGTAGAAGAAATGATGATAATGAAGTAAGCACTTTATTGTAGTTTTATGCATACTATTGGTACTATACCTGAGTTTGCAGTCACTAAAGATTTTCTCCTTTATTTAGGCTTCTTAGATCAGGTCACTTGATTTTTAAGTCTGCCTGCATTTTAGAGAGTTTACCCTCCCCACCCCCTTTCAACATACCCCATCTTCATCAACCCCTGGGTTCAAATACTTTCATTTAATTACTTTAGACCCAGGGCATTGTCACTCCCTTCTTGGGAGCCCTGGAATGGGACAGTTTTAATTTTTGTCAGTATCCACCCTCATCTCCTCCACTGCCATGGTCATTTTCTTCAGAGGAAAAGGAGATGCACACCCAGCTATAAAAGAAGACACGGTGCAGGTTTCTAGGATTTGTGCATCCACATTGGCAAAGTTCCCCAGTTTGTGTCTCTGAACAGGGTTTTAATCACCTGGGCTGTAGTGCTCAGTGCTGAAAGCTTTAAGAAGTACTGCAGAAATGGTAGATTAGCCGCATTTAACAAAATAGAAAGTTTTCATTGTGTCATAAAAAGCCTTATTGATCTTGTCCAGGCATTGACTCCAAGGCCTTTTAACAAGCCACTCTGTCTAGACTTGTAGGCTAGAGCCACAGTGCTAACAAAGGAGGAGCGGAGCTGCCTGCTTCAGGGGGAGGCCAAAGGCATGGGCACAGATTCAGGTTTCTCAGTGGGAATTTTCTTAAAGAGCTGGGACGATTGTATTCTGCTGTGGGGAAGAAAGGGTTGGGAGGCTTGTGTAGATGGATTTGTGACATACCCTGGACTCCCCTGGGTTGAGTCTCCGCACATGCTGTTGAGTGCTCCCTCAGTAACAAATGCAGGTTTTCTCAGCTCCTCCCATGGCTTCTGTCAGCATCTCCTCCTGGCTGAGCAGTGGGTCTCCAGGAGTGGGGGAGGCGACAAGGGGGCAGGAGTAGGAACTGGTGACATTGGAGTTGCTGTGATCAGTTCAACTGCATTTCAGTTCAGTTCCACAAGTCTTTAGTTGACACATTCGGGGATACATGGGAGATTTCAAAAAGGCATGAAGAACTGGTGCTCACGGGATAGGATTGAAGAGTTGACATCAATGTGTAAAATAAACAAGGAATCACTCACGATTTATTGGGTCATTAGGTATTTCACCAGGATCATCTGCTGAGATTTAACTTTCCTTTAAAAAATGTATGAAGGGGCGCCTGGGTGGCTCAGTTGGTTGAGCGTCCGACTTTGGCTCAGGTCACGATCTCACTGTCCGTGGGTTCGAGCCCCGCGTTGGGCTCTGTGCTGACTGCTCAGAGCCTGGAGCCTGTTTCGGATTCTGTGTCTCCCTCTCTCTCTGACCCTCCCCCATTCATGATCTGTCTCTCTCTCTCAAAAATAAATAAATGTTAAAAAAAATTAAAAAAAATGTATGAAATATTTCAAACGTAGTCCCTATAGTAGAGGATATTAAAAATGTTGGTTTAGCTATTCCCCAGCTTGAACAAATTTTAATGTTTTAGCCTTTTTTTTTTTTTTTTTGCTTTACACTCTTTTTATAAAGACTTAGTCGTATTTGAGTACCTCTGTGGTTCGGTGCCATTTCTTCTCTCCCTCCCCAGAAGTAAACACTACCCGAAATTGGTGTATAGATTGCTTCTGTGTTTTTCTATTCTTGTTATAAATGTATAGAGCTATAATATATAATGGTTAGTGATTGTGTGTGTGTGTGTATGTGTAGATTAGTGGAGGCAAAGTTTATTGGCCACCCTCAATTTATGTTCATTATTCTCTATATATTCTGGGCCAAGTGGAGGAGATAATAAAAGTAAAAACCTTTAACACATTATGCTTCCCTGTTGATCATCACCATGAAGCTTGGCAGTCTCTAGATCTCTTCTTCTTTTAGGATCAGTATCCACTCGAGCTCCTAAAATATCTGTAGGAAGTTTCACATAATACTGAAAAGTCCTATTTTCTCTGGATACTTAAAGGTGGATAGTTCTACCACCAAGATGATTTAGATACAGACTTACTGAGGTTGGAGGTCAATTAGAGCATCTTCCAAGGTTTCTTCTGATGCTATGGTGATGATTTGTTATGGAGGATTCTTTACTTGTTTTCATCTTGGATGAAAGAGATTCGGTAGAAATAAATATTTTAGAAGTCCATATGGATTTAAAAATCCACATTGATTGCTTCTAAATATCTTAATATCTGTGGGTTTTCCCAATTTCTGTGAACCTTTCACAACTTTTATATTCCTTTCTGAACAGTATATGTGGATACAGTGAGTATCTAATTTAGGTAGCCATTAGGTCAGTATAGGTGCCAGTGTTAAATCATTTCAGGTGATCTGCTTCTTGCTCTAGAATCAGAGGGGATATTTCTCATTGTAATCAATTCTATTTGTATCAGAACTACAGTCGTCCATCGTCTCTTCTCCAGATTTTGTCCCTAGTAACTTTTTTTGCCCTCATCAGGTCCATGATTTATAGTATCACAGAGTCATTTGGTACTCCAGTGCAATTGCCTTACTTACTGTGTAGCTTTGAAAAAGAAGCAGGTTAAAAAGAAAACATAAGTGTTCAGATTATTCTTTTTGGACTGGTCTAAGGGTGAAGGGAATATGTAGATTTGGAAGTGCATGTGATTTCTGTAATTTTTTAAAACCCAGAACCACCAAATCTCAATCCAAAACTTATCTCCAGGAGAGCAACCATAGTTAAATCCTTCTCCATTATAATCACCCATATCTTCCACGTAACTTCAAGAAATGTATGTTAGTAAACACTGTGTCACAGAGCTGGCTTTAAAATTATTGCTGTAATTGATATATTTACTTGTCATTGACCTCATGTAGTTCTTAGTTCCAAATGTGCCTATTATGTTCCCAAAGTGAAAGCAATCCAAGGACTGGTTGTCTGAGGTCACAACCATGACGTTCTGAATCAGTTGAGGAACAGATATAAGAGTCAAATTGGTGGTCAGGTCAGGGATCTAAATATCAGTTCTGTTGTTGGTAGGGCTGTGTTAAAGAATGTGGCTTTGATCTGTGGTCAAATTGGGCTTCCTTGTGATTCTCCCCCTGAGTTAAACTCAACTACTCAGCCCTAGGGAGAAGAGCTAGAGAACCAGACATTCTTCTACAGGGACAGAGTCCGCTCTGATAGGTTTGCTGCATGGGAGAATTTAGAGGACAACTCTGTCATTGTAGGAAGGGCAGATATGAAGGATAAAGAGAGAGACTGTTCACATGGGAATAGTGACCACCTAATTAACAAATGTGGACCTGTGAGTCTCAGACTCTTACTTAGTCACCAACCAGATGAACCACTCCTCTCATTGGAGGAAACAAATGAGTAAAGGAGAGAAGGTCCAAGTGTTACTCTAAAACTGTTCTGTTCCAGAGAAAGGGGAGGAAATGTTCTTGTGGAGTTGTGGGGACAAGGAAATGCAGTTCCCTTTACAAGATAGAGTGTGTTGTTTGTGTTCAATGCCTGTTTGACCCACAATTAAAATGAGAAGCCTGTAGTGAAAGAAACATGATTACCATTTGACTTCTATAGATCAGGTGGTTAAGTGAAAATAATTTATTACATAAATTATTATAAGTGGGTAGGCAGGCATATGCAGCAGAATTGCCTCAGGCCATGGTTTCTTTTTTTTTTTTTTTTTTTTTTGTAGAAGGATACATTAATTTTATTTTGGCCCATCAGTAATCCTCATTACAAATATATTTTATTTTTATTTTTTTTTTCCTTCCCCTCCCCCATGGGTTCCTGTTAAATTTCTCAGGATCCACATAAGAGTGAAACCATATGGTATCTGTCTTTCTCTGTATGGCTTATTTCACTCAGCATCACACTCTCCAGTTCCATCCACGTTGCTACAAAAGGCCATATTTCATTTTTTCTCATTGGCACATAGTATTCCATTGTGTATATAAACCACAATTTCTTTATCCATTCATCAGTTGATGGACATTTAGGCTCTTTCCATAATTTGGCTATTGTTGAGAGTGCT
Source organism: Felis catus (assembly GCF_018350175.1). Lineage (NCBI taxonomy): Eukaryota > Metazoa > Chordata > Mammalia > Carnivora > Felidae > Felis > Felis catus. The sequence continues at coordinate 123,081,658 of NC_058373.1, forward strand.
GCTATGAACATTGGGGTACAAGTGGCCCTATGCATCAGTACTCCTGTATCCCTTGGATAAATTCCTAGCAGTGCTATTGCTGGGTCAGAGGGTAGGTCTATTTTTAATTTTCTGAGGAACCTCCACACTGCTTTCCAGAGCGGCTGCACCAATTTGCATTCCCATCAACAGTGCAAGAGGGTTCCCGTTTCTCCACATCCTCTCCAGCATCTATAGTCTCCTGATTTGTTCATTTTGGCCACTCTGACTGGTGTGAGGTGACACCTGAGTGTGATTTTGATTTGTATTTCCCTGATGAGGAGCGACGCTGAACATCTTTTCATGTGCCTGTTGCCGGCCATGGTTTCATAGCAATATCTATTCTACCTTGTCTTCTGGATCCTTCCTTACCATTCCAGCAATTTGCCCACCCACTGAACCCCTAATACAAGATAAGCACAATTGTGCCACTCACCAGCTGAAGTTTTCCTCTCCTCTATTGATTCTCCATGTCTAGTGCCTCAGGATATGGCAAAGAAGATGTGCCCATTACTCTGCCCATTACACATTGAACTTCTCACCATTCCCTGAACACTCTGTGCTTTTCTAATGACTACGCCACTGAAGATGCTCTTTCTTGTAACTAGAATTCCATCCTATATTGTGTGGTGAACTCTTACTTATACTTCAAGACACGGCTTATGTTTGACCTCCTGTGTGGCACCTTCCCCAACACCCAGGGTCAATTATTCCTTCTTCAGTGTGTCTGTGTCACCTATTAAACATTTGCCATGCTGAATCGTAATTATTTGAGTGTGTATTCTTACCACCACCACTTCGCCACAAACACCTTGCCTCTGGGAACTGGGTCATGGACTTTATCTGATTGGTATTTCATAGCAATTCCATGAAATACGTACTCTGGCTATTCCCATTTTGTAGATTAGGAAACTGAGGGTTAGACAATAAGGGCTAAGTAATCAACTAAGGTTCCATAGAATTAGGTAAATGCCAGAGCTGGCTGTCCAACCCAGGTCTGTCCAAATCAAAGACTTCCATCATTACGCTCCATGTCACTAGGTCCAAAGTCCCACTATACCCTGTGCTACAGGAGGGTCCCCTGTTTAGTGTGAGTCTAGGTCAGGGTCTGGCACTTAGTAGGCACTTGAGTTGTAGCTTTACATCTTCTTCTCTTCAGTAAAGTTTTAGCTAATTATTCCTATTCACAGGGTTGCCATGCGGCTTAAGTTCATTCAGTACTGGGCACATCACCTGGTGCATAGTAGGCACCTGAAAATCCTTGGTCTTTAAATGAATGAACAGAAAATTTAACTTTTATTATAATGCAATCGAGAGAAATGCAGTCTTCAGGATGCCATTAGCTTTCTAGTGATTTCAGTGAAGTGTGATTTTCCAGGCCATTCTTTTGTGGACTTCCCTCGCCAGGATGCTAGCTGTTTATTTTCCAAGTGACAACTTGATTTACTATTTTCCTTCTCATCACTTTCAAGAAGCATCTGCAGGCTAGTGAGTGACCCAGGCAGCGTGGAAAAGTCCATTTATTTCTCTGCTGCATCTTTCCTACAGAGTCTGAGGATAAGGGTTGGAAATGGCTCCAGGAGGTCAGATTTCCTCTGTGTGTGTGTGTGTGTGTGTGTGTGTGTGTGTGTGTGTGTGTGTGTGTTTTCAGGATTGCTCATAGCAACACAATTTGCTCTCTGCTGGTACACTCTGTTTTTAAAATACCTGTATGATGGGATGTGGCAGGTAAAGGATTCATCGTTTCCCCTTGGGGGATAGTTCTGCAGTTTGATCTATCTGAATGCTTTGTTTGGCCCTAAAATACATTGTAAGGGAAAGGGGACAGCAAGAACCGGGAGGGCACTCACTTGTACAGTCTTTTGCCTTTCTTACTCAATCAGTGTGTTCCTCATCTGATTCTAGCAGGAAGTGGCATTAGGAATACACTCTAGTAAAAGGATTTCTGCTTTTCCCTAATTTTTGCAAATATGATAATCTCACAGCCCAACTATTAACTAGGGGGGGGATCTGCCCACAGCTTCCTTAGAGGTGGGAGTTCTTGTTCTGGAAGTTGGATATTTAGCAGGTTTCATGGAAAGGGAATAGAATTGTGCAAGAACAAACTCACCTTTGCCTTATAATTGTTCCTTTGCCAGCAAACTACCCCAATTGCCACGTTAGCTCAAGACACCTTTTGGGATTGAGTGGATAATATGCAGCGTCCCTAGGAGTGAGCAGAGCAATTAAGCAATTGTGGATTTCTTTGTAAGTTCATTTCTGCCTTGTGTACCCCCTGCTCTTTCATCACCATCACTGTGTCTTTGCCCAGGAAGCAGTGGCCAGAAGAACTGAGTGATGTATCACTTTACAGCTTGAGAACCTGGAGCCTCTCACTGCACCTGCACCACTGGAGGACAGACACTGCCATCATCCCTGCTGAGTCTGTGCATCAGGGGAAAGGCATCAGCATGCTGGCCCCAGGACCACAGGCCATCCCGTTGTCTGGCGGGGAGGGCAGCAGCAGCCCTTGTATTTTTGTGCCTCGTGAGTTTCAGGGCCAGGCCAGGATAACATAACAAGGGTTATCTTTTCATCTTGCAGACTAAAGTACCGCACTGCAGCATGGAGGCCAGCTGAAGGACAAAGGACTCAGAGACGAGAGCAGTTTTGCCCAGGTCTCTGAGGTGCATCCTCAGGAAGCTGGTTCCCACTCCCTTTCTTCGAACACTCTAGGTGTTCTGCTCAGGGCCAGTGGTTACAGCCACTCCAGAGGGCTTAGCATTTTAATAGGCTCTTCCAAGTGGTGTCTGAAAATTCCATTTCCAAGCACCTCTGGCGGAGGCGAAGAGTATGGGCTTCCCAGTTTGACTTTCTCCAGCCTGCTACTAGAGACTTTCGGACTAAAGGCAGCCTCACTCTCTGTTCCTCTTCTTGGGCTCCTGCTGTGTGAGTGGGCTCTTACAGTCATTGTCCATGGTTTCTCCTTTTAACACATTGAACTTCATTCAGTTGTAGGAGCAGAAGTGGGGTTCTAGGCATCTGTTCCTCTGAGAGTTTGAGTTCCTGGCCAAATGGTGGTATGATGTCATAGCTAAAGCTATGGACATGGAATGAGAATCAGAGGACTAAGGATGTGGAACCAGCCTGAATGCTTCTTAGTGCCCTGGATAACCCATCTAAACTATGTGCTTCCAGTTCCTCACACTGGCATAATCATAGCCAAGTGACCTCTTAGAGTGTTGAGAGACCACAAGTAACAAGAAAGCAATTGGAAATATAGGACATTTACACAACTGTGAACGTGTATTTGCAGATGGGCCTAGAACCCTCCTTTACCCACGCCTGACATGTTCTCGCTTGAGCCCTTTCATGTCTGACGTATCATTGTTCCTCAATATTTACCTCCCGTCCTTGGTGTTCCGTGGCTGATTTGGATCGTAAATGTCCAAACTCTGGCTTCTTCTCATGGTCGATGATTTGCCAGTACCTCTGCCTTTGCCACTACCTGAGAGCCTTTTGCTTGCATTCTTGCTCAGCGCAAGGCAAACCTTACTTGGGGATGGTGTCAACATCCAAGTTGAACTAGTCCCAGGCACCCTCAGAAAAGCAGTTCAAATGTGTTCTCATCTTTTAACTGGGGTCTCTGCCTTCATTTCCCTCTTCTTTTCAGTTCACATTCAACCCAATATGAGTTGAGTTGCAAAATATTTTTGTAAAAGATTATGTGTTCTTTTAAAAACACAAATGGGACCCTCCATCCTTTCAGTAAAATTGTGCAATGACTTCTCATAACCTTCAGAATAAAACCTGGATTTCTTGATCTCAAAGCCTGAGACACCAAGCTATCAGAAAGCACAGACCCAATTAAACAGTGATATGCATTTCACCACACTTCTTAGATTGCATAGTAAAAACGTATTACACTGAATATTTTAATCTCTTTTGCAGTTTCTCAGAGAAATAGAGATATTATTATATAAATCACTGGTTGGGTGTTTTTTTTTTTTTGGTGGGGAGAGAGTGGAAAATAGAATTGAATAAATGCTTGTTAATGCTATTTATATATAGTAGTTGGATTAACAAGCCTTTTGAAAGATCAGTACTTTACATATCTTATACAAACTGATTTAAAATCTTGGGTTATACATATCTAGATTGCATCTAGTATTTAATCATTTGGACATTTACAAATAATGGGTAAACGATTATTGTTATACAGAGTTGAGCTCTGCTTTCCATGCAGTGAGAATAACATTTTTAACACTTATGCAATTGATTATAAACTTTGGGGTGATATAATTTAAGTGGATCTAAACAGTCCATTAGCCATGTCAGTGCATGCCCTCTTGCCAAGCTGTAGCTTTATGCTAAGCTGTTGTGTACTCTGTTACATAATCCCCTGCATTTGTTTTCTCTACCTATTTAGTTTGAATACATACAAGGTGACTGCATTGTCTCTTCAACCTCCTTCTCTGTGTAAATACTAAGTATAGAAACAGATTTGGGGCAATATTACATTTTTCTAATGGAGAGTTTGGAGAATTGAATGGGCTTAGAAATGTGCTTGTCACTATTTAGTTTTGTGCCTTTTAGGTATGTTCATTGTCAATTCAGTATGGTTTTCAAGGTGATAAGACAGTGCTTAAGCTTTGGCTACCAAAGGGAAATTAAGACAGATTGGAATCTTAGGAGAAAATCAGTTGCAGGAGTATGCAAAGGAACATTCTTTTTTCAAGGTCCTTACTCTCCTTCCATGGCCCTCATTTGCTCCTTTGAAAACAGGGTCGTGCACTGCCAGTGTGTCTCCTTCCCACACAGGAGGAAAGCATCCGGTACCTCAAAAATGTTACAATGTTGCTTATCTAGAATATGACTCAGAGAGTGGCTTTCCATTGTCCATTGTGTGTTGATATGTGGAGGAGATAACCAGCATCTGGGGTGATGCTCTTGGTAGCCTCTGCCAGCCCTAGGAAGAGGTGAACTTGGAGAAGTTATTGAGTGAGGAGATTGGGACGGTTGTGAATTGTTACAGCATTTTTGTTAGATACTTGCAAAGGAACCTGCTCGGCTACATAAAAATCTTCATTTGGCTGATTTGCATACAGATTAGCATAAATATGCATGTGATTTACATAGATGATTTCTCACGTTGGTTTTATTTCTTGTTTATTTATTGTGATATTCTCTTCTCTACAATGATGTCATTTTTCTTCTATGGCCTTCCACATAAAACAAGTCCTTTTGCTTTAAGCATGCCCAAATTCCAAGGAGGAAAGGGAAATACTAGTTTTGGTGAGCAACTGTGATTTACATGGGGTTGGGGGGAATAGGTTTCTGGCTCAATTTATCCAAGGTTTGGGATGGTTTGTAAATTAGTGCATGGTTCTGTGGAGTCATTCATGCCGTTTGGGTACTAGAGTAGGAACATGAGGTACCTCCAGAGCTATGTGTAAAAGCATATTTAGAGAAAAGTCTAGATAGGCACTAGAAGTCCAGAGTAACACGGGCTGACTGTGGTCTTGGGTAACTCACTTATTCTTAGTTTTCAGTTTCTTCCTTGATAAAATAAGGGCATTAAATAAGGCAGGCTCTAAAATCCCTTATAAGCTCTAAAACTTATTTTTATATACTCCTTGGTTTAATTACATGTCAAATATTAAGCACCACATAGCACATCAAATGATATCCTGGTGCCTTAGTGTTCTCAGTCAAGCCTTTCCCCTTTGAGGGGTACTCAATGATTAATTTAAGCATCTTTTTAGAGGCACTCATTTCCTTGTTCATTTATCTCAGTTCAGTGGGCACATAAGGTAGAACTTAAATGTGTATAGAAGACACCCGTTAATATACCACATGTGGTGCCAAGGACAGGCATAGTAGTTGGCTCCGTGCACATTTGCATCCATAGGAGAAGAGTTTGGTGGTGATAACTGCATTTGCTGTCTTTTCCTCGAGACAGGCTTACCTCCTGGTGTACGAAACAAAGGCTCATCCAGTTGCATTTTAACAAAGCCGTTTCTTCAGAAATGAGAGGAGAGATCATGACAATAGACAGGGCGCTAGGGGGTTGGACGGATCTGTTTCAAACATACAGATGGTATCAAATTGCTGCTCCATGATTTTATTTTTTTGGCTCTGTTTGGTAAAATGCATTAGACATGGCTTATGTGCCAAGTAGTACTTGCTACTTATTCGTGTGTAGGAGACATTGTGGTCATTTATAGGTGAACAGGTCTTCTTGCTTATACTAATGTGGTGGTGTGTGTGCGTATGGGTGCGTGCAAAAAGGAATATGCAGGTAGACACATATCATTGAGATCCTCTGGAATACACAGGGCAAACCTGATCTTTAACTCTCTGGAGTGTGAAGTTGGGGTTCATGTTTTAATGATGTCTTTTGATGCTATGATCAGTTTAATATAGTATGTAGTGGGTGGTCATCTCTCCCATATGATGACCTCAGCTCTTACCTCATGATGAGAATATGTTTATTTTACCTAAGTGACTTAGCAAGGGCTGCCTGTGATGGTTGATAAGGAGCTAAGCTGAAGTAGAATGGACTTTGGTTACTAAGGCTGAAGTGTGGTTCTAGAAGAGAAAATAGAATGTGCTCTACTTTATTTGGTAGCCCCCATTCTTGAACGGGAAACTGCATGTCCAACCTTTTCTTGACCATTTCCTTTCATTAATGATGTGCTTTTGATAGCTTTTGGCCAACCCTGGGATGAAGTAGGCTTGGCAGAAGAACACAAGGCCATAGGGTGTGTGTTGAAATTGTAAATTACATCAACAAATAAAAATAAAACTTGTTTTATCCTCTTATCTTGACAAATATACCTTTGAAACTACGTGGTAAGCCAGGTGCACACTTAGAATTTTTGGATTCCTCAGCATTCTGCACTGGGAGTTGCTGGCACAGGGAGAACCAGCCCCTCTGGTTGTCAGCCTGTGGCCTGTCCCCCTCCTCTTTCTACCTTTGGCTCCTCCCTGTATCCACAAGGGCTCTCGTATAAATGTGCATGGATGCCCATGTGGCCAAGCTCTGCCCAAAGCCCTGAAGAGGGTCCCCCATTGCTAGCCCTCAGATCTTAAGGTATGCACACCAGTGCATGATTTGCTATTGGAAAACGAGTCCAGGAACGAGGTCTGCACAAGTCCTGGAAACAGGCCTTGGGCTCTCCGGGTGGGAAACTAGAGGATCCCAGTGTATGGCTCTGAAAGAGAGCGTGTGCTTCCCTGGAATGCTGTCTTGGCCCTGCAGACCCCTAGTCCTATGGGGGAAAGATGTTCTCTAGGATGGTCCAACAAGGGCCATGTAAATCAGAGACCCCTGGAGCAGAGATCCCTTTGTGTCTAAGGGAGCTATTGTTGTCTTGTCAAAGCATATTACCAAATTTCATTCTATCCCTTTTTCTTCATCTGCTTGATCACCTTTTTTTCTGGTTCAACCTCCTATTTAGTAACCCTGTCACATTCCCCTGGGCTCAGGACTCTACCATGGAAACCAAAGTTCGCTGGGTTATTATTGATGGATGGAAATTAGAGACAGATCTTTCAGGGTAATTGATTTCTAGTTATTGGTCAATAAAAGGTACCTAGAGCTAAAGAACCCTTTGTCAGAAGAGTTAATTATCCATTCTAAACCAGCTCTGGCATAAGCATTGAAAAGCCATCATTGAAGCAAAAGCAATGTAAGCCTCACTTTACCACGTAGCATAAAATTTCCCTCCAGGTTTTCCTCTGAGAAAATGTGAAGGAAAGGCAGCAAGCTCTCCTGTACCGTTGTGCTGGTCTTCTACCCCTGTGAGGAGACGTAGCTTTTTTGCAGTTACTGTCTCTAGCGGTTTCTGTGGTACTTAGACACAGGTTTGGTGGTGGAAGAGTCGGAGGGAGCTTGTGCTGCCCTCGGCTCACTGGCAGGGGCAGTGCCCTGGGGGATGTGTTCTCTTTGGTATTCGCGTACGTCTGACTCATGCCAGTCAAGTGTTGACTGCTTTCCTCTTTCCTTTTCCTGCAGCTCGAGAGGAGAACGTGGCCACGTTCCGAGGCTCTGAGTACCTGTGCTACGACCTGTCTCAGAACCCGATCCAGAGCAGCAGTGATGAAATCACCCTCTCCTTTAAGACCTGGCAGCGGAATGGGCTCATCCTGCACACGGGCAAGTCGGCTGACTATGTCAACCTGGCTCTGAAGGATGGCGCGGTCTCCTTGGTCATTAACCTGGGGTCCGGGGCCTTTGAGGCCATTGTGGAGCCAGTGAATGGAAAATTCAACGACAACGCCTGGCACGATGTCAAAGTGACACGCAACCTTCGGCAGGTAATGGCTGAGGGGAGAGGGTGCCCGGAGGCTCCTCTTAGGTAGCTGGGGAGGAGGTTTGTGAAGCAGGTGCTGGATGAGCTGGAGAAGGGTGTAGAAACAGGTTTGGATTTATCGAAGTCTAACATTATCCCAGTCTCTGCAGTTCCACAAGGAAAATGATGAAAATATGTTTCTTCTCATACTTCAGTTCTCTACTGTGCTTGTTTTTTTTTTTTTTTTTGTCCAGAAGAAAATTCAGTTGTATAGATAATAAAAGTTAAAAGTACTTTCATTCCTTTTATTCTGCTTTGGTTTTTATCATTTTCTTAATTACATTGAAATCTTGTATTGTTAAATTCAATTAGGGACAGCGTTTTGTTTCTGCAGCTTGCTAGATTTCCTCATTTTTTGAATATATGTTTTTCTTTTTAGTTAAGTTAGCCATTATCATGATGCCATGATTTTAATTCCTTCCAGAAAGTCTTCCTTTTTCTCCTCCTTTTAGTTTACCACCCCATCTCCACTTTCACCCCCCTCCCTGCCCCATTGTTATGTTAACCTCTAGCCTTCGAATGAATTAGCTGGAATCTTTCTGAATTCCTCTGTTTCTCTGTTCCTTGGTGTGCCGCTCCTACTTTATTGCCCCTGTCTCTACCTCCGAGACTCTTCAGTTGACTGGGAGGCCTGGAAAGTGGAAGGACCCAAATAAAAATGTCAACTTTGGAGCAGCCTTTCCTGGTTCTGTTCGTGCTTGAGAACTCCCATCGCTTGCTGATTCTGAGCAGGCGACTCCGTCAGGTGACAACATCTCAGAAAGCCTTAGCCAAGTGAAGTGGTTTTCAGTTTCATAACTAATAATAATAGTCACAACAGTAATAATATTAACACCTCAATCAGGCCACATCAGTGAAGAGAACAAGTCCAGAAAAAGTCCTGTGAAAGTCCAGGTCTGTGCTGACACCGCCTTTTCCAGGTTGCTATTTTCACTTGGTGTTTCTCCTTGTGAATTAGTCATTAAACCCAGTTAGATAGCATTCAGCCTTTATTAATCAGAAAACATTATGCAAATTTCCAGAAAGCGCTTATCAAATTTTCTTCTGCAATATGATTGATTCAGTGCCTTCTAATGTAAATAGGAAAGCGTAAGAACTGACAGGTGTTTGCATATGTTTTCCATTTGATAAAAGTGTAACTCTTTAATACTATTATGTGAATGGAGAAGGCTCACACACGCTGGGAACACACAGTATTCAAAACTGCCCGTTTAACACTTAACACATGTTGAAGAAGGCATCTCTATTCTATCTGCTGTGACGTTACCAAATAACCCAAGACTTAGAGCCCCCACTCATCTTAATACCTATGGATTGGACATTTTGAATCACTGTTCTGTTTTTCTTCTAAGACCAAACAGTCCAGTTGCTGATGTTTTCTTTAATAATCCACCATACATGCTTACACAGCTCAGCTGTCAAGAGGGCCCAAGTCGAATTTCCATTTGCCAACATTTAAGGGTGTGATGTATTTGAGTTGTAGAGACTAGACCAAAAAATAAAATATAACCTTTTTGCCAGTTTTGACTGGCAGGTACATGGTAACACCCTTTAGTCAGCAGAGGGGAGAATTTCCATGTACTGGGGAGCAGGGTCGGGTTGTGGTTCTTACCAGTCAGCCTGTCTCTCTGATTCTCTCCCACTCCATACACTTCCTTGCCATTCCAGAATGATTCCAATTAGCTGGAGAAAGGCTCACTTTTATTTCTACTGAAAACATTTCTCTAAAATAGAATTGGGCCCCAGTTCCGTCCTATAAACTGAGCGGGGGATAAACTAAAGTGTTATTCAAACATTGGTTGTGCTGTTTCAGTCAGCAAGCAGAGGAAAGCAACCCTGGAGGGTTTCTCTTCCATGTTCTAAGACCCAACTCCCTCAGTGCCCTTGGACAAGCCATTTCACCTTTCCACACCACAGTTTCCATTTGTGAATGGTGATTATAATCCTCCCCAGCCGTATGTGGTGGCTAAATATGCAAAGCACCTTATGTTCCAGAAGGATTATGAGCTCCTCCATGGTCTGGGTGCTAGACTCACTGTGACATGCGCACGATTTACAATCTGAGTAGTCTGTCGTGAAGGTGACTGTGTCTGTCTGTCACCGGCGATGCAGCTAAGTAGAGCTCTCAGTTCTGGACAAGGCTACAGAGGCCCTAGGGTGTTGGGGCATTTCTTGGCAGAAGGAAAATGAATCTCATAGAGAGAGTGCGCCCAAAATTGGACTTCATTGAAATCCTGACTGAATTTTGCATCTAAATGCAATTTATTGAAAGAGAGGGAAATCTCAGAAAACCAGAGTGGATTTTGCAAATCCTTTCCGTGCTGAATCATCTAAGATGATTATTTTGCCCATTAAGAATACATTTATAACATCTTTTTTAGTTCTGTAGGATACATTTGAAGGGGTTGGAAGCCCCTGTCTATTTCAATTAAACTGTAAATTGCTTCATAAATATTTGATAACAAGCTTATGACGGTCTCATCTACCTTTTTGGTAAGGTTGAATGGCTTCTGTGGCAAAAATTCATCTGAGGAATGCTTACTTGGACTTTCCTGGAGTATTCATTACTAAATGGAGCAGAACTTTGCCCATTTCTTCCTTCTTGGTCTTATACTCATGATTCTACCTTTGAGCCGAGTCAGGATCAAAGGCAGGTACTTCACTGGGAGTTCTACTTAAAGGAAGGAATGTGGATTGCCTATTCCAAACTGTAACTGGGATTAGGGACAAGGTAGTGATGCGTTTCTTTGGGTTTGTTTTCAGTTTTGTTTTAAAATCTGACCTTGAACATGGCCCTCATGTGAATTGCTTTACCTGTAATGCCACATTAGTCAAACCACGAACACAAAACTGGGGTTACCAGTCTTCCAGTGTTCCAGCTGTCCGGCCTCGCACCCAGCTCAGGGTGTGCTGGCATTTGAATATTTGAAAATAGCAAGCGGAGACTAATTGTAGGGCTTCTTTAATCATGTTTAACCTGCCAGTCCTCTCTGCTATCCATAGGAGAAATTGCTTCAAAGCTTGAAAAGCATTTTCTAAAGGAGAATGGGGGTAGAGGCATTCCAACGGGAAGCATTCTGGCAAAGAAAACAAAATAATAACTGCATTGGGTAGTAAAGAAGACTCCCAACTATTTTTATGCACTCCAACAGTACAGTTATTGTAAACGAAGAAGAAAGGAAAGAGGAGGATGTCCCTCTCCTGTTGCACACATCCACACAAAATCAAGAGCGTCATGGGTCTTTAATTGCCTGTGGAAACCCAGAGTGAGCTAGAGTTGTAGCCTTCCTATGCTAGATGTGACCTTTAAATGCTTTCTGTTTTTTTTTTTTTGTTGTTGTTGTTGTTGTCGTTCTACTGAAAGTCGTAATCATTCATGCAAATAGTCTGAGTCAGATATATATATATATATTAAAAAAGTGCCCAGCGCATTGGTATTTGAGCTCTAACTATCTACCTACATGTTGAAATAGTAAACTTTAGGGGTATTTTCTTTCAGGATAGGTGGACTGTGTATGTGCTAGAGGGTGGGAAGGGAAAGGGTGTTCATTCAGAAGAGCTCTTGGAAAGTAAGTATGGTGCTAATTCTAACCGGGGTGAGGTGTGGTCTGAGTGATATTTGGAAGAAGGGGGGGTTACGTGACAAGGTGGACTGCAGCTCCCTTCCTAGCTGTGCCCTGGCTGCCAAGGTTTTCCATAGAGTCCTGGTCTCATTGTCTTCCCCACTCTCTTTTTCTGTGTCGGGTGCCTTTTTTTTGAAAAACTAACACAAGATCATTCATGCAATGTGTCATTTTACTAACCGACTAATGTACTAACACCCTAACGACTCATCTTTGTTTTTAGTTTTTTTAATTAACAATCGTTCTGTTCACAATTTTTAATTTCCTTTCTTCCCCCTTTTCCGCAAAGCACTCAGGCATCGGACACGCTATGGTAAACAAACTACATTGTCTGGTAGATATCATTCTTATTGTCTCTTTTTTTGGGTTTGCCGTGTGTTGCCCCCCTTTTCCTCCCCAAAACCCCCCTTTTATCCTCCTTAGACTTGTTTCTTCTTCTTTTAAATTTTTTTTTTGTTGTTGAATTAAATGCAAGTCTTTTTTTTGTTGTTGTAAAAAAAAAAAAAAAAAAAAAAAAAAAAAAAAAGGAAGGGGACGTGCCAGTCTTGGAAATGGTATTTGGATGAGTTTGGTTGGGACGGTTTCCTTTTCTCTAGTTTGTCATTTTTTTTTTTTCCTAAAAAAATTTTTTTAAAGAAAGATTCTTCATTTAGCTAAATTTGTTTTCTTTTGTTTTGTTATTTTGCAACTTTGAAGTTACAGACTAGAGACAAGAGGATTTCTATTGAGGACTTTCTTCTCTGTCTTCTATCCCTCTCACTCTCGCTCCTTTCTTTTCCCACTTCCCTCCTTAATCCCTTTTTTCCTTCCCTTTGGTGTGGCCACGGCTGCCCTGCCGCAGGTGATCTGGGGAGGAAAGTACTCTTCTCTCTTCTTGTTTTCCCTGCTTTCACCTTACTCCCCACCGTGGCCATAGGGAGCTCTGCCAGTGTGTCCTCCATACAGACTCTGCATGGCATGTTCCTGTCTCGTGGATTTCCCCATCAGCATCAGAATTTGCTCCCCCATTTTCCTCCTCATTACTAACAACCTGCCAATCATCAGCCCAATTCCACTCTCTTCCCTCTCTTTATTTTTGTCTCCACTCTTCTTCATTCTCCTCTCATCCTTCATATATTTTGGGGTTGGGTTTGGACTTTTTCTTTTCTTTTTTTAGTGAGGGAGGTGGCAGGCAGGGGAAAGATGACCCTGTAGTTTCCAGTGTTTTGTTTTGTTTTGTGTTTATTTCCATCTTGTGTTCCGGTTTCTTCAGTGCATGCACGTGTGAAGTGGATTTTGACTCTTCCCTTTGGTTCTCCTCACCCCTGCCCACTTCCCTCCCCTTTTTCTTCCACCTTTTCTCTTGGCTCCTGATGGTTTTCGCATGGGTGTGTCAGCGTATGGTGTGTGCACGCTTTGAGGCCCCATCTTTTCTCTCTGCCTCCTGCTCCTTTCATGGATGTTGGGTGTGTGGGTGCTATTTCTTCCCTGTGGGCATTATTATTATTATTTTCATTTTGGTTAGTATGCCTCATATTCCTTTCTTTTTGTTAGAGTTGCCTTCTTGGTTTGGGTCATTTCTTCTCTTGGTGGTGGTGATGGCAGCTAAGGGAGGGCAGGGGTTCGTGTCCTGGGGTCGTCCATGGCATGTATCACCCATGACACATCGAAATCGAAACCCTTCTCCTTCCCTTCCCGAATGCATGTTTGTCAGCGTGGTGTGAGCCCCAAAAGAAGTGAATACGAAAGAAAAGAAAAAGAAAAGAAAAAAGGAAAAAACCATCCACAACCAAAGACCAACCCTAACAAACCCATTGTCAAATGTCTCCTTTGCTGTTTTTCACTACCACCATAAATAATAATCATTCAAAAAATAAATGAAAATTTTACCAATGAACTGAGACAAGTGATGTCGTCTGAGGATAGTTCCATTTTCTAGCCTGACTGAATAAAGAGCACAGCGGGTAAAGCAAGTTGCCCATCTTGGCAATTCCACCAAAGTCCCCCGGGAGTCTGCACAGGAATGCTGGAGGCTTGGGTCGCAGGGAAGGCAGACCAGAAAATGGAACTTGGCTGCATATACCAAAATCAAACCAAATTAGAAAAACATACTTCACCAAAATCTTAATGAAAGTGATGCCACAGGTAGGGGAAGCCGCCGGATTTTGATTGGACTATAAAGTCATTGTTGGGATTTCTTTTGTCCCTATGTCCCTCCACCAGGTGACAATCTCTGTGGATGGCATCCTTACCACAACGGGCTACACTCAGGAGGACTACACCATGCTGGGCTCGGATGACTTCTTCTACGTGGGAGGAAGCCCAAGTACCGCTGACTTGCCAGGCTCACCCGTCAGCAACAACTTTATGGGCTGCCTTAAAGAGGTAAAGGTCACACAATCTCTTTAGTGTCCCAAGAACAAATGAAATTCCCAGAGGGGCTCTGTACTTAGTGCATTCTTTGAAGCCATAGGTTTTACCAAGAAGACTCTGGACTTGAAAGTAGAGGTCCTAGGTTTTGGTTCCCGCTGAAGCTGATTGATTGCATGACCTTGGGTTTGCCACTTACATGCTTTGTGGTTCTGTTTTCTCATCTGAGTACTGGGGAATTGTATCCCACAGGTAGCTGTGCTTTATACATAATAATAATTATTATTATTATTATCATTATTTTTAGAGAGAGCATGCGCGAGTGGGGGAGGAGGCGGTTGGGGGGAGAGAAAATCTTAAGCAGGCTCCACGCTTAGCATGGAGCCCGATGTGGGGCTCGATCCCACAACCCTGGGATCTTGACCTGAATGGAAATCAAGAATTAGACGCTCAACTCACTGAGCCACCCAGGCATCCCACATGCTCTGTGAATTAAATGAAAAAACACAGACAAAGGTCTAGTTCTTTGATATCACAAGAATTAGACACACGTAACGTTTGATTTTGTATTTTTGACTTGGCAGGTACGAAGCCAAGCTGTAGCTCCGAGTGGCTCCATTTGTGGTTGTAGGTCTTGTCTAAAACATAACATATGTATTATTTTACCTTTGCCAAGCTTGGTGTTCCCAAGAGTCTCATTATCTGAGATGAAGGAAAATTTTCAGAATGTAACATTAAGGCTCGGAAGACTGGTTTTTCCTCTTCTTTTTTCTTTTTTTTTTCCCCCCTGAAAGCTAGCAGCTGTGAGAAAGCAGTGGGGCTTTGCCATTACTCATTTATTACTATTGTAGCTGATGTGTTGAGACCTCTGTCTGAGAGCAGAGGAGCTTCAGTCAAGTGTAAGTTCAATCTCTAAGGTCAATTGTTGAGGCAAAAAGAATCAGACTTGATTTGGTAGAGTTCTTTTAGAACACTGTGTCATCAGAGCAGTTCACTGCACATTTTTGTTTAATCTAAGCTAAGCCTGATTGCCTGAGATAGCTATACTACTTCCCTGGGGAAATTCCTCGAGAAGCTAACAGTGTTCTTTCTTGTAGATAAAGATCCCTTGTGACCTGTTATGGGACTCCTCTCAGGGCACGTGTTTTCTTCTTCTTATGGTTATTTGAAATTTGTTGAGCGTCGGTTATAGATGAGATGGCATTGCAAATTCCTTCAGTCATGCCACTCAGCTGTGAGCCATGTGGAGAAAGGAGCCGTGTCCACTGTGCTGGAGTACTGTAGCTGCATAGTAACTATTTACTGAGTGGATACAAAATTCGGTACCTTTTTTATATCGTAACTGACTTAAGTGGCTCTTTACAAGTCGTGGTTTCCATGCTTGAAGGCTTCGTAATCTAGGAAGGGAGAGGAGATCTATAAGTGAACTCAGGACACTGTGTATTCAGTGCCACACTGGATGTTCTAATTGAGTAGAGGAAACAGATACATTTTAGGTGGAAGTCTGTTTCAGAGAAGAATTGCTGTTTGAGCTGGGCTTTGGTGAAGTAAACGTGTGAATTGAGAGAAAAGGGTAGGAAGGAGAGACATGACAAAGGAGGGAAAAATCCAGTTACGGCTCTGTATTGTACTTGGTCTGAAGGACAGGTTACAGAAGAGAACCCACAAAGTGTTTTCCTCCTTCTGCTGGATGTTATCTAGGCTTCTGCTGGCTATAGGGACACCAGTAGTCATTCCTGATGGGATTGCAGTGGACATAGACACTTCTTCCCTAGCAGTTACTCCCGTGTGGATAGAATAAAGGTATACATTACTCAGTGTCTAATGAACCCTGAAAGGCTCTTAAACACCGTTAAATCACACACATTGGAATTGCACTCTCGTCAAAGATAGATAGGAACGTTCTGCTACCATGTACGTGGCTCGGGAATGAATGAGGCATTGATTGCTGTGGGGAGCTCATTCGTTTTTGTAGTGAAACAGCCCTAAGTGTGGAGTTTCTCCTGGATAGGATCTAGGGGTGGCCTCTAGAACTCATTTTCCCTTGCACACAATGATTTGAACCATCTCTCAATTATTTATTTTGAGACAAAGGAGCAGTTTCCCGTCTGCAAATTATCAATCAGGAATGATGCTCCTGAACATTTTGAAACAAGCCTCATAAAAACGTAAAGCTATCTCTGATGGCTTCATCCATGTGAAACCTGAAGCAAATAAAATCTTCATGTGCACACATGCTCACATGCTGCCCAGATAGAGAGCAGAAAGCTTCAAAAGTCTGTGCAAAGTGTCCCTTAATAGTTTAAAAATTAAAGACAGTTCTGAAAAACAGTGTCAATAACAGAAATAGCAGTAATTGGTAGTAAAAATATATACATAGCTAGCAGCATAAGTCTGCACTGAAATCCAGATCAAGTCAGAAAAAAGAAAGTCCAACCCACACTGGGGTAAATGGTATATAAAATTTAGAACTTCATTAACTTTTACCAACATCTCTTCATTACATACACAGTATTGTAGTATGTCTAAGGGACTTGGGAAGCTTTCTCATTCATCTGAGTGTTTTTTAAAATTTTATTTGAGAGGGAGAGAGAGTGCAAGCAGGGGAGAGGGGCAGAGGGAGGGAGGGAGGGAGGGAGGGAGGGAGGGAGGGAGGGAGAGAGAGAGAGAGAGAGAGAGAGAGAGAGAGAGAGAGAGAGAGAGAAAGAAAGAATCTTAAGCAGGCTCCACACTCAACACAGAGCCCGAGGCAGGGCTCAATCCCACAACTCTGGGATCATGACCTGAGCTGAAATCAAGAGTCAGATGCTCAGCTGACAGAGCCACCCAAGCATCCCTCATCCAAGTGTTTTAAACAGATAACTTTGGGTCTAATATAGTCCTGGCATAGTCTGTCTTTCCAGTTAATCATTGCAGTTAACTTTTTTGTAGGGAAGGTCTGGGAAATTCTACTTTTGTTGGTATTTGACAATTTAGTAAAGAGCAGAAGCTTCTAGCTATGTTGGTATTTCTCTCCGTGATAAATCCCACATACTGACTTTAATTATGTATCCTTAGTAGAACAGTGTCCAGCCCCTTTTTCCTATCTCTTTATTCCTTTTTCTGTCTTCCATTTGCCATTTATGGCTCTGTGTTCCCTTACACTGAGATGGGTGCTTTTATATATCATTTTCTTCAAAATGTGGGGGCATGGTTAAAGGACTTCGGAGTTTCTGTTCCAGATACTTTGTGTGTGGCACAGAATAAGGTGTTACCTTTGAACTACAGTTACTTCACCCTTGAAAGTTAAGTTCTGGCTCCACTACTGAGAAAAATGACTGTGGATTTCACCTGGGTGCACACTTCCTAGCTTGATATTGCTATAAAAGCCACCATAGACTATGTCCAAGTTGTCCTCAGACTATTGTGGTTCTCAATAAATCTTGGTTATCCCTACAATATTTGTGTACACTTAAACATTACCAACTCAGCATCTTGTTTCTGGTCGTGTTTTTATGTTTTAACATGTGTGTCTTATTTTTTGGTCTTGCAGGTTTCCAGTTCCCAGAATGGTTCTTAGTGCCTGCTGAGCTCTCAGTAAACATGTGCTGAGTGAAATCACGTGTTTGCAAGTTAGTAACATTTAAATAAATCCTTTAAATAAACATGTTTGTAAAATTAATATTTTAGATAAATGCTCTTAGGCACTATTAACCATGTGATTCTTCTGGGATCGGTAAGGAGCATCTTGACATGGCAGTAGTTGAATCTTTCAGGAACTTTCCAGTTATCTGGTGTGAGATAAGTATTATATATAAAGGCTCAGCAAGGCTAAGAGAAGTGGGTTGAGAATACCAGCTTTGTCACTGGCTCTATGGCCTGGAATAAGTCACTGATCTTACTTGATTCTGTTTCTTAACCCCTAATATGGATATAATAGGACCTTTGTTGTGTTCCACTCAACAAATGAAATAAAATACATAAGAGTAAAACCATACAGGCATATATTTTTTTCTATATGTAATATATTAGTATATAGTATATATAGAATATTACATACATATATGTACTATATGTAATAATTAAGGATTATGTAATACCTGTTACAAATAGTTTATCAATACAAATGTAACCATGCACTTGTATACATTAGCGTGTGTATATTTCTATATCTCCCATATTAGAAAAGCACATTCAGGAGGAAAACTAACTTTATTCTGAGGTTTGCCCCACTAAAGTCCTTTCATCTTTTCTGAAGTGGGGAAACCCGTCCCACCCGCCCTCAGTCATCACCTTGTTTGTTGCCTTCAGTCACTTACGTGACAACTGTCAATCTCCATTTATTAAAATGTGTGTAACTCTGTGATGACAAAGGCCTCGTCTGTTCACAGGTGTCTTCCCAGAACCTAGCAGAGTTCCTGGCATGAAAAATAAAAATAAAGAAAGAAGCATTCAATAAGTATGTGTGGAATAAACAAATGAATGAGCTAACCTCAAGGACCTCTAAAATCGGGTGGGATTTGGATCAACAGATGTATACTGGGAACCTACAGGATGCCAGGGACTGTGCTAAGTAAGATCCAAAGATGAGTCAGGCACAGTTCCCATCTTAGAGGACCACACGGTTAGTGGGGGAGACAAATACATGAATATAGTTTCGATAAAAGATAGCAAAAAGAGGCACTCACAAATGCAGTGAGTCTGTTGAGGAGAAGGACTTAGCATATTCTGGGGTTCAGGAAAGATCTGTGGAGGAGCTAACACCCAGGCAAGTCTAGAAGACAAATGGAAGTGAACATGGTAGAATGGAGGGAGCAGTGTTCCAGACAATGGAGCAGCATGAGCACAGGTGCGGGGACAGGATACACCATAGCGTCTTGGTGAGGAACTCACAATTTGCTAACTTCAGGACACAAAATATAAGATGAGGAGTTTTGCACGTGTAGCTACAAAGTTAGGTAGGAGCCAGGTCGTAGAGAACTTTATCTTATAGTCCGCCCTTGGACTTTATTTTCTAGGTAATAGGGAGCTATGGAGGCCTTAAGTAGTAGAATGATACGGTCATATTGGCATCTTGTTCATCAGGCTTCAGATTTCTTGCGGGTGTCATCTGGCTTAATCGATGGAGTGTCTGGCCCTTGATTTCTGCTCAGGTCATGATCTCACAGCTCATGAGACTGAACCCCCCATCAGGCTCTGTGCTGACCGCATCGAGTCTGCTTGGGATTTTCTCTCTCCCGCTCTCTCTGCCCCTTCCCCTCTCATGCGCGTTGTGTCTGTCTGTCTGTCTGTCTGTCTGTCTCTCTCTCTCTCTCTCTCTCTCTCTCAAAATAAACAAACAACAAAATTACTTGAGAACCGAAGTTAGTCCATCTACTACTTCTAACTGTATGTTTTTTGTCCTAGAAAGTTAAATGGTAGGGTTGGAAAGCTTGATCCATTGACTGTGGCATTGGAAAGTACCAGGAGAGTGGCTCTCAGTATCTTAAAATTTCTATAGAAAAGCACTTCTTTCTGACTACTGTTTCAGTTTCCAGTGACCCTGTCATGATGTACATTTCTCCTTTCCTTTGTCCTTGGCCTTGCTGAGCTATTATTATTGGATGAAGCACAAAGTAGTAGAGGAAAGCCCAGTCCAGACTGAGGTGCCTGATAGTGTTTCTATCAGGTTGACCAGGACCAGGGAGAGAGAGCTTCCTCAAGCCCCTTAAAGTACCCTCTTGTGTGCCGGGATCTTCCCTGTTGTTTGAATTGATTGTTTGCACACTATCCTCCTATCTTCTCTGTCTGTTACTTCTCCCCCAGTATGTTGGTTCTCCATTTGTATCTCCATTTGCCCAGGGAGAAGCTGAGTGCTACTGAGGCCTCTGGGACAGCCTGGTCTCTCTAAACTCTCTTTTCTCATGGTGCCTCTAATGGGGAGGAGGGAGAAGCAGGAGAAGCAGGAGTGTGGAACACATATTTAAAGGAAAAAGGATTGGGGTAGAACATCACTGTGCACATTACATTCCACATCCCTTTGTGATTATTAGCCATTTAAAACCGAATGGGATTTTGCAGCCAGAGATAGTCTCTGAACAGATGATTAATGGTTTAATCTGTAATAACTTTACATTTTATAGAACCCTGATAGGAGTCCACATCTGGTGAGCCAAGCTATTTAAGGCTGTGTTAATTCTGTTAATTGCTATACGTTTGTTTGAATTGCTGGCACCTGCGGGCTTTGGGATAATGTGTTTGTTGTTGCCTTTTTTTTTTTTTTTTAATATACTCATTTTACCCCATCTCACTGTCTTTTGCTGCTCTTATGCTATCACAATTTCTCTTTTGGTTTTTACTTTGTTTTGTCCCCTACTTCTTTGCTCACTATACTTTTTTTTTTTTTTCCTTTTTCCTCCCTGTTTTAATTTTCCCTACCTCTGTGCTTCTTTAGCTCTTATTCTGGTTTCCTTCCTTATTTCTCAGTCTGTAATAAATGGTTCTGTTCGTAATCAGGTAAATTAGGTCATAGCATTGAGACTAAAAATCCCCTTTTCCTAGCATTGAGAATACTTTGTGGCCCCAGGGTGAGCAAAGACCAAGTGAGGGTTTTTGAATCAGCATGGAAGATGAGAAGAGAGTTGTCTTTAAAAGCACAAGTCCAGAGTTTGAATCTTGTCTAGACTCATTCATTACCAGCTGCAAGACTAATAACAAAGCAGTTAAATGCTCTTAGCCTCCATCTTTGCATCAGATAATAGTACCTAATTCAGGCATTTTTATGTCAGAGCAAATGGGATTAAGAGAATGGAGGTGCTTTATAAACTGTAAAGCACTGTGCAGATGCTCATGTTATTATTTATGTTATTAAATGCAACCAAACTGATTAGATCTGGTCAAGGAGCCACATCTTCCCCTTTGCTGTTTCTGCAGTTTGAAAACTGCAGAAGTTAGGAGAGTACAGTGCAGTTTAAGAAAAAGAACAGTTGAATTGGAACCTGGCCTCCAGATCCAGTTCTGATGCTAATTAGAAAATCATACAGTCCATTTGGGCATCCGTGTCTTGATCTGTAAAATGAGGGTAGCGATCACTGCTAAGCCAGATAAACTGCACACTACTATGGAGAACTTCTAATGCAGAAGTACAAGTGCTTGATTATTAAATTTTGGGTAGCAAGGTAGAATTTATTTTTCTACTCTTAGGAAGATATGCAGAGGAGCATTGTGTGGGCTTGGAGGAAAGCACGCATTGATAGAGTGGAAGAACCAATACAAACAGGAGACCAAGAGGGATAAGGTTCCAACAAAGTCGAAAGAAGTTGAAATGTGAATCAGAGACTAGGAAGTGGAAAATGTGGCAGAAGAAGAAAAGAGAGAAACTATGTCTCAGGAGCTGCCTATTGGGTTGAGCACAGAAAAAACTGGCATTTTTGTGGGTTAAAAAAGTCAAATATTGGTAATGCCATATGCGTCAGCTTCAGAATGCAGTTTTTGTGAAGAGAATAAATTGGATCTTCTGGAAAAGAGATTACCTCCTAGATTATAAGGAACTGAAATAGGTAGGAGAGACCTGCACTCTGTCATGGAGAATGAAGAATAAGAACCCTGAGCTGCTGGGAATTTCGATTAATGTGAGGTGCATTTCACAGAGGGGGGTAGGGTGTAAGCACCTAGCCCAGCATGGCTGGAAGAAAGTTGTATGTACCTAAGGGATAGTATCAGGAGGGCTGAAGGTTCAAGGATATTTAGTATTGCAGTGCTGTCACAAACAGAGATTTTTGATTAATGCCACAATAAAAATACTAAAGTATGCTTTGCTGCCTACAGTTGATGGGCTGTCAATGGAGAAATAGATATGGTGAACATTTTTTTTTTAGAGACCTGATATCTATTTCTTATTCTTTTGAATGAAGGTTCTTATTCCCCTTCATTTTCTTTTTAAAAAAATTTTTAAGAAGTATATTTGTTTTGAGAGGGAGAGGGAGGGAGAGAGAGAGAGAGAGAGAGATGGGGACAGAGAGAGAGAGAGAATCCCAAGCAGGATCTTCATTGTTAGCACAGAGCCTGATGCGGGGCTTGATCTCACGAACTGTGAGGTCATGACCTGAGCCAAAATCAAGAGTTGGGCACTTAACTGAGCCACCTAGGAGCCTCATTTTCAATCCAGTGGTTCAGTGGCACTGACTCCACTCCTGGCTACCTTGGTGAGCATGTGAGCTGTAAGTCAGTTAGAACTAGGCCGTTCCCCTGGCCAGAGTTATTTTGTTCATAGGTGGGTACCTAACCCAATTTGGATCAGTGGCATAAAAGCTTAGGACTCCAGTTTATATGTTGTGGGGAGGTTGTTCTCCTTCCTTAGGGTTAGAACGTGGGATGATATAAAATTGAGCTTCTGGCTACCATCTTGCCAACACATAGAGACCAAAAATGAAGCTAGAATGGAGAAAACCAGAGGCAAAAACGGTGGGGAGAAGCTAGAACCTAGTGACATTTTTAAGGCCCTGGATCAAACATTCTTTAAACTAGAGTACCCCTGATTTCCAGCTAAGACTGAGTAATTCTTCCTTTTGTCTAAAGCAGCAGGAGCTGGACTTTCTGTCATTCGCGACATAGAGTCCTAAGTGATGTGAAAGAATTCCTCATACTCCTGTTTCACCCCTGTCTTCTCTGATAAGAAAATAGCTCTTTGGACAGGAAAAGATAGACAAAGAAAGAAAATTTAATATCAGAGGCTGTTAAAATCACCAGTAGCTCTGCATTAATTCAGGTTTCTTGACTTGGGTGAATGATATCCCAGGATATGGAGAGAGTTTGTAAATAAGATTTTTGAAATCCAGTTGGTGGTGTTGAGAAATAGTAGAGAATGGGGGAGGTTCCTAAAGACTAAAGATGGAAGAAAGTATGGACAATGCAAGCTATGGGCCTGTGAACTTCATTGGAATCCGGGAAAGATTTTGGAGTGCCTTATTAACAGAAGGTATGAGCCCGTAGAAGAGAGAAAAATGTGATCAGAAGAATTACAATTATTCACCAAAGACACTAAAAATAAGCCAATTACATGAACCAAACTCACGTTTCTATTCCATATTGTTACCATACTTATAAGCCAGGAAAGCATAACTAAATATCAGCAAAGTATTTGGCAGTGCATTTTGTGATATCCTTGTCAACAAGATGGGGAAAAAGGAATTGGATGTAACAGCTATTCATGAAAGGAGTAACTATTGAAACATACAAATGAGTCTTTTTTTTTTTTAAGGTTTATTTATTTACTTAGAGTGAGCAGAGGAGGGGCAGAGAAAGAAGTTGGGAGAGGATCCCAAGCAGGCTCTGTGCTGCCAGTGCGGAGTCCTACATGGGACTCAAACTCACAAATCATGAGATCATGACCTGAGCTGAAACGAAGTCAGACGCTTAATGGACTGAGTCATGCAGGTACCCTGAAACATACCAATGAGTCTTGATGAAGGATCTGTTTTGACCTATATGGAAGTTTCAGGTGGATGTGACAAGGCTTTTTCCTACTTAATGTTTGTATTAGGGGCTTGAGGGAAGGTAAGAGAGCATGCTCATCAACTATTTTAATGGCAGGGAGCGGAGAATGATAGAAAATATGTGCCTGCATGATTTGAGGGTGAATTAATAGAGGTGTGATCTATAAAACAAAGGAGGTAACAGTTTTATAGTGTAATTTATTGATGAAGAGAGAAGGCTCTGGAACTAGAGTTCTTGGTTTCAAAGCCCAGCTCTACTCACACTAGCTTTGGAGTGCTGGGCAAGTTACTTAACCCTCTCTGTGCCTCACTTTGCTGATTTGTTATGAGCAGAATAATTATACCTACTTCATAGGGTGAGTATTAACTGAGTATTATAACTCAGTATTAACTGAGATAATAAATGTAAAACCCATAAAACAATGCTTAATAGAAAACTTTTGGTAGATTTCTTGAAGTATAGTTGACACACAACTATAGTTTTATTAGTTTCACATGTATTACACAGTGATTTGATAACTATGTTATGCTATGCTTACCACAAATGTAGCTACCATCTGTCACCATCTGTAATGCTATTACAGCACTGTTGACTGTATTCTTTATAATGCACCTTTCATCCCTGTGACTTATTCATTCTGTAACTGGAAGCCTTTACTCCCTATGCCCCTTCACCTGTTTTGCTCATCCTTGTGCCCTTTAGCAGCTACCAGTTGGTTCTCTGTATTTATGGGTCTGTTTCAGTGTTTTAATTATTATTTTTTTAGGTTCCACATATAAGTAAAATAATATGGTATTTGTCTTTCTCTGACTTATTGCAAGTAGCATAATACCTTCTAGGTCCATCCATGTTGTTGCAACATGTTGCATGATCTCTTTCTTTTTATGGCTGAGTAATATTCCATTGCAAATATATACCACATCTTCTTTATCCATTCATCCATAGATGGATACTTAGGTTGCTTCCATATCTTGGCTATTGTAAATAATGCTACAATAAACATAGGAGTGCATGTAGTTTTTTGAATTCGTGTTTTTGTTTTCTTTGAGCAAATACCTGGTAGAATTACTGAATGAATGGTATTTGTTTTTTTCACTTTTTGAGGAACTTTCATGCTTCATACTTTTGCCACAGTAGCTGCATCAGTTTACATCCTCACCAGCAGTCCACAAGGATTCCTTTTCCTTCACACCCTCACTAACACTTGCTATTCCTTATTGTTTTGATACTGGCTATTCTGACAGGTGTATGGTAACCGACTGAGCCACCCAGGTGCCCTCTCTGCCCATTTTTTAATTGGATATTTTTTGTTTGTTTGTTTTTGTCTTGAGTTGTTTATATTCTCTGTATATTCTTTATATTAATCCCTTATCATATATAATGTTTGCAAATATCTTCTCCCATTCAGTAGGTTGCCTTTTCATTTCGTTGATGGTTTCATTCACTGTGTGAAAGCTTTTTATTTTGGTGTGGTCCCAATAGTTTATTTTTGCTTTTGTTTCCCTTGCCTGGGTAGATGTTTCTAGAAAAATGATACTAAGGGTGATGTCTAAGAGATAACTTCCTGTGTTTCCTTCTAGCAGTTTTATGGCTTTAGGTCTCACATTTTGGTCTTTAATCCATTTTGAGTTTATTTTTGTGTGTGGTGGAAGAAAGTAGCCCAGTTTCATTCTTTTGCCTATAGCTTTTCAGTTTTCCCAGCACTATTTTATTGAACACAATGTCTTTTATCCATTGTATAGTCTTCCTTTGTTGTGGATTAATTAACTGTATAGGTGTGAATTTTTTCTGCTCTTTGTTCTGTTGATCTATGTGTCAAAACAATACTGTTTTGATTACTATAGCTATGTAGTATACCTTAAAATCTGGGGTTGTGAAACCTCCAGCTTTGTTCTTCTTTCTCAAGATTGCTTTGAGTATTCAGGGTCTTTTGTGGTTTTACACAAATTATAGCTTTATTTGTTTTAGTCCTATGAAAAATACTCTATAGGGGTTGCATTGAATCTGGGTATTGCTTTGGGTAGTATGGACATTTTAACAATATTAATTTTTCCAATCCATGAGCATGGTATATCTTTCCATTTGTTCGTATAATCTTCATTGTCTTTCATCAGTGTGTGATAGTTTTCAGAGTATGGGTCTTTCACCTCTTTGGTTAAATTTATTCCTAGGTATTTTATTCTTTTTGGTGCAATTGTAAATGAGATTGTTATCTTAATTTCTCTTTCTGCTACTTTGTTATTAGTGTATAGAAATGCAGCAGATTTCTGTATATTAATTTTATGTCCTACAACTTTACTGAATTCATTTATTCTAATACTTTGGCAATTTGGTGAATTGTTTTTATCATCATGAATATTATCACTGTGTGCTAATGTTATTACTGAAAGTATTTCTATTCAATTCTGGATATTAAGCTTTTAAAAGATTAGCTAATTGTTAGATTAGGGCATGTTTAGAGTTGAGTTATGAGAAAGATGAAGGATTCAAGAGTCTGACATAAAAAGAGTTGACTGATCCAGGGGTATTTAACCTGAAGAAGAAAAGATGCCTGAGCCCAGGCATTGGCTTCATATGTGAAGGATTGTTATCTTCATACATGAAGGCCTATCATCCTATGGAAGTAGGATTAAATGTGATTGATATATCCTCAGGAAGAAGAGCTAAGGCAAACAAGTGGAAGCTGATTACTTAATACAAAGAAGACGTTTCAGTAAGAGCTGTTTAAAGCTGCCTTTAAAGCCATGCATTCTTTATCACACTTAAGGCCTCCAAGTAGAGTCTGGGCAACCACCTTGATGAGGTTGTAGAAGAGATTATAGCATCAAATGAGTAGACAGTGTTGATTTTCTACTTTCCTTCCAAATGTACGATCCTAAGCTCTACGATGAATAAGGCTTCTGAAAAGAGAGAATGAGACTGATTAATTAGACCAGATTTATTGTGCCAAAGACTTTCCTGATTAATCTCCAAATCAGTTGACTTAAACATGTCTCACCCAGACTCATAGGGTTGCCCTTGTGGTAGGATTTGAGGTTCCCAGCCACTGCCATAGTCACTTATAATTATTCTTCTTCTCTCAGACCTCTACTGGCCCCATCTCCAAAACCATTATAACCACAGCAACTAAAATCATAGTAGCAACTGTAAAGACTAACATGTATTGAGCACTTAACAAGGTAAATGCATGTGAAGTGTATGCCTACATGGTTAAGTGTTTCATACATATTTCCTAATTTAATTCTCACAACAAACCGATGAGGTAGATCCTGTTATCATTACTCATTTGAATTTAAAGAGATGAGACTCTTGTCCAGGGTCACATAGTTAGCAAGGATGGGAATTGAGATGGAAACATTGCTGCCATTTTGACTCCTGCTGTGCCACCTCTGCCAACTCAGTCCTAAGACCCGGTGAAGAACAGGAAATAAGTTCTTCACAAAAAGGTTGGGATTCTGTGGTTAAATCCAGTTGAGGGAATGGTCTCTCACTACCTTTTAGAAGCTCTACTTGAAAGGACAGGGCATTTAATCAGACAAAAAAAAAATGTCCTGCTGGGAGGCTAGATACAATTACCTGTCTCTTTCACCTTGCCCTTGAGTATTCTGAGAAGGTGGTTTTTGCCTGATTTCCCACTTTGGCTGGGCAAATTGATACTGCTCAACCTGTTAATGGAGGAATGATTTTCATTATGGGACTTGAGTGGAAAGGAGCTCCTCTTGGTGTGAATGCCAGGCAGTTGAATACCTTTGTTTTGAGATGTGTGGCACATGTTTCCTTTGTTCCAGCCCAGTATTTTCTATGAAGTTGGAGCTATTTGTCTCCAATGCCCTCAGAAAGCCAGAATGAAGAGCAGCTACTTTTTAGGCTTATTATGAATTTTCAGTCTGATTCTGAGAGTTTCTTATTTAGCTTTGCAGTTTTTTTTCTTTTCAGGATAAATTCAGTGGAACTCATTGCTTTCTAAAAATGTCACTTATTTACAGCAAATGTAATCTACCACAACATTCCCGCTGAGACAAAATCTCTTGTGTCTTCAAATGCCTCAAAGGAGACCAAAAAAAAAAAAAAAAAAAAAAAAAAAGGCAGTTCTTGTACACATATACCTACAGGGATAAAGTAATCATTGAGCTAATTAATTAACTAATGTTTCTTTTTAATTGCTTTGCAAATGCAGAAATGACTATTTCATTAGTGGTATGTGCTTTTGTAACCTTGTGTTCTGTCCCCCATGTGGACAGTGTCATAACTAGTTTCTGCATAGATTTCAAGAGAGATATAAGGACACATTTTTTACTTCACAAATCAGTAAAAACATAGCATAGGGCTGTAGCATTGCACATCAATTACCGACCAATAAAATTCTCCTTTTTTCCTCTCCCTCATCCTCTTTCTTACCAGCCAGTATGGTCTATCTCATATTTCATGGAGAAAATAGAAACTAGGCAATGCTTGCTAAACTTCTCTTCCTCCACTTTCAGATTTACCTTCAAAGAAACTTACTGCTACCTTCTTTTCTCCTGTCTTACAGGATGAGCTCTCTTCCTCCTCTCTGAGTGTAACTACTGTTCTCTTTTGGCTCTTTTGAGATTAGCCCTGTAAGGAGTCCTTCTCTTCTAGTTATCTTTGATCTCTTGCCACCTGTTTTCTATTCCCTCAACTAGTGACATGTTGAACATCTTTTCCATGATCCTGTCTCCTGTTGAATTTACACCTTAGCACATTCCTTACTTTAAGTGAATAACTGCTAGGGAGAGTTGCAGATCTGCCCCATCTTCTCTACCTCATGGCTACTCCTTTGCCCTTTGGAGTTGCATGCCTAACTCTGGAGGGGCATACCTATCCTCAACACTTTAGTAGAATTCTTTTCCTGGTTTACCTGGCTTAAGTGAGGATCACTGTGCTGTATGTTGTTACAGCTCTTAGTTCTTAACTCCACTGCGTTATAATTGGTATTTTATTCCTTATTGTATTTTAATGATCTGTGTTCATATGTTTCCTTAGTAGATGGGGCTTCCAGAAGGCAGAGATTAGGATTTACATAAATTGAATACTCACTTTAGAGTTAAACATAGGTCCTGGCAATAAGTATATGGAACATATTCTTCAAGTTAGTAAATATTTGTGAACATCAGCAATAGAATTATTGCTCTAAATTTCCACTTTCTGCGTGTATCCATTTTCTCAACAGCGTGTCACTCATTCATTTATTCAGAAGTGCAGTAGATATTCACGAGTATTTGCTCTATAATATCTGTTCTAAATGTTGGAGTATGTGGTGAATGAGACCATATATAAGAAGCCTCTGGAATTCATGTTGGAAGAAACTTAAGAATAAATGCATAAATAACTCATTAAGATTCTTTAAGATCATGATAAGTGGTATAAAGGAAATAAAAGAGAATAATGAGAGAGTAGGTGGCAAGGAAGTTGGGTCTCTGTCATCAGACTGAGTGGTCAGGAATGGACTCTTGGAGGAGGTGACAATTAAGCTTTGAGACCTGAGAGGAAAGAGTCAAGTACACAAAGACCCAGAGAGGCCAGTCAGAGGAAGCCACAGGGATGGGACGGACACCAGGCAAGGGGAAGCTGGGCATGTTAAAGACATGGCCAGGTGACCACTGTGGTCATTGTGGCTGTGGCTCAGTGGGAGCTTGGTGAGAGGAACAAAATGTCTGTGATAAGACATGCTGCTTTTCTAAAAAGGTCCAAGCTGTGACTGACATGCCAGTGTATCAAGCTTGTCTCCCCCTTAACGTCTTCATTGCCTGTTTATCTCCTATCCAGGTTGACTATGTCTCTCCTTTTATGCCAGAGGACAAAGGGTCCCTCCATGTTTGTAAGCTCAGCTGTTCACCTGTGCTTGGCATTTCCTCCCCTCCTGTCACCTCCTGGAGTCCACTCTTGACTTCCTCCACTCCTCTTTGCACCTATGATCCTTGCCTCTCTGTTCCTTCCTTGTGGGATACAAGCATGTGCTACTGTACCCTCACACAGAACCTTCCCCTTGACCTGTACCTCCTTAAACTCAGAAAGAGAAAGAGTGTTGTTTTCCCAGAGATGCTAGGAAAGGAGGCAAAACACAAAATGGTTTTGAGGTTTGAGACAGGGATGGTGAGAAAGTTCACCTGGGGTGACTTCCGTCTTCCCAAGAGAAGAGGTGAGGCAAGGTGCTGAACATGAGAACAAAGGAGGTGTGGCTATGGATAATGAGCCTTCCCACCTGCCTTATCTCTGTCCTTCTCTGAATTTGGCATTCTGCACCGTCTTGCTCTTTGTGCTGTTGTTCAGAAACACCTCGTGCCCCTGAGAGCAGGTCTTCCTCAGCCTCCCACTCATGGCCTTCTGCAGTTTGGTTTCTGCTTTGTCCCTGCTTTGCCATACTTCCGCTCTATATTTAACCAGAGTGGTTATTTCCCCATCTTTTAAATATGTTTTGAGTTCTTCTGAAACTTCTTTATTTGGGTGTCCTGGCTAAGGATTTCACCCTTTCTCTTTGCTCTCTGACTCTTGCCCTTCTTCTGGGACTCATCTCACTGTTACCTGCTTGACTGATCACCCTGGTCAACGGTGGTCTTTCTCATTTCTGAATTGCATGCAGGCTTTTAAGGTATAGTGTGTGCGAGCTGAGATTTCAGAGGCAGAGTTCCAAGTTTAAATCTTTGTTTTGCCATTTACTATCCGTGCACCCTTGGACAAGTTAACTAGCTTTTTGGAGTTTCTTCAGCTATAAAATGGGTATCTTAAAAACTCTGGTAGGTAGATACTATTATGAGGATCAAATGAGATAACATAATACCAGTACATGGTGAATGGTTAATAAATATTAGCTATTATTGTTATTTATTTGGTCCTTAAAATGTTATGCTTTCATTTGTTAGTTTCTTCTGGCAGGCAGATAATTCCTTTGAGGCAGAAAGTTTTCTGTATACAATGCTGTGTATACTGTAGGTTTGT
Source organism: Felis catus (assembly GCF_018350175.1). Lineage (NCBI taxonomy): Eukaryota > Metazoa > Chordata > Mammalia > Carnivora > Felidae > Felis > Felis catus. Next base: position 123,112,394 of record NC_058373.1, read on the forward strand.
TAAAGAGAGTTGAAAGGAATTTATACCCCTTGAGTGAATTTCTTGATTAACTATGAAGAAGTTGATGTTTCTCTATACTATAGTTTGACCCCAGTTGGAATGATCCCACCTACAAAATGAAAACAATTTGTTCTTTACAGACAATAAAAAAAAAAATCACACTCATGGGTAAATGAAATGTATGTGCATCTATGAAATATGAATGCAGTGATTTTCTGTTTTTAAGTTCCTCATAATCAAATGCAGTTGTGATGAAGTGTATCTTTCTTAGGGTACTTTTTCTTCATAGATATTTGTAACGTAATAGTTTTGATAGGTGTTGTTTCAAATGCTGAAGGAAACGAAATCTAGTTGTAACGCTGGATATTGGTGTGATGATCATCAGTGTCCCTTCCAGGTCTAAAATTCTTATAAATTTTAAATTGCTGTGGAATGTCTCTCAATCCCCGAGTTACCTTTAAGTGATTGACTTAGTGAGCTTCTGTTTGGAATACAAAATGAACTGGGCACAGTTCCTTCCTTTGGAAGATCTTCTAGGTGAGGGGTTGGCAGCTTTCTCTGTAAGGGACCAGGGTAGTGGTTCTCAAACAGGGACCATTTTGACCCCAGGGAACATTTAGCAATGCCCAAAGACACTTTTGTTTTTTGTTTTTTGTTTTTTTTTATATATGAAATTTATTGACAAATTGGTTTCCATACAACACCCTGTGCTCATCCCAAAAGGTGCCCTCCTCAATACCCATCACCCACCCTCCCCTCCCTCCCACCCCCCATCAACCCTCAGTTTGTTCTCAGTTTTTAACAGTCTCTTATGCTTTGGCTCTCTCCCACTCTAACCTCTTTTTTTTTTTTCCTTCCCCTCCCCCATGGGTTCCTGTTAAGTTTCTCAGGATCCACATAAGAGTGAAACCATATGGTATCTGTCTTTCTCTGTATGGCTTATTTCACTTAGCATCACACTCTCCAGTTCCATCCACGTTGCTACAAAAGGCCATATTTCATTTTTTCTCATTGCCACGTAGTATTCCATTGTGTATATAAACCACAATTTCTTTATCCATTCATCAGTTGATGGACATTTAGGCTCTTTCCATAATTTGGCTATTGTTGAGAGTGCTGCTATGAACACTGGGGTACAAGTGGCCCTATGCATCAGTACTCCTGTATCCCTTGGATAAATTCCTAGCAGTGCTATTGCTGGGTCAGAGGGTAGGTCTATTTTTAATTTTCTGAGGAACCTCCACACTGCTTTCCAGAGCGGCTGCACCAATTTGCATTCCCATCAACAGTGCAAGAGGGTTCCCGTTTCTCCACATCCTCTCCAGCATCTATAGTCTCCTGATTTGTTCATCCAAAGACACTTTTGGTTGTTAAAACTGCAACAGGGGGGAGGATGAAGTGAGTAAAATGGTAATGAGGTGATGGGATAGGACTGCTACCCCAGTAGGCATATGGTCGGTGGAAGCTGAGACTGTTGCCATACATCCTACAATGCATAGAATAGCCCCTCTATGACGGTTATCCAGCCCAGATTTCAATAGTGCCAAATTTGAGAAGCTCTGGGCCAGATAGTAAATAATAAATTGATAGTAAATATATGGTTTTGTGGGCCATAGAGTCTCTGTCATACTACCAAACTCCGTAGCATGAAAGCAGCTGTAGATCATGTCTAAACAAATGGTTGTGTCTGTGTTGCAGTAAACTAATTGCATAAACAGGAGGTGGGTTGGATTTTGCCCCAGGGCTATAGTTTACTGATCCCTGCTCTGGTTGAAATGACAAAAAGCCCCCAGATAATTATAATGTATTGTAATAAGCTATATGATCAAAATATTCGTGGGTTTAAGGTGAAGCTTACAGTATGGGCAATTAGCCTGACCGCAGATATTAAAGATGGTTTCCTGAAGGAGAAAGAACATCAACAGAACTTTTTTCCCCCTAAGAGTGAAAAGTTAGGCGTCCAAAAAAATTCTAGGAAGAAGGAATCGTATCAGCAAAGACATAAAAGTGTGAAACAGCATGGTGAGTGTGGGGAACTAATAGAATAAAGGAAAGTAGGAACAATGGTGGTGTGGTAGCAGTAGGAATAGCAGCTAATTTAGTGAGTGCTTACTGTATACCAAGAACTTGTCTAAGTATTTCACATGTGCTAACTCATTTCATAGAAACAGAGCTCAGCATGGCTAGGGTGCTGTGAGAGAAGTGTGTATGGAGATGTGTGTATGTATGTATCAGGGCTAGGACTTTATTTTGTAGGTGGGTAAAAGTAGGAATGAGAAGAGCAGCAAGGAAAACATCAGTAAGACTTATCGACTTGACTGTGCATTAGAGGTAAAGCCAGAGAGAGGACACACGTTTCTGGCTGGCGTGATATTAATAGAATATAGCGATACAGATACTGGAAGAGAGGCAGGCTTAATAGAGAAAGTGCTGTTTACTTTTGAATGTGTTGTGTTGGAGGTACTTGTGTTATCTGGACATCAGGGTCAAGTTCAGATAGCTGGAGGTGTAACTGTAGTCAGAATATAAGGAATATAGTTCATTCAGTTACAGCTGATGATCTCCCATGAGAAATCACATCAAATAGAGCAGTGGATTAAAAAAAAAAAAGAATCCTGAAAGTCACCAATGTTTATGAAAAGAGAGATTTAAAAGGAAAAGTCAGAGAAGTGGTACGAGAACCAGAGAAAGTGATATTACAGAAGCCAAGAGAGTAGAAAGTTTCCAGGTGGGTGGCATAGTCAGTAGGTCCTAGTCCAAAGGGGAACAATAAGTCAGGACCTGGAAGCACCATTGAAGCTGAGAAGGCAGAGGTGATGGGTAATTTGGTTTTGCTTCTGCATCAGTGAGACAGAATCATTGTGAAATTCAGAGGTGACAAAGGCAGTAGAAATGGAGAAGGTAAATACATAAGAAACATAAACGTTGAAACAACATCCCAGGGGATTATGCCAACCTTTTCTTATATATTCTTTAAAGTACATACAAGAAATCTTACTAAAAAGTGTTTTGTAGACTTATTTGGGGTTGCTGTACATTTTTTAAAAATTCCTTTCTTTATGTAATCTTTCAGTAATTCATGTTTTGTGTTTATATTCTCCTTCTCCCAAGTGATTAGTTCTATCATTAGATTTTAGTGAAACTGTGGACTTGAGGGGCTTACTGTGTATTTGGTTGTTGTTTTTTTTTGGCGTTTTTATTTTTTTTTATTTTTTTTTATTTTTTTCAGGTTTTATTTATTAAATATATGAAATTTATTGTCACATTGGTTTCCATACAACACCCAGTGCTCATCCCAAAAGATGCCCTCTTCAATACGCATCACCCACCCTTCCCTCCCTCCCACCTCCCATCAGCCCTCAGTTTGTTCTCAATTTTTTAAGTCTCTTATGCTTTGGCTCTCTCCCACTCTAACCTCTCTCTTTTTTTTTTCCTTCCCCTCCCCCATGGGTTCCTGTTAAGTTTCTCAGGATCCACATAAGAGTGAAAACATATGTGTATTTGTTATAATAAAATTTAAAAGCCACCTTTGTAGAACAGTAAAACTTTGGGAATGTTTTTATATGATTAGCAAATGGGACACAAACCTCGTAGATTTGAAACTTGAAGACACCAAAGAATTATCTATAAGCCAATGTCAATTCAGTTTAAGTCATTCATTGAATGTCTTGCATTTTTGTTAACAGTCATATATGATAGTGTTTTTTTTTTTTTTTGCTCTCAAACAGCATGCTATCTTAACCACTATGTATGTTTATTGCACAAAGGATTTACAGCAACTATGCATGTAGTTGATGAGAAGAAATTTACATAAACAAACCACTTGAAGAATCTAATCGTGAAGAAATGTAACAAAATGTTGTTATCACATGGCAGAATCCTGGTACCAACAATGCGTTACTAAAGACTTTCAGGAAAGGAGAGTTCTTCTAGCATGTACTGGAATATTGGGAGCATCTCCATCTACTGGCTCTGCCTATTTGGTGTTCTTTTCTAAAGAGAATTTGACTAAATTAGTCTTAATTGAAAAACAAATGCAAATGATGAAGAACCAGGAGGTGATCCAAAGCATCAAAATACTGTTTACCCTGTGAGGACAGACCATGTCTTATTTGTCTTTGTATCCCTCTGGGCAAAGCACCATGGCTATCATTTATTAAGTGCACGGTTCATACTGAATTGGTTACATCTGGCCATTGGATTAGTGCAGCTGAGAAAGGCTGGACCTTGAGCCTTGTGGATGCTTTCCAAATAATGGTGCTAATGACAAAGAGCATGAGGGTCCAAGAAGAAAGTGAGTTGTGAGGACTCCACCTATAGAAGGCTGGGAGTGAAAGATCTTTGTTAAAAAAGAGTAGAAGTTGCATGCACTGTCAGTGGGGAATTGGCCACATCCAGTGGGCTCTGCCCTCCGTTACAGTGGTAGTGACCCATTAAACATGCATCATGTGTCAATGAGTGAGCCAGTTCTGGCTCAAGGTGGACAAACAAAAAAGAAGTAGCAGAAGTTTCCATCACTGCAGTTTCTTATGAAAGAAATTGAAGGTTTTTAAAGATAAAACTTATAGGAAAGAAATAAAGTGAAATCCACAAAACTGGTTCTAACCTCTAAGGGTTTATCATACTGGCATTTTGTTGCAAATGTGTTGAGAATGACTGCTCTGTGATTTTTACTAGCTTTTAGTCCCTATAGGCAAAAAAAGCATTTCTGAAAGAGATTTAAAATTGTGGACTCTGATAACACTGCTAGTTGTCAGGTTTTTCTCTAATGAACAGCTTATCAGTAAATGTGCTCAGTGGTTAATTACCACATTAGGCTTATTGGCATAAAGTGTAGTAGAATGCCCATTATCCTTATGCAAATTTAGATTTACTGCAGGTTAAATCCTGTGACCTGAAATCTAAGTTGCCTGTCATAAATTAACAGACCTCTGTACTAGCCGTGCTGGGATTGGCAGTGACTAAGGACCCCAGGAGAGGGGTGAATGAATCAAGCTTGGGGAGGTGGGGCTCACTCTTTGGAATATCTCACAAAGGCTGATAGAGCTAATTGTGCTGTAGAGGCTGTGTGGTGTTTTTGTTTTGTTTTGATTTTGTTTCATTTCACAGGGCAGTCAGGCAGTCCAAGCAATGGTTCAAGCAGCTGTTGATGCCAAGTGGTGTCATCCACCAGGTGTCATGGGGCATTTGGAGGTTGTAGGATTCAGATTGAGCTATGCGTCAGTTCCAGGGGACCTGTCAAGTTAGAAGTTTAGATCCTAAGATAAGGATTCAGATTCCCAGGTATCTTTGTCAGCTTAGGTTGCTACAACAAATACAGACTGGGTGGCTTAAATAATAGATGTTTATTTCTCACAGTTCTGCAGGCTCGGAGTGTGAGGTCAGAGTGCTTGCAGAGTTGGTGAGGACCCTCTTCCTGGTTTATAGATGTTGTATTCTTGATGTGTCCACAGATGGTGGAGAGAGAGATCATTTCTCTTGTGTCTGTTTTCATAAGGGCACTAATTCCATCATGAAAGCTCTACCAGCTTGACTTAATTACCTTCCAAAGGCCCCATCTTTGAATACCATCATCACCCTGGGGATTAGAGCTTCACCATATGAAGTGGTGCTAGGAGTCAGGGCACGTAAACATTCAGTCCATAGCACCAGGGAACACTTGGGAAGCAAAGCAGAGAGAGCCCAATCTAAGCAGACGAGGCTCACAGTTGTCTCAAGTGTTTCAAGGAAATGGAGCACAAGGCAGCATATTCAAGAGAAAGTAGGACTGTAGAGGGCGTATGTGACAGAGCAGAAATGAATGCTATACAGTGGCCACAAGGGAGCCCATAGCTCAAGAATGCCCCCTTGGTTTGCAGACCTAATTCCACACTCTTACCAGAAGCTGAGGCAGAGTTGGCTCTTGGACCTCCTTCCTGCCCCTTTCAGGCCACGCTCAGGAGTGATGTGAGCTCAGGGGGGTCTTTCACATTATACTCTGTTGACCTGAGGTTAAAACAAAGCAGGGACTGGATTGATGCAGTCAAAGCCTCATTCAAATCTATTTGCTTCAAAAGAGACGCTGGTGTTTGGTGTTTAGGGACTTCTAATACAAGTGATTTTTTTTTGCAAACAATGGTGAAACTTTCTGAAGCCCTGGAGTCCTGGCTACTGTCCCCTACTCCCAGCACATTGAAATCCATAGTTCAGAATGAGGGATTCTCAAGCAAGGATAGGAAAATCATTCCTTCGGTTGTTTCTTCAAATGAATCATTAGTGCTCATAAAGGAAAATAGTCTTGTGTGCCCAGGGCACGTATCCAGGTAATTTTGGCGAGGAGCAACATTTCTTACCACACCGCGAGTGCTTATGTGACTGGTGCAAAATAAGCTGTGGTTTCATTGCTGATCCATTAACAGTGAGTGTGGTGGGTGAAAGTTCTTTAATTAGTCCCCAGGGTAAAAACAGCCCAGTATTTATAGACTGTAGGAGGAAAGGGGGTTGGGGAGGCAGGTGACTTGTCATCTGTACATCAGTGACTTCTGTGTCTTCCAGGTCGTATTAAAAAATGTCTTGAACAGGAGAAAGTAGTCTTTTCTGTCCCATGATAAATTCAGTGTTTTGGTTGGAAGTATCCATAGAAAGCATTTTTCTGTCTTCCTAATTTCCAATTACAAAAGAGGAACAGGGCTTTCTCTATTTAAGAACAGTACAAACTGTTTTAGAAGTGAGATGCAGTCCAAGAATTACCAAGGCAAAGAAGGAACATGGCAGTACAGCGTGTTCTCCACATAGCAACTACTCAGTGAAGGGTGATGAACAATTACAGTGGCAGCCAAGGAGGGGGTATTAGGGGTGGGAGAAGCACTTATTTATTATATATAACATGAAGCTTTGAAGCTCTTTTTGGTCTTCTTGACTTGTCAACTGACTTAATGAGAGGGCTTCCTTTTCCTTGAACCTCAGCTTGACTGTTTGGCCTTGTAAGCATTGGAGGCAGAAGAGATCTCTCAAATGAAAATCAGTCCAAGATCATCTTACAGCAACCAAATCATGGGAGAGAAGAAATAAAGGGATGGGATCAATCTAAAAGTCTCATATAAAGAAAGACCCCAGAGATGTTTCTCCTGAGAGCCCATTATATACAAAAGAATCAAAGAGAGACCCACAGAGTACCTGGGTGGCTCATTTGGTCAAGCATCTGACCCTTGATTTTGGCTCATGTCGTGATCTCACTGTTTGTGGGATTGATCCCCAGGTCAGGTTCCATGCTGAAAGCTTGGGATTCTCCCTCTCCTTTTCTCTTTGCCTTTCCCCTAGCTTGCACATGCACACCCTGTCTCTCTCTCAAAATAGAAAAATAAACTTAAAAGAAAAAAAGAGACCCAAGAGGAAAGCCATGTGCAGAGATCCAGGAGAGTTACTGGCCCAGTTTGTTTATATTTATTAAAGCTTTATCCCTCTAAAAGCTTTCAGCTCTCCTCGAGTAGCTCCACTGGATCATTGATTAATTTTGCCCTAGACCAGTTTCATAGCTTGAGGACAGGGTGAGAAGAGAAGATTTGAGCTATCCCTAGGACAATTATAGGAACAAATAAGTTTTATTATTTATGCCAGCTTAGTTAGGTGGATAGTGGTAGTGTTGAAAAGGATTCTGGAGACACCTCTCCTTGAGTTGCTGTTTATGTCCTTAAGCAATATAAACTGTAATTTGGGTGTTTAAAATTCATATAAATGGTATCTTACTGTATATGTCTTTGTACGACTTTTCTATTCAACATAACACTTTTAAGATTTATCTATATTCACATAGATTTCATTTATTATGGTATCTGCTATTTAGTGTTCCTTTGTAGGAATATGTACTTTGTTTTATTTATTCTTCCCCCTTGTAATGTAGCTAGATATTTATGTTGTTCCTAGTTTCCCATGTTATAGTTAAGGCTATGGTAAATACCCCTGTATGGTTTTTATTCACACTTGTGCCAGAGTTTACCCAGGAAGTATACCTAGGAGTGCAGTTAGCTGCTAGGTCATAAGCTGGGTGTATCTTTATCAGATATTGCCAAATTGCTCTCAAAGTAGTATACAAATTTACACCCCCACTAGCACTATGTGTTTCTCTTCCCTTGCGTCTGTGATAGTTTTTGGGTATTGCCAGTCAATCAGATAATATAGTATAAACTGACCCAATAGAATATAAACCAGGTTTACCCTGTAAAATACATGCCTAAATCCTCTCTCATTCTAAGTTCCTGTTCCTACTGAGAATCTAGAGACCTCAAGGGTATATAGATTGCATGTTTCCTACCTCATTTCCTCCTTAGGATACTGGGCCCCAGTGAGAGCTTCCTTGTGTCAGTTTGGAGCAGGTCTGTTCTTTATCAGCAGCAACTTGTGTCTTTCCACTTTAAACTGTTGTAGTTCTTCTGGTCCTTACAGAACTTTATTACTATAACCCCAATATCTTACATGTCTTTTAAAAATTTCAGGATATATGAAAAAAAAAATTCACAGTCCAAATATCCACATTCAGAAGATAAAGCAAAATACAACCAAATCCCCAAAGCAGGTATGATGACTGAGAAACTGAAAATAAAGTCACCATAACTTTTATAAAAAGGATGTTTTCATAGGAAAAAACTGTTCCCCAAATATAGTCATATATTCATTCTCTATCCACTTTAGACTTTACCCTTCTGGGGTATTGGTGGGGATGTAGGAAATCTTTGTGTTCTCCCTAGAGTTTACAGTGTGTGTGATTAGCATTTGAATCTGTTGGACATATGGCTTCCAAAAATTCCTCTTGTGAAAAGTCATTAAGTTTTGTCTTAAAGTTTTCATGGACCATTTAGTTGACCTAATCTGTCATTACTATTAGTATGAATTCTTTCGTCTAAGTGTTTTTCTTGCTTTTTCTACAATAGTTAAAACAGAAGTTTTCTTTGGTTGTTATATGATAAAGAAACAAAACAAATCTTATACAGCATAGCCTGAAGGCCAGGCTGTGAAAAAAAAAAAAGCCTCTGCCCTTAATTAATTAACTAATTTTTAGTTTGGTGATTTAGTGTCAATAGTATGCCAATGTATAGAAAAATACTAAATTTTCAGGACACATACATTGAGATTTTCCTACCAAGAGTGGTGCCAGTTTTGCTGCTTTTCTCTGTGAGAGGGAAGTGAAGATTGATGCTTCAGTGCCCTTGTAGATAGTCTAAAGGATGTCAAGGATGGAAACTTAGAGGTCAGTGAATAACTGGGCTTAAATAAGCTAATTTATCACATAACTATGTATTAAGTACGTCTGTATGTCAGGTTCTGTGCTAAGTGTTGGAAATATAATGATGATCAGATAGACGGTATCCTTCTCCTTGTTGAGATTTGAGGTCTAGTTTCTGCCAGCTTTTGGGTCAGTGTGGTTTTTAAGGACATGAGATTCCATAGCTGAAGGAAGAGTCCCTATGCTTCTGTGGCTTCTACTTTTAACTTGAAAATAACGTTAAGAATGTCTGGTCTGTGACCTAAGATTACTTAATGTATTCTTTTAATATGTTATAAATATTTTGACTGGACTAAGATCTTTATTAAAAATGTGTCTTGTGGGGCACCTGGTTGGCTCAGTCGGTTAAGCATCCCACTTTGGCTCAGGTCATGATCTCAAAGTTTGTTGGTTCAAGCCCTGCGTCTGGCTCTGTGCTGACAGCTCAGAGCCTGGAGCCTGCTTTAGTTTCTGTGTCTCCCTCTCCTGCTCATGCTCTCTCTCTCTCTCTCAAAAATAAATAAACATTAAAAAATTTTTTTTAAATGTGTCTTGTATTCAGTGTTGAAAAAGAAGAAGATGGAATATTGACACAGAAATACACATAAAGCATAATAACACAGAGTGAACATTTTTAACATACAAGTACTTAGAGAGGTTGAAACAAAGGTTGGAAACTATGGTAAAGTACATGAATTTTATAAGAAAAAAATTGAGTTCATCATCAAATAGTGTCAAAAAGCTGAAAAGACATTTTTCCTGTGGTGATATTTTCCTTGTGTCTTTCTCCCTTTTAATTCAGTTCAGTTTAGTGGATGTGGATTAAGTATGCATTATGTATGAAGCATGTACTTGCCATAGGGATACAAAAATGAATATAAAATGGTTTTTTCCTTCAAGAGTCCCAGAGATACATTATCAAGCAGGTTGAAAATAATTGTAGTAATTATGAGAAATGTGCCAAAATAGATGTTTAAAATACTTGATGAGGCTTCTGGTTATGCTGGGTAAGCTTATATCAGATTGACCCTGTCACTAGAAACAACTGGAAAAGCTGGAAAAAGCATAAAAGTGATCAGTCTGAAGGCATGGGAGATCTACCAAGGCAAAGAGGACCAATGTCCTCTTCCAGGCCAATGTCCTGGAAAAACAGAAAGGAAGCACAAAGATGTGAGACCAGAAGTGAAAGTGTATTTCACCCTTAAGACATTTCCCAAGAGGCCAAGCAGAAAGTAGTGTCAACGAGGCTGAGGATATGAGAACTTTCAGTTGTCCCATGGAGCTGGGAAGACAAAAGTTGTGTTCAGATTTATCGAAGGGAAGGGGCCTGACAAATACTCTTAAGTTTTCATTTGTGACCCCCACAGGGATAACCTTAGTCATAAGAACTAGCACAAATCTACCAATTTCCACAAAGGCTAAAACATAGCTTTGAATTCGTTTGGTTTTAGAATGCATTAAGATCTTCCACTGTTCTGAATGCCTGCTAGAAAAAAAAATATTTTCTTCCAGGAGGATATTAGATTATCCAGAGCCTCAAATGATTTTTCCCCCGAATTTTCATATACTGGCTCTAGCAGTTAGTTAAATATTGGCAAGTATACCAGGAGATAAGACCAAGTACTAAAAAATGACACTAGAAATAAACCTATAGGACAGCCATATGTTAGATTTATCAAAAATAAACTTTAAGAGAATTGTAATAAATATCCTCAAAAAGTAGAAGATGGAAAATTTTGAAGGAGACTTAGTCTGTATAAACATGTAAAATGGAAGTTCTAGAATGGAAAATATATCTAAAATTAATAACTCAGTGCATACTTAAGAATATAAGACACAGCTGAAGACAGCATTGTTATCTAGAAGGTAGATCATAGGAAATATACAGAATGGGAAGAAAAGAAAGGTGAAAATGTTAGAAAAGAGTAGAAAAGACCTGTGTGGCACAAAGATCTAATGTACATTAAATTGAGGTCAGGGGAATAGAGAGAAAGGATGGTGAAGAAACAGTAGTTTAAGATACATTCCCTGAAATTTTTCCCAACTGGAAAAAAATATGTTGAGCCACAAATTAAGCATTGCCTAGAAGTACAAGTAGGAGAAATACAAAAGTACATCTTAGTAAAACAGCTGGAAACAAAACCCAGCAATGAGCTCTGAAAAGCAACCAGGAAAAGAAAAAAAAAAAAAGATGCATTGCCCATTGCCCTCATAGAAGCAACAGTAAGATTTAAATCTGACCACTTGTAAGAAATGATGGATGCCAGAACACAATGCAATAGCATCTTCAAAATGGTACCAAATAAATAAATAAATAAATAAATAAATAAATAAATAAATAAATAAATCCTTTCTCTGCTGGTGTTCTCTAATCAGTGAAAATATTATTTTAAAAAAATAGAAACTTGTAGTTTTGCAAAGAAAAATAAATACTTTGCTCTAAAAGAAATACCAAAGGACATTGTTCAGGCGGAAGGAAAGTGATATCAGATGGAAGCATGGAAGTACGAGAAGGAATGAAACAGCAATAGAAAGTGTAAATATTTATTGATAGTGTAAGAATTGTGATAGACTGGAAGCTGCTAATACTGCTTGCTTTAAAGATGGAGAAAGGGTCATGAACCAAGGAATGTGGGGCAGCCACTAGAAGTTGGAAAAGGTAAGGATACAGATTCTCCCCGGGAACTTCCAGAAAGAACTCAGTCCTGCCAACCCCATGTCTTTAGTGCAGTGAAGCTTGTTTTGGACTTCCAACCTCAAGAGTGGTCAGATAACAAATATATGTTGTTTTAAACCAAAAATTCATTACCTATGATAGAATTTGAAATATATGTTGAATTTTTTTAAATGACAAAAATATCAGAAAATTCAGGAAAAGAGTAAATGGAGTTAAAGGGTCTAAGGACCTTGAATTGCCTGGAAAGTGTTTAAAAATAGGCTTTAATAGGGAAGAATATCAGAAGAAGAAATGGAAAATCTATCAAAAAGTTGAATTTATAAATAAAAGATCCTTTCAAAGAGAACTCCTGGCCATATGGAGTCACAGGTGAATTCTTCCAAACACTTTAAAAAAAGACAAAAACAGTAAGATGTTGGCATTAAACTAGACAAATAGACCGATGGAACAGAGAGTCCAGAAATTGGCTCACACATATATGGACACTTGATTTATATTAAAGGTGATTCTGCATAACAGAGGGGAAAGTATAATCTTTTCAATATATGGGTCTTGATCAATTGGGGTATCTTTATGGAAAAAATGTATATCGTCTTCTGCCTCACACCACACACATAAACCAATTCCAAGTGAATTGTCAACCTGAATGTAGAAGGCAAAATAATAAAGCATCTAGAAGAAAATGGAGATATCTCCATGGGCAATTAAAACACAATGTAACATTGTCACATGCTCACCAGCATGAGCATCAAAAAGATTGATAAAGTCAAGTGTTAGGGTAAGAAGCCACTGAAATCCTCATACACTGGGATTGGTACAAGAAGTTTATGAAAATTGATACAAGTATTTTGTAAAATATTCTGACAATGTCTGCTAAAACTGATCATATGCATGCCCTATGATCCAGCAAATCCACTCTTAGGTATATGCCAACAGAAGTACATACACATACACATCAGAATATATACACAAAAATGTTGATAATAGTCCCTGGAATAGACTGGAAACAACCCAAACGGCCATGAACAATAGAACAGATAAATAGATTGTGTTATAGTCACAAAATAGAATGTTGTGTAACTATAAAAACGGAGGAACTATGTACAACAACATAGATACAATTTCACAAACATAATACCGAGTGAAACCAGCTAGATGCAGAAGAGTATATATATTATACTTTTCCTTTTATATGTAGTTTAAAACAGGCTAAACTAATCTATGGTGTTAGTAGCCAGTTATCTTTGAAGAAGAATGAGGTGGGTGTGGCAAGAGGGAGGCTTCTAGGGTGCTGGTATTGCTTTATTTCTTGGTCTGGATGGTGAGTACATAAGCACGATCATTCCGAAAATTACTTGAGCTGTTGCCTTTTGATGTGGTCACTTTTGTGACTGTTTTAACAGTTTGAAAAAATATTATCTTAGCTGAGAACAATATATTTTGCATGAAGAAGGCTTGAAGCAAATTTGAAAATTGGCCATGATTTTGCCAGACAGAAGAGAAAGGGAAAGAATATTCCATTAAAGGGATAACCTAAGCCAGATATACAGCAGTGGGAGGATTCATTTAATTTTAAGTAAGAATGGGAGTGTGTAGTACATGGCATATATGGGGAAGAAGGGTGGGAGATTAGGCTAGACATATAGGTTGAATCTTGTTTGTAGAGTGTCATAAATTGATTGTATGACATGAAGAAATTATAGGTTTTGAGCAGAAAGTGGAACAAGGAATTTTGGCTTGGGCTGCATTTGAAATGTCACCAGAAGAAGACTGGTTTTGCCAGTGAGTTCTGACTTTGGAATATGACTCTATTTTTTCCTTCAATACCCACCCCCCCCAACACTTTGTACATGAATACAGTCTTCCGTCTCATTTTAATTAGGTCTTTGATTTGTAGCAATCCAGAGTAGAGTGATTTGGTTTTATCAGCTTGCACAAACAACTCCTTTCTTTGTGGTTGTTGCCTGTTGTCCTTCTCCTTTATGGACGTCATTAAGTTACTTTCCCAGATTGAAGTGGTCCTCCTGCACTGAGGGCCTCAGTGTTTGAGATGGCTGGTCTACCTCCTGACCCAGCTTGTCTACTACCTGAGGAAATGCAACCTGATACCCTAGTCCTTCAAGTGAGCTATGCATTGGCAGGAAGAGACCACAAGCACACACTTCATTTAATTTCTGAGTTAATGCTCAGGGATAAAAGGATTATCAGAAACACAGTGACCACATAGGGAAGGAACAGATGCAGTATTGCTCAACACAGCTTCACTTGGCACCCAGGGTCCTTCCTAGCAGTGAGCAGCTGTGAGAGACACTGGTATTTGGGGTTGAGTCCTTCCAAGTCTTTCTGGAAAGCCCAGTTCTTATGACCCTGCCTTATGTGGGGCTTATGTCACATTCTGGAAGAATTGACAGTGATATTCTGTGCATGTCCATTTACAGCAATATTTTCAAATACTGGAATCTCCTGGCTCTTGACGTAAATGTAGCATAGTAAGGCCACATTCTCATCTGGAGGGGGAATCAGCATCCATGTGGCGGTGTCCTGGATGAGTAGCATCACTTCCAGCTTTGCAGTGCTCTGGAAGACACTTTTCTATACAGACCCAGATACCATTAGAGGAAAAAAAAGAGATAAGGAATTGGAATCAGGGTTTTTCTGAATCTTTACAGCAAGCCCCTTGCCATGTTAGTTTTTAAACCAGCGACATACTTCAGGCCAGTGAAGTGTAAATTTTTCTGTGGAGGCTGGGGTTCCTTGAGAATGGTAGAGGAGGAAACAGGTTTGTTTTTTTTTTTTTTGTTTTTTTTTTATTCTTTAGGATCTAAATCATTCCCAGGTAGTGAACTTCCAGTAAGGAATGGATTTGGCTTATTGTTTTAATGTTTATTTTGAGAGAGAGAGCAAGCGAGCAGGGGAGGGGCAGAGAGGGAGAGAGAGAATCACAAGCTGGGCTTGATCCTGTGACCCTGAGATCACGACCTGAGCCAAAATCAGGAGTCAGATGCTCAACCAACTGAACCAGGTGCCCCTGGACTTGGCTTATTTATTAACCGTTGAGCCTAAGGAAATGTGACTAGGTTTCCCAAAGAAGCTAATTTTCAGGAAATGTTTTTGGAAAAGTGGGTCTCCTGCTTAATTTCCCATTCCATGTGTGTTCTGTTATCCGTGATGGAGATGAGAAACTGCTCCAGGTGAAAGATATTTAAGATATTTATCAGGACATACTCTCTCCCTCAATCCATGATTTGTATTCCTTTGCTGGTTCATTCCAGTGCTGGGATTTGGGTGGGATTTGCCAAAGCCAATTTGGAACTGGTTTCCCATGCTGTGTGGATTCTGTTTCAGTCATCTGTTCATTCACTGGTCTGCTTTTCCTCCAGAACCATAAATGAGTTTGAGCCTGTTGGCATCACAAATCATCAGTGGTAAGAAAGGTCAGTACAGGGGCAGGGAGACAGGCAGGTGCTTATGCTGAGGGAAGCAGGCAGGGACCCAAAAGACTGTGACAGCTGGATAGTCATTGGGCTGTTTGAGCCTGGGCTGTAGTAAGGTGACTGCTTGTACCCTTGTAGGATTACATTAGCCACAGTCTCGTCCTCAGCCTTGCAGCCTCAGAATTTCAATTTTAGCCAGCAATAACAACAGCTGGAATAATAATAATAAGCCAGTGTTAGTTAATCACTTTCTATGTGCTAAGCAGTGTCCTACTTTATGTTATGAACTCGCCTAGCCCTCACACTAACTCTAGATGAGTACCACACTGTCACTGGGTGGGGGGGTGGGGGGGGGGAGGAAACAAAAACACAAAGATAGTTTTCCCAAGGCTATACAGCTAGTTAAGGGTTGGAACTGGGATTGAAATCTGTGCAGCCTGGTTCCAGAGCCTGTATTCATCGCCGTTATGGCTGTTCATCAAGAATCACCAGAAAGTGAGAAATTGTTTTGCAGAGAACAAAAAGTCACAAGTGATTTAGTAATATACCAGAATACCAACATATTTAGTTCCCATGGAGGAAAATTATCCCGGAGCTTTACTGTTGAGTATAGTACAGTAGTCAGAAGCCACATCTGAGGACTTGAAATGTGCCTGGTCTGCACTGAGGTGCACCGTAAGTATCAAATTCACACTGGGCTTTTTAGACTTAATACCCATCCTCAAATCTCATAAATCATTTCTTATGTCAATTACATGTTGAAACAATAAAGTTTTGTATATATTAGGTTAGATAAAATGTATGATGAAAATTAATTTTACCTGTTTTTACTTAAAATCTGGCTACTAGAAAATTTAATTTTTTTTGATGTTTATTTTTGAGAGAGACAGAGACAGAATGCTAGTGGGTTGGGGCAGAGAGAGAGGGAGGCACAGAATCTGAAGCAGGCTGCAGGCTCCGAGCTGTCAGCACAGAGCCTGATGCGGGGCTTGAACTCATGAGCTGTGAGATCATGACCTGAGCCAAAGTCGGACTCTCAACTGACTGAGCCACCCAGGCGCCCCATTATTTATTATTTTTTATTTAATTTTTTTTTGATGTGGCTACTAGAAAATTTTAAATTGCGTCTGTGACTTGTGTTATATTTCTTTTGGATAGCACTGTTCTATAGACTGAAAAACGCATGGATAATCCAGAGCACCCTTTTTTTTCATACCTATGAAACTGAGTCATTCACCTGAACTAGCTTGTAGTCATCTGGAGGGAGTTTTGTTCACCATTTGCATTGTGGGATCAGAGCTAGAGGTGCTTGTCAGTTTTAGAGATATTTCTTTTAGGCTCTAGAGGAACACATTGAACTCTATTTCAGCAGAGTGTCCCAGCTTCAAAGCAGAATACAGAAGGGCAGACTAAGTGGAAATAAGTAAATGCAAATATATAGATATCGATAGGCGGTTGGAATTCAGAGAAAGCCTCTTCAGATTACACAGCATCAGTGATAGTGAGTGTATCCTAGGGGAGGGGAGGGCATTTGTATGTGGTTAAGGTAGCTGGGGACCAAGTTGTAGAGAATCTTGGCCTCAGGAAAAGGAGTGCCCTTAGACTGACAAAACCTTACTTTACAAATGTCCTTTTAGATTCTTTTTGATCAACAGAATATTTTGTCATGATTGACTTCCTAATTTATGACATACTAAAATTTCTAAATTTGATATTTTTTAAAAATATCATTTGTTGTCAAATTGCCTTATATACAACACTCAGTGCTCATCCCAACAAGTGCCCTCTTCAATGCCCGTCACCCATTTTCCCCTCTCCCCCCGCCCCCCATTAACTCTTAGTTTGTTGTGTAAGAGTCTCTTATGGTTTGCCTCCCTCCCTCTCTGTTTGTAACTATTTTTTCCCCCTTCCTTTCCCCCGTGGTCCTCTGTTAAGTTTCTTAAGATCCACATATGAGTGAAAACATATGATATCTGTCTTTCTCTGACTGATTTATTTCACTTAGCATAATACCTTCCAGTTCCATCCCTGTTGCTGCAAATGGCATGGTTTCATTATTTCTCATTGCCACGTAGTAGTCCATTGTGTATATAAACCACATCTTCTTTACCCATTCATCAGTTGATGGACATTTAGGCTTTTTCTGTAATTTGGCTATTGTTGAAAGTGCTGCTATAAACATTGGGGTACATGTGCCCCTGTGCATCAGCACTCCTGATTCCCTTGGGTAAATTCCTAGCAGTGCTATTGCTGGGTCATAGGGTAGTTCTATTTTTAATTTTTTGAGGAACCTCCAAACTGTTTTCCAGAGTGGCTTTTTTAAAATATTAATTGTATCTAAGATTAATGATTCTCTGGTGAAATTTACAGAGACACCTTAATCACACCAGCAGTATTTACATAGACACTTCCTAAGGATTGTTCACTTGTAGAATACCGAAGGGTGAATAATGCCATCCATTGAATAAAGATTCTCATTTTTCTACCTCAGGGCCTTGTTCTCTTACTAAACCTTTGTCCCTTAGGGTTGATAATGGACTGCATCTTATTGGAGGGCCTCTTTTCACTGATGGCATTAACCATACTGATCCAGCAGTTGGATGACCTTAGAATGGAGCCAGGCTCTAGCAGCCAGGGTGTGTTGATCGTGGGCACGTGTTACAAACCGGCCCGAGGTGTAAGGAGTAATGGAAGCCTGTAGAGGGGCAGCCTATTAGAGTTACAGTTTATATGGAGATTATATTCTAAAATATAAATGTGAGGTTAAAAAAAATGATTATATAGTCAACTTTGCCCTTATAAAGGCTTTAAACCATTTCCAAAAATCCCAGGCCCCTTGCAAGCTCTTAAACCAAGGGTTAGCATCATTGATTTCTTTTTGCATTTCTGGTGACGCAACTCTTTCTAGCAGATATGAAGGCTAGGCCTACTTGGAATAAGGCAAAGGGTTAGGTGGTCAATAGCCAATTCTCTCACTTCCTCTCAATCCCCTGCCAACCCCCCTGAGTGTAGACAGCTGAAAATGTATACGTTATATGTAAGTATGATGCAACTCCACTGTACTGTTTGTCTTGCTAATAAGTAAAGTGACTTGTGTTATGCTTTAAATATTTCAGGTTCATTGATTCACTTTTTTGCACCTAGTGTATGAAGGTAAAGGTGAAAAAGGCAGTTAAGACCGTTTTTTTGCTTGTTTTTTAAATTATTGAAGAGCTCCAAATCTGGTCAGGAAACAGACAAGTAAACAAATGGTTATCATGCCTCAATGAGGCATTGGCTCTGTGCTTCAGGATCACAGAGAAGAGGCCAGTAAAGCACTCTGGAGGTCAGGAAAGCCTATCGAGTGGGGCACACTGGTCCAGAATCACCATTTTTTCTCACTAGGTTGCTGTAACAACCTTCCAAATGCTCTCTCTGCTTTTGTTTTTGGTTCTCCCTTTTCCCCAAATGTATAGCTCTCCAGGAAGCAAAATAGTCCTCTTAAAACATAAAAGGAACATATACACTCCTCTGCTTACACCCTCTAGTGACTTTCCATCTTGCTCAGAAGTAAAGCTCAGCCACTGGGTGTTGTATGGATACCAATTTGACAATAAATTTCATATTAAAAAAGAAAAAAGTAGAGCTCAGGTACTTAGGAGGCCTTTAAGACCTTGTAGGATCTTGCCCCCATTACCCTCTGCCCTCATTTCTACTATGTCCCTCCTTGTTCCCCTGATTCTGACACACTGGCCTCCCAAATGTTTGAACATGTCATTCACATGACTGCTCAGGAATTTTGTACTCGTCTGCTGCCTGGAATTCTCTTTCCCCAGACGTCTACATGGCTCATTCCTCAACGTTTTCAAGTCTCTGTTGAAATGCTGCTGTATTTTATAGGCCTTCCATGCCTATCCTTTATGTAAGTAACAAACTTCCACCACATCTTGGCACTCCTACTCCCTTTTATCTTGCTTATTGTCATCTGACATACTGTAAGTTCACTTATTTGTTTGCCTCATCCACTTAGATTTTAGAGTTCATGAGGGTAAGACTTTGTTTTGTCCATTTTGGGACAGTACCTGGCATATCATGTTCACTCAGTAAGTGTTGGAAAAAAAAAAGTGTTTGTTGAATGAATAATTCATTGTTCTTCTCTTGCACTGCTTCCTCATATGTTTGCCTAATGAGTGGATGTATACATAAATGGTGAATATATTCCCTTGGCACCAGCAGAAGCTATTGTTTCCCAGTAGACTGTCTCTCTGGGGTGACTTTACAGTTCTTTACTGAGATAAAAGACTTAGGACTGTCAGGAACTCTTGGGTTCTACAAAGATGACATCTCACTCACAAGTGAAAATGACTCTTAATCATCTGCAATGATATTGGAGCACACTGGCAAAGAAAAGGTTTGCAGTTGGGGAGAGGGAGTTAAGAGAAGATTGGTCTGGCCACAAAGAGTTTCCCTCATGTTGAGAAATATGACTGGCAGTACCTGGTTAGCTGTTAGATTAAAAATATATATGTGCTTTTGTTCGTGTATATTGTAAGTGTAAATATGCACCTTTATATATGTAAAGGTAAATATTTTTGGCCTATAGAATCGAAATCAAAGACTAGAAAGTCCAAAGACTTAAAAATCCCGAAGGGTTCTGAAGGCTCAGCAGAATCCTTGGTGCTTGGGGAATGAGAAATGTGAGGAAAGCTTACTGAATTCCCCTATTTCACTATTACCTTACTGGACATTACTCTGTATGCTGAGGCTAGATGTACATAAGTGAATGACAACAACAAAAGCCCCTACTTTCATGGAGCTTACATTCTGGTAGGTAAAAAAAACAATAGCAAGAATATAAATCTAACATATATGAGGAGGCGAAACAAAGCATGATGTGGGAGTACAAGGTAATGGAGTGCCATCTTAGAGAGTTGAGTTGGTAGGGAGCTGAGGCTTGCTTCACAAGAAGTCAGAGGGCCAGCAAATGTAAAAACATGGGAAGTAGGTACTTGTTGAACTCAAGAGATACAAAAACAAAAGAATGAATTAAGACAAAGGTATATAGAGCCTTTAAGCCGTGGTAAGGAGTTTGGGTTTTATTGTGATTACATTGAAAAGCCATTGGGCACTTTTTATCTGAGGAATGACTGATCTGAATTAAAAAAAAAAAATCCCTCTGACTGGTCTGTGGAGGATGGCCCATAGTATGTACTAGTAGAGACAGAAAATAAGGAGCTGGCTGTTGCTGCCTTCCAGGTAAGAAAATATAGCACTGTGGATTAAAGTAGTAGTAATAGAGATGGTAAGACGTGGATGGATGTGGGCAAAGGTAGAATCAATAGGGTTCATTGATGAATTGGATGTTGGGTGTGAGAGGTAATTGAGGATATCTTCTTTAGTCAAGATAAGCTAGGTTGTGTTGTGGCAACAAACTCCTCCAATATATCAGAGGCTTAAAACAAAAGAGGTTTATCTCTCACTAACACATCTTGTCCTTTGTGTGTTGGTGAGTGACTTTGATATTTTTATAATCTACCTCACTCTGGGGCATAGGATGACATGGTAACCACTAACTGGAACATTGGAAAGGGAAAAGAGAAATTTAGAGGGTTTCATACTGGGAACCATTCAGTGTTTGGCCTGAAAATGACACATATCACTTCTGCTCAACACTAACGGGACAAGAGTAATCACATAGGTCCACCTACCACAAGGTGGCCAAGAGATGTAGCCCTATCTTATGGTGGGGAGGTTGGGGGGTAGGTAAAGGATCAGAACTACTCAAGACAGTACTACTAGTGATAACATGATATTTTCTAGGTTTAGACAACTGCTAATAACATCTAAATGAGGTACTTGAGAGAAGTGTGCTTGGGAAGGTGAAATCAATATTTCTGTTTTAGCCATGTTTAGTTTAAAAGCCTATTACAAAGAGATGTCAAGAATGCAGGTGGAAACAGGAGTCTGATGATCAGAGGAAATCTATGGTAGAGATATAAATTTGATCATAAACAAAAAAATATATATGCTATTTAAGATAATGAGACTCACACAGTTTAGGTGGAATACAGAAAGGACCAAAGACAGAGCTCTTGGACTCTCAACAAGTGGAGGTCTTACAGAGGAGAAACTAACAAAGGAATCAGATTATAATGGTTGTCAGGGATGCAAGAGAGTATGGAATCTTAAAAGATCTTGATAAATAAATCTTGCAAGAAAGGAGTGCTGAGAAGTCAAAAGAATTGAGAATCATTCATTGGTTCTGGCAAGCTGTGGACCACTCCAGTAGTGTGATGTGGGAAGGAGACTAATTTGAAGTGGATTGAGGAAGTAATGGTAAGTGTGGAATTGATGAGATTAGGTATATGCAACTTTTGGAAGAGTTTTTCTGTAATCAGAGCAGTAAAATGGGGTTGGTAGTGGGGGAGGGCATGGCATCCAGATGATAGGAAGTCAGGAAGGAGAGCAGGTTTGTGGGCAAGATTTTGAAATGTTTTGACCTGAGAGTAAGGCAGTCAAATAGAAAAGACTCCAATATTAGTTGGAGATAAGAGTCTGAATATAGAGAAAAATCAGAGCTGGCATAAATATTTAGCAGCCCGCTGTGTAAAGAGTTGGAGGTGTGCGTGTAGATGAATTCTCATAGGAAAAGTGCCGAGAGACGAGCATGGAGACATCAAGGTTAAGCCTTAGGGAATACATGCGTTAATAACATGGGGGGAAGAAGAGGAGCTAGTTAAGAAACAGGAGAAAAGGTTGAGTAGATTACATGTTCTAGAAATCAAAGGAAGAAAGCTCCAATACCTTTTCAAGAAGTTTTTCTTCAAGTCCTATGTTCTCATAAATATGTAGTACACATTGTATACTTTCAGGCCAAATTTGCAGTAGACTCTACTGTAGTTGATTAAATATATAGCCTGAGAACTGTGGAACACTTAGGGTAATGGTTTTCTACCTCAAATAAATGGGATTAATGCTCTTCACTTTTTTGTTCTCTTTGCTGTCATATCCTCTCATCGTTCTGAAACTGCTCTAAAAGTTTCGCATCATTCTTCATTTCTCTAAAACTGACTTAGAGATATTGTTAGTACTGTACTCATCACTGTCTCTTCCTTCTTCCATCTTTGTCATTGTCAGTTGTCACCATCATTATTAAAACCATCAGCATCATTATCAGGCTTCATTAGATGCATTATTTTGGTATTTTAATAATTTAGTTAGAACTCCTGAGGGACGTGTGTTTTAGTACAGCAGGACATATTGACAGCACTTTGATTATGTGTTGAGTACTTAGTGTGTACTTCAAAGATGGGCACGAATCCTGCTCTGAATTCTTTCAGTTCATTTTCCTAGGAAAGGTAACAGAATTAGGAGGGAAAAGAAGTGCCCAGAGGGAATACAAGGGATTAGGAGTACCAACATACAGTGTCACTGGAATGATTTGCCAGAAGTTTCTTCTCTAATTATGCTAGTTAGCTGTAAGAAGTCTATGTAGGTGAATAGTCCTAGAATGTAGCTAAAGGGTAAATGATAACTACATATCTTAATATCAAATGGGGTAAATGATAACTACATATCTTAATATCAAATGGAATTAAAGTGGACTATCCCTTCTTTCAAGCTAGAAATAATGTGGTTTTATGACATACCTTCTCTGGAGTGTAACTTGGATCATTTTCAATTCTGGTGGTCTGTTGATTTCTAGATTCACCCATCCCACCCCTTTTCCCTACTCTCTCCCTCCTTCCTTCCTTCCTCCCTCCCTCCCTCTTCTCTTCCTTCTCTTCATTTCTCACTCCTCCTACTTAATTCCTTCTATCCATGACATGATATCTACCTAGTTAACCCAAGCCAGAGACCTGAAAGTCATTATTGTTCCCCTTCTTTCTTTAAACATTCCTCCAAGGCCCGTTTGTCTCTAAGGCATGTTGACTTGACTCATTTCTGTCTTCCCCCTTGCCAGTGTTGTAGTGCAATTATTCATTCTTTCCTGGATTATCTTCACATTAAGAACCACAAACCAAGTGTAGGACATCAGTGTGAAGAATAGATTGAAGGAGGGCAACACTGGAGTTGGAATTAGGACAAATCAGGAAGCTGTATTGTATTTGTCCATGTGAGACTTAATCTGGACTCCATCTCTCCAGGGCAGAGTTGGCCACTGTGCATTAAATCCACTGCATATTTCTATTTAACATCACTGTACGTATGTATATTTACATGCATAACACCTATGCTGAAAGGTGAACTCCGTAAGGTCAGGGACCATATAATTCATTATAGAGTCTAACATTTAGTATGTGCTCTATGGTTGTTTACTGGATGACTAAATGGAAGCCTAAGTAGAACCAGTGGCAGCAGGAATGGAGTGGAGACAAAGGATGTGAAAGACTTGTTGGCTGTAGAATCCAATGGATTTGGTAGCAAATTGATATGAGGGGCAATAAGGAGGAAAGGATCGGCTGTTTCTATACAAATTTGAACTTTGGTGACCATTACAGAACTAAGGAAGTCAGGAGAAGGAATTGATGAGTTTGCTTTTATGCAGGTTGATTTTAAGGTTCTGCAGAGAATTTTAATTTTAGATGAATTGTTCTAGCAGACAATTCAGATTTGTGGCCTGGGGCTTTGGAGTGTTTAGGTCTAGAGATAAAAGATGTGTGAATGGGTGAAATTTTCAACTGAGGTAGAGTAGTGAAAATGGGAAAGAAAGCGTTCCTCAGATGCTGGGGAAAAGCCTCTTTTTAAGGAATTTGGAAATGATGCCGATGACAGAGGCAGAAAGTGAGTCATCAAAGAGTTCCCTAGAAAGTGTACAATCAGGAAACCCTGGAAAAGGGAATTTTGCAAAGAGAGTGATTAAAACAAAGAAAGCTATTCCACAGATATTGAATATTCTGAGGACTGAGGCCTATTTAAAGTTAATTAAAGGAATTCTTAATCTTATTTCAGAATTATTTACTCATGAGTTTAATATGTTTTATCTTAGAAAGCAACTAAATTAAAGCCCAGTATTTTGAATGCTGCAAGACAAGGTAGTAAAAAAGTATTTCCTCTTTCGTCTGTGGTTAAATAAAATTCCTTTTATCGGTGTTCTTTGG
Organism: Felis catus; assembly: GCF_018350175.1. Taxonomy (NCBI): domain Eukaryota; kingdom Metazoa; phylum Chordata; class Mammalia; order Carnivora; family Felidae; genus Felis; species Felis catus. The sequence goes on from NC_058373.1 coordinate 123,136,823, forward strand.
AACTGTATCCTCTAGCCACACAGTCAGATGGAATCCAGTGTAGTAGCCAGTGAGATAACAGCTAAGTGTCTCAATTTATTCCTTTGCTACTTTCAACCTTCTCTGCTTGTTATTTAGGTGTGTTAAGCAGATTTAAAGTTACTGGTAGAATTCAAGTTGACACCTTGCTTTTTCTCTGCCCTGGGTCTAAGGACACTGTGATCTCTCTGGATTTTTACCCTTTTCTGTATATTCATAATTTGAATAAGAGTAGGGGAGCCCTAGATAGATCCTAACCATCTTTCAGGTTCCTAGCTTATGATAGATCCTAACCATCTTTTAGGTCCCTAGCCTATAGGGAGACCAGGGAGGAAGGTACCATTTTTCATGTCTCTCCTCAATTGTGGTAAATTTGGTAAATACAGAAGATACTTGCTGGTAAAATTCGTATCAGGTGGGAAAATATTCTCTACCTCTGTGATGAAAGAAAACCTAGACAAAGGCATGGCCAGTAAATGGCCCATTAGAAATGGGGAAGATAGTGACTCTGGTAGGGTCAGGGCTATGAAAGTTCTAGGAAAGGTCCTAGGAAAACTCTGGAAACATAAATCTGATTATGTCCTATTTGCTTTGTTAACAGGTAGAAACAGTTTACTATAACTTTTTTAGTGTAAACACCTCCTTAGGAAGCATTTAATGAAACATCTGATAGTGCTTGCTTCCATGCCAGACCAAAAATTAACTCGAAAGATCCAGGAGCCAGAGGTAAGAGTAGGCATGTTTTTGCGAAGTCTTGGCTTCCTCTCAGGACATGTATTAGATTTTTGGTAGTAGGAAGGCCCGCAGTTACCATGTGTTCCCTAGGCTCCTTGCCTATTGTCTTGTCCCCTTGATCACTCCAGTTTTGCCTAATTAGATGGTACCAAGCTTTTCAGCTGCTGATTTGGATTCTGAGGAAAGTTGGTAAAAGGAGTGACTACTGATTCAAATATGCAGCAATATGCAAGTATTTGTTGAGGTTTTGTTTGTGATCATAGGATTCCCCAGATGGGGATGATTTCTTGAGAAATCATAATAGCATCATGGTTAAATAAAGGTTGCTTCTAAACATTTTTATCCAAAGTAAATTGGAATATATGAGCCAACCATAGAGCCTAATGCTTTTGAGAATACATTTGTGAGTCAGATGGACTTGAGTACAGATTCTAGCTCTTCCACTTGAAAGCTTTGTGACTTCTCTTGACTTCTCTAAGTCTCACTTTCCTCATCTATAAAATGAGGTGAGGGGCGCCTGGGTGGCTCAGTCGGTTGGGCGTCTGAGTTTGGCTCAGGTCATGTATTCGCGGTCCTTGAGTTAGAGCCTCGCATTGGGCTCTGTGCTGACAGCTCAGAGCCTGGAGCCTGCTTCTGATTCTGTGTCTCCCTCTCTCTCTGACCCTCCCCTGTTTGTGCTCTGTCTCTCTCTGTCTCAAAAATAAATAAACGTTAAAAAAATTTATATAAAAAAATGAGGTGATGATGCTGCCTCATAGATTCTAAGTATAAAGCATTTATCACAGTTCTTGGGCATTTAGTATCTATCCTTAATTACTGGCATTAGAGGCAGCAAATCTAGCTATCCTTCCTTATCACTATTAGAGGGAACACTGGACACCTCAGCAGACCTGGCCAGTACAACCTTCTCAGAGCCTTCAACAAGTCATCAAGCCCTGTCAGCTTTTTTTCTCTGAAATTTTTCTAGAATCTTCACCCACTTTGCCATTTTCACCATCACTGCTCTAGACATGGGCATTGTTTTCTCATAAGTGGAATTTTGGTAAATACCCTATATTCAGCTGCCATTTTGCTTTCCATAAAACTAGTTTCTGATTATGTTTTTCTTCTGCTCAGGTTCCGGCTAAGATCTTCAAGTGCTCAGTTTCATATTTAAGACTGATTTGGCATGAACCTATTTTATCGTCTAATCATCTATTTTTCATTTTCTTTATGCCTTTTTCTTCCCTGACACACATATCATCCCTGAGCCAAAAATAATTATTTTCCTTGTACTTTATGCTTTTGGTCTTATATATGTCATGTGGCTGTGGATTTTTAAGTTGTTTTTCTACTTCTCTTGCTTCCTTTTAATTTATTTTCTTTGTGACTACCAGATTAATCTTTTATACAGTGTCAACCTAACCTTGCCATTCTCCTGCCTGAGTGGTTCCCTGGCACCATTAGGATCAAGTTAAAACTGCTCAGTTGGATGTATGAGGTCTTCTGGGGTCCTTTCCATTGTCCTTCTTTACCACCACTCCCACTAGATGCAATTCAGCCCTACTGATCACTCTCCATTCTATGAATGTCAAGATTTCTCACCCTTGTCTGTCTTTGCCCATGTTATTTCTCATACTTTCTTCTTTATCCTGGCTAAACCCAATCATTTATCTAGTTTCACCTTAGCACTCTGTCCTTTGGAAGGCATTTTCTGATTGCCCCTCCCCCCTCCCCATAGCTTGAATTAGGAGCTCATCCCTGCTTTCTTGGTAATTCAGAATGCTTTTTTAAAAAACCTTTCTAATGCAAATTGGTAACTTTTCTGTTTCCCCTTCTAACACAGGACTTCATTGCCATATCTTTTTCATTTTCGTGTTTCCACAGAGCATGAGTGTATGAATAACTGAATATATGAGTACGTGTCTGTTTCCTTTAATAGAGTTAAGTTCTTTGAAGGAAGAAGTAATGTCTCTTTCTTCCTTGTATCCCTCACATTTCCCAGAAGGTCCTTTGCATATAGTAGTTGCTCAATAGATGTTTGATGAATAAATAGCAATATACATATTTGTCTGCCACAGAAAATGATAAATTCTTCAGGGAAGAGATTATGTTGTTAAAATTAGCTTCTAGCCCAATGAATTATGCATAATTCATGTTTTGTTTAATTTTCGTGTGTAAGTTTTGCTTTGATTTGAACTCCAATTATAGTGAGTTGTAAAAGTCAGGTAGCTTCTCTTTATTACGTAAGCATATACTTGATAAAACTGTGGAATTGAAAATCTGATAGCTAAGTTTAGCTGGTAATTTAAACTTCAGGGAGTGACAGCCCGGAAGTAGGAGTGGATTACTAGTATTGATGGGCCTAGAGAATTTTCCATTTTTACTTGTATTTTTTCTCTCCAAACCTGAGAAGTCCACTTACGGCAAACCTCAGAGTAGGTAGGTGTTGCCCTGGGGGTGTTATTGTAAGTCAGACTCTAACAAGAGCTAGGGAATGAGCAAAAGAGGGCATATTAATTTCCTACAGCTGTTGTAACAAATGACAACAAACCTGGTGACTTAAAGCAGCAGAAATCTATTCTGTCACAGTTCTAGAGGTCAGAAGTCCAAAATCAGTTTCACTGGGCTGAAATCAAGGTGTAGGCAGTGCTCTGCTTCCTCTGGAGGCTCTAGGGGAGAATCTGTCCCTTGCCTCTTTCAGAAGCTGCCAACATCCCTTGACTTGTGGCTGTGTCCCTCCAATCTCTGCCTGCACCTTCCTATTGCCGCCTTCTCTCTGTGTCTGATCTCCCTTTGCCTCCTTCTTATAAAGATCCAGGTGACTGCATTTAGGGACCACCTGGATGGTAGAGGATACTCTCACCTCAGGAGCCTTAATATAATAACATTTGAGAAGACTCTTTTTCCGATAACGAACTACAGGTTCCAGGGATTAGTACATGATATCTTTGGGGAACATTATTCAGCTTTCCACAGAGACAAATGATTTTCCCCTTTGCAGACTCAAAGTGCTTAGACTTCGAGGAACTTGGTTTGCTTACAGACACACCTCATGAGTAAATAGCTTCCAAACTTATGGCCCGTTTAAAAGAGGCCAAGAGCTGCTGTCTGGAAGGGGCTAATTCAGGTCAGTCTAATGCCACTGGACAGGCAGGTATGATAACATTCCCAGCTCTCAGTATGAAAATAAACAGTACTTATTGAAGAGCTAATTAAGTAAGTAGAAAAGCTGGTTGGAGTTCCAGGCAAGTCAGCAGTGGCAGCCAGTTCCTATTATCTGGCTCTGTTTTGGATGGGTTTTGGTTTACTTCTGGGGGAGCAGGTGTGGTCAGCTCGCCTGGCATTCACTCTTCTGTGTCCAGCAGTAGCTCTTGCCAACTGTTTCATCAGGAGGATCAGAAAGGACCAAGGTGGTCACCTGGAGGAGGACTGAGGTGGTATTAAGAGAGAGGAACAACTCCAGAGTAGGTCGCATCATGCAAAGTCAGAGAGCAGGGACTTCATCAACTTCAGTAGTAGAGCTTGGGGTGAAGACTCTTCCTGGCTCCTCTATCCCTACTTTATATTTCTTTCCTACAGTCTCAGGAGAGATTGCCTATAAAGGTTTGATTTGAAGTTCCTGACTATGTTTTAATCAGTGTGCCTACTTGATTGTGACTTGCTAGCCTAAACCACAGACATGAGAAACTTACTTTTCTAGTGATTCTTTTATAATGCAGATAGCTGGAGAAGTTGGATTAAAGGAAGAACCTTAAATTTTTGTTATATAGAGGCTAGGAGTAATAGTTACTGAGTGTGCAGACCCTCAAGCTAGACTTACCTACATTTTCTTCTGGCTCCACTACATAATAGCTGTGTGACCTAAGGCAGATATTAAAATTACTGATCCATAGTTTCCTCTTCTTTGAAATGAGGATAATAGTAACCTGCCATTACAATGTGCCAGGAAATATTCTAAGCACGTTATATGTACCTAATCTTCTAATTATCACAGCAACCCTATGAGATACGTGCACTTTTATTACCCTCCTTCAAAAGTGAGGAAGTCAAGGTACAGAAAGTTTGAGTAATGTGTCCAGGTAACTCGGTAAGGAAGAGCAAAGCAAGGATTTGAACCCCAGATAGCTTGGCTTCTTCAAATGTGCTCTTAACCATAGTTGATGCTACATCTCATGCCTCAGGTGGCATGAGGATAAAATAAGGTGAATGTCCACCCCCACCTGTCCTTGGAAAGTTTTGGGTTACATCTGTTGCTCAGGCCCTATTATTCATAGTGCCCCATTCCACTCTCAAAAGTAATGTCATATCTTGGTGTAGATGTTTGTCATGTGAGGGTTAAATAATTAGATGTAAACTACCAAGGACAATACCTGGTCCACAAGAAACCCTCCATGAAGGTTAACTGTTGCTATTGTACTACTGCCATCACCACCTACAGTCATCCCAAGTCTGAAAGGCTTAGAGCTAGTGGGTTAACTCAGGTTCTGCAAATGCATATGATGGGGGCCACCATTCCCCATTGTCACACCCATTGCAGACATCGCTTAATGGACACAGCTGGACACAGCACGACAGTTTTACTGCTTCATGCCCCAGGTACCCACTCCTAATTGATCAAACTGGATGTGTAATTAAAATTACATGCCATTCCTAGTTTCATTGAATGTAAGAATGCAAGATCTCAGTGTTTGGAGAATTTGAATTTAAGCTGAACTTTGTGGGTTCTCCACTTACATCAAAACTTCTTTGATTCCTGGAAGTGATAATGAATTTTGGACCTTTTAGACATTCTATATCTCTTTTTTTCCAGTATTCCTCTCTGCCTATTTCTCCATCATTTCTACCTCTAGAAGAATTTTAATTCATAGTCGTTTCCTATTCCCTGTCTATAATTTGGTATCTTATGATAAAATACCATGGAAATAATATAGACATGGACATAATGTAAATGAAGAGGAGTGAGTCATAATAGGAGTTATAATTGAAACCTAAGATCCAAGACTCAGAAAAGCTGTCTTCAAATGTGATTTGTATAACTGGTAGTGAAATTCATGTCAGGTTGGTTTTGCATGGCATAAGGGACATCTAGTGGTTAGCTAGGTCTCTACAGATTTACTAAAGGTAATGTAAAGTTACCGGTTTAAGTATGGAGGCTGAGTACCATCACCTTGAAAGAGAGCCCCAAGAAAAGAAGGGCGCCCTTCTTTGTTGCATGACTATTTTGAAGTTAACAAAGGGTAAAGAAACCTGTTCAGAAAAAAATCAATTTGAGTCCTAGCATTTCTATCTATATTATTGTTAGTTTGAACCCAACTCATTTTCTTTCCTACCAGGTTGGAAATGATTCTGTTATCAGTTACCTGCCAGCCTGGCACATTTTTGCTATCACTTTCCCTACCTCTTCTGCTGATTGCAGAGGGGCTCTTTGGACCACCTTGAAGAGCCATCTGATTAGAGGCTTCATTAGGCTAGAAGCAGAGCAGCTTAGCAGGCCAGGGCAAGAGAATAGTTTGTAATTGCTTCTGACCGGCAGATCTCCTTATTTGCAAGTTGCTTCTCCATCAGGAAGCTATACACCTCTAGTCCATGTGTATTTTGTGTAAATGAATGGGCTTCACATTATAGGAAGGTAAACTGGAAAGCACCTGTGTGAACTTGCCTTCTTAGCCACAGAGAATATTCCTGAACTTGCCTATTGATCTACACCTCTTGGTCTAATCCGTCACTATCCATGGTTGTGAACTCACTGCTTCTGTCTTCTGGGCTGCATGGAATACTTTCCTCATATGCTCCTATTGTTTCCAGCTAATTGTGTTAGACTTCTTGAAGGTTCTGTTTCATTGAGTCTTTTTATAGTATTTCTCCCTATTCTTCTGCCTTTGGGCTTTTTATATAATCTCTTTCTCCCAAAGCCATTTGGCATTTCTATTGTAACGTATCTTCTTTCAGGGTAGCTGGTGGCAGAATGCTTCATTGTTAGGTATTTATTCTTGCTATTTGACCCTGGATACGGAGAATAAAGGCTCTGAGGTACTGTTTCAAAATATCCATGTGTTTTCTATGACATTCCAAGCTACATTGTCATAAAGAGGTGGGCAGTATTCCCTTAGCATACTCCAGAGCGGGAGGCAGTGTTGGTGCTGAGTTTTGTTATCCTATCTCTTCGAGTATCTTGCTAGAATTTATGATTGATTTTTTTGTTCCTTCTTCTGTTGGTGTTTTGTCAAGATGCATAAACTAGTGACAGATGCCACTCATGGGTACGGAACTTTCTATATTAATAAACTTAAAATGCAAGCACATTTCCTAAGCATGCCCAGTAGTGAAAACCAAATATTTAGTGATTCCATCAAATTCTTTTTAACTGTGATACTTTAGCTTTCTCTCTTCTCATCTTATCACTTATTATCAAGAAGAAGGAATATAGAGGCTTCTTTCTGCAGTATAGTCCTCACTGATTTAGAGGCATCAGGAAATAGTCTTTGGGATTTTCTTGCCTGTCTTCCTTCTCATTCTTTCACATCTTCCCGCAAATATGTACTGACTTTGTGTCAGGCACTGGGAGACTCGGAAAAAAGGTACAGTTTCCTCCACTTGAGCAGCTCCCAGTCTACTGGGGAAAACAGATGCAGCACAGCATGATAAATTCCATGACAGCAGTTACAACATGGAGCCCTGGGAGCAGAGAGGAGGAAATCAGATGTAGGTAGGAGTCGAGTGAGTAAGAGTGTTGGAGAAGGCTTCCCAAAAGATTTGGTACGCAAACTATGCCTCAGATGGCAAACGGTTATTCACATAGAAAATCCAGGTAAGGCTTATCCCGGGGAGAATTTACCAGATGAACTGCAGAACTTGACAGTGAGGTGGGGACTAGATCAGGAAAAGTCTATTATGTAATGGGTGAAAGTTTGCATTTGATTCTGAAGTTGATAGAGAATCATTGAAGGGTTTAAGTGGGGAATGACATGTTATCCTCAGGGAAAATAGTGAGATGATTAGAGTCATTTCTAGTCTTTGGAATAAAAATAACAGTAGATTCCTAGCGAATCAGGAAGGCACCTTTTACATTTTGTCACCTTTCCAATCAGACTGTTAAAGGCTTCCTTTCTACTCTAATGGCTCCTTTTTTTTTTCAATTGCATAATGTCTATATTTTTAGAGCTTTTCATAATCAGGTACCACCTACTCATCTGATCTTTGTTCTTCTGCTGTGTGACATGTAACTTTCACTCTAGTCAGGTTGGTGCCCTCATCAAGTATTCTAAGAAGGAAATGTAGGCATTCACTGGGTAGGTCTGTTTAGTACATAAGTAAATACAAGAAGTTTGAGAGTACGTTTTATTGAACCTCTACTGTGTGTCAGGCACTTTGTTACAAACACTGGGCATGCATTGGCTACCACATAAGAAACACACAGCCTCTGTGTTTATGAAGCTTACAGTCTAGAGGACCATAACAGTGCTGTTCTTGGAAAGCAGAAGGAAGAGAAAAATGATCTAAGTTTCTGATCACTGGCTCTTGCACATTCAGTAATTAGAGTGACAGATATGTCTTACTACAATTCTGATATAAAATATATCCCCCCTCTAAGCATTTTCCAACATTTGCTAAACATGTTAGTGGCAGGGATCACACCTCATGTTCCTTTGTATGCCCTGTGGTCTAGAGCTAAAATGGAGTGGTTATTTAACACATTTACATGGATTTTGTTTCCAATATCTTAGTGTAGCTAGTTAACTTACATTAAGTTGACTTTATGTTAGAGGATAACAAGGATGGAGAATAGGTTCATCTCAAGTTATATTTCTCAGTGACTGGTGGTAACTTCCTAGAGAAGAATTCTGAGACTACAGTCAGGTTGAATGGGAAAGGGGGTAGAATAGAATGACATCAATTAACAATGAATGTCACCTGTGAGGAAGGAAGAGCAGAGACACATACTTGCCAACATGGCTGTTGAACATGGGAGGGTTTGATATCCAGGTGTGGCTAAAAAGGTCATCTGGCGAACTCTTCTAGTTCATCTAGAAACTTTTCCGTCACTATCTATTGACGATGTCTTGCAGAGCTCTGGCCCATTACATGCAAGTTCATGTCTTATATCTCTGCCTGGGTTTATTTATGTCAAGTCTGTAGTCTGTCTATGCCAAGTTCTTCCTTCATTAATTTAGTAGAAGCTTAGTACATGCTGTGAGGATGATAAAGCCTGAATCAGCAAATCTTCCCTCTCGCAATAATTTTTTTTCATGGGATACTTGAACATATGGTGGCCTGTTCCTGATCAGCATTTTTAACTGAATAAAGTCCTCAAAAGTTCTCTTCCTTGAATAAAATTGAGACCTTCCCTGTGATTGTGTTAAGGGTTGGAAATCTTTCTCAACTTCTTAGTGTCTCCATCTGTAACCACGTATCAATCTATATAATTACTTCCATTTCACAAAAAAGCCATCGGACAAATATTTGTCTAATTCTTGATCACAAGTGGTAATGAATTGCATTATTAGCAAGCACCCATGGCTTTTTGATTCGTGCGGGCGGAGTAACCGGCCCACAGCTTTTTCTCTCTCTGGTTGAATTGCCTATATGTCCAGGTGACTGGATGCTGTTTTCAAAATGAGGAAGGGACTGAGGACTTTGGTGATTTAACATCAGTTTGCCTGGATTTTTTTTTTTTTTTCCTGTCACTCCAGCTTGTCTTATGTCCCTTTTATCTTTTCCTGGCCACTTTCTTACAAATGGGACCATGGATTAGAGATTGTATACACTGGTGGTCCCTCATGAGATCCAGCTTGCAGCTGTGTTTTCTTTTACCCACAGACTGTTGGATCACTCAGCATTAAAAAAATTTAATCAACAGTTGACATTCTGCTACCGTCTTAGCAAGTCTGAAACTCAGTTCCCATTTTCTATTTCTTGTGCTTAGTTTTTATCTTTGGTGGATCTTCACCGCTGTTAACAGAATATAAAGCATGGAAATGGTGGCATCCATGGTACGTAGCAATTGGGGCTTTGGGCCTCAGGTTTGATGTCAGCTGCAGCTCAGCAGGCAGAGTTAGTTCACTGACCCCTGTTAGCAAGACCATAGATGCAGATGTGGCCCCGGCCATGCCAAATACTGGCTCTTCTGACTTTGGACGCTCAGAGGACCATCTGCTGTCACATTTGTGTTTGGACTTCACTGATGGGGTTTGGTCAGTGGTACATTCTGATAGAAAACGTGAATGATAATCCTAAATCTGTGCATGTATGTGCTGTGTGTGTGTGTGTGTGTGTGTGTGTGTGTGTGTGTGTGTGTGTGAGAGAGAGAGAGAGAGAGAGAGAGAGAGAGAGAGAGAGAGAAAGGGAGAGAGTGGGGGGGGAGAGAGAGAGGGAGGAAGAGGGAGAGAAATAAGGAATGCCCACCATTTATAATATATATAAATGCCACATTAGTCAATTACATATATTATGTAGATATTTATTTTTATTTTTACTTTAGCATTAGTTAAATCTAGTCTGTTACTAGTTTGATCCCTGTCTCTTGAGCTGACAGGCACCTTAGAACTTATCCTCAGAGGAAATCTTTTCTCCCAGTGGCTTCATGCCAGGCTTTTCTGTCTGTTGATTTAGCTCTGGCTTTTCACAGAATAATGACAACATTAATAGTGATAACTACCATTTGTTGAGCGCTTATGAAGTTCCAGGAACTGTGTCAAGTATTTCTATATACAACGATACCTTATTTGTTTTTGTTTTTGTTTTTTTAACAATACTGTGAAGTGAGACGTGTTATCCACATTTCTACAGTGACAGACTCTGAGGTAGAGACATATTAATGATTTTATCCAAGGTCCCATAGCCGCCATGGATGGATCAGGACTCAACCCTGGCCGGAGAGATTGCGAAACCCATGATATGAACCACTGCGTTGCCACTTGAGTCCAACGTACAATTTAATGCAGACATGAGCATTTATTAAGCACCTGTACAACCAGGTGCTATTTGCAATTTGAAAAGGTGTGGTGCATATTTTTTTTGCTGATAGGTGTTTGAGGTCTGTTGAAGAGATAAGACCTGTGCTTATTTAAGGATTATGAGGTTGCATGTTTTGAGTGACAAATGAGTGGAGCAGTCAGTTCATAGGAGAGGAATTCACAGCAGACCAGAGATATCAGTTGCCTGAAGGACAGAGGGGAAGTAGGGTAGAGAAGGTAGGATGTGGCAACCCCGGAAGCAAGATTCTTTCACAGTGCTGCTTCTTTATGTTTTTACCCTGAGTAGGAATGTTACCCAGTAATAAGATTAGCCTGAACGTTTATCTAGAAGCAGCACTATCCTGGAAGCCGTAGAGAAAAAGCTCATTTTATTATTATCTACTGTCAATGGATTAAATGCAGTGAGGGGATAAATACATCTTTGTCTTTTGCTTGCCCTATGTACACTGCTGCACACATAGGTATAAAGTTGAAAGGCTTTACTGGGATGTGTAATCAACACTGTTCCATATCAAGGCACCCTGACACTGGCTTCTCACCGTTCTGTTTTGTTTAGTCTAGACACTTCAGAGAATGTCCCCTAGCATCCTGAATTTCAAACATCATCCACTGACCTGGATCAGAGCAGTGGTGCTCAGGCATCAAGCCATGGACCTATAAATGATGGTCTGATAAGCTGACCTAGTGGTTTTTATTGAAATTGTCCTACATATAGACCCACAGAGGATTGAAGATGCTTTTTAAAAACAAGAGAACAAAGGCCAGGTGATACTCTCCTATTCCTGCACAGGATAAAAAGTACCAAAAGGCCATCTGGGCACTGCAGGGCACATGCCCACATCCCCTCATTCCTTCTAATTTCCTTGCTGGAGTGCAGAGGGCTGTGGCATATACAGCAGAGGGCATGAAAGCACGTTCTCAGGAAGCTGAGAATAGAGTGGCCTAGGAAAAGATGCAAGAGAGAGAAGTACATCTGTGAGCTGGGACTGTCTCTACTCCTTAGATTTATTCTCATGGACCTGCCATATAACTCAAGTGCCATGGAAGAGTTTAATGTAAAAGGCACATCGTGTAAGTTTGAAGAGTTACTCATTTTCCAATCAGGGCAGGTGGTTTGGGCAATAGGAAAGCAGCCACATCACTAATAGCCAGTATGAGGATTCTGAGTTTATCAAATGACAGGATCAGCAGGATCAGAGCAGCCAGAGAGGACCTGGAGTGGGTTTATATATATATATCCATATTCATATCCATCCTGGTGAAAGGATGCCAGGAGAGGAGAGAAAAGCATGGTAGCCTGGAAAACGTGGTGAGCAAAGATCCAGAAGCCTTCACACTTGAGCTCAGACAGAGGCCTCTGAAGTGACTCCTGAGTGGGGAAGGGTGGGATCTACCAGGGGTGAAGGGCTTTGCACTTCTGGGCGGAGTTGAGTGTGGTTTTGTGATTGATGAAGGGGTTTTTGCTTTATGGGTAAGTATGGGGCACAGGAGAGCCTAGAAACTGCCACTCCTAGAGCATTGTCCCATCTTGTGCAGTCAGAGAGATCTGGGTTCGAGTTCCAGTTACGCCCTCTAATGCTGCCTCTTTCACTTGCTTATTGTCTGACGCATAGCAGATGCTCACAAGATGCAAACTGTTTTTGTTACATTGTTCCTGCTTTCGTGTCTTGCCTTACTCCTGATACTGCTCCTTTGTGCTTTTGTAGCAGAGATTGTGGAGGCATAGAAGTACAGCTTTTCTGAGAGAGTGTGTCTCAACTCTGAGACTCTGTCCTCAACTATTTTACTGTCTGGCCTCGCAGGCATGAGCTGCATTGTGGTCCACATGGCCATCTTTACAAACCCACGTGTGGGGTAGTCAGACCAGCTTGTCATTCTTTGTGACTCTGTCTCTCTTTGGCTGTGTCCCATCTTCCCTCATGGGGAACCACTTCCACTTGTCTTTGATTGCTCTTCGTTGGGGCAGCTTGTCAGCTAAGGCTGCTCTCCGTCACTCGATCCCACATTTCTTCCTAGTTGAGTCATCAGTTGGGGTCTTTCCTTTAGCTGCAAGTCTGGTTTCACAGAGAACACTGTACCAGATACTAATTTGCCTTGCAAGGGGGTCCAGCAGGGTTTCTTACCTCCACGCCCTACCCGAGGCACTGGTACATTTTTGTGTGGCTGTGGCCCCGGCCATGGTCCTATACCAGGCAGGTAGGGAAGGCGAGGATATCAGCCACGGAGCTTCTCAGTTGAGTACCACAAGGCTACAAGACCCCTGTCCTCCCGTCCCTTTCTTCTCAGCAGAACTTCAGTTCAGGCCCCTGTCAGTTTCTAACAGTACCCCAACACCACTGGAGACCAGGGTATACTATTCTTTCTTCCTAGGTTTATCCACTAGTTTAGAATTTTCTGTATTGGACCATGTATAACATCCCCCTCAATCCTGACAACAGCCTTGGAAGGGAAAGAGGAGCCATTCCTAGAATAGGTTTTGAGGTTCCTGCCTTTGGAAATGGGACTCAGAGAGGTTATCCAGCTGTCTGTGAGAAAGGTGAGGCAACTCCATATAAATAGACAAATAATTTCCAGGCCATGGAGTAGGTAGAGAGCTCACCTTCAGAGAGCTTTTGAGAGAAGTCTTGTTATCATTGGCCACTTTGTGGCCCTGATTCTCCTGTCTGTCTCTCTGGAAACCTGGATTCTAGTTATTCACCTTGGGTCTTAGTCTCAGCTGTGTAACTTTCCCAGAGAAGAGCCCCTCTTCATGGTACCCTGCATTCCTTTAAAAGGCTTTTTTTCTTTTTTCTCTTCTGCCTCCTGTAGGGGTGCCTGAGTTCCTTTTCCATTTATTATTCAAAGGAAGCAAGCCGCAGTCTCCCCCTCTCCCCTCCATCCCAGGATGAGCTGTTGTTATATATTAACAATTAATCTTAACAAGGAGCTGTAGTCATAGGCATTTACTCCAATGCAGAGAAAGCCAAAGTTTGTTTATGACAGATCTCACATGCCCAGGCGCAATAGGTGGGGTTAGAAAGGAGAAGCTGCCAGTCATTAAACTTTGTTTCTTTTTCTGGTTCACTCCAGTCATTGATAGCCTAAGGATCTTGCAGTGTTTCCCCTGTTCACATGGTCAGTGCCGTAGTGCTAAGATGAGAATTTCAGCTTTTGAATTAGGAAGCTGAATGTGCATGATTTTCCATGTAATGGTAAAGATGAGCTTCACAGGTGCTGCTAGTGGGACCTCACTCTGAGTGTCCACGGTGGCAAAACACATGGATGTGAGAGCCCAACTCCCTGGGTTCAAGTCCTGGTCTGCCAGTTACCAGCTATTGTGACTGTGAACTGGTTCCTTAACTACTTTCCACATCTGTTGCCATCTGTAAAAAGAGGGGAATGATGGTAGGTATCTCAAATGGGTGTTACTGGGATCTAATGGGATGGTAGGCTTTAGCTCCTCACATAGTATCTGGCAGTAGGTGCTCAGTAAATGTTAGTATCATTGTTATTTGCAGTGTTATTGACTATGGCTATGCTCATTGTCAAGGTCATATAGTATGTGAGGCATTTTCAATTCTTTGTCATTAGTTGTATATTAAAAGGGAAACAGTTCTGGTGTTAGAGATTAAATGATGTACTGGAATGACCCATCTAATTACCTTTTCATCACTGAGATAAATTGTAAGACTTATTCTAGTACTTAAGTCCATTTTTTATTGAAAATGAAGATGATGTTACAACCTTTTTTAGACTGTGGAAAGGATGAAATTTGATTTACAGCTACAACAACTACTACCAAAGTACCTGACATTTTTATGTTCCTACTCTGTGCCATTCTAAGTGCTTTACATGTATGTACTGACTCATTTCGTCCTTGAAAAATAATTTACCCCTGTATTCCCATTTTCAGAGGAGAAAAGAGACCCAGGTAAGTTCAACAACTTTGCCAAGGTCACACAGCTTGTAGGTAGTAGATGTAGGACTTTAGCCTAAATCCGGATCCTGACTTAGAATTTGAATAGGATAATGTAAAGGACATAGAACGTGATTGCCATAATCAATACTGCAATGTTAGCCCCTTTCCCTTTAATTTTTTTTCTTGTTTATTGGGTAAATGTGATGTTACTTAGAGATCACAGGACCAAGACCCATCCCAGGGTACTGCAATCAAAATTCAGTTCCAGTAACAACAACACCTCTTTGAAATTCTAATTTTGGGAAATAGCATTAATCCCTGCTTTTATGTGGATTACACCAGATTTTTAAAGTCATAATAGTTTTTTTTTTTTTTAATATTGTAGGGTGTTTCATTCTCCCACCATCGTGTGTATAGAGGGTGTACAAAATGTGCACAAAACACAGATTTCATTCCCCACCAACTCTTAACACGTCTCCATGGTGGAAAAAAAATGAAACAATGCAATACGGTACAGTGAAAAGTCAGTCTCTCTCCATTTCTGAATATTAATCTGACAGATCCACTCACCAGTGACAATTTTATAATTTTCTGTGTTTCCTTCCAAAGATGTTTAATGCATTTATGAGTGCATAATAGTTTTTATATTGAACACACACACACTTAACACAATGATAGTGCGCATATATATGGTGCATATCCATATGCATAAACACATATCAAAAACACACACTCTTAACACAATACTGTAGTACCCACTCTTTTATGCTCCTTGGTAATTTCACTTAACAATATTTCTTGGAGAGAATCATGTCAAAACCAGAGCACTGCCTTGATTTTTGTTTATTATTATTATTTTTTTTTTATTTTTGAGAAAGAAAGGAGGGGAAAAGGCAGAAGGAGAGAGAGAATTGGTGCAAGGCTCGCCCACGACCGTGAGATAATGACCTGAGCCAAGATCAAGAGTCGGACACTTAACTGACTGAGCCACCCAAGAGGTCCCAGAGAACTACCTTGTTTTTAAGGACTGCATAATTGTCCATCATCAGGATGTGCCAGTCTGTTGTTATTGATGGCCATTCAGGTTGTGTCTGGTCTTTTACTACACTTCAGCAAATATCTTTGTATTTAAGTATTAGTATTTGTGCAACTCATACTCTATTGATTTCTACTTGCAAGCTTATATCATATAACTTTCTGATATCACAAAAAATTGACCAGAAGGAGACAACACAAAAGTAATAAAATGGAAATGTGGGGGCTTATTCAAGGCTTATGTGTATCCCAGAAGTCTCTCCAGTTGCTTTTTCACATGCTGTATCTCATGTTTCTCATATTGTTTGAGACGTATTGTATCCTGAAGTCTTTTCTTGGGCCTTTTACCCAGGTGCCCAGTGAACAGTGGATGGTAACTGTTTGCAAGATTGATTCATATGGCACTTGTTTGGCTTTTGACAGGTTGTTTATAAGAATAATGACATCCGTCTGGAGCTGTCTCGCCTGGCCCGGATTGGGGACACCAAGATGAAGATCTATGGGGAGGTTGTATTCAAGTGTGAGAATGTGGCCACACTGGACCCCATCAACTTCGAGACCCCAGAGGCGTACATCAGTTTGCCCAAGTGGAACACCAAACGCATGGGTTCCATCTCCTTTGACTTCCGCACCACCGAGCCCAACGGCCTGATCCTCTTCACTCACGGCAAACCCCAAGAGAGGAAGGATGCTCGGAGCCAGAAGAACACCAAGGTGGACTTCTTTGCTGTGGAACTCCTCGATGGCAACCTCTACCTGCTGCTTGACATGGGCTCAGGCACCATCAAAGTGAAGGCCACTCAGAAGAAAGCCAACGATGGGGAATGGTACCACGTGGACATTCAGCGAGATGGCAGATCAGGTAGGAGAAGGTGGGATTGTGACTCGGAAGAGAGAAAAACTGCAGCATCTTAGTCTGTTTCATGGCTTTGTATTTTTCGTATTTTACAATTTTTATTTTATGTTTGTGCTTGCTTGCATGCATGTTGACTCTTGCTCTTCTCTTTAATGGTTGTTTTAAGATTATGTTTCTGAACAAGTTATTTGTCTCGTCCCTTCCTCTCTCCCTTGTCACTCACCACACAGCTGTCTCTGTGAGAGCTTCAAGACCCTGGAGCCAAGGATGATTTTACAAGTAGCATTTCCACTGCTACCAAAGAGACTGTCATGTCACTGGTGTGATGTTTTTTTTTTTCCCCCTCCTTTTCTTCTTCTCCTTTTTCTCATCACCATGGAAACTGATTGTGACATCACAGATGCTGCATTATGTGATTACTCTGTAGGATAAGCCTCACTGTGTGAGAGTTTATGCAACAATACACCCTTCAATAATTGGCAAGAGTCATGTTGCAGGGAGAAATTAAGACAAGAAAGGAAAAAGCAAATTGATTTTTCCTGAAGTCATGTTCAATTTAAACCCTTCCTTTGGTGTGAGAGCCTATATTTCACTCTTTGCTCAGACCTCACTAACTCTCCCTTCCTCTTCATAACCTTTTACATTTGGTTTAAATGGCTTTGTTTGTTTCTGCAGCCGCAGATCAAACAAGCTAGCCCCAGGCAGTACATAGCTACTGTGGAATTGTAACAAAGAGAGGGAGGGAAAACACACACACACACACACACACACACACACACACACACACACACGCATATAGAGAGTCTGGAGCTTTTGAATGCCTGAACAGTTTGCATAGCTTTCTATGGACCATGTGGCAATGAAGGTCACATTCTGTGCCACCAGAAAGGACATTTCACCCGGAGTGGTAACTAGAGCATTTGGATTTCACACTTATTTCCTGATTCTCCATTTAGAGAATTATACTCAGGAAGGGTCTTGGCTATATTTGCTGTATTTTTAAGGATTCTCCCTCCTTGTAAACACAGAAAGTCTTTCATCTGGGAATTTTTTTGTAGGCACACTTGGCCAATAATAGAAAACAATAGATTCCCTCAAAAGGCTGCAGCCAGGAATGAGCTTTTCTGTATAATTCCCTAGCCAGAGAGATGACAGAGATGAGCAATATTACCCTTAGGAGGAGCTGGATGGGTTCCGTTCAGAGGGCAGACGGGTGGCAGATTGCAGCCCTGGATGGTTTAGTGCCCAGCAGGATGCTTTATTGATTGTCTGAAATCTAATCAGAACCAAGAGGCTTCAAATTAAATGTGCTTGTTGAGTAAGAATGAACAGTTTGTGCTTTTTTAACAGAAAAAGACACAAAAAAACCTAATTTCTCTGGAGGGAAGATCTTTTTCTCTCTCTTTCTAAATTTATCCATAAAACGTCAGCAGGGGCAGAGCAAAAAAACTATCCTAAAATTATAAGGGAGGGGTGCCTGGGTGGCTCAGTCGGTTGAGCATCCGACTTGGTTTTGGCTGGTGTCATGATCTCATGGTTTCATGAGTCCGAGCCCTGTGTTGGGCTCCATGCCGACAGTGTGGAGCCTGCTTGGCATTCTCTGTCTCCCTCTCTTTCTGCTCCTGCCCCCACTCATGCTGTCTGTCTGTCTGTCTGTCTCTCAAAAGAAATAAATAAATAAACTTAAAAAAATTAAAATTATAAGGGAAACACTTCTCTTGGTTTCAGGACTATGTGTTCTGGGTCTCTGGAGTTCTACTATGGTTGATGGGTGTCATGATTGGTTAATCTAGACCTGACATAGCTTAAAGGTTACTTATCTGTGTCACAGGCAGGTGAGAACACCTAAGCTTGCCATATGTTTACTTCTGTTTATTCCCACACTAATTGCTTTTCCAGTGATGTAGTTATTTTGTTAGATCCATCAGTGGACCTATCTGACAAATATATCTGGATTTCAGAAGCCTTGAATTTCTTTTCTGGGAGCCATAGAATTGGCCAATACTGATAAATTTGATCAAAGCCTATAATCGTTTACTGAGTAAACAAATTGTCCCATGAAAGCAGCATAACATAAAATTTTAATATGATCTATTAAACTTCATTTCTTCATGAGAGTGTTTTCTGGTATGTTTTTAGTTATGAACCTGTTCCAAAATGAATAGTTATGAAAACATCTGTATTTGCGAGTGTGGTGCCTCCTTCCCTGTTCATCCCGAAGAATGACATGGGAAAAGTATTATGATCACTCCTCAGTTAGGAGACTGATTCTTGGAACTGAATTATGTGCATTCAAAACAGTTGTGGTCACCCACTCAGAGGACGGATTTTCCTCAGGATGTATTTATGGCTCCAGCATTTAAATTGGGTCTGATGCTGTCCTTGTTTATCAATAACTGTTCCTCCAGGTTCAGGATCAAGCAGTTCTGTGGGCTTGTGGAGGGTAGAGAAAGCAAGTAGCTCAAGAGAACAGGAGATGCAAACCTCAACTTCCTCATTTGTGAAAGAGCGTACATATTAACTCCTACCTTGCTGGACTGTTGTGAGGATCAAGTCCAGAAAAGCACATGCAGTACTTAAAATGGTGGCCAGGATGTAATTATTGTTCCATAGGTTTCTAAAAAGATTAAAAACAAACAAACAAAACACAGAAACACAAATCCAATTTTTCCAGGAGAAAACTTCTAGGATGGAGTAGAGGAAGTTGCTGTTGGTGTAACCCACCCAGAGGCCTATTATGCTGGCTTTGTAGCCTGGAGTGTACTTCTCATTCTTGATCTTATTTGATCTTTTCGGCCCTTCAGACTCTCCCCGTGGTAGCCCAGGGGATTGAGACTCAGACAGAAGTGAAGGCTAGCTGATGGATGGCCGGCCTACTTATCCTGGTACCAATAAAGCACTTTAAGAATACTAAAGTTTTTACAATTTCTGGCATGTTTAGATATCACCTTGATTGTATAGTTTAGGAAACTGGGCTGTAAAGTGGCTCAGGGACTGGCTGGGGTCAAAAGGCCACTTAGGAGCAGAATGCCAGGTCCAAGTTCCCAGGCCAGGCTGTATGTATGTACCTTCTACAGTCACGTTGATGGATCCCCGACCCTCCTGCTACTGTGTTTGGTCTGCCTCTCTGATTTCATCTCCCACTCACCCCTTGTGCCCTTCAACCCTAGCCATACTCTGGCTTACCCCATGGCCTTTGCAGGTACCATTTCCCCTGCCTGGCATATTCTTCCCCTAGACTTGGTAAGGTTGGGTCCATTTCAGTATTGTAGTTTCAGCATACCTATCACCTGCCAGAGAGGCCTTCGCTGACAATACTTTTTATTTTTTTTTATCTAAAAAAGTTTTTTAATGTTTGTTTATTTTTGACAGAGGCAGAGCATGAGCGGGAGAGGGGCAGAGAGAAAGGGAGACACAGAATCCAAAGCAGGCTCCAGGCTTTGAGCTGTCAGCACAGAGCCCGATACTGGGCTCGAACTCACAGACTGCGAGATCATGACCTGAGCCGAAGTCGGATGCTCACCCGACTGAGCCACCCAGGCACCCCGCTCACAATACATTTTAAATTAGACCCCATAGGCTGCTACCCCAGTGCCCACTTTGCTCTCCTCCTAGTACCTACCATTACCTAATTTCTCTTGTTTGTTGAGTGATGTATTTACCTTCTGTCCTCTGCTCTGGACTATATGCACTAGAAGGACAGAGACATACCTGTCAAGTTCATCTCTGTGCCTACAAGAATGCCAGAAACACACAGGTGGGCAATACATATTTGTTAAATGAATAAACAAACATGTCCAGGTAAAAGTTCTCAAAGGCAATGCTCCAGATATTCACTGGCAGGGCTGGTAGCTAATGCTAGTGTGGAGGGTATCAGTGCATGGAGGGTTCCATCCTTTGCAGATGGCAAGCGAGTGATAAAGACTCAAGTACTTCCAGAGTCCTTACTCTGTCCCAGACACACAGGGGCACTTTATATATATATCAACTCATTTAATTGTCACACCAGTCTGTGAGGTGGGGACAATTATTTTCCCATTTTACAGATGAGGATGTTAAGGCCTCCGGAGGTGAAATCACTTCTTCAGGTTACACAGCTAGTCCATGGTAGAGCTGGGGTTTAAACTGAGGCATCCGCCGTGCTGCTCTCAACCTGTATGGTATGTGACCTTTCAGCCAAGACTCTGTAGAGAAAAGATACCACATTAGGTGTTAGTTGACTGAGATGGTCCTGAATTCTCCTGTCAGTGAGATTGTCTTAGTGGTGAAGACTGGAACCAAATGGCCTACGTTATCCTTTCTACTGTCTTGAAGCATTTGACTCCCTTGCTTGTATTGCTCCCACCTGACCAGGCAACACTGGTCTCTGAGCTCACCTACTGGTCTTCTGTCATTTGGCTCATTGACTGGCAGCCTGACCTGAGATGCCAAGAGGGCTGTTAGCTCACTCTGTTTCTGTCCTCCCATCCCAGGTACCATATCAGTGAACAGCAGGCGCACGCCATTCACTGCCAGCGGGGAGAGTGAGATCCTGGACCTGGAGGGGGACATGTACCTGGGCGGGCTGCCAGAGAACCGTGCTGGCCTCATCCTCCCCACCGAGCTCTGGACTGCCATGCTCAACTACGGCTATGTGGGCTGCATCCGTGATCTGTTCATCGACGGGCGCAGCAAGAACATCCGGCAGCTGGCGGAGATGCAGAACGCTGCGGGCGTCAAGTCCTCCTGTTCACGGATGAGCGCTAAGCAGTGTGACAGCTACCCCTGCAAGAACAATGCTGTGTGCAAGGACGGCTGGAACCGCTTCATCTGCGACTGCACCGGCACAGGCTACTGGGGAAGGACCTGTGAAAGGGGTGAGTTGGCCCTCGTGGGTGGCATGCAGGGTCCGGGTGGGGGCGGTGGATGGCAGTTGTGTCCCTCGATGGAACTACCCATGCTTTCTTTGTTTTAGAGAAGCATTTCCTTTTGTTCGCTGCTTCCCAGATTATACCCTTTCTGATTCTGGATGATTGAATTTGTTTAACTAGGATTGGATCCCAGAAAGGGAAACTTCAGAATAAGTATTACCAAGATCATGGTCCTTTTTCAATTAAATATGAGACATCTTCTATGTAGAGTGGGCACATACTTCTCTTTTCGGTTTCTGGATACACTAGCAATCTAGCTTTTTGGAGCTTTCTACATGCTAGTTCTTGGACTAGGCTTTAAAAATACACTGTAGAAGAAGGTAGATCCAGGCCTTTTCTCATGGAGTTGCTGCCTCCGGGAGTATTTAGTCATTAAAGAAATAATTACAAACATGTAAGAGGCAGCAGGATGTATTGGTTAAGAACATGAACTCTGGAGCCAGACTGGGTGAGAAATCTGACCCTTATGGGGTGTTGTGAACTTTATCAAGGTAACTGGTATCTTTCAGACTTGATTTCCTCATCTGTAAAATAGGGATAATCAGGCACCTACCTCACAATATATGGTGATGATTAAGTGAGCGAGTAGTTTCCCAGACAGTGACTTAGTAAGTATTGGTGATTGTAACCATCATCATTATTGTTCTAAACATCACTAAAGGGAAAATAGAAGTTTGGGAGGCCTCTGCAGGGGGAGCCACCATCCTGTAGGGATTCATAGAAAGCTGATGCCAGGAAGAAATATGCAATCTGAGACTTGAAATATGACTAGGAGTTAGCTTTGCAAAGAGGTTGGAGGAAGGCATGTGTCTTAGACAAGAAAGACAGAATGTGCCGAGGGACAGAGATAAGAAACCATGGCCAGTTGAGGAACTGAACGAAGTCCAGAAAGGACTAGAGTGTGGCATGACGTGGGAGGAAGGGCATAAGAGGTAGGTGAAGGTGAAGAGGAAGGAAGCAAACAGGCCAGGGTGCTGGGAGCAATCCTTTGCATTCACCTCTTTAGCATCTTACATCTACACTGACTTTGCAGCTTGGGTGAAGGGTAGAGATGAAGGTAAAAAGAAACGGAATCAAGACATGGAGATTCTGGTCTTTAAGCAGTGTCCAATTCCAGCTTGTTTTATTCTTTTATATGCCAAGCTTATGGACTCAAGCTGGCTGTCCATAGGTTGTCAAACTCTATTTTATATGAAAGGATAGTTTCTGTAGTTATCAAGTGTTTGCTGAGGGCATAGCTTTAAGCATCCAAGGGCTTTAAGGATACTGCATCTGTAACAGACATAGTTCCTGCTCTCAAGAAGTTTATCATTTATTTATCTGAGGAGTTGAGACATCTATATAGGAAGAGTAATAAAGTGATACAGGCCAGCATCATGGATTCTATTTGTGGACCAGACTGGGAGGATATGGAGATTCAGAGAAGAGAAGACTTTCTTGAGTAGGGACACGCAGGGTCTCATCCCTCAAGACTACTGGTGGCCAGAATTACCCAGTATCACAAGTCTGATGATGAGGATGAATCTTGGAACAATCCAGGAACAGGGGCTGGATGATGAAGCAAAGATGTTTTCAAGGCGTGGTTTTTGTGAGGTTAATTATATTATTAGATGAGGGGTATTTCAAAAGAACTGCAGATCTTTTTTACAGCTGGATCAAAAATAGGACACAGAGCACTGGGGTGAAGGAGGAAGAGAGAGCTTATTTGGAGCTTAGGGGATGTAAATTCAGTCACTGACTTTTCAAAGCTACCACAAGCAGAATTTGAGCTAAGATGAGGAAGCAGCTGTATGGGGCGGGTCAGTCTGTCAAATTCCTAGACTTTCTGCCAAATCTGTTTGGAAGCTGGACTACCCTTTACCCTTTGGTAAAGGTCATTTGACATCTGAGATGAGTAAGACAGTTTTGGTGAAAGCCACATTGTTACAGATCTTCCACCACCATGGAAAGTAGTATAAGAGCCAAAGATCGCTTCAGACATCCACTTCTCCCCTCAGGTCTCTTCCCAATTCAAGGACCTTGTGACTGCTGAAGACAGGAGGATTTCCTGTAGCCAGCGGTGCAAGGTGTCTCTGAGCTCACCTATTCCAAGGGTATATAAATGGGAGTTGGTCCAAGTTTTGCCAAGTACGGTGAAAGTCACTGCACCTTTTATGTTGTCACTTTGGACTAGTCATTAAGAGGCAGCTGATTGGGGATATATGAGGGACAATTATTCCTGGTACAGTGCAGCCAAGTCATCCATTCTAGCCAAATGAGAAGGAGCATAGCAAATTTAAGACATTTGATCTATATATCGCTCAAATCCCAGACGGTTCAACCGATTGTTTTGTTCCCCTGCTAATTGTTTTTTGGCCCTGTATTGTTCCTGACACCGTGTTCAGAGTGAATCAGTGGAGTGTAAAAATGGTAGGACTCTACTTGCTAGCAGAGAAAATAGAGTTTTCCAATGACATTGTTTTTCTTTATTGAAACTGATTTTTCAGTGGAGATACTTTGAGTATCTTTTATTCATTTTTATACATGATGTAGACATTTATTGAAACCCTAGCATATTCCAGGCACTGTATTAGATGCTGGAAATGCAAAGACATTGACATAGCCCCTGATGTTGATGAAGGGGTGTATAGTCCTTCCAGGGAAACAAAGGGGAATGCAGTAAATGTCCTAACATGTGGTAGATGTTATGCCATATGTCTATAGGGGAACAGTAGGGCAAACGGATGGGAGAGGCCATGTCTATGTAGGGGAGTGATGATTGGGAAAAGATGATTCAAGATTTCTTGGATCTTTTTGTCTCCTGTTTCTAGCAAAACTATGGTCTTTCTCTACCTATGACCCTGGAGGCATTTCTGAAGAGTGGTGAAGGGAAAAAAAACACACCAAAAACTTGTCAACATTTTTTATGTAAGGACCATGATCCCCTTTGGATCCAGGAATGCTGCCTCACCCACCATGACCCCATCACTCAGTTTACTATTTTCTCTCTAATATTTTTCTTTGAACATTAACCGGAAGCTTAGAATCAGTCACTTGTAGGAAATGTGATGAGACTGAGACAATTTCTAAGGCAGTGTGTCTTATCTGGCCCAAATTGGAGTGTCCTGTACTTGGATTTTGCTGTGGGGTCAGTCCTTTGGTATCACCGGTCCCACAATAGGAATGGTAGGGTTAGAGAGGCATTTGTTAATATAGAATGAAGAAAGCATAGGAGGAATACTAGAATTGGTAGAAAAAGAACAGAGTTGGGGATGGCCTGGGTCAGACACCAGATCCAAATAGCGCAAGAACTCAAGCAAAGTGAGCAAACAGATCAGTCTATAGGGCAACTCCCAGATCAAAGCTGTCCTCCAAAGATAAGGGAATAAGGCAGGGAACCTAGGAAATATATAAATATATGAGATTAAGGTTAATTTTGAGGAGTATCTTTCTCTTATAGTAAAAATGGATGACTTGCTTGTACCCTCATAAGAATGCTTCTACTGCCTGTGAAGATAGCAACTCTAAATCTCGACATTTAACAACTGGCTTGATGTCGTATTTAGATTTTGTCAGGATGATCTGATACTATTCTGCGAAGATGTAGATCTATCTTCCCTTCCCAGTTGTTCAGCTGTATCTATTTGGGTTTGTTTTTCATAGTGATGTGGGAGACGCCTGTCTCTCTGACCTAGAAAGCAAAGCCCTGTTTTGGTTGCTTCTTGCCAGTAAGTTTGGTTGAAATGCTCTAATCTACTGTAGGACCACCTGCCCTCCTGTGAAGCCCTGTTGTACAGAGGAAATGTTCCAGCTTGTCTATCTTAGGAAGATATGATCAGCTGATGTGAGACAACCAAGCCATCTTCTCCTTGTCAGTGTGGCCAGACTGTTTAGTTCAGTCTGTGGGAGCCAAGCGTACATAGCCAAGATTATGGATTTGATTTTTTTGTGGACCATCAAGCTTCAATTTATGACGCCACTGCAGATTCTATCTTCCTCCCTGAATGACTTTTTCTGAAAGTATGCCATCATTTATTTAGCAAGTGAGAAAGTAGGATTCAGCATGAGTCCATTCCCATGACAAGAAAAGTAACCTACAGAACAGCACTTAGAGTCAGGGTGGTCTAGTGGTTAATGGCATGAATTTTGGAGTCACATAGACCTGGTTTCTGTGCTGATTCTGTCACTTACTAGCTAGGTGATGTACAAAAAACTTCTCTCTTAATTCTTCTAAGTCTCAGTTTCTTTATCTGTAAAATGGAGAGACTAATACTTTCTTGGTAAGGTTCTCTTGGTTGCAAGCTACAGAATATACTATGGCTAACAGTCAAGGAAGAGGATTTACTGCATGATGACCTAGAGAGGTATTGATCAAATGAAGATCTCACTAACTACATTTTTAAAAAGGAAGCAGAACAGCTCTAGGGACCCTAAGGCACTGTGATTCAAGTGACTCATGTCTCCTGGCCTCCAGATACTGGATTTTTCTATCCAGCATTTACATTTTCCAGAAAGGGAAACTGGCCCAGTTTGGTTTATCTATCTTTCCTTATATCAATCAGCTCTGTTTAGGTGGGTGGTCCCCTAGAATAGATATGAAAGATCACGGGTGTGTGTGTGTGTGTGTGTGTGTGTGTGTGTGTGTGTGTGTGTGTGTAAATAAGATATTACTGCACCATTTTGCTAGTGCTCTTTCTTGGCTAAGCTCAGCATATTCTGACCCATAAGGCCATATCCTGTGACAGATATCCAGCCATGTGGAGCTGCTTCTGTCTGACAAAAAGAAATATTATCCGGAATCATGGAAATCGGGTGCCTTTGAAAATAATAATTTGCACAACGAAGAGAATGTGATGAGAGGGTAAATCTGCTCTTCTCACTGGTTCCTGGGATTCCATTCATCTTATATAAACACCAGCTGAAAACCAAGAATACAGATATTTTGAGTTTTCTTAAGTGACTCTTGTTCCAACAGGAACAGAGTGCAGACAGCAGCTGCTCTCCCTTGCAGCCTAGGGACTTCCCTTTCAGCCAGCTCTCTGAATGCTGCTGTGTGCCTCTGGAGTAGCAGCAGTGTGTTCTGCCTGGGAAGGGTGAGTTCCCATCCTTAGATGACACTGGAATGTGTCATTTGGATGCCACATGGAAATTTTGACCTCAGAAATAGAGTTGGCAGGTGCTGTTGATGTTTCTGTTCCTAATCTTTATTTCAGTAGGTGAGGAATTGGAAACTCTGAGAGGTTAACATCACTTTAACTTGGAGTAGCTGTAGAATGGTTGAAATTCATGATTCCTGACTTTTAATCTCTTGTACTTTCTATTGCATTGAGCAACCTTTCCTTCCTGTATATCTGAGAGAGGTCAGATTGTAAGGTCAGTGAGGGAGGGAAAATGATGCATTACATATTTTTGTTGCCCACCTCTCCCAGTCTCTAGCACTGTGCTCTACACATACTGTTGTGGTTAGGAAATGTTGGAAGACCTCAGTCTTCATTCCTGGGCCTCCTGTTAGTCTGCATACTCCCTTTGGTGTCCTCATCCATTGCCATGGTGTCAAAGGTCATCCACATGTTGACTCCAAATCAACTAGCTTGGCAGATCTCTAGCTTGGCAGTCTCTGGAATCCCAGATTTCTGTATCCGGTTGCTTGCTTGAGATATCCATTTAGATTTCTGATAGGTATCTTAATCATAACATTGAAAAATAAATTTTGAGTCCCTCCTCCCAGTGTTAAGACTCTTCCCCTACCACCTTCTGTCTCAGTAAATGGCATCACCATTGTCTTTGGCATTACCATTGTCTTTGGCATTTTCCTTGATTTTTCTCCCACTTTTTTAAATCTTTCACAGCAATTTCAGGTAGACCTCTTATTTAAACCCGTCCTCATTTGTTCACCTCTCTCCCTCTCTACCACCATCATCTTAGGTCAGTCTACACTAATCTCTTTTTTGTACAACTAGATAGCATGTCAGATGGTTATGAAAAGCTCAAAATCATTTTCTGCCTTTTTCCGAGTATTAGATTATTAAAATATTTATATATTCAATATTTTCCTGTATTAAGTATGTTTAGTTTCAGTGGCTCTTGGTTCCCCAAATTGTAGGAAATGAAGCTATGATACTTCTTTGGAAAGAACTTCAACATTAACATAGCGGTTCCACAAGTAGGCATCTGTCTCTTCTCTGTACCAGGCTTGGTGAGCTAAGTTGTGAGGATGAAGTTTTGAAGGAGACATGGTTTCTGTTCTTCATGAACTCATAGTCTAGTGGAGGGGCTGGAGAAGTAGTCTGCAAATTGTAATGCAATCTACCAATGGCAGTAATTCAGAGAATAATCATAGGGAAGAAAAGATGGCAATTAGAAATCAAAATATGTTTAGCACAATATATCACTTCATAACTGGTTCTGGATCCACTGGGGTCTACTCAGACTAACACTGGTGTAGGAATAACAGAAGCCCTGACCTCTAAGGTCAAACATAATAATGTTGGTTGCTTTTATAGGTTTCAGTGCCATCGAGGATCTGCTCCCAATCCCCAGGGATACCCAGGCCCTTTATTTAGATGTGTGACCTTGAGGTTCTTACTTGGATACTCTGGCCTCTCTGTTCTGCAAAAATAAAATGAGACAGTTGTGTTTCATGCTCTCTCAGGGCCCTTCCAATTCTAAAACTCTGTGATTCTCAAATGTCATCGACTTGGCAGTATCTTTCCTTATCCTGAGTAGAGGGGTAAAGGTGAGTGAAGGGCAGAATAGGAATGCAAGTCCTTGTTTTGTTACAGGCTGCATAACTGTCTAAGTTAGGAGGCTGGGTTTAGTTACATCAGCACTGCAGTGAAGTTCTTGGATTCTTTAATCTATGAAAAGTAATACCTTGGTGTACCGGGAATACTTCAGGCCCGTGATACATAGGTTTTACTTGATGGATTCATGAATAGAACCTTGGATTTCTTAAGAACATTTAAAGGCTGTCACCTTTTTGGTCCAGTTTTTACCCCTTTTGATGGGTAATGATGTTTATCAGAGAAAGTGGCTTCTCAAGAAATATGCAATTCATGAGGTGCCTGGGTGGCTCAGTTGGTTAAGTGTCTGACTCTTGATCTCAGGTCAGGATCTTGTGGTTCATGAGTTCGAGCTACACGTTGGGCTCTGTACTGACAGCACAGAGCCATCTTGGGATTCTCTCTCTCTCTCTCTCTCTCTCTCTCTCTCTCTGCCCCTCCTCTGCTTGTGTACATGTGTGCATACACTTTCTCTCTCAAAAGAAATAATCCAGTGAAGAAATGGGCAGAAGACATGAATAGACACTTCTTAAAGAAGACATCCAGATGGCCAACAGGCACATGAAAAGATGCTCAACGTCACTCCTCATCAGGGAAATACAAATCAAAACCACACTGAGATATCACTTCACGCCAGAGTGGCTAAAATGAACAAATCAGGAGACTATAGATACTGGAGAGGATGTGGGGAAACGGGAACCCTCTTGCACTGTTGGTGGGATTGCAAACTGGTGCAGCTACTCTGGAAAACAGTGTGGAGGTTCCTCAAAAAATTAAAAGTAGATCTACCCTCTGACCCAGCAATAGCACTGCTAGGAATTTACCCAAGGGATACAGGAGTGCTGATGCATAGGGGCGCTTGTACCCCAATGTTTATAGCAGGACTTTCAACAGTAGCCAAATTATGGAAAGAGCCTAAATGTCCATCAACTGACGAATGGATAAAGAAGATGTGGTTTATATACACAATGGAACACTACTTGGCAATGAGAAAGAATGAAATATGGCCTTTGGTAGCAACGTGGATGGAACTGGAGAGTGTTATGCTAAGTGAAATAAGTCATGCAGAGAAAGACAGATACCATATGTTTTCACTCTTATGTGGATCCTGAGAAACTTAACAGAAGATCATGGGGGAGGGGAAGGGGAAAAAAGCTGGAGAGGGAGGGAGGCAAAACTATAAGAGATTCTTAAAAACTGAGTATAAACTAAAGGTTGATGGGGGGTGGGAGGGAGGGGAAAGTGGGTGATGGACATTGAGGAGGGCACCTGTTGGGATGAGCGCTGGGTGTTGTATGGAAACCAATTGGACAATAAATTTCATATTAAAAAAATAAAAAAAAGAAGTATACAATTCATTAACATCAACTGACATGTCCTCACTTTTTCTTATCTGTTGGTGCTTAGATTATACAGTTGTATCTCTGGTGACCACTGTAGCAGTGCTCAGACTTAGCCTCTTTGTTTTCCTCTTCCTGTTTTCTAAGTTTTCCTTCCCACAGGCTCAAGATTGTATGATCCCAAGAAATTGTACCGTAGTCCATGAACCCTTCCTAAGTGTTATTCTACCAGGTTAGGGTCTGAGATTCTCCTGATCAAAGCTGCCCCTGTAACTTGAAAGAGAGTAAGGGAAGGGAATTCTGGCTATTCTGCAGTCTTGAAGCTCAAAGGTCTCAGAACTGGTTGGGGATTTTGTACATCCTTGGAAAATTTATAGCTAAGCCTGTGTTCAGCCAGAAAGTATGAGGGTCAGAACTTTGGGGCAGCACATGACAGCTGCTTAGAACCATTTCATACCTGCTGTGGGCTGTGGTTCTGTCCAATGCACGGACATGGTGGCCATTTATATTGCTGCTGTATACCTTTATCACTGCCTTTGCTAAAAGCTTCTTAACTGCTAGCAGACATCTGCCTGATGGGTGCAATAAATTGAGATGCTGCTGAATTAGGAGAAACAAGTGCTTTAAAATGCACACAGAGGGATTATCATAGCTTTTTCCAACATCTCTGGCTTTGTGTGTCTTTTCATAGATAGATGAATTCTTCCTTGCTCCAGTCAGATTAAGAGGAAAGGAAAGTTAAGAGATCTACTGTTTATTGAGAGAAATTATGCGCCTGTTCTGTGTTAAGTTCTTAATATACACTGGGCCATTTAACCCTCACATCCACTCTGCAGGCTGCATATTATTATCCTCATTTTCTGGTTGAAGAAATTAAGGGCTCGATTCATTCATTCCAAAGCACCTATTTAGCACTATGTGCCAGAAGCCGTGTTGAGCCCTCAGGATACAAAAGCATTGATCATGTCTCTCCTCATAAACATTCTAATAAATTCTGATATCTGAGGAAGGTGGGACATAAATTCCAGGGGGAAGTATCATGGACAGCATCACAAATTAGGTGACACTAGAGCTGAGGCTTGGTAAAGTAGTGGGTCTCTCCCAGGTAGACCAGGCAGGTGAAAGTATTCCAGGCAGAGGAAGCAGATATGTGAAGGCGACTTTGGTAAATAGGAAGTTTTCCTGGTGTATGGAATCTAAAGCTTGGGAAGTAGGAGAGGAATTTGAGGGGATATTTTACAAGGTGTGGCTGGAGGGGTGGCATGGCCAGTTGTGAAGCACTTTGTTCACTCTCCCGACAAGTTTGGACCTTCTCTTACAGGAGGCATGCTATTTTTAGCAATGTGAGAACAGGATGGGATGTGGGAGACAGGAGCCAACAGACTAGTGTGCCTTAGTTCTGTTTGCATTTGCATTAATTCGGGAATGAGAAATAAGAGCCCTAAGTGAGGTAGAGGGAATGGAGGTTGCGTTTGGGGGGCACATCCAATAGACATTTAAGGGGAAGCATCAATAGGACTTAATTGTGCAGTAGCTAAAGAGTGTTCAAGACTTGATTAGAACAAGAGTTTGGCCACAAAAGTTATTCTTTCTTTCCTGTTCTACTCAGCCATCTCAAATCAGCTAGAGATGCTTGGGAGGAGAGGGGAGGAGGTAGCTAGTAGTCCCCTACATACGCTGGTCCCACTCTGAATATATGTGCCTAACTCTCTGTGCCTCAGTTTTTAGATTTACCACTGAGAATATCCACAGTGGCTGCTTAATTGGCTTGTTGGGAACCTCTGTTATAAAGCCAAAGTGTATGATGTACTTACATAGATAAGCCAACATACCCCTTTCTGAATTTGGAGTTCAGCAATTTAAGAATGGAAAAAAAAAATTATATGGCTGGTGTTCTTATCCTGTTTTTTCCTTCTGTTGTAGAAATAATCTAGATGGGATTTTTGTGTTTAAGCATAACAATACAGGCTAGAAGTTAAAAGTCGGAAGGAGGGTTGTGCCCGAAGGAAAACATACCAAAGCCTGCTCTTCTCCATTCTTTAAATGGTTTGTACTTGGAATCAAGACCTGACTCCAGTATAATCCTAGATTTTGAAGAACTAGGTTAAAATGATCTGTTGTTGACAACTGTGATTATCTCATACTCTGGCATAGATTTGATGAAAAAAATGAATTGTAGTTTCTTTTACTCTTATAAAAGTGGGCATGTTTGATATTAAGCCAAAAAATTCTTTCCTTAGCGATAGGGAAATCAGATTCTTAATTTTTCTTTATTCTAGTCTCTCATTAGGACTTTACAGCAATGATATTTAATACCGAGGATTGTGGATGTGTCTGTGCATAGGTCACATGTATATAGTTTCCCTCCAGTTTCCCAGATGTGTCTATATTTTCATGGGTTCTGTTATAACCCAATTTGGGGTTATTAACGTGGAGACAACACACCTGTAGCAATCATGAATAAAAGGCAGGAACTCAAAACCTGAAACTGGATTGACCCAAAGAAAACCAGAGAGAGTATTAAAGAGTCATAGATCTATTTATCTTGCCAGAGGCTCAGATGTTATCTGGCATAACAATCCCCCCCCCCCCCCCCCCCAGTTTTAGGTGAGGAAACTGAGGCCTCCAGGTAGGAAATGAATTGCCCAAAGGATGGAATGTAATGTTCTTAACCCCTCATTTCAGTTCCCTTTTGGTTGATTTTTTTTAAAGAAATAGGCACTGGCAGTATCTGTGCATATTTTGTGAAGATATATGTTTATGTCCCTGTGGCCTACTAAGCAGTAGAATTATGACATTATAGGAAAAGCATTTAGTCCATTTCCAGTAATTTAGTCTTATTGGTAAATTTTATTTGAAATGTTGGCAGTTGATTTAGAGAGAAGAAATATGAAGATAAAGACATGTATACGTTTCTCCTCCCTCCCTCCATCCCTCCCTCCCTCCCTCTCTTTCTTTCTTTCTTTCTAAATGTTATTTTATTTTGGGAAAGAGAGTGAGTGAGCAAGCAGGGAGGGGCAGAGAGAGAGAGAGAATCCCGAGCAGACTTTGCACTATTAGTGTGGTGGGCTTTGTCCCATGACCACAAGATCATGACCTGAGCCAAAATCAAGAGTCAGAGGCTTAACCAACTGAGCTGCCCAGTGCCCCTGCTCCTTTCTTTCTTTCAACACCTATCTCCTCTTGCCCCTGAGCAACAAATAAAGGCAGCTCAACAGAGAGGATGTTGTAGTGACAAGTGCATCTGGGACTTAGGGCTGGAATCCCTGGGTACGAACAGCTCTTGGAAGGCCCCCTTCTGAGGACTATTAGACTGCCATTTCCCTGGCAAAGAGATGCAATCTTTCTTAGAGAAGATCATTTCATGCTTCTTAGCATGTTTAACCTTTACAGCAAGCCATTCTCATCAAAATGACAAACCCCAGCAGAGCCTTCTGAGAGGCCAGTAAATCAGAAACCTTATGAAATCTGTGGGATTAGCATGCTCGCCTTCTTTGTTTCCCCAGGGAAAGAAAGCCCGGTGCCTTTCAGATTTCAATCTTCTCTGCAGGCCTCTTGTCTGGAGTTCCCTGCTGTGGCCCACTGGTATTTGAATATTGTTTTCCTCTAGTTGCCCACAGCCACATACTAACACCAGCCAAAGGCAGCACATTCTGTATCTCCATCAGTGACATTGTAAATGGAAGGTAACTGCTCTGATGTTTGCTTAGTTGAATTTTTCCCACCCTTGAAGTCTTCCTTTCTGGGTCTGAAGATAGTGCCTGGTTCTTGATGTCACCATGCGTGGTGACAGGCAGTTGCTCATCTCCAGCTGGGTGTCTCTGGTCCCCATGCCCTATTTTTCAGTCTGTAAGGAAACTTCTTCCACAAACAACCCAACTTCTCCAGCTGCTGCAATGTGGGGCCTCCTTCTGTGGAAGTCTACAGAGTCAAGTCTATGTTGAGCACAGAAGTGGAAAGAAAAAGGGTTGATGAATAAAAGTGCTGTTCAGGTGATAAAAACACCTTTATAGGGGATGGTGGGGGGTGACTTATCAGAATTTATAGGGTCATATTTAGAGTTGGAAGGGACCTCTGAGGTTTTTGAGTCTAACCCAATATCTGTTGCATAAACATCCTTGATAAAATCCCTAAAGTGTTCTGTGGACTCTATGGGAACATTTGCTCTGTTTCCATATGCTGTGCTAAATGCTTAGCAATGGGTAGCTTATTTAATAGTTGTAATAACTGTATAAGATAGGTGCTATTTTTATGCTCAGTTTACATCTGAGGAATGATAGGGTCAAGGATAGGTTAAGTAACCTGCCCAAGGTTATCCAGTTCTTCTGGGCCCTCCACCCCTGAACCCACTCTTTTGTTATCAATAATACTCTATGGCTCCAAGTGATAAGGGAGTTCCTCTCCCATTTCATGTTTGGATAGCACTAAATATTTGAAAAGTCTCCTTTTTGCCATGCACAGAGGTCTCAGTTCTTCTAATATCTTTCTTTTGATCTTGGTTCAGGATTTGGGAACTCTACGGGATTTATCCACTCATTTGACATTTACTCAGTACTCACTATGCCATGGGCACCTGGGATATATAGAACTGATCAAACCTAAACCCTCTTCTACAATAGACCTTCAGTTACTTAAAGAGGACTGTCATTTTCCACTGAAATGTTGTCAGTCATTCGCAGGATAAACATCACTGCTTTCTTCAGCCACTCGTCACCTGTTGGGTTTTGAGTTTCTCCATAATCTAGTAGTTACTGAAGTGGCTTGAGGAAGATGAGGAGGGACTGTGCGCTCAGGAAATGGAAGTGTAACTTCCAGTACCAGGGAGCTGTGCGAAGTAGGCTAAGCCCTTTAGGCAGCAGGCACATGTTATTAAAACAATAGCCTAAACAATTCTGAGACATTGTAACATCTTATGGACTATGGGTTTGTGTGGCGGGGACTCACTGGCATATTAATGAGGGGTATATACTTTTGATAGTTTCTGATCCTGAAAAAAATGCCTCAGGCCCACTGTTGGCAGCATCACATTTACTGCCTAGTTGTATTTCTCAAAATAGTTCTAGACTGAGTGGGTTACATCACATATTTCATAGCAAGGCTGAATTTATTTTTGGACGTAGGAACTTCTCAGAGATCACTCGACAAGGAAACCATGTTTTTGCCACGTATCAGCTGATACAGATTCATTGAATGCTAGAGCTGGTCACAGCCTTAAAAGTCACCTGTTCTAGTGCTGGTAATTCACAGAGGAAGAACTGAGGTTCAGTTCGGTTATATAAGTTGTCTAGAGTCCCATAGGTAGCCATAGTGGGGCTTGTAACTCAGTATTTTGAATCCTGGACTGGGACTCTCTATCCTCAGGCAATGTGAGGAGGTGCTCTGGCTTTGTCCCTTTGGTGTGGTCATCCTGTGTAGATGACAACAGGATGCTTGTGTAGAGCAACTCAGAACCTTTCTGCACAAGCTCAGTGGCTCCTTACGATTTTTTTTTTTTACATGTAATAGTCCCTTTATTTATTGCAAATAAGCTAGGCAATTAATTCACAGTTAGCAACTTATGGCCTGGAAAATCTCATTACCCGAACCTTACATTATCAACACATCTGTTTTAAAAGAGATGCTTAAAGAAGTGGTGTGAATATCCAGATTCCTGATCATCTCCAAGAAAGGGTGGGAGGAGCCACTGAAAGGCAGTTTTGGAAGGAGTGTAGAGTTGTTCCAAGGTTATCAAAGCCACTGAAATTTACACATCAGGGAGTATAAAAAGGGGATTCACATTTATTGAGTATCTACTATGTGCCAGGTATAATTTGGTGCTTAGGTTAAGATGCAGGAGTTTTGGAGTCAGACAGAGCTGGATATGAATCCCAGTTCTGTACTGATTACCATGTAATCTTGGGTGTATTTTTAACCTCTCTAAGCCTCCATTTTCTGATCTAGAAAACAAGCCTTTTGGGGGTTGTTGTGAGGCTTAAATAAGATGATTATGTAAACATATTAGCATGACACCTGTAACTTTATACATATTCAATACACAGAACAAGCTTATAAAGTGTGTGGTATGATTAAGATTTTTAAGGTAAGTAAACCAAGACCCAGAAAGGTTAAATAACTTGCCATAGTCACAAATACTAGAGGTCAGAATTTTAAAACCTAGTCTGTTAGATTTTATATTATACTTTGCCATTCATTAAAATGGGAGGTCTTGGAGGTGATGGGATTGGGTACTTTGGGAGGGAGAAAGAACCGTGGGAAGTGGAGAGGGCTTTTTTTTGTTTGTTTATCTTCCAGCTCTGTGCACCCTCAGCTTCGAGACTTTCAGTGGGTGAACTTGAGGCATAAGCAGACATGAAAGCTGCCCATTTGGAGTAAATTCAGGGTTTAGAAAAGCAGTCAGGGTCCTCCACATTATCTTGCCCACATTCTTGGTTCCTAAGTAAAGGTGAAGATGTCTAAGGTTTTATGGGGCTGGTCTAGAAAAGCTTAGAATGGGTCCTCTGTACTGGGAAGACAAACTTTGCCCTATTTTGATTCATCTAGGGCCACCACGTACCCTAACTCACACCTATGTCCATATGCACATGAGCACACACGTACACACATGGGCACACACACACACTCTGTCTCTCGTTCTTCAGCCATAAAACTGGACCTCTTTAAATTTTGTTTTGCTTATTCTTCTGCACTAGCCCAAGAACCATTAAGCATGTATCAAGCATCCCAGTGCCAAGGGAAGAAAGAAAAGGAGCTCAGTCTTTGTTGTGGAGGAAAAAAGTCAGACTGAATGGAAGACTAAATGAATGGAGCTAATAACACAAAGATTTACTTTACTGAAGTTAGAATTCCAGTTTATTATCTGAGAAATTTGGAGAAGATTGGTGCCTGAACACCCTTCTTCTCCACTCCTCAACACACACACAGGTTAGGATTTTCTGATGGGCAGAGGTGAGGATGCATCTAAAGAAGAATCATCCAGGAGTTCCCTTAGACTGGGGCCTAGCCTCTTGGCCCTGTTGCAGTGATTCCCATAACCCAGTGTTAGCTGTAGAGAGGCAAGATTGAAGTGTTGTTCAGGGCAAACAGATGGGCAGGCATGGGAATGAATGATGAAGCTCCTATAAAAGGGTAAGGGGCTTATGCATCCAGGGCAGGCATTTCTACCATTTGAAACAATGGGGCTGACCTTGCAACTCTCCTTGGTGAGGTGAGCCCCAGTTGGTCCCCTCCCCTGTCCTCTTTACCTTTTTACTGTCATTCTCCTTCTTTTTCTCCTCTCTTCCACCTCAACCCTACACAACCCTTTCTTCCCTTCTGTCTCCTTTTGGGGGGCTTGATACAGCAATAATATCTACTTTTAATGGGCAGTTACCTTGCAGAGGGATGAAATTGACCCTTGTTTATTCAGAATGTTTGGCCTGGAGGCTGCCTTAAAATGTGGGCTGCCAGAAGCCGCATGGTGGCTGGTGCCTGGGGCTATCTAGGTAAGTGGCAGCTAGTAGAAGGGAAGGAAGGATGGCTTTGTAGGCCTCTGTAAGCACTTTGTGTAGCCTGGAAGCCATCTCCCTGTGAATAAATGAGAAAGCCTCTCTCTCAGCAAGAGGGAACAATGACTGTAGAGCCAGGTGGCTAAAGTTCAAGGGAAGAGTGCAGAGTATTCTTGACTTGGCTGCTGCAAAAGAGACCCTGTCTGCCTGATGTTGGGTTCCCTTGGGCTTTCTGTAAAGGGAGATTGATGTGTGATGATGCAGTAGTGCTTCCTCAGGATGAAGGTGAATCGAATTACTTCTAAATTTTTTTCCCCTTTCTTTCTCACTTCAGTCTTTTACCTTCTTCCTCACCTTTCTTTCACATTCTTTCTCTTCTTTGTGCAATCCCTTCAACACATGCTTTGTTTCCTTCCTACACTGAGAACATTTGACCCATCCCGTTTCTTTTCACTACCAAGTTGCTTTGATGTAATTGATATAATGAATCTTGACTTCTGTAGGACTGTTAGTCTGTCTTCATAAAATGCTACTCAATAAACCAATCTCTAGATTAGAGCTCTGGTAGGAGTGTTTGCCACTGTTGGGAAGAAGCCTCATTAAGAATTGTTCTCAGTGGGGGGCGCCTGGGTGGCGCAGTCGGTTAAGCATCCGACTTCAGCCAGGTCACGATCTCGCGGTCCGTGAGTTCGAGCCCCGCGTCAGGCTCTGGGCTGATGGCTCAGAGCCTGGAGCCTGTTTCCGGTTCTGTGTCTCCCTCTCTCTCTGCCCCTCCGCCGTTCATGCTCTGTCTCTCTCTGTCCCAAAAATAAATAAAAAACGTTGAAAAAAAATTAAAAAAAAAAAAAAGAATTGTTCTCAGTGGGTTATTACCAATGTTCTAAGTCATGGATCTCTATTAAAAAAAAAAACATTGATTTTTTTGATTATTAAAACAATATATATGTTCATGCTAGAAAAATTGGAATGTGTGAAAATTTATTAATTCAACTTTTATTTAGCCAATATTAATTGAGTACCTATTTTTATGGCAGATAATAATTAAAAATAATAATTAAAAATAAATTAAAAATCAAGCATAATTATAGCGGAAATGGTCATTGTTAACCTAGTCGTATGCTTTATTCCATTCCTCTAGGCAGTGTGTACATAAAATACATATATGTAAAAAAAAATTTAATGTTTAGTTTTGGGACAGAGCTCAAGTGAGGGAGGGGTAGAGAGAGGGAGAGACAGAACCCAAAGCAGGCTCCAGGCTCTGAGCTGTCCGCATAGAGCCCGATGTAGGGCTCAAACCCACAAACAGTGAGATCATGACCTGAGCCAGAGTTAGATACTTAACTGACTTTGGCCAGCTACCCTGGCACCCCTATAAAATATATTTTCATGTCATTTTAAAAGTAATTCGCTATCCTGAATTTTTTCAGTTAGAATTATGTCATCATTTTGGTTATATAATTCCATAATTATGCCATAATTTCAATTTAGCTTTATATCAATATAGCTTTATCTCAAATTATAAAGAAAATCTTAAAAATATGATTTTTAATGACTTCACATTAGGCATACTTGTCAGTGCCTCAGTCACATTGTTAATAAGTCACTCGAAAACTTAGTAGCTTACAACAAGCAACATTTAAATATTATGCTTATAGGTTGGGGGGCTGTGCTCCAGGCTCTGAAATGACTGGATAGAGCTGCAGGTGTTGATAGTCTCTACATTCTCCTTTGACACTGCCCAGGAAGTACTCTTCTGGCAAATTGTTGCAGGATTTTTTTTTTTTTTTTACCTTAATACCCAGGATTCGTTGTCTCGTTGCTTCAAAGAATGAAGAGCTGGGGGTGCCTGGGTGGCTCAGTCGGCTGAGCATCCGACTTCGGCTCAGGTCATGATCTCACGGTTCGTGAGTTCAAGCCCCGTGTTGGGCTCTGGGCTGACAGCTCGGAGCCTGGAGCCTACTTCAGATTCTGTGTCTCCTTCTGTCTCTGCCCCTCCTCTGCTCACACTCTGTCTCTCTCTCTCTCTTAAAAATAAATAAACATATAACAAAATTAAAAAAGAATGAAGAGCTGGACACAAAGTGAGTAGCAAGCAAAAGTTTATTTAGAGAATAAGATTAGAAAGGAAGAATAGTAGGAAAGCTATTTTTACAGAGAAGGGACATTCAAAAGTGAATGCCTTTGTCAATAGGCAAGGGTATTTGTTTTATAAAGTTTTGGTTAGCTCTCCCTTTCCCTTCCCCCTTGTTCCTTCACAGTTCCTGCCCTAATTGGCTTGATAGCTCTAGGTACTGGGCTGTCCACTCCTGATTGGCTCGTAGGAGGGGTGGCCTATGGCCTTAGGTCTTTTGTCAAATTCCCGAGGGAAACCTGAGGGGGAGTAGGTAGGGTCTGTTACATTCTTAAGAGGAACCTTAAGCCTGAGGGGTTTTGTTGTGGTCAGACACTCCCAGCATTGTTCAAAAATTGTGTTTTTCCCCACCCAGGGACCTCAGGTCCTATCATTTCCCTTTCTGCCTATTTTATCCTATCTTTTCCTATCAAAATGACAGGGTGTGCAAGAGGGAGGATGGAAGCATCTAGTGCCTCCTGAAACCTCTGTCAGTATCTGGCACATTGTCACTTCTGTCCACATTCCCTTGGTCAAAGCAAGTCATGTGGCCAAGCCCATCATGGGGTGGGATAATACACCATGCCCACTCTAGTGGAAGGTAGTGCAGAGTGGGAGACAAAGGGTGTGTATATAATACAAAATACCAGGGAAGGTGTGAAGAATTATGAACAATGATTCTACCATAGTAGACTGAGTTTTAGTTATCACTAATAACCATAGAGTGCTCAAAGAAGATTAGTTATTAATGGGTGAAGGGAAGTGGGAGGTACAGCTTTATAATTATGGAATGAATAAGTCATGGGGATAAAAGATACAGCATAGAGAATATAGTCAATGGTATTTTAATAGCATTGTATGGTGACAGATGGTAGCTACACTTGTGACCATAGCATAATGTATAGACTTACTGAATCACTGTGTTCTACACCTGAGACTATTATAACATTGTGTCAACTATTCTTCAATAAAATAAAAAGGTGACCATTGATCTTTGCTCTTAACCTCTAATGTGCCCCATATTGGTGTGATACATATCATGAGATTCTTTTCCAACCACGTACTCTTCAGAGGACAGCAGAGCCTTCTTCACTAGCTCCATTATCACTTCTATCTACTTTGTTGTTCCATTATATCTTCCTATTGATACTTCAACTGATTGCATCTCTAGGAATTTGATATCTTCACAGATTGTCTCCTAGACCAGACAAAAAAGAACCTAGCTCTTATTTATTTTTTTATTACTTTTTTTTAATGCTTATTTGTTTTTGAGAGAGAAAGAGAGACAGAGCGTGAGCAGGGGAGAGGCAGAAAGAGGGAGATACAGAATCCAAAGCAGGCTCCAGGCTCCGAGCTAGTCAGTACCAAGCCTGATGCGGGGCTCAACCCATGGACTGTGGACTGTAGACTGTGAGATCATGACCTGAGCCAAAGTCGGACGCTTAACTGACTGAGCCACCCAGGCTCCCCATCTAGCTCTTATTTTAATGCAGAGAATTCTATGACCCTTAACTATGGTATATCCCAGTGCCTGGCATATAGAATGTACTCAACACGTATTTATTGTTGGTGATATGTTCAGGTCATAGGCACCCTCAATCTTTTCATCCTAAGACTTGACAGATCTTTTCTTCACCCATATATTCTCCCTCCCATGCAGATTGCTTTCTCGGCCTATATTTCATGCTTATGGCCATAATTTTCCTTCAGGAAGCCTAGCTTATGTATTTATTTGAAAAATAATTTTCTGTGGAAGGAATGTGATTATCCAGGCAAACTTTGCCAATGTCAAGGCATCAGTACTAAAAAGGCCAGTTTCGAGTGCAGAAATAACAAAGAGGCTAATTAAGTTGATGAGGCTTAATAACTTGTATTCTCTCCCAGAGAAACTTTTCTTGGCCAGAATTTTGTAAAGGGCTTGTTGTCCTAAGTAAACCATATTGAGTTAGGACGTTGTGAGTGTGAAGGAAAGGAGAAACTGATTTAGGGGGTGGCAGAAGGGATATTGTGTGGGAGTAAGGCTAATTTCTAAGAATGTTAGTAGAAAACCACCTTTTACCACAATGGTTTGCTACCATTCAGCAACTATTGATTGAAAGCCTGTCATGTGATAGCCACTATGGTAAGAATGAAGGATACAAAGGGTAAAAGATGTCTGTAGTTGTCAAGGAGCTCAAGGTCACCCTAAGGAGAATAGGTGACTGCCTCCAGGAAGATATGGTTTGGACATGAACCCCATTCAACCAAGATCTCATTTTACTTAAATGACCTTAAGGTGCAAGCTTGGTTGGAAGTGGAAGATGAGAGAGGGAAAAGAATGGGCCTGGACTCCGTTAGAATAGAACTCCCATTTCTTTACTCCCAGTAGCAATGAACATAGAAACTTCTACAAAGATTACATCAGGATATTAGTGTAAAAAAATCCAAGTTTATTTTATTTAAAAAAAATGTTTATTTATTTTGAGGGGGGAGGGCAGAGAGAGAGAGGAGAGGAGAATCTAAGCAAACTTTATGCTAAGTGTGGAACCCAACTTGGAGCTTGATACCATGACCACAAGATCACGACCAGAGACAAAATCAGGAGTTGGATGCTCAACCAACTGAGCCATCCAGACACCCCAAAAAATCCAGGTGTGAAAGAGAGCCAAAGAACACACATGTGTATCCACAAAGAGCAGTGAAAGCCCATGTGCATGCGCACATACACATACAACTTTTCTAGTTTACTGGTCCCTGTATCTACCTTTCCTTGACTAATAATCACACTTTTACATATAAAATCAAATTAAAGTTATTTATCCAAAGATTCAACACTTCAAAGATGTATCATGTCATATAGAAGAAAGTTCTTGCATATTATATTGTTGTCCACACTGCCATTTAAAATGATATTCATTCAAATGTTAGTAGTGCCCACAACATGCCAGACACCATGCCAGACCTTCAGGGGTACAACAGCGGGCAAAAATTGACCCATCCCTGGCCTCCTAGAGCTTATAGTCTAGTGACAGGACAAAGATATGTACAAATAGTCACCAACTAAACGTACAGCTTCAAACTCTGGTAAACTTGAGAAGTATGGAGAGCTAGGCCTAGCTGGGGGATCATGGGAAGTTTTCCTGAAGGAATGATGCTTGAGCTGATATTTGAAAGATAAGCAAGAGGTAATGAGGCAAGGGCGGATGTAGTCTTCCAGGCAGAAGGTTGTTGCAAAACCCAAGGGATGCAAAGGAGAGTGGCAAATCAGAGTCCAAGGGACAGAAGATAAGCCAGTGGTGTTGGGATGAAGTGGGCAGGTGGAAGGGAGGTAGAGGTGTGGTCATGCAGTCTCCTGCTAGTAGAGTGTGTTACTGATCCTACTGAATTTATCCTACAGTCCAGGGAAAATTGTTAAATAGCTATGAGCAGGGGAGTGCCATGGCCGTGATTTAATTTTTAAACATCACTTTGTCTATGAGATGAAGGGTAGGTTGAAACGGGGTAAGAGATGACGCTAAAGTACCAGTTCTTCAGGAAAGTCGATGGTGGACTAAATTTGGATCAGGGCACTGACTGTGAATGTAAGGGAAAGTGGGTGAATTTGAGATATCTTTAGAAGGCCCTATATTCATAGCATTTGAGATGTCTAAGAAAAACAAATCAGGACTTAGTGTGGAGAAACTTTCATTCAAAAGCAAGGGAGGGAAGGGGACTTGGAATAGAGAAATTGCTGTGACAGTAAGGTCTGAAAGCCTCACAAAAATCACAGAAAAAAGACTTTTCTATGGTAAAGGAAGGAAGAGGCAATCAGAGATACGCAGAATCTTTGAAGGGGATGCTGGGCAAGCAGGGGGAAATTGCCACTGGGGTCTGATGGGGAAAAGATTCTCACCGTGGTCAGCAGATTTCCAGGAGAAACTGATAAGGAGGGCACGGTCTACTTTCTTGTGCATGCTCAGTCTTGGGGTCAAGCAGAATTCAAGTTCAGGGGCCAGTGATAGTGACTTAAGTTTGATCAAGAGAATAAGAAATGGCAATGGTGAACCCTTGGTTGGAAAGTACAATCCACCATGACCTAAAAGATGATGTGATGGAGGGCAAAGATGAGAGGCAGCAGCTTTTCAGTGGATCATTGAA
Organism: Felis catus; assembly: GCF_018350175.1. NCBI lineage: Eukaryota > Metazoa > Chordata > Mammalia > Carnivora > Felidae > Felis > Felis catus. Next base: position 123,180,042 of record NC_058373.1, read on the forward strand.
TCCTTGCAGTGTCTCCCCAGGGGATAGATGCTATCTCCATTTTACACTTGGGAGTTTATTTTAGGGGCTCACACCCTTGAGCTCATTTACCCACACAACACCCAGAGGAGTCTTGTTAGAGTTGGGAGGTTGGACTAGGAGTCAGTTTTCCTGTCCCCTTCTTTTACAGAAGAGGAAACTAGAGTCCAGAGAGGGAAATTGATTCCTCCAAGACATCCCAGTTTGATGGTAGGAAAACTGACCTGAACCCAGGATTCATACATCCAGTTTGGAAATAATTCCACTTTATATGGCTGCTTCCCAGGAGATAATTCTCATGACACTTGAGTGTAGCATTGCAGATTCCCTGCAGGGTGGCGAATCGAAGTGCTTTCCACTCTCCCTACCCCCTGTGCGGCTAAATGCACAGATATTGACTGCACACACACATCTTACTCTGGAGGCTACCAGCCATCTATTTGAAATTGCATCTGACTGCTGCTTTGGGTTTTCAGTTTTCATCATCCTGCTCCATCCTATGCTTAGCTGGGCTTCAGGATGCAATTGAAAGATGATATGGTATGGTGGATGGACTGTGGGCTTTGGGGGCAGGCGGAACTGCATTGGAAACTTATGCCTGCCAGTCGCTAGCTGTGTCATGTAAGTCAATCATTTGTGTTCTCTGAGGCTTATTTTTCTCATTCATAGAGTCGGATAATTATAAATATAATATTATAAATATTATAATACAAAATATTATAATTATAATATAATTGCCTCACTTGACTGTTGCAGGCTTTAGCTGGTGGTATAGTAATATTAGCCACCATTTTATCGAGCATGCACTATGCGCCAGGCATTGTGGAAAGTGCTTTACTGACATTATTTCATTTAATCCTCATGTAAGAACCAGTGAGGTGGATAGTAATGTTAGTCCCACTTTAAAAAGTTTAGAAGTTCAAGGAGTACCTTGGTGGCTCAGTCGGTTAAGCATCGACTTTGGCTCAGGTCACGATCTCACAGTTGCTGAGTTTGAGCCCCACATTGGGCTCTGTGCTGACAGCTCAGAGCCTGGAGCCTGCTCCAGATTCTGTGTCTCATGCTCTCTCTGCCCCTCCCCCGCTTGTGTTCTGTCTCTCTCTGTCTCTCAAAAGTAAATAAATGTAAAAAAAATTTTTTTAAAGTTTAAAAGTTCCCAACTATAACAACAACAACAATAATAATAACAACCACCACCACCATTCATGCATTCACTTATTCACATACTTTTTTTCATTCACTTAATAAGCACCTCCTGGGTTCCAGACAAATAGGAAGTGCTCCAATCTTTTAATTTCTCTGCTCAGGCTGTATAGATCTGCTGGAGTGGTTTGGGATCTGTAAGCTGAACTGTTCCATTGGTACTCAGGGGTCCATGATGGTTTCCAGGTGAACTGTAGGGAATTGTGATAGAATTGGCACTATGGTGCCTTCGCCTATACCCATGGGTGAGCCCTAAGAATCTGTTCAACCCATCTGGGGGCCTCCCATCAGGGCTGTACCAGCCTGTTCTTTGCAGTAGTGAGTGTTTCATTCAAGCTGTAGGTGGGCCCTTGAGACATAGAACTGTGGCTGCGCCCAGAGAGAACTTTGCTCCCAACATGCACCCACCTTGCCCTTCAAGCAGGGAAGGGAACGAATTTGCCAGGAAACAGCAGAAAAAGAGCATAGGAATGGAAACGTTTTCAAATTAATTTCAGAAATACAGTCTGAGCTATAAATGACAGCTGTGGGTTTAATCACTGAAACTCTGTTTCCATTCAAGAGCAGCAACTGTCCCCTGAGGAGGGGTGGCATTATCAAGCAGTTAAGTTGTTAGAGGCTGCTTAGGGGCTGGTCGGCAGTCTGCAGGGAAAGGGGAGAATGGATCATTTGTGGCTGTGACCTGAGCGTAGCAGGCACTCCCTAACCCCCTATTCCCTGAGGATCGCTCTGGTAGATCTGTCACGGAGGGGGACGGGAAGTAACATCCCTTACAGGGGAAGCTAGTGGGGCCAAGACAAGCTTGAAGAAGCTGATGGGCTTCGTGAATTTTAAGGTTTGGAGATTCAGGAAGGATGTGTCTTCCTTCCATGTCACCACTACCACCACCACCCCAGTAACAGCCGTAAGAACAGCTGCATCCACAATGCACCGCAGCCAGGATGATGACAACAGCTAATGCTTACGCAACGCCGTCCAGCTCCCCCAGCAGGCAACTCCTTATTCATCCACTGAGCATCTGTTTGATGCCACATGTTGTGCTAAGTGCTGGGCATAAAGCAGGAACCAAGGCAGCCAGAGTCCTTCCCCTTAGGAGCTAGCTGTCTAGGGAAAAAGATTAAGGGGAACATCGGATGAACCCAAGTCTAGTCCCCAAAGATGTCAGCTCACCTGCCGGAGGAATGAGCCTCAGCGTGGTTCCCTCACCTAGGCCTAGATGATGAACCTCAGCTGATGTGAAAACCCCACCCCCCTCTCCTTCCCATCACCCCTCAGCCAACCCTTTGGGAAGAGGTGTTACTCCTGGGCTTCCATCTGGGTGATGCTGCCCATCCTGTCAGAGGGCCGAGGAGCATCTGCTGCTGCGAAGCTTTAGGTCACCGGTCACACCTTCTTCTGTTTTCTTTTAGGAAACAGCTCTCAGTGTGGAGAGGGAGGCCAGAAAGTCACGGGCCCAAAGAAATGCTCCTTGCTTGGTTCTTTCTCCTGCCATATGGTTTTCTCCTTCTCTGTCTTCGGTCTTATCTATTTTATGATTTTATTTTTCATTTTAACACCGTGGGTGGGCTTTTAAACCAGAGCCAGAAGGAAAACAGGCATCGTATGAGGAGAATAATGAGAAGGCAGACGGAGGACGGAGCTGTGAGTAAAGCGGAGCGCTGGGTGGAACCGGCATTGGCGGTGCAGTGCTCACAGGGCTAATGGGCCTGCAGAAGGAGCGAGAACATTGCAGCCATAAAATGAGAGCCTTGTCGACTGTGAATACAGATTAGAGTTAAAAGACGCACTAGTGGCGGCCGTGCCATACGCGCTTGTCATGCTCTCCGGTTCCCCTTCCGGAGCCTGCTTGCACACATCAGCCTCTGCTCCCCTCTCCAGTTCCCATTTGCAGACATTCCCCATCGCGTCTTCTCAACTTCCCATTCAGGGCCGGGGTAACACAATAGGTGATGCTCTCTTGCATCACCTTCCTTCTCTCGTGGTCTTTTTTTCTCTGCTTTCCTCCTGCATCAGTCAGGACGGACTCTGGCTAAGAGTGTAGAAAAATCAAAGAATAGCAATTTAGACAAATAGGGATGCTTTTTAAAAAATGTTTTTTTTAACGTTTATTTATTACTGAGAGAGAGAGGAGAGACAGAAAATGAGCATGGGAGGGGCAGAGAAAGGAGGAGACACAGAATCCAAAGCAGGCTCCAGGCTCTGAGCTGTCAGCATGGAGGCCGACCCGGGGCTCGAACTCAAAAACTGCGAGATCATGACCTGAGCCGAAGTTGGACACTTAACCAATTGAGCCACCTAGGCACCCCCCCTTGTCTTTCTTTTTTTTTCTTACAAATCAAGAAGTTCTGAACATGCTAGGCCACCAAGAGCTGCTACGACAATCTGACAATGCCATTAGGGAATACTTCTTTTTTAATCCATCATCCAGAGCATGTTGGCTTCCATTCTTAGTTTCTTGCTTTAGGGTTGCAATATGGCCCCAGCACATCCAGGCATCACAGTGTCATTCCAGGCTGGAGGAATAGGACAAAGAACTTTCTCTAAATGAGGCTTTAATAGTCCTGCACAACAAACTTCATTGTCTCAGGAGCTCACCTGGTCATCCTAAGGCCAGTAATTGGAGGAGACGATATAATTACTCTGCTTGATTTTGACCAATCATACTTCATCTTCTGGGGGTGGAGTAGGGGCTTCCTGAGATGAGGGCTCTCCACCCTTACCTTAACAAACCAGGTTCTGTTGTTGGAGAAGAAGGGAAGCAATGGCTGCTGCTAAGGAATGGATACTGTCACTCTTCTCTGATGTCTTCCTTTTGCCTTGCGTTGGTGCCCTGGAGTTTCTTAATTTGAGGGTAGATGTGGGAAGGAGCGTCTGTTTATGCAAATAGTTCTGATGTTCAAAAGAAGCCCATGTGCAGTTTCTGACATTCTGTTGCACTTTCAAATTCTCAGATCCTTGAGCTAGTCTCTAGATTAACACTTCAGTTTTAGAAGGTTTTCTAGGCTTGCTTTTCTTAAAGAAATTATTTGATTTTGTGGCTGTGTTTGAATGGGCCACTGATCACTGGTTAAGCTGACTCCATTTATCTGAATGAGCATCACTTGATGTCTTGGGGCTTAAGAGCCCAGACAGTTTGTTCTTTTTTGTAATGATGAAGCATTTGTTTCCTAGTCCTTTGTTTTTTTTTACCCCCTGCAGCACTCCTCAACCCACTAGCTTTCCGTTCTCTGTCAACTAATAGTAAATTTTTCTAAAAGATACCCAAATTCACCACCAAGGTGAATGCCCTTGCTTTCAACATATAGCAGAGCTCTTTAATTTGCAAGGTAGTTTTACATATATTAATAGTGAATCCTACACTGCTGCCCTCCACATCTCTGCATCCTCCTTACGAAGCCCCTGTGAGAAATTTCTTTTAAGCACCTAATATTCTTTAACACTTCGGTCATTGGGATAATGACCAAAGAATAACCAGCTTGTCTTTTGCACATTGGCTTCCAGGAAACCCAGAGATGTACACACCCTGATCTCATAAGCTGTTTTGCTCTAATTGCGAGTGATAATTTTTCTCTCTCAAGACTCAACCTTACCATCTAATCTATCCTTAGCTGGGTTATGACATGTTTTTCTTGGGGTTGGCTCTAGAATTTTATAGGTTGGACAAATCAAAGTATTTAAAGGAAAATTGCACAGTGGACTTTGTTTTCCTTATTGTATGTATGAAGATGCCCGGGGAACTCAGGGGTTAAGTCAGGTGGCAGAGAAATTTCCTGTCAGGCACCCACTCTGGCCAATTGGCACATTTCAGCCTGGAGTGTTGTGGAGTGAAGCATTGTGAATCTGTGTCCTACACCAGGATAAAGGTTGCAGATGCCAGTGGCAGTTACCATTGGGGGTTTCATGGCAGGAAGAAGAGGAGAAAATGTTTTCCCCAAGAAATGCAGAAATCCTTATTTTCCAGTCATACTGAAGAGTTCTGGTGCAGACTTCCTCTCATTCCTCCCTGTTCCTCTGTCCCTAACAGTAAGTGGGACTGACTTATTTAGTTTAGCAAAATGCCCTTCAGTTCCATCCACGTTTTTGCAAATGACAAGATTTCGTTCTTTTCCATCACAGAATAGTATTCCGCTGTATATATGTGCCACACTCAGCAGTTGATGGACATTTGGATTCTTTCCATAATTTGGCTATTGTTGATAGTGCTGCTATAAACAGTGGGGTGCATGTGCCTCTTGAAATAAGCACTCCCGTATCCTTTGGATAAATTCCTACTAGGTGCAATTACTGGGTCTTAATGAAGTAAGTCAGTTAGAGAAAGACACGGATCATGATTTCCCTCATATGTGGAATTTAGAAACTTGACAGACGATCATAGGGAAAGGGAAGGAAAGAAAGATGAAAACATAGAGGGAGGCAAACCATGAGAGGCTCTTAAATACAGAGAACAAACTGAGGGTTGATGGGGGTTGATGGGTAGGGAAATGGGTGATAGGCACTGAGGAGGGCACTTGTTGAGATGTGCACTGGGTGTTGTATGTAAGTGATGAATCGCTGGATTCTACTCCTGAAGCAAAGACTATACTGTATGTTAAATAACTTGAGAATAAATACAAAAATATAATAACATTAAGAGGGAAAGGTATGGTGGAAGCAAAGAAGGGCATGAACCCTTCAGCTCAATGAAAATCCATCAACTTTTTATTCATTAGGGAAGCCAGAGAAGCAGAGACTAAAAAGCTGACCAGCATTTTAAGGGAGTAACATAAGCATCTTGGAAGCTTATCTTGAATTCTGCAGAAACACAGGTTTCCCCTGCTCATGGTGCAACCTCATTTCAGCAAATCAAGTTGTCAAAGGGGGTAATTGTTTGCTCATGTTACTCCCTGTGAGAATTATCTTTTTTAGCTGGTTTCCCATAGGAATTGATGGCATCTGGCAATTGTTTACTTTTTACTCTTCATCTAGAACAGTGCAGGAGTGTCTGAAAGAACAACATTTTTGGACAGGTCAAGCTGCCATGGTTGGGAACACACATGTTTTGTTGGGTGTCCATCCCAAGCCCACGAACTTTCTCCAGGACTTGGCTCTGAAGAAATCAGAAGGCAGTCATGCCACAGTCCAACAAATTGTTGTATGTTAGGTTTTGGCACTTTTCACTGTTTGCCCCTAAGAGCTTATATTAGGCACTGAATAATAATAATACTGAGAAAATTCAATTAAAAACTATTTCAGGGTTAGAGAAGGTAATGACTATAAATAAGAAAGGGAATAAGCCATATCACCTGCTGCAGGTACACTGTATAAATGGCTTATTTTGCTTAAACATTAGTTAAGCCACATTAAATTTAAAGAGTATTTCCATTAGCCAAAGGTGTATGCAGGGTGGAATATAGAGTGATTAGGGAAAATTTGACCACATTTTCTGCCTGGAGTAAGAGAAAATCTAGCCAAGGCATGGCTGACAGGTTGATCACAAATTCCCAATGTCCATCAAAAGTGGAATTATCACTTTATAATGAAGCCCTGTCTTGATGTAATACTATTCTTATTCCATTTTACAGGTAATGAAAGTTTACAGCCAAATTACATTTTAAGCTTCTATTTATAATAATTTATCACAGGAACTGCTTGCACATGGACGCTGAGGATAAAGATGCTCTTCATTTAGCTGTAGCTCCTTAATTCTCTACTTCTTGCAAATAAGCAGTTTAGTTAATAAACTTAAGGGAACCACCATTAACCAATTCATTAATTAAAGTCTAATAGCCCTTTTATTATCAATCATAGTCACTTCTTTATTTAAATTGAGGTTTACTTGAGTTTATTGCCTCCATTATTGCCTGAGACAAGAGGAGCAATCTTATCCCATGAGGCTTGTGCAGGAAATGGTCATTTTAAGATGATAGGCTTCAAAATCAAAAATGTTTGGATATACATTGTGGCTTCCTCATTAACCAGTCTGGCCACCGTTCTCAAGTGATTATAGCCTGTTAAAGCCTCAGTTTCTTTACCTGAAAACTAGGTTATCTGTTCTGTCTATAGTTGTTAGTAACATGGGGGAGGATGATCTTCCCACAGCCTTACTGCCATGTCTAGTGTTCACATTTTAGAGTTTTTCGTGCATCAGGCTAAACAGGGGAAAGTCTTTAAATGCTGGTGTTTATTTAATCAGCATTCCCTCACCAGTCTGTTACTCTGCTCTTCACATATCCACCAATTTTAAGCGATTGCCTCCACTTGTATGGATCAACATTGGCTGACTCCAAATTTTATTTCTATAACCCGAATTTCCCATGAGCTGCAGACACACATATCCAACTGCTTACCTGACGTTTTTAACTCTGTATTTCACAGTCAACACCAAAGGGAATCCGTATCACGTCAAGGAATCAATGCTGGATATTTGGTAACCATCCTTACTGAATACTGTTTAGTTAGACTTAAGCACAAAGTGTGCCTTTGGAGGAGAGAGGAACCAAAGAGAAAGAAGACAAGAGCAACACCGTGGAGGACCTTGTATGCCAAGCGGAAAATGTTCGTCTTTATTCTGGAGGCACCGGAGGGGTCTTTTGATGGAAGCCTTCTTAGCCAGTGTGTAACATGGTCAGATTTAAGCTTTGTTAAGATTGCTCTGAGAACCAGAGAGGGGATAGTTTGGAGAGACCTTTATTTAAGCACAAAAAAAAAAAAAAAAGAAAGAAAGAAAGAATATTCTGGACAATGAAATCCTGGTGGCTTTAGATTCAAAACATCAGAGCTGAGAATGGCTTTCTACATAAGCTGGTAAAATTTTCTTTTATAGAAAAAGTAACAGATACCCCAGAAGTTTCTCAGCTTGCCCAAGGTCACTTAGCTGGCAGATGGCACACACCAGACTGGCATCTTATGGTCTTGAAATACGGTTTTGTGGGTTTTGGAGAAAAAGAATTTCAGTGGTCTGTGTTTCATACATTTTTGTATAGCGGCTTATTTAAAAGGGGAAAAATCTTGAAGGGCTTCATTTTGGTGACATTACTTTCCCCATTTTACAGATGTGGGTTTTTAGGCTTGGGGAGGTGTGGCTTTCTACTGTCATACAATTGATTACTGGCACAGATGTTGCTTAATGAGCTCAAATCTCTTAATATTAATTCCCATACATCTTCCATGACACCATATGGAGGTAAGTCCCTTCTCTAAGGTAATTTCTGTCTTTGTAAGCTGCTATGAATATGCAGAGGCCTGTAGTTTGAATGGAAGATACATACACATGGAGATATTGAGGCATCATGTAGAAAAGGGCTACTTGCGGAATGCAGGCAGCCACAGGATGCCTTATCATGATGAGGTCATTATGGCTTCAGCCCAGCCTGCAACCCTGAAGAGTCGGAACCCTGATTCTGATCAGCAGTGTTGGTCAGCGCATTAAGAGTGGCTTCGCCTCCCAGGTATGAACCCACATTAGTCATAACTCCGAGAGACTGATGTAAACAACCATAGTGTTAGTTTACTAAAGTATAGTAAAAAATAAAATCTCAGACCGAAGCTCTCTGTCAGCATGACTTGCATTTTTAAAAAAATTTCTTATGTTTATTTATTTTTGAGAGAGACAGAGTGCAAGTAGGGGAGGGGCAGAGAGAGGCAGACACAGAACCGGAAGCAGGCTCCAGACTCTGAGCTGTCAGCACAGAGCCTGATACGGGGCTTGAACCCACGAAGCATGAGATCATGACCTGAGCCGAAGTTGGACACCCAACCAACTGAGCCACCCAAGCTCCCCACATGACTTGCGTTTTATTTGTAGTTTCTTTCTATAGAGAAGTTAAATTCAAATCAGAAAGTTGCTTGGTGACTTGGAATCAGGAAAAAGGAGGAGTGTAGGTCATCTTGAGCCATTTTCCTCAGCTGAGACAGCTTGTTGCTGCTGTCCCTGCTTTCTTCACTTTGTCAGTAGCACCACAATGCTCAGTCCCCTAATCAAGGTGCTGACTTCTGCAGAGAGAGAGGGCCCATCAAAACCTGCTTTCCTCACTCTGCCTTCACCCCCTCAATCTACGATTGCTGACTATCTTCCTTTATGATTGACACATCTTTTCTTTAAGTACATAAATACCCTCCGTAATATTATCATGGAGTTCAGTAGACTGGGAAACATTCTGTTTCTTTGATCTCCTTGGTCTGTCTCTGCAGTAAGTCTTCGTGTATTAATTTATAATTGTTTTCTCACAAGATAGCCTTATTTCCATTGTATCCATGCTTATCAGGAGCTCTCTGCCTTTGTGTCCTTATTGTATAGACTATACAGGGCATGGTGCCACACACAGTTCTTTCTTTTATCCCGTATGCTGAATGGATCAATTTTTCCATTTTTATTTTGGATGTTTCATCAAATCCAGAGTGATGGGCACTTGATAGCTCCTTGTTGCATATCAAAAATTGATTCTGTTCAGATTAAGGCATATTTATTTTCTAGGAATGTGTGTGACAAAGTGAAAATAGCAAAAATTTTGAGTTAGTTCGAAGTGGGCTCAGATTATAGTTCCAAGACTCCCTTAACCTCCCTGAACCTCAGTTCCTTCCTTGTAAGGTAAAGATTACTGCAAATACCTCATGGGGATTGCAAGGCTTAAACAAGATTAAATGCACTAATGTATTTAATATGCATAGTATCTCAATCAATGTTAGTTTATTCCCACTTAAACTAGGACACTGATTTATGAAAGGGGGATGAAGTGCATTTTGGAAAAGGAATGGTATTGATAGGCTCTGATTGTGACAGCTCAAACCACAGGTCCTGGCCTATTAGAGAAAATGCAAGGATGTTTAATGCTGATTAGGTTAAAAGGGTGCTGAAGTCCTTTAAGCTGTAAGCAGATTTTTGCCCATATTAATGAACATTGGTTTCTAATGGGGTCAGAAATGATGTAGGTTGGTGATGGCATTGTCTCTGTGCCATAGGATTTCCAGGAGACTTGGTCATTTCATGTTGGATTGCTTTAAGTGAGAACATGCAGAGACCTTTATAAATTTCACAAAGGAGTGCCCTTTGCCTAGAGCATCTAAATCTGTGTGTTGACCTTTAGTAGGATGAGTTCTTACAATGGAGCTACTCTGGGGACAAAACCTCACGACTTTGTTAACCTTAGAAAGATAAAACTCTTTGTTGACTTTACAAGGCCTCTATGAGTGTTTTGATTTGTCAAAGTGGGAGTCCTGGAACACAGAGGAAATTCATAACACCCTGTGCAATTGTACTGGACGACCTTAGAAGGGGTGTGGGGGAACACATTTCCCAAGAGTAATGCCTTTTCAACACATTTTCCAAGTAATGTGTTGACAGAGTTGTTAAGACTATGACAAAAATATGATTGAAGAAGCCAGACCTTGACTTACACACAAATAGGCAAATCTCATTGTCCCACGTCATGATCCCCAGATGTTAAACTCTGGTTATGTCTGTCTTGTAAGGAATAGGTAGAAAACCAGAAAAGGTGTGGGCAGTCCCATTTCAGAGAAGAAGAAAGCTAAGTGCCAGAGATGTTGAGTTTCCAAGACCCAAAACTCATAAACAGCAGAGTCAGACCTAGGCGTTGAGAGTCCCATGCCCCACACTCCACCATATTGAATCTCTGGCTAGTGTTGTGTGTAAACGTCAGAGACCAACAGATTTGAACTCAAATCCTCATGTGAATGTCATTCATTTTCCTAACCTCCTTAAGCCCAACTTTCTGATTTATGATATGGGTATCGTCAATCTACTTTTTAGGTTGGTAAAATGAAATAACATACACAAGGGAGATATTCGGTAATGTTAGTTCCTTTGCCCTCCCCATTTTCTTACCAAGAAACCAAGGCACAATGAGCTTTAGTGATCTGATGAGGCCATGTGGCTGCAAAGATACAACCAGATTTTTCTGGCCCTAATTTTATGTACTTTGGTGGTGTTTACAGAGCATCTCTTTCTTTATCCTTGGAGAAGTTGATCCCTGCCCTCCACCCCCTGCCAATTCCTATTTATTTGAACTCAGAACCCTCTGCTTCTCTCCTTTATAGTCTCTGAGCTTATAGTTTTTCTTTTCCCGACAATTTCTGTAGGATACGGCATTGCATCCAGGCTTAATACTACTTCTGGGAACCCCTTTACTTTTTATGTGATAACCATCATTTTAGTTGCAACTTCTCAGAAATCTCCTGACACCATTCTCGTACCGTCAGTCTCTCTTAGTCCAGTCCTGCTTCCTTCCCCTATACCTTGCTTTAAAGCCTTTGTTCATTATGGGGCTTTTTCCCAGTATGTTTGGGAATCAGCCACATTTCTATTATAAATGTACATATTTAAGCACTTTCATTTTCCATGGCAAAGAGCTCCTGAGAAGTGGTGAAATGATTAGATAAAGTGCCTACTCTGGGGGAGGTGTGGGTGAGGGGTATTATTCATTCTGTCTTCCCTCTCCCTTTTTCCAGTTTAATTCCATATCACAAATGTTTATTGAGTACCTACTCTGTGCTGGGTGCTAGGTCAGATTCAAGGTATATATAACTGAATAAGACAGAGCTCTGTTCTTTACAGACCTTGCAAGTGTGACAGTGTTACCATAGGGGAATCCAGGTGTCAGGGCAGGGCCACCTGGATATAAAGTGAGGAATGAATGAAATCTGGTAGGACTTAGCCATGGGTAGGGGCTAGAGTAGTAGGGAACATTCGGGACAAAGACAGTAATATGGTCACAGACCCAAAGTCAGGAATGAGCAAGTTAGGGGTCTCATCTTCCAAGGAGGAACCATTGAAAGGTTTAAACAAAGGATTGATATGAAATGAGATTTCTTTTCAAGTGACCATCTTGATTACAGTGTCCATATAGGACAAGAGAGGGTCAGCAAGCAGAAAATCAGAAGGGATTCGGTAAAGAGTCTTAGACAGTGGTAGCAGGGAGAGAAATAAGTGAGCAGATTGGAAAGATTTGGGTTTAGAAATGGCAGGACATGTTGATGATTCAGGTATGGGAGGTGAGGGAGAGAGCCAAGCAAGGACTTAGCTGTTCTTGGAGAAAGTTAATCCAATCATTTGAATTCAGCTAAAATGTGAAAATACAAATTCTGTGGCTGGAGCAGCTGTAACTATAATTAACGTTGGCCCTCAGCACTTTCCTCCAAAGTGGCTATGCTGGGTCTATCAGATACCACAGTAGAACCAAAGCTACTGAACAGGTGGGTAGAGCTTCCTCAAATCCCAGCTTTTAACTCTGCTCACGTGAAAGACAGTGTGTGAGGCATAGCCACCTAACTCAGGAATGCCTTCTGTTGGGTAGAGTTGGATGCTCCTTTCTTACAAAATCCTAAATAAGAGAGTCAGGCCACATTTTGCTGATTTCTCTTAGAAACTTAGAGATGAGGAGAAAAATAATTTCCTGAGGAAGTGAACCAATTAAATTGTCAAATGGGCTGAGTAGTGAATTCTTCCTGGCTCTACCGTGGGCCTCCTGATGGATGGACGTGGGACCTGTGGTAAAGAGATAGCTCTAGAAATGCACAGAAATTATTGATTCTAAGTTGACAAATGAGAAACAAATCCAGTCTAATCAGCCAATTAGAACTCCTCGCTTTGCCCCAAATGATACCTGTGGATTGCCTAGCACTATTATTAAGAAAAGCTTTTATGTTCATTTCACCTTCTGTGCCCTTCATCCAGGGCCTCAGATTTCTCATTTCATTTTTGTGAAGTTTTGATTTAAGAGTTTGCTGGTTGTTTAGACAACTTGTTTGTTCCAGTTGCCTGTGGGTATAGTCCTTTGTAGTCCAAGAAATACAAAGAAGAGAGTGTACTTCTTTAAAAAAAAAAATTCAAGTCTGAGGCTGATGATCTGGGAAAATCAGAGTTATTAATTTATTTTGTTAATTTCATTTGTTTCGTTCATTTGTAATCCCAGTGTGCCATCCTCTTTATCGTAGTTGGGAATGTGGAGATAGTTTGGGAGAGGGTGCCTAAGAAGGAGGGAGGCAGAAGCATCCAAATCCCATCCCCCTAGGGTTCTGTCTTTCTGGGTTTCCCTTCTTTTCTCCCCCAACTATCTGTGCCTTCAGGCCCAGGAGCTGGTCAGGGACTACCAGTAACATACCTGCATGACACCAAACTCCTGCATGTTCATTTTCCAGTAAGTGTTGTGTAGGTGCTGTTCCTGGGGTTTGCCTGTCCTGTCCAGAAAGTCTTCTGTAGGTATGAGCCCCTCACATAATCTTCTCTAGCCTAATATTAGACTGAATTACTGATCTCTAGGTATTTCAGCCTCTAAAACCCTGCCTGGTCCTTGGTCTTTGTTTGAGAATGGCATCATTGTAAGTGGATCAGAGGGATTCCTTGTCTGGAATGTCATCCTGGAAGGCATCCTGAATCCAGCTCTTGTTAATGCTACCTCTTCTACCTGGCCCTCACGCTTTGGTTGGCCTGGAGAACATTTATAGGTCAATGTTTCAGGTTGGGTCATTCTTCATGAAGGTCAGTTTTATTCCATATTGTTCTAAGCTTTCTTCTCTGCTTGTCTGTCTGTGTACGCTCAAGAGCAGATGGCATTCTGCCTGGAGGTTGTCTACATTTCTCATTATCTTCCAGTCAGCAGGGTCTCTTTATATGTTGTGATATGGCCTATCTTTTAGGCGGCTCACGAGGTTTCTACGCTGCAGAATGACACCTTTAGTCTTAAACATTTACATAGTAGATACTGCTGATGTATTCTGGGTCCATGAATGAGCACACATTCCCTTACGTCCAGAAGGACCAATCGCAGGAGCTTCAAGATTAGAGGAAGTCTCAGATGGTGATGGATAGGTGACCTTCCTATGCTTGATATCTCTTGTGATCCTGGATGAAAAGCAGCCAAATTGGGAGGTTGGGTGAGCTGGGGTGTCTTTTCCACGTCTTTAAAGGGTAATATGCTGATCTGATATTTTCAAAGCTACAAAATGATAAGGTGATAGAGGAAGCTGGGTAAAAACAAGGCCTGAGATACCCAGAGAAGTTACACAAAGAAAAGCAAAATTTTCCCCTGCTCAATTCCCTTTGGCCACCCTCTACCAAGAAAGGGCAGGGGCCCCATCCTTAAACTCACCATCCCTGCTGTTAGAACCTGGCTACTCATGCTAGCCTTCACCATCAGGGCACTTGTATAGGTAAAATCCCAAAGCACCTTTTGCAGTCACCTCATGGTATTTTCATATTTCTTCCTGTTAGCGAAGGCCAAAGACTTTAGAGTCTTGGGGTGTTTCCTCTCTCTCTGAGGGCCAGAGTTCTCAGAGCTCAAGTAACCAGTGCTGGCTGACCCTTCCTCCAATTTCCCTTTGACAGCTCATTACTCAGGGACCCAGAGGAACAGTTTTCCAGAATCCCATCATGATTGTTTTACAAAATTGAAAATACATTAAGTCAACATTAAGAATGACAGGCATAATTTCCACTAAAGGGGGTGGGTGGGGGGGGAGAGACTTTTGTCATGCAGCTTAGCATGAGAAGAGACAGTAAGAGCATTTAGGTTCTCTGAAGCCTCTTAAAAAAAGGGAAATACTCAGCTTTGGCTAGAATACTAGTTATACTCAAGCATCTCCACCTTTTTTTAAGTATACATTGTTTACAATTTCACAGTTAATGTCTCCACTGTGGTCTCTATGACTCAGAAGAAGCTGTAAACAGGGATTCCAGATACACTTGGTGTAATCTGAAGAGTTCAAGGTAGTAAAGAAAGTCAGCTGCCCTCCAAGGCATCCCTGGTGTTTGGAGTGAAGGAAGCAGAGTGTATTTTTTCACATGGGGATAAATTCCCTTTACAGTTAATTAATTATAAGGTTGCCTCCGCTGTGATGATGCGAATTTGGGGATGGGCTAGCTCAGGGGAGAGTCTGGCTGCTGTGTTTCTATTGTTTCTCCCCCTGTCCCTGCTGGTGCCTCCTTCTTCCTCACCCCTCTATTTCCTGTGGGTTGTGTCTCATGTCAGTCTGTTTTCGCAACCAGTGCTAATCTAAAATCACGATTATTAGACCACATTAAGCTCCCAAAAGTGGGTGAAGTGGCTCTGAGTGTCTCATTAAGTCCTGGGCACATGTGGTCCTGCCCCCCCCCCCCCCCCCCCCCCAATTAAGAGCTCTCCTTGCTCTTCCTCTAATGCTGGCTGCTTCCTGGGGAGTGTGTGCCTGCTGTGAAGGGGATGGGAGTGGGAAGTGAGTGAGGAGAGTGCCATGGAAGCTTCTTCATGGATAAGGACCTTGCCCAACAGTGTGACCTCCTGGAGCCACAGCAGCACCTTGTTAGAAATGTGTTAGAAATGCAAAATCTGGGCCCCACCCAAGACCTATTCAGTTGTGTTATATAGTTTAACAGGATAGTCAAACAGGATAGTTTGAGAAGCATGGACAGGAAGTAGGTTGTGTTAGGTACTGAC
This sequence comes from Felis catus, assembly GCF_018350175.1. Taxonomy (NCBI): domain Eukaryota; kingdom Metazoa; phylum Chordata; class Mammalia; order Carnivora; family Felidae; genus Felis; species Felis catus. The sequence goes on from NC_058373.1 coordinate 123,195,668, forward strand.
TGGGTCCTCCCCAAAGTCATGTATTGAAATCCTAATCCTTAAACCCATGGGATAGGAGGTGGGGTCTTTGGGAGACAATGAGGTCATGTAGATGGAACCCCCATGAATGGGATTGGTGGCCTTATGAAAGGGACCCCAGAGAGCTCCCTCACCTCTTCTGCCTTCTGAGGGCACAGTGAGAAGATGGCTGTCCACAAAGCACGTAGCAGGCTCTTGCCAGATACTGAATCTGTTGGTACCTTGATCTTGGACTTCCCAGTCTTGAAAACTGTAAAATAAACTATAAAAATAAGTGTTTGTTGTTTAAGCTACCAAATCTATGATATCTTTGTTATAGGAGCCCAAGTGGGCTAAAATATAGTTATTTCCCTTATCCATGGGAAATCTGTTCCAAGACCCGCCCTCCATCTCAGCAGATGCCTGAAATCCTAGGTAGTACTGAACCCTGTATATACTGTGATTTTCCCTATACATGTATACCTATGATAACAGAAACATAATTCTCTATCTTTGGAGCTTATGTTTGGGGTTGGAAAGGGGAGTTATATAGATTTCTGCCATCAAGTTCTTCATTTCATGGATGCTGAAACTGTTTGGGTTTTGGGCTATTTAGAGAGTCCACTGTCTTCCTTTGTGGTGTAAGCCATTGTCACCATACAGTAAGATATGTTACCTGAAAGGGCTTTTAAGAAAGTTAAATGTATTTTCTCCTGCTCCTGTGGATACAGCATTTTTTAAAAATGTTCTCAGTGAATAATGATGATAATGGCAACTAAAAATTGAGTGTTTACTGTGCCAGACATGGGTCTAAATACCTACATACTTGATAAATTTCGTCAGTCCTCCCAAAACTTACTAGAAAAGAATTATCATCAGCATTCTACAGATGACACTTAGAATTGTGTGTAACCCACGTAGGCTGTAACTGGCAGAGCCAGGATCCACGTAAGAGAAATTCAGCACTGATGGTGTGGTAGACTCTGGAAAGGGCTAGAAAGGGGCTGCATACACCGATCCATTCAACAGAGGAAGTCAGAATCAACTTTTCAGAGAATCATTCACCCTGTTGCTCACCAGCCTTCCTTGGCTGTCCAAGCCTCATAGAGGAAGTTGTAACTGCTGCAAACCTACAAGGCCCTGCGTCTCTCTTCAGTCCCAGTCCTGGGCATTGCCCCCATTTTCTGCACGCCAGGCCACATCGGTGTTCCTTCAGTCATTAATTCGTTCCCTGTTCCTTCTCCCCACAGGGGCTTTGCACATGCTGTTCCTAATACCTAGAATTTTCTTCTTCACCCTCTTATTTTTTCCTACACAAACTCAGATTTAGGTTCATTGGCTTTGGGAAGCCATCTCTAACTCCCTTAATCAGATCAAATCCCCCTGTTAGAGTTCTGTAAGTTCCACATATTTCTCCATTGCAACACTTGTTAAAATCATAATTCTATGCCTGTTAATGCAGTGGTTCTATATGATCTTCACACTAGCATTAGCATCACCTGAGAATGTGTTAGAAGTGCAAATTCTTCCACTCCACTCCAGGCCTAATGAACCAGAGACTTGGGGGGTGGAACCCAGAAATACGTGTTTTACTCAGTGTGCTTGTAATTCCAATGCACACGAGTTCTTAGAACCCCTGTTTCAATGTCCTTCTTTAATTGATGCCTTTATGAGGAGCCTCACAGTCTGTGGATCCTGTCAGGGAAGAGATTGTTCCCTGTTCTTGCTTTCTATCTTTACTTCTTATCTGGAACATATTAGATAAATAATTAATAGTTGTTTAGTGGATGAATGAATGAGCTCGTTGATTTTTTTTTTAACCAACTTTTAAGGAGGTATTATTTAAATTTTACAGATTAAAAGAAAAGGTTTTGGGATTCTGGTGGCTGCTAGACATGTCCAGTGAACTTGCAGGTTTTCCCTTTGGAGGAAATAACAACAGTGTGGCAGCTCTAGGTATAAGACTCCTTCGTTGAGTAGATTTCATTGATATTTAAGGGAGGGAATAAGACAAAGGTGACCATACCCTACCAACCTGAAATACACCGGCTTTACTTCCTTCCTTATTCAAGTATTTGAGTATACTATACCAGATGCTCTTGGGTTACCAAATGAATAGTACTAGCCTCAAAAACTTTATCTTTGTCTACCCGTCTGTGTGCCACTCTATGTGTGTCTGTGTTTAATAGTCTACATATGCGTGTGTTTATTATAGACTCCTAGGCAAACAGTGATCACTCAAGAGAATGATAATGAGAGGATAAAATACCTCCAACTGAAAAATATAGGTTGCTTTAGGCATTTGCATGATGTTTTTTGGACATGAAAATTATGAGAACTATTTCTTACAAGACTGCTTAGAGCAACTAAGATAATATTAAGGGCATTCTCTTTCCCACTGAATTATTTACCCCAAACCATTTAGAGCTACTCAAGACAACATTTATGTATTTTGTGTGGGAAGCATAATATCCAAGGGAAACTATTGCCACATTTTTAGCACTTCAAAATGGTTTATCACAGAATGAAAGTTCGGTTGTATTTGCTTGTTTAAATCATTTATTCCATTTCTCCCTTGCTTCCACTTTAAAAAACTGCCTTTGTTTAGGGAAAAAAAACCCAGCTGTACTTAACAGCTGGTTTGGAATCATGGCATTGAGGAACTGGGGAATTTGCACAATTAACTGCTATATATAGATACCAGCTCCAGGATGAGAATATTTAACGGTGTGCTACCAACTCTGGTCCATGCAATAGACTGATTAAAATTTTATTTACATTTCTTCCAAGTTCTTACAACTCCTATTCTTCTTCTTTAATTTCTCATTTGGTGGATCATTGGATATGGTGGAAGGCTTATCAGATTTGGTAGAAGGGAAACCTGGTGCTGTTGGGAGTGTTTAACGGACTGTTTTCTCCTCCCAGCTGATGTGTTATAGTTTGTTATTTACTCTGAATTTGAATAACAAGCTTTGTAGTGTCAGCAGAAATTGTTACTCCTTTTTGAACATGATTCCCTCAATCTTTTTTAAAAATATGCCAGTATTTTAAGACTGAGTATCTAGATTTTCATAATGGTGATTAAAATGGGATTTTTGGGTGGCTAGATTAATCAGTAAATGTTGTATACCTCCAATGTGCTGAGCAAAGGTGGGCATCAGGAAGGATATGGGGTCTGTTTTCAAAATACCAAAACTCTTAAGGTTAAGGAGGCACCAGGGATCATCGCCGAATAATGTGATAAATGTAGTGGAATTCTGAATGCAATGTGGTATCCTGGGTTGCTTCTTGGAACAGAAGGAGGACATTAGCAGAAATTGGCAAAATCTGGATAAGTCTGAAGTTTAGTTAATGGTAATGGGCCAGTGTTAATTTCTCAGTTTTGACAAATGCAGCATGATTATGTAAGATGTTCATGTTGAGTGAAACTGGGTGAAGGGCATATGAGAACTGTCTGTACTAGATTTGCCACTTTTCTGTAAATTTAATATTATTCCTAAGTAAAATGTTTATTTCAAAATAAAAGTACACTACTAGAATTTTAGTAGACACTAATTGAAACATCCTATGATAGTTTCTGATGATAATTGCTCTCAGGAAAGCACCGCATTCTTGCTCCCTCTCTGCCTAGTCTTAGATGTGTCAGGAATTGGTGTACCTTTGGGGAACAAAGTTGTCTCTTGTAGATCAGGGCTCTGCAGAAACAATAATGGCCTTGTGAAGCAGCAGCAGGCTTGAATTCAGTGATCTTACACCTGTTTGCCACTTCATACTTGTGTAATCTCAGGTCAATTAATGCATCTGAGCCTTGGATTTTTCATCTGGATAATGAACAGTGAGCTTGTGCAAATAAAGGGACTATTCTGAACAGCAAATCTGAAATAAAGTAGTGCTGCAGAAGTGCAGTAAGCATGCTTTAGAAATGTGAGAAAGGGACTCAGAAACCATCCATTCTTTCTCCCTCTCTCTGCTTCTTCCTCTGCTTGCACCTGTGTGCAATCTCTCTCTCAAAATAAATAAAGATTAAAAAATTAAAAAAAAAATGAGGCACCTCGGAGGCTCAGTCGGTTAAGCACCCAACTCTTGATTTTGGCTCAGGTCATGATCTCATGGTTCATGAGTTTGAGCCCTGCATCAGGCTCCTCCCTGACAGTGTGGAGCCTGCCTGGAATTCTCTCTCTCCCTCTATCTGCCCCTCCCCCGTTTGTGCATATGCTCTGTCTCTCTCTTAAATAAAGATTGAAAAAAATTAAAAAAAAAAAAAAAACCAACCAGGGCACGCAAAAACTAATCACTGCTGAGAGTGGTACTTCCCAGACTTGAGCCTCTACAAACCCCAAATCTGCTGCTTTACTGAAGATACAGAGAGAAAAAAATGGCCTTTCTTGGGAAAAATGGCCAAATGTGTCCTTTATCCTCTTCTGGTGGATGGTGTATTGCGGCCTTTTCTTGGCCTCTGGTGTGGCTGCAAAAGGCAGATCCATACTGTTCTCTCATGTAGTTCAGTAGCTGTGCTGTTGCATTTCACCTTGGGGCAATGGCATCCTTTTTTCTTTCTTACGGTGTCTCAACCGTCTCATAGCAGCACAGTCCTGTTAAATGTGAGCATAAAATAAAATACGGAGAAAGCTCCACTACTTCCCCCCACTCCTTCTTCCACCTCCAGGGGTTACTTTGTCACTCTGTCCCTCTTTGCTTTCTTTCAGCATATTTAGCACAAAGCCTGCAGCGGTGGGATGCAAATCCTTAGCTTCGCTGAAGGGTGGCCTCCCTCGCAAAGAGGAATTGCCATGGATTTCCCCTTGAGGAAAAACCCATCTGATATTTTGTCTTCTTTCATTTTGCTCTCCGTGTCTCAGCAAAGAAGCAGTGCTGGCTCAAGAAAGAGGCCTTTCAGCAATTCATTCACCTGCTAGCTTTGACTTTCCTCAGCTGGATGTGGGAGAAAAGACATTCTCACAACCAGACTCACCTGCATCACAGGTGCACACTGAGGACCTATTCCACCAGAGCAGGTGTTGGGTCCTGGAGGGTCACTGCCTGGGAGATGGGGCAATGCATTAAAAATTCTCACACATGGGAGGGTGGGTGATGGGTATTGAGGAGGGCACCTGTTGGGATGAGCACTGGGTGGGTGTTGTATGGAAACCAATCTGACAATAAATTTCATATTAAAAAAATTCTCACACATGTCAGGCATCACGTAAATAGTGCCCACTTGGTGGTGGTACTGGTTGGTGATAGTAGCTAATAATAATAATAACAACAAAAGTAAGTTCTTACTCTGTGCCAGCTTCTAAGTAGGTGTTTCATATGCAACATCTCATTGACATCCCTAATGGTACTGAGAGATATTATTCTTTTTTTTAATTTTTAAAAATTTTGAAAGTTTATTTATTGTGAGAGGTGGGGGTGGGAGGCACTTGCAAGTGGGGCAGGGGCAGAGAGAGATGGAGAGAAAGAGAGAATGCCAGGCAGGTGCTGATGTGGGGCTCAAACTCATGAACTGTGAGATCACGACCTGAGCTGAAGTCAGATGCTTAACTGACTGGGCCACCCAGGCGCCCCCTGAGATGTTATTCTTAAAAATATCTTTTACAAATGAGAAAACTGGGGCTCAGAAATTAAATAATGTATCCAAATATAACCATAACATTATGGGAAGAAGAAGGGAGCATAATTTTAGTTACTCAAATATATAGCTGAACACTGACATGTTACTTTTCCTAATTTATGTCACACATCACTCATTGATCTTTACGTATAATTTTTCCCCCCTGGAGATTCTGGAATTGGCCTCATATTGCTTTTTAACCCTGACTTCTAGGCAGTCATTATTTATTGATAAGTGGTGACATGGAAGTTAAATCCTATTTCCATCCAGTGAATAAGTGTTGAAAGAAAGGAGGCTAGCAATCCAAGGGCTGAAGCAGTCAAGGCAAAGCTTCACAGAGGAGTAGAAATTTGGGCCAGTCTTGAAAGAAAGCTGTAGGACCTAGATAAGTGGAGTTAACTATGATAATAGCTTAATTATTGAGTGTTTACTTACTGTCTTCTAACTCTTTTTTTTAAAATTTTTTTTTCAATGTTTATTTATTTTTGGGACAGAGAGAGACAGAGCATGAACGGGGGAGGGGCAGAGAGAGAGGGAGACACAGAATCGGAAACAGGCTCCAGGCTCCGAGCCATCAGCCCAGAGCCCGACGCGGGGCTCGAACTCACGGACCGCGAGATCGTGACCTGGCTGAAGTCGGATGCTTAACCGACTGCGCCACCCAGGCGCCCCTTACTGTCTTCTAACTCTTGCCCATGGCTGCTGTTAATTCATTTAAAGCCCACAGAATTTCTAGAAGATACATATCATTCATATCCCCATTTTACAAAGAAGAAACTAAAGCACAGAAAGTATAAGCAGCTTGTGCAAGATCACACAGGCCATTCAGAGCAAGGCCAGGATTCTACCTCAGGCAGTGTGGATCTCTAGAGCTAGCACTCTTAATCAGTCTACCATCCAGGTTTTAGAGGGTAGAGATGTGTATTCACTGGTATATCCTAAGTATCCGGCGCAAAGTAGGTGCTTAATATATAGTGAAGGAACGGATGCTCTCTTCCTTCTGCCAAATCAAAGAGAAAAGATGTTCCAGATAGGGGAAATTGCAAAAACAATGACACAGAGGAGAAAATGCCAGTGATGTGTTGGTAATTAATGAATTTCTACGTAGGGCAGGAATTGGACATACATCTGGCAAGGTAGATTGGGACTAGCCTAAGGCATTTGGACTTTGATTTGCTGTTGTTTTCAGGGTCATCAGTCTGTCCCTTTCAGGCTTGTAGGAACCATCTCTGCTGTATTTTATGGTTCCATATGGTGAAGATTATGTGTAATTATTTAATGGTGAATTTCGGTCTAATAAAATAAACTGTTCCCATAAGCCCTTAGAGTAGTGCATAAGATTAAAACAAGGGGCACCTGGGTGGCTCAGGCAGTTAAGTGTCCTACTTCAACTCAGGTCATGATTTCGCAGTTCATGAGTTCAAGCCCTATGTCAGGCTCTGTGCTGACAGCTGGAGCCTGCTTCAGATTCTGTGTCTCCCTCTCTCTCTGCCTCTCCCCCACCCCAGAATTAAACATTTAAAAAAGATTAAAACAAATGTTAGGGCGCCTGGCTGGGTCAGTCAGAAGAGCATGCGACCCTTGATCTCTGGGTTGTGAGTTTGAGCCCCATGTTGGGTGTAGAGATTACATACATACATACGTAGATACATAAAACAAATGTAATTGTGAAAGTGGAAGGGTTAGAGTTTTCTGAGGGGCAAGTGAGTGAGCATGAGGAGGTAGGAGGTATCAGGCTTGGAAATAGTAGGAAAAATACCTGGTTCTAAAAGGTCTTGGCTATTCACATCTATTTCCTTTGCTTTTCAAAGTACTAATAACCAAATAGTTTAGATCACAGAAATAGCACATTTGGAACTTTGGCAGCTTGTGTTTCATATAAATTGAAGGTATTTCAGTGTATTTACTACCCTAGAATGAACTGGGGAAAGGGAATTAATATCCAAAAAAAAAAAATATTCAGTGAGCTTTCAGCTGCACGAAAAGACAAAAATGGATCAGAACCCCACCATCGCCCATTGACCAATTTACAACACATATTTCTCAAGACCTGGATGTCCTGAGAAAAATCCTGTGTCTCAGAAAATGGAATTAATCTAGGTAGTATTTGGACTCTTGATGATAATGAAGTCAAGAGAATGATTTCTGGCTTACCAATAGGCTGAGAGTATGAAAGTCAAAACCCATTAAAAAACCAGGGGGAATTGTCTGCACAATAAGGTGGCTTTGGGAATGCATGGGTAGCTCTCCTTTCCAGGGGGATCGTGCAGGAAATCCCTCTCTCCGAGGTATTTAGCTTGTTGAATGCAATGACATTTTCACTCATAATGCTTTTATTTCTCAGCCAGAGGAGATAGTGTCAGTTCTGAATAAAACTGAGGTTGGACTTTACTGTGTTTTCCATCTATAAACTCTTATCCGGGTGATAACCCTGGGAATAAAACCCAGCAGTTTGAAGAAAAATAATCGTTTTGTTAATGAGCTAGTCCGTGGCTGGTGGTAAATACGCATTGGGGTCTCATTTGAAGAATTAACCAGGATTAAGGAAAAGCTACTTTTCATGGGAACTTCTCTCAGAAATATGTGAGAAATGAGTGTTGGTGGCCACTTTTTTTTGCCAGCGCTTGGTGTAAACCCTGGGAGAGAGATCAAATAACAAGGACATGATGGCACATAGAATTCATTCATATATTTTTGTGCACATTATCTCTTTGGAAATCTAACAGTTCACATTGATGTTACTAACCTTATTTTACACACAGGGAAATTGACATTCAGATAGATGGATTAGATGACTAGCTTCAGGTCCCGCAGAGAGAAAGCAGGCATGGTGATTTGAACTCATATCTGTCCTACCTGATGACCATTCTCTTAATCACTGAACTGTCAATGAATAAGTGATTCCCAGAGGTCTTTTTATTTCCTATAAACGTATCATTGTCCAAGAAAAAAAAATGTATCATTGTCCATGATGGATGGCCTGAGCCTGTCTTCTCAGGAAGACATGGTGGCTTGATGGCTCCTGATCTCTCTTCTAGCATATAAAGCATCTCCCTGAGTTTGCCACCTGATGGAAAATGCACTAGCATTCGTCATATCCTTGCATTCTTTAAAGTTGAAAAGCATTTGTTTTTATATGTAAGATGAGTGACAGTCTTGGGGAAGGGAATGGACAAGCATGGATTTGAATAGCAGCTCTTCTAACCAGCTGTGATCTGTCTCTGGGAAAGCTACCTGGTCCCTCTGAGTCTCTGTTTCCTCACTAGTAAAATGCAACTTGTACTGACCACATGCTTTTTATATGGATAAGTGCGGTAATGCCTCTGAGCACCCAGCCAACAGATAGGTGCTGGGTGAAAAGAGGAGGGCACTGTCTCCACCCTGAAAAAGCTCATAGTCCAAGGGGAGCAAATGTCAGTCCAGTCTCTGCAGGTGAAAAATGAGGGAAATGATGTTATTGTCTCTTAGGATTGTTGTAAGGATAGCATGGGATAATGCATGGAGAGAACTTAGAATAGTGCCTGACACATAGTAAGTGCTCAATAAACTTTAGCTGTAGTAATTATTAAGTTAAATGTAGGCTTGCACAGTGTTACGGTTGCTCAGAAGAAAGAGGGTCAGTCATCAGGCTAAGTCATCAAAAACAGCAGCATATGAGATGGGTCCCGGTGCATGTGGAAGAGGCTTCTGTGCTGTTCAAAATTCTCCCTGATGGCTAATTTTATAAATAAGCTTTAGTGCAACGAGTGAAAGTTGGTGATGGCAGGAGTGTTGGTATGTGTTGGCATAAGGGTAGAAGGGAATGCAGCATTACTGCCAGTGAATCTCAGAATTTATGAAAACAAAAATGCCAGGTCAAATGTACATTAAAGGTAACTCTGTTCCCTTTGCTGCTGATCCTTTGCATTAAGAACATCCTTCAATAGCCTCAGAACATATTTGGGAGCAAAATTCTTTGGGGTTTAATTGTAATGAAAGAAAGGTATAATAGAACAAAGGTAGACCTGCATTCGGTATTTATTTATTTTCGAGACAATGCGAGAGACAGAGTGCACGCAGCGGAGGGGCAGACAGAGGGAGACACAGAATCTGAAGTGGGCTCCAGGCCCTGAGCTGTCAGCCCAGAGCCTGACACGGGGCTCGAACTCACGAACCGTGAGAACGTGACCTGAGCCGAAGTCGGATGCTTAATCGACTAAGCCACTCAGGCACCCCTGTAGACCTGCATTCAAATCCTGCTTTACCATAACTAGGCGGTTGATCTTGGGGCAATTACATTAGCTTTCTGAGTTTCATTTCCCCAAATCTTCAAAGGAAGTAATAATTACATACCTTGAAGTATTGTTGTAAACATTTGAGATGCTATACACAAAGTATTTGGTGTTTTGGTAGATTCTCAGAAAAAGAAAAATAGGTATATATTTTAACTATAAATAGAATTTTAATTTATATATAAACATAGACTTTTAGACTCATTTATGTGATGTGTGTAGTATAATTCTGTTTATCATTATGGCTAAGTGCCAAGCACTGCTCTAAGGGCTCTATAGGAAATATCTCCTTTAATCTTTTCAATAAATACAGCGGAACATATAGATATTATCTTTATTTTGAAGAGAAGAAAATTCAAGTTTAGAAACTATATGGCTGTTACAGTTAGATGGGGACACGAATGATGGAAAGATGCCATCAGACCCTAGTTGGAGGATGTAAAGTTTCTTCAATGACAGAGGATATGGAAGCATAGAGATGCTATACAGTAGCTTTTATTTCATTTATTTTTAAATATTTATTTTTGGAAGAACACAAGTGGGGGAGGGGCAGAGAAAGAGGGACAGAGGATGGGAAGCAGGCTGTATGCTGACAGGCTGACAGCAGCAAGCCCAGTGTGGGTTTCGAACTCACAAACTGGGAGATCATGCCCTGAGCCCAAGTCGGATGCTCAGCTGACTGAGCCATCCAGCTGTCCCATAGTGTAGCTTTTAAAGCAGCGGTTTCCCAGAGACAGGTGCAGCTTCTCAGGGCTCCCAGTGTCTCCCATGGGACAGGCAACTGTGGATAACACCACCTAATTGGAGTAAGGATTCCATTGGGTGTAGGAAGCTTCCTTTGCTCTTCTCAAGGGGGGTTTATCTCCCAATTCTCCTCCCTCTGCATTTTACTGTTCTGGAAATTCTAGCTACCATGGGTGCAAAGGAACCCAAGTATTTTTCTGATAGTTGACTGTGACATTGGGTATCAATCCCTTAGGAACATTCTCTATGGGAATTGGCTTTAGGCCTAAAGTTCCCTGCTGCAGAGTGCTTCATAACTTGTCGAAGATGGGATAGTAGAACTGACAGGTGATCTGTTTAACTCCTGAGAGCTCCTAAGGCTCATACCATATACAGTTAAGATTTGGGTTGTGCTTTTAATATGAAGAGTAGAGGGAGGGAAGCAAAACATCAAGTTTCAAAGCAACTGAAGTTTAGACATTCTATAAAAAAGTTTCATATTGCACGATGCTGGTGGAAGTAGGGATTGAAGGAGTCAAAGAAGGTAGAAGACCAAGTGCTGGAATAACTGTGGAGTAGAAGGTGCATCCCAGGCATGTGAGTGACTCCTCCCAGAGGGCTTCGCTGCACCTCACACTCCATGAGGCTTCCCTGGGCTCCAGCTGAAGCACGACCAGCTCTCACTTTCCTCTTAATGTTAAGCTGCCCATTTCTTCACACTCCAAAACAATATGTGGGAGACATATTTTTAAACAACTTTTCACTTTCTTCATTTTTAAAAAAGTCTGTTTAGATACTCATTAATTAATTTATTTTTTGGTTTAGCTATGTGTGATTGATTTTCTCTGGCTCCATAAAAAAATAACAGTTGCTAAGCCTAGCATATGTTGAATGAATGCAAAGACTTTTTCTCTCACTCTGCCAAAGTGACTACTGGCTTGGGGGTGTGTTTGCAATGAGTGGTGAGAAACAACTTAGAGAGGAAGTGGTCATTTCTTGAACACAGAAAATGATGAGGAAATGCTCAGGTTGGGAATAATGCAAAATGGAGGCAGCGAATTAGATCAGGCTTCATGGTGTTTTCATGAGGAGTATAGTTCGACCTCGCTCAGCTGGCCATTTTCCAAGTTTCCCTGTCCAGGCTGTCTGGCGTAAGACCACTGTATCCACCTGTGCCCAACTCCACCCAAGGGCTGAGAGGTCAGTGCTTGGGAGGCACATATGGAATCCATTCATGACAGCCAAAGTGGGAATTAGTTTATTTTGCTAGTTGAGGGAGTGGGTAGTAAAACTCTTTGACCTTCAGCTGGGCAGACAACTAGAGAGAGGGAGCTAAACTTATACTGTGGTCACCTGAGTTGGGGAATAATTGCTCTCCCCATTTTGTTTTCCTGGCATACTTTTTATTCGTGCTTGAAAACCCAACTAGCTGCCCCTCTTGGAAACTACTTTTCTCGGGCATACTTCATAGCTTACACGTTTGTCCTTGAATGGGCTGCATATGTTACAATGATTCCTTGACAAGTTTATTTCCCTTACTAGAGTCAATGTGAGATTGTGAACAATGGCTCACTCATCTGTACTGCTACTCTCCAGTAGAGTGAATTTATTGACCGAAGTGTTTGCAGTAAATGTTTATTGGATGAATAAATGTTGAAACCTGTATGCATTATAGCTGTTACCCCACCCATCGATTCTTTGGGCAAGGTCACCTGGCTTCTCTTTGTTTTAATCTGCATGTCCATAACTGGCAGAGACTTCTCACATAGCTGGTTGTATCTAGTTGGGGTATTCTCTGAGCTTCTCAGTGGTTATGACAAAAAGAACTTTAACGGGGCGCCTGGGTGGCGCAGTCGGTTAAGCGTCCGACTTCAGCCAGGTTACGATCTCGCGGTCCGTGAGTTCGAGCCCCGCGTCGGGCTCTGGGCTGATGGCTCGGAGCCTGGTGCCTGTTTCCGATTCTGTGTCTCCCTCTCTCTCTGCCCCTCCCCCGTTCATGCTCTGTCTCTCTCTGTCCCAAAAATAAATAAACGTTGAAAAAAAAAATTAAAAAAAAAAAAAAAGAACTTTAACAATCTGTGAGCCATTAGGGAGATTGAAATGCCTGCAGCTGAAGGAGAGAGTATTTATGTAGAAACTCAGAACCTAGCCTGTTGAGTAGTCCTTGTTTTGCATGAGTGCCAGAGGTAATTCCAAGGAGAAGTCACTCAACCTAGGTTTTGAGATGCTCTTTGCCAGCTGAACCTGGCATATTAGTATAAAAGTTTAGTAATCATGGGTGCTTCTTGGCAAGCTCCTATTGCCATAGGACCTCTCTTTCTCTTTACCCTGAACAGCTTCTTATAAGGCAAAATAAGGGGGAAAGTAAGCAATGGGAAGAGAAAAAGTGCATCCAAATGCATGAGCAAAGTAATTTCTCTGTAGTTTTTTTTTATAGCCATAAACTTATGTGTAATAAGTCATTTGCCAAAGGAACATATTTATTTATTTATTTATTATTATTTTTTTAATTTTTTTTAACGTTTATTTATTTTGAGACAGAGAGAGACAGAGCATGAACGGGGGAGGGGCAGAGAGAGAGGGAGACACAGAACCGGAAGCAGGCTCCAGGCTCTGAGCCATCAGCCCAGAGCCTGACGCGGGGCTCGAACTCAGGGAACGTGAGATCGTGACCTGAGCTGAAGTCGGATGCTTAACCGACTGAGCCACCCAGGCGCCCCCAAAGGAACATATTTATAGTAGTATACTTAACCAATTACATTGCAAAAAGTATTAATTGCTCTTAGGGTGCTTTTAAAAAACAATCTTTCATATATCTTACTCCTCTCTACTACCATCATCAGTATCAATAATTTCCAGCCTGATACTTGTCTGAATGATAAGAACCCCCAGACCAGATTGCTGGTATCTGAAACATACTGAGTTGCATGTGATGAGCCAACTTCTTAAAACCACACATTCCTTTCTTCCTTGGACTCAGTGTCTTGTCTTTGTGGGTCCTGAAATGGAGAGAAGCAGTCACATGAAACAGAGCCAGTGCTGCAGTAAAAGAGGCCTGGCCCAACATACCTTGGTGCATTCAGGCCAGCAGCATATAGTGTTTTGGGAGGAACCTGGGTTTTTCAGTCAGCCCCACCCCAGCTTGTCACTGGGGCAGAGTTCTTGAACCTTCTCTTCCCAACACTCCTCATCTTTAAAGTGAGGTTTGTGTTTCCCAGAGAACTGTCGGGATGGTTAACTACAAAAAATCTGACTGCGTGTCAAGATCCTCAGCGCTCAGGTTGCACCTACACTCTAGCAAAATTTCCCAGTAACTCCTCGCGTTAGCTTTTCTCTTGGTACAAACAAATCACCCCAGACTTAACTGCTTAAAACAACACATATATTACCTGGCAGTTTCTGTAAATCTTAAGTCCAGGCATGGATTAGCTGGGTTCTCTAGGCTTTAAGGATTCACAAGGCAGTAGTTAAGGTGTCAGCCAGGGCTGTGTGCTCATCTGAGACTCATGATCTTCTTCCAAACTCACATGGTGGTTGTTAGGATTCAACATCTTGCAGTCGTAGGACTAAAGCCTTCAGCTTCTAGAAGCTTCCCACAGTTCCCCAACATGTGGCCTTTTCCACAGGCAGTTTACAATACAGCCACTTGCTCTTTTGAAGCCAACATTAAAGAAAGAAGTATTTTTATATATTTATATTCATTAATATAATCACAGGAGGAACATACATCTCTGACCTCAGCCTTATTCTCTTGGTTAGAAGCAAGCCCCAGGTCCCACCCACACTGAAGGGTAGGGAATTACACAAAGTGTGAACAGCTGGAGGGGAGGAGCATCACTGGGGGTCTCCATGGGATTTGCCCACTATACTCTCAAAGTTCAAGCCACAGTGTGCCTTCCTGTCTGTGTTGTTTGCAGATTGTTTCAGTGAAACCAGTTTCATCTTTACAAAAAAGTACCTGGGGAAGTGTGAGCTGTTTTCACATCCCTCACCAGTGCAGACAAAGATAACTGAGTCAGGGCTTTTGTTTCGTATGGGTCCAGACTCAGTCTCACAGTTATTTGAAGGACAGAAGCTTACCATTTGATCAAGGCTGGAAAGTGGCATAAAACCTATTTGCCATTCTGAACCCAGGAACATAGGTTTGCCCAGCATTGTAGAAAGGGAAGTGATCTCAGCTCTGAGCCTGAGGTCTTTACCACACTGGGCCTCTTTGTAAGGACTGTGATGATTCATGTGGAACTAACAGGAATACTGGCATATAAAATGTGCCCTTTACCCTGTTCCCTAACAGGAAAAATCAGAGAAAAGCATTAAAGCCAGCTGGATGGCAATGCAATAAAACACAATTGTGTTTACAAAGAAAAAGAAGTATAGGCTATGAAAGTAGAGAGGTTGTTAACATAGCAGCTAAGACAGTATGTGCATTTGGGTCCTTGAGAAGGAGAAATATGTCTGTAAATAAGTTTATTTCTCTGGAAATATTTGCTTTTCTCTGTATGCCTCTCCACATGCTAAGAGTTTCCTTATCATGCCTTCATGTTTATATGAGTGAATTACTAGGAATGCTATTATTCTCATTATTTCCTGAGCTTTACAAGACATAAAAGAACACCCTGTGCCTGTCCTTGGGCTCATTTTAAGTTAGAGAAAAACAAAATTCATATTTAAGAAAAAGTTCTTGTAAGATGTAGAGACATAGTATTGATCTAAGGCTCATTTGTTTTAATAGAAGTCCTTAGTCATGGATTATCAGTAGAAAGCATTATATAGTAAATGCAGTTTTAACAATACCTTGTTCTTCTAGTTGCATAAAGGATCACTACAGAATAAGAAACAAGCAAAGATTATTTTACTGGTAGAAATGGAGAAAAGATATATGCATCTATTTTGCGTATTTGGGTATAGGTACAGATATATGGGAATAGGTCCTACGAAAAGAAACTGTTTCTGAATATCTTTTCTACCCTTAAACATCTGGCACAATGTTAGGTACATAGTAAGCATGTAATTAATACTTAAATATTTTGGGAACAGGGTTTGGGTACTAACATGTCACTCTTTGGCTCCCATCATTTACTCCAGGGAAATGGAAATTAATTGCCAAAAAGCCCCCAAACCAATCTTGGTAATCCATAACCTTATTTTAATCCTGGAGACTGTAGATGGTAACTCCTTTGTCTTTTCTGTGGAATAGAATGTATGAGTGATTTTTAAGTAAATATGTATGGGCCTATTTTACTTACTTTGAAGATAACTTAATATCCATGCACTTGGTCACTGGATGAAAATGTATCCTGGGGCAAAAATATGGATAAATGGCTCTTGCTTCTCCCTTCCTGTTTTTAAAAATTGTCAGGTTTGCTGACTGGGGAAATAGTGGCCAAATGACTGAATAGGTAAGAGCTTTTGAAAATTAAAAAAAAAAAAATGGGGCACCTGGGTGGCTCAGTCAGTTAAGCGTCTGACTTCGGCTCAGGTCATGATCTCACGGTTTGTGGGTTCGAGCCCCGCGTTGGGCTCTGTGCTGACAGCTCGGAGCCTGGAGCCTGCTTCGGGTTCTGTGTCTCCCTCTCTCTGCCCCTCCCCCGCTCACACTCTGTGTCTCTTTCTCTCAAAAAAACAATAAATAAACATTAAAAAAACATTTTGGGAGAACTTTCAGAGACTCAAACTGACTGCCTTTTATAGTGTATGCCACTTCATGGTTGATCAGTAATTTTTAAATAAAGGAGTAAATGTCCAATCAAATGGGAAATTAGTGGCCAGGGGAAGCCTAGCTGGAATTGAGGCTTTCTTATGCCAAGTTTAGTGTAATTTCTACTATACTAAAAAAATAAAGAAAGAAATTGCAAAGCAGATTTAGAGAGGAGGGACAAAGTGGGGAAATCAGCAGGAGAGATGGAGGGAAAGCCTGTTAAGAAAAGTGAAGATTTTAGGAGGTACTAAAGGGAGCTGTCCTGAATCCTGGCAAATAGCACTTCGTTCTCATAAAAGGCATCGTAACTTTCTGTGTAGTCATTAGAGGTAATGCATATAGGAGGGAAGTAGCAATCAGACAGTGCAGTTTGGTGGAGGGCCCTTTAACAGAACCCGCCTGTGGTTCTGTGCTAGTGTTAATGCTTGCCTTATTCTAGTCTCCTGGGCTTCGTAAACGCTTTGCACCACTTAAGTCAGGCCATGGTTGTGAAGTGTGCTGAACACCTTCACAGGTAGTACCGCGGAGCTAGACTGGGCAACCCCAGCTCTAATGGGCTTGATTGTGGTCTCTGGAGAGAAAACCACCTCTTGACAGCTGCTGCAGGACAGCTGCTGGGAGGTTTGGGAGGAAGATGTAGTACTGCAATTTGAGGGATCGATGTCTAAGCTATTCAGTACTTCCTGACACCTCAGTTGGATTCTGGGTGGTTCCCCAGGGGGTACAATCTAACCATCATCCACATAAATTTATCTGTCCCCTAATAGGGGCCCATCACTGTCTTATAAGAGCCGCAGAGTCTAGTTTTAGAGGTAGGACAGGTGTGCATGAAATGATGAATAAGCATTAATGGCAGAGTTGCATACTTCTTGCACCCTATTCAGAATGTAGAGGAAGAAGAGATCTGAGGGGACTGCAGTGCTCAAAACTGAGAGGAGAGGAGCAGAATTTGAAGGCACTGGGCATGTTTTGGAGAAAGAGACAGTGGCCTCAGGGTTGATTCTAGGGAGTGAGACAGCCTGTTGATAGGGAAGACAAATGTACACAAAGTGGCTTGACTGGAATAAAATGTGTTTCTTTTGGTTGTATCAAGGAAAAAGTCAAGTTTGTTTGTCTTTAACACCCTCTACCTCTTGTTAATTTCCTTTACTTGAAAAGAGGTATCAGCCTCAGACTCAGACTTTGAGGGGCAATGTTATCTTCTGAGACTTGATTAACATTATATTATTTCTATTTTATGTATTTTTGTGGCTAACTTCTATAGGTAGATACTAGTTACCTAAAGCTAGATACTAGTTTTCTTTCTATATTACTACTGTAAATTGATTTAAAAATGAAAACATGTTGGGGTGCCTGGTTGGCTCAGTCAGTTAAGCATCTGACTCAATTCTTGATTTTGGCTGTAGGTCATGATCTCATGGTTCATTAGATTGAGTCAGGCTCTGTGCTGACAGTGCAGAGCCTGCTTGGGTTTCATTCTCTCTCTCTCTCTCTCTCTGTCTCTCTCTCACTCTCACTCTCACTGCCCCTCCCCCTTAAATAAATAAACATTAAAAAAACCAAAGTGAAAATATATGTAAGTAAAAAGAAGTGAAGGAATTAAAAAAGATGAAGTGAATAAGAATTGAGGCAGTACATATATGATGTTGCTACATATCCCTGATCAAAGTCTGGGAAAACCACTGTTGGTAAATAGCGGTCACCGTGGGAAGTTGATCCTGGCTTTCAAGCAGCCAATTTCCTTCCATTACTCAGCATGGATATTCCAGCAAAATGGAATTGCTGCATTATTGCCACGAATCATTCACGAATTTCTCCCTTATATATCTGCTGTCCATCTTTCTTCAAAGCAGAAATGTTTTCTTCAGAGCACTCAAACCTGGCCTTATACTTAAGGTCCTGGTACATATTTCCTGGCTATATGAGTGAAAGAATGAGTCAGTAAATAAATCAATTATGACTTTATGACAGAAAAATTCCATCTTATGATATGAGGTCTGAGCTAGAGTAATGTCAATGAAAAGTAGGAGTAGGGAACTAATCCACGTGATACTTGTAAGTGAAAAATAAAAAAGCAGATCTAGGTCAGTGCTTCTCAAACTTGAACCTGCACACAAATCATGTGGAGATCTTGTGGAGATGCATATTCTGATTCAGCAGGTCTTGATGGGGCCTGGGAGTCTGCATTTCTAACAGGCTCCCAGGGGATGCTGATGCTGTTGATCAGTGCATATATGTTGAATTGTAAAGTTTTAGGTCTTATGGGAAAGGGGGAAAATCTGAGTAACCTCCAGTATTTTGTAGCACTTTAACTTTTTGTTCAAAGAGCGGGAGGCAAACCATAAGAGACTCTTAAATACAGAGAACAAACTGAGGGTTGCTGGAGGTGAGGTAAGTTGGGGGATGGGTTAAACAGATGATAGGCATTAAGGAGAGCACTTTTTGGGATGAGCCCTGAGTGTCATATATAAGAGATGAATCACTAGGTTGTACTCCTGAACCTGAGACTACACTGTATGTTAACTAACTTGAATTTAAATTAAAAAATGCTGTTTTAAAGAAGAAATCTGAAAAAAAATCCTCTAAACATTCAAGGAAATTCTTTTCTCTGTAAACTTCAGCAATGTCCTTCAGTTCTACAAACTTTTTTTTCTTTCTATAACTCATTTTTTGTCATGTTTTCTTCTTGTTTCTTATAAATACAGAGGGCTGACTGGCCCTTAATAAACACTGAGCCGAGGAACCTTGTGAAATATTGCATAATTATGACCTCATTAAGGTGGGATTGTTTGCACTTGAGGAATGAAGTTGCCCAATATCCCACAGTAAGGGGTGAAGCTGTTCCAACAAACTCTACCTCTAAATGGGTGCTTTCTGCCTTGATATTCATTGCCATCCAATAGCAAAATCTTTCAACCTAAATTATTCCCCCAGCTCCTGGGACTGCTGGAGGGTGATTTGTGGGTCGAGGCTATTGAGTGTTACAGGGGTGAGACTCCTGCTCCCTTCCTTTCTTTGCCCTTCTTCCCCAGAAGCATGGGGAAGGAAGCATGGAGTATCAGCCAGGTCCTTCCCTGCTGCAGGGAGGTGCCTATTAGTCAGACCTGATAATTATCATTTTACAGAAGTACATTTTGGGCATGAGCAAATCTCTGATAGCAGGATAAAGAACCAACACAGAATTCAATTCCCTCCTTCCTCTGGATTATAAACTTTACTTGTCTTTATTTTATTTTTTAAATTTTTATTTTAGGTTTAAAAGCTTCAGTAAAGAACTACAAATTAAGTGGTGTACTATATAGTCTTTCAGCTCACATGCTGTCACTAGGCTGTAATTACTGCTTGACACTCTTCCTCAATTTTGACACCTTAACCAGCCTGAAAAACCAAAACACTATTATTTACTTGTTTTAGGTTGGTTTTCTTCAATTAATTTTAATAATCCTTGTACTTTTCTTTCTTAATTTATTTGCATATGCTATGTTTCTGTGATGTTTCCCAGAAATATGGAATTAGCTATGCTAGATACTATATTCAGAAGACTCAACAGTCCCACAACATTGCAATGGTTAAATACCAGGACTGAAACCTAAATCCCAGTGGTTTAGAGAGAATTTGTGATTAAAAAAAAAAAATCAGGACCTGAGGTCCCTTGGAGGACAGGAGGGATATCTGCAAATATCTATCATGTGTAAATATATGTATAAAAATATACACATATTTGTATGTGTTAATGTATGTATATATACATATTTATGTATATATAATTAATAAAATCAGTATATGCCTATTTTGAAAAAAAATGGGAAATATTTAAAAAGAAAAAGATAACTATTACTCAAAATTATCAGCCAGAAGTAACTGCAATGTACATTTTAGTATAGTAATCATTTTTTCATACATAGGAGAGAATGCATTTAATTTTCTTGATATTTCTGATTTTTAACCTAACATTCTATTATAAGTAGTCTCCTATGTTCTAAGTCTTTGACATTTTTATTATTTTAAATTGCATATGTTTTTTCTGTATCATCAAATTAATGAATATTTACTGCAGGAAATTTGGCACATACTGAAACATATGAAGAAGAAAAATAAAATCCATGATTTCACTGCTCACAGTTAATAGCCATTATGATTTAGCGTGTTTTCTTCATATATAGATATGTAGATTTTAACAAACTAAATAAAATTTAATAATTTCTAACAAAACTGAGTCTTATTACAGCACTGTAATCTTTTTGCCACTTAAATTTTAGCATAAGCTTTCCCATGTTAATAAACGTTCTTTAAAATGATTTTTAAGTGACTATAATATTCCATTGTGTTATTAAAAAATCTTATTAATAAATCATAAAAATCCAGTATATAACCTAAATGAGACCAAGAATTCATTCAGCCCTCATCTGTATCGAAACAAAGGGAATAATTTTCTAGTTTGTGAGTTAACATGTTGTCATAGTTCCTTATATGATGTGTGGCTCAAATATCAAAATATATCTTAAAAGATGCTGTGCTATGAATATCCATTATTATTATCATTAACATTAATAGCTATCACCTATTGATCTCTATGTATTAGCTATCATGTACATTATCTAGTCAATATTTGTAAGTCTTTGAAATGGATACTATTATCCCCATTTTATTATAGTTGATGAACCTGAGAGTCAAAAATAGAGGCTAAATAACTCATGGCTAATGAGTGGCTTAGCTTAGAGTCCAACTATCTAATTCCACCATCCGTGCTCTTAACCACTACACCTTATCCATTTAATATTATCGATAGATTCATTGGTACCTTTCCTGAGTGTATTTATTTTCAGCCTGTATACCTCCTGGATAAGATGATTCATAATCAATATTTTCATTCCACACCTAATGTGTATAGTCTGCTATTCTCAGTTCTGTTAAGAAACAGAAGTAAAAGCAGTGGTATTTACTCAGAAGCTTCTGTTAAGAAACAGAACTGTATTTACTCAGAAGTTCTGTTAAGAAACAGAAGTAAAAGCAATGGTATTTACTCAGAAGCTTCTTATAGTCTCATTAGGGGTGCAGTGTGTAAACATGTGCAAAATTTAGATTAATGCAAGACTTCAGCATGTATACACATATCCATCCCATGGTACTGCGGGAATAATTTCCAAATCAGCATTGGGGTCCAGAGGAATGACTTGTCATTGTAGCATAGAAGAGCTCGTAATATTTTATCAGGTCAATAACTGTCTCTGATGCAGAGAATAGATAACTGTTGGTAATCATAAAATATTCTCATTTTAATTTAAAGACATGCCCCTTCATTTTGGCATTCCTGAATTTGTTAAAGAAGCCATGTTTGATTTCTTTATTTTACAATGATTTTATTTGGCCAGTTATGGATTGTGTTAACCATTGGGGACTTACCAAAAGCCATTATATATGATGTCAGAGTCCATTTCAGATAGGCATGTACCCACACCTAATGTAGCAGGCTTTAGTAAAATACAGTCTACAGAAATTGTTTTATGGAACATAGTCATGTGGCCATTTTTCATGAACAGATATTCAAGCACAAATAAATATAATGCTAGCTATATTTGGAGTTTATGAGTTATCTACCAGACCCACCCCACATTTTAACTCTGACTCTTAGATCAGTAGTGTAACCAGAGTTCCAACACTGAGTTGTGGAATCTCAAAGGGCTTGCCCTTTTATCATTCTGTCTTGTCTCTGATTAAATACCTTCTTTGCATAGATCCTTATATAACAGAGATAGATATAATCCTTCTAATAGTCTCATAATTTTGTATAAACCAAGGCAGATAATCATATAGGGGATATGGATTTAGGGAAATTCATTCTGTCAATAATTGTGAATAGAAGTTTATAGGTCATTGTGGTATTATATTTAATTCCTTTTCATCTTATTATATATTTGGCTCAGGATATAAAATGTGTACTGACATGAGATCTGTGCATTAGATGCTTATTTATCTTTCTTTGAATAATTCCTCTCTGAAACAAATTGTTGCTGATAAAAATGCTAGATGGTTAGTCTCATTTGTGAGGATTCGTGACCTGCATTGTGAAGGACTTGATTAGAAATGTTGAACTTTGGAGCTGAAAGGAATATCTGAATTTATTGAATCTAGGGGTTCTCAAACTTCCATGTGCATCAGAGTCTATCTGGAGGGCTTAGTAAAACACAGCTTGCTGGCCCCACCTTTGAAGCTTCTAATTCAGTAGGTCTGTGGTAAGGCCTGGGAACATGCATTCTAACATATTTCTAGGTGATGCTGACGTTGCTGATTTAGGAACTGTGCTTTGAAAACCACTGCTCTAGTTTGAGGCTTGCTTTTTTCAGATGAGAAAACTGAGAACACATAAGAGGTCATCCAGGTCCATGTATAAACCAAATCCTGCCCCTTCACTGCTAAAAACACTTCTGTGGTTTCTTGCTGCGCTTAGAATAAAATCCCAAATCCCAGATGTCTATGTTCTGTTTGGTGCCTCGCCATCCCTCTATACATGATCCTCATAGAGATTTATTGCACTTTATTCCAATTATTCATGGGCGATGTTCTTATTTTGGCATAGAAAGAAATTATTTGGGGGGGGCAATGCACAGAACAGAGTGAAGGTTTGACTTCTAAGAGCTTTTAATACCATTTTTCAATGCTTGCCATTTCCATGGGGCTCCAAATACAGCTGATATTAGCCTTATGCTTAGTGATTTATCAGTCTACACCTCCATGTAATGGGTCCATCTTGATTTCTCTGTATATTTTATCTGGCTGAGAATTTGATCCTCATTATAATAATAACTAATATTTATTAATTATTATAATGCAGCTTTGTGCCGCATACCATGCCAAGCATTTAACAAACGTTATCACATTGAATCTTCATAAAAGCCATATAAGTTAGGTATTATTTACATCTATTTTACCAAAGAGGGAACTGAGACTTAGAGGATTAAGCAGATTTTTGAATGTCACACTGCTGATAAGAGGCAGTATTAAGATTCAGACTCTGACTTCTGGGGCTAGAATCTCTATTCTTAAATAGTAAGTGATACTGAGTCACAGTTATAGCCTGGGGTAACTACTGTGTTTGTCTTAACAGCCCCAACTGGTCAAATAATGACAATCTCTCCTCCTGGCTGCTGTTATACTGATCATTTATCATAAAATCAGGTGGTGCCTTTGGAGGAAAAGAAAGGAGCTTTAGCTTGAAAGGATTCTTAAAGAACATATGAAGAGATTAAATTGGAGTTCAGCATGGTCACATTAAATCAAAGTTTGATGCCTCAGGGTATTGTATCCTTTGGCTGGATAATTGAAGAATTTATGTAAGAGTCAATAGAAGATAGACAATTGGTCTACTTTATATGCTATGTTTCAACTGTTTTTGAGAATAGTTTATCCTTCCTGCATCTTCAATAATAGAAAAGTCTAACACACTGAGATTGTTTTTATTAAGGGTAAAGGAATTCCACATGTGGCAGCCCATGGGGTAAGAACAGTAGAATTTTCTTTAGTCCAAAGTTACAAAAGGACCTCAGGGGTGCCTGGGTGGCTCAGTCTGTTAGGCATCCCACTCTTGATTTCAGTTCAGTTTGTGAGATTGAGCCCCATGTCGGGCTCCATGCTGCCAGGTTAGAGTCTCTTTGGGGGGATTCTCTCTCCCTCTCTCTCTGCCCCTCCCCGGCACATACACTCTCTCAAAAAAAAAAAAAAAAAAAACAAGGCAACCTTTATTATTAATATATTTTTTATTTGAGAGAGAGAGAAAGAGAATCTTAAACAGGCTTCACACTCAGTGCAGAGCCCGATGTGGGGCTCGATCCCACGACACTGGGATCATGACCTGAGCAGAAATCGAGAGTTGGACACTCAACTGACTGAGCTGCCCAGGCACCCCAAATAAATAAACTTAGGGGAAAAAAGGACTTCGGGGTGCCTGGGCCACTCAGTCAGTTAAGCATCTGACTTCAGCTCAGGTCATGATCTCAGGGTTCCTGGGTTCAAGCCGCATATCGGGCTGTCTACTATCAACCTTGAGCCTGCTTCCAATCCTCTGTCCCTGCTCTCTCTGCTCCTCTACCACTTGTGTGTGTGCTCGCTGTCTGTCTGTCTGTCTGTCTCTCTCAAATTAAATAAATAAACTTAAAAAAAGAATCTCAGACAAACACTGCTATCTTAGTGAAGTCAGTTTTGGTCAAGACTCAGTCATTGGTCAAATGAACAAATATTCTCTATTTCTTAAGGATCAGACAAAATTGCCGCTATCTTATTTTCTTCCTGGTCAAGTCTGAAGTAAGATGAGTTTTACACAAGTAAATTCCTCCAGTGCTTTGTTTGTTCACTTGTTTCCTCTTAGCAAACTATTTTACCTGAAAGTATCAGTACTTCCTGAAATTTTGTCCTAGAAAAAATTCTTACTTCTTTCCCTCATATCTTTTTTCTTTCTCTCTTACTTTCTTTTATTCAAGCTTTAATTCCCTTATTCTTTCTGCACGTAATTATTTCACACCCGCAATGTGTCATCCATACCATATTTATATTAAATATGGAAACCCACTAGAAATGAAGTCTAAATATGGAAACTTTGTAGTGCTGAGACTGCCTGTCATGAAGTCCCTTGTGTGATTCAGAAACTGAACCAACATGGATGGAAGTACATGCCCAGTTTTATATCATTATACTACCTTTCATTCCAAAGCAACACTATATGTGCATTCAGTATGCACTTCTAATGAAATTTCTAAATAAAACACCAGGCAATATAATTCTGTATTTTTTTTTTGAATCATAAACGAGGAGGGTATTTTTTTAGGAATATAAGGATGATGCAGAATTAGGAAATATATTAATTAAATGTAATATAAAATGATAATGATATTAAAGCCAAAGAAGGAGAACATGTTATTTAAGTAACTACAAAAATATTTGATATAATCAGTATATATTGATTATTGAAAATCTGAACATGCTTAGATGGGAATAGAACTTTTTATTTTGATAATGGGAAGTTATCATGAACACAGAGCAAATATCATATTTATACAGATTAGGAACAAAATAAGGATACCCAGTATCACTTTTGCTTGTTGAAGTGGAGAGCCTAGCCAATAGAATAAGAAAATAATTCTTAAAAATTAGGTGCATAAGGGTTGGAGAAATATACTGGACTTTCCTCATTTGTAGAAAGTCCTTGAGGTATCTGTTGGTTAGCTAGAAGTTATTTCATCAAGTTTGTTGGATAGAAGATAAGCACATAAGCTGAATTAGCTTTGTACAATTATAATTACCAGTTAAAAGGTAGAACAGAAAGAATTCCATATGTAATAGTAACAAAAATATAAAGTAGCTGAGAATAAATCTAAAATGATTGAAGAACTTTATGAAAAATAATGACAACACTATTATTTTTTAAAGATTTATTTATTTTTGAGAGAAGCACAAGCGGGGAAGGGGCAGAGAGAGAGGGGGACAGAAAATTCAAAGTGGGCTCTGAGCTGAAAACAGCCAGCCCAATGTGGGGCTTGAATTTATGAACCATGAGGTCATGTTCTGAGCCGAAGTCAGATGCTCAGCCGAAGTCTGAGCCACCTAGGTGCCCCAACAAGAATATATGAAGACTATAAGGTCTTGAATAAATCACCAGTATCTATCGTGTTCATGCGTGAGTAGTAGGCTCAATAAAGATGCCAATTCTCCCAACAATATTTTGTAAACCCTGTACAGCTCCACTCAAAATTCTAACAGAGTATCTCTTGGAATCTGACACAGCTGACCCTATAAACTCACATGTAAGTTCAGGGGTCCAAAGCAGCCAAGACAATTCTGGGGGAAGGAGGAGAGAACGATAGCAAAAAGACTTGTCCTACTTGGGTATTAAGACATATTTTATACCCAAAGTAATTAGAATCACATGAAACAGGCACACAGACCTGTGAGACAGAATGGAGCTCAGGAGCTATCTCATGTAGTGTCAAAAGTGATGCATGGCCAGGTTGATGTTACAAATTGGTGGTTAATGAACAAACCAGTTAGTAAATGGTACAGGGATAATTGGTTATCCTTTTTTTTTTTAAGTTTATTTATTTTGAGAGAGAGAAAGCACGAGTTGGGGAGGGGCAGAGAGAGAGGGGGAGAGAGAGAATCCCAGGCTCAAACCTATGAACTAGAAGATCATGACCTGAGTCAAAGTTGGATGCTTAACCGACTGAGCCACCTAGGCACCACTAATTGGCTAACCTTAAGGAAAAGAAAACTAAACTTCATCTTATACTAAACATGAAAATAAATTAAGAGTATTTAAAAATGTAAGTATAAAATGCAAAACTTTAAAAATTTCAGAAGGAATTAAAGGTGAATAGCTCCATGACCCGTGGGTGGAGATTTATTTTTAAAACGCCTGAAAGAGGGGTGCCTGGGTGGCTCAGTTGTTTGAATGTCTGACTCTTGATCTTGGCTCAGGTCATGATCTCACAGTTTGTGAGTTTGAGCCTCACATCGGTCTCTTTGCTGACAGTGGGGAGCCTGCTTGGAATTCTCTCTCCTTCTCTCTCTGCTCCTACCCCACTTATGCTATCTCTGTCTCAACATAAATAAATAAACTTTAAAAATTTTTAAAAAGCCTGAACACACAGACCATAAAGAAAATATTGATAATCCTCGTTACAATTAAATTTAAATTTTATGTTTAAAGAAAACTGTGATTAATAATAGATAAGCCACAGACTGGGAGAAGCTATTGGCAATGAATGTAATGTATAAAGGATTGGTATAAGTTGTATAAGGAATTCCTACAAGTCAAAACCAACAACAACAAAGACAAAAAACCCAACAGGAAAATGAACAAGGGATATGAATAAGCAGATCACTGATGCCAAAACCAAAATGGATAGTAAACATGTAAAAGAATGTCCAGCCATGCTAGTAATCTTTACAATGCAGATAGAAAAGATATTGTGCTATTAACTTCATCCACCCAGTTAGCAAAAATTAATGATTCTCATGATATTAAGTGTTGGCAGAGAGGAAGAACAAGGAATGCCCTCATATCCTAAATAGTGGGAGCGTAATTAGGGTATCCACTTTGGAATGCAGTTTAGCATTGACATTGAGCATGACATTTGGCCCAGCAATTGCATGTCTATGTAAATGCTTTAGAGAAACTCTCAAGTTGACAGTTAGTTAGTAGAATACACATTGGAACACGGCTTGCAATGTAAAAAAAAAAAAAAAAAAAAAAAAAATATATATATATATATATATATATATATATATATATATATATATATATAAAAGCGGAAGATGAATGAATGGTTTGTGGTGTTTGTGTACAACAGAATCCCATCTAATAGTGGAGCAAAACATGCAACAATGTTGGTGAACCTCAAGACCATAATCTTGAATGAAAAAAGCAAATTATGGAATAACATGTGCAGAGTGATGCCATTTATGTGAAGTTTATCAACAAGTAAAATAATCCAAAATACTTTGTCAAGATCCTCATTTACTGTATAAAAGGTATAAAAGCTTTCATAAACATGATGACTGTCCCAGTAAAAGGTTACTTTTGGGAAGAGAAGGGAGCACGGCTGCTGCAAAGGGGGTTTACCTCAGCCTGTCTGTAATACTCCATTTCTTGAAAAAAATAATATGAAACAAATACATCAGAATGTTAAGCAATTAACAAAAGCCAGATTTAGGTACACAGGTATTTTTACTTATTTCTACTTGTTTAAAAAAAATTTTTTTTTTCAACGTTTATTTATTTTTGGGACAGAAGGAGACAGAGCATGAACGGGGGAGGGGCAGAGAGAGAGGGAGACACAGAATCGGAAACAGGCTCCAGGCTCTGAGCCATCAGCCCAGAGCCTGACGCGGGGCTCAAACTCCCGGACCGCGAGATCGTGACCTGGCTGAAGTCGGAAGCTTAACCGACTGCGCCACCCAGGCGCCCCCCTACTTGTTTAAATGTAATATTTCAAAGTTGAATAAAGAACTGCCTAGCCTCTCTGAGATGTGGATGCCAAGTGCACAGCCAAGTTTACTCCCTGAGTTCTTGCACTCCCTGCTCTCAATGGGACTGATTAAAACTGTATATGACCACATAGCATAACCCTTCAGACTCTCTGGGGAAATGTCAAAATTGTGAATAGAAATTCTGAAATACCAAAATTCGACTGTAGAAAACCAACTAAAGACTTAAAGCATAAAAATGAAAACAAAACAAAATAAAAGCTGTTTGATAGGGAGGTCAGAAGAATATACAATTTTCTGTTTCCCCCTAAAATCGAAACCAGATACTGGCTTTAGCCTTTCTGAAGGATTATCTGTCTATATGAAAACTGCCAGCCTGAAAACCGCACAATGTAATATAAAGCAAAACAAAACGAAACCTGCTCATGTGAAAGGAAAAGAATCCTCCACGAAATGGCTGCACCTTCCCACATACATCCTTCAGCTCCCCAAACAGCTTTTCCATCCTTGACCTTCTTACTGGAAACCTCTCCTAAGCACTTACACACAGCTCTGCAAATGTTAGGGTGACATTTGGAGTGGGCTTGCGTGATCAGCTCACCCGTCGTCTGGGCTCCCCCAGGGGCCTGCCAAGCTCCAGCACAGCGGTATTAGCCTTGCAGGCCTCACCTCCCAGAGCTAGCAATAACATTTACCAGCTACAGTTTTCTCCATCTTCAAATATTTCCTTTGGCCCACGTGACAGTGATCCGGCTCCTCCATAGACTGAGACCTGAAGAGAGTAGTTTAGAGAGAGGAGAGCCCTCCTTTACGAACTTTTAACATTTACCTTTCATCAGAGATTTTACTTGTGTTTTAATGGGGCTTCCCTCCTAGGATTCTGATATGTTTGGGAAAAATTAATTACTAAAATTGCACACCTGTATGTGTGTGGGGGGCACACCTTTGATTATTCTCATGTCAGTGGAAACTGAAAAAAATGTTCCTGGTTGGTGAAGAATCAGATCTGAGTACTCGCTGAAATCCTTAGGAATCCAGAGTTAGCTAGGAAATTGTACAATTATTAATAACTGTAGAAAATAATTTTGGAGCCTTGCCAAGTTTAATAGATGCCCAGACCTAGGTTAGTCAAGAGTTAAAGAAGTCAAGATAGCCTCGTTTGTTTGTTGTATCTCCAGTGCCTGAATGAATGAATGAATGAATGAATTGATGAGAAATGAATTGAACATCCTTTCAACAGCCTAATGAGTTATGTATTAATATTATCTTTTTTATTAATGAGGACGCTGAGTCTCAGAGAGATTAAGTAGCTTGTCCAGTTATAAACCTAGCTAGTGTCAGCCTGAGAACTTACTGCTCTGCAGCAATCTGTACTTACAGAGACACGTGTAAGTCAGAAATAAGATAACACTGGTGGGAAGAATCATAGATGACTAAGGACACGGTAGAATTGCAATTAATAAATGTAGAAGAAAAGAGGGTAAGAGAGAATCGCCACTAGGCAAACAAACACCATTAATAAATGTTGCAAATAAAGTTTACTGATGGATACTAAAATCAGTGGGTGAAAAGTTTAGGGACTTAACCAAGTAATCAAGAAAACATCACCAGTAACAAGCCATGTCAATATCATGAACTTAATGCCATGCATTGGGAAGGACACAAGGGATTCAAAGGAGATTCTTTCTCAAAATGCATAACCTCACTCTAATCATGAGAAAACACTGAACAAAACCAGATTGGGGATATTTGGTAAAATATCTGGCCAGTACACTTCAAAAGGACATGAAAGACTAGAAAAAATTGAGAAACTGCTATAGACTGGAGAAAACTAAGGAAAAATAGAAACGAATGGGATCTTGGAACAGAAAAAATGGGCATTATTGGAAAAAGTCATAAGATTTGACTAATATCTAAAATTTATTTAAAATGATTACCCATGTTAATGTCTGCTATTCACAATCATACTATGGTTATGTAACATGTTAGCATTAGGGGAAGTAGGGCGAGAAGCGTAAGAGAATGCTCGGTTTAATTTTTGCAGGTGGGCAAGTAGATAAATCTGAAGCTAGGTAAGATTGAAATAAAACGTTTCAAACAACAAACCAAACAAAATGACACAAAAAATGAACAGGAGATATATTTGCCATTAGATTTTTTTTCAATGTCCAGAGAGAAGCAAACATAAACTAAAATGAAATGCACACAAAAACTGTCTTGTAGACACTGCCTGTGATGTATGTACATAGCAGGTAGAGTGGAACCACAGAGAAGGAGTGGTCACTTTGACTTGGAAAGGGAGTGTGGGTATCCAGGATAGGTTTCATAGAGAAGGTGATGCTCAAGGTATTTTGTTCATCCACCATCTTTTTAATTTTTTCCCAAGCACCTACTATTTGCCAGGCACTCTTCTAGGAAAGAGCTACATAGTAGTAAACAAAAAGGAAAATAGGTACCTGCTTTCATGGACTTACATTCTAGAAGGAGGAATGAGATGAACATATGAATGAAAAAAATCAGATATTGTAAGTGCTGTGATGAAAAATAAATGAGCTAATGGTGATAGAATAGGCTTGGGGAGAAGGGCAGTTAGGTAAGGTGATTGGGGAATACCTTTCTGATAAGATGATAGTTAAGCTATTTGGGCCTGGGCCTGGGTGAGACAGAGCCAGCCATGCAAAAAGATCAGGGAGCAGGTAGCTCTGTGCTAAAGAACAGATTGGCTGAATCCCCCAATGTAAGAACAAATGGGTGTGTTTGTATTTAAGGAAATAAAGGGAGGCCAGTATGCTGGGCTGTACTGGACAAGGGAAGAATAGTAGATGAGCTATAGAAGTAGGGTGACCAGGTTGGCTTTAAGTCCAGACTGCATACTTTTGAGTAAAAGGTGATGCTATTAACAATCACATCAGGACAACAGAAGCAAAATGGAACTGTTTGGGCCAAACCTAGACCTATGATTACCGTATAGAGAAGAAACAAATCATGTAAGACTTAGAGTCAGGCAAGGAGGTATAAATGCATTCTGAATGCATTAAGGACACATGGGAGCATACAGCAGGGGAAGGGAGTGATCTCTATGGCTGCCATTTGGAGGACAGACTATTGAGAGCAACAAATGAAAGTATCAGGGATTGTTAGAAGTCTAGCTAGAACACAGAGGGTGGGGGCTTGAGCTAAAGGAGCAGACACGGAAAAAGAAAGAACTTCCACATTCACGAAGTTTTGAAGGAGAAGTCAAAGAGCCTTGCTTACTGTTAGTAAGCATGCCAGGTTTTGTCAGGTGGACAGGGAGTATAGAAGGTTCCCTACAAAGATAGCAGCAAGAGCAAAATCCCAGGGACAGGGTATATTCTAAGAGTGAAGGGCAAAAGTGAAGGGGGTACAGTGGGGTCTGGTAAGTAGGCTGGAGATGTGACCTGGGGCCAGATCATCTAAAATTCAGAGTTATCAGGGCTAAATCAGTGCTAGTATGTACTGTGGTGCCATTGAAAGCGTTTGACTTGAAGGTGACATGATTTGCTTTGTGTCTAGAAAAATGATACTAGCTCAAGTATAAGAGGAAATAAAAAGATAAGGGGAAAATAAAACCTCCCGAAAACAGATACTCGCTGCTAGTTAGAAAAATAAACAAGAATCTAGAAACATTTCGAGAGTGGTACAATAAAGTGAGGGGTCTTGAATTGTTTAGAAACTGTCCACCCATTCATCAGACAAACCCTCGATTGTCTACCGGTTTACAGTATAATTAAGTGTTGACTCAGGGACTACTGAACAGCATT
This sequence comes from Felis catus, assembly GCF_018350175.1. Lineage (NCBI taxonomy): Eukaryota > Metazoa > Chordata > Mammalia > Carnivora > Felidae > Felis > Felis catus. Next base: position 123,227,729 of record NC_058373.1, read on the forward strand.
GTTGAGTCATAAAGAAGCTCTAAGAGGAAAACTTTAGGGACAAATTAATGTTATGTACCATGTACCTTCCTTCTTCTGCTCCAGTGCTATTCTTGGCCCACTCATTTCTAAGTTTTAGCAATATCTCTCAGACTGGTGTGCTTCACATGCAAGTTTGGCAAGCTAAGCATGGTGACAGAGCCAGATAACTTGTTCCCTGTAGACTTATAAACTCATCAGCTGTGGGCTGGTAATATAACTTACAGTATGCTTTGCCAGCCCTATAAAACAACTTTCTGTTTGCAGAGGAATGGGGCCCTGACAAGAAGAAGTGTTTATAGCTTAATTTTAGTCGTGTTCTCTATTGTTGCTTCAGTAGCAGCCTGTGTATGATGCATCCTAGTCATCTGCCAGACAGCTACAACATTTTTTTTTCTTCTCTTTGGCCAGCTGAGTACAACATCGGGCTTTGCTTAATATCTACCCCTGAATCCTATTACCTTAGGTGGGGGTAGCCCTAGCATGCACCTCCATCCTTTGGGACAAAGGAAATGAGACATTCCTTCTGTACGATACCCCACAACCATGGGTTACACCTTGATGAAATTTTCTGATACCTTACTGTTCTAGGTAAAGTTCTTATAAAATGATACTGACAGAGGGCTTGAGGTAGGAAAATCTGAGATATGCAACGCCTGTATATGCAGCCAAATGATGATTATCTTCCTGATCACTATTTGTTTCTCCTTGTATATTACAATAGCTGTTTGCCATTTATATCATCAGAGGCTAACAAGGTTACTTGTATTCAGCCATTACCCCAGATGACTGTAACTAAAAGTAAAGTTCCACAAAGTAGGAACATCTGTTTTGTCCCTCTCTAGATCGCAAGTCTGGAAAAGTACATGAAAACATAATAGGTACTCAAAAAAATGTGTTGAATAAATAAGCCAGATAGTGATATGGCAAATCTTCCCTAATGATTTATAAATGAATACTATAAATGATGTAGTCTCCCAAGAAGACTGTGTTTTACTGTGAGTTGGCCAGGGGGTTGATGAGCTAATAGTCTGAGACATTACATAGGATCTAACATTCATCTTAATAATATCTTTGAGTTGAAAAATTATATGGAATTCAATTGCAGGAGTAGTTTGTTAACCTGGTCAACTCTAGATCCTACTGTACAAAATGTAGAGTTGTGAAATTTCCCACTATTCTCTTTTTGTTAATAGTCACTTTCACTAGAAGAGATATCTTTTCATTCACGTCTTATGTGCATTGAATTCACTGTCTGGCGTTGTCATATTTCTTTTGTAGTCCCATTCTGTAGCTAACTCTGCTTGAGTAATGTTGGAAATAGCTTATATATCTCACACACACGTATATACGTATATATAACATTTACGTATATATCACACACATACACATATATAACATATATCACATATGCATATATATATCATATACATACATATAACATGTATATGTATCAAGAACATTCTGAACTGGTGCCTCAATAGATCTTTAAGTATTATATATGTATGGATCTCTTGACGTATCTGTTTCAGAACATTGCTGATTTTGTACAGCCTGATTTTGGAAGCAGGATCCCAAGTAGAAAAAAAAGGAAGGTCTTTAATATCAATATAAGAAAAAAATATCAAGGCTTTAAATATTACCTCAGTTTCCTCGGTTATGAAATAAAAGGTTTGAATGCAGGTAATTTTTAAGTTTTTAACTAAATTTTCATTCAATTCAGAGAGAGTAATGTCACAGCTTCTATGTTTTTTTTTTTTTTTTCTGGTATACTAACAGACTGTACTTTAATCAGTCCATTGTACTTATGGAAATTTCTTCATTGGTTTGACTTTTCTAGAAAATTTAATTTATATTTCTAGATAATTTGATTTTGGTTCATGTTGAAATAACGTCTCAGTCTCTCTTTGGAAGAAAATATATATAAAACTGAGGTTTGTTGAACCAGTACATTGCAGAACAGTTAACAGGGTAAAAGTGTATTCTCCTTTGCTCTCCTAGAGAGATTGTTTCTCTGGTTTTGCCTTGGACAATACTGAAACAGTCATATTCCAGTGAGCACAACTGTGTGCATAACAGTTCTCTGAGCCTTCAGCCCAGCCATTTGGGAATCAGACCACCAACAAGTATAGGCATGCAGTCGGTCATTAATTATGTTACTCTATCAGCTCAGTGCTATTGTGTAACAATATTCTAGAATAAAACAAATCCATTATACAAATTCATTCACTCCAGATCCATATCTGCAGTTAATCATCCTTGTTTGATGGTTCAGAGATAAAACCTTATTTAAATTTTAGTAGCCAGATATCAATAACAGAGCAAATGTATTCCCTGGAGTACTGACAAGAATATATGACAGAGAGGCAGCAAGCTTTGGACAAAAATGAAAGTCTCCAGAATAGTGTTGTCTGTCTTTCAGAATGAATAGCGTAGTTGGACAAGAATATCAGGGTCCATCACTGAACATAACCTGCCCCTGACTACTATGAGCCATGCTTACCATCAAAAATATTAACGGAAACTCTAACTCTGGGGTTCTGGAGTGTAATCTCTACCACGGGTAGAGAAAGTCTATGAAAGTAGAACCATTGTGTATGGAATTTGAGAACAGAAGAAAGCAGAATGTATACTTTATTTTTCTATTTAATCCAAGTAGACTTCATAATGAAGATGAATACTAACAAAATGGTGTAATTAACACTTCATAATTACATTCCATTTTACAGTTTCAGACCTCTTTCAAACATATTTTCTTATTTAAAAATATTATTCAACATTTACATAAGGCAGGCCCAGCAAATGTGTGGCTTTCCCAAGATTGCACGCCCATAAGAGGTGGAACTTGAGAGAGACATGGGTCTCCTGGCACCTAGGCTCTTTCTACTAACCAGTGCTACCTCTGGTATGGGAGTATGCTCGCATGAAAGCAGTGGGCCATCTCTAGACATCGGGGAAATTAAAATGCACACGTGTGCACTACACGCTAACAGATAACATTCACTAAGCACTGTTGAATATGAGATATTTGGGTATTTTCACATTCATGTTTCAGGTTTCGCCATTGTGATGGATTCCTTTTCTTTGCAGCTTTTTCCCCACTCAGCTTGAACCATGGAAGGTTGTCCTATGGATTGCATTATAACAGGCCCCTTTGCCTTCTGTATTCTGGTTGAGTTTGCCCAGTGGGAAGCACACAAGGAGGATGAGAAGGAAGGATGACAGTGAAGTCTGAATTTTTAATTTTCTGTCTCTCTCCCTGTGGAATGACTACCAATTGGCCCTTTGACCTAAGGTCACAGCTCTTGTGAGGCACTGCTCTTTGTCTTCCTCACAGTTCTGATAACTGACCTTTCCCTTGCCCCATTAGGCCAAAGGTAGTGATAGAGGTCTTCTCTTAATAGCACTGAATACTGCATTACCCCTTGGAAGGTTCATTATGCCCTACCTATGCCTATTAACCTTTGTAAGTATTTACTTTTATTAAACCTTCATAATATGGCATGGTTGGAGTGGGCTGTGTCTTTCCTATTAGTATCCTGACTGACTCAGTGTTGTTAAGACACATTATGGATGGGGAAACTGAGGCCCAGAATGTTTCACAGTTAAATAACATACAGATCTAGGATTCCATCCCAGTCTTCTAAATCCAAGCTTACACACTCACAGCGACAGCCCGTGGACCAATGATTCCGAGTAGGGAGGCTGACCCATATGTGTAATTACAGCTTTACACAATAGAGCTTTCTTGAATGGACTCAGAAAAGGAACAATTCTCAGAAACATGCCACTGTCCTTTATAAATATGTTTTGAAATTTCATAACATGTTTTGCAAGATAGAGTAATGGTAATAGTGTCTGGAAGAAAATTTGATAAGGTTGCATCTGGTCTCCCCCTACACCATTCTGTCTTCCTGCACTGTCAGAATTAGCCTATGGATCAAATCTGACCATGTCACTTCATGTCTAAAACTCTCTGTATTGACTAAGATCCAAAGTCCCTAACTGTAATTACTTGGTCTTTTATATTGGTACCTCTCTGTATTCCTTTAGTGTTAACTTTACCAATTCCAATCTTTATTCTTGAGCTCATATGGACCCACTAGACTGGTTCTCACCTGAGGTGGTTTATTTTTGTATTTTGTATTTTTTTTAACTTTTTTTTATCCTCCGACAGGCATTTGGCAATGTCTGGAGACATTTTTAGTTGTCATGACTAAAGGGAATGCTATTGGCACCTAGTGTGTGGATGGCAGGGCTACTGCTAAACATCTTACAATGCACAAGGCAGCTCCCACAACAAAGAGTTATCTGGTTCAAAGTGTCAGTATTGTCACAATTGAGAAATTCTGTTCTACTTTAGGACTTTGAACTCCCCCTGACTGTTTATAAGATGCTGTGATATGTGATTTTATTCCATGCCCTTGTCAACTTTGCCCCTAGTACATATGCTGTTCTACCAACTGGAATGCCTTCCCACTTCTTTTTTATTGTTCACTCTCATTCTTTTTTTTTAAATTTTTTAGTTTATTAATTTTGAGAGAGAGGAAGGGAGAGTGTGCATAGCAGGGAAGGGGCAGAGAGAAGGAGAGACAGAATCCCAAGCAGGCTCCATGCTGCCAGCACAGAGCCCGATGCAGGGCTTGAACTCATGAATCTTGAGATCATGACCTGGGCCAAGATCAAGAATCAGAAGCTTAGGGGCACCTGGGTGGCTCATTCGGTTGAGCATCTGACTTGAGCTCAAGTCATGATCTAGCAGTCGTGAGTTCGAGCCCCATGTCCGGCCCTGTGCTGACAGCTTGGAGCCTGGACCCTGCTTCAAATTCTGTGTCCTCCTCTGCCCCTCTCCCACTCATGCTCTGTCTCTCTCACTCTCAAAAATGAATAAATGTGAAAAAAAATTTAAACAACAAAAAAAAAAGATGCTTAACCAACTGAGCCACCTAGGTGCCCCTGTTCACTCTAATTCTTGAAGCAAGTTATACCCCTCTTCCTTAACAACTCTAGGCAAACACAAAGACATCTGAGCTGAGTTCCTGCAGCACTTTGTTCATTTTTTAGTATAACAAGTTACCTGTTTGTGTCTATAATTCCATTTTACCGTAATCTCATTAAAGACAGCAGCTCTGTTACTCCCATCCCCCAGTTCAGCACAGTGTCTGGCATATATTAGAGTCTAATCATTGAATGAATGAGCAAATATTATTGCAAGCAGTGGCTATATTTCTCCTGGTTAATTGTGTTGTTTAATTTTTATAAATTAAGTTAATTTTTAATTCAGTATGAAAACTATATAAGAGAAAGCTGTATGACTTCTTTGATTAAATGAACATTTTCTTAAAAATTATGTGTCTTATAAACCAGGATTTCTGTATCCTGTTACCCTTCCTTCCTATCTTCCCTCCTTATTAATACCAAAAAATATGCACATGTACATACATACCTGCTTTTCTTAAAGTGAGAAATGTCCATCAAAATTTTTGTCATAGCTTTAGAGTGCTCTAGCTGTTTGGAGAAGAGAAGCCAGAATGACTGTATGTAATGTCAGCATTATGTTGAGAATGAAAAGTTAGTTCTTTTCAGCCTTGTCCACAAGAGGGAGGACATTGCCCTACATCAATTTTGTTGATTCCCCAGAACTGTTGGCTACTGTTGGGTCTGCTTGGAGCTAGAGATTTATGTTGTTCCTGCTGTTGCAAAATACAGAATTAGAACCTGGCAGGCATTCCTGTATAAATTTGCACACTGTTTAAGATCAGCCCAGTTTGGGTGGAGAGGAAGCAATCTGTGTATTTGGGAAGTTTTGTCAGAATAAAACACACTTAAGGAGTGTGTAAGGCCAATAGCTGCATGAATGAGCAGGAGGGTGTCTTGAAGGTACAAAAAGAGAAGAGGATGAGGGGGGTGATTATTTAATGGTACTTTGCTTACAAGGTTGGCCAGAAGAATATCAGTGGGAGAATGGTAGGGAAAAGTTGCCTGCCAGAAGCACCCTCTTTCAAGTTAAACAAAAAAGAGTATACCAGTTAAATAATCATTAGCCTCAAGTAAAACTCAGTTTCCTAAATCTCAAAAAGTAGGAGAAAGATAAATGGTTTGGAAACAAAGCCAAGAGGAATGGCCAAACAGGATGAGCCTGCCAACCCTGCCTGTGCTCCTCAGGTATAGTATTACTTAATTGATAAAAAATATTGAAAGTTATCCCTAATATTTTTATAGAGGGAAAAGAAAAAGATTGAGTAGATGTTCTTATCTGGTCCCACCTGAGTGAAGAGTAGTAGAAATGGCGGTGGGAGGGAAATATCTGTAACAGACCCAGACAGTGGGACTGAGAATAAAAAGTAAGTCACCAGGGCTAAACAGATACGAAGTCCTAATGCTTCCCCTCTACTGCCTTGGGATACACTCTTTAACCAGATGGGGTGACTTCTGCTCCAGGAACTTAAGGTTCAGAAATGAGAACATAGCCTTGGCAGCTAAATGAAGATTATGTACAGTCTTGATTGAGCTCTTTATCACTCCCCTCATTTTGTTCCCGTATTTTACCATCTCTCAAGCTACAGAAAATAACTCCACAGAACTAAAAATATGAAGCCATTCAACTGTAGATGACTCTGGGAATCAAGTCCCTGAAACTATGTCTGAACAATTAGAAACTCTGGACAGAGCCACCTGAGTATGAGCCGGAAAGTCAAAGACATGACAATGCAAGTATAAAACAGCAGAAGAAATAAAGTAAAATAAAACAAAGGAAGCTATATACATTAGAAAAGTCTAGGAATATGGTCTAGAAGAAAATAAAGGACCAAAGAATTTCCCATGAGCTATATTCTGTAGCTCATTTGCACTGTAGAATAACTTTAGAAATTTTAGTGGCTCAACAATTTAAAGGAAAGGTTTTAAAACAAATTAACTGAGTGAAAGGAAGAGGGAGATTATAGATGGAAGGGAGGAAAATGTGAGAACCAAAACAGTGCAGTCACATGACTAATTTGACAGAAGGGGCAACTTCCAAGTACTAGTCCCTGGCTGTACATGAGGCAAAATCTTACACTCTCTGAACTGTGAAAGAAGTCTCCAATTCACACACATCAACAGAGAAAGGATTAAAATTAACTGACTACAGAGACATAAGTATAGTATTTGACCAATAAGTGGCTTATATTGGCCAGGGATAATACCTGCCAACAATAGGAAGGCACGCTAAAAGATAAAAATGGGGGAAAACATCCGCCATGAAAATATAAATCACGAAATTCACTCAGCCAGGTCATTAAACAAAGAAACAAATGGACAACAAGAACTAGCCCTGGTGGTGGTGGTGGGTGGGAGAGTGGAGAGCAGGACCTAACCTTGCTATAATCCATCATCTAAAATGTCCAGTTTTCATCAAGAAGTTGTGAGACATGCACAGCGGTGGGAAAATGTGACCGATACACAGGAATATATGTTGGCAGTGGAAACTATCTTTGAGGGGCTCCAGATGTTGGACTTAGCAGACAGCCTCCATGGAAGTTATTATGTTAAATATGTTAAAAGGATTAAGAAAACTATGCTTAGAGGCTTAGAGGCTTAAAGAAAAGTAAGATGCTAATGATTCATCAATTATAATTATGTATTAGTATTATCATTACAATTATCGTTAGTGTGTGTGTGTGTGTGTGTGTATGTGTGTGTGTATATATATATATATATATATATATATATATATATATATATATATAAATTTTCAACTTCTAAATTTCCATTTAGAGATTTTGCATACATACTATATAAATTTGGAGTTGAGAAGTGCAGTGACCCAAAGAAAATTCCCTAGAGAGGCTCAACAATAGATTTGAGTCAGCAGAAGAATCCGCAAAGTTGAAGATAGATTAATAGAAATTATAAGTCTGAGTAGAAGAAAAAGAATGAAGATCAATGAACAGAATGTCAGGAAAATGTGGGGGACTTTTAAATGTCTCAACATAAGTAAGATGGGAGTACAGGGACGAAAGGAGGGAAAAAGGAACAGAAACAACATATTCAAAGTATTAGTGACTGAAAATTTCCCAAATTTGATGAAAAACATTAGTCTCCACAGCAGAGAAGCTGAATGTACTCTAAGTAGGATAAATTCAAAGCGTTTACATCCAGGCCCATTATATAAAACCATTGAACACCGAAGACAAATCTTGGAAGCAGCAAGAGAAAAATAAATGACCCCTTGTGTATAAGAGCACTGCAGTGAGATTAACAGCTGATGTGTCTTGAGAAACAGTGGAGGCAAAAGACATGACAGCATTCAATGTGCTGAAAGAAACAGAAGTGTCAGCCAGGATTTCCATATCCAACAGAGCGGTCATTCAAAAGTTAAGGCAAAATAAAGGCATTCCCAGGTAAACTCAGAGAGTTCCTTGCTAGTATACCTGCCTTATGAGAACTACTAACTGCTTTTATTCTTCATGCTGGAAGGAAGTGACAGCAGACAGTAATTTGAATCTACATGAAAAAAAAGAGCTCCAGTAAAGGTAATTATGTAGGTAATGATAAAAGACAGCATAATTACCCATTTCTTTTTCTTTTTTCTCTTAACTGATTTAAAACACAATTGCAAAAAACAATATCTATAAAATTGTACTGTTGGGCCTATAATGTATGGAATTGTGATGTATTTGACAATAAACCGCAAATGAATGAAGCTATATTGGAGAAAGGAAATGACAGCAGATGGTAACTTGAGTCTGCAAGAAGAAATGAAGAGGGATAGAAATGGTAAATAATAAGCTTAATTAAAAGAAACTCTATAAATATATTTGAGCTCTCCTTTCTTCTATTCGCTTTTTAAGAAGGCATGTTTTTAAAAAGCAATCATGATAATAGAATATTTTTGAGGTTCTAACACATATAGACATAATGTGAATAACAACAACACAATGAGGAGGAAGAGAAGAGTGTTGTGGAAGAGTAGAGTTTCTATATCTCACTGGAATTAAGCTGAGTACAGATATGAAGCATATTTTGATAAGATGTATATTGTAAGACCTGGCGCAACCACTAAGAAAGTAGCTCAAAAATACAGTTAATCGTTAAAGGAATGAGTGTGCTAGGATATATTCATTTAAGATGAAAGGTGAGAGTAAAGGAGCAAAGAGGCACAAGATAGGGAAACTGTGTAAGTACCATTATGTAGGCATCCCATCATGCGACCTCTTAAAACTCATTAGACCAACTTGTTTCAGATTGAATAACTTCTTATTCAGGCCTATTTTCTTGCCTCAAATAATTATTGTATTCATGGTGGGTGCTCCTTGTGTTTGAAATCTTTTAAGCAAATTAATAAGAATCCTGGAGTGGATTTTTTTAGCTGATTCCTACACTAAATTTTCTGCTTCATCACCCTCCCCTTAAAAATATTGGGTCGATAATAGAACACACAGAGACACACACCAAGGTACACATTGAGATACATACTTTATTCGGTACCATTAGCTGTTTAACGGCATACTTACCTGATGCTCCCTGATATTACCAATACTGACATAAACATGCATTCATTTCAACTATGTTCTGGCACTACACATATCCAGAGGGGTAAGTGACCATTACTTTTGGATTGTATTTAAGTTGAATACATCAAAACAACCATTTTAGGGCTCACTGAATACTCTAATGTCTCTTAAAAAGGAGTGTGCATATGTATGTAGGTGAGTATAGTAGAAGGTACATAGTAACAGTGATTAATAGTGTTCTTCATTACACAAACACACAAAGAATTGTGCATATTTATATGTAGCATATTTAGAAATGGATGCATTATCTATGTTTATATAATTTTATGTGTTCATAAATAATATACAGCTTTAAATAATGACGTGTGTATGACACAAACATATACACAAGGACACCACACTCTACCATGAGGCATTGTAGATGTGCTTTCAGTGCTTAGGAACATGGATGTGCTCATGGCAGAGCCCTCTGACAATTGGGCAGAATGGTTAAGGATATAGCTGTGAGAATCAAACTGCCGGTGTTCGACTCACAGCTCTACCATTTGTTATCTGTGTTACCTGGTATCTATAAAATCTAATAATGATATTTTCCTCTTTGTGGTGTTCTTATAAGCATTAATTGTCTTAGTGCATGTAAAATTGTAACAAGCACCAGGCAAATGATGAGTTCTCAATAAATTTTAGCTATCATTATTGATCTTTTGATTCTGCTCTTCCAGGAAATAAAATAGTTTCTTTCGCATCTGGGCCATGTTATGTTTCCCATCTAAGAATGCATCTTCATCATATGTCTTTTATTGTGGCAGTGTCTGTAACTGTCAAACCTTTATTTGTAATCTTAGAGTTTTCAGATTGTAATGTACAGCCATTAGCATGTTGTGGGTATTACCCAGGTGGTGGTTGCTCCTTGGGAATGAGCAGGTGTTATTTATATTGCTTGTATAAATAGGGTGGTGGTATGATGGTGACATAGACTGTTTTGAGTACCTTCCATGTGGTTGGGCTGGTATCTTCCTGATCTGGTTTTTTTTATACATAAAGGCAGACAATTTTTGTCTCTTGTTAACTGTTAGGTCCACAACACTTAGAAGAGTGCCAGGTACACAGCATCAGAAATGAATGCATCATGGTACTTCTCAATTTAAAACCATTCACTTCCCATATCTTCCCAAGTCCATTGATTTTATCGTAATATCAAAGAACAGTTATATAACTACTTCTCAAAATATGCTTGATGCTTTTGTTAAAGTTGATAGCTTGTTTTTATCTCAGAATTCCCCTTCTTTCTTTCCTCTATGTATACAGATGCTATTTTATCTGTGACAAATCTGATGCCATCACCTCTTTCATTGCAAACCCCATTCATCTACCAAGAACATCTCAGACTCTACCTTATCTTCTCTACTCACCTGCATACCACAGTCTCTGTGTGGCATGAATGCCCTGAATGCCCCTGGATTTATAGATATTTCCTGGGTGGGTCATTTAACCATTTGTATATTCTAGTACAGTTACTTCCACATGCCATGTCTCCCTTCATAGCAGGGTCCTTATCTGTTTCACTTTTGAACCCTCCATAGAACATGTAGGTAGGTAGCAACTATTTGGCAACAGTAAATATTTAATGAGGGCCCAGTGAGTGCCGGATACTGAGCCCAGTGACAGGTTGGCTTCATAGGAATGTGAGTGATTATTTCTGTGTTCTCTAAAAATATTTGCTAAATGAATGATTGAACAAATGCACATTTTGAGCAGCATGGTGTTGTAGAACAGGTCCTGGCTTTGGTATTGGACATACTGGCATAAAATCCAGGCTGTCTGACTTTGAGATGTTAACATCTGCCTTCAAGACCCTTGGTTTTCTATTCAAAGTAGGAATGATATATCCATGTTGTAGCATTAAGTGAGTTGATAACATAATGGGGTGGAGTGGGAGGAAGGGGGCTCCTAATCAAAGTGCTTGGACCAGAGAAGCATCAGATTGGGTAGAGTTTCTTCCTCATAAGAGTGCTATTTGAATAAAATGACTGACTGTCAGGGTGTCATTATTTTTGTTGTGGTTGTTCTAGCTCTAGTTCTGTAGATCCTCTTTGAATGGGTGAAGCAAACTCGTGTAGTGCCTGGCCACTAGGGCTGTTACAGGACCAGACCTGGGCTGCTGCTCTTTCCTCCTGGAAGCTCTGGCAAATGTCTGTTTGCTGTGCTGGTTAAAAATTGCTGTTTTCCTCCTATTCTTCATGAAATACTTCCAGGAGTCTAAGTTTTGTTTAATGCATTTTTGTTTTGTCTACAGCACGTAGAATTAAATTATTACTATTTGTGAGGGCATTTATACATTTACAAAACATCTTCATATCCATTATTTCATTTGGCACACTTGCTAAGTCTGTGAACATGGTAGGGCAGTGACCAGTGCCACTGTATGCCTTTTAAAGGCAAATAATGAAATAGAACCTCAGAGTTTAAGTGGTCTGCCCAAGGTCACATAGGTTAAAAGTGGCAGCACTGGAGGTCTATCCAACACGGGTCACCTGACTGCAAATTTGGTGTCCTCTCCTCCCTACTCTACTTACCCTGGAAGCAAAGAGAAACTCTGATATCCTTTATTCTGACATTCTCCTCCATTCTTCTTTGCAGAGGCGTCCATCTTGAGCTATGATGGCAGCATGTACATGAAGATCATCATGCCCATGGTCATGCACACTGAGGCAGAGGATGTGTCCTTCCGCTTCATGTCCCAGCGAGCTTATGGGCTGCTGGTGGCTACTACCTCCAGGGACTCTGCGGACACCCTGCGTTTGGAGCTGGATGGGGGGCGTGTCAAGCTCATGGTTAACTTAGGTATCGTATGAAGTACCCTCTGCCACTTCGTTTGGGCTTGTCTACCCTTTCTTTTCTGATTTTCATTGGTTTGATTGAATTCTTTGTTTGTTTCTTAAAAGTTAGCTGCTCACCTCTTGTTTAATAGATCAAGGATAAAACCTAACAGCAACAAACACCTTCTCCTTGTTTCTGCATGAGGTTTTGATGTCAATTTCTGGTTTCTGACAGTGGTGTTTTTTTTTTTTTTTACTAGATTATTTATTTTTTAAGTTTCCTTTCTTGGTTTTTTGGAACCGTTTAGCTTTGTGTAAAACACGCTACTTTGGTCCATCTTTTGATCAATCACATTGCCATTAAGTCCAGCTCCTTGGTCACCACTCAAAACAGTCAAAGCTGAAGGCAGAGATAGGATAGCAAATGGAGGCAAAATGGAGGTTGGGTTTGAGAGAACTAAGCTTTGCGAGTAGGATGAGAGCTGCATTGTTTCTTTATCTACAATGACTATTCAAATGGGGAATTCTGGTGGCACTGGTATCTCTTCATACTTTAGCCTAGTGGGGAGGACAAGGCAGATTTTTTTCTGATGTCCCATTAAAGAAATAATCCTATAAGTTTATAGAGTCTCTGACACGTAGAAGGAGAATGTGGCTCCTGATACGTATCCTCTTCTTCCTTCCTGACATTCTTACCCATTATCTAGCAGCCCCTTTTATAAAGATTGTCCTGTCACACTATTATTCTCCAATTTATCTGCCCTCCTCATGTAATACATATCAATTTTTCCTTAGTATTTAAAAATTATGACAGTTTTAAATTTGCAGCTTTATTGTTCTTCCACTGCAATTACATGTAACATATACTTTGGAAACTCCCCTCCTGATGGCCTCACATTCTCTCCTGCTACTGACCTTCTTGACTGAATTCTAATTGATCTTCTATGGAGAATGGGGACCTCTTGATTTCTGGAAGGAAAGAAACCAACCTCATTTCTACTCAGTAGAAAGTCAGTGCCCTATGTCAGCAGGATGAGTAGTATGGTTGAGTTCAAGCTTCCTAAGCTATGGATTTATTTGGGTATATAGTATATGTTTGGATACAGAGCTCCTTCTTAAAGATTCCAGTGGAATGGGTTGTCAGAGGCATGAAGACATGATGAACAAATATACCAGACACAAGACCATATAAAACCTTAGATGGCCTAGTGGGAAGGTGGGATTTGGAATCCATACCAGTCTTACCTGCTGTCAGGTCAACTGGTTGTACTTGGAAAATGCCTACACTACAATCCTAAATATCTCTAGGACACAGAGGACTGTTTTGAGCAGTGGCTTTAGTTATGTCTTTTTTTTTCCTTCCAATTTGCAGCTTTTACAACACTATGCCCTTTTTCTTGTCCGACCTCATTTGATTTCTGTTGTTAGTGTGTCTCTTGGATTTTTTTGTTGTTGTTGTTGTTGTCGTTGTTGTTTGTTTGTGTATGTGTGTGTTTGGTTATTTTTTTTTTAATTTTTTTTTTTTGCTGGATCTTTGTGTTCTTGAGTTTTTAATTCTCCCCACCATCAACCATGGTAAATCAAAAGATGGTATTCAACCCTTCAAAGGCCCAAAGCCTGCGGCCCGCATAGCAAACAGCCTTGAGAACAGAGTGTACTGAGCAGCCTGCAGGGGCTGGCAATACCCCTGTCCCTTTCACCTTCCCTTCCCTACACCATCCTCCCTACCCCCATCAAAGCAACAAAAGAGCGTGTATGACCTAAAACCAACAACCAGTAGCTGATTGTCTACTTCTCTGAAAAATAGCAGAAGACATTTTGAAAAAATAAAAAAAACCAAAAAATGAACATAATGACTTAAATAGCTTACAGAAAAATATGATGACAATTTTTAACTCTGCATGTTTCAGAGCAAGAGAGAACCATATATATATAAGGATGATTAGCCCCATGGGGCCCTGTGGAAATGTATACTGTCTTTAAACAGAAAATATATTTTTCTTCTTAGACGTTGTTTTGTAAAGATGAGAAAGCCAATGGTGGTAGGTCTCACATCATAGGAGGAGAGATGGGGTGGAGGAAGATAAAAAGGGATGAGGAAGGAGTGGACAGATTCTCTTACACACACACACACACACACACACACACACACACACACACAATCAGAGGTCCCATGTGTATTCCTAGAAACCATTATTTTTCTGTTTTAAACTCTGCCTCAACTATGAGAGAAGTGCTTCTCAAGGAGACTACTTGACTTCTAGCACACACACAGTCTGGCTCCTCTGAGTTAGAGCTATCTTAGGCAAAACAGAGTAGGAAACCTTGTGCTTTTCAGAAGCAATAGTGACTTCTTTTTCCCCTGAAGAGTAGGATTCACCACAATGACTGGTTTGAATTTCTTTAACTTTCTTTCAAACCTAACTTGAAAAACCTCACTGAAATTCCCTGTGCTTATGTATACAAAACTGTTCACATCCATGCTTCATTTAAAGGTTCTTCTTACCTTTCCTCCCCAAATATACTCCTTTATGAATGTTTTCTCTCCTTATTATGAATTTATTTTTCCCTTTTCATTGGAAGAGGGAAGAAAGCATCTCTAAGTAGGGTTTGCATTCACATTTATTCCACAAGAATTAAATTCAAGCTGATCAGTTTGTTCACCATTTCAATTGTGTCTCTTTTCTAGCATATGCTCAAGTGATATTACATTTTATTTCAAATTGGTCACACATATAAGCTCATAATATAAAGTCTAGTATGTATATATTTCTCTGATGTAATGTATCCATCTCCTAAATGTCAAGGAGACTAGGCTTTCCTGAGGGTCTTGATCTCTGAAGACAGCCAGGTGTGGTAATAGCTGGTGTTGAAAAAGGTCCTACAACACTGCACATTTTTAAAAGTTGAGAGATTGGCTACTGATCAATCGTATTTTGATCTCTTACAATTAAAACATATAATAATTTCATTATCATAGTATATTTAAAGATTTAAAAACCTTATTTCAGTCCCCCAGTAACTTTATGAGATAAATCATGCAAATGTTTTTATGCTTACTTTTACAGATGTGAAACAAAGAAATGTTTGACTTTTCAAAGCTAACCTAAAAAGTTGGCATTGGAGTTGAGCCTAGAACCTGACTTTCTAAAATGCTGGATCAACATGGGTTATCTGTTATCCCTACAGCTCAATACTGTGGATCAATGACGTGGTGGTCTTGATGACTGCTTTCGTGATGGTTACCTTTTAAACACGCACAGAGGGAATCTTTTTTCCTTAGTGTCTGGTTTGGATTGAGCCATATGGCTGAAAAGTCAGTCAGTATTGACACCTCATTTGTGGCCCTTTAGAATCCTCAGCAGAATGCCAGCAACGCTTCTTCAGTGGTGGAGGCTTATAGGGAGGCTCATGCAGTTTGGTTAATTGCATTCCAATTCTCCAGATGTTCTCTCTGGCAACAAAGACTTATTGACTGCCATTTACTCTGTACATTGTTGAAGACACATTCACCTCTTCCATGCTCTCAACCCAAAGCTCATCAATCTAGAAAATAATTTCTCTTCATTTACTAAAATAAAATAGAAAAACCTAAATTAAACATAATGAACAGCACAGACATACACAGACATGCATATACCCCTCAGATACCTTGCCAAGGCTAAGGCAGAGGTAGAACTTTGGCTGCTACTGAAGAGAGATCTAAAGGATGTTGCTTTCCCAACCCAGTTCCCATGATTCACTTTTCATTAAAAAATACACCCTCACTATCAAGACCACCTTCTCAGAGCCTATGAGCAAGGCACTGGGGTACATATTTTTTTCCCCTTGAACTACTTATCCTTCAAGTAAAGAATCAAAATAACCCATCCCTTCTTGACTTAACCAGTTGTCTACCATCTTGAAAGCTCCAGTTCCTCACATTGGTTTAGAGACACCATTCAGTTCATGGAACCATTTGAGTGTAGCCAGCATCTCTCCCTAAACCAGGTCCTTGTCTAAGAATACAATCTTCAACAGCATAAGAATCCAAAGAAGAGAACCACTTCTTATTTATAGTTCTCAGGTTTGCTGCTTTAGGCCCACTCTTTCTCTTCCCTTCTCTCTTAAGCGTGTGCATACACCTGTTTCTCCTGTCTCCTTAGTACATCAGGAAGGGACATCCCTCCAGCTTTGCCTGATGGTAGGTGCAACGGGTAGCAGAAGCCCCACCCCTTCCTCCCTACTTGCCCTCCTCCTTCCTAGTCCTCACCAGGGGCATGGCCTCCTCTGTTTGGTGATCGTACCGGTTGCTCCAGGGCTGTTTGCTCCCACTTTTCTGTTGCGGTTGACGACACATGACAAACCTAACCGCACGAAACCAAACCCAGATTTTTCTCAAGAGATGTTCTTCTGGGGAACAAATAAGCATCCTGCCTCCTTCCTCAGAATGAGTGGGTGTCATATATTTCTCCTCTCTGGATTGCACACAGTTTCATTCTGCCCTGTCCTTTGCCACTGGTTCCTTTTTCACTTGCTTTCTTAAAATCGTTTACTTTTGGGAAATTCAAATGGTGGCATTATCCATGAAGAGTCCTCCAAACTATTGGTTCAACTTTAGGCAGAGGAGCTCAGTTTCTAACTATTTTTCCCTGTAACTTTTTTTCCTTTTCTTGTTTTACTTCTACTTTTTAGTATCTAGCTTTAAACTAATTGATATTGGAATTCCCACATGATATATCAAATTTATCTTCAACTGGGCAACTTTGTAACAATTAATCTGAGACATTTTTTAACCATTCTACCTAATCCCCTACCAATAAACATTGACTCTACTCAAAACCTTTTGTGCTGGGTGTCCACGACTCTAAAGACATACTAATAAAAGGTTAGATGCTCTGATCTCTGGCATAGGATACCCTGTCTGGTTACCAGCACTGGAAAATTAGCCACCCTTTCTTCCCTTTCCTTCCCATTAAACAATAAAAAAAAAGAATTTTCTCCCCTCAAGATGCAGAATCATAGAATGAAATAGGTAGGATGTCAAAGGTGCCTGAGACCTCCTCCCCATATACCTGTCTCGCCTTCTCCTTGAATGCTATAGGCACGTGATTTAGTCTGAGCATTCAGGCAGGAAGACGGAGATGGGCTTCATGAGTGGGTTGGTCTGGGAGCCTTTGAAACAATAGCAGAGAAACCAGTCAATTGTATCACCATCATACAGCTGCTTTTACCCTACACCCAACCCCACCTCTCTAAAATCTGGGATGGGTGTTTGTGCGGTTAGCTGTTTGCAAGTGGCCATTTTATGACAGGAAATGACCAGGTGGTATTAACCCTTTCCTTATATCTAGGGATAACGGCAGCTCTGCCTACGCAAATTTTTAGAGCATCTGGGGCCCAAGCAAAGAAGAGGGTGGTGGGAGTTTGTCTTTAGAAGAAGAGAAAGGGTTAAATACTACACTGAGAAACTTCATGAACAAATCTTTTAAAAAATTAATGTGTCAGATTGGTAATATATCTTTGGAATACTAATACAAAAATTGTGTCGATGCTACTTTTAAAGACAAATTTTGAGAAAAATCATTATGGGGGCAATAGAATATAACCTGCATTTGGTGGGGAAATTTTTGCATCATTTTCCAAGTTGAACAAAATTAATATTTCAAAGTTCAGGTTTGAAATACTTTATATAAATGAATAGGTTTTCGAAAAAAAAAAAGGAACAGCATATTCGGTGTCTATTGTGGATATATATGTATATCAGTATATATCTCTATACATATGTGTATATATATATGTGTGTGTGTGTATATATATATGTATCCAACTTTACTAAATAATATACTGTACATATACACCCACCCTTAAACTTGTACAAACTGTATATATATAAAATGGCCACATTTCTTGCGTGTGTCTGTCCCCGGAAGGGTGGACTGATTGTTTTTGGATGTCTGCAGCTGTTACCTTGAAGGATGCGATTTCATCTTTCATTTATTTTTCCCCATCTAGACTGTATCAGGATAAACTGTAACTCCAGTAAGTTTTCCCTCAAGTTTCATTTTGTTCTTAAAAAAGAAAAAAATTGGCTTTATTTTGTTTACTGTTTTATGAGCTGTTTTTTATTTGAATTATTTTATGTTCTGACTATGGAGTTGTGGGGGTGGGGGAGCTGGGGTTGACCAGATGAAGGGCTGGTGAGGGTAATGGGCTGAGTGTGGCTCAGGGCTTGGTTTCTGAACTGGGGTGGGTCCTCTCTTCTTTCCTTGCATTTGCTTTTTATGCAGAAAAGGAGGAAAGGGCACCTGTATAAGCAAACAACTTGAAAATGAAATAAATGGTAATTTGTTGTTTTGGGGAAATAATCCTCAAGGGTGGACCAAAAAAAAAAAAAAAAAAAAGTTAGAGCAACCAGAATGCACTTCTCCACTACCAAAAGCTTCAGAAAATAACGGCAAAGTTCATGACCCAGAAGGTGACTGCCAACTCTGACGTTTCTTTCCTGGCATTTATCGTGGTAGGGATTTTTTTTCTCAGAGGGTAGGCAAAGCATTGTTCTTGGTGATAATGTAACATTTTAACCAAAGACTCGAGACACAGTCTGGCTCTTCTGAATGAAAAATTGCAGCCTATTATTTTTACTTTACCCCATTCAAATATTCCGGTTCTTGAAGAAGAGTGTTAATGAAGTGCAGGCTGAATATTACTTACGTGTTTCTTCTTCTGCCTCACAAAGGAACATTAACTGGAGTCATGAAGTAGGAGAATAGGAAGAGAAAGAGGAAGGATGGCAGAAAGAATGTTTAGTTGATAAAATAAATAAAGGAAGAAATATATTTTGAGTCTTATAGTATATCAGTTAAGACAAATAACTAAGGTAATTAGGGTAATTAGCTATAATAAACAATCCCAACATTTTAATGGCTTGACAAAAGAAAGATTTATTTTCTTGTTCAGGCAGAATTCAATGCCAGTGACAGCTCTCTTCAAAGACATAATTCAGGCATCTAGGATTCTTTTATGACCTGGGTCTACCACTTTGGAGTTCTTCACTTCCAGCCATATCCATAGGGTAGAGCAAAAGAGCTTGGATGGTTATGCATTGTGTTTTTATTGCCTTGCCTGTGAATGATGTACAGTATATCACTTCTGCCCATATGTTGTCAGATATGACTCCATCCAAAATGCAAAAGGAAGTTGGGGAATATGGTTGTCCTGTGGACCCAGGAAGACAAAATTAGATTAGTTCAGCATCTAACACACATAATTCTCAGTATTATCTCTTAATTTTTTGCTTCTTTCCTTACTGGGGTCTTTCTGTAGGAAAAAAATAAAAAGGAAATAATTCAACTTTTATATTTACTTGTTTGTTCCATCACATTAGAGATTTTATAGGTGCTACTAGTTTAACCCTCTTTCGTGGGAGATTATTTCATCAGGATGACAAAGTAGTAAAGCCCAAATCCACTTTCTTTTTGTCTTTTTTTTTTTTTTTTGGGAGGGGGAGGGAAATGTTCCATGTAAATTAACAAAAGAAATATAAAAAAAATCGATATAAACAACCACTTCCTAAAGTAGAGTGCTTTATGCTTGTCTTGGCGTCACTTTCAGCTAATTTAAGCAGTGTCCTATTTTGCTGTGTTTAAACATTTCTAATTAGCCAGAAATTTCTCATGATATTTAGATCATTAAAGGCCTAATTGAAACATCCTTTTTTTTCTAAAGACTGGTGTTTTCTCTTTCTTTTAAGTAGCTTTATTGAGATATAATTTCCATACCACAAAAATCATCCACTGTAAGCTTACAATTCAGTGATTTTTATTAAATTTATAGAGTTGTCTAGATACCACCACAATCAAATTTTAGACCATTTCCATCACTTCCCCAAATTTCCCTCCTGTCCCTTTGCAGTTACTCCCTGGTCTTACCCTTAGCCCCAGACAACTACCAGTTTGCTTTTATCTCTATAAATTTGCCTTTTCTGGACTTTTCATATAAATGGAATCATATAATATGCAGTCATTTGTGTCTGGCTTCTTAAAAAAACATATATATACATATCCACATATAACAAAAAACAAAAAATCATATATATATGTACATATATACATATAACAACCATATATACATAAATGCATACATATACACATATATATGTATATATATGAAAAGTTTTTTTTCATTTGCTTAATATTTAGAAGGAAATAAGATGGAGCTGAGCATGAAGGTGGAAAAATCTCATTCAAGGTTGAATCTGGCATCTTCTGGCATAGATACCTATTTGCAGAACAGAGAACTGAGGTAGTTATTCGATCAGCATATCAGGATTTGCTTTTTGTGCTCTATCCAGACTTTATCTTGTAAGTAATTCCACATACTCCATCTGATCAGCCATGAAAAGTCATCATAAGACAAGTTCCAGAATTCTTTCTTCTAGGAAGACAATACCTCTTCTCCAGGTCATATATGCTAGCAGGTTTTCTAAACCTGATAAAAGATTTTCTATTCAGAGCCACCAAAACTATCACTGAGAGGAAATATGTCAGCAAAGATGTGTTCCCTACTTTGATCACAGTATAGAAAGAGTATAACTAGTTTTAGTTCAATATTTAGATAAAGAGCCAAGATTGGATTTTGGAAATCAACTTTGAATTCTTTCTTTCTTTTTTTTAATTTTTTTTTCAACGTTTATTTATTTTTTGGGACAGAGAGAGACAGGGCATGAACGGGGGAGGGGCAGAGAGAGAGGGAGACACAGAATTGGAAACAGGCTCCAGGCTCTGAGCCATCAGCCCAGAGCCCGACGCGGGGCTCGAACTCCCGGACCGCGAGATCGTGACCTGGCTGAAGTCGGACGCTTAACCGACTGCACCACCCAGGCGCCCCTCAACTTTGAATTCTTAAGATAAAGCTCTAACATACTAAGGAAGTTAATTTTGGCTTGAACATGAGAGAATATATAGTGCCCACTAACTGAACAGTGGTTGAATAGAAACAAAGGAAAATAAAGCGTGAGTCCTTTAATCTAAGCTCTTTAGTGCTGAGGCATGTAGATGTGTACTGAGCGTAGTGTAGAGTCACAAAGTAAGAGTATTACATTTTCTTAAAGTTAATTTTAATTGTTGATTTGGAGTAAAACCTTGAATTGAAACTAAAGTGATATATTATGCATAAGAATGCAAATAAATGTGAATCCTATTTAGTTCATGAATTTTATGTTATAAGAAAAACTAAGAGTCAAAGACATGTCATTTTTATTATGTATCGTCTCTTTTCCATCCCTGGCATTATTGGCACTTGGGTGGAAAAGTACGAGAAGGCTATGCAACTGAAACTGGTACAGGTAATCAGAACTCCTAAACTCCTCTCCCTGTGGACTAGATGTCAGAATTCATAGTTCACTCTATTATAGGATCTCAAGTTGTTTCCGTGATAGGCGTGCAGATCTTTCTTCTTAAGCGGTTTTTGGGATAAGATTGATTTGTATCCTGAGTTTGAGAGAGAGGAATTTTCCTCTTTTCTCTCAGTCTTGTCTCCAGGTGTCCTTTCAGTAGAAGTCAGAGGGTGTTATTGCTTACATTTCAAAGCAGAGTTTCCCCTTACCCCTTGAAGGGACATGCTGAATCAAACTTTGACCATGTTTGAATGTGAGGTCCCTGAACTTTTGCAGTAATTCTTTTTTTTAGAATGCCTGTCCCCTGGAAAGTCAGGTAAGATACAGAATGACATCATCTATGGGATTTTGTTTTTCTTCATCTGCTGCAAAACATTTGGGGAAATGGCTGTTTCCAGGGGTTGGTGTAACACCCTTTTTAATGGAGAAAAGAGCATGGAAAAGAAGGATGATCTAGTATAAGGAGAAACATTGGGCCAGGATAGAGGACAGTGATCTTGAGAGAAAAGCCTCTTCTTTTGGACTTTGTTGGCTGGTCCTTCTGTCAGTGACTTTGGCCCACCTCCATGCTGAGGGTTTCCAAGAGGAAGAAACATTGTTTTTAAAACAGCTTCTCTACCTTCCTTCCTCTCTTTGTCTTTTCCAATTCCTTGTCTTTCTACCTGGTATCTGTGGATATACTTATCATTACTCATTCTAAATCTTGCTACCCCTGCTTTCCAAATCCTCCAAGAATACCACATCATAAATTCTTCTCTGGCTTCTATCACCAAGCATATATTAGTGTACGAATCAAGGTCTTTGGCTGAAATTGGGACATTGTTGGATTTGGTTCAGTTGGCTGGATTATTAAAAACATATAAGGAAATTCCAGCTTAGAACATACTTTAAATGCAAAAGATCAACAGAGTTGGCAGCCATCATGGTGATTGAACTGTTGGGTGGCCTGAAGCACTGCTAAAGAAAACAGGGATGCTTTCTGGGGAATTTCTGGAGGAAATCACCTGTTCCTATGGTTCCAGTTCTTTGAGGCTGGCAGCACCCTAAGAACCATGCAGTTTTGAAACAGGTATGGACTTCTTATTGGTCTCATGGATGTTTGCTCAAATCAAAGTATGGAAAAAGGTTTGTTGTTCTTTACCTTGTCTGATTCTGACTCTGTCGTACTATTTCCTAGCCCCTAATTTATTCTCTCCCTTTCAAGCCGTGCATAGCATAGCTTGAATAAATATAGTGGACTTATCTTAATTATGTATGAATTTAGCATGAGTGTATTTCGTGAACACATATAAATGAATATCAATTTCATTCTTTTGTTTTTTTTTTTGCCTTTCTGTTCTCTGAAAGGCTAATTCCTCTGTGTATGGTCATTTTCTCAATCTTTCTAAAAAGATTCGCCTGGAAATTGTGAGTTTGTGTACATGCCTAGTTATTTAGGCAGACGTAGAACCCCCTCCTCCAACTACTTTGAACTTGAAGCCTCAATTTATCTCTAACAAGGTTCGTTTTTTCTTCTCAGACATAAAGGAGAAAAAAAGTAGAGTACCATGCAAAAAAGTATATTGACCTTAAAACACTCGAGTGTCGCACTGTAATCATGTCAAAGAACAGCTTTGGTAATGCTGTCCACTTCCATAGACTCTGTTATCTTTGGAACATCATAGAAATGCACAATTATATAAGAGCTGTATGAGGATAACATCACAAGGATATGATACCTCCAAGTCATACCTCTGAAGGCCACTAGTATTTACTAAATATTCCTTCTCTTGCACCTGCTTGCCTAGCGCCTGGTTTTTGCCTTTTGCGTTAGCTTCTGTGCCTTGGTCTGTTTTTAAGCAGACTCAATTTCCAGTGTTTTGGCCAAGTCAACAGTGTGTGGGTGTTTCTTGCTTAATTTAGGCATAGCTTAGTGAACTGCAGTTTTTTAAGCTAGACTTTCATTTTTTTTTTCACTTCCTTTTTCTCTTTCTTCCCTCTGTATGTTATCAGTCTATGTGGCTTTATCTTTAGGTCTGGTATATCTAGAAATTCCAGAGCTGACTTGTTTAGCTCATCTCTTTAATTCAGAAATTCATACCTCGGGCCACCCAGGAAGGCTCACTTCTTCACTATTAAAAGTTTTCTGAGAAGGAAATTCTAGAACCCTCTTTGGTATTTCTTCCAATATTTGGATAACCTACCTGCCAGTCATTTGCCTGGCCATATCACTTCTCTTAGAGTTTTAGCGGAGATGGAAAATCACAGAGCAAGATCTTCTGTATGAAAATGTATTGTGTATCAGACTATCAACATCACACCTGAGATTCTATTTCCATACTAAATGATTATGCTTACTTTTCTACTTTTCTCAAAATCTTATTTAAAAAAAGTATATATAATTTTGTTTCTCTGGGGAATGTTTTATGTTTTTTATAATGTAAAAAATTGTACTGGAACAAATGTAAAGTAAAAAGTCTCACTCTCATCCCTATTACTAGAGTTCAAATTCTCTTTCTCAGAGGCAACCAGAATTACCAGTCTTTTGTATATTCTCTCAAAGAGAATCTGTGAGTATACAACATAGAGCTGTAACCATATTGTACCCCTCCTCTTTTCCCTCCTTGTCCTTCTTGACACGGTCCTTCTTGTCATTCTTCTGAATCTTGTCCTTTGTCACTTAAAATGTTTTAGGGACTGTTTCATCTAAGAATATTAAGGTTTCCTTTGTCATTTTTTTTTAACAGTTTTCATTTTTGAGAGACAGAAACAGAACATGAGCAGGGGAGGGGCAGAGAGAGAGGGAGACACAGAATCTGAAGCAGGCTGCAGCCTGTGAGTGGTCAGCACAGACCCCTATGTGGGGCTTGAACCCACCAACTATGAGATCATGACCTGAGCTGAAGTTGGATGCTTAACTGACTTAGCCACCCAGGTGGCCCTCCTTTATTCTTTTTAATAGTAACATAATACTGCATTTTATGGAGATATTATAGTTGATTAAATCAGCACCCTGCTGATAAGCATTTATTTTTATTACTAATCTTTTTTAGCTTTCCACTACTACAAAAAGTAAGAAAATGCATGTTTTTGTTTGTTAGTCTTTGCGTGCATGTACATGATTATCTATTGGATAAATCCCTAAAAGTGGAATTAACTAGGTCAACAGATAAGTGCATTACAAAAGGTGATAGATATTGCCCAGTTGTCCTCCAAAGAAGTTGTACAGATTTACATTTCCACCAGCTATATCAGCTATAAATGAATGTTTGTTTCCCCTTACACTTGCCAAACACTGTATAATCAAGCTTTTTATTCATTTTCTCAAAACAGCTCTTTAAAATGTTTCTGTCACATATTCCATTGAGAGCCACTGTCACCCATACATCTTTTCCATCCATCCTCTCCTTCAAGTGTATGTAGGGACCCTTGTTATTAGAAACTTTGGTGAGGACTTAGCCCAGAAATCTTTCAACAGAAATACACTGCAGCAGTATTTCCCATCTTGTTTTTGTTTTTAATCTTGTTTTTGTTTTCTAGGAAGCAGGGGTGTTGTAGAAAGATGGCAATGTGTTAAGGTAATTTTGTGTGATTTCCCTCTTATACTCCTGTTTATCTACATTAGAATCCCAGCAATGAGGTGCTTTAGTGCAATTGCCAAGAGCAAGGAGGAATCTGGAACCAAATAGCCTGGATTTAACCCTTGTCTCTAACACTAATGATCTATGGGTCTTTGGACAATTTATTTCAGCTCTCAGTTTTCTTAGTTGTAAAATGGGCATGATTATAGGATCTGCTTCTCTGAATGAGAACAGAGCCTAGAACATAATATGTGCTGTATGTGTGCTGGTGGTGATGATGATTAATACTGTCATAGTATTACGGCTAAAAAGATGATCTTTTGAGAACTATCCTTGTCCAGGAATGGATAGCTACATATTTCTAAAACCATACTTGGTAGCTTAATAGATGCCTGTAAATTAAGCATCCTACTGTCTCCAGTCAATTACTCAGGAAAATGGTAAACACTTCAAGGCCATCAGAGTTGCATTGGATTTTGCACCAGTAACATTACTAATAAGACTATTGATGAGACCATTGTGAGGTCATACTGGGATTTTTTTTTCCATTCATTGAATTTTGATAAATAAAAACTTGATCTTAACCCAAAACTAATGAAAATACTTTGACTTCATGAGTTCTTCTGTGTTTGTTTCTGGGAGTTTGACATCATTAAAAAAAAAAACAAAAAACACTTAATAGTGTTCTAAAATGAAAATATTATCTGTAAAATGTACAGGTCTGATTAGATGATATCATCACATTTGTGACTTTAATAACATCTAATATCAATTTCATATACTCTAAATGGGAACCAAAATAAAATCTAATCAGAGAAGTAAGAGTTTTTGCAGCAAGGGTATAGGTTTCTGGCTAAAACATTACTGTCTGTTCCACTTCCATGGCACATTCCTGTTAGGCTTTAAAAGTCAAATTCATGCAGACCATAATTAGAAAGGAGAGCTAGTTCACCAAGAGGAGAAAAGAGTCACCCTCTTTTTAGGAGATCTGGTATTTTAGTTTCAACCAGTTTGTTGAAGCCTAATGTGATGAATCAACATGTTAAAGATTCACACCTGTACCTTTGGGTAACTAAAATCACACGTATATGCCATACAAAGGCTGGTGGCTCAGTCGTTATCAGATCAGTATGTGATTCATATGTGATGCCCATTAATGGAAAAGTAATGACCATTTAGCAGTTAGAACTGTAGTACAATCCATCCCCAACTTCTAGGAATGTCCTTTGAGAGCCGATTAAAAGAGATACTAACAGAAGAAACTTCTCCTTCAGTGGCTTTAGCTAAGGCCACTTTTTCTCTGATTTAAAAATGGTCCCTGGGCTCTAGGATACAAATATATCACCTTTTGGTTTGCTTCTATTATGTAGTGAGCTCCTGGTTTAGAAAAGTCCACTAAGGACGGGGCTTTAACAGTTTTTGTTCATCTGGATTTTAGATGGGGTAAACAGATTGGGATCAACAGATTGGGATCCCAAATCAGATTGGGATGAAGTACCCAGTTAAAGAGTAGATAGGAAGTGAGAGTGACACAGTAAATTATAAATAAGTGGCTTCCAAAAGAGAGTGTGTTTTGTCTCATCAAAGGAAGAAGTAGAGGAAATAGCAGAAAAGGAGAAAACAGATTTAACTGTTAACTCAAGAGTTAACTCAAGACCTCACAAAGTATAAGCAAAGTTAATAGAGTTATTGGATTCTAGGAAAGATTGCTAAATGAAGGAGTAGAGTTTCTCTAAGCATCTTAAAAATAGGCAAACACCTTGCAAACCTAGGAATGATCTTATGTGAACTACCTAGACAAGAGAGGCTATATAGACACCTAGAAGTGTTTACAAATCACAGTTCAGGCCATTGTACTTAATTGTGTTAAATTGGTGTCTGTAATTTGGACATATGTGCATACATATAGTGGTATCTTATGTCAGCACAGTCTGAAATTTTATGCTGATATTTGCCACTGTTTGATTTTCATGACCTAAAGCTACTTGGATATAGGATATGCTCAATAAATACTTAGGTCAATGAGGTGATGAAATGTGCCCATCCCTCTACCTTAATTTATTATTTATATAAATACTCTTTGTAAAGGTACAAGCTGAAAAACTATGACTTTTTGTCTCATCGTTGTAAAAGGAAGAAAATTAACCAAAGAATGAATTTGGTCTCTTACCCTTGAAACCTAAAAGAATACATATTACTTTCTCCGTAAAATCAGAGATTTCAGAGAAAATGAAGATTTTGGTGAAGTCTTATTTGGCCAAGTTTTGGTTGAGATCAAGAAAATTTCATAAAGCAAGATAAATGTGTATTAGTAAATACTGTATGTTGTCACTCTTCCTTGTTATTCCAAGAACATTCATTGAGAGTTAACTGGATTTTAGATGTTGATGCCAGTTTTAGGGGTTTATACTATGGATTTCCAAGGAAAATGCAAAAGGAATGCTTATATATATATTGGGCACCCTTCCCCTTGTTTTCGTTTTCTTTTTCTCTAGAGAAATTGGAACTCAGGTGTATGTACAGATGGCTCCTGGCTTACAATAGTTTGGCTTAGGATTTTTTTTTTTTACTTTATGATGGTGTGAAAACGATACGCATTCAATAGAAACCATATTCTGCATTTTGATGTTTTCCTGGGATAGTGATAAGCAGTATGGTACTCTCTTGTGATGCTGGGCAGTGGCAGTGAGCCATAGCTCCCACTAAGCCATGCGGTCACGAGGGTAGATAAGCCATACACTTACAACCATTCTGTTTTTCACTTTCAGCGCAGCATTCAATAAATTTCATGAGATATCCAACACCTTAGTGTAAAGTAGGCTGTGTGTTAGATGATTTTGCCCAACTGTAAGCAAATATTCAATATGAGCATATTTAAGGTAGGCTAGGCTAACCTGTGGTGTTTGGTAAGTTAGGTGTATTAACTGCACTTTCTATTTATAATGTTTTCAACTTAATGATGGATTTATTGGGATGTTCACCCCATTGTAAGTTAAAGAGGATCTACATCTCTACAATCCTGGGGCATCTGGGTGGCTCAGTTGGTTAAGTGTCCAACTTTTGGTTTTGGGTCAGGTCATGATCTCAACAATTTCGTGAGTTTGAGCCCCACATGGGGCTCTGCACTGACTGTGTGGAGCTTGGTTTCGATTCTTTCTCCCTTCTCTCTCTCTCTCTCTCTCTCTCTACACCTCCCCTACTCATGCCGTCTCTGCCTCTCTCAAAATAAATAAATAAACTTAAAGAATTAAAAAAAATCCAGATGAATTTCTCACAGATTTTGTTCAGGGATGGTTCATTTTAACATTTCAGTTCAACATAATAGTTTCTTTTCTTCACAATTCATTTGACCCTTGAACAGTATGAGGGGTAGGGGTTCCAACCTCCTTGCAGTTGAAGATCAACATATAACCTTTGACTCCCCCAAAACGTTACTATTAATAGCCTACAGTTGATCGGGAAGCCTTATTAATGACATAAAGAGGAGATTAACACATTTTCTATGTTATATGTATTATATACTGTATTCTTACAATAAAGTAAGCTAGAGAAGAGAATTACTAAGAAAATCATCAGTAAGAGGAAATATATTAACAGTAGTGTCTGAGAAAAAATCTGCAAATAAGTGGACCTGCACAGTTCAAACCCATACGTTCAAGGGTCAACTGTATATGTGTATTCCTTGTGTTGAGGTCCTGCACACTGGTATCTGACCACTTGCTGGGAACCAAGTGAGGTGAGTTCCTGCTCCCCTTTCAACACCAAATATTTCAGGCACTAGTTTTGAGTAAGAATGGTGTTTGTTTTCCTTTCTACTTTTGTACAATTTCTTTTTGTACTCTAATCCATTTTATTTATCTAATACACAATAAGATTTACAAGGTGACAAGTTTAGTAAGTATTAGTGTTAGGCACAGTTTATATTTTGAAAGTTAGGAAGGGCCACTTTATCAGTGATCTGTAAGATGTGCTAACATTATCAACCAAACTCTGCATTCCTGTTGGGTGAGAAGATAAATAAATAAATGGGTATACATCCCTTTCATTGTTCCTAAAAATGCATGTGTATGTGTGCATGTGTGTGCAGGTCTGTGTGTATTCTAGCAGGTGTCAGTTACATGCTACAGAGAGGAAGGTTTAATTTGAATTGTTTCCAGAACAATTAGCCACAAAGTGTAAGTCCACCTATTGATTCAGAGCATCTCAACAAACACAGTTTTTCTCAACTTCAGCACCAATTTTGGGAAGAAAACTTAGAGACCAGGAGTTGTTGCTTTTAAAAGAAATGGAGTAATTTGCTGGCTGTTCTGTTGACCAAGTGACTAAAATCACGGAGCTTTCTAACATAAAGATTATTGGAAGATAGGGAAATAAACCGTAAAGGGATATATAAATTTTCCTTCCAAAAATAAAGTTCAGAGTAAATCTGATTATATAATATCTGAAGACTAAAAGATTACACCGTTATCACCAAAGCCTTGTGCTGGCACTTTGTCACAAGCAGTGTTCAAGGTGGCCCCTGGAAGGGCCCTCATTAGGGAGTAGAAAGCAAGAGAAAATATCAAGGGGTAAAGGCAGGAGGTATGGAGTTTACTTATAATGATCTAATTGTTCATCTTCCTGAATAGCTGATGTTACATTGCAGTAGAAAGAGGTTAAAAGGCATATGTGTTTGAGAAGAGAGACAAAATATATCAGAGATCATGTCTCCTGAAACAAAGTCCTGAATACTTATGAGCTCAGGATCTTCCCAAGAGACCTGCTGGAGCACATTTTTTAATATCAACATATTATAAGTGGGAAACCAAGGCTTATGGAATCCAAATGCATCACCTCAGGTCTCAGAGTGATTAGTAACAGGCATGAATCTTCATAAATTCCATTTTCTGATTCTTTCTTTAAAATTTTTTAATGTTTATTTTTGAGAGAGAGAGAGACAGACAGGTGCGAGCAGGGGAGGGACAGAGAGAAAGAGAGACACAGAATATGAAGCAGGCTCCAGGCTCTGAGCTGTCAGCATAGAGCCCGTTGTGGGGCTTGAACTCACGAACCACGAGATCATGACCTGAACCGAAGTCAGATGCTTAAACTGACTCAGCCACCCAGGTGCCCCTCCATTTTCTGATGCATAATCAAATGAACATTCTATGTCACCTAAGTCACACTATCTTATAATGATACCACAGGACATTTTCTTTTCTTCAGAATTAGTAAAAAGAAAAAAGAAGGAGTTAGGGACCACTGCAAAGGTACAAATTAGAGAGGATATTATGACCTAAACTCTTGGATGTGGTAGGAACAGCCACATAAATAGAATGAAATTTAGTTCTGAACCTTGGAGATGACAGAAATAATATTGGTATTATCCACAAGTGTGGGCAGGTTCAAATCTGTAGCATAAACAGAGGGCTTACTCCTCTGTTGCAGGGGTAATAAAGAGGAAGAAAGTTGGAAACACTGAAGGGTGAGGGAAGAAGGCCCCCTTATTTCCTATGAGTCAGTTTCCTGTGATCGTCAGTTGGGGAGCCCTTTTCCTTCCTTCCATCCCCAGAACCTGAGGGAAAGGAACTACTCTCATGGCCGGAATGAGGATGCCCACAAGAGTGGGATGGCGAGAGCAGCAGGGACAAAAGGCTCGAAAGAAGCAAAAACGGCAGATGGCAGCAACAAATGGGTGCAGGACAGGCAAAGAGAAAGAGAAAGGGCACACAACATCCCTTATGGAGCAGCAGAAGAGCAACGTGTCTTATCACTGTAGAAAAAAATCAGTATTTTTCTGATCTCCCAGAGAAAAAGAAAATGCAGAGGAAGATGAAGACAGTATGATGAAGCCACTGGGCTAGGGAATGGTTAGAGAATGTTTACAACTGTCTTGTGAGAAGGAATTAATATTTGAAATTAAACTCACACGACGTACCTGTCAATAGTTGGAACGTTTAACTTAACTGTTTTACTCACGGATTGTTATTTACAGGCAAACCCTTTTGATGAAGGAACCCATTAAAAAAAAAAAAGGCTTACCAATTGTCAGGAATAGAAATGCTAGATATTGTAAGACCCAGGTACTTATCCTTAGCTGAGTTTATCCACACCTTTACACACCTGGTGGAAAACAGAAGTGTGAGGATCTCAAGATTAACATCTCAAAGGCATGAAAATTAAATACCAAGTGAAGACACTACTCCATTCTTTCCCCTCCACATTTTCCCTGAACCATTTCCTCTGTCACAGCAAAAATGGATGCTAAGTCCATTCACAAGGACATATGCAATAAAATTTTGAAAAGCTTTGCTCTTATATAAAGTGCATCAACTTCACAGATGGCTACTAGTTTTAGTAAAATAATAGCAAAGTTGGAGTGTTTTTTTGCATGCCAGGCATTGGGATGAGCAGTTTGCTTGCATAATCTTATTTAATCTATATTCCAATCTTATAAAGTCGATGTTATCTTCATTTTAGAAATGAGAATTAATTATGCAAAATGCTTGCCCAGCTTAAGATTCAGTCTTTTTGATCCCAAAGCCACAGCTGCTCGCCGTGGCACATAGTGTCTCTTCTGCTTAGATGCTGCAATGTGCATGCTCAAATATAAGCAGTCCACCACCCAGGACAAATGCTGATGGTCCCCATGCAAGATGCCCTTCTAGTCACCGGTAGTTCCTGTTTGGTTTTTAGGTTAATCTTTCTGTAACCTTGACCTTTTCCACAGTCAGGCTTCCTTTCCTCAGCTTTATGGGCACATTAGTGGCCCATTTTTGTTCATAACTAGTGTCTAAGGCACTGTTTAATTCTATGACTGAAAGTTCCGTAGCATTTAGGGATGCCTAGGGGATGAATTAGGAAGTGTCATACAGGCATGGAGATGACTAAGAAGGGAGTAGTGCTAGAATGCTGTAAGTGATCATAGCTCAGTCATCTGTGTGCCCAGTGCTTTGTTGGCCATCCTTTTGTAATATTGGTAGTCCTTGTTGTTTTTTTTTTTTTTTTTTTTTTTGTCTCTGTTGTACTCTCGTACTCTCGTCTTAGCAAACGGATTGTGGTCACTCAAATTTCCTGAGGTCTCGTACACTTCTCTTCCTACCTTCATGCTTTCTCTTATGCTCTAGATAATGTTTCTCCCTGTGTCTGCCTGCCAACGACTGCTCATCTTTCGTGACAGCTCAGGGATCACCACTCATGAGAAGACTTTCCTTTTACCCCAGGCATTTCCTTTTGTCCACCTCTAGGTTCCCAAAGTACTCAGAGTACACATCTTTCAGAACTTACCACATTGCTTTATTTGCCTCTCAGTGTGTCTCTGGAGCCAATGACTGGACTCCTCACAGTTCAGGAAAATGTTCCATTTATCATTGTGTCTTCACTGGCTAGCACAGTGGCTGGCACACATATGGTTGGAATTAATGCACATTTATTGAGTTAATTAATAATGATACACTTGATGGCTTGACACTTTGGGCCACAGGAGAAATCCACGTGGATGAATACAGATTTCTTAGAGGAAAATTTTTCGATGTTTACAAAGAGGGAAATCTCAGCAGATCATAGCTTACCATGATAAGGACATTTGTTCAACTCCTACAGAGAAAATATGCTTTTAGAAATCCTTACTAAATACTGATTAGAAGGCTAACATTTAATGTGAGGAAATGTGATTTCAAAGCAATATGATTCTTCTTTTGCCTAAATGGTACTGGTTCAAAGAGATATTTAAGGGGGTTCCTGGGTGGCTCTGTCGCTTGAGTGTCAAACTTTGGCTTAGGTCATGATCTCACAATTTGTGGACTTGAGCCCTGCATTGGGATCTCTGCTGTCAGCCCGGAGCTTGAACCTGCTTTGGATTCTGTGTCGTCGTCGTCGTCGTCGTCTTCTTCTTCTTCTTCTTCTTCTTCTTCTCTCTCTCTCTCTCTCTCTCTCTCTCTCTCTCTGTGTGTGTGTGTGTGTGTGTGTGTGTGTGTGTGTGTCTCTGCCCTTCCCCTGCTCATGCTCTCCCTCTCTCAAAAATAAACAAATATTAAAAGAAAGAAAGAGAGACATTTAAGGCACAGCCTACCTTTGTGGAGTATTGCTTTGTACATGTCAGAGTGTGTTGCTTTTATGTCTCATCTATCCTGGATGAAAACCTTTCCTCTTTCCTCTACCGGTTTTTATAAGCCTCTGTAAGCTTCAAACTGATCCTAAAGAGAATAAGGAAGATAACTCAGCAGAAAAATGAAACAAACACAAACAACAGCAGCAGGAGGAGTGGCAGCATTACATAGTGCAGAGAACAGAACTTTTGGGCTCAGTTACACCTGCTCATTAGCTATTAGTCCTAAGGCGATTCCTATGTGCCATCATTATTATTAGTAATAGCTGTAACATCATTTGATGAAGAAGAAAAATGTTTGAACAGAAGCCTAGCTCCCAACCATGTGCTTTCCATCCCAGCATTTAAACCAGCACCAAAAAACCAGCATCGTCCTATGGCCTGGTATCTTATGGCTTGAATTGCTCATTGATCATTTGAACTTGGAACAATAGAAACATCGGTTTTCCAGGCCTCCTAGCTACTTGTCTAATGTTTTTGATTTGTCAAAGGGAATTGCTTCCTTTGTAAAATATTTTATAGAAGGCAGGACAGGAATTGGCATTTTAAGAAGTGGAGTGTACCCAAGATAGCTTCCAGGGTTTTTGTGGTGGGGTTTTCTGGCAGCCAGTTTAGAATCTTGTGTGAAATTAATTCAGGACTACCTGCCCCGCTCCAATTAGGGTCACATTATTAACAGGGAGGGTCCTCATCTACCAAAGTCACAGGGACCAAGGGTTAGTTTAATCCTAGAGGGGTTAAGCTGTCTCTGGTAAAGTTTAGTGGTACAAGTGATATCCATTTATGTATTTGCCCATGATGAAATATATCCAGAAGAAATAAAAACAGCAACAAACTCATATGGGCTGGCATTTAATGAGCATCTATTTTGGGCCAGGTAATATTTTTAGTTGTTACGTATATTATATCCTTGAAGCCCTACAAGAATCATATGTGGTAAGCAGGGCCATTTATATAATTTGTGGGGCCTAATGCAAATGTGAGCCTCTTGTTCAAAAAGTAGGGGAAAATATTTTCTTTTTTTTTTCTTCTCTCAACTTATTAAGGTGATGTGTTTTTTTTTTAATTTGCTTCTAATATGTTCCCTCCAGCATGAAGATATGCATGGCGTGAGTATAGACCCTCAGAGGCCCCCAAGACTTTACCCCATGACTCTGCAAGTTGGGGCAGAAAGTAGCAGCAGTTACTGGGTGGAGCTGGAAAAGCAGGTGGCCAAGAACTTGTTCTGGGGAGATAAGACCACTTGTGAACCAAGTTTCCCATTGAACTTCACTTATAAAATGCAAATTCAATTCCTTAGAATTCCCTAAAATTCCTAAGAATTTTAAGACGGTGATTGCAGAACCTTGAACCCTAAACCTAAAGGGTTCTGTGTGACTGTACTGGTTACATACTCTACAAATAGATATTATTATTTGGATTTTACAGACAAGGTAACTCCAGTCATCAGAAAGTAGGTTTTTTGTTTTTTGTGGCATATTTGTCCATCCTATAATTACTAAAACATACTGTGCCTATCACATCTTGGCTTGTTGTAAATCTTGGTAGACTTTTAATCCTGCATTTTGTAAATTCCTAATTGCTCCTGAATGTCTTTCCTCAAGGTCAAGGATAAATTATGAATCCTATGAATTATCCTTTCCATAAAGGTTTACATAATGGCATATAATAAAGTATCACATTTTCCTGGACAATGGAAACTTGCTTTATTTTTGAATAAATCAAACTCCTTGTCCATTTTTACTGTACCTCCACCTTCAGAAGTCTGAATTATCACTTATAGATCATCAGAAACTAGAAACAGAATTTGGAAATCATCACACTAATGTGCCATTGCTGCAGAAATCCCTTGGACTAACTGAGGAAGGGGGTGGAAAGAGCATTCTGGGAATAATTGACCATTCACCATCTTTAGAACAATGCTGCCTGACACCTTAGTTTCTAATTTGTTATTCCAGATTCACCCTTACCTAATCTAAAGATAATCAAATGAATGTCCTTCAAAGGGAATGAATGCAAAAACTAGTAGGCCCCATCCGAATATTTTAAAGAAAAAGCTCTGTTCTTTCCAACAAATTCCACAGAATCTTTGGAACAGAACGGGAGTAAATTGGTTTCAAGTTAATAAGTGAAAATAAAACACTTGCTGTGGCTATAATGAGTGCCATTCCTAGGGGCTGCCAGACCATGACATTTTTCAATGTCTTTCTGGAAAGAATAATTTATGTAAGCTTCCACTGAGCAGCCGTTAGTAGCTTGCCTTGCCCCTGCCTTCTTTGTGATTTGGGGCACTGCAGTGCAAGCTGACATGCTGAGCTATTTGGCTGTCTCAGCCTCATGGCCAGCTCTTACTCAAAACAACGTCAGGGGAATATGACAACATCCCTCCAGGGATGTAAGCTAGATTTCTTAGAATAATTGTATTCATGGAAGAGAATTTCCTTGTACTTACAGTATACTTTGTTCTGTGTAACAACATAGTTAGGTCTGATTTTATTGCCACCACCTTTGAAGGCATATATCCACTCTCTTATGGAGTAGTTATGTCTTTCCACTCAAATTGTCTTACACCAAGGAACTGGTTTATTGGGACTCTGTATCCAGACTGATGGTTTAACCATCACGACTACCTGCAGGCAGCACGTGTTTATTAATGAGGGTTTGATCACCTTTTCATGTGATTACATGTCAGTTTAGTATTCCCTTCTAAATCGCCACTTAGTTTATAATTCAATTGTTATTGATCCAAGAGCTATCAGAGAGTAATTGATTGCAAGTTACATGTTTGGGAGGTAGGTTAACTCTCAGACTCACTCTATTTGGAGAGAATGTTGCTTTGACTAAAAATAAATGAAGCTCATACTTAAATACTTATCTCAGAAATGAGAGCCTTTGGTATTAAATAAACTTTATCACTGAATATTTTCATCAAGACTTGGAGACTTTGTGGTCCACTCTAAAAAGTCTAGACAGAGGTTAGCTAACTTTTTTTCTATAAATGGCCAGATAGTAAATATTTTAGGCTCATGAGCCGTACGGTCTCTGTCACAACTGAATTCTCTGCCATAACTGATTTATGCTATTGTAGTACAAAAGCTGCCATAGACAATACAAAAACTAATGGGCAGTGGGCAAGGCTGAGTTCCAATAAAACTTTATTAACTAAAATAGGAAGCAGGCCAGATTTGGCTCAAGGGCCATAGTTTGCTAATCCCTGGACTAGGACCAGAAG
Source organism: Felis catus (assembly GCF_018350175.1). Lineage (NCBI taxonomy): Eukaryota > Metazoa > Chordata > Mammalia > Carnivora > Felidae > Felis > Felis catus. Next base: position 123,264,314 of record NC_058373.1, read on the forward strand.
AGAGGTATGTTTGTAGAAACTATGTTGGAGAAGTAGACTAAACTACCTAGGATTCCAAACTATAAAGTCAATGAAAGTTTGAAGAACTACTTAAAGCAATTTTTATTCTAGATGCTGGTAATGCAGTGCTGAGCAAGATCAACATTGGCCCTATCCTTAAGAAGTTTGCATTTTATTTGAATTGTTCGGGAATGTATAAATACATACATGAGTTCAGATAATGCCAAATGCAATAAATAAAATTATACAAAATAAAGTGCCTGGAGGTGGGAGGGAGTACAGCAGTAGAAAGGATCATCCTGGATTCCTTTCTTAGAAAATGATATTTGAACGTTGGACATTTGGAACTTGAATGATGAGAAGGATCGAGTCTTGGGAAGGCTTAGGGAAAGAGTATTCTGTGTAGAGGCATTAAAAAGAGTCAAGGCCTTATGAAAGGAATGTACGTGGTGTGTTTGAGGAACAGGAAAACATGAGTGTGGTTAAACCAGGGCAGGTGGGGCAGAAGGAAAAGGACTCTCCATCTCTATCTTGAACTGTCCCCTTTAGACTGACCTATAATCACAATTTTAAGTGAGTTAAGGAACTCACCTTGGGATTTAGAACCATACTCTGTTTTATTATCTATTCTCTTAGGGAGGCAAGTTCACAGGTATCTGTTATAAATGCTTGATGTCTAAGTATAGTTTCCACCATTTCCAACCCACAATTATTAAAGTAGAAGCAAGCCAGTGCTTCAGTTCAGAAATGGCTAAATCACTGTTTGAACCATGTTAAAGAAATGATGAGACCAGGACATCAGAAGTAAGAGCCGGGGCGGGGGGATAAGAAGGCCATGTATCAGATCAATAGGTCTAGACATTGGAGCCATGTAGAGGATTTCACAGCAGTGATCTTGGATTGCTAAAGTGGGTGAAAGAGGTCAACCATTAGTAGTTTCAGTATGGATGCCTAGATGTCCCAAACTCACCAGTCGATGGGATATTGTAGATGGAAGCAATCCAAATCCTACCTTAAAAGAATCAACTCAGTTTGTTTTACGGAATTTACTGCATCTGGTCCTATATTATATGGTAATTTTATGAAGCGTTGGAAATAAGATTATTTTAAATTCCTTGTTGTTTGGGGTTGTGAAAACACCCAAGGAGAATTGCTTGAATCTAAACAAAACACCTTGAATTAATTTGATCAAGTCCTTTGTCTCAATTGAGTAGAATTTGAGGAAATGGTTCTACCAGAATTAAGGCCAGCTCAGGGAAATTAATTTAGAGTGTCTTGCCTTGAAAGACAAGTTAGTTTTCTAGGTGGTGGTGTTTGATAACAGTGCTTCAGATGAAAGCAAAAGAATTTTGTGTTCTGTTAGGAATTACTGGAAGAGACCAAGAACAGTAACCTATTGCAATTTCAGATAGCCAGAGGGAGAAGTCAGGCTGCATTAATGAAAGAATGTTATGTTTTTTTTAATAAAATTGCTTTCAAAATACATGCAATAAGTAGAGCAAGATGTGATGTGATGTGATGTGAGTGTGTGTGTGTGTGTGTGTGTGTGTGTGTCTCTGTGTGTGTGTGTGTTGTGTATCTCTATCCCAGTAAATGATCTTAGAGGTTATGTAAGCCTGACTTATTACTACCATTTTAGTTGATTAAAATATAGTATTTCTTCCAAGGTACTTGGATCATACTTAAAATTATTTTTACAAGCAATGCAAATAGGTTCAGCAAAACTGGTTTGATATCTTAATTTGCTTCACATACCCATTGTTTACAGATGCTATAAAGATATATGTTAACGTAGATTCTATTACAAATTCTAAGTTTGTCTCTGATTCTGAATTAATAAGTTTTATTGAAGGTAGAAGTCTGAATGTAGCATCTCTGCTAATATAATATAGGATTTTCACAAGTTAATTGGTCAGGAGAATGAAAGTAAAAGATTATATTTTGTAACGTGGGGTATTTTTTTTCCTACTTTGTCTTACTATATGATATTACAGGAATTTTTAAAATTTAAAAAATATTTAAATCAGGATTTTTGTATCACTTTTTACTGGTGTTTCATATATTGAGTTAACATAATACCACGTGCTGGGGCATTAAAGAAAATTATTTAACAATAAAATAGTATTTGGTGGTTCCATTTATTTTTTTTCCTTTTTCTAAGAGGTTATAATGTATTCCTTTAAGCATCTTGAATCTCTTCCTTGGGAGTTGGCAGCAGCAACTGTTATAAAGGGAACATTTTTGAAATATGGGTCTTAATCACATTGAGGGCCATATCCATCAGAGTTTCCACTTTATACGGCACATTCAACTTCATTCATCTGACAGCAATGAAATAATACTACTTTAGACTTCTATGGAAGTTTTATTGTATATCATCAAATGCTTAGCAAATATTTAAAACATTTCACATATTCTTACAACTGGGAATCACACATTGAAGATTATTTCCTGGTTTGGGAACATTAATGTAATGAAAAAGTGATAAATACATCTTGACCTGACATGAAAGTAGAATAAGATGCTAACTTTACTGAATGGCTCGATACTTCTTATAGAACAGAATAGCAGAAATATTACTTTTTCCTTAAACTGTTTGCCAGGCCAAGGTCATATGGCTTATTCTCATGGCTAAAGCTGGTGATAAAGCTTGGACTTTTGGTTTCCAAACTGTAGCATGCTGGTATCAGAGCTGATGAAGCAAGCCACTGTTCTCACTGCAAATCGATAGGACAATAACATGTTCACTTATTTGCAGTTTTAGCAGAGGTTTCATGGGTGAGTATCAACCTCTTTTCCTCCATTTCCTGAAACATCCTGTGGTTTGGAATGTCACCATCCTTACAATCCACTTTCTCTTACGGTGCCTGGGTGGTTCAGTCGGTTAAGCGTCCGACTTCGGCTCAGGCCGTGATCTCATGGTTTGTGGACTTGAGCCCCGTGTTGGGCTCTGTGCTGACAGCTTGGAGCCTGCTTTGGATTCTGTGTCTCCCTCTCTCTCTATCCTTCCCTCACTCATGCTCTGTCTCTCTGTCTCTCTGTTTCTCAAAAACGAATAAACATTAAAAAAAATCCACTTTCTCTTATGCTTTAGTAATACTGAGCAAAAAATAATGTGATTATCATTCACATTTATATTTGATTGTTTCATAAATAGTAGAACCATAACTTAAGCAGGTAAAATTGTTCTCTCATTCTTTGCCTTTGTTCAGGTTCCCATATGAAATTGCTGTTTTTGGAAAACAGGTTTCTAATTCCCTTGCCCTTGCAGTAGATATATATTTTAGAAAATTGTTTCTAATTCAAAAGAGGTTTCGCTTTGTCTCCTGGATGAAAAATGGTTACCAAGTTTTCCAGTTGCATATAATTATACCTGTCAAACAGCTGGTGATGGCTACCTCAAGAAGTCCACACAAGATGTTGACACAGTCAGCTTCTCTCTTTAGGTGTCTTGCCATGAAGTGGGTGATCCTTCCAGATTCCAGGTGCTACTCCTTAGCTGGATGTTTTACTTTATAAGGCAGTAGCCCTTCATGAAAAAGCTGTAATTACACAGCATTCAGGTATTTCATCATTAAGCTAACAGCCAAATACAAGATAGCACATGGCATGAGAATTTGAAACTAAGCTCAGTAGGAATGAGGCTATAGCTTAGTCTTTGTTCCCCACTTTCTATTTGTTTTGGACGAGTCCTGTCTATGACTTGATGTATGACAGTGGCAATACCAGCCTACTACTCAGAGGAGAAAAGAGGACGGCGAGAGGGGTAATGAAAGCCCTTCAAGCAAAGGCAAGCACTACTGTAAGCAAAAGTCATCTCTTTTGACTTCCCCCCCACCCCCCATTTTTGAAATCTAATTGATCTCAGATGTGGTTTAAATAATATGATGTCAATTGCTAGGATCAGAGGAAACTGAATATTCTTATCAGTATCCTCATGACTCGGTGATTGTAGCTTTTTAGAGGACTAAATTTGTTATGTGGAACTCTGAAAAGGAGCCCACGTGTTATTTGGAAACTGTTGATTCTGTTGAGCGCTACTAGGCGCTGTGTAAGTTATAAGAGTTGTTGAGTCCTGGCCAAGTGGAGTGTATAATCTCCTTTCACTTATCAAATAGGTCCCTGGGAAAGAGATGAAAATTTTACCTGTGAAAGTTGTAACCAAGGGGTTTGAGATGAATCTCTGTGAGACTGATGCCCATGGCACCCTCACCCAAACCCTATGAAAGCTGATACATCCCTTCTTGTTTCTGCAAAGTTCTCCTAGTTCTGTTGCTTCATAAACAAAATGGTTTATTTTCATGCTCTTGGACAAATTCTGTAATGAGGACACTACACGTTGTTCAGTGCTCTTGTTTATTTTATTTTTCATTTTTGTCTAAGACCTCATGTCTTTTGAGTGGCTTCTTCCTTTGGAAGTTCCTGGAGCTCATCTTGGTAACCCATAAATATCAGGAAGCCTCCAAGATTTCTAGTCTTGTGAAGTTTACAGAACATTCATTTCCATGGCCTGTTACTCTATCTAGGGGGATCATCGTGTGTCCATCTACTCTTTAGGTATGGCAAGATGGACCGTCCTTGGACTAAACATTTGGCTCTGCTTCGTGTATAATTCTTTTCACTCACTGCTTTTCTTAGAGTGTTTCAATAAGAAAAGCATCAAAGCAACCTGGCCAAGAGGGAGAAATCTTGGGTCAGGAAAACTTAGAGACATATTTGGAGAGAACATTTGATAACAATTAGAAGATTTTGATTTATCAGGGTAGAAGAAAGCTATTTTTCTATAGTTAGAGTTGTAAGAAGTGACTTTCAGAATCTGAAAAAAAAAATCTCAACAGTTGAAGCCCTACTGTGTTCCAGGCACTATGGTCAACAGTTTATGTTTATTTTCTCATTCAGTCCTCTCAGTAGCCCTACCAAGGAGGTATTATTATTAGTAGTAGTATTAGTCTTTCAGGTGAGGACATAAATGTATTCAATAATACTCATCCAGTGTTTATTGAGTACCCATGTGTCTAACTGCTGAAAATATAGCTGCAGACAAGACAGCTTATGTTTTAGAGATAGAGACAGACAAGTAGCAAATTAACAAATAAATAGCATAATCTTCCTGGGGCAGTGTGTCATGAAGAAAGGAAGGCTAGGTAAGCAGGGAATCAGGGTAAGAGGATGGTCAGGAAGGCCTCCCTAGCAGGGGCCATGGAGCTGAGAGCTGAGAAATGTAGGAGGCCACCCTGCAGGGGTCTTAGGAGAAGCAGTTCAGGCAGAGGGTCTTGTCAGTGCAAAGGTGCGTTTGCAGGACAGAAAGAAAACATATGTGGCCTGGAGAGGGGACAACGGGTGGGGAGTGGTAAGAAGAGAGACAGGGGCCAGGAAGTGTCTTGCCAGTTAAGGCAAGGAGTTTAGAACTTATTTAAAGAGCAGCAGGAAGCTTTGGGGATGTTTCAGATAGATAAGTGATGTGGTTCAAGTTATGTATTCCAACATTCCCTGAAGAGGATGAGTAGTTTGTTCAAGGTGAGACAGGTAAAATGAGGAAAGAGGGAGGGAGTTAAATTGCTCACCTGGGACTTAAACCTGGTCCCTCTGCCTTCAGACCTCTTCCCAGCATGCTGTACAGTTTAACTTGATCACCAGTATCAAGAGATTGGAAAGGAAGAATGTAGACAGTGGGAAGAGAGGAAAACCACAGTGTACACATTAGAGCCAAAGGTTCAATTATTTTAGGAAAATTAAACAGGGAAGTTAGTGCCAACTTCTGGGAATCTGGGATACAGCTTGCCTTTGAGTGGCCGGCTTGTGTGTCTTCTAATGTCGATCTTCAACCCCCTGTAAACCGGGTCACAGTGAGGAGGTTCCTGTTTAGACGCTGAGAAGAGCAAAGCTTACTGAGTCCTTGTGCTCAAGGAGGGCTAGTTGGTTTGGGTTCGCTGAAACTCTGTTGCTGAATTTTCTCTTCCTTCTTGCTCATAACCTGACTGTCTAGCCATTCCTGCGCCCCTCCCCCCCAACACATGCTAAATGCAGAAAGCAGCAAGTTTTGGAAGGTTAAGGAGCAAGTTGTACTAGTCACACTTTTCCCTGCCCTGCTAAATCAAGAACTGCATACAGCATGTGGTGGGGAAAAAAAGAGAATGCTCCTTAAGAATTTTTTTTGTGTTGCAGCCTCCAGTCCTCCTCCCCCCTCTCTCCCCCCCACCCCCAGTCCATCTGTGAAGCCTGAATTCATATACAGGCTATCTGTCTACAGACGCCCCAGCCTTAATCACGTTCCCGTATTGTGTATCGCTCCCAAATCTATCTACTTATGTCAGTTGTTTACCAGTTCCCTTTGGCTGTCTGCTCTTTATCATATTATTGATCAGTCAACCCTGGGAGGTTCAGGTTGGGGAAGAGAGAGAGTGGGCCTGGAGAAGGAAAGCAGGAGTGGAGACTAGCGGGGGGGTGGGGGGGGAGGTACCATCAGTAAAGATGTTTCCAAAAATAGCTCAGCCAGGCTGATGATAGCTCTGCTTGTGGCCACCCTTATGGAATTTACGCACTTCACTAAGATTCTCTGCTAAAATGTATTCTGCCAGCTGCTCCTGCAGTTGGTGGTAGCTAGCGGTGTTGGTGGTGGCAGTGGGCCGGCCACACCTTCAGAGAAGAAATTGGAACCAATAGGGTTGGGGCAGGATGGGCTGCCACACAGAGAGAGGAGATTTGTCAGGGCCTGTTAGAACTCTTCCAGGTGTGAGGCATCTGTGTTCTTTTTAAGGTATAATCTGGGCACTTGGCATCCAGAGTTTTGTTGTTGTTGTTGTTTCCTCTAATCCTTTTTGATGATGTGAAGGGATGAATGATGAGAAATGGTGGTGTTTCGCACCCACTGGCTGTCTGTTATTTTGTGGTTGTTGCTACAGTGTATTGTATACATAGAGATTTTTCTCTTTTGCCTCTCCTGTAGGGGATTCAGTTACACAAACCTCTCAGCCTTATAATAACACTTTGGTCTCAGCCAGGACCTTCATTTATGGAAGGACCTCTACAAAGTTGCCGGATCTAATAACGTAGCAAGCCTAAGTGCAACTTTTATAAAGGGCACTGCCTCTCAAATATGCTAAGCCTGTGCCATGTAGAAAATGCAGTGTTTCTCACTTTGATCTGATCTGGTCATATGACCCCTTCTCAGAATGAAATGATCTTGCACAGGCTGTCAGAATTTTGTAATCAAGTCTCCTCCAGCCACTCGACTTTTTATTCCTTTTTTTTTTTTTTTGCATCTAGTTTTCTCCGGAAACAATGTGGGGGTGTCCTTGTAATTTGGCACATTTGTGGTCTTGCTCTGACAGGCAGCTCACACTGAACCAGTTTTTAAGATCTCTTGCAAAATTTGTCTACTTCATCCCAAATCCCTAAGTATTAAACTTGTATACTCTGGAAAAAGTTAAGATGTTTAAATTTTTCAGACCAGGGAATCTTAGGAAACCAGCCAGAAACAATATAAAAGGGAAAAAGGAAAGAGGATGTTACCTATTCTCTTCTCTGTCATGATGTGTGGGGGGGGGGGGGGGGGGGGGGGGGGGGGTACTGGGGAGAATAACAACTGTCTCCTTACAGATTTCAGCTTCTGTTGCTGCCCTGAGTATAAATATTGTTATTCAGACAGGCTTTTGCCTACTTCTTGGTAGGCTATTCAGTGAGCTATGAGATATGGAGAACCTAAGTGAGGGGCTGGCCAAAATGCGTTTTCCACGCTCAGAACATGTATTTCACTAGGTCAAGTTTCCACTGAGCATCTGCATTTTTTATAAGTATGCTCAGTAATTCTGATGTAGGTTATACGGGGATCTCAACTCCAGAAATCTTGGTCTAAAGTTTGGTAGAATTTTTTTCACAAGTGAGTGCTATAATTTGGAACTCTTAAGAGGAAACTGAAGGAAAATAAAGCTGGCGTTGTCTTTGTCTTCTGTGATAGCTTAGCACTCTCCAGTTATAGTGTATTTCATGACATGTATTTTGTTTCCTTTTGTTTTAATTTGTTGCACAGTTACTGCCTTTTTATGTATAATCCATGTTGAAGCGTGAATGGAACAATTTACATTAGTAGAAAGACAGCATTGGTGAAAAGTGGGGGAAAATAGACTAGGACAGAGGAACACTTGGGCTGAAGTCCCACAGTGTATCAGGGACCGCATTTCCTGACTGCAATCCAGATTAGATCTACATTTCTTCTCTTAATGCAGCAGAAAGGTGTATTGAACCTTAGAGTGTCCATGGGGTGTATTTAGCTACTCCCTCCCTACCATCTGTCTTGCTTCCTGGTATCTGTGTTCAAGTTCACTTAACCTACATCGCCACCTACTGTCCACCCCCACCTCTAACTAAGGAACTTTTGCTTGGGGGTGGGTGGAGATGAGGTAAGAGAGGCCACATCATGAATGCAAAGGGAGATTGGACTCCTGTTTTGGATGCTTGATTTGCATTGGTTTTTGCAGAGTTACAGCATTTCTATCATTATTTCTAAGGTCTCCCTTTATTTCAATCCAGAAGCAAATTACCTTGGGTTAGAAATAGCAGCCAAGTTCTGATTAAAATGAAAACAAACCTCTCTCCCCTTCATATCTAATGCCCTCTTTGTAGGCTTTAAAATTTTTGTTGATTTGGGGATTTAACGTTAGCTCCAACTGTGAATAGTGGCCACTGTGGGCCCTTTGAGTGCTCCTGGCAGTTGTCTAGCTAATGTATAGAAGGAAACCTGAAAATGCTTTCCTTCAGTCCTTTGTTTATTTATTTTGGTATTTTTTTTTCTCTCCTTGAGGATATTTTCTACTCGAACTGAATGAGAAATACTCTCATGGAGCACCCTTCTCTTATTTTGTTAGAAAGACCAAGTGTCCTTTGGGAAATACCTTCTGGTATTTGTTGGTGCCTTGCTCCTGTCCTTGGCTTCTCTAGAACTGGAGGTAGAAGTCACCCTGTGGGTTTCTCTGGTCTCATTCTTTGTTCCCTTCCATGAATTTGTTCTTCATGTTATTTCATATTGAAATACATCAGTTATCCAAACTTCCATTTTTAACGAAGACAATAAACAATGTTGTGATATCACAGGATAGTGTTGCTTTTATGATTTTAGAGTTAGGTCAGGCAGCATATTTTCAAGTTGATTTCTTGGAACTTAAGACTGAATATCTGTATCAGAAGCCTAGGGAAGGCTAGGGGTGCCTAGGTGGCTCAGTCGGTTAAGCGTCTCAGTTTCAGCTTAGGTCATGATCTCACAGTTTCGTAAGTTCGAGCCCTGCGTTGGGCTCTGTGCTGACAGCACGGAGCCTACTTAGGATGCTCTCCCTTCCACTGTCTCTGCCATTCTCCTGCTCATCCTATGTTTGTCTCTCTCAAAATAAATAAACTTAAAAAATATTTAAAAAAATAGGAGCCCAGGAAAGGTTAAATAGAGTTTTCATGGAATGATATTAGGTATAGAATGATTTTTAGGTATAAGTTGGATGATCGGGTATGTGATGGTTGGTATCCGATAGTCATTCTGTTCATTTTTGAGCAGGTTGTTGTTGTTAATTCTTTCTTTCTTAGATGTTTCTGTAGCTAAAGAGCTCTGTTCCAGTATTTCAGTCTTGATTTATAGCCTGTTATTCTTTGTTGGGAAAGATAGAAGGACTATAACTGCCAGAGTGAGAATGATGGGTAAGTCATTGTTGAAGGGAAAAGACCGCTTCTGTGCTCGCAACTCCCCTTGATGTTTCCGTCTGTGGGACACTGGTTGCTCTGGTCAGCGTAAGGCATTCGCTTGCTTGTCCGTACAGGAAGGGGAATGTCTGCTTCTTATGTGTATTTCTCTCCAGCCCCTCCTGTGCAGGTATAGCTTAATTCAGTAAAACCTATTTCTCTGAGGCTAGAGGTATCCCAAATTAAGGGCAGTCTCCATCCCACACTTCCCTACCACAGCCCTGTGGTAGTGCTTCTTATAGTGAAGGGTCTGGAAACCCACAGCTTGTTACCTCTAGAAATTGAATTGACCTGTGAATTGCTCTTTTTTTTTTTTTCCTGGAAAGAGTTATCACAGTTCCCAAACCTGTAGCCTGACACTTGGAATAGAAGGGTTGTGTTTTTTAGAAATACTCACTTAACCCAGTTATTCCCAGACCTGACTCATCATGAAAAACACCTGAAGCATTTGGGGAGGCGAGAAAAGATTCTTGGGATCCAGACATGTTACTTTTCATACATGCCTCCAGGAGAGCTTGGCAGTCAGTCTGCATTAGGACTACAGTCTCATCAAATCCCAATAGTTTTTACAGGAGGAGAATAAAGGAAAGTTTGTCTGTCTTGGCTGGAGGGTTGAAGTCTAAACCCTGTCTCTGCTTTTGGGACCCCCTAACCACATGCCAGTTTTGAGGATACCTTCTTTTAAGTGGGTGCTTTCATCTAATGTGCTGTTCATCTGGCATTCTGGCCAAAAGTTGTCCATGCACAGACAGCCAGATCTACATGGGAAAAAGCCTTGGGGAAACAGCTACTAGAGGGGAGGAGGATGAGGGGGAGAAGGAAGAGGAAGAGGGTGGAGGGGAGAAGGGAGGAGGAAGAGGAGTGGGGGGGAGGGGGGACATGGAGGAGGAGGGGAAGAAGGAGGAGGAAGAGGATAGGGAGGGAGGAGGTGGAGGAGGAAGAGGAGTAGGGGCGAGGGGGGACATGGAGGAGGAGGGGGAGAAGGAGGAGGAAGAGGATGGGGGAGGGAGGAGGTGGAGGAGGAAGAGTCGTGGGCACTAGACATTTGATGGTGAGTAGATACCGTCTCTTCCTTCATGTAGCTCACTAGTTAAGGTAGAGGCAGATACTAGACAAGTAAATGTACTAGTGCAAATTTAAAAACTTAACTAGGTAAGTGCCATGAAGGGAGATATCAGTGTGCAAAGGTGTAGGACTAGAAGACCTGTTCTGTTCTGGGTGGCTGTGGAGTGTCAAGGAAGGTTTTCCTTAGTAAGTGGCATTTGAGCTGATCTTAGAATTATGGGTAGGAGTTAAGTAGGCTGAAAAGGAGAGATGTGCAGGGCACCTTTAAAGAACTTAAAGTGAATGTGGCCTAAGCAAAATGAGGGATGAATAGAGTGGCAGCAGAGGAAGGCGGGAAGGGGAGGAAGTTCAGATAATGCAGCTTATAGTCAGGGTTTTTTTGTTTTTTAAGTTAATGTATTTAATTTGAGAGAGAGAGAGAGAGAGAGAGAATATGAGTGGGGGAGGGGTAGAGAGAGGGAGAGAATCCCAAGCAGGCTCTGCACTGTCAGCGCAGGACCTGACTGGGGGCTCAAACTCACGAAACTCAAGATCATGACCCTAGCCGAAGCTGGATGCTCAACTGCCTGAGCCACCCAGGCGCCCCTATAGTCAGTTATGATAAGGATTTCTTTCTTTATCTGAAAGGCAACTGAGCTCCTGTCCTTTCACCTTGATCAAACCAGGTCCTCAGCCTCTTCACCTCTTCTCCTTGTCATCTGTCTATACGGGTCACCTGAGCCTTCCCAGTGATCATATTAACATCTGGAGTGAAGGAGATACAGACAAGCAGTGGGCGCGAACTCCATGGAGGGCTATGCGCCTACTCAGGGCTGGCTGTGCAGACTACTCTTTGACTCAGCAAAGTGAAGCAAGTGACAAGTGTCTTCTCTGCAAGCCAGCCACATGGCTTTACTCACTCTCATGCTCACTGCTCTCCCTGTCCACCTTTTTCTCCGCCCCCCCCCCCCCCCCGCCTTTACCCTATCCAAGGTAGGCTGACCAGCCTGTCACTTGGCCACTAATTTGCCTAGCTTGCATATCTTAAGATGTTGGAGGGTCCACAAGAATGAAAAGAGACTGCTACATCTGCAGGTGTAGCCACTAACCAGCCAGCTCCCACTTCTCTCTAAGATGTGCAAATAGTCTGAGTGTTTTTCTGCACCAGTACTCCAATAAGGAAAATTTGTATAAAGACTAATTGTTTTTATGCTTCCTTTATAGAACATGAACACATTTGAGTTTTTGTTACTTATTCTGGAACATTATTGCAAGGCTCAGGAATATCAGCTTTATAGGTTTGTTTCTCTTTTCTCAGAATAGGCTTGAAACCATTAGAGAGCAGAATGCCTACCTATATGCTTTCTCCAGTGACACTTTTCAAAATATCTTTTTTCTAACAGAGCTATTGAGTAGAGAGAAGTAAGTGTGGATGGACATTAAAGGATTATCATGCAGATGGTTTTATGATCCTCACTGTCATTGCCATTGTCAAAGAGACATTTATTAAATGCCAAATGCTGTTTAGTATTGCTCTAAGTTCTGTCATATAAAGAGTATTACAAAGTCATAGTCTTTGTCCTGGGGAGATTTCAGTCTGGGAGACAGCCTTAATTTATAAACATTTGAAAGGGCATAAAGGTAACCATTTTCAAAACAAGAGATTGCAAGAGAATGGCTTAATATACAAGTGTATTTAAGGTATTTATAATTTAAAGGTCAGAACAAATCTGGGAAGGTGTTGTATTAGTCAGAATAGGTCTGGTTGGGCTATGGTAACAAACTCCATACTTCCTTCCGCTTACATCTCATTAGCCTATAGGCAAGCCACATGGTGGTACATAACTCCAAGGGAGAAGGAAGTGCAATCCTACCATGTGCCCTGCAGGAGGAGAGCCAGAACATTGCTATAACAGCAACTTTTTTTTTAAATCAAATTTAATAATTATTCTAGCCACAGCAATTGATCAGTCTACCAATTGATGATAGTAACACTATTATACTTACGTAATGGAACACTTACTATGTAACAAATGCTTTGTTAAATAGTTCACATTATACATTTAATTCTTTATCAACCTATGAAGTAGATTCTATTATTATCTCTATTTTCCACTTAATAAAATGAAAACCAGGAGCTTTTAAGTAACCTGTCTGAGGTCACACAGCTTATATTTAGCAAAACTGGTATTTCTCCTAACTTAAGAGTCTGAGCAGTTCCCCAAGATTCCTGTTATACAATTGAAGTCTTGACTTTTTTTTGCATGGAGCTGGAAAGAATAGAATGATTTCTGACTTGGTCGTTTAGAATGGCTAAAAAGTGTCTCTACTTTGCTAAAAACCATCTCTGGCTTTGTTGATCTTCAGAACCAAATGGGTTCTCTTTCCTTTTGTAAAATATTCTCCAGCTGTTTTCTGCTTAGCTTTTTGTTTTTGTTATTGTTATTAACTAACAATAAGATCATTCTTTTCTTTCGCATGAGTTGCTGGCACTCCTTGAGAATTGACCTCACAGGCTCTTTCGTGTCTTTGTGGCACCATCTTGGATTACAAGGACTTAGAACATTTTATGAACATGTCCACGGAAGTACTGTTAGGAAAGGCTTATAGTTCAAGGATTTTTAAAGAAAACTTGGACACTTTTAAAAAATGCATTTGTAACCATTTCTCCAAATCACTTTTCTCAGTTGTTTTAGTTTTCTTCCATTTGTGAATTAAATCTCTCCCCCCCTTTTTCAGAACATTTTATTAGTTCACTATTTTTGTTTTCCATTGTATCTCCAGTGCCTAGCAAAATGCCTGGCGTGTATTATTTGCACAGATATTTCTTTGAAGTGAATGAATAAGTCATTGAACTGGTGGATTTCGTGTTCAGACTCCAGGTTCTTCTTCTACTGTTCTACTCTACTTATCTCTGTCACCAACGCTTTGACAAATAATGCTGCACTAGCCACTCTATGACTCTTAATTACTCGGTTTCTTGCTAGCTGTGTGATTGCAGTGAGTTTTGTAACCTATTTTCTCACCTGTAAAATGGGGATAATGATAAACTCTCTCTCTTAGGTCTGTATTTAGCATTAAGTAATTTCATGCTGCAAAGTACTTAGAATATTGCCTGACATAAAGAAAGTACAACCATGATTTCTTTATCCTTTGTGTTGGGAATTAAAGTTTTCCTTCAAATTTCATTTAATTTTTTTTTCCCTGAATTATACCTAAAATTTCATGAGCTTCCTATAAGAATTCATCCCAGGGAGTTGAGCTGTATTATTACCATAGAGGTAGTTGTTTACTCCCTTTAATCTGATCATTTATAGTCTGTTCTGGTCATTGTCCTGGAGAGCGATATTTTGGTAAGATGTTCATTCTTTTTGGTTTAAATATTTGATATTGAGATACAATGGGGCTTGATTATCTTGGCTCCATGCATAGCAACATATTCATGCATTGATTTGTTCTTTTATTCATTCAACAAATATTTATTGAGAAACAGAAACATAATTATAGAGACTCTTAGAGCTAGAAAGAATCTTAAAATCTTTTTAAGCCAAATCTACCCACACTCCTACACATTTAATGCTAAGAATATAAAAAGATCAGTGTCAAAATTAACTCAGTGGGAGCAGCCAGTGAAGGGACATTTCATTTATCTTCTGTCTGTTCTTAAGTAATCCCATTCACCTCTGTAAAGAAGGGAGACACTGCTATGAAATCAGGATCTTCTGCTCTTACTGATTTTCTTTAGAATTAATTGAAACATTTTGGATCAAATATCAAGAATAATAATTCATATATAGTCTAAGAATCTAGATTTTAAGTCTGTTAGGGCTGATCCTATGTTTTTCTTGACCTAAGAAAAGTGTAGAGTAGTATCATGTTCTGCGTCCTGCAACCTGGCAATCTCAGGTCAGGAAACTTGAATGGTTTTGCAGCAAGGATGCCAGGGGTCCTGTGGCTGCCATGCAAATTACTATGAACTGGGTGGCTTATAAGAACACATATTGATTCTTTCACATTTCTGGGGGCCATAAGTCTGAAGTCAGGTACTGACAAGGTCATGCTCCCCACAAAGCAGTGGAGTTTCCATTCCTTGCTTCTTCCGGCTTCTGGTGGCTGGCAGCATCCTTTGGCTTATGGCTGCATCAACTCCTGTCTCTGCCTCCACCTTCACACAGCCTTCGGCACTGTGTGTGTCTGTTCCTCTTTGTGTCTCATGTAAATGGATACATATAACTGCATTTGGAACTCGGCCAATCCAGGATAAATTCCTCCTCTCAAGATGCTTAACCTAATTACATTAAAAATATATAAAGTGATACTCTTTTGTCATATAAGTTAATATTTACAGGCTGTGGGGATTAGAATGTGCATATCTTTTTGCGGGTGGCCATTGTATTCACTATACTTGGGTTCCATTCCTTGTTTTATTTTTTAAAGTGTGTGTGTGTGTGTGTGTGTGTGTGTGTGAGAGAGAGAGAGAGAGAGAGAGAGAGAGAGAGAGAGAGAGAGAGAGCGCACACATGAGCAGGGGAGGGGCAGAGAGAGGGAGACAGAGAATCCCAAGCAAGCTTCAAGCTATTAGCACAGAGCACTGAGACTCAGGTCTTGGACTCACAAACTATGAGACCATGACCTGATGACCTGACCCAAAATCAAGAGCTGGAAGCTTAACTGATGGAGTCACCCAAGAGCCCCAGTCCTTGATTTTTGACTCACTGTTGGGCAAGTTATCCTATCTAAAATTCAGGCTTTTCATCTGTAAAATGAGAATAACAATGCCCAATTTACATTGTTATAATGAGAAATAAAAGACGTAAAATATATATGATGTTACCCAACTCATTTCTTATCAGAAGTAGTTGCCATGGTTCCAGGCACTCAGAGGCTAGAGTAGATTTTAAACTACTTAACTTAAAAGAAAAGGGTAAGCCTGCCTATATTTGGTCAAGAATTTGTTAAAGATTTATGATTTGGTTGAAGAAATATTATTGAGCAACCACAAGATGGTTTTATATTCAGATAACCATTATATGTTGGCCATGCCTCATTTAATAATAATTTCTTTCTCTCTGCTTTCTGCTGCTTCCTACCTGCTAGCATCTTTTGTTAACATATTACTATGTAATGCCAGATTCTTTAAATAATAATGAGTGATAGTTGGAGTAATGAACCATTGATGTCTTGTTGCCACAAGGCTGCAAAAAAATCAGTTGCAACTATCTTTGCTGAGTGAAAGTAAAGGTAGTATAGAATTTATCACCTACGTTTCATAGAATTCTTCTTTGAGTTATGTACTTCAAGATTCATATTCCAGATTCTTTCTTAACTAAACTATAATTTTTATCTCTGGAAGTAAAAACACTCATCAAAAAATATTACTACAAATGTAATATCCAAGTTTTGTCCTAATACGTGGTATAGATTTGAGTTGTTTGTGATTTGGAATAGCTCTGTCTCTCTGAATTAGGAGTAACTCAAGAAGTGTTGCCAACATTCACAGATATGAATAGCATAATTAAAGTCAAGGTGCTTTTAAAAATTTAACCTTTTTCTTATTGGCATTACTTTTTTAATTTTTAAATTTTAATTCCAGGATAGTTAATGTAACAGTATTATATTAGTTTCAGGTGTACAATATAGTGATTCAGCAGTTCTGTACATTACTCAGTGCTCATCATGATAAGTGTACTCTTAATCCCCTTCAATTATGTCACCTGTCCTTCCCATACACTCCCCTTTGGTAACTATCAACTTGTCCTTTATAGTAAAGAGTCTGTTTCATTGGTTTGTCTCTCTCTTTTTTTTCTAAATTCATTCATTTTGTTTCTTAAATTCCACCTATGAATGAAATCATATGGTATTTGTCTTTCTCTGACTGTTTCTCTTATTATACTCTCTAGACCCATCCATGTTGTGTGTGTATATATGTGTGTGTATGTATGTTGATATGTATACATATATGTTGATATTATATATGAGATCTTCTCTATCCATTCATCTATCGATGGACACTTTGTTTCCAAAATTTGGCTATTGTAAATAATGTTGCAATAAACATAAGGATGCATTTACCTTTTTGAATTAGTGTTTTTACCTTCTTTGGGTGAATATCCAGTAGTGGAATGACTGGGTCATATGGTAATTTTGTTTGTAATTTTTTTGTGGAATCTCCATACTGTTTTCCAGAGTGGCTGTACCAGTTTGCATTCCAACCAACAGTGCAAGAGGGTTCCACATCCATTTTCACTACGTCCTCACCAACATTTATTGTTTTTTGAGGTGTTGATTTTAGCCATTCTGATAGGTGTGAGGTGATACCTTTTGTGGTTTTGATTTGCATTTCTCTGATGTTGAGTGATGTGCAGTGTTTCATGTGTCTGTTGGCCATCAGAATGTTTTCTTTGGAGAAATGTCTGTTCATGTCTTTTGTCCATTTTCAAATTGGATTATTTAGGGTTTTTTTTTGTGGTGTTGAGTTTTATCACTTCTTTATATATTTTGGATACTAACCTGTTATCAGATATGTTGTTTGCAAATATCTTCTCCCATTTAGTAGGTTGTCTTTTGGTTTGCTGGTTGCTTCCTTTGCTATGAAGAAGCTTTGTATTTGATGCAGTCCCAATAGTTCATTTTTGCTTTTGTTTCACTTGCCTCAGGAGGCATATCTAGAAAAATGTTGCTGTAGCCAATGTCAGAGAAATTACTGCCTGTGTTCTCTTCTAGGATTTTTTAAAATTAACATTTTAATGTTTTCCCCTGTAAATTAATATAGTTGATAATTTTAACTTTTGTAGAGTCACACTTTTTCTGTATCTTCTTGTTTCATTTTCTCTTTTTCCAACTCATATACTTTCCCCCCCACCCCCGTCTTTTGCTCCTTCTTCTTGCTTATGGGAAGACTGTTGACCGTGAATGTGTAGTAGATTTCATTCAGTGAACTATAAAGTTGATGTGTATGTGACAATTAGAATAGGCAGGAGGCAGAGTAATGGGATGTGTTGCTGTCTAGGTGTCTCCCAGCTCTAACATTCCATGAACTTACACACTTCCAAATGTTAACTCCTAAATTTAAAAACTCACACTCTATACCTTACTTCTATCACTCTCCTGTCTCCTTTCTTCCATCTAAAAACCATTATTATTTTATGTCTTCCTTTTCTGGCTTACTTCAGGTTGTTAAAAGGAAAATAATAAAGATATTAAAGCTAGATTTTCCAGGAGAGTGTGAGCATGTTGGGTGTGTGTGTGTGTGTGCACACGAGTGTGTGCGTGTGTGCTTGTGTGCGCACACACACACATAAGTAACTGAGATTTTTGTTTTCACTCAACCAACCCTTCAGAGGCCTTCAGAGTTTCCAGGTAAGTTTATTTCTTTACAACATGACTGCTTTCTTTCATACAGTCATTTTACATCTACCAAGAAATGACTACAAGAACATCTGCTTTAGTACTCATCAACATCTTATCTGCTTGTCGTTTCCATTCTTTTATAACCCCTCTTCCAAATCACATCCAAAATGGTGAAAAACAAAAACAAAAACAAAACACATACACACAAAAAACAAAGCTAGTATGATTTTAGATGCCAGTTGTGTCCTCTCTATGAATGTTTTCCATATTTTAAATGGCTGGGGAATTATCTTGCCTCTACCCACAGTAATTTAGAATGAGAAGAATCAGATAAGGGTCGTTTCCTCCATCTCCTGGGATTTCACAAGCTCTGTTTTCTTTTATACCTGATCAGGTCTGCCAGTAGCGAAGCTGTACAATGTAGTGGAGAAGTGCATACGGTTAATTATGACAATTACAATCAGTTCTTTACAATCTCTGCTGCTGTTACGGGATTTAAATACCATAATGTATGTCAAAAGGACAAAATAATGTTGCTGTGTTTTCTGCTTACAGCTGCTTTTATGACTGGGTTTTGCTCATAAACAGGTGGTTATAAGCTGCAATCCTTCCATGAATTCATTTATCTTACCTATCTCCTAATCTGGGTTCTCTGATGTGTCATTAAACCCAAGTGTTGAGATTCCCAATGACTCTGAGGGGATCTCAGGCCCTGGTTGGCATCCTCTGAGCATGTTACAGTGAAGATGAAACCTCGTATGGTCAGTGGAAGTAGATACCATGAATTTAGTTGATTCTCAAAGGGTCCCTTGCTACTCTCAGACTTTTGTCACCAGCCTCCCCACTCTCTCCTTCACGTTCCCTGTACTGTTTTCTGTCCTTGCTTAATCCCTACTTTTCCAGGTTTGCCTCCCTGAACTACTGTGCCTGGTTACTTCTCCCCTTTTTGGTCTCAAGTTTATGGCATGTTGTGAAGCCTACTGCATGTGGAAATGAGTTTATGTGCTGTTGATACACAGTTATTTCATGTCTGATGTAATTGAATCCACCCAGTGCACAGGTGGCCACCTCATCGTTGTTGAGGGCAGCTGAAAAATAGGTAAGGTAATCAGTTTCTTTCAGCACACCTTTCCTTCTCTGCATCTCTCACCTCTGCTTTAAAGGTAGGTATGGAGAGGTTCATGGCAAATGAAACTGTATGAGAGCCTTTTCCCCTTGAGTGTATCTTGTTTAAACAACACATTTCCAGTTAATGACCATCTGGTAAAGCTGACAGCGTTTAGTCCTCCTAATTCTTAACTGTCTGAAAAAAAATGTGCCCAACCTGCCATGGCTTATGACTGAATTATAAACCATGAAGCATAATAAGGTCATTAACTTTCAACATGTCAAATTTTACTTGAATTGCATCTTGCCTAGAATTTGATAGCCTTTCCCCAGCACTTAAGAGAGAAGGCCTGTGTGCTGTTCAAAAAGCACTTTGTCTTTTCTCAGAGAACCATTAGCTTTGTGTGGCTGTCTGGACATGAGCATCAGAAGGTCTGGTGGGGGGGGGAGGAGGAAAGTCTGGTGAACTAGTGTGGAGGAATAGAAATGAGGTTCACTAGGGAAAGGCAAA
This sequence comes from Felis catus, assembly GCF_018350175.1. NCBI lineage: Eukaryota > Metazoa > Chordata > Mammalia > Carnivora > Felidae > Felis > Felis catus. The sequence goes on from NC_058373.1 coordinate 123,284,049, forward strand.
ATTATTTCTTCCCAGGAAGAGAAAGGAACGAAGCTGTGCATTTGAGTAGAAAGTTCATCCTGAAAATAGTGATTGACTTCATAGTGCAGGAAATTTTGGATATAAAGTGTGCTTTACAATTCTGATTACTCTTTCCCCTTTGTTCCCCACTATCAAAAATAATCATATTCTATAAATGTCAGTGGAATATGCTTAGAGTGAAGCTACATTTTTGGAGAACCAGGTGTCAGCTCTGTCAGATTTCTATGAATAGGCACATTTATATACACTTTTTCAAAGAAAGAAAGGTCAGTCACCACCCTACTTGTAAAGCTGTCAGAGGATTTAGGAAAGAACTATGGTCAGCTGTCTTTTTACATGGGAAAGGAAATCTGGTTCTCAAGATATTTGGGGCATTGCAGTGAATAAGAGATATTAATATCCCCAGCCTCTCTGGCTAAAAGAATTTGAGACATTACCCACTGCTTAGCCCTACTGAAATATGAAGTTACCATGCTGAATGTGGAGGGGGAAATGTGGGTTTTGGTTTGAATTACTGGTTTACTGTCCCCACACACACCCTTCCTTCTTGCTCCTGGATTCTTGCTGATTTGGCGAATAGGTATAAGATGGAGCGTGTTCAGGTATTTTCTCCTTTCTGGAGACTAGATGTTGGGTGCTTCATATTGTGGCATAGTTGGATGGATGGATGGATGAAGGAATGTCACAAAGAAGCTTTTGGGCAAAGTAGATTTTCCAGGTTTCTGAGGGCTTCTTGTTCAGGTGCTAGATAGCCTTGGAAAGAAAGGAAAGCCTGCCCTCTGGTGGTCGCCTTGCAGAAGCGCACCCACTAAGTCAGAAGCACATCCAATAAGTAGAGAAGGAAATGTCAACATTAGTTGGGTGGGTTTCACAATAATTTGTGTATTCCAGATTACAAGTAGGTTATGGGCGCATCTTTCACCATAAAACATTTTAAAAATAAATGGAAGAGTCTTTAAGGTATTAGAGTCATCTTTTGAAGCTGTTCAGCTGTTGAACTCTTGCTATAGGCCTACAGGGGCACTATCAGTTACTTTGTAGGTGAGATTGCAGTCAAACTGAGAATCCAGATATTAAAGGTAATTATTTGGCAAGAGTGAGTAAGGTATTTGTTTCCATTGCCAAAAGGAAGTTGGAGAAGAGAGACTTCTTTGCTGACAAGTAGCTGGGAGGAATCCCTGCAGGTGGTGACATTAAGCCAGCGCTTGAAGGGTGGGTAGGATTAGGATAAGTGAGGGAAGTGGAGACGAATGTTCTTATTTTACAGGCCAAGGGAGTAGGAATGGCTTTGTTCTTGAAGTCAGTAGCAAGACAGAGTAGAGAGTGATAAATAATAACATGCAGGGAAAACTTGGAAAATGAAGAAGAAATGAATTACATAAATAAGTGGTTTAATATAAATTGAATCAGTGGGACATTTTCAGTATTCATCATGAAGCTAGAAAGTGTAGCCTCTGGACTTTAGGGGTGAGTCTAGGTTCAAATTCAGGTCTGACACTTGTGTGAGTCCTTAGGCAAATTATATAGTCTCTCTGTGCCCATTTTCCCCCATCTGTTAAACTCGGATAAGAATAGAATGTATCTTTAGACTGAGAGATATGCAAACATTGTCTAGATCCAACATGTAGAAGTTGAGTACAGGGAAAGTCTCAGTTGTCCTGAAGCTGCCTCTCATGCTGATGGTGAGTTTCCAGCTGCTTGTCGTGCATAATCAAAAGCTGAAGGACCTGTTGGCAGAGAAATTATAGAGATTTATAAATCAGATGGGTGATTAGATGAGGTAGTACCCAGAGGCCCTCCAACCTAGAGATTTTGTCATTAAAAAGAAAAAAAAAATCCATGATGACCCTCAGAAACCTAACTGAGATGTGCGGATAGTAATGACACAAGTTTACATTTTATGTTAAAAAACCATGCTTAAATTTGGTTCAAAATGTTCTGTTCTATGTAAAAAAAAACACCGTCACTTTAATTAATGCAGCCTATAATTGAAACAACTATCTCAAGCTGTTCCTCTCCAGTGCGTCAAGGGAAAGAGTGGAATTGGGGGATAGGGGGTGGAGAGAGGCAGAGGGTCTTCAGCCAATATGTCAGCTCTTCGAAGTTGCTCTGAGAAAACTGAACAAAAATCTCATCCTGAGTGTGAAAGGGGGCGAAGGCTTCAGGGAACACAGACTTTAAGTGCAATTCGCCCTATTCTAATTATTTGAGAAGCAAAGGGTGGGGAAGAAATGTTGACAGCAGAGGTTTAGGGGAGAACAGGCACAATGATGCCCTGTAGCATAGCACTGTATTTTTTATGTGCCACATGTGGAGAAGGGAGGTAAGAACTTGGAGCTCAGAAAGGTTTAAAAGGCAAAATGTAATGACTTCCCTTTAATTAACTCAAACAACGTGTGGCAGGTTACATTAACGTGCCTGTAGCTAAGACAGAGGTGGTAGGCCACCGCTGAGACCTTAGAGAGAGAGCGACTCCTGTTTTTCCAGAACAGAAAGGGCCTAGAAACCTTGTAGACTAATTTTAAAGGTGAGAGGACAAGCCTACTACAGTTATAAAACCCAGCCAAGGCTATGTAGTCTCTCAGTGACAAAGCTAGGCTAATACCTCGGGTGTTTACCCGTTTAGTATTCTCTCCAAGACACTGTGTATGATGAAGTCTCTAGTGATTTCAAGTTACCCCAGAGGGTCAAACTAACCATAGTACATTTGCATATAGATTAAGATTTGGTGTATTCTCTTAACAAAAGTTAAAAAAGAAAGGTAAACATTAGGTATCTACCTGTATCCATTTCAGTCAAGCTTTTCTTTTAAAGTTGCTTCAGAATTGGGACGCCTGGGTGGCTCAGTCAGTTGGGAGTCCCACTTTGGCTCAGGTTACGATCTCATGGTTTGTGGGTTTGAGCCCTGTGTTGGGCTCTGTGCTGGCAGCTCAGAGCCTGGAGCCTGATTCAGATTCTTTGTCTCCCTCTCTCTGCCTCTCCCCTGCTCACTGTCTGTCTCTCTCTCTTTCCCTCTCCCTCCTTCCCTCTCTCTCTCTCTCTCTCAGAAATAAACATTAGAAAAAAATTTAAAAAATTAAGGTTGCTTCAGGATGTTATTAATACCAGTGGCTGTTTCCATATAGCTGTTTTAATTAAAGTGTTATATGTTCTTTTATAAATAAAGTGATGAAAATTTCTGATTATAGCCCTGTGGGAGACTGAGCAGGGAAGCCATCAGAATTGCAGGTGGAGGAGGTCACATTTAGATCATGTGACCAATGCTATCACTGCCATGTAGAATGTGCTACAATTGCAGCTTCTGATGTTTCAGGGGTGAACAAACCTTTTATAAAAAGGCAGCTACACATTAAAGTTAAAAAAATCACATAAAATATTTCAGGAGAGAATGAGAGGAAGTGAAGAAAACTAAAATTCTTCTCCTATTTTACTTATTCAAGGAAACGAGTTTTGTGAACAATTTCCAGAAGAGTTATTAAGGAACAGTAGATTTTGCTTTACAAGTTGACCATTCTTCAAGGTTTTGTATTTAATCTCTTTTTGAGCTGAGACATAAAAAGCTAGACAGAGACCCTTTAAAAAAAACCTTTTGTTAACCTGATGAGTGGGAGAAATAGGAAGTAGAAAATCTTTTAGAAATTATTGGGGACTGGGGCAGTGTAATAAATGGTGTTCCCTACTCAGTTCATTATCAGTTGAGAAAAACACATGAGTTAAATGGATGGCGATCAGGATTTGTCTTCCATTTGGTGATGAACTGGTAAATTGTTTAACATTTTTTGGGAAGAAGGAAGATGATTTTTAGTGTTTATGGATTTCTGTGAGGTAAATACTCCCACCTTGGTCAAATTCTCGCTGCCAATGTGATGCCATTGAATTTGGAGCTAGGCAGAGATCCACGCATTTGCCTCTTGTAAGGCAGTACAGTCTTCAGACACCAGTGCTTGAGTCCATCACTTATAAAAGGCTGTGTTGTAGAGCCTAAGCAGCCTTAGACCCAAGCATTCTTGTTAATGGTACACTTTAGAATTAGACAAAGTTAAAACACAGTTCCTTCTTTGGGGACCTGCCCTTACAAAACTTCCAAGAAGGATCAAAGCAGAGAGTGTGCTTTCTGTAGGTGTGTTGGCGTCACTGAGAGTTTGTCTCCCAGATTCTACCAGTCATCTCAGTCAACAATCTGAATCAAGTTGGGGAGAGAGGCCAGAGTGTTACTCGGATGGGAGGTCTCTCTAAATGGAAGGAAACAGGGAAATGGGGAACAAATGTTAGCCCTTAGCAAAATCGCAACTCAGAACGTTCCTTCGAAAACTGTACAGGATTAGTATCAACAAGAAGATTGGAGGCAGATTTTACTTTAAATCTCTTACCATTTTGGTGTACAGATATCAATTGTAAAATCATCTTTGAGGCTGGGAAGTGGCCAGAAATTTGGTTATCAGGAAAAAAATAGAAGTTTTTGGGTGGTATTTAAACATGGGTAGAGTAATAAGCCCCAATTTCTTATTTTGTAGGAAGATACTGAAGGGCAGATTCCTGTTTAATATGTTGAAAGTAAATTATTTTCCAGCTGGGTGCAACTGAAAGAAACAGGGCAGGCACAGGAACTCGAACAACTTCATTGCCTCAGAGAAGATGATGGACTATTATAGTGAAGATATGAAATGGTATCTGGCAAAAGCAGAGTATTTGATCATCTTACCTCTTTGTAGTTGATGTTCAAAGTCTCTGCGCTCAGATTTATACCTCTTTGCTTACACATTCATCATTGTTAATATGCCAATACTCTGAGAAAGTAAGCCTGGAATTGAATGCATGAGTCCGTTTCTTCCTAGTGGAGGAGAGTTTATTATCCTTGTTGCTGTTGTATCATTATTTAACATGTGACGTTTCTATAATTAACAATGGTTATAAATTAGCTTGCTCTTCTAACAGTGTGGGCCTAAATGCCCGTACTGATAGTTTATCTTTGAGTGCAGAAACTCTGATTATAAGTCAAGTGTCTGAAAGCACTTTTGTTGTTATCATCATACTGGAAGAGAAATCTTTGGTTCCATAAGAACCCACCTTCTCATTCTGTTGCCTGTGACATTGTAGAGACCGGATTCTTGGGTTCATATGTGTCTGCTTTCCTTTGTTATAACATCTGGCCTGTTGTGGTGATTAAAATCTGAGATTCTGAAGTCAAATGGAGGTGAAGTTTATAGTTCTGGCTCTGCCATTTTACAGAGAAGTGACCTAATCCGTTCAGACCTGAGCGTTTTTCAGATTTAAATGGGCATGAAGGGGTGTCTGGGTGGCTCAGTTGGTTGAGCATCTGGCTCTTGATTTCAAGTCAGGTCATGATCCCAGGGTCATGGGATTGAACCCAATGTCAGGCCCTGCACTGATCATGGAGCCTGCTTAAGATTTTGTCTCTCCCTCTGCCACCTCCCTCTCTAAAATAAAAGTAAAATAAAATGGAAATGAAAACACATCTATTTCATAGGGCACTAGTGAAGAATAAATGGTATAGTGTATATAATGCAGTTTGTAAAGGGCCAAGTGTATGGTGACTGATCAACATTTGTTGGCAATTATAACAGTCGTCATTTTTTAAAGTGTTATGTTATAAAACACGTGTAACTTTAACACACACCTTCTATGAGTCCATGTCTGAGGACTGACTCATTCTCTGGAATTTTGGCAATATGTATTTCCCAGAGTAACTCCTACTAATGAGACAGGCAGTTTGTCTTTCCAGCCTACAGCTTCTCAGGTTCACATCTGTTTCTTTGCTTTGTCGCTACCCTGACTTCTACCCTTCCCTCTTGTCTCCCTAGAACCCAAGGTCCTCATTTATTACCTGTTGTTCCCCATATAAAAGTCTGATGTAGGAAAATAGTATAATAAGCTGTTTCATAATAAGCAATTCATTATTAGTATTCTTTTTTTTTAAATTTTTTTTTTAACGTTTATTTCTTTTTGGGACAGAGAGAGACAGAACATGAACGGGGGAAGGGCAGAGAGAGAGGGAGACACAGAATCAGAAACAGGCTCCAGGCTCTGAGCCATCAGCCCAGAGCCCGACGCGGGGCTCGAACTCAGACTGCGAGATCGTGACCTGGCTGAAGTCGGACGCTTAACCGACTGCGCCACCCAGGTGCCCCCTTTTTTTTTTTTTTTTAACGTTTATTTCTTTTTGGGACAGAGAGAGACAGAGCATGAACGGGGGAAGGGCAGAGAGAGAGAGAGACACAGAATCAGAAACAGGCTCATTATTAGTATTCTTAAGGCATTGCAGCAGTGATACAGTCTAGGAGTATAATTTCAGCATTTAGGCTGCAGGTGAGAAAGGTATTTGTTTGGCAGAAGATTCCTTTTGATGCTTCTGAAATCATAGTCCGATTTGTAGCTGTCTACAGTCTACAGTCCATATGGCGGCCTTTAATTATACCTGTTGCAATAATCCACTTAGCCAAGGTCAAACATCCTCTGATTACATGTTCTGTTGTTATTTCCTAGTTGTCATATATCCTTGGCAGCTGTCATCAGCCAAATTTGGCCTTTCTAATTTTTAGTGGCACTCATCCTGTCCTGAGTTTCCATAACACATGCTTTAGCCTTGTCGAACATGCTTCGCTTCCACTGGGTTAGTCATCATTTCTTGGACTTTATTCTACTGTAGGTAGTTTCTGCAGTGATTTTAGCTCTCTTTCCTAGCTTTACTTTTCATCATTTCACGAAACTCTCTGCAACATGTCAATTAATCAACAAAAACATCTGCTAGCTTCTTCCCCAGGATGGGCTGCATTTCAATGGGAGGTGGATTTAGTCCAATTCAATCTAACAGTTATGTTTGGAATGCCAACAATGAATAAATTAAATTAACCTTTTTTGAGCACCTACAGTGTTAGAGTCCTTTGCTTGCTTATTTGATTATATACATTAGCTCATTTAATCCTCTCAACAACACTGTGAGATATGCAGTCCTCCTCTTGTTCTTTTCAGATGAAGTCATTGAGACTCACAGGTTAGATATTCTGTTCAGCACTTACAACTAGTAAGTGGTAGAGCTAAGAATTAAACTAAAAGCTCCCTGGCTCGGAAGTCCCTCAAGAAGAGTAGATGGAGCGATGCAAGGGGGAAAGTATAGTGGAGGTTCTTGAGGCTGGACAAACAGAATCAAACTTGTAGGCAGTACGCTTTCCGAAGATTCTGAGTTAGTTTCTCCTACTCAGACTTTTGATTTTGGATGGCTTGGGATTTTGTGGATAGGAGGTAGAATGCTATGAAAAGAACGTAAACTTGTGAAGAAAGGTTTCTGTAAGTACACCAGAAAACTAGCTTGCAGATAGACTCCCTTGGTGGTAAAGAGTATATACCCTGGATCCATTTCCTTCTCCTTGAAGTGGATGGGACATCCGTCTACAGAAGGCTTGTGACAGGCCAGTGGTGCTGATAAAGTCTGAGCTGAGGAAGTGGGAGAGCAGATGTCAATGCCAGGGCAGCCTTTGACCATGGCCCTAACGCCTGTCTAGGGGATTAAAACTTTAGTGACCTTTTTCAACATTCCATGTGTACCTGGAGCTCTGACAATGAGGTATTTCCCTGGGTTGGGAATACAGATAGTGAGTAAGGGGGCAGGGGCAGTAGGTGGTAAGGAATATGTGTGGGGGTGGTGTTTCAGCCTGGTTGGCTAGATGTTGGAATCACATTCTACCTTCACCAGAGCAACTGAGGCCCTTCTGAAGAGAAAGGCAGAGATAGAAGTTGTCTGGGGGGTGGGAATCTCGAAGTTTCCCTTTATTAGGTCATTTACAATCTTGAGACCAGTAGGACTTCAGTGAAACTAATAGAGTACATGGTCATCTTCATCTGGGGTGTATAAATGCTTCCATTCCTTGAGAATTCTACCCTCTATCATAATGACATTTGATCTTTGAATTTCATATCTGGTTTTGCATACATTTAAATTCTTGATTGACTCAGGTCTCTGGAGGACTTCTTTTGTTGTTGTTAGCTTCTGATTGAGCCTTTATTCTCCTCCACATGACTCCTTAGCCAGTGCATTTGAAATGTTTGTTCTGAGGGGAAAGTTAAAGTCAAGTATGTGAGCTTATTTTCTCCCTATTAAGTAAGGTCTTCAAAGTTTGTAGTTCCAAGTATTCAGTGTTTCATGTCTTTGGTGCTCTTTTAGAAATGTGTATATTTTTCTACATTTTTCAAAAGCATGAATGATCCAGAAGATCAAATCTGGCTTATATAAGTCTGTAACGTGTAAAGGAAACCCAAAAGCTGATAATAATGTGCTGCCATCTCTTCCATTCATAATGTGGCTCGGTAGACTTTCCATTTTGATGAAGCATAGGGAGCCCACAGTTTACCTACATCTACCTGATAGAAGCCCTGTGTGGTTGAGCTCCTCTAGCTAGGTTGAGGTTGTTGACAGAAGACAATGGAATACTTCTCACTTGATCTCCCCACACACACTTTATAGCACTTCTCTGCCTACCACTTTATTTGTTGATATTAGTACTTACCCCAAAACAAAATCATAAGCTTATTTGGGGACTGTGGTCTTGTCTTATCTATGTTATCTCCCAAAGTATATGGATATAGCTTCAGCACCCAATCATTATTCAGTAAATACCTTTTTACCACTGCTTTCCTTTTCCACATACTTTGGTCGGTAAACTGTGGACAGAGTGAAGAAGATACAGGGTCACTTCGGACATGTTTCCTTTTCTCGCTCTGGCCCCCTACCATCATCAGTTAAGTAATCCCTTTGTCCTGAAAGAGACAGGAAAGATTCTCTGAGAAGCAGGTGCCATTGAAAATCATACACAAATATTAAGATCCTAAAATTCAGGGGGGAAAATATCTTAAAATTCAGACTTTCTGATAGGAAAGAATGTGTGTACTTAATATCTTTCTCTTTGAAAGTACGATCCAGTTGGATGCTCAGGAGTAATATGCTCTTCCTAGTTCTGAGATTAAAATCTCAGGGCCAAGCGATATGATTAGTAAAGCATTTAACATTTATTAACTGTTTTATGTATATTTTATGTGTAAATGTTTTATGTGCAAAATACTGCACTGTTTTACATGCATTGTCACATTTAATTCTCATTAAAACTATTCATTAGCTATTTTGTGGGTATTGCTATTATCCCCATTATACACATGAGGAATGAAAGAGATCAGGTAACTTGCCAGTGCCCCCAGCTGTTAAATGGTGGAGTCAAGATTCAAATTCACGCTTAACTTCTACTCTATACATCTGCTACCTTCCATAACCCTTAACTTGAGGAAAAACTAATCTCCCATGTACTAACTGCCATATATTTGGTAGTTGAGGCAAGTAGATATTTTTCCTAACCACATTCTTCTAGTATTTTGTTGGGATAAATTTTAGAGTTTGGAGCTTCTGTCCACCACCTACACACTAATCTCTTAGAATTGTCACTTTGGGTTATGACAATTATGACACCTGTCTTTTCATGAGAGAAGTAGAATTGGGTCATAACACCATCACTGTTAGCATTTTCTGAATTGTTATGTGGATGACTTTGTTCTAGGTGATCATGATGTATGTGTGTTGTGTATATTTTCAGGTATTATCTTGTCACTTGTTCCTACTCATTTGCATAAGTTCCTACAAAGCTAATGCAGAATTGAGAGTTGTATTAACTGTAATTATAAATGGGAATTATAACTCAGATAGAAAATGTGAGTTATATTGTATGGAATATAACTTTCACCAGTTACTTTATAGGTTATATGGAATCACAGAAGCACAGGCTTCATTATTGTGACTTGATTTTTATAAACCAAACAGATTTATGCCAGGAATTCTGAAACCTTATACTCTTTATATTTGTTGCCTTATGTATCACTAAATACTGATGAATATTTAAGCATTAGAATTTTTGGTCTTAACTGAATGAAGCTTTCAAAGATTTTGTTTTTTCTTTCTTGGAATCATGCTGAATCTTCTTGAAGAACAAACAGATTTCATGCCTTCTTAAAGTTTGCTGTGAGTTGTTTTGATAACATTAACATAAGCATCAAAATAACACAAACTTAGAAAACAGATGCAGTGACTTATCATTTCTCAGAAGCCTTTCTTATGTCATGCTTATGTTGTAAGTAGAAGAGTATGATCTTGTGTTGTCATAAAGAAACAATCTGAGTGTTCTTTGTGTGTGTGCATGTGTGTGTCTAGCCTTAAGGAAGCAGTCTTTGAATTTAATTCTGTTTCAAACATGCACTTTTTAAAAAAATTTATTTTTTAAATTTACATCCAAGTTAGCATATAGTGCAACAATGATTTCAGGAGTAGATTCCTTAATGCCCCTTACCCATTTAGCCCATCCCCTCTCCCCACAAACCCTCCATCAACCCTCTGTTTGTTCTCCATATTTAAGAGTTTCTAATGTTTTGTCCCCCTCGCTGTTTTTATAATATTTTTGCTTCCCTTCCTTTATGTCCATCTGTTTTGTATCTTAAGGTCCTCATATGAGTGAAATCATATGACATTTATCTTTCTCTGACTAATTTCGCTTAGCATAATGCCCTCTAGTTCCATCCATGTAGTTGCAAATGGCAAGATTTCATCCTTTTTGATTACCGAGTAATACTCCATTGTATGTATATACCACATCTTCTTCTTCTTTTTTTTTTTTAAGTTTTTATTTATTTTTGAAACAGAGAGAGACAGAGCATGAGCAGGGGAGAGGCAGAGAGAGAGGGAGACACAGAATCTGAAGCAAGCTCCAGGCTCTGAGCTGTCAGCACAGAGCCTGACGCGGGGCTTGAACTCACAGACTGTGAGATCATGACCTGAGCTGAAGTCGGATGCTTAACCGACTGAGCCACCCAGGCGCCCCACATCTTCTTTATCCATTCATCCATCGATGGACATTTGGGCTCTTTCCATACTTTGGCTATTGTTAATAGTGCTGCTATAAACATCGGGGTGAATGTGTCCCCTCAAAACAGCATACCTATATCCCTTGGATAAATACCTCATAGTGCAGTTGCTGGGTTGTAGGATAGTTCTATTTCAGACGTGTACTTTCAAACACGTACTTACAGCCTGTCATCCGTAAAACCTAGTATTATGTTTTTCCCATGAATAACAAGTGTCTCACTCAGACTTCCTCTTAATTCAACCAGCTTTCCATCTCCTCATTTCTTCTAGGTGCTAGACTTGGTTTTCAATCTGTAAAGCCAATATAGGGTAGGTTTATTTAACAAATATTTTTCGAGAGACACTCTTATAGGCACTGAAGATACTTAAGTGAAGAAAACAGGTAAGTCCTTTTTTCCAGGCAAACTAAAGTTTGCACTCTAGCTGAAACAATAAACAAGTTAAAGCCATTAAATGGGTAGTTTAAGTTAGTGATGAACACCATGAGGAAAATAAAGCAGAGCAATGTGATAGCGGGATGGGGTGGGAATAATATTTTATATTATCTACTTAAGGAGACACTCTAGTTGGTGACATTTAACTTAGATCTGAATGAGAAGTAGACAGACATGAGAATATATATAAGAGGATTGATTAAAGCTAAGGGTATACACACCAAAAGCACACTTAGTGAGGTATGAACAAGTTTGGCAAATGTGAAGAATAGATTGGCCAGAGAAGTTTAGAGAATGGGTATTTGCAGATGAAGATTTATTAGTGATAAAAGCTTTGTAAATGTCCACATAGTTTTAAGGGACCAGTTAATTTAGCTTCAGGTCAGTAAAATGTTCTATACCAACAGTACATCCCTAGGGGATTCTTTAGAATTGTAGAACTTGGATAAATGATAGATGGATTATCAAGCATGACAATTAACTTCTCTTGTATGTTTGACTTGATTTGTTCTTTAATCTGTACTTATATAATCTTATTGATTTTAGAGAATGGTTACCTGTTTAATACTTCATCTGTTCATCAACCACTTACCAATGTCCTACCATATGCCAAATAGAGTCTTAGGTTTTGCATATACAAAGATGAATAAGACTTTCCCTGTTATGAAAGCCTATACAAAAATGGATGTAACATAGGATTCTGAGCATATATTTACTGAGAAATACATTTTTTCAACAAATACAAATAATAAGACAAGCAGCTGGAGAAAATAATGGAATTGGTCAGTATAGATGGCCCCTGCTGATATGTTGGTAGTTAAAATATAATTTTGCAGGCCTAAAACACCTTTGATATCTGCTTATAAAACTGCATTAAGGTGTATATGATCTCTGTTATGGTGGAGAAGTTTATAAATTTGAATTCACGAACATGACTGTTAACGCACCTCTCTGGATAATAATACACTTGTGATTTGTATAAAGGGTCCCAAACCTAAGTTGAACTCCTGACCAAAATGCAAGATGATGAAGCATTTTACTTGGCTCATCAGATCTGTTAAAACCATGGGCATCCCCATGGGTCTCCAAGTCAGTCTAGAAGACAGTGTCTTCCAGTCTGACAAGGAAAGTAACTGATTACCTGAATTTATATGAACTAATTCTGGTTTAAAACAGGTTATGTCTTCATAATAGTCAAAGAAGGTTTCAGAAAGAAAACAAAGTCTGGGTTAGTCTGAGATTTTGAAGTTAGAAGTCTGTACTTAAAATGTTATCAGCTTAGCCCCCAAATAACTATCCAAGGGGCTGAACATCTTCTGGTGATTCAACACCGTTAGTCTCTTTGTTTGACCTGCTACTATCTACTAGCTTTGTTTACCCATACTATTTGCTCTGATTAATTTAATGATCTCAGCAACCATATATGGCAGATTATTATCCTGACTCCTGCTCATCCTACCTTTTAAACTAGTATATTCAAGTCATGTTTAGCCACATATCAATTAAACTTCATACCCAGAGCCTCCTGCAAAAGTACCTTGGCTCATAAGTCTCCTGAAACAACGTGATAATTGATTTTACCTTCAATTATGATGTAATTAAAAAAATTAAGTCCATAAAAATATAGGTTTAAACAATTACCTTTAAATCATTAATTCATTTAATCATCTATAAAAATTGAAAAAATAAGCATGGTCTTTCTCCTTTTCCTCTTTTCCCATATCCTTCTCCTTGTACCACTACTGTTCCTCTCCTCCTCTGTTTCCCCTTTGTTTTTTCTTCTCCTTTTTCTGTTTTATTCTCACCATCATCATCATCATCATCATCATCATCATAAATGCAATGTGTAAGAATATTTTAACTGATGGAATATTTATATAAAATGTGAATCTTAGTAAAGTGTAGGTTGTCAAATAATTTTAAGATAGTTCAGATTTAGTTGAAAATAGAAAAAAACATAAACATAAGTGGTTTCCTGTGGGTATCCTTGAATTTGGTAAATTAACTTAATTATTATCATAATAAGATGGACACCTGCCATTACTAAATACCTCTAGCCTCTTTTAGGAAGCTCTCTTCCTTGCTAATAGGAAGACTCATCATACATTTAGAGTTCGGTTGATGTTGTCAGTCAATGATAAGGACAGGGTTTTACACGGTATACCACCTATACATCATTCTGTAATTTCATCCATTGTAATTTAAGAAGAATGACATAACCAGAGTGATTAAGAATCTGAGCTTTTGCATCAAACAGTCTAATTACTGTTTTAGATCTAACAACCCTTAGACTTGGATGAATAAATAAAATAAACCTTGAGTAAATCTTCAGTTTATGAATCTATGTTTTTTTTTTTTTTTTCACTTATAAACTTGAACTAATAGAACATACTCAAACTGAAGATTGCTATCAGGGTTATATGAGGTAGTATATACTTTAAGTTTAGTAAGAAACTTACATCTAGAAGGCATTAAATGAAAGTGAATTATCACCATCATCATCATCATCAATCATTAACTTACCGTTTCTGTGCTTTATTTGATCTTAAACTATATGGAAAATTTAAAGTCCTCTGTTCCTTATGAGTATTTGACATTTGGTGAGAGCAAGTTGGTAGCAGTTCCATACAGGGCAGCGGTTTAATGTTGCAACTTAAAATGTTGTGAGCTCTGGGGAGAGACAGGAAGGTAGTGGTTACTGATTCATGAAAAACCATTTTTAACTCTCAATCAGCCAGTTGATTACAATTGATCTGTTGTCCATGCCATCATTGTGACATTTGGAATATATTAGACTACTATTTCTCTTAATATGGCGGTTAAAATTCAGTAGGCAGATAATGTGATATTGACATAACGAGTAAAATAATGATTGATAGTGAAGTTGTAAAAGTAAGAAGGTTCAATGTGTTTGAAAGTCACAGAACTTTGAAAAGCGTGAGAGATAAGGAATACTGATGAATAAGAGGTGACAGCCTGACACAGGCTATGCATAGAGAAATGAACCACTTTAGTAAGTCATTTTTAAAGAATACAGCCTCTAGAAATGTAAATATGGCTCATAAAAGTAACTTTTTAATTTAAATATCTATCAAAGTATCTATTGGAAGCAAACTAGATTTATACTTTATGATTTTCTCAAAATCATTCTTTCTTAACAAAAACTCCAGTAAATTAGTTTCAGTTTAAAGTATATTAAAGTGGATACTTCTAAAATTGGGTTCTTTGAAATTAAACAAAAGGGATTTAAGTTTTTCCCAGGAACTGCTATAGATGTCACTTTATAATAAGGCAGGTAAGACAGTCAATACACAGAGGTTTTATTTTATGGACAGAACTAACATTGATTCATTCAGTGAGAGATGTCAATTAGAACAGTACTTCTTAGGCAATGGGGAAATTTCAGAGCCCTTAAACTAGAACATTATAGTATTATATTATCAAATATGTTACCATTGTGACCTCCATAATGACCCTTGCTCTTTAATGAGAGTGCATAATGTCAGAATCAGGGAGGCGAAAAAGCCAAATGGCAACTAATTTATCACCAGATTTATAGTCAAATTACCCAAAGATTGGAACTAATCGGGTCTGTTTTTCAAAATGAGTAATGGCATTTCAGAGCCTCTCTGGTTATACAGATGTTTAGATTGTGGATGTCCTAAGAATTCTAAGTCTGTGCTGGCTTTAAAGTTGAGATTCAATTGTTCTTGTGTGTCCAGGGTAGTATAACTCCAAGGGGAAGGTGTTCTGGGGAAAGAAAAGGGAGAAAAAAATCATTTTTCATCATAACAGTGAAAAAGTCATCGCACTGAAAAAGTGCCAACAAACCCTAAATAATTTTGTGTTGATTATGCTAAATTAGAATCGTGATAGCTATAATCATTTGATCCCTGAGGCATTAATGAAAATTCAGCATTATTTTGTGTAGAATATGTATCATTACCCTTGAGCTTAGAAATGATTATTAGTAAGTCTGATTAAATCTGGAAGCAGTGACACAAGCTATCTTTAACCCGCTAATGACAGGGCCATATTGTAATTTTATGATGAATGAACACAGTTTAGCATTTTTAGCACTTGGCGGGGAACATAAGAAGTCTACATTCATTTTCTTGATTAGACTGCAAAATAGTACAGAGCTCATAAGGAATGCTGCTTAATGAAATAGTGTTCTTGCTGATTGATTAACCTATCATATCTTCTAGAACCCACAGGACTGGTTATCCTTATATGATTAAAGATACTAAGCGATGTTCTAGACATCACAGATTCCTAGATGCAGGAGTATAAAAACAAATAATACAGTCATACCACTTCACAAGCATACATGGCCTTTATGTTTTCAAGTGCTTTCACATGTACTAAGGTTTTATTATGACCGCAGTAACTGTGGGAGTGACTTAGACTTTTCACCACTTGTTTTACAAGTAATAAAACCAAAGCTCAATATGGTTTAGGTAAATACCTAAAGGTCCCGAAAATTGTCAGAAAGTCCTGGAACACAAATGTCTTTGCTCCAAATGTAGTATATTTTTGGCCTCTGTAGAAAATGGATTTTTTTTCCTTATTTTATGATTTTGGACAAATTGTTATCACTATCTTGAATTCTCTCTTTTTTTAAAAAAAGATATTCTGTATTCATAGACAGTGTTAAAGATTCTTATTGATCAAAGGGCCACAGTCCTGATTTTATTTTTAGTGCTAGGCAAAACTGTTTTTAAATTTCCCCAGGCAATTTAGGACAAGTTCTGATCCCAGCCCAGCTTCTGAGGCTTAGTAGTAGCTTGACCAATTGTACTTTCTTTTCTTCTCATTCTCAGCCCAATGCTGAGACCTCTGCCGGTGGTCTAAAGAAGGAAGTTTTCAGAATCTTAGTTGACCTGAAAACTATGTTGATGGCCTACATGATTTTATCATTAAAACTCTGTATACAGGCAAGTCCTTAACAGAACATAAAAATTAGTGAAAGTACAGCCAAGCCCTGTTGTAAAATGCATGGCTAGAGGGAGTTAGCACTTGTACGAGCACTTGTACTTGAAACACAGCTTTGCAAGGAAGGGCATCCCCCATCCTCCATTAGCATCACAATGGCATTTTGTTGAATAGCTTGATTGAGGGCAATCAGAGCCAAAGATCTAGTTACCGGAGTCCCACAGGTCCTGCTTTGGCACATAACAGATGAGATTCTTTGGGGAAGATGAAGGGAGAAAGGAATCATTGTAACACACTGAAATGGTAAAATGAATGTGGAGGAGGGGGCAATGGTAGTGCCTAGGGTTCTGGAACTAGGTGGGAGGCAGGGGAAGCACTGTGAAAACATTTGAACACTAAACTAAATAAAGCCAGAAACCTGGCACTTCTCTCTTCCTCTCAGGTATCCAGTCGGTTACCAGGTGATTTGCCAGTTTACTTCTTTTTTTTTTTTTAATTTTTTTAAACGTTTTTTATTTATTTTTGAGACAGAGAGAGACAGAGCATGAATGGGGGAGGGTCAGAGAGAGAGGGAGATACAGAATCTGAAACAGGCTCCAGGCTCTGAGCTGTCAGCACAGAGCCCGACTCGGGGCTCGAACTCACGGACCGAGAGATCGTGACCTGAGCCGAAGTCGGCTGCTTAACCGACTGAGCCACCCAGGCGCCCCTGCCAGTTTACTTCTAATAATTTCCCTGCTCTATGTACTTCTTACTCATCACTGACCTACATGGAGTTCTCATCATCTCTGTTTAAAATAGGCTGGCTTGTTGGTGCTCACATTTGCAGGCATATCACCCTCAAAACCATCGACCAGACTATTTAGAACCTTACATTTTCGCACATGTCCCCTAAGCTTTGAGGTCTTCTTTTGTTCACAGGATAACATCTAAACCATGATTCTCTGTAGTGTGGACTCTCCCCACCTCTAAGTGTCCTCTCCTGCTAGTGTTTATGCTGTGGAATTGTCACTTCAAGAACATTACTCTCCATTTGGTGCCTTCATGCCTTTTCCTCTTTTTTGTACCATCTCTGATAGGGTAAATTCTGTATACATCATTTGATTTCCCTGTCTCCTGTGTTGTTGACGTATTTTCCCATCTCAGATCTCCACTGGGTCAGGTGCACTTCCCTGATTTTAGAACACCATTGCATATTGTATCTTATTTATCCTGTGTTCCCACTAAGCACAATGGTTGGCATGTAATAGTTGCTCAACAAATGTTGGTTGATCTGATCACAGGAATAACATGAATAAGTAGATAGTTGCTAGGGCAACGAGTGTAGAAGTGACAAGGAAGTATAACATCAAATGGCATAGTATATTAGTTTTCTGTTGCTGAGCAACAAATTGTCACAAATTTAGTGGCTTAAAACAATATTCATTCATTATCTCAGGTTTCTGAGATAGGTCACAAGTCCAAGTAAGCTTGCTTAGGTTTTCTGCTCATGGTCTCACCTTCATTTTAAGGCTGAAATCAAGGTTTTCATTGGACTTAATTTACATCTGGAGGTTAATGATGTAATTTACATCTGGAGGTTAATCTGCTTTAAAGCTTTCTCAAGCTGTTAGCATAATTTATTCCTTGTTGCTGTAGTATTCATGGTGGCTTGCTTCTTCAAGGCCTTCAGTGAAGAGAGGGTGTGTCTATTGCTTCAAGTCTCTGCCTACAAGGAAGGCTTAAGCCCTCTTTAAAAGGGCTAGCTTGCTTAGGTCAGGTCCAAGCAGGATATTTTTTCTTTCCATTAGCTCACAGTCTTTAGTTAGGGATTTTAATTATATCTGCAAAATCCTTTTGCCTTTACCAAATACCATAACATAATAATGGTGATGGTATTCTATCACTTTGCCACAAAGTGGGTACTGCCTAAAAGCAAGTGCAGTTCTGGGTTCACTCAATGGGGTAGGAGGGGATTACTCCAGGGCATACATATCAGGGCCAAGATCTGAGGCCCTATCTCAGTATTCTGCCTGTTGCATAAACAGTTTAGAACGGATTGAAAAATAGATTTGCATGGGTAGGTGGAGGAGCATGAGGCTGGAAGGAAGGGTAAAGACGATGTGAGGAAGTGTCTCATGTGGTTTTCTAAGAAATGTATACCTTGTCATGTAGGGAGGAATAACGGGGATTAAGAAAGATTAAAGTTTCTAGCATAACTTTTTCAGTACTGGAAATAAGAAAGACTTGGAAAATAGGAGGAGGAAGAAGCTGGAAACAGGGACAGTAAGTTAGGAGTATTTAGATGGCACTGAAACGCGGAGAAGGTTTAAGAATTGACAGGACTTAATTGCTGATTGATTCCACCAAGGGTAAAGAGGTATTCAGAGTTTCTAACTAGGACCACTGGAGTGAACCAAAAAATGGAGTAGGTTTTGAGTGTTCTTGAGTAACGCTGAAGTGGTAACTGCTTTTGATGTAGATGGTGAATCTCTTCTGTTCTCATTCTTGCCTTCTCTCTTACTTGTCTTACCTTATTCCAGAAAGGATCTTGGCTTAGCATTAGAATACTGCTGTAGACATACCAGTTTGCAATGACTTGGCAAAATGCCTTTAGGGAGAAATGTTTTATTTTCAAATAGCTGGTGAAGTAGACAGAGTCATGTTTTTTGAAGTTATCTGAATCCACGAGGTTGGCAACAGTTGAGAAGGACCGTGATCTAGCTTTCAGTTCAGAATTCTGATTTCGATCCATTATCTGCCAGCTCAGGCTGTTTTAAATCTAGGCCATTTGTGTGTGAGACACAATTAAATAAAGAAACAAATGCACAATGTTGGAACACAGGCAGACAAAAGTATCTTTTGTTTTTCTCTCCACATCTGTAAGTAAATTCTGGACATCCTTTGCAATCTATCAACTAATGCCACTGTAAGTTAATGTCTCCTTTACCTTATGTTTCTACCCTTAGATGGGGGGGGGGGGAGATGATCATCTTTTCTTAAATAATCATGTGATGTAAAATTCACAGTCTTCCTGTTCATGTGTTTTATCTTCAAAATATTTGTCTTTCTTATGTCTAATGAAAATCTCCTTTGGTAAATATAAGCCTTTAGTTTAGAGATTAAAATTTTTGTCTGAGGTTTTAAAATGTTTTGCTTTGTCCATTTTAAAATTTGTGATATTATTTCATTCAATAAGAATCGTGTGGATTGATTTATGCCCTTTGAATATTTAGTGTTACGGAAGTGTCTCAGTCAACAAGACTCCCCTAAATGGAATTGAGGAATTTTGGAAATTGAAAATCCAATCTTCCTCTCCATTAGAAATTTTGGTGTGGACTTATGGACATCTAGTCTCTATTTAATCCAGTGATATGTTCCTCTACTTATCTTATCAGGCTTTAAATTGTTAAGTTTGGTCTTAAAAGGAAAAACTGGGGGCACCTGGGTGGCTCAGTCAGTTGAGCATCCAACTTTGGCTCAGGTCATGATCTTATAGTTTCTGAGTTCAAGCCCCGTGTTGGGCTTTGTGCTGACAGCCTAGAGACTGGAGCCTGCTTCGGATTCTGTCTCCCTTTCTCTCTGTCCCTCCCCACTTTCCCTCTGTCTCTTTCTCTCTCTCGAATATAAATAAACATTAATTTTTTTTTTAATTTAAAAAAGGAAAAACTGTATTCTCTACAATTATTTCTGATACTAGATGTGTGGGGTTTTCCACACCAAGAAATTCTCCAATTCTTGATGGGCCCTGACTGGGTGTCGTATAATTTAACTCAATTCTGACACTAACTGCCTAGAGTTCATGCAGACCCTACAGGTTAAGGACTCAGTCCCACAAGATCACTCCCCTCTTCAGATGCTAGTTGCAAGTCCAAATTTGTCATCTGCACTTCTGACCAACTGACTATAAATCAGGGGTTTCCACAACCCTCTCTTCATCTATAATGGCTTATGGAACTCAGGGAAACACATTTACTGATTTATTATAAAGGATACAATAAAGGATACGGATGAACGGCTAGATGAAAGGTACATGGGGCAAGGCAATAGAGCAATTCCATACCCTATCCAGATGAACCACCATCCCAGCATGCTGGTTTGTTCACCAGCCTGGAAGCTCTCCAGAGTCCTTGCTTAGAGTTTTTAGGGAGGTTCTGTTACTTAGGCACAATTGGTTAAATCATTTGCCATTGGTGATAGGCTCAGAGGTCGGGAGGGGAGGGGCTGAAAGTTCCAACCTACAATCACCTGGTTGGTTCCCCTGGCAACCAACCCCCTTCCTTAGGGAGTCAACTTGTTAGCATAAAGTCAGGTTGAAAGGGGTTTGTTATAAACAACAAAAGGTGTTCTCTCACCCCTTCCCTCAGGGAATTATAAGAGATCAAAGATCAAATATATACTTTTGGTATATAGTTCAAAGATCTATATACTTTGGTTCAAAGATCAAATACATACTTTTTATTATAATATCACAGGTCTGTTCTCTATGTTAAGCTGAAAGCTGTCTCTACAAAAGCTACTTCTGTTTACTTATAATCTGTTGACTATCTCACCCAAGGTACAGAGTAGTGGGAGGGTTCCACTAAATCTCCACTGTCTTTTTTTCAATTAAATTTTTGTATTTCTTTTAACAAGTTATCACACAAATATATGAAAATATCCCTGCAAAGTTTATAATGAAAATAATAAGGTGAAGAAATATCGATCTGATCCTTCTCCACCTCAATCCAGAGATACCACCTTCAACTCTTAATTGTTTTCATTTTACTGTCATATTTCTAAATTATGCACTTACAGTACAATTTTTTTGTATAAGTTTCATGACATTTTATATATTAATGCCCATTTTAGACATTTTGTTATTTTCTAAATATCCTCAATTTTATCTTGTAGTCCTTCTATTGAATGAATCTCTGCTAACAAATATACATAAATAAATGTATATTTTTATTTCCTAAGAGCTTTGTGTTTTATTTTTTCCTTTTAATAGCATTTAGTTTGTGGTTCTTAATAGAAGTTATCTCTGTTAGCATCTTAAGAATGAGATTTTTTAAATTGTTTTTCTGTTCCTTGCACTGTCTTTTTTTAATTATTCCTTTTTTTTTTCTTTTCTATTTATCTTAGTCCCTGGCTCTCATGGTTCTCTTAGAGGTTATCTGACAATTTCTGGCAAATTGTGGCCATTTGTTTTCACCCAATGATAAAAAGTCTAACACATTAGTTAGAAGCTGTATAATTATGGGTTTTTTTTTTTAAAATCAGTTAATGAAATTTACTAGAGCATAAATAGGTAGGGAACTAGCCACTTTATCAAGGGATTACCCTTCCAAAATGTCATTGCCTGTGGATCTTTTCTCTCAAGTTATTTGGTTTGTCCAATAATTGTTTCTTAGATATAACTCGGTTTCTCTGTGTTTGAATATTTTGTTTCTATAGGTGGGTGGGCAGTGCTTGAGATCAGAGGAGGAAAGGGGCTTAGGATAGGTGGATTGTTCTCAGGGGTCAGTGTACAAGTTTACATGTAATCCTCCTATTTTCGTTATGACTCCACACCCCTGCCAAGGCCTGAGCCTGGGTCCTAAAATCCAAAGCTCTCCTCAGTTGTATTCTCTGAGTGCATGCATTTCCTTGCTATAATAGAGAGGGTATCTGTAGGGCTATTTGATCCTTGTATAGGCTTCCAACCAGTACTCTTGTTTTCAGTCGTACCTCTCATCTCTGCTTTCAGCAATATGTGATGCCTCCAATTCTGTATCTTTTTAGGGTTCTGTTGCAAAATAACCTTGTTTACTGTTGGCTTCTTCCTGTGCAGCTACTTGAGTTTCAAGTTTTTATGTTATTCCTCTTCATCATATCTTCCATTTTCCACCACTCTCCTATCCCACACCCCTACCCCCAAACTCCATACCAACCCTCACTGTAGATATACCACATCTGGTCCCATTTTCCCATCTTTACCTTCCCCTAGAATCACATCCACTTTTGAGCCTGATCTGTTCAGTTGGCAGAATACCTGCCTTGACTCTGGACCACATCCTTATTTCCATTTTTCCTGTTTGCTCCATGCTGCTGCTCACTCTCCAGCTATCCATTTACTGTCAGGGGCATGTTCCAAAACTGATTTGGCATGGGTCAAGTATGGGGCTCTAAATCAGGAGCCTGGGCTTGATGGAAGAAAATGCCAGAAGTCATTGATGAGTGGCTTGATTCAAGGGAATGCTATAAGAAAAGTCACCTTGTGGAAAAACTAGCTGCCTGATAGTCTGCCACAGTAGAGTGCCAGGACCAAGAGTGAGAATCCACAAATGACACCGTGAGACATACTTTAGAGAGCAGAGACTTGAGCATTGGAGCAGGGAGATGGGTCATGGAGGAAATTCCTGAGCTGCATGAACATCCTTAAGGAGTTTTGAAGAGGGTAGGGAGTTCCCTGGGCATCTGTTGAGAACAGGAAGCAAGAGTTGAGAATGCTACACCAGCTTGGCTAAGTTGTTTTGCTGAAGAGTTTAAGTCAGAAGCCAATTGAGATATCTGTCATTACTGACAAACTTTAAAAGGTTCTAGAACTGGCAAAACAAGTAGGCCTGAGCTAAGTTAAAAGACAGAGCGTGACCAGCTGGGACAGGAACACAGCAAACTTGCTAATTAGTCTGGAGGAAGCCAATTGCCCACATTTTTATGGACTGCTAATTGCTAAAGTAGCAGCTTGCTCTAAAGACAAAAATAACAGCATGATAGTTTCTTGAATATAGTATAAAATGGCCTTTAGGATATAGGCTACATCAACTTTAAATATACTCCATAGTTCTTAAACTTAAAACATACACTGCTATTAATAAAGATACATTTTGGAAGTCAGCTATTCATTTTTTCTTAGACTATAAAATGAGAAATTATAGACTATATATGACTCCAGTTTGGGAAGTTGTGGTAAGGATTTTATTTTAAAGATACATTTCTCCACTTGAGTACCATTTCTCAGCCCATTTTAAAACATTTCCCAATAAAAGAACAAAATAAATAATTTTAAATGTGCTTTATTCTAAATACTGTGAAATTTTTCCTAAAACACTGTCTTTCAACCCAGTTATATTTGTGAAAAGAGAATGTGCTTAAAAAAAATTACCTCTACTTTTTGCAACATTGAGGGCGTTCAGTAAGTATCTTTAGAAAGAAAGAATGAGTGAGCAGGTGCATAAGGGTTTGTGTGCATTAGAATGGTAGAATTTCATATTTTATAGAGCAGTAGAGAACAACTAGTCCCCTTCCATTATTTTATGGATGAGGCAACTGAGGTAGAGAGGAGAAGTAGGATACTGCTCCAGCGTCTCACAGTTGGCTAGTGGCAGCACTAGGCTTGGACCCCGTTTCTTAAGCCAATCAGTCCAGCACTCTTTGCATTCTAAGCTAATATTCATTCCTTTTGCTTAAGAGAAGAATGAATTACTTTTGCAGGGTTGATTCTGACCCAAATCACATTAAATCAGCAAAGCCTGGCTTTGTTAAAGGCTCAGATGTCAAATGACAAAAGCAAAACATCTTTTAAAACGAAAACAAAGCCGAAGTAATTGGTGTGTTTGGTTTTATCATGGAGTGGAGTCTTCAAAGTCAAAGAGGGGGAAAATTTAAAACCTCGGTGCCATGGACTTAATTTGAAAGTGTGAATGTCAGGCTGGATATAAAGGAGGTAAGCTAGCCCTGAGGAACTGTAACTACATAAAGGGAGAAAGCAGATTTCCTTTTCCAGTGAATCAATACAAGTTAATGTATCTACAGACTTATTAATCTCTTGCATTGGTAGCTGAAATCCCCTAATTAGATTGACAACATATTTGGATATTGCATAGTGATTACATATGGCAGAACAAATTTGTTGAAGATGGAAATAAGTAGATGACTATTTAGACACAGCAATACCCCTAATGGCTTAGATGCCAGGTAACATTTCTTCACGTGTAGAATTTATTAAGAAGTGGCTGTGAATTGCTCGTCTTCTTAATTAAAGGTTTGGTTGCATTACCAAAAGGTTGTTAATAATGGTAGTCACTTATCAAATGTGTGACTCTGCCCGAGTTATTAATTATTCTGAGCCAAGTGTTTCTCATTTGTACAGATAGGTTTATAATGGCACCTACCACATGGGGTTGTTTGTGGATTAAAAGAGAGTATGCACATAAGGATTTGCATAGTGCATTCCACATAAAAAGCACTCAATAAATGTTAGCTATTATTATTGTTGTCAGCCACTCCAGGGGAGCTATATTGTAAGAAACCATACTTTCATTGCTGCTGCACTGAACTTCAGTAAATCATTGTTTTCTCACTGGCCTACTATACAATTTGTGGATATTTCTACCTCAAGATCCTCCCCAAGAGGACAATGCGATGTAGCTGAAAGATCTCTCTTCACTTGGAATTCAGAACATTTGGTTCAAACCCAAAGTTTGCAAGTACAGTTTGTGTTGTCTATCCTAGAACTCCTGGAAGGAGAGATTCATTCATTTGATAACTTTCTGGATTGAACAAACTTATATCTTAAATTTTCTTAAGTTATTTAATGGTCTCTAAAATTGAGGCAATCGGGGCACCTGGGTGGCTCAGTCTGTTAAGCATCCAACTTCAGCTCAGGTCATGATCTCATAGTTCTTGGGTTTGAGCCCCATGTAGGGCTCTGTGCTGACAGCTCAGAACCTGGAGCCTGCTTCAGATTCTGAGTTTCCCTTGCTCTCTGCCCCTCCCCCACTCAGTGCTGTCTGTCTCCCACAAAAAATGAATAAACATTAAACATTTTTTTAAATTGAGGCAATCATACCTATCCCTGTGGAATGCTTTGAGAATCAGATTAAGGTAAATAGTGAAAGTGCTCATTTGCAAACTCCATGGTGTTGAATGAGTATCGGTAATTGATATTCTTTGAAGGCTCAAATTTAGTTACTCTTTCAAGGTCCAGGTGTAAAAGCCACTTCTTCTCTGAAGTCTTTCCTGAGTTCCCCAAACTCCAGACAAATGTCAGCTGTCCTTCATGGTCACTCCATTACATTTCAGCTGGTCTTCTCTAGTACTCAAAGAATGTGCTTCCTTGTAGGGCAGTACTTTATATTTCATTCCTGCTACTGCTCCTTCAGAAGAAAGCATCCATGCCTAATTGCCCTCATTGTCACCTATAATGCATAATACAGTATCTTGTTTATAGTAAGTGCTCAACAAATGTTTGACTAACCAATGAATAAGCTTTTATTATCCCATATGTAATGCTAAGTCCTATGAGTTATAGGGAAATAATAGAAGCAAGTGAAGACTTAGTTACAATTTTCTCTCTTCAACAGGAAGATCAAATCCTTTAGGATTTGAAATAGAAATTAACTCATCCTTCCTTCATTATGTTATTCAATAAATAAATGTATGTTCAGCATGTTCCAGGTGCCAGGTACTGTGGTGGGCACTAGGAATTCAGTCTAATAACAAAACAGTTCCATTCCTCAGAGCTTGCAGCTTATAAATAATAAGTAATAGTAAGGAAATAATACCAAAACTTGCCTTGTCAGAATAAACATTTAGACCTTTCTTTGTTAAGAAAGGCCAGTAAAGAATTCTTAACCGCTTCTCCTATCCATTATTAATTCCTAAATTTGGTCATTGCTCACCAGTGAGATTAAATTAAGCTACTGAGAATAGGTCCAGCAAATCATTTTTCTGGTTAGAAAGAAAAAGAAAAAAAAATCTTCCATAGCTGCTGGGTGGGATTTGCTTTGAATTATTTTTCATAATCACAAGTAATTGGGCACGTCTCATTCAGTTAAAAATAAACATATAAAAATACATTGATCTCCTTTCCCTGATAATGGGTTTTGAAAACCATAGCTATGTCACTTAAACTTACTTTTCTTCACTTATTAAAAAGTCCAGAGGGCACAAGTAACCTTCAGAGAATATTTCCACATAACAAGACAAAATGATTTAATAAAATTCCTGGATGTACGTTTTAATTGAAGAATCATAAGCAATTCCACACCGACATGGAGCCAGCCAATATGATACAAAAGGAATTTATCAGTTATTGTACTGTCTGGTGGGTAATTTGAGTGAAAGGAAAACTTTCTTTAGTCATACAAGCCAAGACTAGTTTGTTGTCGCCTCTGAAGCAGCAGAAGCCACTAGAATGTTACATTTTAAAGATGAGGGATGGATCTTCTTAAAGTAGCTCAATTTTCCACATTGCTTACTCACCCCTCAACCCACACCCCTACTACCTACACCACCTCTAGACTTCTGTTTTCTTATGGCTGTGGGGGCTTACAGTCAAAGAAAATGAGGTTTAGAGTATCTGCCAATTTTTTCCACGCTGAGTCAAAGAATTCATGGATGGAAAACACCCAAACTGATTTCCCTTTTGCATTTATTGGTCAGAGTCCTGGTAGGGAAACTGGTGACACACTCAAACAGGGTAATATGATGAGAGTTGACCTATTTACAATGATGTGGGCAGGGCAGGTCTGTGGGCAGGGCAGCCAATAAGGTATGACAAAGCACCCTTTCAGCTGTTACCTCCCTTAGGCCTGAAAGGGGCAGGAGGGGGGAACAGTTACTAGAACCAAAAGAGAGCGAGCTAGGGCTGTACATAGGGGAGGACTTCCTAGCAGAATCTGCAAACTTCATAAGAGAAATGCTAGGTGCCACCGACCTGGATACTGGATGAGAGGAAAACAGGGGTATTAATACCTCCGTCTCAACGTTTTTCACTCCCGGCTTCTTGTCAGTGGCTCATATTTGATGCAACCCAGAGTGATGAGCATCTCAGAGAGCAGGGTAGGGTGCAGAGTGAATCTAGAGGGTCAAACAGAATATCAATTCTACTTTTCATGTAATAGGGATGCGCATTTATCACGTGTATGGTGCATGTTGTCACAAGCAGAAAACTCTCCTTCCAAGAAAGTTTACAGACATTCCTTTAACATTCATAAAACCTTTTTGAGGCAAGCATTATTATTCTCATGTGATGTATCCAAAAGATACTAATGCGAATGTGTTCACGGATGCCTCTCTAATTCCACCTCACCAGCCCGATTCCCCCTGTTTTCATCTTTTTTATTTTATTTTTAAAAATTTTTTAAATGTTTATTTATTTTTGAGAGAGACAGAGACAGAATGCGAGTGGGTTAGGAGCAGAGAGAGAGGGAGACACAGAATCCGAAGCAGGCTCCAGGCTCCGAGCTGTCAGCACAGAGCCTGATGTGGGGCTCGAACTCACGAGCTGTGATATCATGACCTGAGCCGAAGTTGGACGCTCAACCTACTGAGCCACCCAGGCGCCCCACTTTTCATCTTTTTTAAAGAGAAAGGATTCCTTCTGGCTGGAAGAGAGACTAAGTTAAGCCAAACAATGATTGAGTGAGGAGCAGATGAGTGAAGTGGGAAGGAAGAAAAAGAACACAGGCTAGAAGTAGGAGTTTCTCGTCAGTTTTAAGAGTTAAGGCACCATAGAAGTTTAAGAGTATGAGGGAAGTAAAGAAAAGGTGTGAAAACAGAAGGCAAAAATAGTGTTTGTCTAGACTGTGCATTGGGTGACTTTTAATACCCTTTAAGGAACTTGAACGAGGAATGCAATTACTTTTAATATTTCTACTGGTTATTGGACTGGACTTTTGAATGCGGCCCAGGTCAGAGACTGAACTACATGGTTTCTGCATTTCTTAGGGTTACAACCACCCACTTCCTACGTATTTCAACTGAGAATTAAAAAGCTTAAGTGTCTTGCCTAAGATCACGCACTCAGAAAATGCAGAGTTTTTACTCCTGCCCAGAGCTATTGATACCAGATCCATTAGTCTCAATTCAGCTTTGGCTGAACTTACCTTTGCTGGATTTGTTGAGTGATTGGAGGAATTCTTTTCATACCTAATAAGTATATGGTGCACCCCTTAAGAGTAGGAGAGATTAGTCCTTTATACTCCCTGTGTAAAGAGGCTGGATTAGTAATGGTCAAGTGTCATTGAGTCACTCCGATGAATAGTTCCATGATTAAATCTTGTTTGCTTTCATTATTTTTTTTTTCATGTCATGTCAATGAATCTTTTACAATAAGAACTGGACTTACATTTTCTCCAGTCCATTTAGTCATGACATTTTATTTTAAGAATGTTTTTCTAATGATTTCTAATTGCTCTTAAAGCCCTGTTTGAATCCCAGTACAAACCTTTCTGTTGCATATCACCCATGACCCACCTCTACTTTCTCTTATTCACTGCCTTTCACAATCAGAAAGCATTTATTAATCAGGTACTTCTGCACATTTAAAAAAATGAATTGGGCTCGGTTTTGTTCCTGGGATATGAAAGATAAAACATCAGTGTAGATAGTAGAAACTACCAGCAGCAGAATATCTTGTAGGTATATGGCTTGCCAAGTTTTTTGACACTCCTGATGGCATTAGCTCGTAGCAACCCTCCCACCAAATGCCTGCCTGAGGCCCAAGTCACAGATGTTTCTACCCCTGCTCACTTTTCTAATTTTGGTGGGATTGCTATATATTCTGTTCAGATTTCTTATTAAGACTATTGACCTATTCATGTTGAATTTGTGGCAGTTTATTTTCCCATTAATTTTAGATTCAGGGAAGCTTTTTTTTTTTTGTTGTTACATGGTGACAGAAATGATTCTGTTCATATGCTGTGTCATTCTAAAACAAAAACAAGTTTATGTATTTTTTTTTAACTCAGAGACATTAACATGCTCTTTGACTTTTAGTTTTTTTGTTACTATTTTTTAAGTTTGTTTACTTATTTTAAGAGAGAGAAAACACGAGCAGGGAAGTGGCAGAGAGACAGGGAGAGAATTCCCCAGCAGGCTCCGCACTATATCAGCATGGAGCCAGATGCAGTGCTTGAA
The DNA here is from genome assembly GCF_018350175.1 of Felis catus. NCBI lineage: Eukaryota > Metazoa > Chordata > Mammalia > Carnivora > Felidae > Felis > Felis catus. The sequence goes on from NC_058373.1 coordinate 123,313,218, forward strand.
CTCACCAACCATGAAATCATGACCTGAGTCAGATGCTTAACTGACTGAGCTACCCAGGAGCCCCAGGGGAACAGACTTTTAAGACAAACTGCCTGTATATGAATTCTAGCCTAACCACTAACTAGCTCTGTGACCTTGGACAAATCACTGAAACTCTCTGGGCCTCAATTTTCTTATCTATAGAAAGGGGACAATGATAGTATCTATTTCTAAAGTTGTTATGGGGATTTATAAATTAGTAAGTAATAGGAGAATAACTGAAACATCAAAAATTCATTAAATGTTGGCTGCTATTATTATTTACCAGTGATCAAACATGACGATATATGCTTAATATTACTTTAAGTTAGGATTTACTTTCAGCTAGGATTTCAGTTAGGATTCACCTGGCACAGTAAAACTGCCTTGGGCTTTTAGTGCCAGGTAGATTGAGTTCAAATTCTAGCTTCTCCACTTACTAGGTGTGTGTATTAGGTCAAACTATTAACACATTTCTTTTTTTTTTTTTTTTAACGTTTATTTATTTTTGGGACAGAGAGAGACAGAGCACGAACGGGGGAGGGGCAGAGAGAGAGGGAGACACAGAATCGGAAACAGGCTCCAGGCTCTGAGCCATCAGCCCAGAGCCCGACGCGGGGCTCAAACTCCCGGACCGCAAGATCGTGACCTGGCTGAAGTCAGACGCTTAACCGACTGTGCCACCCAGGCACCCCTTAACACATTGCTTAATACCACTTTTCATATTTATAGGATGGCAATATGTATATCTTAGAGGGTCAACATGTGGCCCAATGGGAAGTTTGGCAAATGTAAATCATATAAATATAAAATATGTGAAAAGTACGTAGCCAGGTTTTGACTCATAGAAGGCATTTCAGTAAGCGTGGCTATCATTTTTAGAAGAACTGATTAATACTATTATCAGTAATAAGGCAACAAAAGCAAAAAATGGTAAGGGAGAGAGTTTCATGTTCTCGAGAAGTGGTGTTGATTAAAAAGTCTTAGATTAAAGTATACAAATGGAGTTAAAGTCAAGGTGTTTTGAAATGATTGTACCCAACCAAACTGCACTTAATGTGTAACGACTGCTTTACTCTCCCAATAAAGTAATTACTGTGAAATCACACACCTATTTGGACCCCTTGCAGTGATTGCTGTAACAGTCCACTACTCAGGTATCCACATTTCTATGATGTCACTGGCAGTTTAATAGAGCATCATGTCAGCATGTGCTACAGAGCATCACTGTGCTGGCTTGACATAATTCAATGTTCAGGACAGAAAAAACTTGACAGCTGAGACAGTTTGATCTTATTAGGAATGCACATACAATGGGTCTCAAGTTACATGAAAACCGTATTCAGATTTCTAACTTATATTAGCTACAGTAAACATTAACTGTGTGAAAAAAAAAAAACCCAAATCTCAGCATACTAACTCAAAATAAGTTTTGTTTTAATATTAGTTTTACGCACATGTTGTCCAAGTAGGTTAGGGTCAGGGGAATGGAGGTGAGGTTCTGTTCCACAGTTACCCAAGACAGAGCTGACAGATGCTCTTTTGTTGTCAACGTGGGGCTTCCAGGGTAGTTCTAAGCATCAAAATTCAGCGGGCAGACATATCTGGAATTGGCAAATACCACTTTTGGTCACATTTCTTTGGCCAGAAATTAGTCACAAGGTCCTACCCTGTTGCAAAGGCAACTGGGAAATCTAGTCTCTGGCTGACATGATCACAACCACAGTACAGCTGTTGCTTAGTTGAACAACTGAACCCCACGAAAGGGGAGCACAAATATTTGGTGAGCAGTGCATGGTCCCTGCCACATGCTTATTGCAACAGAGTTGTAATAGAATTATTCCCATTATTCTCTTTTCATTAATTCCTGTTAAAGGAACAATGAAGTATAAAAAGAAAGATGTGCTCGGGCGCCTGGGTGGCGCAATCGGTTAAGCGTCCGACTTCAGCCAGGTCACAATCTCACGGTCCGTGAGTTTGAGCCCCGCGTCAGGCTCTGGGCTGATGGCTCAGAGCCTGGAGCCTGTTTCCGATTCTGTGTCTCCCTCTCTCTCTGCCCCTCCCCCGTTCGTGCTCTGTCTCTCTCTGTCCCAAAAATAAATAAACGTTGAAAAAAAAAATAAAAAAAAAAATAAAAAAAAAGAAAGATGTGCTCAACTTAAGTGCTTATTTAGAACAAGAACTTTCTTTTATGTATCATTGTGTCTCTCATGCCTGACTCAGAGCTTAGCATATGTTAGATATTCACTAAGTATTCCTTGAGTTGTCAATTGAACGTAACACTCCCTACCATCTTACCTAATCCTCTCTTTCTTTCTCCTTTCCTTGCTTCCCTTGTGTCTTTTTTGTGATCCCAATCACTTTCAGAGGCTTTATTTTCTGCCAGACACTGTGATAAATGATGGGGAATCAAAGACAAATTTGATCTTGGGGAAAAGCCATATGAAAACAAGAATAAAGAAAAGGACATAGCTGTAAAGTATTAAACATTTCAGAATGGTTGGTTTCATTAAAATGTTTAGCGGTTTTAAGAAGGGCTAAAGAATCATCTGTCAAACACGAATACGCCACTCTAAGAAGACTACATGTAATACCATCTTTAACCTCTGCTTCTGTGAAGATCCTGCTTCTTGAAGATCCCATCCAGAATGCTGCCCTCGGGGCCCAAACTATGGGGTCCTGCATGCATGAAACTGCTGTCACTTAGTGAGGAAAGCCCTTTCATACTGTGACTCGTAATGTAACGTAAGGTCTGGGTTGTGGCAAACTGAGCACTTTAGTGGTGGGAATTGTCTGGTTTTGTTTTGTCCTTCAGAGAGTTTCAAGAAGTTTTCCTATAAGGGTCTTGATATCTTTATGGAATTTATATAGCCCTACCTGTGTCCCAACTGTGTTCTTTTTGATAGTGATGATGATGATGATGGTGCTGGCCATTTAATCAGTACTAGTGACTATGAGCTTGACATTACACCAATCACATTGTAGATATTCTTTCTTTTACCCTCATATCAGCCCTATTAGATATGTCTCACCATACATATTTAGAGACCTGGGAAATTACATTCGGGTAGATTCAGTACTTGTCTAAAGGCCTCCATTTTAGAAGGGAGCAAAGCCTGACCCCAATGCCTATGCACTCAACCACTCCAGTTGATGATCATTTGCTTAGGTTATTGAAGGTGAAGGACTTTTATTTTATTTTACTTTTTCTAGGAAGAGAGAATTACATAGAACTTGCAGTTTTTCCAAATATAGGATGAGTGTATGGGTGCCTGCTTTTGTGCCCAAGTTTCAAGAAACTCAAGGAGTTTCTGAATATGTTATAGGAATTCCAAGGATCTCTTAAATATTGCATATTGTGTTATTATTGTGTCCATATATTTAATAAGATTTTCGAGGCCTGTGACCTCAAGAAGGTTAAGTACCATTGCGTTCTGTTATATGCTCTCTTTTCCCAAACATGCAAAATAACATGTGTTATTTGTTTAAAGGATAATTTTCTAATTCCAAACCTATAATAAGGAACAAATCCCACCCCCACCCCCACCCCCATGAGTGATATTCACAGGAATTACACAGACTCATAGAATATGAGTTAAAAAAAATAAAGCAAAGTTTACAGCCAACTCTTGGCTTATATGGGGCCCGGAAAGAAGGAAGGGATGGCTTGCACAAAGAGGAAAGAAGGATTTATAACTTCTTGCTAATTGAAGCTCATTGGAGAAAGAAGAGTGGGTGACAATAGTAACTTGTTTTGTGTCTACATGTCTTGAGGGAATTGGGGCTGGTTTCTCACTGGGGTGGCTGAGAGCTCTGCCTACGGTCTCATCTGGGAGCTATTTGCCTACAGCACCTGGAATTGGGTGAACGTCTTTTTGCCCTTGGCTTCCTGGGCACTTATTCATGAGGTCAGCTGGGTATGGTTCTGGCTCTCATATCTTTTCCCTCAGGAGTATACAGACCAGGGCCAAGTAGCCTAGAGTCCTTTAAAAAGATGCTTTTAAGCTAGTTAGGCACTGACATTTCAGAAACACCATTTATGCCTTAATTCCAACTGCTTACATTATAGCCATCATTCAGTTTTCTATTTAGGGACTTTGGGCTTTAATTTAGGCGAAAAAAGGGTTCATGGCTCCACCACAAAATGGCAGATGCAGGGGAGTTCATGTTCCCAAGAGGGGATTTTTCTGGGGAAAATCTAACAACCAAGAGAATTGGTCCTGTTTCTTTTTAAAAAAAAATTTTTTTTTCAACATTTATTTATTTTTTGGGGGACAGAGAGAGACAGAGCATGAACGGGGGAGGGGCAGAGAAAGAGGGAGACACAGAATCAGAAACAGGCTCCAGGCTCTGAGCCATCAGCCCTGAGCCTGACGCGGGGCTCGAACTCACGAATCGCGAGATCGTGACCTGGGTGAAGTCGGATGCTTAACCGACTGCGCCACCCAGGCGCCCCGAATTGGTCCTGTTTCTAAGTTGATAGTGATTTCTTGAATTCTGAGTGTCCATTAATTTTGAGAGTACATGAGTGAAATGTGGACATTAACTGTTTCCTAAAATAAATGACCCCTGTCCTTTAGAAAGTTATTGTTGGTCTGTATAGTTGGTACCAACTTGGGAATCAATATAAGACAGTTTGTTAATAAATGCTAAACAGTATTTTCATTTAGTACAATTCAAAGTAAATTTTTGGAACATTATTTTTCCTATTTCCAAGAAAAATGACTTTTTCTTGTCTTTAAAGCCATAGAGAATTTATAAGCAATACGTTACTTTTTCTCTTTTCCTTACGTCCTCCCCAACCCACATGTTTTTTACATATTGCCATTTATTGGAACCCATGAAGTTTTTCCAGGGTTATTCTCAGGCATTCTTTCATGAAGAACATTAAATATATAAAATATTTTTATGGCTGCCTGGGTGGCTCAGTTATTCAAACGTCCAACTTCAGCTCAGGTCATGATCTCACGGTTTGTGGGTTTGAGCCCCACGTTGGGCTCTGTGCTCTCAGCTCGGAGCCTGGTGCCTGGTTCAGATTCTGTGTCTCCCTTTCTTTCTGCCCCTTCCCTGCTATCTCTCTTTCTCTCTCTCTCTCAAAAATAAATAAAACATTAAAAAAATTAAAATATTTTATAATGTAACTATACAACCAGGCCTAATAAAATACCTAGTAGAATCACTGATGTATAAGACAGATCTGTATGGGAGCCTGCGAATTAGTGGAGAGAGGAATCACAAACACATATGCATGCACATCCATGTGTATGCATGCACACCAGATTTGGAACCAGCAAAAAAACATCCAAATGAATGCCTGTTTTCACTTGTGTGACTTTAAACAACTCAGTTTCTCAACATGTATCTTTCCATGTGTAAGGGAAGATGGCTGATTTCATAGTTATTGGTTATGTCAGATGGAATCATGCCTGTAAAAATACCTTAAAAACTGTGAAGGATGATGAAAATATTAGTTTTCATTATCTAACTCATATATAGAGACACAGGAAGACTTACTCATTTTTTCATTTTTAAAATCTTATTTTTGTATAACTGATTTAATTTTTTATGATATTTAATCTGACAAGCAAAAGATTTTGTTCAGAGGGGAAGGATAAATAAGATTAACTCTCTGTAAATCCTTGTAGAGTTACATTGTTCATCTCTTCACTGGGAGTGTCAGAATGCTTTTTCTTCTGTGAGCCTGCTTTCTGCAAATGTCCATTGAGCTGCTGAGAGCATTTTGCTTTCAGAGAGGCATTGTGCTTAATGTGTGATTTGAATCCAGGATCATGGTCTTACTTCCTTCCTCCTCCATTGCTTTACTTCACCAGTGTATCCTGGCTTCTGACACACTCTGTGGCTAGCACTTCTGAAAGTTTGGGGGATGGCTATCCCTCCAGTTCTGAATATATTCATGGTATTTTGCTGTTACATTGTAGGAGTTGTGATGACATTCTAAAATTATATGTTCATTCAGTCAACACATATTTAGTGAGCACCTGATATGAGCTGGTACTCTGAGTACTGAGCATGGAATCACTTATACAGAAAACAAATCCCTGATCGGACTTTGAGGAGCCTACAGTAGAGTAGGGAGATGAAACACAAACACACAGATACACATGAGCGTGCGCACACACACACACACACACACACACACACACACACACCTACCTATACACCGAGTGTAGGGGGTTGATTGGTGCCCTCCCAAAAGATATGTTTGCCAGAACCCATAAATGTGACTTTATTTGGAATAAAGATTCTTGCAGGTGTAATTAATTATGGATTTTGAAATGAGATCATCCTGAATTATCTAGGTGGGCCCTGAATCCAGTGAAAAGTATCCTCATATAATAAGGCAGGAAGAGGAGAAGACACGGACACACACGAGCAGAGGTTGAATGTGGATATTAATCCACATGGAATGTGGCATCAGAAGTTGGAAGAGGCAAGGATTGGAGTGTCCCCTAGAGTCTTCAGAGTGAAGGTGGCTCTGCTGGCATCTTGATATCAGACTTCTGGGCTTCAGAACTGAGAGAGAATAAATTTCTGTTGTTTTACCAAATTTGTGGTAATGGATTATGGCAGGCTAGGAATCAAATCAATAAGGAACAGGGTAAGCTACACAATATATAAAATTACACAAGAGGACCAAAGTTCTGTGGAGGTTTAGTTTAAAATTCACTTCTTATCAGAAGTATGGTCTTTATAACCAGTCCGGAAGCATTGAATTATGAAAAATATCATTGCCTGGTATGTATCAGTTATGTTTACAGTAAGAAACTGCAAATAACCAACTCAGTACAAATTATTTCCTACAATTTTAGCTTTATGCGCACATCCTATGTTAGGGTTTAATTTTAAATTGCCTTTTCATGGAACAAATGCTTGTTTCTCATGGAGCGAAGTTCTTTAAACAGGAGAAATGCAGCGATGCCTGTTTCTTGATGTAGCTCTGCTCACATCCAGCTGTAATGTAGCTGAAATCACAAATGAGCTCTGCATTTTCATAGGCTTTTAGCTTCTTAGGCAATACATGCTTGTAAACTTGATGCCGTTCATGTGGACACAGGCCTAACACTATTGAAACCTTACAGATGATAATAGAGTGGGTCAGGAAACGTGGATGAAGTGGTATGTAGTCTCCTAGGCGGAAAAGCCAAAATTATCTTTAGGCACCCACAGTCTTAGGGGTTAGGGGGTTTTGGGGGCAAAATGAGTGTTGTCTGTTTGTGCTGGCTATAGGATTTGAATGGAAATATCAGTAAAGTAGTAATTGAAGCCACTCAGGCAGCACTGTGCTCCCTAATCAAATGTTGTCACTATCCCTTTCAGTTCTCAAAATAGCTGAAAGTAAGGTACCAGTACTAATGAGTAGTATAGGTCATTTTTTAAAATAAAAAAAATTGTTTTTATTTTATTTATTAGAGAAAGACAGAGTATGACCATCGAGGGGCAGAGAGAGAGGGTGACACAGAGTCTGAAACAATCTCCAGGTTCTGAGCCATCAGCACAGAGCCCAACATGGGGCTTGATCTCTCATCAGCTGTGAGATCATGACGTGAGCTGAAGTTGGACTCTTAACTGACTGAGCCACGCAGGCACCCCGAATAGTATAGGTCATTTTTATGTACCATAAAAATTTAAATATTAACATTGACATTTATTAGTTTTGTCTGGCTTAGGTGATGGTGACTCCAGATGGCAACTGGGTGAAATAAGATTTTTGGCCCTAGAAGATACAGACCGGTAGGAACTTCTGGGAGGCTTTCCTGTGTGTATTAATGTTTAATGCAACAGCACTAATGGTGACTTCTGGGTTGTGCCATGTAAAACACTTTCCATGTACAGTCGACCCTTGAACAGCAAGGGGGTTGGGGCACTGACAGTCAAAAATCTACATGCAACTTTTGACTCTCCCAAAACGTTACTACTAAGACCCTACTGTTGACAGGAAGCCTTACTGATAACATAGTCGATTGACACATATTTTGTATGTTGTATGTAATATTTATCCCTTACAATGGTAGCAAACTTTTTCTTTTCTTTTCTTTTCCTTTCTTCTTCTTCTTCTTCTTCTTCTTCTTCTTCTTCTTCTTCTTCTTCTTCTTGGTGTTTCTAGGCTATGCAGCTTGTCTGCAGGTTTTTTCAAATTATTGCCAGTCCTCACCCCCAAGTTTTCCAATATACTTGTTGAAAAGAATCCATGTAGAAGTTGATCCATGCAGTTCAAAACCATGTTGTTCAAGGGCCAACTGCACTTACTTTTTCATAACAATATGTGTCTTCATAATAATCAGGAAGCAAGTATCTCATTATTGTTCCTATTTACTTCAGTAATGAGGTAACTCAAGCTTAGAGCAGTTAAACAGTTTATCCAAGGTCATCCTCTAGAAATGGACAGAGGTAGGATTTGAAGCCTGGCAGGATGACTCTAGCATCTATACTCGTAAGCAGTACTGGTGGGTACTGGTGGTCTGCTGAGGAATTTTTGAGTATCTGGAATGTGGGTAATATCAGGGAGCTGACTGTAAACCCATAGAATGAGAAATTAAAATCTCATGCTTCCTTGCCACAAAGCAGAGGCTCTGTATAGCATGGGTTAACTGAATATTCAGGCAGAATGAGAGAGTCATTACATTTACCGCAAATGAACACAGATGGACACTCTTCAAACAGAGATTCATATTGAATTTTAATGGTGCTCTTCTGCAGAACACATTTGCAAAATGGATTGCAGCATATTCATACTTCCCTTTCACTTGCCAAATGTGACATGGTTAAGAGACCTGCTCATACTTTAAATATTGTACCCTATATATGCCTATTTCAAATGTATGTGTCAGCAATAAATATTTGTTGAATGAATATGAATGTGTATACACAAACATGTATGAAGCAACATGAAAACATACATTTAATTTGACATATTCGTTGCACATCTACTGAATATAAACTTGTACTGGAGAGTATTGGAAATACATAGAACTCTGTAGATAGGGGTCCAGCAATTTATGTTTCTAAAAGTCCTCTGGGGAGTCTCCTGCACATGGAAGTGTCAGAACCACTGGGGTTTGGGAAAACTTTAATGTACTAATGATAGCTAGAGATTACTTTCAGCTGGGGACATTTACGAAGACAAAGTGGAATTTGAGCAGAATCTTTGGAGGATAAGTCAATTTTGGCTGATAGAAATGAGTAAGAAGGGGAATAAGATCACAGAGAAGGTCATGAGTCAGAATCAACTTGTACAGGTCTAAGTGCAAGCTGCTTATGGCTAAAAACCTAGATTGAGGTCAGTCAGTGGAAGGTCCTGAATGACGTGCGTGTGAATTTAGGCACTATGCTGAAAGCAGTGAGGTTTCAGTGAAGATTTCTGAGTGGGGGCAGAAGTGTGAACAAAGCTGCTTTGTATTTTTTATTTTTGTACCCAGTGAACATAATTCAGCTGATGTACTAGGCTGATAGAACTTCCTGGTCTTAAATCAATCTTTTTGCCCCATTAAGAAGACTTAGACATTCATAATTGTTTATACTTTGTGGCTGGAGCTGTGAGAATCTCTGTACTTTCTTGACTACTCTGACACATGCAGCTTCATTTCAGTAACTCAGCAATGCCAGAGTCTCCTGCGTGAGTGAGTGTGCTCCCACGTGCTCCCACATGCACTGTGTGCTTACAGGGAGTCACACAGCTGCTTATGAATTCAGCTGGGCTTTAGGAAGCTGCATAAAGACAAAGAAAAATGTCGCCTCCTGCTTGTGCTTTCTTTGTCATTTGGCAATCAGAAGGATGACTGTGCTCTGAAGTGGTGCAGGTGGCCTCTTCCGATACTAATTCCAGTGTCTCAACCAGTCCAGCATCATAAGAGAGTTCTCTGGAAGGGAAATAATTCTGCCCCTATCCCTGATTACTTCTATTTGTCCAGTATTGTGGGCACCTGCTTAGCCACCCACCTTCCTTTTCTTCCTTATCCACTTGCGTCATCTTTCTCCTTCCCTGGGTCAGCCTGTATATTTCAGTCCTTCCACACCCTGGATGAGCTCATTCATTCACTGGCTTTCTCCTTGCAATCCTCATTGTGTCTTCTTTTGTTGGAATAATTGATCCTCTGCTTTGCAAGAGCAGGTGGATGAATTGGTTTATTGCTTTAAAAAAATCATTCCCCTTCTCTCTTTTATTGCACCAATCTTTAGTCAGTCCTTGGTTCATCTAGCTCTTTCTCCCTCTATTGACTAATCTCTTTGTGTATCTCTCATGCTGATGGTGGGGAGTCCAAGCTGGGTCTGCATTGAGTGAGGAAGGTGAAAGCCCACTGAAAAAATAGCTGTGATTCATAATGTTCAAGTGGGGGAGGAATTGAGTCACGAAGGCCAGAAGTACTGATTATCATTTACATCTTGTGCTCGAGGCCCTTTTTAGACCCTCATGGGAGGGTTCCATCGCTCCTCCCTGCATGTATAATGGGATTGCAGGATTTAAAGGCAAATTTGTTAAGTCGTCTCGTACACATTTCATCGAACACTTCAGGATCTTTGCCACACACATTTGCTTTCCTTAATTTTTGACTTTTTGGGGAGTGTAAATTTACTTAGCCCAGGATTTTAAAAGCCCTTTATCCAATCTAGTTTTAAGTGACCCAAGATACCATATTTCTCTTCTATTCTTTGAAGATCCTTTTAGAATATAGATAATTGCATGGCACTGCATGGTAATCTCATTGGTAATTAATATAAAATTATGTAAGATCTCCAGGGGACATTTGGTGTCCACTAGAGATGTACAGATGTCTTTGTTTCAGCACGATGAGCTTCTCTCTTCCATTTGTTAAGATGATGATGATGATGATGATGATGATGATATAATCAGCTAAATATGGTTATTTCAACATTTTATTTTCTACTTAAGCACAGCCATTACCTTGTATGCTCTCTAATATATTCAGCTCAACATTGTACCCAAGGTTCTATGTTGGATGCTATGAATACACACACATGTACACATAGACACACACACACACACACACACACACACAATGTACAGAAGCTACCTGGAAGAAATATGAGGAAGCAGAGAGGAGGAGAAAGGGCATTCTAGGCTGAGTTCAAGGTATAGTAATGGAAGAATGTAACACATTGAAATATTGTGTTAGTTCAGAGGGAGACTATGAGAAGTGATAGAATGAAGTTTGGATAGATAGACTGGGAGAGGAAAGGTGACCTAGGATTTGATTTGGTAAGTACTGAGGAACTGTTAATGGTTTTGAGCTGATGTTGGCAAACTATGGTCCGTGGACCAAATCTAAACTAGTGTCTGTTTTTGTAAATAAAATTTTATTTGAATAAGGCCACTCTCATTCGCTTACCTGCTTATTGTCTGTGGCTGCTTTTGTGCTAAAATGGCAGAGCTGAATAGTTGTGACAGAGATCTCCTGGCTACAAAGCTGAAAATATTGCCATCTGGCCCTTTACAGAAGTTTTGCCAATCCCTGATGTACTTCCATAGAGTACAACACTCTTTTGTGCCAGGATGGGAAATCCATAATCATGATGGACAGCCATCAAAACAGACATGTTTCGAGAGCTGCATTTTGCATTTAGAGGCTCAAATATTCGAATGAAAGAATGAATGAATGAGCGGGTGAACAAGTGTATTTCTGTTAAGATGTTATGGTAGCAGTGGGAGGTATTATTTGTTCGTTGTTGTACAAAACACCAATGTGAGGGGCGCCTGGGTGGCGCAGTCGGTTAAGCGTCCGACTTCAGCCAGGTCACGATCTCGCGATCCGTGAGTTCGAGCCCCGTGTCGGGCTCTGGGCTGATGGCTCAGAGCCTGGAGCCTGTTTCTGATTCTGTGTCTCCCTCTCTCTCTGCCCCTCCCCCGTTCATGCTCTGTCTCTCTCTGTCTCAAAAATAAATAAACGTTAAAAAAAATTAAAAAAAAAACACCAATGTGAGAGTAGTCAGAGAACAGTGTCCCTTTAGGACCATATTCTGTTTTTCTGGGGGAGAGGCATCTGGGCAAGTTTGTGACCCGAAGTTACTCAAAGAGCATGAAGCTAGAGTTGATGAGAAAGGCCACTTTGGAGAAATGTTGCATAAAATACCCACTGAGACGCAGCACAGAGTGACCCTGGAAGTGAGGGAATCTTGATGGATCTTGTCCATGACACTTCTGGAACCTTCAAGGCAGTCCTACCTCCATCTGTATTAGTGATATTCCCACTTTCTCTCTGTCCTAGCCAGCACCCAGCTCTCAAACATTGTACTTTCCTCACAGATAATGCACTCAGAACTTCTTTCCCTGCACCTGTCAATTATTTTCCCACTGCAGATGGAGGCGGAGGGAGGAGGACTTAATTAACCCCAGGTTATTTCACATATACAAATTCCTTGGCTCTCAGTGGATGACATATAGTTTATTAGTTTCTACTTCATGATCCTTTATAAATAATTTCTGCATGGTTAACTCAAAGTTCATAACATTTATCTCACATCATACAGCTTTGTCAATTTGCAGTGGCAGAGAATATATTCTTTCTTTTATGCAGCTGTGGGACCCAGAGGTCCCATGGAAAGCCTGTGCCTTCCTAATGTGTGAAAAGGCTGAAAATGAGCACCTGCCCTCCCCCCTTCTTTCCTTCTTTTAAATAAATGTGGTGTTTATAGGTGGAATTAGCATGGCATTTCTTATTGGGGCCAGCATGGCAAAAAGGTGGTAACATATTGTTCACTACTTAGAAGTTAAACTTCAAGCTAATTGGTACCCCTCTTCAGAAGTGGGGACTCTCAGTAGAGAGAATTCATTGGATGTTTTGGTATCTACATAAGTGCATTTAAAAATATAGCCTTTATTTTAAGGTCCTTGAAGAATGATTCAGACATGGCTAAACTTCCCCAGGGCACCTGCGTCTACAGCAAGGAGAGTTCCCCAGCGGCAGTGGTGATACGAATGGTGCAGGATCTTTTATTAGATTTTATCTTCAAGGAGCAAACACAAGAAAGGAGAGACGACAGGAACTGTTCATGTTAAGCAGAGATGCATAAACATTTTCCTGGAATGCTGTGTGCTCGTGTGTGTGTGTGTGTGTGTGTGTGTGTGTGTAAGAAGACGTGGCTGACATATAATGCTGTAGGTTCTATTCTGTGAATTTATAGTTTCTTCCTCTTTAGCTCTCTCCGTATCTTTCTAACAAATTGCTTATTAGTAATTTTTAAAATTAGTATCTTTTTAATAAATTACTTTTCCCACCTATTTTTGTAAGCGTATTATCCTAATTGGAAATAATTGGAGTGATTGATAACTGTGCACAAACTTCAGTGCCTTGGCTTGTTCATTTGTCGTAAAGTTTCTGGGGAGCATCTTGGTCTAGTGTAGATGTATTTGTAAAATTGTATTAATGTTTCTTTATTTTTTAGACAGAGAGAGAGAGAAAGAGAGCACACGAGAGCAGAGGAGGGGCAAAGTGGGGGGGGGGGACAGAGGATCCAAAGCAGCCTCTGTGCTGACAGCAAAAAGCCTGATGTAGGGCTCCAACTTGGGAACCATGAGATCATGACCTGAGCCGAAGTCTGATGCTTAACCAACTGAGCCACCCAGGCAACCTTAGTGTAGGTGTTTTCAACCTTGATATTGAGAAGAGTTGTTGAGTATTGTAGCAATGTTTGGAAATGAATTTTTTTCACATTAGGGTAGCTTCACAAAACTCTCATGCTCTAGTATCCCAGCATGCTTCCTGCAGTGTGAGACAGAGGGGAAGGAACAGCTGGCCAGCCAGAACCCTGACTTTGTCTAAGAGAGCACATTCTGTCTGAGGGAACATCATCTGTCTATTGCAAACCAGGGAAAGGCAGTGAGACCTTTTTCTCCAGGAAATACAGTTCCTAAAGGAAGTTCAGATAAAGCCTATATGGAAATGTAAGGATAGAGAAATACCCTTTTGCAGCAATTTCTATGGCCCTTTGTTTTGAGAAACCAGGGAAGAGAGACAAAAAGCAAAGAGAAAAGAGTAAGAAACCTAGCAGAGTAGCAGGAGGGGAAAACAAAGGAAAATTTCACTAGGGTTTGTACTCCCTGAGAAATCAGGAAATAGAATAGAACCTGTCACCTGTGGAGCCTGGTCCCTGGTGGTCCTCCACATCAAGTCTAAGAATGGATTCCAAGGTGCCTGGGTGGCTCAGTCAGTTAAGTGTTCGACTTCACCTCAGGTCATGATCTCACGGTTCACGGGTTTGAGCCCCGCCTCAGCCTCTGTGCTGACAGCTCGGAGCCTGAAGCCTGCTTCAGATTCTGTCTCTCTCTCTCTCTCTCTCTCTCTCTCTCTCTCAAAAATAAACATTAAAAAAAAAAGAATTTATTCCTTCTGATGCTCCGGACTATTTCGCTGTGGGAAGATTTTATTTACCCCTGTGTCACGTTTATCAGATGGGAAATATGACCTCTGCCACATGGTCATGGAGTAGACCATGTTGGTTTGCTTATGTGGGTGCCAGGGGACAGTCAGTGTCCTGTGAACCCAAGTCACTATTCTTATTGGACTCTGCAGTCTTTTTAGCATTTGATGGGCTAGAGTAGGGAGAGTGAAGGGTTATTATACTTTATGGATACCCATCATTTTAAGGTAGTATACAGTCTTTACAGAATTGATGCAGCATGCTCACATTTATGAGAGAAAAAGAGGAAATTTTAGCTGAGGCAGTACAATTTTGCATGTCATATAAATGCATACTGCTCAGTGTAATCACTTTGTGAACCTAAAGTAAAATACCCTGAAATGTTCCTATAAAATCACCAATTTTCTAAGTTTTATTTTATTTTGAAAAGAAAATACATCAAGTTCTATTCTGTCTGTATTTGGAACTATAGACCTTTCATTTTCTTTTTCATTTTTGAAAAGGTAATATCAGTCCTTTGAGTAAGACAAGGTAGAACTTCTACCTATAATTCTCTTGTGTTTAGACCTCTCTTTTCTTCTCCTTCTTGGTCTTCAAAGAGCTATGGGAAACCAACCTAGAAACGTTGTTTCTTCAATAATTTTCATGATCTGTTTTCACTTTGATTCCCTCCAACTTGATTGGTGCAAACTCTATGTCGAAAAACAATAACCATAACTGATAAGAACGTTTCTGAACAGGTAGTCTGTGCCAGCTTCTAAGTTCTCACATTTCTTTGTTATTATCATAGCAGCCCCTGGAGTGAGTCTTCTTATCATTCCCATTTTGAAGATGAGGGAACTGAGGCTTAAAGCAGGTGCTCAACTTGTGGCTCAGTGAGAGCCCCAGGAGCCAGGATACTGGAAGTGCAGCCTGTAGGGATGTGGCCTCCTGGCCTGCTTCCTGGTTTCAGCCCTACCTGCTACTCTGTGTTTCTGTCCTCTCTCTCATTTATGAAGATGTTTATCTTCCTTTGAAGGTAGCATCTACTTTAACTTTTTTCTATTTCTTTTTGGTTCAATAACTGTCATTACTATAGGTTTGGTACAGTATTCGGGACCTACACATAAACTTAAAAGGCTACTTGGCCTGGAAATCCTTTCCTCCTTCTGGAATCTTCTCCTTATTCTGCTAGGGTATCCACAAGAAGCCTGGGACACAGATGAAAACATTAATATTACTAAGAACTTCATATATCTGTAGAAAGTAAACTAATATTATCTATGTTTCTATTCTTTACAGATGCTGAGACTTTTTTTCATTTAATTTTTAAATTTTTATTTAATTTTTTAATGTTTAATTTTTATGAATATAATTTATTGTCAAATTGGCTTACATACAACACCCAGTGATCATCCCAACAAGTGCCCTCCTCAGTGCCCATCACCCACTTTGCCCTCTCCCCCACTCCCCCCATCCACCCTCAGTTTGTTCTCTGTCTTTAAGTCTCTTATGGTTTGCTTCCCTCCCTCTCTGTTTGTAACTATTTTTTCCCCTTCCCCTTGGTCTTCTGCAAAGTTTCTCAAGACCCATCTATGAGTGAAAACATATGATATCTGTCCTTCTCTGACTGACTGATTTCATTCAGTATAATACCTTCCAGTTCCATCCACGTTGCTGAAAATGGCAAGATTTCATTCTTTCTCATTGCCAAATAGTATTCCATTGTATATATAAATCACATCTTCTTTATCTACTCATCACTTGATGGGCATTCAGGCTCTTTCCATAATTGGGCTGTTGCTGAAAGTGCTGCTGTAAACATCGGGATATATGTGCCCCTATGCATCAGTACTCCTGTATCCCCTGGATAAATTCCTAGTAGTGTTATTGCTGGGTTGTAAGGTAGTTCTATTTTAATTTTTTGAGGAACCTCCACACTGTTTTCCAGAGTGGCTGCACCAGTTTGCATTCCCACCAGCAGTGCAAGAAGGTTCCCATTTCTCCACATCCTCGCCAGCACAGATGCTGAGACTTAAGAATAAAAATTCCATGTCCCCAAGTTTGAGTTGGCCCATCTACTATTGACATCATTGTGACAAGTTAGTTAAACTGTACTATGTATTCAGTGCCTGCTCTTGCTGGGTACCCTTCACACATTATCTCATTATCTCTAAACAACTCTGCACAATAGATTTGAGAAGCCCCCTTTCACAGATGCACAAGCCCAAGGAGATCAGGTGATGCGCTCAAGGTCACTGAGGCGCTGTGGGCTGGGTGGGAACTTTCAGTCAGGTCAAGTCTAAATGCCAAGTTCTCAAACCCATATATAGTCATGTTGCCTCCTCCCATTAATATTCCTTCTGTTGTCTCATCCATCTCCAAGATAAATCCCAAAAAGAATGATTTAAAATAAACTTTTCCATCTGCTAATAATACCTTTTAAAATAATTTCTCCCTCAATTTATGCCTCATCTCAAGTCCTGGTAACCCTTCCAGAGGAGGACTTGTGTCTAATTTTCCCTGTATTTCCTGAGCCGTCTTTTCCTATAGGTGTCTGTCTCTGTGCACTGAACCTGGAGGGTTCCTCGTCCATTTCAATTCTCTTTTATTCTTCTTTCTTTTCTATGCTATGTATGTTGGCCCTAAATCACCTGCTTTCCCTTTGTGTTTAAATGTTTTATGTATCTGTATTTTATCATCTCAGCTGAAATGGAAGTCTAACTGTGGGATCTGGGTAAAATGTAATCATTTTGAGAATCAGTGAAATGCTCTCCACCAAAGTTATTGTTAAATGTAGTTCACTCAACTGTTATTTTTATATTTAATGCTGAACAGTTCATAGTCCTATATCCTCTTCAGTCTCACACTCCTAACCAGAGAGAACTGTGGGCCTTGGGGAGTTCCTGGTCACCATCCCCTCTTTATTTGAGCCCCTGGTTCCATCTAAGGTAGACAAGATGGGTCGGGGTGGTTTTCTCTCTCTAGGTTCCAGTTGCTTTTAGCCATCCTGCAGTTAAATCTCTGGCTCCTCATCAGCTATTGAAAGTCTAGGATAAGAATATCCTTTCCATAGTTTGTTATTTCATTGTTTTCCTTTCCTCTCCTGGTACTCCCCTCCTCACACATGCAGGATGGAGGTGAACAAGGAGGCTGAGCCAGCAATCTATCTTACTTGAAGCTTATTTGAATGTTGTCTCCTGTATGAAGGAGCTAGAAATAGGGACTGAGAGTTTGATTCCAGGATCAAGGCCAGACGTCAGTAATGATCCACCTTGTTGTGTGTTAAATAGACTCTGGCATCAGCTAAATTATTTCTGCAAGACTGAAGTATTTTGATCAAAATAGACAAGCCAGGCAAAGGGATTTGCAAAAGAATTCTGTTTCCTGGCCCACTGGCACGCAAGCTAGGAGGAGGCTGTGTGCAGAATCCCACACTAGAGCTCCCTCTGGTGGCATCATGCAGAAATACCTCACTTTGTGTGGCCCACTTACTCCCTGAAAGGAGTAGGTTCATATTTGACATTAAAATTTTACTTCCAGTGTATGTTTTAACCTGGAATGTGTTTAGTCACCTCTTAGTATTCATTCGTTTTCTGTACTTGTTTAATTTTGAATTATCTTTAATTTATGGCATGGATTTTATAAAGTTATGTAAACATACAATACTTTAAAATGCCTTCTAGTGTTTTCTTGGAGAGATTTATTTATTTATTTTTTTCAATATATGAAATTTATTGTCAAATTGGTTTCCATACAACACCCAGTACTCATCCCAAAAGGTGCCCTCCTCAATACCCATCACCCACCCACCCTCCCTCCCCGCATCAACCCTCAGTTTGTTCTCAGTTTTTAAGAGTCTCTTATGCTTTGGCTCTCTACTTGGAGAGATTTAAAGTAGTAGGAGTAAAGAAGGAGGAGAAGGGAGAGGAGGGAGAGAAAAAGGAAAAGGAAGAGGAAGAGGAGAAGTTCTAATGCTAAACCAAATCAAAATTAGTGCTTTTATTTTTTTTTTTATTTTTTATTTTTTTATTTATTTATTTATTTTTTTTAATTTTTTAAAAAAATTTTTTTTTTCAACGTTTATTTATTTTTGGGACAGAGAGAGACAGAGCATGAGCGGGGGAGGGGCAGAGAGAGAGGGAGACACAGAATCGGAAACAGGCTCCAGGCTCTGAGCCATCAGCCCAGAGCCCGACGCAGGGCTCGAACTCATGGACCGCGAGATCGTGACCTGGCTGAAGTCGGACGCTTAACCGACTGCGCCACCCAGGCGCCCCAAAATTAGTGCTTTTAAAACATTAGTGATTTAATTATCGATTTTAAAACATTCTTTCTTAGACTATGTGTTAGTGATTTCCAATTTTTCTTTAAGTGTTGATTTATTTTGAGAGAGAGAGAGAGCGCGTGTGTGGGTGCGTGTGCATGTGGGGGAGGGGCAGAAAGAGGGGGGAGAGAGAATCCCAAGGAGGCTCTGTGCTTTCAGCTGCAGGACATAATGTGGGGCTAGATCCCACAGCCCTGAGATCATGACCTGAGCCAAAGTCTAGATTCAGACACTTAACCGACTGAGCCACCCAGGCACGCCTCCAAAATTTTTAATGCCTCCCCATTGACTGAAGGATAAAGTTTGGTGTTTTTGCCTGATGTCCAAGGCCCTTTACAATCTAACCCTTGCCTACCTGAGTCCATTGTCAATCCTGCAACTGCCCACCTTGAATTTTTTGCTTCAGCAACACAAATGATTACAGTTCTCTGCATACGTCCAGGTCTCTTATGGCTGTGACTATGTATTCTGTGTGTTCCCTCTGTCTGAAAAGTGTGCCCTGTTACTTATCATCCTGCCAACTCCTGTTCATGCTTCATCTCTGCTCACTTTACCCTCCTGTGAAGATGAGCCTTGATTTCACCGCGGAGGCCAAAACCCTGCCCTCCCCTCCATTCCCATGCACTTTGTACCGAGGTCTTATATGGTATCAGGCTTTCTCCCTCTCCTTCCGAGACCTGTGTTCTGAGAGCAGAAGCCATGACATGATCTTTAGAGTCTGGCTTAGCACAGTCCCTGGCCCAGAGCCTAGCACATATCTGTCAAGTTGTATTGTTCCCATTTTCTGAAATGCTGAGCTGACATGTAGCAAACACAAGTTAAAATCTTTTTCAGGTGATGCTGAAATTTTTAACTCACCTAAAAAGTGAACGTTTATGACTTTTGCCTTTTAAATCACACACACTTTAGTCTTTGTTCTTTTTTTCAGTGTTTGTTTATTTTGGGAGAGAGTCAGAGAACAGGAGTGGCGGAGGGGTGGAGATAGAAAGAGAGAGAATCCCAAGCAGGATGAGGGGCTTGATCCCAGGAACCATGAAATCATGACTCAAGTAGAAATCAAGAGTCTGACGCTTAACCGACTGAGCCACCCAGGGGCTCCTAAAAAGTGACTGTTTATCATGACTTTGCCTTTTAAATCACACACACTTTAGTCTTTGTTCTTAAAAATTCACTATTATTAATGTCACAGAAGACAGTATTTGTCAGGTCCTGTGACCTTTTGAACTCTAGGAACATCTGACGAGTGTGTAAAACGACATATAATAACAGAAGCCATTTATCAAGTGGCCCAACTTTAATTTTTTTTTGATGTTTATTTTTGAGAGAGAGAGAGAGAGAAAAAGAGAGAGAGAGAACGAACACCAGCAGGGGAGGGGTGGAGAGAGGGAGATAGAAGATCCAAAGCAGGCCCTGTGCTGTCAACGCAGAGCCCAACACGGGGCTCGAACTGATGAACTGTTGAGATCATGACCCAGGTGGAAATCAAGAGTCCAGTCCAACACTTAACTGACTGAGTCACCCAGTCGCCCTCTAGTGGCCCAACTTATGCATTGAATGAAGTACGATTTAAAGAAAAATCTGCATTTGTTGCCTTGTTGGTAGTCATCTGGCCTCTCTGCATGCCTAAATAAATGGGGACTGACCTCAGAGAGACACAGGGTGGGTGATGTCTCCCATTTGTAGCAGCACGGTGCCCCCACTCATGCACACTCATGCGATGCAGGCACTTCATGTGCATCGTTAAAATCTAGCCTCACCACCAACAATGTGATGTGGGGACAATTATTATATGTGCCTATTTGCTGATGAAACCGGCTCAGAGAGTTGAAGTGACACGTCAAGTCTGCTCACCTAGAAGAAGGTTGAGTGGGACCTCTCAGAGGTCCCTACAGAGACTGGCCACTCTTTAGGACAGTGGTTCTCATCCCGGGTGGTTTTGCCTCCCAGGGGATTTTGGGTGATGTCTGGAGATATGTTTAGTTGTCATGGCTGAGGTGGGGGGTATTAACTGGTATCTAGTGGTGGAGGCCAGGGGTGCTGCTGAACATCTCGGAATACACAGTGTAGACACCACAGCAGAGAACTATCCAGCCTCACATATCAAGAGTGCTCGGGCTGAGAAAGCCTGTTTTATAGGAAGAAACCAGGTAGAAATTCATGGCAAGTGAATTTATAGGGTAACCAGCCTTGACCTTGGATGTTTCTGTCCTGTTGCCTTTCTTTAAGGGTCATGTGTTCTCTTGACTTTGGCTACTACCTCTACAGAGCTGATTTTCAAAAATCAAATTTAGGTAATTTCTACATAGAATCCTGACCTCTCCCTCAAATGCTAGCTTCTTATTTTCAACTCTCAGAAGGCCATTTTTATTTGATTTTCTCACAGTTCCAACCTAGAATCTCCCAAATTTCAAAGTACCTGTCATTCCTTATTTCTCCCTTGTGGCTTCATCCTTTAACTCACAGGGACTGTTTTCCTCTCCTTAGCCAGGCTTGCAGCTTAGATTCCTTTCCACTTCTCTGTTGCACTGTTCTTTCCACTTTGCCCACTGCTGTATCCTCTCCAGTCAGTAACTGAATACCGATGACCTTCTCCTAAGCTGGTTTTCACAAGTTATTCCTGTTTCTCCTTCTGTAACCCTGACCTAGGTCTTCTTTGTGTCTGTCTACATTACCATAAGAGACTTTCAGTTGATCTCCCTGGCTCCATTATTCTCCTGTTTCAATATTACCTTGCACAACCACCAGTTAATTCCCCTCAACTAACACGTGTCCTTTCATAGTGCCCTTCTGCCATTGGTATAGAGAAGATTGTGTCTAGCACTCATGATCCCTCAGGATCTGACCCATGTCTGTCTTTACAGCCATCACCTTCATCTCAAGTAACTCCTCACCTTCTCCCCAAAAATGCCACACTCACTCCTGCCTCCTTACCTTTGCCCAGTCTATGGTCTCCAGATGGATCGTCCTACTTCCCCTCACCTATATGAAGATTTCATATTCTTTTTTTTTTAAAGTTTTCTTAATGTTTATTTATTTTTGAGAGACAGAGAGAGAGACAGAGTAGAGCAGGGGAGGGGCAGAGAGAGAGGGAGACACAGAATCTGAAGCAGGCTCCAGGCTCCGAGCCATCAGCACAGAGCCCAACGCGGGGCTTGAACTCACAAGCTGCAAGATCATGACCTGAGCTGAAGTCGGAGGCTTAACTGACAGAGCCACCCAAGTGCCCTGAAGATTTCATATTCTTAAGACCTGGTCATCATCATTGACATTCTCTTCTATTCCTCCTCTTTGCTATACCATTTATGTTGGCCCTGACTCCAGTTAGATAGTTTTTTTTTTCCAAAGGAGGAACCTATAAATTTTCCATTTTCATTCTCACCACCTGATAATAGCTTACTGAATAAAAGGCTAACTGCGTGATCTGGGTAAAATGTAATTGTTGTGAGAGTTAATTATCTATAAAATGGTAAAAATGGTATAATATGTTACTCTTCTACAAAGCATATTAATATTCTTCAATTTGAAAAATAACTATAATCTATAAATAAAGTTTACAGAAGGTACATGAACATAATGAAACTGAAGTGGAGTTTATGTATGATATTCATAATCAATGTGTTAAGGATTTCCATAATAGTTATTTAAGCCAACATAAACAAATTAAAAAAAAAAAAGCAAGATTTGGAGTGGAAAATTGTAAGTTTTAAGGGCAATGGGAAAAATGGGATAATTGATGTTTTGTAAGGGGATGGTTAGATAAAATTTTGAACAGTTGTATTTCTTATGTCATTGATAGAGAATTAAGCCATAAAAATCAGTGCATTGATCACTAATCCGACTAATTTGTTAAACTTGATCATGGCGCATTCTAGTTGCTATCAGAAGATAAAGTGTCTGTGACAGTAACAATGCAACAGGGGTCTCTCTGTTACATCGTATAATTATAACTTTCTTGAATCAAATTCAGAATCATTGAAGGATGTCTATGTTCTGGCCCAAGCCACTATTTCCATTTTTATTTCTCAGCATTTTCCCTCACACTGTGTCCTGCACACCAGCAAGACTGGATGCCAGCTAATTCTCCCTGTTTTCCTATCTGCACTGCCTCTCTGATTTCTTCCATCTAGAATGCTCTTCCCGGTAGATTTACCCATATCTTCATTCCTTTCTGTCACCACTCAGATATCACACCACCAACTAACGTTCCTTGATCACTGGAAATAATAAGAACCTTCTTTGAACTCCCTTGTTCATTTATTGTTATTGTTGTTGTTGTGATAGTGGTGCTTATTTTTCTCTTATGTCCCATCAGTGTGAATAGGCATGATAGAATTCTTCTACCAAACAATATTTCTGGAGGGAAAGCATTTTCTCCAGTACACCTTTATTTGCCTGGCCACATGCAAACCTATTGCATTAACCACAGAAAGGGTATGAGTTGAACTGGCCTCAATGACTAGACTCAGAAACTTGAGTGTAACTTCAGGACCTATTCATTCATATTCTTTGCCCCCTCTCCTCTTGTTCTCTTTGAATTTTGAGTTATCTTTCAGACCTACTGATCCACAAGGCTGGATCCATGGCCTTGGCAGGTGTAGGTTTACATACTTACAGCCATATGGCCAGAGAGGAAAGGAAAAATTTCCTTGCCAATCCACTTAGAAAAATAGGGAAGGGTTTTAATAACCATGGCTTGGTGCACATGTTCATCCTTGGAATGATGGCTATGGCCAACATGATATGGTACAGTGATTGGCCTCGCCTGGTCATGAGCCCTCCTCCATAGGAAGTCACGTCTGTTAGACGTAGGGAAAGTAGTGCTGGGTAGACAAAGCCAGTATCCCCTAAAAGTAGAAAGAAGAAACCATGAATAGTATTAACACATAAAGACAGGCAATAACAGTTTTGCATTTTAAGTCTTGTTCCCATTCATTGTTGAAATTGGACAACATATATAATTTTGGATCTTGTTTTATTATTTATCGTTGTAAAGTCAGCATTTTCCACAGTCTTGTAAACTCTTCATAAACATATGGGGTGCTTTTGGAGGACATTTCCTGAATGTGCCAGAGAATGTCACCAAGGAACACATTTGATTTTAGGTCACATGACCACCTTTTGCCTCCATCACACTATAATTCTTATTTTTTTTTTTAATTTTTTAAACATTTATTCACTTTCTGAGAGACAGAGACAGGGTGAGCAGGGGAATGGCAGAGAGAGACTGAGTCACAGAATCTGAAGCAGCCTCCAGGCTCTGAGCCATCAGCACAGAGCCTGATGCGGGGTCCAAACCCACAAACCATGGATCATGACCTGAACCGAAGTTGGATGCCCAACCGACTGAGCCACCCAGGTGCTCCATCACACTACAATTCTTGATCTGGTCACATAGAGATTTAAGGAAAAACTAAGTAGTGTGTGAACTTTGACTTATGTGCTCTTTTTTTTAAGTTTCACTTTATTATTTATTTTGTTAATTAAAAAATATTTTAATATTTACTTTTTGAGAGAGACAGCACGTACGTGCAAGCAGGGGAGGGGTAGGTAGAGAGAGAGGGAGACACTGAATTTGAAGCTGGCTCCAGACTCTGATCTGTCAGCACAGAACCCCATGAAGGGCTAGAACTCACGAACCACGAGACCATGACCTGAGCCGAAGTTGGCTGCTTAACTGACTGAGCCCCACAGGCACCCCTTATTTTATTACTTTTGAGAGAGAGAGCACACGCTCACGTGGCTGTGCACAAGCAGGAGAAGGGCAGAGGAAGAGGGAATGAGAGAGAATCCCAAGCAGGGTCTGCACTGTCAACGTGGAGCCTGCCCCTCAGCTCCATCTCATGAACCATGAGATCGTGACCTGAGCCAAAATCAAGTCGGACACTTAACACACTGAGCCACCCAGTGCCCTTGAGCCATGTGCTCTTTTTTTTTTAAGTTTATTTATTTATTTTGAGAGTGAGAGTGAAAGAAGGACAGAGAGGGAGAGGGAGAGAGAGAATCCCAAGGAGGCTCCGCGCTGTCATTACAGAGCCCGACACGGGGCTCGATCCCATGAATCATGAGATGATGACCTGAGCCGAAATTAAGAGTCGGATGCTTAACTGACTGAGCCACCCAGATGCCTCTGAACTGTGTGCTCTTATCCAACATTTTCTTAGGCTGTACTTTCTCTAGTAGGCTTCATACATATACTTTTCAACTTGTGTGTGCATTTCCCCTACATATAGACTTATGGATCGCATTTCAGTTAGTATAGTCAAGATGAAAAGCATCAACATGTGTCTTAAGAACTTCATTGTGTCTATTTACATATAGACATATAGAAAATACATGTTTTGATAAGAAATAACCTAATACAAACAGCTGTGAATATTTGTTAGCACCCTCTGTGGTTTAACACTCTCACAAATATTTCTGGCTAAATCCAGTGCTTTCTGTCGCTTCCATGATAGAACCAAAGAGTGTAGTCTTGTAAGACGCATGTGAATTTACTAGTCCAATATTTTGACTTTGCAGAAGTCCCTTTTACAAATCTATAGCAGGTAGTGATGTCTCCTTATTTTAAATACATCTAGTTGTAGGTTATAGGGAACTCGCTGCCTCACCAGTTAGCTAGCTTCTTCCATAGTCAGGTAGCCCTGATTTTTGGATTGCTAGGACTGCTTCCTCCACCAACCTTTGCCAGCATCTACTGTCACCCATTGTTCTTATATTTTCTTTGGAATTATATAAAAATCTTTGCATATTTTTATCTTTCTGTCTGTTCACCTATCTGCTCATCATTTCTTTATCTATGAGAAAATTTCTTCAAACACCTAAGGAAAACTATCATATCTTGCCCTTCCCCTTTTCTCTCTCTCTCTAAATGCTTATTTATTTATTTTTGAGAGAGAGAGAGAATATGATCAGGGGAGGGGCAGAGAGAGAGGGAGAGAGAATTCCAAGCAGACTCTGTGCTGTCAGTGTAGAGCCCAAAACAGAACCATGAGGCCAAGAACCATGAGGCCAAAATCAAGAATCAGATGCTCAACCAACTGTGCTACCAAGGAGCCCTTGCCCTTCTCTCTTCATGTTGCTAACCACACTCATATCTTTTAGTCATTCCTGGTGAAATAGTTTTTGTTTTTGTGTTTTGTTTTGTTTTTTTACTACTGGCCATTCCTTTTCCATTTCCTATATGTTTAGTGTTTTTAAAAATTATTATATTATCTAAGTACTATCTCAAGTAACTGTTCCTGCCATAGGAGAGAGTCTGCTCGGGCTTTCCTTGGCATGATGTGGACTTTTATTTCCATTATGAATAGGGCAGAAAATGCCCAGTGACCAGAGCCTAACTGCTTGTACTCACTGCTTGAACAAAGTTCCACGCCTTTCTGGCAGTTGGACATTGGGCAAGTCACATACTCTGCACATCAGCTTTGTTATCTGGGAAGCTCAGGTATTAGTGGGAGCTACCATGTAGGGCTCCGGAGAGGATTACCTCCTTGAACAACAGGGAGTTCTCCATTGTGACTATTTCCTACTATTATTATCCCTATGATTGCACTATTGTAACAACCAAATCATGACTATTTCTTGCTACTTCTGAGCCCTTGGACCTGCAGCTTTCCCAGCCTAGATCATTCTTTCTCAGAATAGTCATAGGGCTGGCTCCATCTCACCTTCTAGCAGCTCGAATACCATTCTTCAGAGAAGCCCCTCTGACTGCTATTTCAGTAGTCTCCTGCCCTGTTAACTCTCTGTCCCTGTGCTCTAGTTCATCTTCGTCACTGATCCTGTCTCTGTGACATTGTCTTCTCCATTAATTTGCTTGAATATTAGTTCTTTTTCTCTCCACTGGAAGAGGCAGGAGGCCAGGGATCTCCTTTGTCTCATTTACTGATGTTAACAGCTCTTAGAATCATGCTGGGCACATACTAGGCACATAACAAACTTTGTTGAATGAAAACTCTGGGTCCATGAAAACTTCTAGACAATTTTCAAATGATTTTTTTTTAACCAAGATAGACCTCCTCTATCCTGTATCAATATAATCGGTATTGAAAACCTAAATCTCAAACCTGTATTGATCTCTAATAAATTTGACTCATCATTTTCTATCCACAATTTCCAATGTTTCCTATATTGTGTTGAGTTTGATGCTGGATTTTATTGTAACTAGGATCATTTTATGGTAACAATAACATCATACATATATTGAGTGCTTACTGTATAGGAGGCACTCATGAATATTTACATATTCTCTCATTTAATACGTAAAAACCACTCTATGGGGCACCTGGGTAGCTCATTTGGTTAAACGTCCATCCTATTTCAGCTCAGATCATCATCTCACCCTTCGTGGGATTGAGCCCCATGTCAAGTTCCACGCTGATAGCACAGAGCCTGCTTGGGATTCTCTCACACTCTCTCTCTTTCTCTCTATCTCTCTCTTTTTCTCGCTCATGTGTCTCTCTTTTTCCTCCTCCTCCTCCCCCATTCTCTCTCTCTCTCTCTCTCTCTCTCTCTCAAAATAAAAAAAAAAAGTTAAAAACCCCCTATCATGTAAATACCACTTTATTTAAAAAATGAGAAAGCTAAGGTACAGTGAGGGTTGGTAATTTGTTAAAGTCACACAGCTAGTAAGTCATAGAGTTGGGATTTGAACTCAGGCAGTCTGACTTCATAGCCTGCATAATTCACCAGTGTCATAAACAATCTTCTTCTGAGCTTTGTATCATTTTCAAATTTGATATGTATTTCATTTACATCTATATTCAGGTTATGATCAGATTCCCAAGCCTCTGTGACACTCCCAGAACCTTTTATCCTACTTATTACTGAGCCAACAATCAATACATTTTGGTCATGTTGTCAACCAGCTCAAAATCCATAAGGCTGAGCAACTTGATAAAGTTGCTGTGGGGAAGTTGGAAAATGCTTAATGAAATTCAGGACACACTACATGGCACTTCCATGAAATATTAACTAGCATTCCTAGAAGAAATACAGTTTTTTCAAGCCTGTCTTGCTGTTTTTGGAAGAGCACGTTCTTTTCTGTATGTTCACATTTCATCTTCCTTCCCAGAGGATTGGGAGCAACTCCCCACAGTAACATATACTAAAAAATGTTATGATGTCAGTAAGAATAAAACGTCAGTGTAGAGAAAATAAACAAGAATAAAACAAATATCTCTAGGGTAGGGGTGGTATGAGGGAGATATAAATATTAAGACCTTATGGAACCACATACATTTACCTTGGTTGGACCTCAAATTTATATATATATTCAAAGTGTTGTGGTAGTCAATTTTTAAAACAGAGAAGTGATTAGTTCTTGTTGTCAGGGAGGAAAATCCATACGAGTTATTCAAGGGAAACACAGTTTTCCTATTACATAACCTGATAACGTATTTCTACAGGGATGCTTTTGTAAGATGCATTTAGTGATAGGATGGCAGGATCTTCCACGGCACACCTGCTGTGAACTGCGTGGTTTCACATGACTATTTCTTGTATTGTTCCTTGGTAAAAGCTGAGGGCATGCCACTAAAGCATGATTCAAGGAAGATAAATCTGGAAGGGATCAAATGGTCAAAGGGAAGATACAAGTTAAAGCACTATCTATTCTTCTAACAATCCTCCATATATATATATATCTATCTTTTCTGAGGTTTTTTAATAAGTTTGGGCAGCAGAAACCTCAAAGCATAGTTTTCTGGGGGTGTATTTGATTGTTCTAAGTGGTTTACTCTTGGGTCTGTGTATTTTAGGAAGCGGATGAGAAGATGTAAGGTATAACAGCTTTTTGTGGAAATTAAGAACCTAACCAAGTTTCTTTTTTCTTTCTTTCTTTCTTTCT
This sequence comes from Felis catus, assembly GCF_018350175.1. NCBI lineage: Eukaryota > Metazoa > Chordata > Mammalia > Carnivora > Felidae > Felis > Felis catus. The sequence continues at coordinate 123,341,780 of NC_058373.1, forward strand.
TTCTTTCTTTCTTTCTTTCTTTCTTTCTTTCTTTCTTTCTTTCTTCTTTCTTTCTTTCTTTCTCTCTTTCTTTTTGTTAATTAAGGGCTCTTTCCACACCTTCACATAAGAAATAAATTTTACTATCCCTTTTTCTTTCATTCATTCTTTAAACAAGTATTTATTGATACCTACTATGCCTTAGACACCTGTGTTATATCGGTGAACAAGATAAATGCGGTCTCTCCCCAATAGAGTATAATTCTAATGATGAAGGCAAATGTTACCCAAGATACTACTTAATTATTTAGTTGCAATTTTGATATCTGCTGAAGACAGAGTGGAAAGTAAGCATCTAAATGGGAGGTTGACTCACTGTATAACCTTTCTGGTTTGAATTTAGCATCCCTACATTATGGAAGATATTGCCTTGAAGATGTTAATAGCCTTCTAATTGAAAGTAGCCTTTTCTCTTCTTATAAAAAATTATGTTTTATTTATTATTTTTGAGAGAGAGAGACAGACGACAGAGTGTGAACAGGGGAGGGACAGAGAGAGACACACACAGAATCTGAAGCAGGCTCCAGGCTCTGAGCTGTCAGCACAGAGACCCACATGGAGCTTGAACTCACAAACTGCAAGATTGTGACCTGAGCTGAAGTCGCATGCTTAACCAACTGAGCCACCCAGGTGCCCTGCAGATAGCCTTTCCTAATCTTTGTAAACTTCCATGTTCAGTAGCATGGTGTTACTGTGATGGTTTTCAGAGTTTTCATTATGGTTTGTTTTTGTGTATGGGTGTTTTTTTTTTTTAAACAGTATTTCTTTTTTTTAAAATTTTTTTTAATGTTTATTTATTTTTGAGACCGAGAGAGACAGAGCATGAACGGGGGAGGGTCAGAGAGAGAGGGAGACACAGAATCTGAAGCAGCCTCCAGGCTCTGAGCTGTCAGCACAGAGCCCGACGCGGGGCTGGAACTCACGGACCATGAGATCATGACCTGAGCCGAAGTCGGACGCTCAACCAACTGAGCCAACCAGGTGCCCCAATTTTTTAAATTGTTTTTACCAGTGGGAACTTTTGTTTAAAAAATTAAACTTAGCTCCAGTCCATAAATAGAGAAGATCTGAGCTGCTCTTGTTTAGGGTTGGGTTATGGGGAGGTGGGAGCTTTGACTCCTTGGGCTTTTCCTGCACTTGGCCATCCCAGCATCATTTCTTTGTGACCCCACATGGCACTAATTTGAAAACCACTGTTCTGAAAGTCTCAACACTGTCTACTATTGCTTATTTATTGGCTCTCAGCTAGCCCCACAGACAGTGCCTACACTGTCCAATTTGTTCCCAGTTCTGTGCTGGACTCTCTGAACACTTCTTGCACTGACCCAGTGTAAGGAACAAACTGGTGTCTTCTTTGGATTTGTGCAATCAAAACTGGGTCTCCTTCAGTTGCTGTGGTTTCCCACCAAGGGGTCCTGTCCACAGTCTACTTCCTACTTAGGTTTCTTACCATCACCCCATTGGTTAGCCCAGATGCTGTCTGCACATGGGTTGGTGAAATTATTAAGGAAGTAATTATATCCATCAACTCAACTAATATGTGTTGAGCTCTAAATATATGCTCAGCATTGTTCAAGGAACTTAGGGATACAACCACAAACAACAACAATAATGCCAAAAATCCCAAATCCCTGCCCTCTTGGAACTTACATTCTAGTGGAGGGCAGACAATAAACAAATGTATAAGAAACAATTGCGTGACAGATGGTGATCAGTTTGGAAAAAAAATAAGCAAAGAAGAAGGATATGGGTGTGTTGGGGTGAGGAGGGAAAAGTTTACTTACTGTTTTAAAGATATCAACGGATACCTCATTGAGAAGGTGACATCTGAGGAAATCTAGGAAGAACATCCCAAACAGGAAATGGCAGTTGTGATAGTGCTTAGCTAGGGGCCTTGAACGTTTGGAAACACCAAAGGGGGCCAGTGTGGCTAAAGCCAAGGGAATAAGAGATGAGATCAGAAATGTAGCCAAGGACCAGATCCTGGACAACCTTGTCAGCCATTGTTGGGACTTTGGTTTCCATTCTGAGAGAGGGGTGTGTAGAAGTGACATAATCTGACACCTGTTGTAAAAGGACCACTCATGCTGCTGTGCAAAAAATGAAATAGAGGGGGTAAAATCAGGTGCAGGGACATCATTTGGAAGTGGTGGCCACAAAATGAGTGGAGGGAGGATAATTTGCTCAGGTAGTTTCGTTCATCTGTTCCATTTGATAATGCAGTGGTAGAACTTAGCAGGTAGGGTGCTAATAGAGAAGTAAAAAGTCAGAATTATCTGAGATAGTAAATGGGTGTTGATTTAATTTGTGGAAAGGGAAATACTGGAAAGAGATGTTTGAGATCAGGCTATGAAAGATGACCCTATGGCTCAACAAAATCTCTTTCTGTTGTCAGTGGACGTGAAAGTGTAAGTTAAAAATTTCAGAATAAAAATAGAGGGAAAAGTCAAGCATAGAGTTTTCAATTTGAGAGTTTCAGATATATAGAGTTCTGTATGCTTTATAAAATACTTATTTAATATGTGTATAACCATGCAAATTGCTAAGCCACCTTTTTCCCCATCTTTCCCATAATCTTACTGTAGGTGCAATAGAAAAAGAACATGAGTTCAAAAGAGATAATATTAATTTTTCTGTTTAATACTGGTTATGGAATGCCCATCATGTTATGAGAAATATTCTAGAAACTTGAGATATAAATATGGATGAATCATTTTTTTTCCCTTTTAAGAAGCCCACAGTCTAATGGAAAATAGAGAAATAAATAAAGAAACTAGACTGTGGTGTGGTACACAGAAGTGGTTACCTGTCACTGAAGGAGCAATTGAATCAAAGCATTTCCCTCTGTGCATTGTCTTGAAGGATGAATAGGGGAGCCAGCACTTGGGGTGGGGAGGGAGGGAGGGGATTGCAGGCAGAAGAAACTTCATGTGCCAAGATACTAAGGGGTGACATACATGGCCTATTTACTATTGAAAGCAGAGACACACAGAGCTCAGAGTGTCTTGTCTTAGGAGCCAAAGTATATCATCTAGTGTAGAAAACTCCCAAACCTTTTAATGACCTTCAGGATGTATTTTATATCATTTGTTATCTAAACCATAACAGTTTGACAGTTTTAAAAAGGGGTGCTGTTAGTAGTTACACTGAAACAGGTATAATTTAGGACTAGGCTGGCAAACCCAGGCATTTGTTCATCGTAATGATAGCTGTTTTCCTGCACAAAATTGCCATAAATATACTTATTGGTGGTGCAAACTGGGTTCCTCTATAAAAATATATATATTATAAAGAAAATAAACCAAGATAGTAGATACAGAGCCTTAGGAGAAGGGATAACTACTTTTAGATGGTAGATCAAAGAAAGTTTTTCTGAAAGAAAGACTTTGGAGCTGAGACCGGAATGACAAGGAACCAGTCAAGGGAAGGTCCATGGTGGGAGAGCTCCAGGGAGAGAGACGCATCAAGAGTCCTGTTACGGGAGTTCCTCTGGCCTATTAGAGAAAACCTGTCTCTTTGGAATATGAGAAACCAGGAAGAGTGTGGGAGGTTTAGGTCTTCGGCATAGGCAGAGGCTAGTTTGTATTGAGCCATGCAGGTATGGTGAGGAATTTGGGTTTTACTCTGAGTCTTGTATATTGGTTTGCTGGAGCTGCCATAACAAAGCACCGCAGACTGGGTGGCTTAAGCAACAGGAATTTATTTTCTCATGGTTCCAGAGGCTGAATGTCTGAGATCAGTGTCAGCAGGTTTGGTTTCTTCTGAGGGCTGTGAGGGAAGAGGCTGTTACAGGCCTCTCTCCTTGGCTTGCCCATGATTGTCTTCTCCCTGTTTCTTCACAGTGTCTTCCCCCTCTATGTACTTGTGTTCAAATTTCCTCTTATTGTAAGGACATCTGTCATATTGGACTAAGGCCCACTCTAATGACCTAGTTTTAACTTAATTACCTCTTTGAAGACTCTGTCTCTAAATATGGTCACATTCTGAGGTATTGAGGGTTAGTACTTCAGAATATGAATTTTGGAGGGACATAATTCAGCGCTTAACACCTCACTAAATTTTGAAAGAACTGTGGGGATGTTTGATTAACTGAACAAGAGGTATTTAAACTCAATTTTAAAGTGAAGTGGAATAAAAATAGTTATATCCAGTTAGTATGGATGTCATGGTGTGAAATAGAAGCTTGAAATGGAGGACATTAAGTCTTATATAGAGAGCTTTAACAGTTCCTTTCTCTCTCTTTCTCTCTCTCTCTCTCACACACACACACACACACACACACACACACACACAATTCTTAAGGAAAGCCATTATTCAGGTCTTGAGTGTCTAGACATCAGAATAGTCCGTGCATAACAATCATGCAATCTTGAATTGTTGCCAGAAAAAGTTATTTAAGAACTTCTGGGGGTACCAGTATCTGAAGTAGTAGGATCTAGGGATGACCAACAATGACTGTTCTTTGTTCATGAGAGATAGATAAAACCTAAGGAATTATGCCAACTATACTTTAATTAAAAACAACACCACCAAAAAGCAAGATATGAGGAGTTATACACAAAGGGGCATGAGAAGTTTACTTGCTTGTCCAAAATCTGGGTGTATGAGAATGTCAAAGCACAGGTTTTAGAGCATCAATCCCATATGTGGGATGATCTAAATGAGGTATTTCCTTTTTGTCCATTACAATGGTATAAAGTTGGTCCAGGGTGAAGGTTTAAAAGTAATGACTGCCTCAAACTATCTGAATATTTTCTGAATATATGATTCTTTTTAAAAATTTACTTTTTAGAGAGAGAGTGAGCATGAGCAGGGGAGAGGGGCAGAGGGAGAGAGAGAGACTCTTAAGCAGGCTCCATGCTCAGCACAGAGCCTAATGTGGGACTCAATGCCATGATCCTGGGATCATGACCTGAGCCGAAACCAAGAGTCAGACACTCAACTGACCGAGCCACCTGGCTGCCACAGGATATATGATTCTAACAAAACAAATACACATATAATTTATAACAAAAGCAGCGCATTTGCTAGCTTTAATTTCTCGAAAAAATCTTGAAAACTAAATTCTAGTTATCCTATGATACAGCAAGTAATGAGGTAAACAAATGGCTATCCTGGAAAAAAATCTGGTAAATGTGAGTATGGGCTGGTAGATGGAGAACAGAGATCTTGGACAAAAATAACCCTAACATCTTGAGGTTTAATAAAGGAAACACTGACACATATGTGTTGAACTTCAAAGTGTCTGAGGTAAGTTTAGGGAAAAGAAAGAATACAACATACATACAAGTACCATAAAATAGTCCCCTCAGAGTTGAGCTGATTCATATTCCTTCTCTTGATTCCAGTTTCTACTCAGGAGCTCAATTTGTTTTACTTCATTTCTATTTACCCTTTGAACTTAATGTTTTGGATTGCCCCTTCAGTACCCAAGACCCCTTCACCAAGAACACCTCTTCAGTGTGTTCCTTTGCTCAGGATTCTGTGCCTTCCATGCTATCCTTAGACCATTCTATGCTTGGTATTTGTTTCCTGGAGTTTCAGGTCACATAGAGTTATAGACTTCCCACTTACCCTCAGGTGGAATCTAGATAAAACAGGAAGAACCATTTTCGAATGTGACCTCCAACAACATGGTGGTGGGTAACCTCACTGAGAAAGATGATATCATTGGAAAACTCATAGTGCAGAAGGACTGTAGGAGGAGGAAGGAAGGATGGGCATATTGTTAGTGGACAAAACAAAAGAGAATACCATGACTGTTCATCTCAGACAAGAAATGGTAAAACTCTAAATGAGTGGAGTTTTGAGAAAAGGCAAAAGGGAATTTAAAAGCTACTTAAACATAGATTTTGAGCAATAACAAAAAATGAAGTTTAACTAGTTTGGAAAAAGGTGGCATGATGTTAATAGATGATATAAAAAAGGGTGTTTTTTCTAATTATAATTTTATTTAAACTCTCTAGTTAAAAAAAAAAAAAAAAGAGCGGTTTCAGGGCACCTGGGTAGCCCAGTCAGTTAAGTGTCCGACTCTTGATTTTGGCTCAGGTCATGATCTCATGATTCATGGGATCAATCCCTGCATCAGGCTCTGTGCTGACAGCAGAGAGTCTTCTTGGGATTCTCTCTCTCTCTCTCTCTCTCTCTCTCTCTCTCTCTGACCTTCTCCCACTCATGTGTGTATGCACACACTCTCTCAAAATAAATAAATAAACTTAAAAAAAAGAATGGTCTGACCAACAAACACCAAAAATTTGCAAACAATATTTCATGGAGTAGGAGGTTTGGGATAGGACCTATTTGAGGGGAGGGAGGAGGATAGAGGTATACAGGGAATAGTGTGAATTAATGCCATGAAGGCAAAATAAAGAGGTGATTTTTGAAAGGTAATTAGATGCATGTGAAGGAATCATGAGAATCAATGTGGAAGGTAGGTTGGGAGTATGCCCTCTTTTTGTCTTTAAGAGCAATCCTCAACTAATATTCTCACTTGGTGTAAGAGGTAGCTCTCAATGGCACCTCCACCTATGTTCTTATTTCTAGTCTCAAGGACATATTCAGTTCATAGACCATTTGCAAAGGCTAAGGGTTTAGCTTGCCTAGCCCTAGTCTAGTGATTGAACTGAGTCTTCCAGGCTCACCAGCACCCACTACTTCATAGTGTCCAGGGCTGTCTCACAGATGGTGATCAGCAGAGATTTGGGGCAATTTTAGTTTTACTGAAAGAAAAAAAAAGATTAGTAAGTATATAAACATTGGGAACATAAATACACATAATTTCCATCAAGGGAAAGCACATAATTCCAAAGATCATTTGACAGACTTTTATACATTAAAAAAATAATAGTGTTTTCTCAGCATCTATTTTCTGAGAGATGCTTGTTACATCAGATAGAGGAGACCAACTACTAGTTTTCCACTATGGGAACATTTCTCCACTTAAAATTTTTGGCCTATGTGGGGATGAAATACGTGGTTTCTAAATTTCCATCCAGTGTTAATATCCATGATTCCTGATAGTTGGGCAACTTCCTGGAATCAGTGTTACTTTATTAAATTTATAACAACATAGATTCTGGAATATGACACCAACACACTAACCTTTCCTATAGATCTTATATCAATTTACCTAAATATTGGCAATCATTTTCAATATTTGTTTCCCAAAGAAGGAGATGAGTTTGTATTATCAGATTAGACAAGTGGAGAAAAATGGGATTGTAAGTAAGCACACACACACACACACAATTGTTTTAGTATATCAAATGGGCATTTAAACTGAGGTAGAACAAAACAACCCCTGTGGATTTTGCTGGATGGAAATCGTAAATGACAAAACCCCTTTTCTTCTGCTCTCATCAAAATAATCTAATGCTGTAGAACTTACTGCATCTACGTTTCATTTGGTTTTCACACAGGGTTTTTCTAGTGTTTTATAGATAGGCAAACAAATGTTAGCGGAGTGACTTGTTCAAGGTCACCTAGGTGGACACATTTGGCATCTGTGTGGAAAAGAAAATACAACTTACCTTGTTAGTACACTGGTCATTAGAGTTGCCTTAAAAATCTGCCTTTGTTATCAACTGATACATATTGCAAAAATTCAATTTAGAGCTTTTGAAGTTAACTCTTTAAAAATTTTTTTAATGTTTATTTTTGACAGAGAGCAAGCATGAGCGGGGGAGGGACAGAGACAGAGGGAGACACAGAATCTGAAGCAGGCTCCAGACTCCGAGCTGTCAGCACAGAGCCCGACGTGGGGCTCGAACTCACAGAGTGTGAGATCGTGACCTGAGCCAAAGTCGGTCGCTCAACCGACTGAGCCACCCAGACGCTCCTGAAATTAACTCCTTTAATAATAATGATAATGACAGTTAATTTTGTTAAGCACTTATTATGTATTAGTCACAATATAGTAAGCATTCCATATTTATCATCTGATTTACTCAATTTGAGTACATGCCTTTCTCTGAAAATAGCAATGTACAGTTATAATTATTTGCAGTGTATCTTTCTACAATGAAATGATGAAATATGGAAGTAGAGATTTTTTTTGTATCAGGATAGGCTAGGATTTTCTATGCTAATAAACACCCTGTAAGTCTTATGGCTTAAAATAGCAAATTGATTTCTTACTTATCCTACATGTCCATCACTAGTGTGCTGGGAATTCTGTCCTACCTTGTCCTTACTTAGTGTCCAGGCCAGTAGGGCAGTCACCATTTAGTACACGACTGACCACCATGGTAGAGGGAAAAGGAAGGTGGTGGATCATACATATGTCTCGAATGTTTCTGCATAGAAATGATGGTAGCTACTTTGACCAAAGCAAGTCACATCTACACTAAGCATCAAAGAAGTGGGGAGTGCAGTCTAACCCCTGTCCATAATTGTGGTTTCAGGTACTGATGGCTGCCACAGTCAAGCAGCATGAAAACAAGACAGATAGCACTTGTCATTTCTAGAATTATCTTCTTTACAAGAAACAGGCATCTACCTATCCCTTCTTCATTTTTTAATGTTTATTTATTCTTGAGAGAGAAAGAGAGAGAGAGAGAGAGAGAGCGAGCGAGCATGAGTGGGAAGGAGGCAGAGAAAGGGAGACACAGAACTCAAAACAGAGAGCTGTCAGCACAGAGCCTGATGCAGGGTTTGAACCCACGAACTATGAGCTCATGACCTGAGCCAAAGTCAGATGCTTATCTGACTGAGCCACCCAGGCACCCCTACCTATCCTTTCTTCAAAATTTCTTTTCTTCATTCAGCAACTCTGCATTGAGTGTCCACTGTACAAAGAAAAAAAAAATAGGATCTTGTTCAATTATTGTGAACTTGAAATTTCAATCTCACTTCTAAAAGGGCATAGATTTGATTTTACTTATTCAATCAGCTATTTGTTCACCAAGTAAATATTGGACATTGTTAGATTTTTCTGTGACAACAACTAGTTCTCCAACTCTCCACCACCAACTGGGGTTCAATTCTATTCTGTTCTGACACTGCCTGGAGTTAGCCACCCCCCCACCAGGTCAAGGGCTCAGCCCCACATGACAGCCCCCTACTTCAGACACCAGCTACAGGTGTGGCGCCCAGGCTGCCTGTGTTTCTGCCTGGTCATCTTCACATTGGAGATTATCAGAATTTCCTCCTTGGTTACATAACTTGCTAGAATGACTCAAAGATCTCAAACACTTTACTTCAGATTTGTGGTTTACTTTATAGGATTCAACTCAGGAATAGCCAAATGGAAGAGAGGGATACGGCTGGGCATGGGCAGAAGGAGGGCACAGAGCTTCATGCCCTCTCTTGGTATGTCCTCTTCCTGGCACAGTGATGTGTTCACCTACCTGCGACACCTCCTCACTCTCCATCTAGAATTCAGGGGTATTATCGAGGCCTCATTGGCAAAATTGATTAAATTATTGGCCTCTGGTGGTTGAACTCAATCTCTAGCCCCTGTCCTCAACCTGGAGGTTGGGCATGGGACTGAATGTTCTAACCCTTTCTGGCCACCAGCTCCCATGCAGAAGTTCTCGAGGCCGTCCTCCCCTATGGGCCAGCTCATCAGCACACAGAATCTGAGGATTTTAGGTGTTCTATGCCAGGAAGCTGGAGGAAAGCCACATATATATATTTTTTTTATCATACCATAAACATACATGCCAAGCTCAGTGCAAGGCACTGAGGACAGACACAGTGATGAATGCAGTAGACAGTCCCTGTCCTTATGAAACTTCACATTAGATAAACTCACTGAAGGGGAGATCAACCTAGAGAAGTTAGTGCAAGTTGAGACATAAATAAAACTGATCTTCTATCCTCATAAGCATTTATCTCCATATACACAAATAACATCGAGGAGTAGTAAACTGGGAGCAGGAAGGAGGTGCTGGGTGTGGGATGGAGATGGAAATCAGAGAAGCTGCCAGTGCATTTTCAATAACCTGAATCACTTTAATCTTATGTCTTTGATGGGGTCTCAAGTTGGCATATTTTTCAGGGTGCTAGATGCAGGAGCCAAGAGAGTTTAGCCAAGTAAAGAAGATGCTTTTCAATCCTATCCCAGGGTGCAATCTAGATTATACAGTTCATGGAAAATAATACATGAGGGATAATACATACAATTTTCCACCTGGATTAATGAATGCATGAGTTTATAAATTGCTAAAAGAATATATAAATGGATGAATTATTAAGTATAAACTAGGTATACATGGAAACATTTTATTGTTTACTTTCTTCCTTTGAATTTTGAATTTGGTAGCGTTGCACTATGAATTCTTAAGAAATCTGAAAACCTCCTTTAAGAAATGATAAAAAAAAATCCTTGAATGGACGTATTTGTCAGCAGTACTCACACCTCTTCTTACTTTTGTTCTGGTTCCTCTCATCTCCTTGACTTTCCTCCATCTCTAAATAGGAAGTTGGTTAGTTCTACTAAACTTGTAGCCCTGATGGCTTTTATTGAATTGATCTACTCAAAAACATTTATTTCTTTGTGACCATAGCATATAAGAACGTGAAGGTTTTCTTTTCACACAATAAGGAAGAGTGCATCTCGAATATTTATAGCACTCTATGGATATTTTACACCTTTTGAGGGAATGCTTTCCTCTTATAAAACCATTAACAGTCATGATAAGGTTGGGTCCCTTTGGATCAACATTGTGAATAAAACATCACGCTCTGATCTGTGGCTCAACCATGTTTAATTTCCCAGAATGTGATTGGGTACAGAATTTACTTACTCAAAAACTTATTTTATCCACTTTTAGAATTACTGTTAATGTTTTTAAGATGTCATCTCTATTTTTGAGGCTAAGGTCACAAAACAAAACCGTGTGTCGGAGTAAGGTACATTTGCCTATGTTTGTCAGATCAGTTCATGCCGTTTATGGGCCTTCACTCAATTTAGACACAGCTGGTATATGAGGCTTTGAATAGACTATATGAATATTCAGCTGGTTTAAAATAATGTAAATAATAATTTTCATTCCCATTTTTACATAAATGAGAGTTTTGCAGACATTGTCACGGCAGCCCTTTTTCCTGTGGGTCTAAGTTGAACTGTCATCTGGTAGACAGTGGAAGGGAAGAAGCTCTTTGCATTCATTGCTCATGGTTACAGAATAGTGAGGTCATTGTTGAATTTGAGATTGGACAAGTGATGCTGTCTCTTGAGGGAGTGATTGCATAATTTTTTAAAGTTTCATAAACTGAATGTTTAGGCTTCTAACTAATATTAGAATAGACGTTACATCTAGCCACTTGACTCCATGGAGAGCTGAATTCAATGAAAATCATGCAAAGAAATAGATTATTGTCTTGTAATGAATTTGTGAAAAATTCACCGTTCTTTGAAGAATAAATGTGTCGTGGTTTTCTTTTTCCCAGTAATCCCTTTTAACCATACTATGTCAGATATCCGCTTCTACTGCCATAGATGATCTTGAAAAAATTCTATAATTTCTCATCTATTTCATTTATTAAAACTTAGTCCAGTGCATTTTAAAACTTTCATCTCTTATCTACTTTAACCCCTGTCCCTTCCTGATCCCCACAGACTAGACTTTTGACTTAGACTTCTGAGTTTGAGGCCAAGCTCCTTGGAGTTTGGCATGCTTGGAAGCAGGGAAGAGGTCTTGGTGGGGATGGGGAACATGGGATGTTTTTAGGTTCCGTACTGCTCGTGGAAATCACCTCAGTCTTACTCTGCTTGAGTCTGTTCCATTCACTGTTGATGCACTTGTTTCTGCTCAAGTGCGCTGTGCTTTCCCACAGCATAGGGATCACATTTGTCTTGGCCCCACTTCCTCTGTGAAAACCCCTCAGAAGGTGCAGCCTAGTTGATCCTAAGCCTGGCTGCTAGCCCATCAATACCTTCTCATGGTCAGACATACCTGCTTGCTTGACCTAATGATTGTGAATGGCATCTTCCTTTTCCCCTCTCCTCCACACTTGTTGTGGTAGAATCATAGGAACTAGTGAGGTTCTCTGGGACTCCAGAGTCTGTGAGGAATTGAGATAGGGTTGCCTCATCCTTCAGTCCTCAGGCATGGTCTTTCTTAGCTCTATTGTTATAGCTGTGATGTCTGGCCTGAACCTTCCAAAATTTCTAGGACAGAAACAAGTACCGGTATTTATGGTTACGTATCCCTCCACATTTCAGGGAAACATGTCAGACTCTTTTAAGAAGCCTCTTATTATGACTGCTTTGAGAGTAGCAGTGGGCTATGCCTGCAGGGTCACTAGCCCAGTAAGCATTTAGCTAGTGATTGTAAGTGACTGTAAGCAGAGATTACCAATGCTTCTTACTGAAGCCAGGTATTAATTGGTGAAGGCAAAAAGAAAAATCTCTCCACCAAATCTGCATTTCCCATAAAAAATCCAGTTCCCTTCTACCTGTCCCCAGAATGGTGGTTGGTGGTTGTTGGGTAATTATATCACCACCTAGTAAGCCCTGGCTGGGGGAGGTGTCTGTCTCCAATTTATGGCAATTTGTTGGTGGCTCTGTGTGGCTCTTGGGCAAAATTCTCAGACATTAGAAAAGTTCTCACTTTTTCTGCTGCTTTTTTGTCGTAAGTCTCTCACTGTTCCATGACTAGCTATAGAGAGAATGCAAGAGATGTAATACATTTTTGTATTTCTTGTCCTTGATGTTGAATATGGCAGTCTATTTTCCAAAGAGCTGTTTTTAAAGTTTGAGTACGTTAGATACACTAAAGCTCTCAGCATAGACATGAAAAGGGATGCTGGCAAATTGCGTTTTGATCTCCTTTCAAGTCCTGTGAATGATTTCAGTTGGTTCACCCCTTTAGTGGCATCCCATGAAGCTAGCATTTCACCTAGAGAGGGAGGCTTTGATGTGCTGTTCTTGTACAGTGAACAGTTTCTTAAAGATGGCATTCTGCAGTCAGTATTTCTGCCCCCAAAAGAGAAAAGGGAATTGAGGAATTAGAGAAATGCCAATAGGTTGGGAGAACATCCAAGATCTTTGGTGGGGATCTTGCTTTGCCACGTCTCCCAACACCACGTTATTTGATTTGTGAATGCAGCTGATAGTAGCTTATGCTTATTGAGCATTTATTGTACACCACATGCTGTACTGAGTTTTATAAGCCTTGTGCTGCCTCATACTCATGGCAGCCTCATGTAGGACATACTGTTAGAGTAGAAACACCTCTATAACCTTCCCACCAGGTTGCTGGCAATTTGTTAATCATCTCCTTTTTGCTTTTTTTCTTTAACTCATTGTTAATCTAATTGCCCCATATTTCTGCAAGGTTACTCCAACATATATTTTCAGGCACTTTATTAAAACCTTTAACGCATGTTGGTGCGATCCTAACAATTATTATGGGTTTAATATGTGTCAGTTTTTATGCTAAGTAATTTATATACGCATCTTATATAACCCCCAAACAATTGTCTGAGTTAAATATTATCTGCCTTATTTCAAAACAATGAAGCAGAGACGAGATGAAGGACATCCCCAAGCTCCCCAGATAGAGGATGCAGACACCAGGGCGCCAGCCAGGTCCATCTGGCTCCAGAGCCCAAGGATTTAACCCCTGCTTGGCCAGCTGCCTTTGTGGCCTGTTGTCAGTAGAGAAAGAGTGTTTCCAGTGACCCACACTGTGCTCAGGTGCTTACTGCTTCATTTACTTGATGGTCATAACCCATTCCCTGAGCAGTCTGTTCTAAAATTTTTAGCCTACTAATTTTGTTAACTTTCCAAGAAAAAGTAAAGCAGTGACTTATGCCATTCTATGAAATCTAAAGATTTGAACTTAAAAACCTTTCAGATAGGAGAACAGAACTTAATTGAATGCCTGTAAGTAAGATAACACTTGTTCAAATTAGATGCTGGTGATATGTAATCAAAGGTAATTGCCTTGGTCCTAGAAGCTTCAACTAAAGGGAGTCTCAGAAATCAGGGGGTTTCTTATGAGCTGGGAAGTTGATAAAAATTTTCCAGAAAGGAGATTGTTGGCAGGAAGATGTTGCCCTCTTTGAGGTAGCGGAACAGCACTGACAGGACATGGCACCCAACACACTAATGACCAGTTTGCTTCCCTGAGTTCTATTGCCATAATTTTTAATGGAGACTATTAGATATTTTAAAGTATCTTTAATTTTATTTTTTAATTTTTTAAAATTAATTTCTGAGAGAGAGAGCATGAGCAGGAGAGGGGCAGAGAGAGAGGAAGACAGAGGATCTGAAATGAGCTCTGCGCTGACAGAAGCAAGCCCGATGTGGGGCTCGAACCCATGAACTGAGCCATGAAATCATGACCTGAGCCAAAGTCAGACACTGAACTGACTGAGCCAACCGGGCACCCCTAAAGTATCTGTAATTTTAAAGCAGGTGCTGGTGGGTAAAATAAATCTCTTACAAAAGTTAGTTTTTCAGTTCTGTGTATTTTTTAATTACACGAATCTATAATAATAAATTTTATTGCAAATTATCTGCAGTCTACTATTTAAGGCTGGATTGTGTGTGTGTGTGTGTGTGTGTGTGTGTGTGTAACTTTTTGTGTACATAGTGACTTCTGGAAAAGTCTAGTATTTACTCTCAATCTCTGGCAAACTGAAACTACATCTTTTATAGGTTTTTCAACTCATACTACCCCCAAGGTTCTGTAATGCTCCTGGTACCCAGTTTTCAAGGTAGATTTCATTCACTGTGGAAAGCCAGCCTCTTTCTTATCAGGTGAATGTAAGCAGTCCCGCTGACTTGGCAACTTGAGGATTGAGGCACATGTCTCTGATTTCTTTTGTCATTGCAGAGGAGCCAGAGTGCCCTGTTTACAAAGCTGCAGAGCTGAGCCGGGCATTCACGAAAGATACTTAGCGAAGCTTCAGCTTTTTAATTCAAATAGCAACTATCAGCAGACTAGGAATTTTTAAGTTCAGATTTTGGTAGAGAGGTTAAGTGTATTTACAATCAGCTAGCTCATTTGTGCATAGTGGCAAGCACTGGGTTATTTCTGGATCTCTTAGATGGTCTTTTATTTTTTATTTATTTTTTAAATTAAAAACAAGTTTTGGGGTTTTTATTTAAATTCCAATTAACATACAGTATAATATTAGTTTCAGGTGTATAATATAATGATTCGACATTTACATATGACACCTGGTGCTCATCACAAGTGCCCTCCTTACTCCCACCCACCTCGCCTCTGGTAATGATCAGTTTGTTCTCTGTAGTTGGGAGTCTGTTTCTTTGTCTCTCTTTTTCCCTTTTGCTTGTCTGCTTTGTTTCTTAAATTCTACATGTGAGTGAAATCATATGGTATTTGTCTTTCTCCAGCTGACCTGTTTTGCTTAGCATAATACTCTTTAGGTCCATCTATGCCATTGAAAGTGGCAAGATTTCATTCTTTGCATGGCTGGATAAAGTCCAGTGTGTGTATGTATATAAATAATATAAATAAATATAAATATAAATATAAATATAAATATAAATATAAATATAAATATAAATATAAATATAAATATAAATATAAATATAAATATAAATATAAATATAAATATATCACATCTTCTGTATCCATTCTTCTATCAGTGCACACTTGGGCTGCTTCCACAGCATTATCTTAGATTGTCTTTTAAATGAGGAAAGATTCCAATAAGCTATCCCTACAAGTTGCAAAAGTCTGTCTAGAGGTCAATTGCTAAGATACAGATAGAGTTTATAAAAGCAGGAAATCTATAAAATGAAGTCACTTTCTATAGTGGTTTCTAGTGAGAGAGGTGGATTGAGCTCTCGAGAATATTTACTATAGACTTCTTATATGCATACTATTATACGAAGGAAATATAACTCAGCTTTAGCTCTGTAGGGACTTACTTACCAGAGAGCAATGCAAAACCCCCACACTCACAGAAAGTGATTTTCACATGTGCCAAACTAGAAAAAAAATAAAACCATGTGAAAACTTAGTAGTTTAAATATGATGGCTCATTTCTTTTACTTCTATTCTGGACCATTGCTTTTGTCAAGCCCTCCCCATGTGCACACGGGTCACCCCTTGTGAAAGGGGCATGCTGGCTATAGTTGAAGAAGCAGGTTGGTAGAATCCTGAGAAGTGATCTTAAATGAAATTCAGTATTCACGTATCCTCATTGAAAGGGTCTGGACCAGTTAGATGGCTCATGACTTCCATCTTGAGCCTTCTGTCTCTGTCAAGTATAAGGCCAGCCCACAGAAGAGGAGGGCAGTATAGCACCACCCCCAGCACAGACTCCTTCATCTACTAACTGTGTAGCCATGAAGGTGTGATAATGCAGTCTATAATTCTCAGTTTCCTCATTGCTGTAAAGGCATAATAGTCACAAGTTGTTGGGAGGATGCATGGCGTAATTATATTGTGTAAAACTCATTGGGGTGTTTTGTTTATATGGGGAGTGCTTGATAAATGTTAAAAGTATAATTATTACAATTGTTTCAATTTTCCTTTATAGCTGAGGAAACTCAAGTTCAGAAAGGTTAAGTGGTTTTCCCAGGATCCCACTTAGTAAGTGGAAAAGCAGGGATGTGAACACAGCCTTTTCTGCCTCCAGATCGAGTGCTCTTTCTAACTCGTTGTCATTTGCAGCCACTGACAGCACATTTTCTAAGTTCTGACCTGCATAAGGACTCTGTTGGGTACTGACCAACAAGAAAGACTGAGTCCCTTTCCTCATGGTGCTCACATTCCAGGTGCCTCCAACACTGCTTCCCATGCTGTGCCATCCCTGACATTCAGGATCAGGATTACTGACTCCCCACCATGCTCCAGGCCATTCTGTAACACAGAAAGAGAGGCTGTCTCAGGCCAACATTATGGGAAGGAGGGCTTCGTACGAGCAGAAATGGCCAGATGTCTCCTGCAGCTTGAGAGAGCAGTGACAAGCGGCAGCTGCAGCAGTGAGTGGGGCACTGGGGAGGACACGCTGATCATGGCTCAAATAGTATTGGCAGCATCAGCAGATATTACCCCGCACAGCCCCCGCCATTACTTTGCATGGTGGTCAGAGATTCTCATGCGGAATCTCTGGGTTTGTATCTTACTCTGCAGCTGATGTATTATTATATGATCGTGCATAGGTTACTTAAGCTCTCTGTGTTTCATCTTTGTCATCTGCAATATCAGGCTCACAATAGTATTGGTTTCATGGGAACTTCACAGACAGGACAGCTTAGTGGACAGAAAGTATTCAGTTAGTATTCGTTAACATTAATGCATGTCTAGTGCAGTGTTTTACTTAATTTTCACATCATGCCTGAGAAATAGACATTTTTTTTTAACATTTATTTTTGAGACAGAGAGAGACAGAACATGAATGGGGGAGGGGCAGAGAGAGAGGGAGACACAGAACCAGAAGCAGGCTCCAGACTCCGAGCCATCAGCCCAGAGCCCGACGCGGGGCTCGAACTCACGGTCCGTGAGATAGTGACCTGAGCTGAAGTCGGACGCTTAACCGACTGAGCCACCCAGGCGCCCCGAAATAGACATTTTTAATGTCTCCACTGAACAGATGAAAACCAAGTTTGCATGGCTAATAAGTGCCAAAAATAAGAGTTAAAGGTTAGCCACATGAGATTCCAACCTATTCTTTAGGCCCTATGCTGAACCACCTTCCAAGGAGCTCGAAGGGCATGGGCTCAGTGTTTAGAAGACAAAAATATGAATTCAGGTGATCTTTGAGGTTCAATAGATTTTGTTCAGGGTTTTAACTGCTCTAAGAGAGATGTAAAAATCAAGTGCCCCGGGGCATGGGTGGATGGGGAACACTGGAGGGAGACCGTGGAACAAGATGAAAGAAATTGGCATCTGAGGTGTAGGGTAGATGGTAGGAAGCTCATGGTTATTAGATTCAGATAGACACATGACAGAATTCCAGCTCAGCTCACATCCCAGGCTTACCATCCATGTGATCTGGGGCGCAGTTGATAAGTACATTGCTTAACCCCTTTGAGCCTCAGAATCCTAAACCCTAAATCCAAAGGAAGAAGGAAGAAAAAAGAGAGAGGGAGGGAGGGAGAAAGCAAGAAATAGCGATTATAATGTTTGACTTCTGTCAAAATTAGGCACTGAGTGACACTTGATAGGTAGTGCATCATGCCCGATGCCACTGCCAGTGTTCCATTTGCTGTCCCATGGATGGTTGAGGCAAGTGAGCCTTCATTTGATGGGGGAAACGCTGTCTAGATTGTGGGAACATCAGCAGAAGTGCAAAAGGAGAAATCGTAGGAGTGTAGAAAATTGAAAATAGCATAAACCTATTCCAGCATTAATCACACAGATCACATGGCTTGTGCTTAAAGAGGCGTGAGGTGAGGATAGAAAGGAGGCTGGTTTTCATATATGGATTGTTCTTTTAGAACAATTATTATCTATAGGGGACCCACTGACAGTGTTTGGGTGAGGAAATAACAAGACAGACACTGGGCTTAACAGCAAGTTATGTATCTCCTGTGTCTGGGGCACAGTGATTTGGGGACAAGGGGCATCAGTAGGAAGGGAGAAAGAGATGAAAACAAAGAGATCTTTTGGAATAGTGTGGTCAAGGTTAAATTAAAGCAGTGACCCTGATAATACAAAGAAAAAACAATTAATAAACGGTCATATCACTTAGCTATGCTGGAAGCAAAGAACCCTTAAGACAACATAGCTTTGTGACTTAGAAGTTTGAAAATTCTCTTCTAAAGCGTTCCTGTGAACAGTAACGTCTTTAGGAATTTGCCTAAGGAAAGCATGTTTGTTTGGTTGGAGAAGTGGCACAAGATACTTACAGGGTGGTGAATAGTTTGAAAATAAATTCAAATTAACAAGTGACAAAATGGAAAAGAAAGATGCAGAAATGGGTGGGGAGAGGGAGATGAAAGCAATGGGCATATCAGGAGAGGAGACGGGTTCCTTTCAGTGACTGGGCTGCTTTTTGTGCCCTTGACCCTCTGTGGAGGAACAGCCAAGAGGGGAGCTGACTCAGGAGACTCTTACTTCTCTTTCTTTTTTTTTTTTTTTCTTTTAATGTTTTTATTTATTTTTGTGACAGAGAGAGACAGAACATGAGCAGGGGAGGGCCAGAGAGAGAGGGAGACACAGAATGGGAAGCAGGCTCCAGGCTCTGAGCTGTCGGCACAGAGCCCAACGCGGGGCTCGAACCCACAGACTGTGAGATCATGACCTGAGCCGAAGTCGGAGGCTTAACCGACTGAGCCACCCAGGTGCCCCTCTTACTTCTCTTTCAATGGTCAAGTGAAGTGTCTGGAAATATTTTCCAATTAACACACCTGACCGGATTTCTACATACAGGGGTTCTTCAAGGTATAATTTGTTTTCTAAAATGGAAACTGTTGCTCCTGATGTTAGGAACTTAGATATTAGATTTTATATAAATGGTTGTGAATTTTGAACACCCCTTTCTCTGGATTCCAGGAGGACAGCTTTCTGTCTGTTTCTGAGGCATGACTTTGCCATTTGCTGAAAGGTCAGTATCTGTGGAAAGGAATACATATTTGAGACTATTGTCTCAAACATTTGTTTGGTGGACCTTCTCTCCTCTTTGCATCTCTTCCATGTATAATGAGAAATAAACAGACTTGTCTTCCATGTGATTCCCTAGTGTTAGCTAAACATGGCACAGCATGAAGGTACTGGAGAGGTTGTCTCCAAATGCATTTGCTCCAGTGAGATGATTTATTTAGCAGCACCCCAGATTCTTCTGTGGATTCATTTATTCTAGCAGTGGGATTGATTTGAGATCCCAGCAGAGGCCGTAAGCATGGGGGTATTTATTGTACCTCATGCGATGTTTCATTATCACCACCGTTTAAGCAAAAGCCTGGGTGAATCCATAAGCATTTCTCTTTGGCTTTGGATGCATTTTTGTATTTACAAGTCAATATTTGTGACTAAATGAAATAATATATTGACAGTAGGTATTCTGTAAAGTTCAAGGGAGTGAATATGAATATGAATATTGAATATGGTGTGGATGTGTCTGGCACTGAGTAACCACATTATTCTGTAAACAGAAGCCTTCCTTACATTATCTGTCTTCAGGGAGAGCCACGGTAGCAGAGCTTGAGGGATGCCTGAATCCTCTATGCCAGTTTTCTGGTTCTGTCCTCCATCCTGACTATTCTGTAGAGAAAATACTGACTTGTATGCAAACTTAAGCATGGGTAAAGTTTTCCTGGCTCATCTTTGTGTGTTTTCCCCTCCATAGGGCAGTGTAGTGGTGAAGCCGCAGCTAATGCTATTGGTACTTTGTCCACCTGTGTTCTCTTAACCTCTCTTGAGTCACTTTTGGACAGTTTGTAGGCTGATGACTGCCGGTACCTGAAGTGTTCTCTCTCTATGGGAGTCTGTATAGCCATGCTCCAGACAGACCAAATGTCAGAAAGTTGGACCAAATTGGTTGGTAAATAAGGGCTGGGTTTTGTAGAAAAATACCCTGACCTCCTTGTCCTTCAGAACTGATTCTAAGGTGCATTCCACATACTCTGTCTCAAGAGGCTTTCTGGTGAGATCACATCCCATTATTATTGGAACAGTAGCCTGGCCATTAGCTGGATATTCTCCTTTCCCTGTCTCACTGCACTCCTTCCTCACCTTGCTTCCTGGGGAACCCCTCCCAAAGAAACTACATGCACCCAGATCCTCATCTCAGGGTCTGCTTTTAGGAGGGACCCCCGGCAGAGACAGGCACAGATTCTGGAATCGAACTGCCTTGCAGCAAATTTTAGCTCTATTACTAATGGTTTTTAAAATAAGGAAATGATTAGACATCTTGTCATTTCCATCTCCTCAACTGGAGAAAAGGTGTAATGATAAGAGTTGTATGATGTTTTGTGAAGCTTAAGTGAAATAATACGGTTCAAATACTTAGCATAATGTCTGCCACACTGTAACTTTGCAATAAACATTAATTTTTGTTGTTGTTAGTAGGAATGTTGGTCTACTTCAAATCATCTCTAAGTAGAGGGCCTGGATAGCCATGGACAAATATAGGCTTTAAAAATTCTGACAGCTTTCTCACACCTGTGGAAACTCTTGGAGCTTAAAGCTCTTTAAGTTTCTGCTGACCTAAAAGTTACAGACCTGTGTCAGTGGAGGACACACGTAGACTTTGAGAAAAGGCTAAGCTAGTGGTATGAAAGCGAGACTTCCCTTGCTTTATTGAGTTGTATGATGTGGGCACTGAGTGAGAACATCGTGAAATATAAGTGCAGTGGATTGACATTGAAATTGATGTTCCTGGCACATTAAGATGATAAACAAATGGTTTTCTAGAGCTCTGCTAAAATTTGAAAAATTCAGTCATCAGTGCCCTCTGCTGAAGTGTAATATGGTATGTTAAGAAGGAGTATTCTAACAAGCATTTGTTGAATGCCTGTTGTATGCTAGGCATTCTGTTTGACACTCAGTAATTAAAGCAGTATTACTTGGTCCCTGGCTTCAAGTCTGGTTGGGGAGACAGACCTGTAAACAGATAAATTATAGCACAAAGTACTATGGCGATACCAAGACAGGCCATGAGTTCTTTTAGGGTAAGTCAGGGAGGAAGGAAGGGATGTTTCATATGCTTTAGTCTTCCCTGGAGGTAGCTTTGAAAATGAGGACACTGAAGCTCACAAAAGCACATGAAAGTTAACTAAGGCATACCTGTGCCAGGTGAGGAGCCAGCATTTGAACCGGTTTTATTTCTTCAGGACCCTTTTCATCCTGTAGTGGTGAGAGGTACAAAGGCACCATGTACTCTAGGTGTAGCCCATCCTGACCACAAGAAAGCCTAGCGTTTCTCTCAGTATATGGTCTTAGAATTTCTGGGTGTGTGGCCCTTAGCATTTCCTTTGGTTCATTGCACAGGAGATAATATGAAACTGGGGTAATTCATACATCTATAGTTTGAATGGAAAGAGAAAAAGAGATGAGGCATGTGGGTGATATGCTATTTAAAATAATAATAAGAGTAACATTTTGTTTTTCTAAGCACAATCAAGAGCATAAATTGAAGGAATTGTGATCTGGAATAATGTACATAGAGTTATACCTTTTGCTCTCTCATTGATTCACAACTTTAACTTGTCTTTTTTTTTCCTTTAGTTGATCTCCACTGTAAGGCAGAATTAATCAACCCTTGTGATTTATCAGATAACTTGGATATAGAAATGAGAGTTAAGGGAAGACTGGGTGGCTCAGTCGGTTGAGTGTCCGACTTCGGCTCAGGTCATGATCTCACAGTCTGTGATTTCAAGTCCCATGTCAGGCTCTGTGCTGACAGCTCAGAGCCTGGAGCCTGCTTCAGATTCTGTGTCTCCCTGTCTCTTTTTCACTCCCCCCATTCACACTGTGTCTCTCTCTCAAAATAAGTTAAAGACATAAAACCATTTTAGGAAAAAAAAGAAATAATGAGAGTTTTTAATAATGAGAGAGAGTGAGTGAGCAGGGGAGAGGGGTAGAGGGAGAGGAAAAGAGTTTCGTGCAATCTCCATGCTTAGTGTGAAGCTTGAAATGGGGCTTAATCCCATGACCCTGGGATCATGATCTGAGCCAAAATCAAGAGCCAGAAGCTCAACCAACTGAGCCACCCAGGTGCCCCAAAGGTTTATATTTTAAAAAGTCAAGAGATTGGGGTTGTGCAGTAGGATTTGGGAGTTGGCTGGTCAGTAGCATTGTAAAGAATCAGTAGCATCTGCTTATTTAAAATATTAATTAGCATCGTAGCTGAAAGAAGTAATGGCCTCTGCCCTTAGAGGATCAAATAAGAGATAAGAAAATTTTTAAAAAATAATGTAATTAATTTACATGCAATAATCATAGAACTGTGTGACATTAGTTAAGAAAATAGGTGGGGTTAATGAGGTAGACAAGAAGCCAGCACTTATTGGACACTTACTGAGTTCTTCTGTGCTGTCGATATTAATGCCCCCATTTTACAGATGAGGACACTGAGAATCAGATGTTTAGGATTAAGTACCTTACCTAAAGGGGCACAAGTGGCATTATACCTCATGTTCAGGGCTCAACTGAGAAAACTGTTCTCTCCACTGTAGACCAGCTTGTCTGGTGGAAATATGCCAAAGGAGCTGGTTGAGTTCTAGTTCCATGGAGTAGAGGGATGTAACGTGGCAGTTAGGTGATGGGAGATTGTCTCAAGAACACTGAAGTTCACAGGTTCTTAGAAGCAGAAGAACTTTGGGATCCAAGGAAGCCATTGGGCTACAAGGAAGAGCGTGAGCTTGGAAATGAGGGAGAAACGGGGCAAGTCGGGCTCTGTGGCGCCGGTTCGTGGAGGAATTTGCAATCAGTATATGGTTCAGGTGGAATTCAGCGATGCCTTGGAACTATTTTTCCAAGTCAGGTGCTAGAGAACAAAAATGAGGAAAAGCAAGCCTTCAGCCTAACAAAGTTGGCAGTTGAGTGCCTTAAATTTTAGCCTTAAGCCTTGTTGAAAAGTGGTCTGATTTTTGTGTTTGATCTGTAAGAGTCTCACAGGATAAGGCAGAGTAATGGCATTACTGAAGTAGTAGGTATGGAATCAGAGTCTGATTACAAGGGATAAAAGATTCTGAGATCACTTCATAACAAACTTCTGCAAAACCAAATGCTCTGGTAATACAGATGTAAGGCAGCTGGGAGGCGGACAGGAGTCTTAAATTAGGAAAAAGGAGGTAACATGCTTGTGAAATGTGGCTGGGAAGTGGTGTTTGGTCTTAGGAACTGAGGCATGACTGAGATAGGCGTTGAACATATCTATTAATTCTTAACCTTGAGCTATATCTTTCCAGTAATTAGGAGAATGGAAGAATTTTTCTTTACGTATTCCTTCCAGCCCTATATTTTCTTATTGTTAAATGAGATAGAAACCAATATCTGGAGGAGTTCACTGTATCGGTTAGAAATCCCAGGTTCTTACATGCGCTAGTCAAAATCCTTGGAGTTGCTGAAGTGTAAAATATGAGATACCAACTTAAGATCTGTGACTCAAAACCTAAGTGTGGGGCAGGAAAGTTAGCCTACAAGCAGTGCCAATGTTTCCAACATGGGATGTAAAATATTTAGAATTTGAATTGTTGGCTTTTCCCATGTGATTCATCGATGCTTAATGCACATCTCTATTACAGCAGGGTTACCTTTGTTCTCAAGTGGTGGGCTTACCTCTCTGTCTCCACCAACTGTGTCTTCCTTTTTGATTTCTTGGCACTTAAAACAACATGTGGCTTATGGTTTAAGGTCTATACATACTTGAATGAAGGAATGCCCAAAAGAATAGTCAACTCTTCCTTTACAGTTATAGTTTATAAAGAAGGTATAAATATAATCCTTGACAATAAAGCACTTTGGCAATTCCCTATAAATTTTCTGTAATACAATATGCCAAAAAGGCTCAACAGACTTCCTTGTTTAACTCTGGCTAATGGACCTTTAGTCCTGTGATAAATATGTTTCAAGCATCTACTTTATGGCAGACAGTAGCTAAACATAGGGGTTGTCTTCAGCTGTTCTAAAACACTGTTGATATGGAAGCATATTTGTTGAAACATACTGAAGCCTGTGGTATAAGGCAGTATGGTCGTTCTGTGATCTCAAAGGAAGACTCACTGTTAGTTGAGCTTATTTCAGTTGGGTCTTGTAAATCAAGTGTTATCTAAGAAGAGAACACAGGAGGGCACCAGAGAACAAGAAACAAAACAAAACAAAACACTGAAGCGCTAGTTCTGGAATAGAGACCTTTGCTAAAGTTATCATGACTCTGCAGTCTGTTTCTAGCTCAGGTAGATGCCTAGACATGACCAGGAAGGGGACATGTATGAGGAGAACCTAGACAGTGGCCTTACACACATGATGCGGAGAACCTAGAAAGTGGGCTTGCATACATGATGCTTTGAAGCATTTTAAAGTTTCCCATTGACCCATCCACAGTGCTTTTTCTAGAGATGAAACCTATTGCCTGATTCATAAACCAAAGGACCTCCAACTTTTCTTCAGATGTCTTTCTTCTGGGCCCATTGACACATAGCTGGTCTTTCTGATAGTGGAGATCCAAGGGTGCTGCTTAAGAAGACAGAGCCAATAGGTTTAAATACTGACCCACTTCCATGAACTTCTGTGCCTAAGCAGACAACTCCCACGAACATGGGAAAGTTAAGTCATTCACTGTGGTTGAGATAACAGTGTTTTACCAATTTCTGGCACTGAGCTGTGCTTAGAATTTGAAAATCACTAACCATGGTTCCTATGACATCATTAGATACAACCCATGATGTCTCTGGGAAGTTGTGGCACTTCATAGGTGACAACAGTCAATGAAAACCCAGGTTTTTTTGGCTCAAAGTTCTGTGGGTATACATGTATGAATATATACAGCCCTAATCTGCTCCATCTGGCTCTGGAATACTCAGCCCACATTCCCGGTTGCCTACTAGTCATTCTGACGTGTATATCCCCTGAACCTCTCAAACTCATGATGTTCAAAATACAGCTTATCAGTCTTTCATTCAATCCCATCTCTCCTTTTTTGTTTTGTTTTGTTTTGTTTCATTTCATCTAAAATAAGTGGCAAGACCAAGTCAAAGGGGCTGGAAATCTTGAATTAATCTTCAGTTTTGCCCCCCCTCTACTCCCTAACTCTGTCATCCAGCTGGTCACCTATCTCTTCATACCTTTCATTTGCTTCTCTCTGCTTTAGAGTATTTTAAATGCAATACTGTTTATTTGCTTCTTTCATAAATTCTGTAGTCTGTCTGTTGTGGCCTTAATCTAATCCACCCCAAACTGTTCTTCTTTTTAAGCACATAGGCTCTAGAACTCGACCAGTGGTCTCTAAACTACAATCTGCATGCCAGATATTCCCCACCATCTCTTCTCATAAATAAACTCTTATTGGAACACAGGAATGAACTATGCTCACAGTAAAAAAGGCAGAAAAAAAAGAGTATGTGTTATATGTTTCCATTTATATAAATCTAGAAAATGCAAACTAATATATAGTAACAATGCAGATCATGGATTGCCTAGGAAGGGCATGAGGAAGGAGTGACAAAGTGGTATGAGGAAGCTTTTGGGGGTGATAGTTATGGTCCTTATCTCTATGATGTTGATGATATCATGGGCCTATTCATATGTCAAAACTTATCAAATCATTAACCTTAAAAATTTTATTGTATGTCAGTTATGCCTCAATTTAAAAGAAAATATTGTGTTTAACATTCAGCATCAGGTGTTTCATATTCTCATCCTTAGCCTGAAGAGTTACTTGTGTCTTGATAGGTCACTGGAGTGGTTTCTCAGAGTCCTACACTCCCACTGTTACTAGTTCTAAGAATTGGGCCACATCACTTAACTTTTTTGTGCTTTTGAAAACTCACTGAAGACAAAGGCATACTGGACTTGATTATCTTCAAGTCACCTTCTAAATTTCTGGAGCTCTCATCTCTATTTGATTGATTGATTGATTTCTTTGTTTTTGAGAGGACAGAGCGTGAGTTGGGGAGGGGCAGGGAGAGAGAGGGAGACACAGAATCCAAAGCAGGATCCAGGCTGTGAGCTGTCAGCACAGAGCCTGATGCGGGGCTTGAACCCATGAACCACAAGATAATGACATGAGCCAAAGTTGGACACTTACCGACTGAGCAACCCAGGTGCCCCATCTCATCTTTAAAGATTCATCTCACAAATAGTTTGGGAGTACCTGTACTCACTTAGGTAGTATGTTAATGGTATTTGTCTACCCTTTCCTTGCTATAGGTGATGCCTTGGCTATAAGATATGCTTTTTTCCTAAGTATCGTATCCCTCTTTGACATTGCAGGGACTTCTGTCATAAACTATTTCTTTATAATAATAGAGAAATATTAGTTTCCTTGTTTCATTAAATTACCCTTGTGGATTGCACACATACAATTTAGCCTCCCAAATTCATTTCCTTTTGAAAATGTAACAATAATAGGATGTTTTTAGTTAGGTTGAAAAACCATAATTTACAAAAAAATAATTAGAGAATGAATGTTTTATGAGAATATGACAGACTTTAGAATAGAAGATATCAGTGAGAAATTCTCCATCTCTTAGGGCCTTGTAAATGACACTGGCTTCACACAGTGGCCTTAAAGTTGAGTTCACTGTTACAGGAATCTGTAAGCTTCTTAAGACATCCTAAAGCCTGTGGTCGAACAGTGAGAGGAGAATTTGCTGGAACTTTTCCAAAGCCCAAGTGCTTAAAGCCCAAATGACCCAATGCTAGCCTTGCTTATCTCTAGGGAAGTTTCCTTAGCAACGTACGAGCAGTGTTAGAATGCTTAAAGGAATACGTTTTTAACATTTGTGTAAATTGGACACTGAAGAAATAAGAATATTACAGTTATATTTAGTTAAGCAATTATTGTTGACA
Organism: Felis catus; assembly: GCF_018350175.1. NCBI lineage: Eukaryota > Metazoa > Chordata > Mammalia > Carnivora > Felidae > Felis > Felis catus. The sequence continues at coordinate 123,369,205 of NC_058373.1, forward strand.
TCAAGATGGGCTGTTGGAGTAGCTATTTCATGAATGGTTAATTATTCATTTATCAGTCTACATGGAATTAAATGTGGAAAGGGAGCTGGTACCAGACACATTCCCCATGTTATATTGTGTATCTCTCACCATAGCCCCTTGATGAAAGCAATTGTTCTTATTAGTTTACAATTAGGAGAGACTGAGGCTAGGAGATGTTTAGGTGTTTGTCCAAGGTCACACAGCTAGTATGTACTGGAACAGGAATTTGAAGGCAAGTCTGGCTAACTTGAAATCTAGAGTTCCTTCTCATGCCCCACTGACTTACTACTTATTATGAGGCATTTGCATTATCATTCAGCTGTTTCCTTCACCTAGTGTTTTAGTGTGCTGGTTTTAGTTTCTTTGGGGCATCCTGCTGGCCTGCATGAGAGATTATGAAACTGTGCTCTAACTGTGGTAGAATGTTATCTCCACAAGCTCCCATGACACCACTGGTATACCAGGAAAGATGGATAATCCTAGGTGGGGGTGGGGGTGGAGAATTCTCAGCCTTTATCTCAGTGACATCAGGATTTTATTTATTTTTTTCTCTATGCAATTTTTGCATGGGCCTTGTGGAGTTTTAGGGGTTGAGTTTATTTTGGTTTAACAACAAAGAATTCAGTTCTTTAGGGCATTTTTTCTTCCTGTGTGTTCCTGGAACTTCTATTTCCCATCTGACCCTTTCTGAAATATGAGTTGCATTTCTTTGTCTGCAAAAGACATCCAGGAGTTTGTCTCTTTGTCTCCAGCCTCACTCCCTAGCCTTGTAGGCTTTGTATTTGAAGGGCCAGAATGATTTTTCTAAAACAATAATCTGATCATATCACTCCCTGTGGCATGTGGGAAATCACTTTGACATTCCAAGTACGCTCACAGGCTGCTATAGAGGTCAGGGAACAGAAAGGGACATAGACCAAATTGAGATATGTAATTATATGGGCCATTAAATTAATGCACACAACAAGAAGCAAGGGGAAAGAGATCAGGCAGATGACTGCACTTAAGTTAGTGTGCAAGTAGGATGGAAAAACTACTCTGATCGAATCCTTGTTACATGATGTGCATATGTCTCGTTCTCTCTCTGCCATATCAGTCTTCTCTGCTGATGGGGTGGCTACGAGGGTAAGAGTTGAGAGGTCCTAAGCAGCTGAGAGGTCTCTGGGGCCATCACACACTTGACCTACTGGAGAAACACAAGAGCAGGTTTAAATCTATAAACAGCTATAAATCACCAGCTAGTTTGACAGCCAGATATAAGTTTTATGTGTGTGTCTCAAGCAGAGAAAAAATGGGGCGAGAATGGATCCATAATGAGTGTCATTAATGAGTTGACCAAGTTAGGGTTGACAGCTGTCAATCAGATATGGTCTCAGATTCATAAATATTTAAAGTTTATTAGGTACATCTATTCCTTTTCTCTGGGCAAGTACTTCTGTGTTTGTTCCATTCCTTTTATCTTTGTTTAAAATATATATGCTCTGATTATTTTCTGTGTTTAACAGGACTCAGAGGTTACCTATTTGCTCTCTATACTTAACATTTCCTGTGAGTTTTATTGAAACCGCTTGTTTTTATTGTTACCTGTAGCAAAATTGAATAATGTAAATAATATAGCAAACACACATGGCAACCTATTTAAGATATTCCAAGAGCTCTTTTTGGTCTAGAAGATAAAAAAATACAAATAAGATACAAAATCTTATTTTGTATGTTATTGCAACAAAAGGCCTCAAAATCTGCTCCTGGCTACCTCTTTGGGCTCACCTCCTCCCTCTTATAAAATGCTCTAAACCTGCCTACCATATGAAACTACTCACCATTCCCTGAACTTGCTAGCCTCTCTCAACCCTGCACCATGGTACAGAGTCTTCTTCCATCTGGTCTACCTGGAGCAGTAGTTCCTGTTCATACTTTAAGGAGCATAAGCCCCTCTTTCTCTAAGAAGTCTTACTTGAATGCCACTATCTTTCTGGACTCCAAACCTAGACCAAAAGGCGCGCGCGCACACACACACACACACACACACACACACACACACACACACGTATGTACACAAATACCTTCTCCCTCTCACTGTGTCCCAAAGGTATAGTAAGAAGGGTTCACCCAAGTGTTCAAGCACTTAAAGCACTGTATTTCATTTTCTACATGACTGTCTCCTCCAGTAGACTCTAACTTGATCCAGGGATCTTAATATATTTCTCCTTTTATCCCTAGCCGCTAGCCAAAGCATAGCATGTTACAAAGGAACAGTATCTGATGGGTTAGTGAGATAATGAATATTTAATAACAAACAAATGTTATTGTGCAACCATTGGATGCATATTTGTTCTTAGAGTAAGAAGAATTTTTATCCTTGTCATTTTAAAATTTAGTCCTTGTGGGACTTTCTTTCCCCTCTGTTTTTCCTTTGAACTGTTTTAAAGCACCATTTATTCCTATTACTTAATTTAAAAATCACTTAAATATGTTTTTGTAAATAAGCAATAACAACAGGTAGTGCTAATCTGTTGGCACCTACCATGTGCCAAGCTGTATATTGGAACTTGTCTTTCTATTGATCCAAGGGAGCTGAATCAAATCGCAACACTGATGAATGGCAGCTAAGATTATGAATCAGTAGAAGCATATCTAGCTTCAAACAGTATCATTAGATGTAATAAGCACATAACCACATTTTCTCCTCATTTCCATGTAGAGCATGTTAGAGCCATTTGAATTTCAATGTCCATAAGCTGAATTTATTATATACATTAATATAAACACATGTTGAGTATCACATCTAGGCCTTGGACTAGAACCTGAAAAAGATAGGTACAGTCTCTGGCCACATGGAGTTTCCAGCCAGCATCATCTCAAAGTCAGTGGGAAATAGGTTATTGAGATGAGAGTGACCCACCTGAAATCCAGTGGGAGAACTTGAGTTCCTACATATGCAGGCAGGTCCCAGTCAGTGTAAACTCATTGTATCATCAAACACCCCAATATACAAGTGTCCCCTCCCCTAGCAGTATGATCTAAGGACCACATAGATTTACCTTCTCTTATTCTTTTCCATGACACTCCTTAGGATTTCCTTGCTGCCTTACGTACTCACCCCCATTCTTACCCAGACTGAATATCAGTTCAAAGAAGCATCTCTGTTCCTCCACCTCATTGCTATTCCCAGATCTCCACTTCTGTTCCTGCAGAAGCAACAGTGTCTGGATTTATTCACAACTAACATTCCTCATCCATCCAAAAGGCAGGTTAGTATAAGAATGAGCACTTTGCCCTCTAATAGTCCTGGCTTTGGATCTACTTACTAGTTACTTGCTCTTGGCCAGGGTAGTTTCAAATCTCTGTTTCTTACTCTTATGATCTATAAAATGGGATTACAATACTAACTTCACAGGATTGTGAGAATTGAATATTAAGCCCTGACATGAAGCATAGCAGTTATTTCATGCCCCATCGTCCCTAATAGTCTCCTCCATCCTTTTACCCTAGCACACCTATGCCAGCTCTGGAACTGTCTAATCACCCTCTGAAATGGACAAGGACCCTAAATGTGCTTTGCATTCTAAAAGATCCACACAATTAGAAAAAAGGGTATGAAAGGGAAGCATCATTTACAGTCTTAGACTATCTGAAAGAACTTGCTTCTGGGTCAGAGAATAGAAAGAATTGTGAGCATGTATTTTAGCCACAGTGGACTGATGTTGGGTTGGAGGTAAAAGGTCATCTGAGTAGACAGTACAGTGAGGAGCCAATGTAGTGCACACAGCTCTGGAGGCAGTGCATGTGTTTGTCTTCTTGACTCACCCCACATAACATAGGTCACAAAGCTCCATGCTTCAAGCATGGAACCATCACATAAGCTCTCCCAAGTCCTTCTTAATCCCCCTCCTCAGAACACCATTTCCTCTTCCCTCCCCAGCTAGCTTATCACCAGCCTCCAACAGTTTTATTGCTGATTCTTCCAGTCTTCTTGTGATCTGCAGCAGCCTTGTCTCTGACTCTGAACTCTTCTTGTTTTTACAATGGGCTTCTGTCCCCATCCATGGGGACTATGATGAGTGATTCAGAGCTTCCCATATACCAGACATGAAAGGTTTGGCAAAAAGAAATAATAAGTTTGCTGAATTATACATTTGACATAATTTTTTCCAAGTGTGGTTGGTACCTAAAAATCTGCCAAATATATCAGAATGGGAAAGAATTCCTAGTAATATACAAAATGAAAGAAAAATTAATATCTTGAGAAGATGTATCTAAAACCATTTCTTTACCAAACAATTGTTGATAAGGGTATATTATTTAAAAATCATAAATAGCTCTAAATGATCTATAAGTGATATTTTTTTACCCACTGGTATTGATCTCAAATGCTGATTTACTGAGTAATAAAAATATTTGGCTTACGACAAAGTTGAAGTGTATGGATAAAACACTGCTTTGGAGTCAAAGAGATACGGGCTTGAATCTTGTTTCTGTCACTTTCACCTTAAATACCCTCATTTGTGTTGCTTAAACCCTCTGAGTCTCATGGCTTTTTCTCGTAAAATAGGATGAGGAACCCACACTTCAGACAGTATTAAATAACTATACTTACGGGAGTTAAGTGGGAAGTAGGAAATGGTCCACAATAGGTGGCCTTTCTCTCTCCATTTCTTCCTCAACCCATAACAGGGAGAGAGAGAGGGAGGGAAAAAGAAGAAAGGGAAGAGGGGGAGAGAGGGAGAGTAGGAGGTGAGGGAGAGAGGAAGAAACTTTTTTGAAAACCATCACTTTACTTGGAGGTATCATGTTCTAAGTTGGCTCCATCATGTGATGGAGTTATTTTAAGGATATCTCCCATGATAGGATACTGTTCCAATTTATTTTGCTATGGGCTTCTACTTCAGGCCTTGAATGTGTGTTTCACAGTTATATCGGTGGTAGGGTGAAAGATATTTAAACCATCACTGTGATTGGTAACGTCCCCTTAGTATGCACTGTTCTCTTAGCATGCACTGGGCACTAGTTACTACTAAATGTTTTACATGTATTGTCTTGACTAATCCTCACAAAGCCTTGTGAAGTAGTTACTATTCTTTTTTTATTCTTTTTAAAAATTTTATTTTTAGAGAGGGAGAGAGTGTGTATGGGTAGATGAGAGGGGCAGAAGGAGAGAGAGAGAGAATCTTAAGCAGGCTCCATGCTAAGCATGGAGCCTGATGTTGGGCTCGACTCTGGAATCATGACCTGAGCTGAAATCAAGAGTTAGATGCTTCACCAGCTGAGCCACCCACATGCCCCTAGGAGTTACTGTTCTTGTTCTCTGCTATGCATATGGGGAAGAAGAGTTGTAATGAGTTTAAGAAATTGGTAGGAAGGGCTTCTATGTGGTACTATTTGACTCAGGTTCAGAGAGGCATACAGGTAAACTGATGAAATAACAAGATGCAATCCTGGGGCAGTTGGAGTACTACCTGTGTTATGAGACACTTAGTGGCCTTGGGGGATTTTAAGTAGGAATGGGCATGAAGAAATTTCTGTTGTGGAACAATAATTTTGACCACATTGTGAAAGGTTGATCGATTGTGAGAGTGAGAACGCACCTTTAGCAATACCTGAAGTGGGAGTGGAGGAAGGCCAGAACCAGTAGAGTAGAGGTGGGATCTCATGGAGTGAGAAGATTCAGGCCTCCCCTGGGACATGGAAGTGCCTACCTTGGCTGTGGTTTGGGTGCAGAAGGTGAAAGAAAAGAGAGAGTCCAGGAGGGACTTCATGGCTTGAGGAACTAGATGGGGATGACCTTAAGATAGATGTTGGAGGCGAGAGGGTTGGGGAGGTTAAGAGAAGCATAGGACATAACCTGGAAAGAAATCAAAATACAGAACAGAGTTGAGGAAAGAAGTAAAGGTTGGCAAAAGACATAAAAAGTCCGGAGTTCTGGAATCTGAATTCTTTGCATTATCCACAGATGCTTCTTATCAAGTTTATTTTTTGTAATGTTTATTTATTTTTGAGAGAGAGAGAGAACATAAGTGGGGAGGGACAGAGAGAGAGAGACACAGAATCCGCAGCAGGCTCCAGGCTCCAGGCTCTGAGCTCTCAGCACAGAGCCCAACGTGGGACTCGAACTCATGAACCGTAAGACCATGACCTGAGCAGAAGTCAGATGTTTAACCGACTGAGCCACCCAGGTGCCCCATCTTCTTATCAAGTTTAAAATATTAGAACCATGGACCTAGACTGCTCCTTAGCTGCTATGAAAAGCAGCTGGCTGAAAGTTAAAATGACAGGATTGTTGCATGCATGTAAGTGGCATCCCCCTGGGTGAGATGTGCTGCTTGTCATCCTATATAGTTCACAAACAGAGGAGTTCATTTTATTAAAGTGGAAAAACCCAATACTGTTCAAAATACATGCTTCCAAATACTTTTATTTGTTCTGTGTTCTGGCAGCATTTTAAAGATAAAGATCTTGAGTTTTATTTTTCTAGGAGAGAGATTTGCCTCTGAGCGATTTGACAAATATTGAGAATTTTCTTAATCTATTTTGTTCCCCTGTCATTTTCTCTATATGTTTCTCTCTTCTCCCATTTTATTTTGCCACCTTTTTCCTCTTTGCCTTTGTCTTCTTTCCAGCTGGAAATTAAAGCCATGTTTATTGCATTGAGCTAGTTAATTGGTTTAATAGATGTATATATTTGTGTGTGTGTAGGGCATGTGTAGAATATTTCACTGTGAGGATTTATCTTTGTATCTCTTAGCCATCCTTGGTTCATCCCTTGGCCAATAGAAGTTGTGTAGTATAATAGTTAAGGCCAAAGTGGAACCAGACTGCCCAGATTGAAATCCCAGCAACTAGTACGTATGTGACCTTGAAAATTGGCGGAACTTTCTCCTGCCTTGGTTTTCTTAAGGGTAAAGTGTGGATATTAATTGGACCTAGGTATCAGTCAGCTCAGTTCAGTTATGCTCCATTAACAAATGTGTCTCTGCAATGTTAGTTACTTTAAAGAACAGAGTTTTATTTCCCACTCACATTAATGGTCATCGTGGTTCTGCTGTGGCTCTGCTTCACGTCCTCTTCTGGACCCTGGCCAAGGAACAGCCCTAATCTGTCACCTCTTGGACTTGTGGCAAAGGGAAAAGAGAGGTGGCAGAGCCATGTAATCACTCTTAAACCTTCTAAGTGGCCCAGGCCACTTCTGCTTACATGTCTTTGTCAATGGAGGAAGTCACATATAGTGCCTGGCATGATGGGACAGGAAATACAATTCTCCAGAAAGGATGGACCTATTAGGAATGGACTGATAGGAAGGGAGAGCATATTTTGTCAACAAATAATATAAACGTGACAACCTTATGGGATTGATGTGAGTATTAATTAATGTAGGAAAAGCACTCAGAATGGTGTCCAGTGACTGCTGTTTGGTAAGTAAAATATACATACTTGCTGTTATTAGCAGAGTCTAATGCAAGTATGAGAAGAATAAGAAATATATTCATTTACTCTTTACCATTGAGAATTCACTTTGCATGCCAAGGACAGTGCTATGTGAAGTTGTGAAGGACACAGACATGAAGATGTTGGTCCCTGACTTATAGGACCTTTGTAGTCCTGCATGAAAATATGAAGCAGAAGGATACTTAATGACTCAGACCTCCTGATAGACCAGATAACCCACTGGTAGGGTACCCAGTGCACACTTGTGGACCCCTTTCTCCCACACAATTTGTTTTTACTTGTGTAACACTTTCAGAAGACTATGAGCTCCTTGGTTATAGTTAGTGTGTCTTTTTCATCTTTGCACCCTCAGAAACTTCCACAATGCCTTTATAGTAGGTACTGGCCATTTCAATTAGAAACTCCTCTTCCTTTATACAGCTTGGAAGTGGGGTGGTGATTTCACCCTGATCGGTAGGAACAATTACCTTCTGCTTGATGCCCCAGCTTTATCAGGAATTCAAGGTGCATGGATAAAGCAGTCAGCAGTCTGAAGTTCACTTCCATGCTGTATGCAAATCGCTGCACAAAGTTATAAAGACAGCCTATAGAGATTAGCCACATTTGCCAAGCTAGCCACTTTGCATGCTTGCCCAAGGCCACACTTGCTGCATGAAGAACCGTTTGTATTTAAGTCTTACTTAGAGGGAGACAAATAATTTGAATCAAAATACCCTTGATCTATTTTTATTAATGCTCTGGTTTTAATTTTTTCCTCTATGTGCTTGTCTTGCAAGTTTTATTTTAGTGGGTGTCATAAAGAGATGATATTTCTAGTGAGATGGAGAGCTATAATTTCTCATATTTTGAAACCTACATACATATTATTTTAAGGGGGGGGGGGAAGGATCATCATCTTAGTGAACTAGGGCCAGAATAGAGTGGTAGTTCTGCTAATCTAGCCTCCTGGATCCTCCAGTTGCACAAAGCAGATGTTAAGAGGATAAGAGGGTGCACTCAGGTGATAGGACCATCCTGCATTTCAATTGGCTCTGTTCACAGTGGGAGATCAGCTAATGCCATCAATCTCATAAGCCAGTAGACCCTGTAATTATCATCGGAAGGAGACAGGCTGGAAATATCACTCCTTTTACATTCTTATCTCAGGGTTAGTACTTTCTGGTGTGGGAAGGAGGTCCTGCACACATAGGGGTTGATATGGAAATGCTGTTTCACAAAGCTCTTTGTCTCAGGATACTTATAAAACCTAGTGACTGTATCTTTATATCTAAAATAAAGTCCCTCTTCTGAGATATGGTAATTATTTAGAAACATAGAGCCTGAAGGGACTTTGGGTATGGAGACCATATCTCTTAGCTTATGTCTTGAATAAAGCTAAGCTAATTTAGAGTAATGGTGTTCTTACCTTCTCACAAGCCCTCCATGGTCCTTATGGGACCATAGGTCCTCATTGTGGAGAGCCTGGTGATTGCCCTCAGAGAGCTATGCATTTCCTCACAACCTCAAGAGTTTGGTCATTATTTGGTAATTTGAAACCACAGTCCCTACATCTGCCTTTAATGGTGATAGCAGACCACTGTCTTCTGTTCTCTTTGTACTTCTAGACTGTAGGCAGCTAGAGGTTAATGGGGAGAACTCTGTCTGTGGAGTTCCATCTGTGAAGCCTAGATTCTTGATTTAATTTCATGATTTCATACCCTGTGACCTTGGGAAAGTCACTTAACGTTTTTGCATCTCATCATAAGCATTGATATTTCCTACTCCACAGGGTTGTTGTAACATTTGAGTTACTAGGGAGGAAATGATCAAGCACTGTGTGTTGTCTTAATCTGAGTTCCTTGGAAGTAGAGCCTGAGATAAGGACTTGGGTCAGGTGGTTTATTTGGGAGAGATCCCCAAAACTGGGAGTAAAGGGGTAGAGAGGATGAGCAGTCAAAAAGGAAACACCAGTGTGGGTATCCATAGTCAAGTTTTCTGCTGTGGGTCAAGTGGATATGGGGGAGATGGAGAGTGTTGTAATGAATGCCTCCAAGAATTATCCACTCAAACGACAGGAGATTCGGGTGAACTAATCCATTAGCTTTTCCCCTCCCATTGTTTGACAGCATCCATCTCCTTTCCCCCACTTCTTAGTGTCTCTTGCATGCAGGCAATGAAGACACCTCTGACTTTAGAGAAGGCCCAAGAGTTGGCTCTGCTTGAGGTCGGGACTGTCAGGCTGTGTGTGAGCTTACAGCTGTCCTGCTGTCATGGCTAAAGTCTGAGCTTGGCCCAAGAGACATGATGCAGGGTACCACAAGTGCCTGCTGCAGGGGCACACAACATGACCTATTTATCCTCTACTTATATCTCTAATATAAACTTTTAACTTCTTTTGGCTTTATTAGTAGGTTAGGGCTTGACCCTAGTCTTGCAAGTAAAAAAATAAAAAAATAAAAAGTGAAATCAGGTCCCACTTTTCATTCATCCCCAAGATTAGATTTTCTGTTTCTATTTCACTGTGTTCAGCCACTTCTTGCATGTCCTTTACCTGGCCTCACCTTGTTCGTCCTCAGATCTCTAGACTGGGCCAGCCCAGGGGCATAACTTACGTGATGAAGCTGTGAGAACAAATGCAGCTACAGCAGAGAGACTTTGCAGGGAAACTGGGGGCTGTGTCACCTTGGCAGGTTGTAGCCCTTTGTGCTACCTCTTTACTTGCAAAGCTGGGGGAAACCATATCAGCTTCATACTGGGAAACTAAATGAGATTGTAAATGCAGAGCAACTAGCATCTTTTTATCAATGTTGCTTTCATTCTCATATCAGTTTCTCAGAAAGCTGTAGTTTTTTTTCTGGCTGGGAAAAATATATTTAAAATGAAAAGTAGTGTCTTTATTTGTATCTGCTGCCTGGTATCTTTTAGCTCCAAGATGAATTAGGAATTAGTGCCTAATTCACTCAGCTGCCACAAAGCAGCATGTGAACGTCTTCTACTCCCCTTCTTTTTCTTCCAGCACCTTCAATAATTTTACTGTCCTTTATTTTTTCATCCAATTTTATTAATTCACTTATATATATTATTATTGTATTGAATACCTTCTCAATTCGGTCAGGTTTATTCTATTGCTGAAATACAGTCTACAACTCTCTTCTCCTTTTCCATTTCTTCTCCCTTTCTCATCCTGCTTACTAGTTTGATGTGGAATCTATTCAATTACATTTATTCTTCCACTAGCTTTTTTCCCCCTAATATGTTGAGTATCTTCTTGGTGTAAGGTACTCTGCTTAGGTGTTGGAGATTTTAGAGGTAGCATGTTCTCCTTCAAAGGGCACAGAAGTGAAGGCAATGAAAACACACACACACACACACACATACATATATATGTATGTGTATATGTATATATGCATATATTATATGTAATACCAGGGACATAGTGATGATTTACAGGGTACAAGTGTAGCTGAGTTCCTGGAAAGGTGCACATTTCTAGCTGGAAAGGGGTGGGTGGAGGTAGATAAGTGGAGAAAGTCTATGGAAGAGGAGCAGTGGAAGATGTATTATGCCTTCTTTAATTTCTGTTGACAGCAAAACATTAATTATTGGGATTAATTAACTATGCCTTTCAATTCATAATCGGACATTTTTTATTCTGCTTTTTATTACAAAGGGTCAATTCACAAGGAAAAGGCTTAAATTGACATTTATTAGGAGGATATTAGGGGGATAGGCTGCAATGCATATCTTGGTACGGATCTCTTTCGCTCAGTCCACATCATTTTCAAAATCTGTGTCTTTAGTGCTAAATAATAAGATCATATAGAAAAGGCCCTAAGGTACAACAATGTTTTAAATCATGAAAAGAAGCCTAATTTGTATTAATTATATCATGACAGTGGTGGGGAAAATACTAGTATTGTTTAGAAAGTTGTTTTTTTTTTAAACAAGAATAGAATCAATACCTACAAAAGCATCTTTCTGCCTGTCCCTGAGCAAATTGCCCTCATCTCTTGAAAAGTGGCTTCATGGGGAGAGATTATCACAAGAAATCTTGAGACTGTGCTCACCTCACCTCTCCTAAGCAATGCTGTAAATTTATGACTTAAGGTAGAGATTTGGCAGTAAATTGGGGGCAGGATTCTTTCTCGTCTTTTGTGGAGTCATTTGTTCCTTTAGAGAGATATCAGCCCTGGATTCACTGCATTTCAAAATTGAGATGCCATTCTCCGAGCCGAGATGAGTGGGTTCATTTTACACTGTGATCACAATTTAGAGATCCCACTGAATAGGCTGCCAGGGTTTGCTTTGTAATGTTAGGCACACTCCTTGTTGCAGTCCTTAGGCATGGGCCAGAGCACATAACTGAAACTATGCAAGAAAAAAGAAAGAAGGGGAGAGAGGCAAGGAAGGAAGGAAAGAGGGAGGAAGGGAAAGAAAGACAGCAGGAATCCTGTAACCCTGAGTCATCAGTAGGCAGTGGTGGCCCAAGGTGCAGATTAACACCATACTAAGAAAATCATGCAGGCAGTGAACTTGGAGCCACACTTTTGAGCAGTAGGAAATGTCCAGGGGATGGTGCTGAGTATGACTGATGCTTCGTAGGAAAAGTGCAAGTAACGGAAGCAAGCTGTCTTGACTAGTAAGATCAGTCATGTCTTACATTTTCTGGAATCTTTGCCTTCTCATCTGAGGGTGTGTCTACCACCCAGGTTCTCAGATTGATTCCTCTCTTTTCCTCTCGCGCTCCCAGTCCACCTTCAAAAGTGATCTCAAATCCTGTTGACTCCACCTCCAAAATGCACCCCAAACTTCACCACCTCAATTTCTACTCCTACCTCCTTAGTCTAAGTCACCTTCATTTCCTGCCTTTAACAGCCTCCCTGAGATCCCTTGTTTCTGCTATTGGCCTTTTTGGGTCCAGTGCACCCATAGCAACCAGAAAGATTTTTAAATCATAGGATCCCCTTACCCCTCACCTCCCAGTGACTCCCAGATACATGTAGAACAGAATTCATGCTCTGTACCATGTCCTTGTGTCCTCTTGTGATCTGGCCTCTGCTTACTTCTTCACCTTCTTTCCCACCACACGCTCTCCTTTGGGCACAAGTTCCAGCCACCGTGGGGTTTGTTGTTGTTGTTCCTCTAACACGCCAAGGTTACTCTGGGCTTCTGCTCTTGCTGTTCCCATTGCCTCGGATATTTGCCTCAGATGCACCCCCGGAGAGAAGCTTGCTTTGACCTCCTCAGTTAAGAGGTCTCCATCCAACCGGGTACTCAGGGCAAGAGTGGAGAAGTCACCTCAGAGAGGCCTTTCTGAGACTTGCTATAAAGTAGCCCACCCTCTATTCCCACTCTCCACCCAAATTGCTTTTCGTCATATCCTCCTGTTTCATTTTCATCATACAACTCAACCACATCTGATGATTACCGTATGTTTGGGTATTGTCCTTTATCCTCCCTCACTTCAGACTAGGCTGTAAGCTGTGTAAAAGCAGAGACCTTATCTGTCTTATTTTCTCTGAAACCTCGGCACTGGACTGGTGCCTGATCCCATGTTGATGCTCAGGTACCATTAGCTGAATGTATGAATTGGTACACTGTGATACACTGTCAGAGGTTAGCAACAGTACTGTATTAGCAGAGTAGAGGATGAGCCAAGGGAAAGGGGATGTCAGCCCATAGTTGAATATGTTGTATGTGGCAGGCTCATTGGTCCATTTACTTTCAGGTTCAGTAATTACTGGTGGTGTTTCTAGTGGATTTTAACTAGAAACAGGGTCTCAAGTACCCTCCAGGAGGGTACATGTGCTCGGGGTGAATAAGTGGGTCACTTGTCTTTCTCACATACCTCACTGTTAGTTGTCTTAACAGAAGGTTTTCCAGAAAGCCTCCCATGTTCATATCTGTTATTGGAAGCCCTTTCTGAGACTCCAGGACTCTAGTGAGAATGGAGGAATCTGTTTGAGGTTTTTCACCCAATTGTCTCTATAAGTAAATGATTTAAAATTTCTTTCAAAGGTAATGAATGCTTTCAGGGGAAAAAAGTGAGTTTATAAAAACAAAACACCTCTTATTCGCTATTGGGTTGTCAACCTGAAGAAAACCACCAGAACCTGAAATTGCTTTGGACAGAAAATAAGATGCTTCCTTCCTATGTCTCTGCCACCCTCCCCTCCTTGCCTTTGCCTTTACTCGCCTGACCTCTCTCTCTCTCTTTTTCGGGGGAGGAAGACTGATAAAGTATATGGTGCTGTAGGCTTAGTAAACTGTTTGCCATAGCTCAGCTGGCCCAACCTAGGGTGCTGGTGGAAATGAAGGTAAGTTTTCTCTTTTAAAATATATTTGGTGTTCTTAAACCTAACACAGTCCGTCATTTCGAGTGTTTATCATACCATTGAAATGTATAATCACGTGCCTTTTGCTACACCTTTCTGAGGGACTGAATTTCGTATTTTGTTATGCACTGTAGCAGTTTTGACTCATGTGAAACATGGTTCCAAGAGAAATCAAGTTGTTGTTTCTTTCTCTTTCTTGGACAAGTAGAAAGATATTCAGGTAATGCAAAGTGATTATCATACAGATATTGCCCTCTTCATCCCTGCCCCTTTACCCCAAGCAAAGTAAGTTTCCACTCTTACCTACCCACTTTTGGAGATAGTCCTTTGTGGCAGATGGAAGGAATTTCTCCTCCCTGTGTATGAGCAAAACCACCTGGTTTGGGCAGGTTTTAGAAATTTATTGACAAAGTAATGTATATCGGGGTGTCTTGTATTTGTACTGGTTATGTTGCTCCTGGGGGGAATAATAAATTCATGTAATATGAACAGTCTACTAAAAAGCAACAACAAGAAATAAAAACAACTAAATAGGCTCAAAATAGTTAAAATCCAGAGTCCACCTTGTGAAGGTGTGTGCCTGTAGTAATACCCAAATACAGATTTTTCCCACACACTCCCTTTCCCTGTTCCCCTCCCCAGAGGGAACAATCTACTGATATCTATCTAAGTCATCTTCCTCCAAGCAATCAGCAATGATTTGTCTCTCAAAGAATGCTTTTCTCCTCATTTTTCACTTTTATTTTAGTATTAGTTCTGGCTTCTTAAAGAAATAGGTCTTCCACAGGGTTACTGTAGCTAGGTTAAGAAAATTCTCTATTTGTGTTTTTCATCTGTGACGCCTCATTCTCTATCCCCGTCCATTAGAGAATTATACCATCTTTGGTGAAACATGTCTTAATTAAAAGAGATGATGCTAAGTGAGTTTGCAGTGAGACTAGGTCAAGAGTGAGAATTTGGGTCGTATTGCCCAAGGATTCATTAAGGCTCTTTTTCCTCTGATAATAAACAATTGAACACTTCTACAGACCTCTGTATCTCAGAAACCTTCAACTGTAATTTTGCTTCTTTACTCCAGTCACAGGGGTCATTACTTGAGAAATTCAACTATAAGGTGTCAGATAAATTATTAGTTTTCTGTATTTAGAGCAAACAGGGATGAACTAAGCAGCCTAAAGGGAATCAAAATTTTTTCCCTTTGTGATCAATATTTACTATTTAAACTATAAAAGAAGGAAACATGCATCTAATACTCACATCCAATATGTGTCTAATCACAGATCACCTTTCTCCTGGCTACAAAAAAAGAAAAAGGACAATGCAGGAAAAGTAGTGGCTTTGAGTATTTTTTTTTAATGTTTAAACAACTAAATTCCCATCAGTTCCTTTTAAAAATCCAATTTAAAAAAGAAAGTTTCTTCTCCTTATCTGGACCATCCTTTTTGTAAAGGGAAGAACTTTATACACCGTTTTCCTGATGCTTCTTCACCGGCTTTGTGCTTGAATCTTCCAGAGAAGTCTTCCCTAGACAAAAGCCTCCTTCTTTGAAAACCTAACAGTTTGTATGTTTCAACTTTCGACTTGTGTCTGCATCTTCTATCACTTACCAGGCCCGTTTTATGCTTAGGCTACAGATTGGATTTGCTCTTCCCCTCTATTTGCCTACATTTCCAGCTGAGTTTAAACATCACTTTCTCTCTGGTAGGATGCATTGACCTTTTGACTTGATTAAAGATAAATGCCATTGACTCTCCACTTTTGGAAGATGAGATTTTTTTTCAGAAGCTCACTACGATTTCTATATTTATTGCTTGAAAATGAATATTGAATAATACTCATTTCCCTACCATTTTAATGAGATGGGTATGGATTTTTTTCCTACTGTCAGAGTAACAAGAATTATTGGGGTAAGAGACAGCATGAGAGGTTTTAGGTTTTTTTTTTTTTTTTTTTTTTTTTTTTTTTTTCATGTTTGGTTATAGACCATCACATCCTAAAGTTTTAGAGTCAAATGGACAGTTAAATATTTTTGTTTGAACTTGACTAGAATGGATATTTCAAGGACAAAAGAAAATTCAAAGTACCTGCAAAATGTCGGCAGCATTTTAAACACACTGGGCTAATTGCAAAGCTTGCTTTACATCTCTGTGGCTAATATGACACTAATGTGGCAATTTTGCTAAACTGTGACTGTGTTTGTGTTAGTATTTCTCCCTCTTATTTTGTTCCCAATCATAAAAATGAAGTGATGTGCAAGAATTGCTTAAAGAACGGATGCCACCTATAGATGTTTAAATAGTCTGCCTTTGTAACAGTTCTGCCTCCATAGCCAGTATTTTCTATGTCTTTCTTTACTTTCTTCTTTCTTATTGAAGCATTTGCATGTAGAATAAAGAGGATAAAGACACACACACAAAAAAACAAAGGCAGATTTGTTTCTTCTGAGAACATCTGTTCTTGCTTCAAAGCACCCACATGATGTAGCCCATTTTCTCTCAGTGCCTGCACAGTTTGCTATTGTAAAAGTGACTGTTACATCAATCTTAGATCTGAATTTAATGAAATAATAAACAGTGCTACCTAATGAAGTGACATATAGGAAAAATCCCATTATAATGCATGTGCTTTATATAATATTAAGACAGGAATACTCACAAAGAAAAGCTAAGATTGAACATAAAATGATTTATTATAGAATTCAAACACCCCCCCCCCAAGATTCATTGATCTCCTGGCATCATACCCAATTTTGGGTACATACATTTGGTCCACTTTACAGTTCATTGAATCCTTAGAATTCTTGTGAATTTGCATTGTACTTGGGGTATAGGTACATTTTGAAAAAAAAAATTAATGCAAATTATTTATTGTATACATTGTAATCAAAAGAGACCTTTTTACTTTGAAAATCTTTATTTTTAAGAAGAAAATCCCCCCAAACTTCAACTGCTGTCATTACTCATATAACCAGCATTCAATAGCAACACTAATAACTCAAAGGGTACAGTTTAAAAGTACCTAGTTTAAAAGATATTTACCCAAGTGATACTACTTTTTAAATTTCCTTCCCTAAAGAGTATATAATAACTCAGTTTTGGAGTAGAGAAAGGGGTGAAAGTGAAAGCTATATAATAAGCTTTCAAAATTTCTTAGATAAAAATGTATTAACCTTAGTTGATGGTTTCCAAAGAAATAAATACCTATGTAGACATCAGTTGCTCAATAAGTGCTCATTAAAGCACCTACTGTGCACCTAGGCCTGTGCTCCTCCTATATGTTGGATCCAAGTGTATTCTGACATATTTCAAATGCATAATATCCATAAAGACATATTGACCAGTTATGTATTGTGTCTTTTTTCCCCCCAGCTATTTCCAAAGATAGGGCTTTCTACATAGTGATTGACTAATCCAGGAAGACTTACATGGCATCTTTCTGCATGGGCTCAGCTACCCACAAAGAAAGATCAAACTTGGTCTAAGTTCTCTGGTTCTATGCAATCTTCTTTGTCTTTTAGATTTACATCTCAGTTCAATGGTGAGCAAAACATAACATTTCTACCACCCTGCCATTACTAACCAAATTCTTTTCATGCTTCAGTGTTCATCTTGACAGCTTTTGTCCCTAAATATTGTAATTCCTTGTTGAGCCGGATTCTCCTTAGGGTGCATTTGAACATCCTCTTGAACATCTTGATCATGGATCTTTAGAGACAACTTGGTTTATTCCTTTATTTGGTGGCACTTTCTACTGAATATTTTTTTGACCTAGAAGGGTTCTATTTTGGAATTTTACATTATTTCATTTCTTAGATTTTTATATCTTTTTGGAGGATGATGAGCAATGAGATAAATCTGGAATACTTCACATTCCCTTCAGGAGCATTATTTGTCATGGGGTTTAGACCTCAACATTATTATTGTGGTGATTACTGTAGTGATTTCTGTGGTTGCTGAATTCTGGTAGGACCGTGGGTTAATGGCAAAATCAAGTTAAGAGTATATATATTACAGAACTCTTTTCTCATCCAATTGATGAATACTCTCTAAAAGCCAGACTGGTGTATTATGCCTAAGTGACCAAATAGTTCTAAAAAAAAATACATGATGGGTTTCCTGTGTCTTTAAGAAATTCATCTGAAATCTAAGACTTTGAGAAACAAAATGACAGCTGACTACATTTCTTATAAATGTTTGCTTACCATTGGCATTTTAGAACTTTATATCTGTAGACAAAGGAGGACACTTATATCTTTCATTGTTTTGTCAATGTCCGTATGAATTGAGACTTTTGCATTTGGGGCAATAGTGGAGCATTCTCTTGGATCAGTGAAACTAAGATGGGCTATGGGTGGGCATGATTCCTTGAATGCTATTGGGTCATGTGCACCAGTGTGGCTTTGACAGTTCTGATGCCATAATTACTACTTTCAGAATTGATTCTAACTTTAACACTTACCATCGTCCTTAGGCAAAGGACCTGAGACCCTGTATGCGGGGCAGAAGCTCAATGACAATGAATGGCACACCGTTCGGGTGGTGCGGAGAGGAAAAAGCCTTAAGTTAACTGTGGATGATGATGTGGCTGAGGGTGAGTACAGCTATATGTAGTGAAATTTGTCTGTCTTTGCTTTCATAGTCCCCTTGGTCATTCAGTGAGCAAAGGGTTTTTTTTTAAAAAAAATGTTTTATTTTGCTTAACAGAAGTCATGTGACATGTTCTCTGTTGACAAGCTCAGGTAAGGCTAAGGAGGTCTTCCTCTATATTTGCATAATCCCTTTTCATTGATCTGTATTGTAGAATTTACCCATTACTGTCGCTGTATGTTGATGAGCTATCCTTAGGCATAGAATATGTATCTGGAGAGTAGATATACAGTTCTGTAGATACTTTATTATTCATTTGTTCAAAAATCACTTATCAATCACCTTCCCAGGTGCCAGTTTCTTCTCTCAATAACTGACTTTCTAGTAGAGGGAGATGAATAAACCAGAAATTCAGAACATTATAGGTAAAAGTATGTACTTAGATCACTACAGGATACTTAGAAGGAGCTAAATACATATGTTATTTAATTGTTATTGAGTATCTACCATGTTTTGAGTTCTACTTCAGAAGGTAATAAGAATATGGAGGTGAAGAAATAGGCAAGTGCTTGACTTGGTTGGAATTTACATTCTAGGAGGACAAATATAAATGAATGAATGTATACATGAGTAAAGGAACATTTGAAGCTTCACATAAGCAATAAGTATTTCTTGAGAGCTTGTTACATATCAGTAGTGTGCTAAGGATGTAGAAAAAAAGAAGGAAGCACAAGAGATTATCTGTTTCCTCAAATAATGAACCAATTAGTAGAGTAGATAGGACCCAGGTAATAGAAAATAAGACAAAGACTATGTAATGAGATTCCAAAATGGGTGGGTTGTCGTTGTCATTCAGAAGAGAAAATTATCATTTTGGGCTGGGGAAAGCAGGAGTGGCTAATTAAGGTAGCTAGTTAGCCATAATTTGATGGGTAAAATTTAATGAGGTCTAGGTTGGAAGAGAGAGGGCATCCTCCGTGTTGTATCCAAATAAATCTCTACTTTCTAACATTCCAGAGCAGTGCACTAGGATATGAAAAGAAAACTTGGGGGGTAGCATGGGGTATTATAGAACACTGTTCATGTCAGGAGATCTGGGCCCTGGCTTTAATTCTCTGCCAGATGTTGGAAAAGTCACTTACTGTTTCTGAATCTTGTCAAATGAAGTCAGTGGTGTAAATTGTCTCTAGATTCTTCTGTGATTAAGATAGTCAAGATAGAGTCAGGATCCCTGGGGTTTCATACAGTCATTTTAACTAAAATACTTTTTGCTGTTGGGACAGATATGATAAATCTCTTTTTCCTCATTTCCTCATTTTTAACCTTGAAATTCTATTACTGCTAAGGACCTCTCCTGTTTAAAGGTCCTACAATTTGGGGTCCTATAATTTAATTTTATATTCATGAGCTTCAGTACTTCTGGAGTCTGGAATTATAGTGAGCCATGTGTGGAGGTAAAGTGTGTATGTGTGCGTGTGCGTGTGCGTGTGTGTGTGTGTGTGTGTGTGTGTAGGTAAGTAGGTAGGTAGGTAAGGAGAGTCTATGAACAGAGGAAGAGTAGGAGGCATATATTCAGTGCCCAGTAGGCATTAGATACTGAGATAGCTGTCTTACATATATCGGCTCCTTAAATCTTCTGTAATTCCCCATTACCTTGCAAAATAAGAGTTCTTATTGTCTTTTTACATTCAAGAAGACATGAAATTTAGAAGGAGCTGTGTAATTCAAGCTCCAAATTCATGTTTTTGTGATATCACCAAATCAAGCTGCTTGCTGGACTTCACAAACCATCATAAGAAAAATGATTTGTATTATGCTATGGGAAAAATACAATGGAATTGATTAGGGGTGATGTGAGGAATACATTTTAGTGTAGACTAAAACACCCCTCTCCCCTCAAAAATGAAGCTAAACAGAACCATAATAAGTATCCGAAACCCCCCAATTGTATGTACATAGACACCTTAGTATGTGTGGGGGGTAAGGTTACTATTCTATATGCCTGAAGGGTAACTTAGCTTTATGTAATGAATGTAAGCAAAGAGATGTAAAAATGGTTATATGGTTTAGAACCCACAGCCATCCTTAATTAATTATTCAAGAAGTCCTCGTGAGCTGTTAGTTCAAACAGGATTCTGCAAATTAGCAGTGACAGTCCCATATCTCTTGCTAGCTCCTCTGGGCTGAGCCCAGTAGCCCAGCGGTGCTATTCCCAGCGTGTTTTGAATGGCAGCCACTAGATGGCGACCTCACCCCAATCTCTCTGGACAGTGAATCCCTTTTATTTCCACAGGAAATAACATGCCCTGAAAGCTGTAGTCATAAAGAACTGCAGAACTGAGGATACAGTAATGTGTATTACCTCGTTTGGTCATTATTCTTTTATAGAAACTTTAGAATAAAGGTAATTATAAAGTGTTTTTTCTCTTACCACTAATAATTAAAAAGCAGGACTAAACCATTGAAGACCCAAGTCATCCAGTAATTTGATATTTGAAATTAATGAAGCTCTTTCATTTTCAACCTTATCCCCTTCTTTACTGCTGATGGAAAAGAGCAGCCATAAGGATAAAGAAATCTTGGAGAAGAAAAGAGCTATTTTGCTTATGAGCTACAACCTTGGATTGCTTCTTACAGTGATAATGGGTTTGGGAATTTTAATTTTAGCTCACAGAAGTCATAAAATCAGGCAATGAAACTAAAATACCACACAGTCCTCAGGTTATTAAGTAGTGTCTTATTGGCTTATTTAGCAATCCCTTTCATGCTGTTTAAGGTCCCCTAGGGTGTCAAATTTTCAGCTAGTTTGTAGAAATGATGCAAAGAATAGGTCAGACTCATAAGGAATCAAAAGCAAGGAAAGAAATATTCCTTAGCCTGGTGGTTTTCATGTATTGTGATACAGTGTGTTCCTGGGAAAGTGTTAGGTTCAACTGACAGTTAATAAAGATTGATTGATTGACTGACTGACTGACTGACTGAGCTGGATTTCTATTTTCAGGAATAAATGAAGGGAACACTTCACTAGGGTTATGCTCCTCAGAATTGGGGTCTGATGCTGTGTGAATCACCCACTCCACCCAGAGCTTCTTGCTAGTACAGAAATTCATCTCTCTTTTGACTCCTCTCGTTCATGTTGATTTCTCTGTCCCTCGCCCTAAACAGCACATCCGGCACGTAGCTGTAGAAAGTCATTTTCCAAGGACAGTTTGTTCCTTATATTAATAAACAACATGATAGGATGGATTTTGGAAATACTAGGTTAAACAAAATGAAGCGGACTTTTTATTGCAAGATTTGCTGGGATCCTTTAGTATGCTAATATACATTGCTAATCATCAATGATCACATGTGAAGTATTTATCAAGCTTATTTGGCTCCAGAACTTGTTGTTGTTGTTGTTAAAGGATATACTTTTGAAAAAATTTGTTATCGTGGAGGAAAGGGTATGTGACCAATGGAGCTGGAAGATTGTGGGCAAAATGTGCATCCTTTACTGAGACTTTACAAGCCTTCATTTTCTTGACTTCTCTCCCCATGTCTGGGAGCCAAGGAGGTCAAGTTGCCTCCTCTCAGTCTTTCCTATTATTTCTTTGCTAAGTTTTTAGTGTGGCTAGGAACTTCATGTGTAGAGATGGCGATGATCCAAACCCTGACTCCAGAGCAAATGTCTCAAATACAACCTTGTTCCTCAGATGTGAGGGATGCTTGCTGTGCTCAGTCCCCTCTGCTAAACACTGCAGGACATACAGAAGAGGTGAGAAGTGGTTTCTACTTAAAAAGAGATTGTGTTCTAGTAAAAGGGAACAAATAATCAAACTAATTAGGAAATTCTTAACACATTTCAGAGAAAGGAAAAAATGAGTTATGCATAATTATTAATAGCTATCAACTTAAGCACTAGGCACTGCTCTAGGTACTTTCTGTGAAGTGACACATCTAATCCTGAAAACTTCATACCTACTTCACAGATGGGAAACTGAGGCACATAAAAGTTGTATAACCCAGGCAGTGTGGCTTCAGAGTCTACGTGCTCGACCAGTATATGCCTCATGGGAAGTTACAGCTCGACCCTGGACAAATTTTCTATAGGTTTATGTTCTCCACAGACTTTATCACTCTGAGGGCTAGTGTGTAAACTGCTGTTGGCCATCAGTGAAATATGGAAGCGAATGTGTGAGTAGGAGCCAAGGCAGTACAGTTATTCTCAGGAAGGTGCTGAATATGTGTAAATTAGAAGGAATGACATGATGATGGTTGGCCACTGGGAAGGAGTGTGAACCCATTGTGGAAACTTCAGTGTGGAAATTTCACCAGTTAAATTCCACCCACAATAATGTAAGGAATAAGTCAAGTTTTTTCTCCACTGTGTAGTGTTACAAGATGAGATGTGGGTTTTGGAATTAGACACACTTGGGTTCAATTTGAGGTTCTACCATTTACAACCTGTATGAACTCTGATCCCATTGCTTAACCTAAGCTAAGTGTCCCCTCTCTAAAGCAAGATAATACCTATTTATTGTGATAATGACATTTGTTGGTGGTTCTGAAGTGTCTAGCACAGTGCCTGACACATAAATAATGTTTAGTAGTCTTGTGGGGATTTTTTTGTTGTTATCTTTCTCCAAAATCACTCTTCTTTCCTGTGAAATTTGAAAGCAGCTGCTGTGAAGTATGCATATATTCGCCCCTTGAACAGAAAGGTGTTTTAGTCTACAAGGCAGCATTCAGAGGAGATGAATGAAAAGGTTCCCAATCAATTAATATTGATTAGATGATACACAGATTTAAAAAAACCTGTATAGGGGTACGTGGGTGCCCCAGTCAGTTGAGCATCTGACTTTCAATTTCAGCTCAGGTCATGATCTCACAGTTCGTGAGATTGAGCCCCGCATTGGGCTCTGTGCTGACGGCGTGTAGCCTACTTGGGAT